>NC_140029.1:45633029-46943862 GCF_963513975.1 Fringilla coelebs
CAGTATAATCTGTGATTATCTCATTGAAGTTCTCTCCTTTAGGAGAGAACATCATTGAGATGCTTCATTTCCTTCCCTCTCACATATTCAACTACATGCATAAAATCTGAATACGCTTAAGTACGAACCTTCTGATGAATTTGTTAAATACTTGCAGTAAAAGGAAGTGGATGCTATTGCACAAAATACGCACAGACAAATTATCCCATGGTCAGAACTGAGGACTCCTATTAAAAGAATTTTTCATAAACACTATGTAAAACTGACCCAGAGGTCTCTAATCTGGGTTCCTAGTTACAATACTCTTCTGATAGGCAAGTTCAGAAAATGAGTTGCTGAAACTTCTGCACAAATCAGAGCAATGCAACTCCAAATTTCAGTTCAGAAGTTGAAGCTGTTCCTTTCTCTTAGTGAGCAAATTCAAAATTAAAAAGTTTATTATTATTATATTTTAACTTAAATATTTTTGACACAGGATTTATTACCAAATTCATCTCTGAAACCAGAGCTTGTTCTTTAGCACAGCAGTGTATTAACCAGAGAAATGGTTATCACCATTGAAGTTGCTTTAAAAGTATTATTCTGCTGACATTTTTAGCTAGTAATCTCTAATATGAAAAGAATAAATGAATTTAGGATTTTTTTCTTTTTAAGAAAACCTTGAACTCCTTTCTTTTATGCATCAATGTGGAAGAATACCTTTCTCCTTTTCTCTCTTTCTTCCTTCACTATATCAGACATATACCTTGTGTAAAAACTAAATCATTGTCCTAAAGACATAACGTTTTCTGCATTATTAATTATTATGCATATTTGGAAATATAAAACTCTAATCATCATTATTATAGGTTGTTCAAGTCCTGTAATTATACTAGAGCAAGATAATTCATAGAAAATATCCAAAGGAAATTCTTTTTGTTTGCCATTTTTTGATATAATGGACAGTATTCTTTCTTACTGCTTTTTCCTCTTCCCTCTTTTCTGATTCTAATGTGATTTTTATTCTTGTTTAATGGACAAAGTCACTATGGTGAAATCCTTACTCCTGGCAAAGAACTTTGGAGTGGATTCAATGTCCAAAATGTCAGCAACAAACAGCAGCACAGATAGAGAGCTTTAGGCTCAGGGGTAAGATCATCAAAAGGGTTCTGATCACACCTAAAATATTCTTATGTTACAGCAGAATTATCATTTTTAATTAGGATTCATGGGCTAAGGGATAATGCAGAGAAATAATCAATTTTAAAGGATTCAAAAGCAAAGTACCATTTGTTTGAATAACATAAAGTCAGTAAGAAATGAAATATAATATATGCTCTGCGTCTGCCTTATAGCTATACAATAGAAAAATAAAGAGTGATTTATATTTAAGAAGCAGAAAAATATGCAGAAAAAGCAAATTCATTTTTATCTCAATGATTTTTCCTTTCCTTTGCCTTCCACAGTATCCCCCACAGGGATTCAGCAGACATTGAGAAACTACCTTCCAGGGCCTGTCATATTCTGAACATAAAATACCCATATTGACCCTGATTTCCATAGGAAATAAAATCAGACTCTCAGTATTCAACCATAAAAAGCATATGATTTGGGGAAAATAATTTTCTGTAAGTGCTCTCTGGAGAACTTCTGCAGGCTTCAGTGGCTGAGCTCTCATGAAGCCTAATTCTAATTCAAATGCATAAAAGTCTCAGCTCTCTGGCTCTGCATCACATCAGCACAGACATGCTTTTAAAACCCTATAATCCCCAAAAAATTCACTTGAAAATCTCCTGTCTTGATCAAAGCACCCCAGAAACTTCTTTTCAGCTCTGGAAAGACAATAGGAGTGCTAAAAAAGCCCCAAAACATGTTCCATTAACAGTAAGCAGTACATCTTTTGAAGACAGTGAAACAATCTAACAGAAACATAACTAACCTGATTAAATTTAGACAGAATCAAGCTGAACAATTTAATTGGTCCAGTTCCAGCTGAAAATTTGAAACTTCACTTCTGGCATTAATTTAAACTTTGAGCCCGAGTTATGGTAAGCAGAATCATAGGGCTCTTTTGTGAGGACTTGACTGAAAAATTCAAAAGTCAGGGCGTCACAGTGAATTCTGAAGATGTGCTGTCTCTGAGGTGAAATTGCTTGTTTCTTTTCATAGTCAGTCAAGCTCAACAAGCAAGTGATAAATCTTTGTCTCAGGAACTCATGGAAGAAAACTCTTCTTATCTTGTTAACTCAGTGCTGCTTTTTGAGACTGACATTCCAGCTCAGCCCTCATACCCTTTTCACTAATGCATTTTAGGAGTTTACTTCATCACTTTTTTTTGTCTATGCTTTTTAATTGAGCAAAGCAATGTGTCAACATGCTAATTTAAAACCTCAAGAGGTACAATCTACATCCGTGAAAAAACCTTGAAGTCTAACTTTACAAATTTTCTTATACAAATCTGATTATTCCAGTGAAATAGTGAAATGTTGTTTTGAGGGGAAAAAAAAAGAAATACTTTTCAGTACTGAAGCTCTGACTTGCAGAGAGAAACATATTCATTTTTTTAGTTTTAATGTATTGCAATATTACCTCAGGATTAGGCTTTGCTTGTCCTTTTTATCTGGGCAAAGTTGTCTGGTGACACGTTTTTCAATAAGAGTTATTTTAATTAGCATTTTTAAAGACTAATATAGACAAATAATGCACATACTGGAGAAATTGATCCTGTAGGTTCCCCAAACAAGCATATTCTGTATTTGCCTGTTGGAGGGGGAAAAAAAGGCCTAGGTATGGTTGGCATTTCTTACTGTCATGCATAAATGCATTCGTTAAACAGTAATTTGAGTTCCTGAGACTAGAAAATACTTGTGTAAAAGTTGCCATCTTTACAAACTGGTGCTTTGTAATTGCAACGCTTGGCACCTCTGAAGAAAGACCAAAAACTTGCCACAGGTGGATGCCTTCTAATCACTAGGGGTGACATAACCAACTTTGATCAAGCATATAGAGAGCCTGGCATCTCTGCAAACCTTTCTTGGAGCTAGTGAGTACTTGGCTAAACCTTAGGTAGGGAACTCCTTTGTAGACATCTATATTTAGGGGTCTGAATTTGAATTCCACTATTAAAAGTGTAGCAATCTTGCTGTTCAAATTGCTTGTTGGGGCAACTCTTTGAGCCATTTAAATATGTAACTGCTCTTAAGTTTTGTCTAGGGTGACATACACCCCTATGGAAAGGGGTGTGGAGTCTCTGATCCAGCAGAAGAGGAATTGTACTGACAAAGTTGTTGCTTAGATGTTTAGATGCAGAACCTAAGAGTTCTGCATGAGGTTCTAAGGACAGTAATTAAAAAAAATTATTTATGCTGCCTGAAATTTAAATCTCAACGTTTCAATTTAAAGCAAGTGTGAGATCCAAAATGAATTTTTAAGACATCTATTTCATGTATATAAAGAAGGTTTTACTTTTTTTTTTTTCCCTGAGGTTTTTCAGATTTGGTTTTTGAGTTTTTTGGGTTTTCCCCCCTCCTCAGCACTAAAAGAATAAGGAGCTGATAATTTATAACTGTTTCTGGTGACATATGGTTCTGCATGGCTGATAATATCCTAGATAGCTAAGGAAACAGAGCCAAAATATGCTTTGTGCACTGGTGTTTTATAAAGGCAAACAGATTAATAACATTTCATCATTGTCAGTTTTTCATTAGTATTGAATGAACAAGCCACATACATTTCTTAATATCTAAAGTAATTCATACAAGATATTAAACATTTTAAGCAAATGTCCATGTTGCCAAAGTAATGTGTATAATTAAACATGGTTAAATAATAACTGCATACGATTCCTTCTCTATCCATATGTCTCATTGCACTAATGAAAAAACAATTTTATTTTTGCTCTGCCATGAGCACAGATACACGTGATGTCCATATCCATCTTGGCTGTGAGCACATGGATTACAGAGCACTTTTTCCCAAGTCTCTGTATTCTCAAATGAACACCATATAAAAACAAACAAATGGCAAAATCCAAGATTTCCAGATGAATGAATGTACTTTTTTCCTTGGAAGTTAAGAACAATAATAGGCAACTCTGTTTTCCTCTCTGCTTTCCTCTCTCCATATTTTCAATTTGAGCCCATAAGGCAACTAATTTATACCACACATAAGTCTTTTCCAGAGAGGATGTTTTGCAATTTTCAGTTTGGTTTTTTTTTCTGGTCTTTTATAGACCTTTGAAATTCTGCTTAGATTACAAGAAAGTAAGCTTTTTGTGAATAATTTAATTTTATCTTGTGAAGTTTCAGACCTCTATTAAATTCTTTTAGAAAAAATACATACATAGGAAAAATATACAAGTATGCAGTTAGCAATATTCATTCCTTTTTTATTAATTTTTTCAAAGATCAAAGCAATTTTATTCCAAAATGCCGAGGACTTTGAGTGCATATTAAGACACTTGACCCTCTCAGCCAAGTTTCTGCTTGGTATAATTAACGGAAATCATTCAAGATTCATTTTGATTAATCTCATAGGGCTCTGGTAATTGTTTATAAATAGGTAGAAGCAGAACTGACTGTCTGAAAAAAAGCTCAAAACACTCACAGTAGAACTATATGCTTTCTTCAGTAAAATAAAGATCACTTTGAAAATATTTTCTAGTTGTCAGTGTTTGGGAAGATATCTAAACCTATTTCTCAACACATTCCATAAGAATAACACTTAGCACTACTGGAGCAACCTTCAGTTTTCCTTCTTTTAACTTTTTAATCCACAAATTAGCAACCTGAATGTTATCCTCATGCATATTTTATGTCAAATGTCAAAAATATGTCAATTCAAGCTTTGAATATGTCTTTGTTTAAAATGAACATATGTTGCACATGTTGCATTTTCCCCAAACTGAGGATGTTAACTTCAGAAGATTCTGAGAATTTAGGACTGCTATTTATGCTATAAATTAATTAAAATTATGTCATTTTAAATGTCATATTTCATACTAAAAATATGTAATTTTAAGGAACACCATGATTAGAGCATCTTCTTCACACTTCCACTCTAGTAGAAACTAAATTTCTTAAATATCTTAAATCTCAACAGCTGTATGTTATGATTAAATGCAAAATTAGTTAAATCCTCATTCAAAATGGTTGGTTTGTGACATCAGAGAAATTCAAACTATCTGCATGCTAAAATTGCATCTGCTGAAAATACATCTTCATACATTAATACATATGTTTTTTTAGGTTGAAGTAACCACAGAAATTACCAGATCTGTCTTTTAGGATAACATTAGTTTTTTAACCCCTGCACTAGTATTGTCTGCTTTAAATCTTGATTCCAGCTTACCATAATTTTCCCTTGGTTGTGCTCTCCATCGTTAGTGAGGAGTGATTTCTTTCTTTTATATATAGATATATTTCATTATTATTTACATGTTTAACTATTTTATTTGTACATTTTATTTGTATATAGTTATACATTTTAATATAATTTATGCACATTTATCCAGCAATTATCTGTGTACGGTTCCTGAAAATCAGAATTACTTTTGTGGTTAAAAGCACAGACTTCCAAAGAACAGTAATCAGAAGCAAAGAATCACTGTGTTCAGAGAGGATGGAAATCACTGAGAGCTAAGCAGTGACATCTTCTCTCCTTACATGACAGAGATGCCATTGGTGGCAAGTTGCTGCAGAGCCAAGCTGCCTGCTTCAAAGGGTTTGTCAGACCATCGTGGGACTTGCTGCTGAACACGGACTGAAATACTAACCTAGACATTATTGAATCAGAAGTAGTTAGGATCACCAGGAAATCCCATTTCATTTTGTAATAAATGAAAAACAAGCATACATGTGCTGGTCCCGACCTCACATGACCTGCTAGACACTGCTTAGCCCCCATTGCTCAGTTAGATGGACGGTGAAATTCAACATTGCTAGCTCCCATCATGGGCTTCCTAGGAATGTCCAGGTTACATTTTGGAATTGCTGTTAATGTAAAGACAGCATTATTTGGTATTGATGGAGATCTTAAAAACGGCTAGCACCTTCGATAGCACCTGAGACTACCTCAGATAAACCTTACATCTACAAGGAACTGAGAAATACTCTCTGTTCTTTCTCTAAAGATACAAAAATGCATAAACCTTTGTAAAACAGAAGCAAAAAAGACAGTATGGAGAAGTATTGTTTTCTTTTTGGTATTTGCTTGCAACTAAATTTATTGTAATATCAAGCATTTCCCACAATTTCACCAAAGGGTACATTGGTCTTGATGAAAGAGTGCTTAATGCAAGATGAAGAAACCTGTCTTTCTCTGTTTGCAGTCAGATAGGCAAAAACACGGCACTAACAACCACCAAATTCTTGCTATTTATCTCATCTTTCACTTTTAATTCTTAGGGACACTTTTGTTGTCTTTTCAGAGTACTGGAAGGCTCAGGGAATGCAGCTGTCCAGAAGGAGCAAGTTCCTTCAGTCACAGCAGAACGTGGAATTTTAGTTGAGGCAGTTGATGTACAAAGCGGAATAGAAATTACATTTGATGAGATTCTGTTTGCAATCCTCACACTTGTGAGACTGACAAGGCAATTCCCTCTCTGTCTGTCATGAATCCTACAACTTGTCTCTCTGTGGCTTATAATTCTGCTGTGCAGCTCCTCCAGGGAAGAACCACTGGAGGTGTAAACACTTCTCATGCATTTTATCATCATGACAAATTAATTCAAGTTTCTGAACAGAATTGCATAACACAATACTGAAAATGCCATTGCTGTTCCTGTTTTTTGTTTTTTTAACAACACTGGTGCCCCAGCAATATTCCGAAAGAATGACAGATAACTATGAAAAAAGAAAGGCTTAAGTTCTTCTTTTATATTTATTGTAGAATCATAAAAACATGGAATGGTTTGTATTGGGAGATACCTTAATGATAACCTACTTCCAAACACTCTGCCAGAGGTGGTGAGACCTTCCAAAGACCAAGTTTCTTAGAGACTCATCTAACCTGGCTTGAACACTTTCAGGGATAGATCATCCACAGCTTTGCTGGGCAGGTTGTTCCACTGTTTTATTACCCTCATATCTAGTCTAAATTTAGATACTCTTTCAATTGAAAACCATTTCCTATTGTTTGCACCTACATGGCCTTCTGAAAAGTCCCTCTCCAGCTTTATTATAAGCTATATTTTAGGTACTATAAAAAAATCTTCTCTTGTCCAGGGTGAACAACCCCAAATCTCAGCCTGTCTGCATAACAGGGGTAGTCCAGCTCTTTGGGCATCTTTGTGGCGCTCCTCTGGACCTGCTCCCACAGATTCATGTACAGATGGGGTCTCACAGGAGCAGAGTAGAGGGCCATTATCACCTCCCTCAACCTGCTGGCTACATATATTTTGATGCATTCCAAGATATGTTTGGCTTTTCAGACTGCAAGACATTTCCAGGTGATGCTGAGTTATTTACTCATTGTGCCCCCAAGTCCTTCTCCACACGTCTGCTTTGAAATATGTGTATGTGTATTGGAACCTGTGTTTATAATGAATATATAATGCACATGTGTTTTGTTGTTTCCCTTCATAGATACAGAGAGATAAGGATTTTATCTTCAGTGCAAATCCTGGTTGGTTTTTTTTTAAGAAATATTAAACATCAAATATTTTCAAAGTAAAAATTGGAAGAAAATGCTTTTACGATTAATTAAAAACTTTCTAGTTGTTATGACAGATGTTTTAAAGTGAAAAGTTAAAGTAAAAAAAATTAGAGTTCATTAAAAGTCAAAGTATTAACAAAATATCAACATTTCTGCAATTCTTTTTTTGCCCTTCAAAAACCAAACAAACTAAACCAACAAGCCAAACAAAACCCTCTTGCTAAAATATATTTCACTCTTAACTGTTTGGATTTCAGCAAACCAGCACTTCTAAAATATTTTGCAGTCCATGAACTGTCAATTTTCTCTCACCTAAAGGATATATAATAAATCAGTCAAATAGAACACGTAAGAAGACAGAGCATCATGTTTCAGGGAAAAAAAGCAGCCTGTCAGTGATGTGTTTTAGGGAGAGAATTACTTCTCTCTGGTTATTTCATAAGCCCATCTTTTAAACACAGGCAATCTCTATGAGACAAAAAAACTTCAGGGGAAATAACTGCTGTGCTGCTGGATTTAGTTAGAGCAAAAAGCCTGGAAAGTAATGCCTCCTGCTGATATGGCCCCCTCCTGCAGTGGCCCCGATTAAACTGATGTGCTGCACGTACATACAGCAGCCTCCTCTGAGCCTTCTTGGAGGCCAGTTGGTGATCATCATGCTCCACCTTGGCAGAGGCACTTAACTGAGGTGGTGTCAAAAACACATTGGGGCACAGCACCCATCTCCTCAGACCCATCAGAATGTGGGCTCTTGGACCTTTTTTCATCTGAGTTTCCCATGATAGACAGAGAAGTTTTTTATGAAGCCATCTCTGAAATAGGCCTTTAGCCTAAGACTTAAACTGAAGTCCTTACTCAGGCAACTTTACAGATAGTTTAGGATTGGGGAGTTGTATGCCATTGGTATTTACTCTGACCTTTCAATGAGCTGTAAGTAACACATTTGGCCTCATGTGATCCAGTGTAGTGGCATTACTTTTGCATTGAAGAAATGGTTTTAAAATCTCTTCCCTTTGATTTACACGAAAAACCTTAATTTACACAGTTTATATAAGCTTGTTACTAAGCTTATTCTTGCAGACATATTTTCCTTCACTATTTAACATCAGACAACTTGTGTAACTGAAGAAATAGCAAGAATATTCAATTATTGGGTGTCAATAGGAAGAATGAGATCTTTCAATCATTTTCCTTTGATTTTACTTTTTTAAAGACAAATAAATCACTTCAGAATTGTCCAAAATACTAGAAAACACTGTTATTCTTACTTATTCTTCTATCTGCAATAATAAAGAAAATTATTTGAACATTGTCTTTTGAAAAAATTGGAGAACTCATTGAGTGATATCACTGTACCTGTAACTATATCAGTCAGCTCTGGTTTGTATTATTTATCCATTTCTATATAAAATACCTTAGTTTTTTTGAACAGTGTCTAATTCTATTATAAATCCTAAGAAATAATTCTGTCAAACCTTATGTTATTCTTCTAACACATACTTGGAAACTATTTTTGATAGGTCTTCACTGCTAAGTATTTCCATATAAGGCCTTTTGTCTCAGAATCAGCAGCTGGTTCCAAACAAAATGTGAAGATTTTCAGCAGTTACTGATGGTTTGAGCAAGCTGGTAGTGACCCCTGGGTAAAATGAATAAACAGTGGAGCTGAGAACAAAAGGAGTCCTTAGGACAGCATTAACTCACAGTAATAAGGCAGACATGATGTACTGGGGTCAGCACAAGTCTCATGTAGATAAGCCGTAAAGAGAAATCATTCCATCACCAAAGAAAGGTCAATGGTTAAAGTCTGATATGATTGTTTTGAACTAATCTTCCAGTGACAAATTTCTGAACTATGAAGGAGTTATTCAATTTCAGAAATATATTTCAGGGTGTTTTTAAATAGCACTTCATGTTTCTAGATGCACTTAGCAAAAAAAAATTCTTTTGGGAAGATTATGGATGAAAAGAAGGAAAGGCAATTATAAATTTCATTTCTAGAGTAGTCAAAGTAAGCTTTGCATATAATCTTTATAATTTTCTGCCTCCAAGTCTTTTGGAAAACAATATTTTTGCCTAGAAGAATTTGTTTCAATATAATCATGAAGTATAAGGAGGAAAAAAATACTTTTATTAAATTATTTTAACAAATGATAGATTCATGTAGAATACCACAGATAAAATGAAATAAGGTCTGTTTCCTTGCTTGGACTTGATTCTTCAGTCATATTTTTGTTATTATATGATTTTTTTTTTTAACACAACTTTGGGCTCAGAATGTTATCTTTGAGGAAAAGAAGAAATAATTAAATAGCCTGTAAACCACTCTCAATTTCCTTCCAATCAGAAGGTAATAGTTGAACATTTGAAAAAAACCATATCACTGTTGGTTTAACTGTACTTACATTTTCCTGTTTCAGCACCTATACAACACAAGGACTAAACATCTTTGGGCTAACATAGCATATCTACCTTGACCTTTCCTATGCAGCAACCTGGGAGGAAGTTTCCCCATTTTTGAAAATGTGTTAATGAAGATCCTGTGGCTGAATCTCATTTCAGTGCTTGTGAAAAATGCTAGTCAGCTTTGTGGATAGTCAAATACTCATTTAAGAATACAGATAGAAAGGCTGTGGCAAGAATGATGAATCCCTAGTTTGGTAGTAGGGGAAACATGAAAAGGGAATAGAGGAGAGTCTTCCCCATCACACTTCTGACAAAGTGTGCAAGACTTCATGAACATGACCCAACACCTTTCTACTTTAATTTACAGAAATCATTTTGACACAGATGTTTTGGCTCCTTTAGAAGGCAGTGAAAAATCTCTTCCAGGAAAGACCATATTCTGTTCTTAAAAGTGTACAAAAGTTAAATAAATGACAGGAATTACTGATTTGCATCATCAACTTATGGAAGAGTTTGTGAGAGAAATTTGTTTAGTGACACTTCAAAAATCAATAGAAATGCTATGCACTTTGAAGTCACTAAATAAAATAAGACCTTAGACAATTAGGTAGTAAAAGCATTGAATAAGGTACTGAAGCTGGTATATAAATGGTAAAATCCTGATTTTGGAGCTTTCATAAGAGTTTTTACCAGGCCATGCTATTTTACCAATAATGCTTATTGTTTTTCAGATGATGACAAATATATGTTATTTTAATGTGCACAATTTAATTTCATTTTCTGGTTTTCTATAGTATTCATCAGTGACAATCTCCCTCTTATTTCTCCTAAGTCTGGAACCTCATTCACACCTCTATTCATTTATTGTAATTGCTCAATTTTGTTGAGAAACTTAGGAAGAGATATTGGAAAATTAACTGAAAGCTTCATATTCAGATGTCTGCTTTTTATGATCCTGCAACTCTATTGGCAATATTCTCCCTGGCTAGACTGTTTGAACTTTGTGTCACTTTCCTATGATCAAACCTGCTTACTTTTATAGTTTGGCATATGTTAACATTAATACTGGTTTGAAAATCTTCTAAAACCCTTCACTCATCAAATGCACATTAATCATTCTAGGGCTTGTACATGGGAGCTTTTGTGTTTTGCTACAAAAAAGCTACTTGTCAGAACTACTGACACCCCAGGTACCAAAAAGAAAGGAGCATGCTAAACTACTAAGTCCTGGCCTTACCTTGACCCCTCCTCTGTTCTCCAAAGTTATATATTAAAACTGTTAAAAGCTTGATGCTAATTAATTCAGAATCTTAATAATTCTGCCTATTCTGAAGATTCACTAAAGCAAAAGTTCTAAATAATTATGTTCTGAGGACATAATTATAACTACAGCAATAAGTTCTACAAAATCATTCATTTGACTTTTTCTTTTCCCCTCAGTAGTGTTATTAATGGACAATTTAAAATTTTCTAATGGTAAATTAAAAATCAGAGCCTAAAAGCATATTTTATGAGATGGGAATGATTTGATTTGGCTGAAGCCTCCAGATGAATTTGATGTAATTTTCTCTGCTTTTAAAATCAGTTAAGAGTATAGACTGCATAAGGATAAACATCATAGCTTTACTTTGTTGAAAAAAAGGAAAAAAAAACTTTTTCCCTAATTCACTTCAAATAAATGTCTTTAAGGTTAACATGCTTTGGAATGAATTAAGGGAGAATCTAAGCTGCCTGTACCCTTTCAAGCAAGGAACTGTAGCACTAATAAGGACTAGAGCAAGGCTGAACCTAAATCAGATGCCAAGAATTATTTAGCTTTGTCTCAAGCTCGACTTCTGAAGGATGAATCAAAAATATAAGATAATGAGCAGGGCAAGACTGAGAACTGCTTACTTACCACATCCTTTCTCCTCTTCATTTTAAAAGCAGTAAACTTCTGAGCATTGCCTGAATGTGGCTTTTAAACCCCACGAACTTCTACAACTTGGTAACTTCAATTACAACATAGATACAATTAGCCTGTGCTTCAGCAGTTGAGGATGATGCCTTGCATAAAAAATTTGATTGATGGACTCAGCATGGTCAATGATGTGGGTGGAACTGCTCAACAGGTTGGTGGAGGCCTGCACCATATTTCTCACTACGGCTGTGTGTGAAGGTTGACAAACCCAGAATTATAAAACTTGAGAAATTCAGAGCAGAATTTTCCAAGATAGGCACTAATAACCTGAGCTTTATGGAGGAGTTTCTCTATGCTTTTGTAAATCAAGCAAAGGAGAAGCAGTCCCTAATGGTGTTATGCATGATAATCAAATTTCCTGGTTAAAATGTACTCACCCAAAGGTCACATCTGAAGCCCTCAAATCTTGTTACAGAGCTCTGCAGTATTGCTTGTCTTCTCAGCAGAGGTCTGCTGCTTTGGAGGATAAGGAAACATTTACATAAGAATGTTATACAACTCCACAGTTTAAAAAAAATCGACAATTTATGACTGACAATGACAAAGTAGAAGCAAGGTACGAAGAAAACAGCAGCACCACTGTAAACCAAGTACTAGATTGCAATTCAGTGGGGTTTGCTTTTTTGTTTTTCCCCCAAATATTTACATAATTAGAGAAAAGATGCTTCTGCTAGCTTATTTTGTAGTGCATTTGTCCTTACCTGAGAGGAAGGCACTTCTATAGTATAGATTTTTTTATATAAAAATATACTTATTAAATGATTGAAAAGGTGGATACCAAATTCCCTAACTTAATTAAAATGTAGACAAGTTTCTGTTTTACTGACACAATGGCATTTCTGTGTTCCTGTAGTCATTACTTAATGCTCATGTCACTTAGCCTACATTAGAAGTTTAACTTTGTGGTTTTGGGGCTGACTTCAGTTTTAAGCAAAAAAAAAAAAAGACAGAACTTGCATGATCTGTTTTATTCTAAAATAATTTCTCCTCTATCACAAAGTTTTTTCTCAGCCATGTGTTCTCTTTCAGGCGTACACAAAACAAAAATCTAAATTATGGTCACAGTGAGATCACCATACCATGATCTTTGCTCTCAATTGCCCTGTTGTTTCACCACTTACAAGAGGAATGCCTCAGTTCTCAGTGCCTCTTGGGCAATGTGAATTTCTAGCTAAACTGTGCAGTGATTTTTTCCTATATCTGTTAGCACCAGATCAAGAACAGTTGGCAAAGAGCATTTCCAGGCACATTAGCTAATATCTGATTCTCTAGCGAAACAAGTCTCAGCTATGGCTGTTTTGCTGGAGTCACACAAAGATACTGTACCAGAGGTAATTCAGTTCAGTGTGTAAACAGGCTGATGTCAGTAACAGAAACTGAATAAAGACATTGCTTCATGGCTTCTCATTTAGTCATTACTTAAACCAGCAGAAAGATTTTTTGAAATTCAATACAGTTTCCTGCTCTTTTGATCTAAAAGAGGAAAATTATCTCTTTTCAAAGAGCCAATGTTTAAAAGAACATAGGAATGAACATTTTACAACTGTAAACTGCAAGTATGTAAATTACTGGGAGTAGTTCCTGCCTTTGTTGCTGGAGATAAAATGAGAGCTTTGTTTAGCTGGAGGCACACTGATTGATAAGCTCCCCTGATGGTTTTATGGGGTTCTTGTTGATTGGTTTCAGGGGCTGCTTGTGGTTTAGTGTGGGGATATTTTGGTGCTTTTTACAAATTCAATTTTATCCTTTTTTTTTTGTTCATTTGCTTTATTTTAAATCCAGACTAAGCTTTAAATACAGAATCCAAATTCTGTGGTTTTAATTAGTTTGAAAAAAAGTTTCACATCTCTTTTACCTAAAAATTTGATCACACACTTATTTCCACACTACTTCCCAGGATTTTTAGGTGAGCATCAGATATCCTATTGTTTCTAATATAGAAAGGCTGTAATCCGCAGTGTATTTGTTTGAATGAATGCATCAGAGCTTGAAAATGTATGAAATTTAAAAGAGTCAATTTTTTAAGGACATGATCTAGATTAGATTAAATTATGATTACTGAAAGTACATTTATTGGACTTCAGAATAGATAAATTAAATACAAGTAGAGGAAATGTTTGAGGAGGAATTTCAGGCTTTTCAGTGTTTTTAAAGGTATATTTAGTCATTTTTTCACCATGGCTTTCTCAGCAGCTTCATGATAAAAAAACACCTTTTGGTAGGGATCAACCTAGAACTAAATATACTATATCAAGAATATAATCTTAAAATAAAAAAAATTACTTTGATTCAGAATTGTAGGTCATGCTAGCAAGAGCAGTGGCTAAGAAGGCTATTAAATTAATGCATTGTTATGAATATTTCTAAAAAAGTGGGATTAAAGGTAGTAGGGGAGAGGATAATGAAATCCATGATAGTTTTTTTATGGCAGAAAGGAGAATAAAAACTCCAGGGATTTGGGAGAGAGGACTTAGAATTACTGAGGTAAGTGTGAATAGAAAACTAACTGAAAATCATTTCTCCAAGGCACTGGTTATACATATGCATGTCATATATTTACTTCCTGATCATCTCACTTAAGAGGCTGGCTTCATTATTGTTTGCCAGGTATATTCTCATTTTATTCTGTAGTTCTAGAGATTGCTGTTTATATAATACTTAGTTTGCAATATTTTTTTTTCCAATAAAAAGGTAAAAATGAGTAAGACTAAAGGACACAGATGTCTCCAAAACACAGTAAATACTGACATCCTTCAGCTCTCCATGTTTCATAAACTTACTAGGACTTTCCTTGTTGATCTGGAGCTTCTCCAGTGCTTTCATACCTATCTAGATGAAGTTGCCTGGCTCTCAGGTGAACCAAAAAATGATCCAGAAAGTAAACAAAATATTGCGTACTTCTCTAGTGGCAACTGATTTCAGATATAGTCCATACACGCCTCACTTATACTGAGTGGATTACATATTGAATAAAATTTGTTTTCAAAAATACTTCAATGCATCTTTTCCAAAATAGAGTAACTGAAAGAAGAGTAGACTATGCCCACTTTTTACAGTTTACAGCTATGGTACTTGGCCAAAGGTAAGGAACTTAAATTAGATTCCATCTCTTGTACATACAGTTTAAATATAAAATTCCTCCCATACACCAGAGTCTGTATCATCTAAGTTATTAATTAGGATTTAAGTAGGATATGAAAGGAACCTACAGTTAAACATTGCTTTGGAAAAAGTAGTGCAGTTTCACAGTGTCACTGGGAGTTTGAAAGAGAGCAGGCCTGTACTGGTGCTGTTTCCTGCATACATACTTTTGCCCCCCTCTAGAAGTGTTCCCTTGGAGTGTGTGTTGGGGTGGGAGGTGGGCTGTGCCTTTTTTTAATTCATAAAAAGCTGAATTTATATATTGTGTTGTTACCTGGGTTTCCTGTTAGCTCCTTCTTGTTTACTTTTTTGTGCTGCATATGCTTTGGGTGAAGATTCAAGCATCTTCATCTTTAGCTGAAGCATCTCTTTCCCCGACAATTTAGTGTACATTGTGCATGATTTTTCTTCTTCCACTGTGCCTCCTCTGTTGCTGCAGATGACTTGGGGTTTGTTTGTTTCACTGATTGGAATGAATAGGACTATTAAATACCCCTTCAAATAGAGACAAATGCTGAAAAACTGGTCAACATAGAATTCTTATTCCTGGTACAATGAAAAGACAGAAATTCAGATGTTCCTGCCTTTAGAAACTGTTCTACTGACTTGGCTTCTTTTATGAAGTAACTTAGGATCTTTATTCCTAAAAGTATCAGCTTGATAACCATAATTTTATCTGCTTTGATAACCATAATTCTATCTGCTTTCCTCATCCAGAATTAGTAACTATGTCAACTTTGTACACAGGGGAATGGGCCTGGCATCGAAGTCAGCTGTCATTAATATCAGGCACAAGTCGGACAGCTTGAGCGCCATAACAGCTTTCTGCAGAGTTAAAGCATTGGGCTCAGCTTAACTTGGGCACTGCAGGAGGAAGAGGGGAAAGCAGAAGTTAATGAGCAAGGGAACTGAAGAAGCTGTCCCAGGGCTGCAGACTGCTGGTGCAGATCCTTCCCTTGCTCCTGTCTGGGGCTGCCGCCCTCCCCTACTCCTCCCCTGCATGGCAAGGCAAGCTGCAGCCTGCGGGGCTGGCTGAGAGCAGCACCAGCATCCTGGGCTGCTGCTGCTCCCAATGAGGTCAAGTAGGAACCGCCTCTCCTTTGATGGGACATTGATTTGGATCTCTGCCCTCCGGCCAACTGCCAGCTTTCCCAGACCTGTTGGGAAATGCCTTATCTCTAAGACTCTGCCGCTGTTCTGTCAGCTTTGGTTAATGAGCCATCAGATTCAGAAGTTGCTGATGTGAGACAGATAGACAGCTGAAAAACTGTGGTGTTTGCACAAGCAAAGCTTCTTTAGAAAAACAGCCGAGTGCAAACTTAAGAATTAAATTAAATTTAAAAAGAAAATCTAAGACAAGTGAAATGACAGCAAGAGAAATACCACGTTAAAAAAGAATAGAGCTTGAGAAAAAATAACTCGATAAGAGATATTACAAGAAAGAAGAACAAACAAAGATTTCAAAGCAGGAAAAGGATATAAAATAGAAATAAATATAGGCAACAAAAGAAGAGAAAAAGAGAATTTGAGCTGCACTAGGAATTAAATATAGGAAAAGAACAAAAAGTGTTCAGAATTAAAGGAAAGCAAAAGCAAGACAAAGGGGTGAGCTAAAACTGAAGATGGATAGTGAAATTTACTTATATAACACTTTTTATTGCTCATGCCAGGTTAAGGATTTCCACAAAAAATTTATGTTACTGTTGAAGTGCTTAGGTTGCCTGGATATCTTTACTGTCTCAACCCATGAATAAGATGGATTTCAATTTCTTAACTAGGCAGTCTTAAAATCTTAAATTGTCTATTACTGTAGTCAAAATAAGTTAGAAGATTCAAGATTTATAAAATCACATCAAATATATAAACTTTCTTTATCTTATCTTAGTTTTAGTATAATAAATCTATTTTCAAATGAACTCTAATTTCATAGACTCAATGAATGTCTCATTAAAAATTCTCTAGAACTTTGGCATTTGTCTTGGTACTCCCAAAGCTCTGAAATAAGCATATTTATTTTTAATAACCATAATTTTTTAATGCAAGTTTGCAAGTATTGATGACAACATTCAAATGAAATAATCTGACATAGGGTCCCATCTGAAGCTCATTGATTTACAGTTTTAGAGGCTTCCTTTCACTGCTTACTTATTTGATTACTTAGTTGATAGTTTATGCTTGGGGGAAGATTTTTTAATTAAATTTTGAGTGCCTCTGATTTTGAAGTATGATCTGTAAGTTCGTGTCATTCCTACAACTGTCATAGTGTCACTTGGCAGTCACAGACATCTTGAATTTTTGTTGCTGGGCTACATGAGAGAGAATTCAACTTTTTCTACCTTTGTTTTCTTACAGTTTTTTAAAAGGAGTCTTCAAAAGGGATAAGTTTACAGATGAGGATTGGTGATGAATAGGCCTGATGAAAATTGCATTTTTTTGCACATTCTATCATTACTAAATTATTATATAAATTGTGCATCACACATGCATTTTTTTTATATTTACTTCTTAGTATACTTATTTCTTTATTATGTTTAGTGGAAGGATATAAAGCACTCATTTGGATTGACCTGAACCACTCAGAAGCTCAGACATTCCAACTCCATGTCAGCAGAAACTTTATACCATAACATATCGTGTGTTTATTCTATCCTTCACAAGATGGTAGTAAACCTAAATGGAAAAAAAAAATATTTTATAATAGTCTATTATCTATAAGTCTCTATTAGTTAATTGACAAGTTAATGCTGCAGCAAAAAAGGATGCTGAAAAAGAGACTCCCAAAGCAACCCACTGAATCCAATAATCCAATACTCCCATACTTAGGGGTTCTTCCTCAGAATGCTTATGGTTCAGAAATCTTAGAGAAGAGTTAGGCTCAGTGAAATACTCACTGAACAAGCACTGGCATTTTCTTTTCATTATATAGAGTGGATGACTCTGAGATCAAAACCCTGTCCCCTTTATTTAGAGCTTGAAGGTAGCTCTAAAGTACTGCAGGCTCATCTGTATGGAGCTGGACAGAAGCAGAAATATTAGCAATTCACTAACTGGCCTTTGCATTTTAATGACATTAAGTAAAGCATTAGGCTAGAATTTGCATTATAGAGGCTTTATCCTTAAAATTTATTTATTCAGCAGCATAATTACAAGTAATGGTGAGGAAATTACTTAATTTGGCATTTTTCAACATGCTGAGGTGGTGCAAGTTTTACACCTAATGTGGGACTATTTCTTTTAAAGCTGTCCTTCCCTTTGTCCCCATGATAAAGCTGCTAAACAGGATAAAGTATGTCCATCCATTAAGCCAGGATGTGTAATCTGTTTTCACTGACTTTTCATAAATCATTCAGCAAGAGGTGTGGAAATCAGTGTTTGCTGAGGAAAGCTTAGCCAGTATATTGTCCCTAAAAATATCAAGGTTCCTTGTGATGGAGGAACATTATTGTATGAGGTGATTTGAGGCACCTCTTTGAAAAGATGGTTGACAGGGCACTAGCAATGAGTCAAATGAGAAACAATAAACATTACTCTGAAAATTTCAGAGAACCTACATTTCTCCTCAGTTTGGCATGAACAGTGATAAAATTATTATATGTGACTTTTTTTTAGTCTTCTCAACATGGAGTATATGTTAAAACCAAGCTCTTAATTATAGTCTAAAATGACTTTTTTATTACCAGCAAACCAACTCAAATATACCTGCACTATACTTAAACTCATTGTTTAAAATTTGGTAGCTATCATCCATTTGTAGAGTCATAGAATCATTTAGTTTGAGAAAGACCTTTAAGATCATTGAGTCCAACATTAATCCAGCACTGACAGCTCATATTCAGATGGCTGTGGACCAGCACCTCCAGGTCCTTTTCCCACCAGCAGCTTTCCAGCCAGGCTCAAGCCTGTAGCATTGCACCAGATACTGCTGCAGTTCGTGGAGGACCCACAGTGGAGGGAAATATTTACCTGAAAAGCTCAAATCAGTGCAGGAGCCTCTACAGAGAAAGGTGTGTGAGGGCAAACTACACTGTGACCTTCACCTGTGCTACTTTGTGTGACTAAGAGTCAGGAATGAAAGGGTAGGAAGAAAAAAAGGAGAAGGAAAGAATTTGGCCGTGGGAAAGAGGAGATGAGGAGAAACAATGTTGATTTAATGTTTGTTCATACTACTAGAATCTATTTTAAGAGGGAATAAATTAAGTTACTTTTACCCTAGTCAGATCTGTTTTAGCCTGGGCTTACCCATCACAGAAACAAATGTTCTGTTTCATGGTATATAAACCACCATTAGGTGAACATCTAAGGGATAGGAAAACTATATTCTGCAATTAGGCATTTCTTAATGTTTAGCTGCAAGATTATTCTTCTGTCCTGTATGCCATAATACTTAATTAGGAACTCATATAAAAAGAGAGAATTTTATCAATTTTGGCGCTGGCATGTAGGAGAAGATTTGAAAGCAGTTCAAGTAATAGGTTTATGTAAAATAGATATCAACAACTCAGTCTGATATTCAAGAGTATATATCTGATAAGGAAAGAAATCCCAATTTTTTTATACTTATCAATAACTGTGTGAAGAAATGGAAGAAGCACCATTGGTAAATAAGCAGCAGAAATGAGCAAGGGAACTGCAAGTTACAATGAATAATAAGTCAAATGTTTTTCACTCTGTTGTGTGTACAACATGTACAATAGATATATTGTCTGAAACAAAATTAATTGATTTTTCCATCTCGCATGCAAAGTGGAAAGTCATCTACTCCAATCATGTATTTAATTTTGGGACACATATAGACAATATAGACCACTTGGCCAGAACCCAGCATGAGAAAGAAAATGTTCAGAAATCTAAAAAACATGATGCACAAAATGGATTGGAGAGCTAGGGATATTTAGCTTAAAGAAAGAAAAAGGATAGACGTAAAGGCCTGAAGCAGAGATGAAGAGAATATTCTGTTCTTCAGCTGAGGGTAGGCAGCACGAAGGATACATTAACTTAGGGAGAGAGTTCATCAGGGAATATAAGGTAGTAATGGGTTAGATTATTTGGGAAACTGTCATGTTTCTGTCACAGGAAATATTTAGAAACTGTCTGGTACATGTACTGTGATTTTTGCCTTCAGGCAGGAGAAGGAAACAAACGGACATATAAGGTATTTTTTCAGATTTTTTAAGGTTTGATTGTTTTGGGTCTTTTTTTGGTGTTGCAAAGATCATTACCCTTGTGAAATATTCAGAATAGCTTGAAATAATGTTGCAATTTTTTCCCTACTATCATAAAGCTGTCAAATCATAAATATTCTCCTCATAAAATTTCTGAAACACTTGGAAGTACCAATTTCAGTGAAATCAACATAGCCTGTGTTTATTTTTAGACTTTTCAAGTACAGCTTCCTCTCTGGTGAATACTTTCATTCATTGCCAAAGTTTTCTAAATATCAGAGGGACTGAATAAGTATTAGCAATCTCTGACATCAGCAAGAACTGGATGCTTTCCAGTCTTTCACCTCTGTTGAAAGTGATATGTAAACTTTTTATGACTTTTCTTCTTTTATTTTTTAATCCATCTCCCTGTTTGACAGGAAGTAGGGGAGTTCTGGCCAGCTATTACTCCAGAATAGTCCAGAATAGTAGGATGACATTTCTTTGGAAAATTGTGACTAGTGCCATCCTTAGAGCTCAGCAATAAGTGTATAATTACTTTTGAATGAACTAGAAGAGGCATTTTGGAAAAGACTAACAATGCTCTGTAAGCAGGCAATGCACATTACTTATAAATATAAATGGAACCCTAGGGAGACTTGGAACCAATTACTAATATAATTTTATGGTGTAAATATGCTGGTGCTCAGAAATTCTTATTTATTCTGTGGCCAAATAAAAACTGAATCATCATGTTTACACCATGCATGCCAACAGCAACTTCAAAAAATAGGACTTTGTAGTGGTATAATTTTTGTGCTAAATATTTATGTTGAGTTTTCCTGGCAATAACAATGTCTGAAACTATGAAGTTTCTGTGTGAGATCTAAACACACCAAAATTTCTAAACCAAAACTTTTGGTTTTCTTATGTGCCATTTACCCATACTTTTTGAAGGGCCAAAAATACAATAGATGTGATATTTCCTTGTTTAACAGATGACTATAACTAGAAGTATAAAAGAAATATTATTTAAATGAAATGAACACTGTACTTTATCGCTTCAAGAAAAAAATCAAACCCTAAGGAATGTCTTCTACTTAGGAAAAACACACTGGTTGTTTTGGTACTAAAAATAGATCAACAAATATTATTTGAGCAGAAATGTAGTAGACAATTAAGCAGCAAGCATAAAAGGATAATGAAAACATTAGGAATAGGTTTTGAATGGGAGAGAAAAAAATTGTCATTGACTTTACTACTTGTAAGGATTTTTAGTATTGCTTCACGAAAAGCCACTAGAGTAAATACCGGTCTGCTACTCATTTGTGAAAATTCCTTTGTAGAAAAAGGTTACAAGCAAATTATGAAAAGAAAAACATTCGGGTACAAATTTTTTATAGTTAATCAGGGAAAAAATTGGTTTCACAATTTTTTAGTACTATTCTTAGCTATTTCTTAAGGATTTTATCATTAGTATATGATGTCTTTCAGTTTTTAATTAGTGAGTCTGTTGGATGAAGCATGAAACTCTTTAAATAATTTACTTTTTCAAATAAAGAAAAAGAAGGCAAAGAAGAGAGTTATATTGTGTCTCAGAGACATTTTAACTCATAGTATTAAATAGAATATTTGTGGGAAAATATTACATCTTTTTCTTTCTTCTTGATTACGTAAGCAGTGAGACAGAGAAGGAACAAAAAAACCTAGTTTTCCTGTCACCAGTCTGATGTCACCCCATTCACTACAATCATTTGTACCCAACCCATGAGTCAGTTGCTCACCCATCACTTGATGTGTTTCTCCACCTGAATGCTGGACATTTTGTTCAGAAGGCTACTGAGAGAGACAGTATCAAACGCTTTACAGAAATCCCAACAGATGACATCAACTGGCTTCCCTTGATCAGACAGGTGGATTACCTTGTGATAAAAGGAAATCAGTTTTGATAAGCAGGACTTCCCCCTCATGAAGCTGCACTGGCTGTGACCAATGACTTCATTGTTTTTCAATATCTCCCAGAATAATCTTCATCATAACTTTATCAGGTACTGAAGTGAGACTGACAGGCCTGTAGAATCCAGCATGGTCTTTCTTACCCTTCTTGAAAATTGGGACAACATTCACCAGCTTCCAGTCAGCCAGGATCCCTCTGAATTCTAGGACCACTCAAAAATCATCAAGAAAGATTTTGCCACAACATCCTCTGTCATTTGAGGACTCTTGGATGAATACCATCAGGCCCCATGGATTTTTAGGGACCCATCTTCATCCTACACAAATTCAATCATTAATCATTCTTACAGTCATGGTCCTCCAGCTCAGGGCACTGAAACTCCCTTGGTCAATAATCCATGCTGAAGACAGAGGCAAAGAATGCATTAGACACCTCTGCTTTTTCTCTGTGAGGTGGCCATCCTCATCCTGAATCAGGCCAATGTTATTTCTACACTGCCTTTTGCCATTCATAGATTTGGAAAAACTCTTTTTTAGTGTCTCTCACAGTTCTGGCCAGCTTCTACTTCAGTTGAGCTTTGGCCACATGCATATTTTCCCTAGAGTGGCAAGCAGCATCCGTGTCTCTTAAGAGTCCTTCTTTATTGGGAAATTCATATGTTTTAACCCATCTCTTAGATTTTATTTTTCTTATTCTGCTACTGTCACAAATACGTATATTAATCTTCCTCTCCATAATCTATTACTAAATTTTCCAGTATTTCAGCACAGCCTTTTATTTTGGATATAAATTTTTCAACACTCTTACTTCCTGCTTCCCTTGTAAGTTCATTCTGACTGTTTTAAGTATCAAGTTCCCTTACACCCAATTGCTTCTCCTCACATCCATCACATGATACACTATTTTTTTAACTATTTAATTGCCAGAATTTATTCAGACCAGACAGCCATCTGAAGAATTTTTCTGAAATGTTTTAGATAATGCAGCTACAAAATGACAAATCTCTAATATTCATGGTGTGAGATTTACCAGGGAATTGGTAATTTTTGTTAAACTCATATTCTTATGTATTTGACTAAATCCTGCTGTCCATGTTCTCAGCTTTCTGCTTCATTCTTTTTTTTCCATTTGTCAAGTTTTAAGATATGTATGCCCTGAAATAAACCTTCAGTCTTGGTATTCTTTTATTTTTAATTTATTTTATTGTGTACAACAGAGGAACATGGTTTTGCTATAAAATCTATGCCACATTTGTGATCAGTCTTTTGGTCTTTCTACTGCAACAACAAACCATACGCTGATAGCGTGGATCCAAATTCATCATCCC
Source organism: Fringilla coelebs (assembly GCF_963513975.1). NCBI lineage: Eukaryota > Metazoa > Chordata > Aves > Passeriformes > Fringillidae > Fringilla > Fringilla coelebs. Next base: position 45,656,594 of record NC_140029.1, read on the forward strand.
AGCTTTCTCAGAACTTTTCTTTTTCTTACCATTACTTCTATTACTATTCTTACTATTACTTCTATTATCCTAGAGGCAAAGGCTGGTCTTCTGCAGATTTGTGTGGTATTTCTGGCTGAAGCCAGTTGTTTAGAACTCATTCAAGAATAAAAAATACTCTGCTCTATTCAGTGTCAAAAGTTTTTGCTAGAGCAAAACAATATAATTCTTATAATGACCAAGGTCTCACCACCAGTAAGTAATACAGAGAACTGAACTTGTATGGCATAATAGAGCATATTCCCCAAGATAAAAACAATTTCCCTTACTCTGTCTTGAACTATTACTGACCCATGGAACCATTCATGTTTTTTTTGTATGCATTTAAATTATCAGTGTGCCAGGTCCTTTAAGGGAGAAAATGCACAACTAGAATAGAAAATCTTGAAGACAAATTTATTCTACATAGAAGATGAAAAAAAAAAGAGGGGGAAAAAAAAGACTGGAGGAACATGTTCATACAGCCCTACCACACTTAGTAGTGTCTGCAAATAAGCTATTTAAAATGGTGAGAAAATTATTGACATTGATAATGTTCTGTACCTTCCAAAATCAAAACCAGTCAGTTTATGCAAAAGAAACAAAACCAAAACCATATGAAACTCTCCAACCAATGAAAAATAAACCTCAAAAGCCCCCCATAATAAGTTTCCGTAGTAATTAAAAGAATAAAACCTTGTTTGAAGGGATTAGAGCAAGAAATTCTCAGTAAGACTGGGAACTCATGTAAATTTTCTAGGTTGCAAAAAAAAAAGGTGAAACATTATTTGGTGGCCATCTATGAGAAGTTTAAAATAAGAAATGGTGATTACTGCATTATCTCAAAACGCTATAGATGGAATGACACATACTTTTAATACTCTTTATTGAAAGCAATTGGTTATTTACCAACTTGCACTTAGGAGACTACTTATAGAAGACTTTTGTCATCATAAATCTTCATTTCAAATTTACCACACAAACATGATGGCAGGTCATTATGAGGATAAAGTAAATCTAAGTTTCCAAAGACAAAAACCCCCAAAATAACACAGTAATACATTTAGCAGAACAGCTCACAAAATGTGGAAGAAAGCACACAGTTATAAGCAGAACTGCAAATATTCAGATGTAAATTACATTATGATTTCCTTGAGGACAATAAGTCTATCTGCAATGGTAATTTAGACACATTAGGTGTCTAAACGTAGATATTTAAACTATTTTCATGTCTGAAGCTAGATGAGAAAAATGTCAAAACAACATAATCTGAATGTATAAATCTTATCTATGGTGCAAAAAAGCTAAGTAAAAAGAACATTTATATTAACAGGCACATTAAATCACATCATTTGCAGAGAAAGAAATAACTCATTTGGAGTATACAATAAAAGTAATGAAAATTTACCCTGTTCTGTGAGTATTCCTGCTCCTTACAAACAAGGAAGCGCAGACTTTTCCTTTGAGATTGTTCCACTGAATTTGAAATGTGACTGTAATTGGCTTTGAAAAAAATACATTCATGAAATGAAAGAATTCTTAGAATTTCTTTTCATTGTTTTATTTTACTTTGGTTTTCTCGAGTTAAAAAACTGTTCAGTATTGAGAGGTTGCCTTATACTACTTCTGCATCTGTTCTTCCACCTCAGCAGGACATGAAGACATGGTAGACCAGGAGAAGTGTCTCAGTCTTTGAAATCTCAGGTTCTTTATGTGAGAGGGTAGCTGCAGTACATTAAACTCTGCCTGGGGATGGATCTGATAGAAGTTATGGGTTAAAATTAAAGAAAGGACAGCAAAGGTGACATCATAGTGGATGTCTGCTACAGGCCACCTGATCAGGAATAAAAAAAAAAGTGGATGAGACCCTTTACAGACAGACAGAAGTGGTTCTTGTTCTCTAGGAGCTCTTGTCCTGCTCTCTGTTGGGAGAGAGCACAGCAGGGTTGTGAAAACAGCTAAAGAGCGAAAAAGTTTTGGAATATTTTATTTCTTGGTACTTTCATGAATTCAGTATTTTAAAAACCCAAACTTAAAAATTACTATTTCTTTTTATGTGCATTGAAAATGCTATGAAAAGTAATTTTGGTTCACACAAGCTCAATTGTTTCACTTATAGGCATACTGTGGAGTAGAATAAATTAAAAAAAATAAAATGTGAGCATAAATCAGAGCTCCTTTGGAATTCTTTTTGTCTGTTGAAAGACATCTTATTTTATATGTCTCTGACCAGAAAGTCAGTAATGATAAAAAGCTTGAAAACCATTGTAATAATTCAAATTATCAGGTGAATGAACAATACTTGTAATGGCAGAATCAAATATAATTGTTAATTAGATACTCTCATGTATGACTACTACAAGCTTTGTATACTTTTATATGTCATTAACTAGACAATCACAAAATAGTTGCTTTTTAGCAAGTTCTCTTCAGTAACCAAATATGCATTCTGACAAGGGAGCAAGAGAGAGAAAAAGGAAGGGAGTTGATGCTTCCCTTCCTCAAATTGCAAAAAGCATTCTTTCACATCTGGGCACACTAAAAAGGCTCTGACAACCATGAACAGAAAAAAGTGTACAAATGCTGTGGACAAACATGCAAGTATAGACTGGTTGCTCACTTGAAGTAGGTTGTCTGAGCTCCCCTTTCTTCTCCTCTTCATTAGTACTGTTAGTCACCTAGTTCTCTGTGCTGTTTTCACTTTCTTCCCTGCTGCTGCATTTTGATCTTTGCTTCCTGCCTCTCTCTCCTGCTGTTTTTTTCAACAGTGTTCTGCTTTTTGTTTGATGAGTGGTGAAAATTGCAAGATTCCAGGCCTCTGAAGAACAAACAGAATTTCAGAAATCAGGAAATCTTGTAAATTGTGCTTGGCTGCTGGTGCATGCAATACTATTAAACATCAAAGACGACTAATATTGAAAAAAAAAGGTGCATATAAAAGATCGTGTGCTGCATTTGTGTGCATGGAATAACTTCAGACTCTGGCATTCATCAGTGCATTAATTCCTGGCACAGCTTTTTTAGTCTTTAATTTTGGAGAACAAAATAAATTTCAAGTTAAAGGAAGATTTTTTTTTCTTTCTCCCAATGGCGAAATTTCTGGAAGCAAGGATTTATCATTTACAATATCCAAATAATTATTATTTTCCTTTTTCCTTTCCTGATTTCTGCAATAAAAGTGGAACATTATGCACAGCAGAGCATGGTGTTTTCATGATTTCTTTGTATAATCCCTCTGCCTTGAGTAACATAAAGATCCCATTTTTTTCTAGAAGCTTGTCAAGCATGTCAAAACAACACATCTACTCTTTGGTATATGTCAATTCATGCATATTTGGCATGGTGTGGTATGTAATGCTCAAACCAGATGGATATTACTACATTTAGCACATGGAGGTGAAAAAGGAATTCATGGAATGGTAGCACAGCTGTGCATAAAAGCAATAAACTCTTTTAATGCCACCTTTATCTAATGCATGGCCAATTTGGTCTTGGGATGTCAGTGAAAACTAAGCAAAATTTTTTCTCTTAAATATGAAACAAGAAATATGCCAACAGTTATCAGACATAGAAACATTCTTAATGATATCAGAAATTATCTTATAGCAGTTAAAGCCTCCAACATACTGTAAAATCCTTTATTCTCATGCAGAGGTGAATCAACAACAATTTGCATGAGTGCAGGTTTCAATTCTACTGTCTGCATCTATAATTTTCTATTTTTACTATTTTTTCTATTTTAATTTCTATTTTAGCAGGCTTCTCAGGGCTGTGAATGTACTAAAAGGCCTTATCTGCCTCAATCAGTCTCACTGGCAGCCTCAGCACTCCATATAAACTCAGGTCATTTAGATTACAGAATTTGCCTGAGACATGCTGTATATTTTTCTGTGCCCAACTGTTCTGTATTGCAAATTAGAAGTTAAAATTAGTGTGCTTATGGGTTTTAAACTGTTTGATAGGAAAAATAAAGAAGTACAGTTCAATGTTTAGCATATAACTCTAGTACAATTTGGGTAGAATTTCAAAAGAGAGATACAAAACTGTCTAGAAATGGAAGAGTCTAAGGCTACCTAAGCCATCCTGACAACACCTTCTCATCAGCTCAAAAGCTGTAGCAATATCTATTCTATTCTATTCTATTCTATTCTATTCTATTCTATTCTATTCTAAAATAGTAATTTGCAAACTATATTAGCTAATGTGTTCTGATATTCTGTCTAGAGTTTGCTCAAATTGTCCTCTTAATGGGTATATCTGAATCAGTAGAGTTCTTTGGCTGAAAGAACCACAAATTTGATAAAACAGGACATTGGGAGCCTTCTCCAGGCTCTTAGACTTTTGCACCTGGGTTTATCACCCTTACTAAATATGAATAATATTTTCTGGATGTGAAGTCAAGCTTCTTAAAAAAGAGAATGCTCTTCCAGCAGAGGTCAAAAGAAGTATCAAACAAGTATCCAATGTTAACAGTCACATCATTCCTTCCCATGATCCTGTAGCAAAAAAAAAAAAAAAAAATTGCTTTGCCATTCAAAAATTAAAATTTGCAGTGGGTTCTTGTTAGCAATTAATTTCTACTGAGGTAACTGTGATCTCTTAACAGTAGTCATCTTTTTTGTTTCCCTGGGACTTTAATGTGAATGATAATTTAACTAATTAAGATGGGAGCAAATATCTCTGTTTTCACCTACTGTTTTTAAAGACAAATGCCATTTTTTTCCAAGTTCTAGTCAGGACATTTGGTGTATTATGCAATATTTCTTTAATCTGGGCCTCAAAATGGTTACTGATACTAAATGAAGTTCCAACAGTGATGCAGCTTTGCTGCAAAGATTTTGTTTTCAGTAATGTATTTAGAGAAGTGCTTTAGCCTCACCAGGAGTGAAATATTCCATCTGTAGAAGTAAGAATGATATGCATTTATTGGTAACCACACTTAGTTCATGCCAGATTTTTCCAAAGTCATGTCGATGCCTCAGCATTGAGGCTAACAATTAGAATGGGAGAGTTAAAGTAAGCATTGGATAATTCTCTTTCAATGAAATTATTTCATTTTTACACTAATGTAGTTAATTACCAATTGACTTATTTTTTACCTTCAAATAAGAGCAGAAACTACATTCTCAAATAGCTTATGTTGCTGAAAGCTTATAAAGCTATGCCTTCACTGTCTCTTCCCTGGCTGTGCTTGACTCCTTAATGCTTTTGATCTTGCGTGGGACTTTAGAACACAGAAAAGGATTTAGAAAGTTATTTCCCTCTATTTTCAGCATAATACTTCTACTTTACCATGGTGATTTGATGTAAAGGGCTCAAAGAAGGGATGTCGCCTTGTCCCAGTTCAGTGGATACAGAGATTTGTTGAATTCTAGTCTATTGAATTCTGTCCCTTCTATAATTGCTAAAACTCTTCTAGAAGCATTCTGAGATCCCTGATTCCACTGGGTTCTGGAATCAATAATGGGTAAGGCATTTTATAAACTGCCAACATCCTCAGCTATGTCTGACTACAAATCCCATCCACTGTTTCATCAAGCAACATCAGAATGTTGTCAGAAAACTTGAAAGATTTTCGTCTAATAGCAGCCTTGGAGAGGGCTATAAGTCCATGACAGACCATCCCAGGAATCTGTAATCCAAGTGTCCATACAGCCATGCTCAAGAATGCCACTACAAAATCATGTAGGAATATTATATGTTAATATTCTGGCCTGGAGGCTTCCCTAGGCATCGCTCTATGCATCTTTTACTCCATCTTCCTGGAAGCAGTGAATCTTTTACTCCATCTTCCAGGAATCTTGCTGTACATTGTTAAATGTTGGATTCGACTTAGAATTACTGCTAGCAGAACTGTCATTCTGACTAAGGGTTGAGCATTGAATAATTTCCCTGCTGTATCTACATTAGTTACAGTTTTAAAATTGATAGGAACACCATCGTTTTAATATTTATAAATTTTTCTCTAATTTCCTTCTTTGAGAAATTTCTTTAAAGCTCAATAAGAAATATAATGGATTCACCTAGTGAGAGCAAGCTCAGAAGGGGAAAGGAGAAGAGAGCCCCAAGTATATTATAGATTCAAATCTACTATTTATGCATATAGTGAATTTATATTCTTCCAAAGCACTTAACTGCAACTGTGTGTAATTCACATAATGGAGTCTGTAGATTCAGAAGTATAAGATCAGTGTGGGTATTGGAAAAAATAATGTTATATATAAATTGCACAGGATATCACATTAAGTGTATATTGAGTAGGATGTTGAATTTGGCATACTAATGTTTTTAATTTCTTGCTGTTGTTTAATTTTCCCTCAGACAAGTTTTTTGTGTGGACTCTTTGAGATGCTCACATGGAAGATGTTTTTACATATTTATTTGAGTTGCGCAGGGTGCAGAATGATGCCTACTGCAATATCCTTCCTGCAGTTACATCACACAAACAGCTGATCTGAATCCTTAATCACATTCTCTGTGAGGGACTGAAAAAGTCTACATTTTCAGGTCACCCAAAAAGCTAGTTGTATAAATATTCCATCTCCCTGATACAGCAACTTATGACCTGTAGGGATATTGTCTGTGAACTGTTTTCCTCTGTTCTTTGGGATATTTTGCAAGAATGTCTTTGTCTATATAAAGATTTTAGTATGTTGATCACCTATTTTTTAGAATAATTTTGTACAATGGGAAGTTAATATTTTCTTTAAATCTTTTTTGTTGCATTCACTTTCTGTAGGTGCTAAGGATAAAAATGGATTCTATTTAGTAAGCTGAATGAGATCATGATTAAAAAGGAAATGTCATAAACCAGCAACAGGACACAGCAAAAATCAAGAAAAACCTAATAATCCTGCAGATGAGCAGAAAACAGGCTCCATCTGAAGCTAAAGGGGTATGTAGGGAAGAAAACTTTAGTCAATATTGTGAGCAGCTGAGGGCCATATGTATAAAAGTGTACTAAAGACTTGGAAAATTACATTCTGGAGGACTGGTCTCAATTCTGAAGTAGGAGGTTAAGGAATTCCACTGCAGTCAATTAAAAAAAAACAAAACCAAAACCAAACAAACAAAAAACTGAAACAAAACCACCAAAAATCCAAACAAAAATAAAACCAAAACAAACTAACAAAAACTAAACCAAAACCACAAAAAGACAAAAACAACTCTACAGTTGGAACAGTCTGAAAGAGAGAAACAGTGGCAGAGCTGGGTACTCTACCCTGATTGAACTTGTAGCTTAGGAATCCGATTCAAGCACTAAGAAGAAGCTGGTGCACAGAACTGTAGAATCATAGAATTGTTGGGTTGGAAGAAACCTTAAAGATTCCCACCCCTCTGCCATGGGCAGGAACACTTTTCACTAGACCAGGTTTTTTAAAACCCCATCCAACCCAGCATTGAACACTTCCAGGGATGGGGCATTCACAGCTTCTCTGGGCAACCTGTTTCAGTGCCTCGCCACCTTGAAGTGAGTATAATGTAAAAATAAACTAAGGTAAACCATCTTGCAACTTAAAGGCAAATAAACTATCGAAAAGAAATATTTCTATTTTACCTGGCACTTCTTGTTTTAGCCAAGGTCTTTGTTGTTATACTGGGATTTTGTTCACTTACACATTATGTCCAATCCATTCAAGGCATTCATTGCTATGGTAAGGAACATAACAGGTTTAAGAAGTGCCAGATAAAAACGAGCCTTAATTGTCAGTGCTGTGCTGTAGAGACAAACCTGTCTCTGTCCTATACAATCTTTTCTTTCCAGTACTGAGAATATGGATTCTCATTGAACAACCAGTTTTAAATCTTATTGGCATAAGCTAATGTCACTAAAATTTACTCTGGGATGTCTAACAAAAGTTTGAAAACATTACAGTCCAAACCTGTGAAGTACAGATGTTGCTTTATGTAAAACTCAAATTTGAAAAAAAAAACCAACAAAACAAACAAAAAACCAAAAACAAACAGAAATTGCAGCACCTAAATTTCAGGGTGTTAAAAATTTCAGGAAATTACCTCCCTATTTATTACTTTTAACATTCTGTTTATTTATTATCTCTTGGTCAATTGTTTTAAAATATTGTTAGGATCAAAAGGTTTGGCTTTTTAAATTCTTGAAAGTAGTGGGATAAGTATCACTGCACTGAGAAAGGCCAGACTGCACAGCCAGAAGAGGAGATAGTGCCACTGCTTGATGAAACACAGGGAGCACTGATCATCCTGACCATTGAGGTTTTGATATCTAGCAGTTCCTATTGTGTGTTTGCTGATGAATGCGTTTTCAGGCTGATCATTTGAAGCCGCTGAAAGTAAAGACATCTGCCATTTTTATGCTTATGTGGTCTCAGACAAAACTCCCTTTGTTGTTTGCTTGACAGAGGAGAATACAGCTCATCTTACTGTAGAAAGCCTGGGACCAGCTTTTCAACATCAAGCCTTTTTGTCAGACAATACCTTTTCTGTGATCAAAGCATACAAGGGATGTGGTAGTCACATCCAAGTTCATGTTCACACTTCTGTGTGGACAATGGAAAGGAAAAGAGAGAAACATATTTAGCTCATAAAACAATCTAATTCATTTTAGAAATCTGAAATTCTAGAATGTTCTTAAAGAGTGCATTCTCTGATAAAACATATTAGCAACAGCATTTGCTTGAATTCCTATTGTCACCCAGTCCACCTCCAATTTTTTTTTTTTAGTTTTTCCTTTATCTTTTATTCTTAATATTTCATGTATTTCATGCAGTCCCTTTCCATAGATTATTTTTTCTTTCTTTATTCCTCTATAGCCTTTTATTAACTAAATATATCTAGAAATGCAGTCACTGAGTTGCAGTCACATTCATGAACATAATTTTTCATGATTAATGATTATTTTAAACCTCTTTTATTTTCCTGTATTTTGGCCAATATGTTTTGGAGTACAATGATTCATCAGTTGTATTTAAAAATAACAAAAAAATTTAATAAATTCATTTTTTTATTTTGGAGAACCACATATTTGCAGCTACTGTTAAACAGTCTGTAAAAGCAAAGAATGCAAAAACTACTTCTCTGTAAAGCTAAACATGTACAGTTTGCCAACATCATTAACAGTTAGTGGAGATTGTATCTATAATTGCATTTGTTTGCTCTCACATAATATCATATTATTAAATTTGTTTCATTAGCTTTTTATTGACTGTTAGAAACTTCCTTACCAAACCTTCAGCTTGCCTGTGTTCTGAGTTGAACTAATGGAATTCACTTATAAATGGATATTTCATAGTTTCAGCACCCTTCAATCCAGGTACTGAAAAATTGCAATCATATGAAAAATTCAGATGTTAATATTCAAATCTTTTATATTTTAAATAATGTATCCTTTTTAAAATAATGTATACTTGCATTACTGTTAGGATTGCAAAGGCCATTTTAATACTTTTAAGCAGATCTTATCTCTGACTACTACACTTCACAATGTACAAGAACAACTCAGATTTCATTACAGGTCAACTTCTTGTTTATTGCTTTTACTGACATCACTCTTCCACAGAAAGACAAACAAACAAACAAACAAAAACACCAAATCAAACCAAACCAAGAAACCCCAACCAACCAACCAACCAACCAACCCACCAACCAAGCCCAAACAATGTAAACAAAAAGATTATTTCATAAATGGAAAATATTCAAAGAAGACTACATTATGATTTCAAAAATTCCATGAAAACAAAAGTTATTCATACCCCTAATTGTCATGTTCTACAGAATGACTCTGACCTCCGTATTACTTCCCATTAAATTCTCATGCTATCTAAAATCTATTGGTTTTCCTTTTGGGATCCCCTGTTTGCTGTCTAGGTACATGGTCTTATCTGAAAAAATGTAAAGAACCTGCGCAGTGGAATTGACAATCAACAGGAGATTTCAGAACAATCCAGTCAGGTTTCTTAGGAGGGCTGAAATCACCCAGATAGCATCAGGATCAGTTTATAGTACAGAAGGAAAAAGCAAACAGATACACTTTTTCATAAATGTGTGTAGTTATTGTGGTAGTTAACACAGAAAGTCAGATGCAGAAAATTCCTTGGCAAAATTTTCAAACTGAATTGAAATCTCATGACCGTTCTGAATTAAAAAGTCCAAAACACCAAGCGAAACCAACACTAGCGTTATCTTTTCTATTAAAAGAACTCTTTGTACAAAGATTTTGTCACTTTGACTAGGAATGTAAAAACTGTCTTTTGTATTGGAAGCTGAAATAATAGGCAATAATTTCAAAACTTTAATTTCAAGCCTGGCTTTTACACATCACACAAATATGTATTTGGAACATTTCTGAAACTACCAAGGTCTTGAATGCCTCCTTTAAACACAAGTTTTCTCAAATTAGTCATTCCTGCACTCCAAAAAATATACTGGATAAATCTGTAATTATTCTGGACATTCCAAGGAAATCCATGTGTATACCATGCACATACATTCATGACAAATTAAAATTAAGTAATTAAATTGCTTTGCTGATACATATTCACTGCTCCCTCTAACAAAGAAGGAATATATAATATGACTATTTAGTCATCTTAATCTTTTTACTGTGGATTTCAATGTACAACTCCAATTTCCTTCAGAATTGCAATACAGTCTTACATTCACCCTTGCCTTATTTACAGTCATCCTGATACACTGTTTGTAATCACAGTGTATAAAATATATTGGGAGGATATGGTAAAATATATTGCTACTGCTAATATTAAGAAATGTATAATAAAAAATCTGCTTTATTGCTGTTTAATTTATTTCCAGTCATTGAGCGTATTATTGAGTTTATTTAATAGGAAACTATTTTAAGACAAAGTTATTTACTAACAGTATATCCTATAAAATAAACAAATGAAATTCTAATTTATTTCTCTATTGAAGAAAAAAGCTACCACAGATTTTATTCTAATCCTTAGACCCAATTACATTATAAATAATTAGAACTGTATTTTATTTAAGGCTGCTTGCAGCTATACAAATATATTTTACACATATACATACATTATATATGCATCTATAACTATATGTATACTTATTTGCTATAAAACAGAATTAAAAAAGCTATTCTTTCAACATTGCCAATCACTTACAATTAACTTGAAAAATAATTTACAATAAGACCTTAACTATTGTGCCCTCAGCAGGAAGTTAAGTATTGCTACCCTTACATAAGCTGTTGCTAAATTGTCAACTAAAGCAAGATTTAACATTCAGCCTTGAACCTCAGCAAGATTTTTTCCATTTCTTGGTTTTTCCTCCCATTGTTAAAAAATTCTTAAACCCAATCTGCAACCACATTTTTTTTGCCATAGTTATAGGCAGTTTCAGAAGGGATGGATTTCTGCCCATATAGATGAACAGATTGGGTGGTATGGGCCTCACCTGCTGGGAATGGGATGGCACCACCAGGGTTGTTTTGCATTACTTAATAGCAGAATAATAATTTTGGAATAACAAATGTGTAGATTCAGAAGAAACTCATACAATTTACTGGAATTGAGAAACAGCTGGGACCTTTGGCAAATGCTTCTATTCTTGCCTGTCATTGAGTGTTTACTCTAAAAGCATCTGTAGCGCTGCAGGCAACATTTTTTTCCTGAGTGAAGAATCTTGTGTGGTAAGTGTGGAGTACCTCACATTTCTCTCAAAAACAGCTTGAAAACTTTTTTGTTTTTAAAATTTTTCCTTCATTGTCTAGTGAATGAGGTAGGAGATAAGAATTTAGCAGATATAGGACTACAATATGATATACAGTTTTTCATATAGAAATGCAAACTGATTATTGCATTGACAGGAGTTTGGGATTGCTATACTGATATTCAACTTTACAAATTAGTTACTATACAACTAACATAATGGTTTATTGTTTTATTTTTTTGTCTCAATAAAACTTCTGTTCCTCTTTTGTTTGCATCTATATTATTAATTGTTAATGAATTATGAAGCAACTTTAAACTACAGAGCAAAATTTCTTTGCAGCTTGGCTACAAGTTGTCAATAAATTCCTTGACTATTTTTTCCTTGCTAAATTCTCATCAATTTTTGAGACATAAGCAAATCATGATGAGAAAGACAAAAAAAAGATATTTTGGAGGCAGTTTAAGTGAAAAATATTTACTTGACAGAAATACTTTCTTACAGGAATCTTTAGACAGCAGAAAAAGGAGAAATTAGAACACTAGGTTAAATTAAGGGCAAAATTAGATTCTTCCCTCCATCTTCCTAGATTGCTTGTGGTCTGTGGAACATTTCTGAATGGGCTTGTGGATTGGCTTGTACCCTTTTACTTTAAGCTAGAACTTGAAGCAAACAACTTGAAGCAGGACTTCCAAATATAATTTCTGAATTATGCTGCATTTTAATTCATGGTTTTTTCCATTTTTTTCACGATTGACTACACATCTTCTTGAACAGTAAACAGTATATTCTCATGTCTCCATCAATTCCTAGTTGCATTAGAAGCTGCTAGACTTTCCAGCCTTGCATCATTATTTAGGTTTTCCAGCACTTCTAGTGAATATGGTTCACATCTGGGGCAAGTATACACTGTATTCCCTGATCTTTCAGGAGAAGCATTCTGTTACAGAACAATCACAAGTTGCGTGTTTCCTCACAGTCCCTCTCCTCCCCACTGATCCTCTTCCAGGAAATGTCCTCAGAACAACTTTTTATCATAATTACTCAAACATGGTATAATTTGAATTTTGTTTCTCCTCTGGAGCAAAACAAATGTTTTTCAATAGCACTTTGCAGGTAATATAAACCCATTTTTGGCAAGTTGTTTTTTGGGTTTGTTGTTGTTGTTGTTGTGTTTTTTTGGTTTTTTTAATCAGTCAACACTTTTTATAATTTGAATGGTAGTTTAGACAAAATAAACATATACAAATATATAAAAAACCTGTAAGAACAGTAGTTACTTCTTCTGCAGCGTGTTGTTCCCTTCTTTCCAGACCACCATTTAAATAAGTACTGAAAAACAAATATGGAAAGTGAGAGGCAATCTATCTCCAAAAACTTTAATCCTGATGACATGAAGAACATCTGGAAACAAAATGGTTGTTTGTTTTGAAGTCTGTGATATTCCTGTGTTTAAAACTAATAAAATATTTCATTCAAGGATACCTATAGTGTACAAGACTGTAACTTCTCCAAAATTTGATAAACTGATGATACTCTAAAGGTTGCTCTCTTAGGAAATGAAAAAAAACTGAAGAAAACAATCAGTTCTACCAGTTTTTGCTGAAGAAATATGATGTTTCAACTTCCAATATTCAAAATAATTTCAAATAATCCAAAGTTTTATCTTATGCCCTTGGTTTCTGGCACTAATCTGATCCATTATTTAGATTTTGTGAGCTGGTAACCTTGTACTAAGAAATTTATTTTCTTTCTTAACTTTCTTAAATTTCTTCTATTATTTTTCTACTGTGCTAAATTAAAGCTTCCATATAGAGCTTAAGTATCCATTTGAAGTCAGTAACATGTCACTTCACTTGACACAGAATATAATATTGCACACTTCATGTCTATAAATTATTCTAGATAGGAAATCCAAGGTGGTCAGTCATGGTGACCTGTTAAAAGCATGAGAATATTGCTCCTTTGGATGTGTGCTATTAGCTAACATTTGGAGTCCAGCTGATTACATCAATTATAAAAAGAAACTTCCTCTAAGAAACTTTAGCCTTATGCAGTCCTGTTTGGTTTTAGGCAAATTTTTTTTTAATGCTGATCACTGCAAAAATCAGATCAAAACTGTTTTGGAATTATGACCACAGGAACCCTAATCCAGAACTGCCAGAAACAGTCATACCCTTGGATTTGACAGGTGATAGCTTTTGGTTTTCACCTTTTCTGTCTGCTTTTGAAGAGGAAATTTCTATTTCTCCTCCAAATATCATATCCATTAAATAATATCTGTGCAATATTTCTACGCATATAACTCAATTTCTGATCTTGTCTCAGTCTTGGGTAATGCTCCTTTTGTTTTGTTGCTGCAGACCTGACAAAAAGAACTTCAGAGCTATCTTAATTTAAACATTAACAGAATGTGTATCCCCAGAACATTTTGAAGTTTTTGAATAATTCAGATTCTGTTTCATATCCATGGGAGTCTGTATCTTCCAAAGGGAAAGGTTTTGGTGTTGTTAGGTGGCAGATAAGCAATTTTCCTTTTAAGTTCTTTTAACATGTCTAATGCAATATATATACTTGCCAAGAGAGAGCTGACATTTAATCTGGTGTAATAATAGCAAAACCTTTGGAGGCCAGTCAGTCATGTCCTTCATCTAACATGAAAAATGTGAATTTCTTTGCAAAAGGTCATGTTTTAAAGTAAAACTCATGTAGGACAAAAAAAGGACATGGTTTCTGAATTACTGAAGAATTGATAGAATGTAATAAAAATGAAGGCTGAAAAAGATATTTCTGGAAACACTGAGACCTATATATTGAAAGAAGGAAATTCTAGGACTGGATCTAGCTATGTCTTTATCTACCAGTATTTAGGGGCTTAATGAGTTTAAAAAATCTAGCAATATTATAGTCTTTTAGGTTGAGGAGATTTAAATGTTAGGGAAAATTATGTCTATTTCAGATATTCAGAATTTAGGAGCTAAGTCAGCTGCAGAGACTTCCTCAATAGTGAAGAGAGAATTATTCTACCAAGGAATTAATTTCACTTGCTGCTTTTTATCTATACTTAAAAATGTGGAACAGTCTAGAATTAATTTATGAATAGACAGGCAAATTTTGCTAGCACAAGGCTTGTGTGTATTTATGAAGAATTTTTATATTTCAGACAATTCATTTTTGTCAATATATTTATGACAGTATTTATGTACCATCAAGGTAACAGACAGACAACGATGTTGATGAACTTGTAACATAAGAGAAATAACACATATCTAAGATCTTGAAAAATACCCGCTTTTCCCCTCATTGTTCATTTTTTACTGGGGACGAGACTGAAGTCAAACTGTTCTGTATATAAAGTTATTTCAGTATGAAAAACTGTGGTTTTTTGGGGTTTTTTTGGTTTTTTTTTTTTTTTTTTTTTTTTTAATTTTAAGGTTAGAAGCAGTCTTAGATTCAACATGGACTTCTTCATTTTACACTGCACCCCACCAAAGGTTTTGAGGGAGAACAAGTCAGTTTTCTGTCCTTCATTTCCAACTTATTAGGTGAAAGAATTGACATGTTACTGATACAAGAGCTGTACATTTCCTCCATTTGGAAAGAGCTGTATCAATTTAATGATAATGCCAGTTTGTAATAATTCTTGGAGAAATGGTAGTTATGAAAATAAAAAGCATTAAAAGCAGTTCCTGAAGGACATGAGGCTCTTCACTGTAAAAATAAATGCTGATAAGCTAACTCATGCCTTAAAAGAAGCTGATGATTTCTCAGAAGTGACACTATAGCCATCAGCTCATATTCTTTTTTTTCCCATCAAAGGATATGAAACTATATCCTTTAGAGTTTTATTTGCGTCAAGCATTTGCAATTGAAAAGATAATACTAGATGTTCAGAGAATTCTTCTAATCAACTGCTTTCCAAAGAGATCTTTAGTCTTTCATCCATGTAAACAATGCAGTATCTGCTTGAGGGAAAAACCAAACCAAAACAAACCAAAAAATCTGCTGTTTCTTGCAATGATGCATTGAGAACAGAGATTTTCATCAGTAACCAATTAACAACAGAATAGGTAGCTGTCTTCTTCTTTTTCTCCCACCAAATAAAAGTCACAATTTGATCATCTTTCTTGCTATAGCTGCCAGTAAAATACAGATATATGTCCAAAGTTTCCAGACAGCCATACCCTATATACAGGGAAATTATCTGTTACTTACCACACAGATAAATTACTATGTAGCATTTTGTATTTGTCCACAGTTTTTTTCAGTCTTTGGTAAAAACCATCATGCTTATAATATTAACAGAGAATTTGACCAAAATACCTGGAAATAAATATCAAAAGGCAATATAATGGAACATATATTTTCACAGATGAGCACAAAGAGAGAAAAATGAATGTTAGGTGTTTCCTCTGAAGTTTAGCACAATACCAGACTTTGACTGTTGCAACAACACAGTCATCTATTCTGTAAACTTGTTCTGGAATTATCCACTGAATTTTCATCAGTCAGGATTAAAGACACTTAAACATAGCTAGTAATATCTGCAATTTATTAAGATCAACACTCTGGTAGAGTTCATGTCATGTAAGAAAAAAAGAATGTGAAGAAAAAACAAATAAGCTCATGGATTAGCTAACGAGGGCATAAACAGAGTTAAACTTTCTCTAACAGATGGTCATAAACTGGTCAGGATTAAACTCAAGCAGAAAGTTCAATGGGGTCCTGCTTCCAGAGCACAAGGCTCTGAAACAGCTTGCAGATGGATTTCTTGACCTACAGTTGTTCATGTAATAACACTGAATATAGTAATTTTTGTACCTGCAGCCCTACTCAAAGACACAACAGATGATCTTTGAAGGATCCTTCCTACCCAAATTATTCTGTGATTCTATGATTTCATTGCTAATGACATTTCATCCAATCAATCCATCCAACTCCGTTATTTTATAAAGACTTCTCTTCAAGAGTAATATTTTCTTTCTTCAACAGTTAGTATTCAAATTGTCAGTGTTCATCTGCTTTACCTAACAATGCAAATGCATGTTAAAGAGCATGTATTCTCTGTTTTCCTGCTCCAAAATGGCTCATAATATTTTTTTTAAAAACTCAAATATTCACAACCAAAAAGTCTTTTTAAGAGATGAGGTAAACTTTCAGTAAGAAAGGAAATGACTGAAAAGAATGCATATCAAAATTATTATCCACTTACATTTCTCAAAAATCCTGCTGTTCCAATATAATTTTGATAGCCCTTTAAGCTACTTTTCC
Organism: Fringilla coelebs; assembly: GCF_963513975.1. NCBI lineage: Eukaryota > Metazoa > Chordata > Aves > Passeriformes > Fringillidae > Fringilla > Fringilla coelebs. Next base: position 45,673,544 of record NC_140029.1, read on the forward strand.
CATGACTATAAATACCAAACCCCATAGTACTCTGCAAATCGTGTATAAGATAGTTGGTACCAGATTTGTCTTTTTTCTTTCTTATTGATTGCATTTTTACCTTCCTTGTGCATAACTCACAGACCAACATAACTTTTCTAACTCTCTTCTCTGCTTTAGATACATCTTTTCCATGCTAATCTTTAGTTCAGAAGGACTTAGGGCTTTTCCTTCAATAGGTTAAAGGAGCATCACATTGTCCATTGATGGTCTTTAATTTGCAGTTACTTCACATGAAATCTGTAAAGACTTTCAGTTCTTTTAAATTTCATCAAACAGCAATTCATCTCTTGACCTTTGGACACTCTCTGTTTCTCAAAATCACACTTCAAACAACAGGATGAAAAAGGAAAAAAAAAGTAAAAGAAAAATGAGATTCACAATTTTTCTAAATGTTATTTTCTTTTAATTTTTGGAGAGATGAGGAAGTATGAAAACCTCTTAAACAAAATTTTTGTCATAGTGCAACTATATTACTAAAGTTTGAGATAAAGAATTTTATTAGAAATGCATATATATGCATACTAGTATGATTAGTTCTTTCCTCCTGCTCATGTTCAACTTCCCAAAATAAAATTAATATCCAAATTTTTGGATTAATATTTTAATTTAAGCTTAGCATGTTCACTCATTTCCATTAACTGTCAGCATTCCATATCTTGTTAAAAAAACCCCTTAAACTTAATTTAAAGTACTGAGTTTACAAATTTTCATTTTTACTTCTTGTATAACAGTATTTCTAAGTTAGTATCTATATTATAGATAGTGGCATTGGGAACTCTGGGAAATTTTCTTCAAAATTAAGTTGATGCTTTAGTTAGAGACTCAAAGGATTGCTACAAAGATGAAGCACAATATTCACGTGCATTCACAGCAAGTATTCATGAATAAATGAAGATCACATTCACCTGTTTTCGATTTACACAATTGCAGTTTGCCTCTCTCTTATTTCATACCTGCAACAGCAAAGCTGCTGAGACAACTCCCATGTTCCTAGTCTGACTTTGTGCTGCTATATCCAGACTTGATGTTTTAAATCTCCAAGTGTTTCAAAGTTTAGTAATACAAGTTGAGGTGGCATGATGTACTATTGCTACTTTGAAATGTCATAATGTTTCCTCTAACATAGTAAAAGGGGTTTTAGAATGTCATTTGTTTAAATATTTTACTGTTGTGTATTGATGTCTTCAAAAAGGGTCATGGCCTCTCTAGTGATGTTAATGTGCAACAAAAAGAGTAAGAATCATGCTTTTTGTCCTGCCTGCTGGAAGTAGACCTCAAAGCCTTTAAAGGAACTACCATTTCAATAACATACAGATGAAGAAATTGAGGCAACTGAAGGGCAAGCTGTTCCTCTGACTTCACTCCTCTTTTGCAGTACTGCTCTGCATTTGGTGGTACACTGAGCTCAAAAATATCTAACAGAAGTCTTGCATGGACTACTACTCTGCCATGAAGCTTTTGTATCTGTTTCTTCAGCAGTCACACTGGGGGCACACGTGGACATGTGCAACATGTACTATATGGTCATTTCCTTTTTTAGATACATTTTTTTTTTTTTTTTTGGTGGTGTTGACGATTATTCTTGGGATTTTGACATGCTTTGGTCACTAAATTCGCAGCGACAAAGGTATTACAAGCAGATGTTTCTTTTCCTTACTTGAGTAAAAGCAATAAAACAGGGCATTTTCAATACCAATCTTCTATAAAAATGAGTGAACTTTTGGTTCAACATCTCAATATGGAAATAGGCAGTAAGGCTGACTGCTATTTCCAGACCCCTGGAGATATTTGCTCATACATGATTAGGATCTGACAGAGATGCTGTTCCTAGGACCATTCTCTATCTAAGCTGCAAATTGCAAGCCTTTCCTTTTCATCTCCATCTCTACCATCCTTAATTTCAAGAGTGCCTGCTCAAAAACAGAGAAGGATGCCAGAATGTGAAAGCCACTCTATAGTGGCAAGCACCAGCCAATGTTCTGGCACAGACATGTGTACAGCACAATATTTTTAGAGATTAACCATGTAGAAGGTGTGGTTTCTTTTGATCATGCTTTGGCATCAAACATGAAAAATGGGTCTGGCATATAAAGTATGCACAAGCTCTTTTCAAAGGCTCCAAAGGATTTGAAAGCATCCATGTGCCTCTACTATATAGGCATTTTATAGAGGGAAAGATGTCATTTACCAACAGCTGTTCTTCTTCAAATCATGGATAAAAACCCTCAACATTCTTTCCTATCTCTTTATCTGACAACAAATCTTAAATATGGGACTTTCTATCTGGCAGGAGCTACATGGGGAGGCCATGCAGACCACACAGAATACAAATGGAGACCCAAATGCAGACCTAAGAACAAATCTATAGTAAAATTCAACCCTAAAACCAGTTTTTATGTATAAATAACCTCAAGTGTAACTTAGATTCTACTCACACCATTTCAATTCATGACCTCTGATGACACTGCCAGTGAGACTGGAAGCTAGCATAAAATTTAATGATTGTTTAGGGGATAAGCATAATTACCCCTTAGGAAGTGTCCTGTGTCAATCAAAATAGTTTTTACAGGCCCTCAATAAACAATAAATTTAAGTCACTAGTGAGTTCCAATTAATTTAAAAAATCCCAAAACCTAAAATTTCAGGGGAAAGCAAAGAAATACAGAAAAGCAAAATGCTTGTTGAACTTTTAATACAACTTAAAATGTACCTGACTCTTCTAGCACAGAAATGCCTTAAAATTATATCAACAGTGAAAATATTACCCCTGAAAGCAGAAAGCCTAACCCTTAATCTTTTTCTCAAAAAATAAAATCATAATTTTCCCCTTTTTTGTGGAAATGGGGGTGCAGGAAGGATCAGGTGGCTAGAGGGAATGTGGGTGGGAAGATCTTTTTACTTGCAACAAATTTCAGAGTTATGAAACACTGTGAAAAAATTTCACTGGAAATCAAACAATCTGGTATCATAAATCTAAAGTTCTTTCCATGTCATATTGCTCAAATACTTTTTCTCCTTTAATACAAGTTTCAAATATGCAATTCTTCCTTCCTCACTTCAGAAATTAAAATTCTAAGATTTTAATTTCAGTACTATTACTTTCCTCATTAAAATTAGAATCTCCAGTAATGTAATAAATCAAATTGAGTATTTTTATGTATTTTAGTTTCCATTTAGTTTCCCAATTTTTTTCCTGTTGTACTTATATTAGGGCAAATTTGTTTAAAAAAAATATTTTCTTTGCTTTTCCTTACCTGACTAGAGAAATCTTCAAAACACAAACAAAAGCCCAAACCATATCAACCCTGACTTTCAGAAATTTGTGAGGAAAATAAACTATTTTAAAACGTTATGTTTGGGCAACCAAACTCTACAAAAAAGATTTGTTACATGGTTACTTCAATTTATTATTAATTATGGCTTATTTTGATAACTTGTAAGTTTTATCTCACTTTATCATATTGCACAGTGTATTACCATGAAGTAAACTGTATAATCCTTTATACAAACTAAATAAAACAGATACAGTATTGTTAACAAATTCCCAAGAGAAAGTTCAGCTATTCTGCAATGAGATTTTCTTTATTCAGCTAAAATGTCATATTTGCAAGAAACTGAGTGCTACAAAAATGTTCCCATGTTTTTCACTGTGCTTACCTGTCTTGAAGGAGTGTAGATAAAACACAGTTCAGTCATGTTTCCCTCATTATTTTCAAAGAGTTTCATTTGCAATTGACCTTTTGCTGATTCATAATGAGGCATTTAGAAATGTTTTAAGTCTTTCAAAAAGGGAAATGAAGCAGTGTGCAGACTAATGATAATGTTCATGAGTAACACCAGCTATTGCTTAAAAACAGGAGGTGATTTAGATGGAATAATATAAAAAAGACCTGATCAACCCACATAACTTTTATATTATTGTATCTACACTAATTTTACTGCAATTAAAACTGATAGGCACTTACAAAGGAAAAGAGAATCATACATTCCCTCAATTTTCTTCCCAGATACACCTGATTTTGCATCTGTAGTATTTTATGGGTTTGAATGGATGATAGCAGGCACAGTTCAAATGGAATTTGTATGAAAATTTCATACAGAAGTATATAATCACTGTTTTCTATCAATAAACAGGTGATCCATTTCAGACCTTAGTTATTCAGTACAAGCTCTTTAGAGAAATTTAAAGTAGCAGGTGTTTGGTTCTTTTCTCTGTGGAAAATAAAAATATTTTTCACCTCTGTTACTGAAGAAGAGAGCAGATGTAAGGCACATTGTACTCAACAGAAATGTGGCTCTCTTTTTCACATGAGTTAAATGTAGGATGATGATGAGGATTATAATTTTTAATTTCTAAACAAGTAGAGAAAATAAGGTCCAAAAGCAAGCAAACATTGACTGCTTTTATTTGCAAATAAAATGTTATGGCTTTCCTGAGAAATATTCACCTAAAACTTAATTTTTCTGTATACAAAAGGGTATGCCTTTTGCAAGGCTTTACTTAATTCTGACTGAAATGACCAATGCTTATGCATGCTAATTCTTATCATTAATTAACTCTTCATGTAATCTAGATTTTAAAGTCTGCTTCACAGGGAATTAAAAGCAAATGAAATTAGAGCAGACTAATATTTGTATGGAGAAATCAGTACTTCACGTTTATCTTCACAGTCATCCTGTTACCATCTATTCTGATTGCTTTTTCCATAGATTAACAGATATGTTTACCTGCCTTACCAGCCTTACCATCTGCTGAGCTGACTGTTTGCAAGTTACCTGCTTAAATGCTGGCATGGAGCATAAACTAAGCCATTTGTCACTGTGTGTTTGTAAAATGAAAAACATTTTGACATTAGAATAGGTACATACTACTGCTAAGGAACAGCTAAAGAGATTACACCCTCATATTTAGCAAGGTCAAATAAGGAAAAGGATGGGAAACCTGAAGAGCAAAAATCTAAAATTCCACCGTGTTTATATCACCTATCCAGATTTTGAGAACAGTGAAATTGGAGAGCATCCAGTTTATGCTTTTATTTTTCTTATTTGTCTCCTGCCAGGGTAATCATGGCAGAAAATTACTTCCTCTCTCTGTGTACAGAAGGCAGTAAATTTTCTTTAACCCTTCCTTTTCAACACACATTAAAATCACAAAGGAAACCTTTTAGCCTTTTATAGCTAGTAAGAAGAGCACTATCAAAACTAAGCACAAACTGAGTGAATTTCCCTCACAGTTTGATTAATACACAACTAGAAATTACAATTTTCAATGTATTTTGTTAGAGATATTTGTGGCACTGTAATATAAAGCTGTATGTTATGTATTTTAGTGTACTTTGGAAATTTATATATGATGAAGATTTGTTTTTTTTTTATTAGAACATTTTAGTAAATGAATAATTTGAATGTACACTTCACAACTGAAAATATTAATATGGAATTTTATAATAAAAAAACCCTAGAAAATCAAGACTTTGAAGATAATATATCCTTTTTTTCTTTCTTGTTACAAATGGTAATCACAAATGTTTCTGAGGGGATATAAGATAGAATTTAGAATTCTGAAAGTCACCAGTTGTATCTTTGGCATCACAAGAAACTACATGACAAATATATACTTGCAGATTAATCTTTCTATTTCAGTTCTAACACATTTGAAAAAGATTCCTTCTTTTTACTTAGCCTTGCTAAGCAACAGATTATTTAGTACCAGGGCATGCAATTATTAACTTGGACCTATCAATTCCCTTGGCTTTCCCAGCAGAGACATCCTTATCCCCAAAATCCTGCTTAGTAATCCACTGGTGTGACATAGATACAACAGCATGCTGTTGTCATTTTTAACCATTGTTTAACTCAAAGCTGCACATTTAGCATCTGAAGTCTTCAAGGGTGAAAAATTGGCAGATTGCGTTGGGTTTCTCCTTCAAGCCTCAAAAATGAAAATTACTTGCCATCTTGTTTAACTCCCTGATGGGAAGAAAGATTCACAAGAATTGTGGAAAGAAAATGGAAGAATGAAAAGATGTATTATGCTATGCATTAGCAAAGTCTTTTTCCTAAGATGTAATATCATTTTTAAAAAAAAATTGACAGCTTAAATGGCCTTCCCCTTAGGATTATGCCTATCAGCCTCTCATCTCAGAAATGTGACAGAAATAAATAAGAATAAAGAAGAATGGGATTAGAAGCTTCAGATAATCATCAGACCTACAAACCCAGAGAGATGAAGTATGGAAAGGATTTTTTCAGATAGCAAATAAAAAAAAATAACATTGGAATTACATTGGAAGAAATATCCAAAAATAAACAAATCAACCAACTGACCAACCAAACAAAAAACACCAAAACCAACACAAAACTAAAACAAAACAAAACAAACCCCACAAAACAAGCAAAAAAACCCAACAAACAAATAAAATAAAAACCACACAAAAAGAAACAAACCCAAAAAACCCACCCCCCAAATTAGAAATGCTTCACAGCAATCTGAAACGTGGTTAGAGTATTACAAAAAGTGGTGAAAATGCACAAAAACAATTAACAAGGTGAATAGTCTAAGAGCAGTTTTAGTGATCACAGTGGAAGTATCACAGGATATGAGGAAATCCATTCCCTTTGAAGTGACTAACAGATTAAATCTTGACAAGTAGGGCCTAAAAATGGGTTTAAATTAAAAATGATGGAAAACATGAGCAACTCACTAAATTTCACACTACAAACTATTCTCAGTTTCTAAAATTGTGGTAATATATTTTTGTAATGATTGGGCTGCTGTTGCCTGGAGAAAAGGAAAAGAAAGGCATCTGGAGGGCAACAAATGTGTTTGAAGAAAAATACTGAGAGGAGCCAAGGGCCAAAGGGGCTGTAAGGCACTGACCTCCAGTGCAACACCCATGACCCCATTTTGGGGAAGACTATTGCAGTCAGACAGGGAGCCCCAGAGAAATGGGCAGGAGCACATAACACCAGAAATGAGCAGTTGGTCTTTGTCACATCTTTTGTTTAGCACTCACAAAGGCATCATTAATGAAGGTTTTCTGTAATAGTTTATAAGATATTAATGAAGATAATTTGTCGGTAAGTAATAATAACTGTTATGTTTTTACTTAGAAATTAAATATGTGTCTGTATATATAAGGAGTGTGAAGGTTTTTGTCTGTAATACAACAGAGTATCTAAAATGTGACAGAATTTTTCTAGTGAAATTCTCTACACTGATTTAAAAAATAAACATATTTAAAGTGCCCTATGCAGAATATGATAATCTTCTCTTTATATTGTACTCTAGAAGTTCTGCATGAGGACAGATGAAGAGAAAAAGAAAGCAAGACTGATCTAATTGAACAGCTGTTTTTTTATTTGGGTAAAAAGGAGGGTTGAAGAAAAGAAGCATGCAAAAAGTATTAAGGGTTTTGGATTCAACAGCCTGGCAAGCTTGCATTTCTGCTTATTAGCTTGCTCTCCCATGAGCCAAGTTCCACAACCTTCTTAGCCTTTGAAGGTTGCAGATACTTTTTTACAGGAATTTTTATTGACAGCAGATCTTTATAGTGTCTTTGTCTTATTAAATAAAGTAGCAACAAGTAAAGTGCTCTGATGGGGACTAAATGGTAATGAAAAGAAAAAAGATTTTTGTATAATTTCAAAAGCTTGAACATGCATGTAACTTTTGTGTTTGAAAAAACAAAAGCAAATTATTTGGGGCAAAAATTCTCTTGTAACAAATGTTATCTTTTTTTTTTTTTTCATCTTAACATTAATATGACACAATAGTGAACAAAACCAACTTCAAACAGATAATGAACTCAGAAAAAATTCAAAATTTACTTAGCAACAAAAAGCAAGAGCAGAAACTAATAAACAAGGAGGGTAACCACGATGACACTCCTTTGACATTTTGCAGGTTACAGGTTTGGTGCAGCAGTCAAGGATGTTGTTACCACACGAACAAGGATGCTGATCCAAAGCATGCATAAATTCATACTCTCATGGGAGGCCTCTCCCTCCAGAGAGCCCAGAAGGTGGGGTCACTTCATGCAAAAGGGTTAAAGGATCACTCAAAGACATCCAGTAGAAAATAATTACGCAAAAACTGTTTGTCACATGTGGATGTGGCAGCCTGGTTAGAGAGTGAAAAAACTATATAAGTTTTCCCAGAATCAGCCTGAGAGACTAGGGAGTTGAAGATAAACAGGATAGCTTATTATCATAAACAACCCGCAGGTGGTGTTTTCCTACTCTCTATTTCCTGTTTCTCGCAAAGATTGTTTATAAGAAAGATGTTTTGCTAATTAGCCAGTCAGGTGAAATGTATTAACTAAATGACCAATCAAATCTACCTGGATCCAAAGAGTCTATGAAAAAGGAGCAATTCCAAGTGCAGGGTGTCTTATGCCAATCAGCCTTCTGGTGGGTCTGTGTCCTTTCTTACTCAATAGCAACAGTCACAAGCTTGGGGCAGTTGTGAGAGGGCAAGAGCAAGCTTTAAGGCAGTTTAAGACTGAGTATTGTTAATAACTGGTGTTGTTACATAAGCAGCTTTGCATGAAGCAGTCCTTGAGCTGGTGAACCCAGCCACAGCATGGGGTATCTTAGCTGCATCTCTTCACCCAATCTGTGTTGGCATTTTCAGGGTGGAGGTGCTTTACCCTTTTCTCTGTGCCAACTAGGTGTTCAGTTTAGTAGACAATTAAATGAGTTGCTATTTCATGCATTGGAGCATTTATGAGTGTCTTTGTCTGATTGTTTGATACACCAGAGGCACTTAGTGGCTTGGTGTATACGAGAGAGCAAACATTCTCACTTCCACAGAGTGCTTGTGCTCACTGGCTTCCTATGGGACCTCAGAGCAGTGTGCAGTGTCATTGGGGTTCCACCCCGTGCCTTGAGAACTGTCTGGAGAATATAGTTAAGCTTGGCATCCCATATTGAGCTGGCATTTATTTTGCCCAGTGGCCAACTATAAGCAATGCATGCAGTCTACATCCTTCATGACTTTTTAAAAAAATCTGGCTCTGATTATTATATTGTGCCCATGTTAGCCCAAAGGCTAATTACATAACATCATAGAATATCCTGACTTGGAAGGGACACATGAGGATCATCAAAGTCCAACTCCTGGCCTTTCACAGGGTAGCCCCAAGAACTACATCTTGTGCCTGAGAGCATTGACCCCAGGTCCCTTTCCATGGCAGGCACTGCTCTCCAGAATCTCATTCCCCTGTTTACACACATATCCAGAGTTGCCATCCCAGGTGCAGAATCTGGCTCTTTCCCTTGCTGAACTTCATATGTGATTGCCCAGCCCTCTAATTTCTCTGAGTCTCTCTGTAGGTCCTCTCTGCCTTCAAGCAAGTCAACAGTTCCTCCCATTTCAGTATAATCTGGAAAATTTTGTAGTATATTTTTGAGTCATGCTGCCAGCTGTATACAAAGATTGGCATTATCAGCTGACAGGGGTGGGTAAACAAACTGTTGCTAATATTATTTTAATTATTTGTGTGAACAACACCATTATCTTTCCAAAAGGATCAACATCAAGGGCTGCACTGACCATGGCTGCCCCCAGTAAGAGCAACAGGATTGTCCTTTTCTGCACTGTCCTGTTAGAGAGTTCTTCCCCAGCCTCCATTAGTCCCTTCCAGAGGTAAAACTTAAATAAACAATGGATGCACAGTGTTCCTTTCTGTGTTCTGGAGAGCAAAACTGTTTCCAGTGCAAAATCTTTCACTGGATGTAGGAAAATATCTGCTCAGCTGTGGTGTCTTCCATGGGCTGCAAGGGAGTATCTGCTTCTGTATCAGAGTACCTCCCTCTTTCTTCTCTTGCATTGCTCTTCCCACTGTGGCTTCTCACATTTTTTCCTCCATTCTTCACTGCTTTGTGGCATTCTTTTCTTGTTACAAATATGCTTTCAAGGCAGCATTATTTCTGAGACCTCAGCAGACGTATGCTGACACATGCATGCTAAAGCTGTATCACTACAACCTGTATTGTCAGGTGCTCTCAAAGAGACAAATAATTTTAGAAATTATTTTTCATGACCTTTCAACATGTTTTTTTAACATTCTGGTTTTCATGTCCTAAAATAGTCCACATCTTCTGGGGAAAGCCAGACTAGACAAAATGAAGCAAAAATGTTTTGAACATGTTTTTCAAAATACTGTGACATATGGATAATTAGCTAGCAAGCGAGTAATAGGAAAACCAGAAAGACGGCATTAGCTTGCATCATTCATACAAAATGTACTTCTAAATAACTGTTCTTCTTTGTAATTGCTTCTCTCTGCCAACTAAGCACCATACTGCAAATCAATCACACTGGATATCTGATTAAAAAGAGAACAGTGAACATAACAGGAAAATCAGAACAAATATTGATGAATCCAAAGGACTGACAGGCCTGTAGTTCCAGGGTAGTCTTTCTTGCCCTTCTTGAAAATAAGGGCAATATTCACAGCTTCCAGTCAGCTGGGGCGTCTCCAGATCCCAAGACTGCCCAAAAATCACCAAGAAAGATTTTGCCTTGATATCATCTGGCACTTTGAGGACTCTTGGAAGAATCCCATCAGGCCCCATGGATTTTTAGGGATGAAGCTGAAGCAACAGATCCTGTAAAATTTCAGGGTCACCTGGGATTTGATCATTCTTACAGTCATGGTCCTCCAGCTCAGGGCACTGACACTCCCTTGGTCAATAATCCATGCTGAAGACAGAGGCAAAGAAAGCATTAGACACCTCTGCTTTGTCTCTGTGAGGTGGCCATCCTCATCCTGAATCAGGCCAATGTTATTTCTACACTGCCTTTTGCCATTCATAAATTTAGAAAAACTCTTTTTACCCTCTCTCACAGTTCTGACCAGCTTCTACTTCAGCTGAGCTTTGGCCATGTGAATTTTTTTCCCTACAGTGTCAAGCAGCATCTCTGTATCCTTCCCATGTTACCTGACCATGCTTCCACTGGGCATACACCATCCTTTTCATCTTATTTCCAAAAGAAGTTCCCTCTTCAGCCAAGATTTTGCCTCGCATACCTGGCTTCTGACATTTGGGAATTACCTGCTCCTGTGCCCTTTAGAAGTGATGGTTAAAAAGTGACCAGCACTGATTGACTCCAGTACCTGCAAAAAAATTTTTCTCGGGGGATCTTACTTACTAATTCCTTATGCAGACTGAAGTCTGCTCTCCCCATGTCCAGAGTTGAGGTTTTGCTGGCACTTTTCCTCCTGTCAAAAGAGATTTTAAACTCTCACTTCATGATTGCTGTGGCCAAGATGGATGCCCATCTCCACTTTGCTCACGAGATTCTCTCTATTGACAAGCAATAGATCAAAAAAGGCATCTTTCCAAGCTGACCACCTTAGGACCTGTTCCATAAAATTGTCACTCAGCCTTTTTAGGAATCTTCCAGCTCAGCTTATACCAACTGATGCTCACAATTCCTGACAAGTTGAAGTCCTCCACAAGAAAAAGGGCAGTTGCCTTGGAGGTGTCCCTTGGTTTTTCAAAGAATAATTAATCAGTGTCATCTGCCTGGCTAGAAGGTCTGTGGTAGACTCCCACAATGACACCTGCACCGTTTGTTTGCCCCTTGATTCTTATGCAGAGGCTCTTAACCGTGCCTTTATAAACTGTGAGATCTATACGTTGTAACACCGTATGACCCCTCTGCCTCTCCTGCTCTTCTTATTCTTCCCAAAGAGCCTTTAACCATCCAACAGGCCACTTCAGTCACACAGGACTCATCCTACCAGGCTTCACTTATGCCAATGATATCAAATTTCTGGGACTGAGCCAAAGCCTGGAGCTCCTGTTGCTTTTTCCTCATGATGTGTGCATTAGTGTAGGAATATTTAAGGTGTAGCCAACACCTCGTGAAGCAGATTAAAGGGTCTTTTTACCACTCATTTCCTCAAGTTTTGTCACACCACCCCATTGCTCATCACTGGTGAGCCCATTTTGCCCCTTTTACCCTTCCAAAATAGTTTAAAGCTCTGTCAACAAGCCCTGCTGGCTCCTTGCCTGGTTGGCTTCTGAAGGCTTTCAGATTATGATGAGGCTAGGGGTTTGTTGTTGCACAGTTTCCTGAAATAGGGAACCCACATTTATATTTTGGAGTAATATAAAGGTTGTTTTTTAGAAAAAAAAAAAAAACAGAAAACTGGGCAAATGAAGCAGTTTTCACTTTGACACCATATTTTTAAATTAGCTTCTCATTTAGGAAAAAAAAAAAAAGTTCCTAAAAGTTTTTCTAAAATTCTTAATTCCTGCCTGACCACACATCTATAAAATCTCAAACTAACAAAATCACAAAGCTAAAATGAGGTTTTTTCCCAGGTCTGTATTCAATAAAACCATTAAAGTTATGACTAATTTTTTATCACTTGGATTCAGTAAAATCCTCTATATTAATTTAATTGAATTTAAGCAAATATTTGATTTATTTGGTAAATCAGAACCTTTAATCAATATTTGCATTTCATTTCCAAGGCCATAACTTTGAAGAAAATCCAAGGTCACCTGCATATAATTAACATACTTCTATGGATACTTAGCTCAGGGTTACAATTGAATGGAGAGACTCGCCAACCTCCTGGGATCTTAGATGAGGATTTTATAGAATCCTGTGAGAGAATCATGTAATTCTATCAAAGAGGGTCTATAAATTACTTTTTCTTCTGTGACTAAAACCATCAAAATTCATTCTTATTCAGAAACCTTGAATGCATTTGATCAGGCTATATCAGAAGACATATGCTCATCACAAAAGGGTCCTTCTTCCTATGTATTTTAGTAATTTTAAAAACCTAATTATTTTCAAAATATACTTTTGTCTGAGCAAATTAACGTTTAAAAGAACTGGTTATCTCTAACTTACAGATATAGTAGGCAAACTCCCATACACACAGGTGCTCAGCAAAGAGAAACCATGCTCACTTTCAGGGTTTCTCATCTAGGAATTTTAGTGCCCTGTGTGGGACGGACTAATATGGATCAAAGGTAGCCACCAATATAAGTGTGATGGTGATGGGAATCACAGCTGTTACTGAGGTAATGGGAACTGCCATCCATCCACAAATCCAGAATTTACAAGATCCTTGCTCTGCCCCAGCTCCACCAGGAGAAATCAAATAGAAATACTCCCAACAACTTGGAGACATTGTCCCACATATATGCTGTCATTGTCTAGGCAGCCATCAAATCTTGGTTTTCCAGTATTTTGATGCTGACAGAATAGGCCCATGACATTACCATAATACTCTGGCATTTGACTAAAAGTGCTACACTATGTATTTTTTTTTTCAGAGGACCCCAGTCAAGGGGTCCTCTAAAATGTTTTTCACTTGACATTCCAGTGCTTCCTATTTCTGCATATCACCACAATATCTGACCTTGAACTGCTTTTACCAGTAGTTTTTTGTTACAGTAAGTGCTTGTTTAAAAAAAAAAAAAAAAACAACAAAAAAACCTCTTTTTGAGTTTTGTAAACTAGTCTTCAATAAAACCTAATCCAGAAGTAGACAGCTTAATAATACATGTACCTTAAAAATATAACATAAGAAAGAAATTATTTAAAGGCTGTTTTTATTTTTTCATTGTCCTCTCAGAGGACAGATTAATTCTTTTCTATTTGTTATCTCTCCAGCTCCTCGAAGCAGCCTTCCGTTTGTCAGCAAGGTCCATACAGTTCCCTCAAATGCACTGCAAAATATTCTTTCTACCCCCTGCATCTCATTCTCATTTTATGCCTTTTTCCTTTATGTGCTTGTTCCCCTGTTTCTCCACTGACTGTCTTTCTCATTACCAGCTTCATTATTTCTTCAGTAGTTTCTTCCTCATCAAGGACTCATTTCTGCTCTCAGTCCTCTTCCCTGTTCAAGAGAGGTAGAACTCATTTGGAGCAGTACTGCAAAGTAAAACAAGCAGCCTTTTCCTTATTACTTACACACCCTTTAAATGAAGCACAACTTTAAAATTACAGGTAAACAAGCACATTACTTGCAGAAATGAGTAGTTTATTCTGTCTTGTTTTAACTACTCCATTTAAGAATCTTGTAATGAAATATTGATCTTGTAATTTTGACCATTAATACATTTTATTTCATAATAGACAATTAAAATTTTCTTTTGAGCTGTTTCAGTTCTGTTCACCTAACGCAACTTTAGACAAATATAGGTAATTATTCATTTTATGCTTATTCAAGATCTTCTGATATTTGTTAAAAATTATGTGTATTGCATTAGCATGTAGCAGAGGAGCTGCAGAGTGGCTTTTGTGAGAATCTGCTAGGAACCTCCCCCATGTCTGGTAGAACCAATGCCATCCAGCTTTGAGGTGGTTCTGTGTGGTGGTTCTTTCCTCACTCGGGGTTCACTATTTGTGACCATGATTGCAGGGGTCCCAGGACGAGGGAAGAGACAAGAAAGTTGACTCCATGTTCAGAAGGCTTGGTTTATTATTTTACAATATATATTATATTAAAAACTATACTAAAAGAATAGAAGGAAGAATTTTATCAGAAGGCTTAGCTAAGACTAGAATAGGAACGAATAACAAAGGTTCAGACTGAAACAGTCCAAGACAGTCTGAGACAGCTGGACTGTGATTGGCCATTAATTAGAAACAACCACATGAGGCCAATCACAGATCCACCTGTTGCATTCCACAGCAGCAAACAATCATTGTTTACATTTTGTTCCGAGGCCTCTCAGCTTCTCAGGAGGAAAAGTCCTAAGGAAAGGATTTTTCATAAAACATGTCGGTGACAGATCTGCTGCTGATCAAGACTGAGACCATCAGTGATTGTGGTAGTGCCCCATGCATAGCATATTTGAGAAAAAGGGGGGAAGAAACCCACATGTGGGGCAGCAGTAATAGGAGAGATGTGAGAATATGTGAGAGCAACAACCTGTATACGTCAAGGTTAGTGGGCAAGGAAGGAGACAAAGTGCTCCAGGTGCCCAAGCAGAGAATCCCTGCTGCCTATGGAAGTACGTGGTAGAGTGGATATCCACCCAAAGCACATGAAAGACCCCGTGCTGCAGCTGGCAAATGTACCCAAAGGAGACTGTGACACATGGGAAGCCCACTCTGGAGCAGGCTCCTGGCAGAAAATCTGACCTGATGAGTGACCCATGCTGGAGCAGTCTGCTCCTGAGGGACTGCACCCTGGGGAAGGGACTCACGCTGGAGCAATTTGTGAAGAACTGCAGCCTGTTGAAAGGAACTATGCTGGGGAAGTTCATGACAAACTGTTGCCCATGAGAGGGATCCCATTCTGGAGCATTGGAAGAGTGTGAAGAGTCCTCATCCAGAAGAGGAAGGAGTGGCAGAAACAATGTGCAATGAACTGATCACAGCCTCCATTCATGTGCATCACTGCTCGTGGTGGGGTGGGAAGGTAGAGAAAACTGGGAGTAAAGATGAGCTCAGGAAGAAGGAAGGATTGCAGGAAAGGAGTTTTTAAGATTTATTTTTTATTTCCCATTACCCTACTCTGTTTTTATTAATAATACATTAAGCTAATTTCTTGAAGCCAAGTCTGTTTGGCCCATGATGATGTGAGTGATCTCTCCCTGTCCTTGTTTCAATTTATGAGTCTTTTGTTTTATATTTTCTCTTTTCTGTCCATTTCCAGAGGACAGTGATGCTGCCTCTGGTGGACACCCAGCATTCTGCTGAGGTCAACCCAGCTGAGTCCACATATCTACTTTCAGGATCAGTAAAGTGCACATATTAGAAACTATATTTTTTCCCCACTAAACAATCAGTTCTCAATGTTATATAATCTGCTTTAATTTGAAAAGTTAGATAATATGTTTTGCATTTTTTCTCTATACTGCCTCATAGAATTTTCTTTACTGACATTTGTATTGCTGTATTAATTGATCAATGACCTGAACAAATTATTAGGCCAGTTTGGCTAGCATTGAATAAATAAATATATGGGTTATCATTCAAATTATCTTTGCCAAAAGCTTAATGTTTATATTTGTGATTCAGGGTAAAGACTTTTTTTTAAATAAAAACATTCATATGATAGTAAAAGTGACAAAATCTCAAATACCACAATAATTTGAGTGAAATCCCAGATTTAGGTGGCTTGTGGAGGATGGAAGCAGTCCTTTCTATCATCTCTGATTTTTGGCTTTGAGTCCCCTTGGTACTGCAGATAAACTTCTGGACTTCTGCCTATCTTTGTTCTTCTTCTATTTATGCTGTCCTTAGACCCTTTCTACCACAGCTGCAATAATGATGCCTCTCCTAAAAGAATTTCATTAGTACTGTTTGACTACTCAGAATATAAATCAAGAGACAGATGAACAAGCATCTTATTTCATACCTATCCTTTTTCATTTTCTTTTTTTTTAAATCAAACCTAATAATGTATGGTACAGATACAACAAATTTAAAATGACATAATCAACTCTACTTTCATCAGTAGAAGGTTAATTAAATTAAATGTATAAATTATTTGGGACAAATTAAATGTATATAAAAGAAATAGATAAATTACTTTCAGATGCTGTCCATGATTAGTCCATGTAATCATGTAAATGAAGGCATAGAGGATTGTGTCTTATCCAAAATTGCAAACAGTTCTTGTAAAAATAGTTGGAAGAAGCTCAAAAGTAATAGGGGTGACTGACTGAATTCTTCAAAATATTTTTGAAAAATTTTGGGTTGTTTTTAAAAGATATTTTTATTTGAATTACAACTGTATGAGACACTAAGAAAAATAGGATTAGAAAGGGTGACACACATGAAAAAACTGGAAGGACAAAATGAAAGAAGGATTTGCATTAATTCCACTTGATTGTTGCAGAATATTTGAAGTCACATGGAAAGAAAATGCTTGCTAAACTAGAAATGTTGCAGTAGCTTAAAAAAAAGTGTGATGAATCAAATATTCAATAGAATATCAATAATAAAAAGCAATAACAAGGCAGAGTAGAATTTGAGCAATAAAAAAATGAAAAACTTATTTTTAATCACAGCTATAAGTATGTGATTAAGGTCTGTTATTCAAGATAATAAAAATATCTGCTTTTGAAACATACATTTTGATGGGAAGTTGAGAAAATTTCAACATTCTTTGTTTCTTCAGCAAGGATGCTTCAGTGGTTATTTCTATCCTAGAGACAAAAATAAATATGTATTAGGCAATAATATATACATTAAAAACATTTTTTGATGTGAGTTTTCAGAATGGGTATGTTAAGTCAGCAAATGGAATATTTTGGAGTGGCCATGTCACACAAAGTTACCTGGCAGGGCTTCCTGTGACACTGTGAAGTATAATTATACTGACATGATTAAATTTCCAATTCCTAAGCATATAAAGTAAGCAGGTTTGAATCCATGTTGAAAGCAACTGTAGCAAAAGCAAACAGAACAAGTTGAGTGACTCAGGAGCTCATCTGACCTCTACTCAAGGTATGCACAAAATAGCTGCACCAATACCAACATTTCCAGTGCCCCTATGACCAAAATGTCTTTTATAGCAACAGCTCAGCCCAGGCTTCCAAAGAAAACCTGAGGCATTTATTCCTAGGGTACAGTCCTGTTATAATTGACTTCACAGGCAAGAATTTCATTGCTTTAATGAGACCAAAATCAGGTTTCTGCTTTATGTCATGTGATTATTCACAAAGATTTTGTTTTTCTTTAATAAATATTAAAGGAACTAATTTTGTGATATGAAACTCTTATAATCTATTGTGCCATGAAATTTAGTAATTTGCTAACTTTTAGTAGAAAATTTACTCAAATGAAACTAAAATTTAAAATATAGTTTTAGAGGTATAAAAAAATAAACACTTTTAAAACATGTTCTGAAAAATATTAGCATTTAATCTATCCAGATTTAAAAAATTATTTGCTATGTGAAGCATTCAGCATTCCTTTTCAAATTCTTCACGGGAATATTTTTCTTTAGAAACTGTGAAAGATATACCTCTTTACAGCTCTTTGTGCTTGGAGTAGGAGCCTTTTTTGATTTTATCCATTAGATATCCAGTGTGAAACAGTTTATCAGTCTCTCTGTCAAATTTGTTTTATTAAGTGGAAGTTTCACTCAGAAGGAATTCCATGTGCCTAGTTACACCCATATGTTGTATCAAGAGGAATCTTGCTTTGGGGAGGTACCAGTTCTCTTTCCATTGATTAAGGATAGACTTAAATTACTGAAAAACCATCTAATTTCTAAAGGTCTTGAATAAGGTCAAAAGGACTGACCATTAATGGCACAAAAAAACTTATTGTTTTATTAGTCACTTCAGTTAGTATCATATTTATTTTTAGACGTAATTTTCAATCAGCTATTAACAAATACCCTAAGTGTACTCATGGAAAACCTTTAAATAATACAAAAGTAATATAATTCCCCAAAAATTCTTCTATATAAACTATTAATGAACAAAGAGTAAACAATCAGATCTTCAGCCAGCATGAGAAAACAGAATCAATATATTCAGTGCTATACCATTGCATATTATTTGAGAATCAAAGTCAAGACATACACCCATTTTTCTCTTTGACAAAATTTTACAGAATAATCATAATGATAATGAGAATTTTGACAGAAAAGAGTTTGTCTCTTGCTGGACCATTGCATGTGAGTTGCTCATTGAAAGTAACCAGCACATTATTTCAGTCCTTTTAACAGTCTGCATTTCTACAGAAGTACTGGCTATTTTTTTTAAGAGCATTTTTTTGTTTTGTACAAGATTTAGTAGAAACCATTCTGTGACACTAATTCATAAAGACAGAGAAGAAGTTGATGTTCAGTAATTCCTTCTGTAGAGAAAGTAAGATGAATATGACTGTCTAATCAGATGAAATTTTGTTTTCCTTTTGCTCAGTCTTTGTTAAGTAGAAACCCAGCTGGAATATTTAATTCCTTATAAAGAAGGTGAGATAGGAATCACTGCAGCTGCAAAGATTCCTAGGCAAAGGCCCTCCTCTAATCTCTGTACATATGGCAAGAATTGAGTATATCCTGCTACTGCCCCCAAAGGAATGAGCTGGACACAGTGAAGAAGTGAAGAGCCATGTGGCCTGACAGTAACAGGCAGTCAGTTCACTCCTCAGCAGGCAGGTATTCAACCTTTAATATAGGTTATTAGAGTTACAAAAATTATTATACTTCAACCCCCATATCACAGAACCACCTTGGAATGGATGGTTACATCTTCATTGCCAAAATGCAAAAATGAAACAAAGGTCATGAGTGGAAAGAGTGCTGGTATAGCAAAGAACAGAAAGAGTGCTTCTTGGGCAGAAGAGGCATAAAGGTCTCCATGAAGAGAACAAGTCATAATTATTTATGGCAAGCCTATTGGGTACCCAAAAAATATGAAAATTATGAACAGACCCATTCTTTAGTTAATTTATTATGAAGTCAGGATTGGAAAGTGTCAGGATTTTTTTTTTCTTATACCACATTGTCTAATTTCCAATTATTTAAAATGCAAGGATAAATCCACTGACTCTCATTCACAGACCCATAGCTCTTTTAGAGATGTTACAGTTTATATAGACCTATACTTTAGCATGCTGTTCATAACCAGGATATGCAACATTTGAATTTAACTATAAAGAGTCTTGCTTTAATTTTTTTTCACAAGGTCACCTTTCTTCTTCCACTTAAATTAGAATAATCACCTTTCTTGCTCTTCCTAGAGAAGACAAATGTGCAGTCAAAATATTTTAGAACTGAGAAACATAGCCAACAAAGAATTTCAGTGCTTTTCAAGACCAGTTTATGCTTTTTCACCCCAAAGTAAACTTTATTTTGAAGTGTTTTGTGGTTAGAATATATTCACAGTGCCAGGTTTGCTCAATATTTGCAATTTCATTTGTGTGAATGCTTTTAATTTATAGATGTATAAATTCACAGCTGTTAAATTTTGGCCTGTTGTACATAATCTTTCAAAAATAATGTACATTTAAATTGTAAACTCACATACATTATTTCATGTGAAATTAAATATTTGAAAACTTGCAGTCAAAAGAAAAAAACAAAACGCCGTCAAAAATTACACCGACCCATCACATTCGAAAAACAACTATTGACAGAATAATATTCGTTTCCTGGAAAAAACAATTAAAATGTGATTTCCTGATCTAAAATCCCTCTCCTGTGCATTAATACACTAGCAAGTGATGTAAATATGAGTTCTGTTTAGTTTTTATGATTTTAGAAAATCAGCTGAGAAATAGGCCTGTCATATGCTGTTGATTCTTTTGTCTAAATGAAACTCTAGCCCCATTATGGATGGAATAGATTTTCTGACTTAATTGTCCTTTAATAATATGAGCTTTTGAGCTTTCCAGTCTAACAATTCTAAGAGCAGTTAGTATTAAAAATGTTAATTATATTCAATAATGTACAATATGCTGAGATATAACAGATAATCAAAGATGCTGCATTATAGAAACTGGGGCTCACCAGGTAGTGCTGAGGTAATACATGAATGCAATATGAAAATATTAATGGACGAATCTAAAAAGACAGAGCCTTGTAACAAGACTTAAAATTTTGAAAAATAGTTTAAAACATAATAATGACAACACTGGCAGGGCTGTATATTTTTGAGGCCAGACATTCTATCAAAAAGTTGGTGGTTTTTCTGGTATATTTGTTTTTTGTGGGTAATACTTTCTAATACTACTTTGATTTCAAAAGTATTTGAATTTTCTCCCCAGTTTTGTGAAAATTTCAGGTTGATTCATTTTTCAGTAATCCAAACTACTTTATTCATCCTTAATAGTTAGGGAATGAGATGAATAATCAGCTACGCATCTTCAAAAGACAAAGAACAGATTGCCCACTGTTCTTTGGCTTTGGGAACATTGCATGTCGTGCAAAGACTTGCTAGCATCTGCTTAAAAATATGAAATGAGTGTATAATGGATTGAACTATGCTTGAATCAGCCCCTTTCAACAAGTAAATGAGCACTTTGGAGAGAGTCTGGAAAGGGTTGTAGCTTTCTTATAAGACCTAGACTTTGTTATGTCATTGCTAGTTGCTAGTTTAAAAAGGAATTGTTAAACTAGGGAAATGAATGCATTCTTAATACTTTCTCTTTTCAAGTAGGAAGCATCTGATTAACGTCATAAAATAAAAATATGCATACTGAAAGACGTTTTTTTATAAAATAATAAGTTATTAAATTGTTTCTAAAATTTATTTAATAAAATTTAAACTTTTATTATTAATTAATTTTTAAATTTTATAATAAATTTTTATTTAATAAAAATATTATTTGTAAAATAATAATTGTGTTAATATTTTTTATTTTATTCCATTCACATTTTAATAATAATAATAAAGGGTAATTCAATTACGTAACAACAGGTAGGTTGAAGAAGTTTGGTGTCTTCTGTTTATTGTTTTGTCTAGGTGTTTTCTCCCCACAATTTATATTTCTTTTGACCTGTGTATTCTTTTTACAGCCAATCATTGTAAAGCAGGTTTTATAAAGTAGAGCAATGCATTGTACTCAAAGACCTGATTCTGCCATCATAACATCAGAGAAAGATTTCTCATCCTTTGATGACTCCTGGCAGAATTGAGACTTAATATAGTTATGACTATAGAAAAAAAATAGGATGAAGTTCCTCTGTCTCTTGCTACTTAAAAAATGAATCAGTGGGCTTGAGTTCACTACCAAAGGCTTTACAATATCTGAGTAGGAACTGAAGTGCCTTAGCAAATAGGTTCTATTATAGTGTTGCAATCCTGTGAGGGTTGGTGTAAGGAAGATTTTTTGCCTGTTAAAATTTCATTAAGAAGCATAAAACCTTGAATAAATAAAACCAAAAGTATGAAATTTTCTTCTGTGCTCAAATGAAAGATTTGTGTGGGCTTGAAATTCCCTTACGCTCAAAAAGCAAAGGAAGGTTTTCACTCAGACACACTGGTGTAGGAGGTCGTACAGACCTTTCAAAATAAGACCTTATCATTTGAAATTACTCTTCTACCCAGTTGTGAATGTAAATTCCAGTTGTTTTGCTGATGGATGTGAAAGGAGTCAGATTGCTCCTCATAGAGGAAGGACAGATAGTGTTTGAGTTATTGTTCTGTTTCTTCTGGCAATAGTGCTAATTTACTTAAAGTTATCAGTAATTAATACATACAGTCCTCTGACAGGAGGATTTCAACAGAATTTCAGATTAAAATATAGATATGTTTTCATTCACAATAACAATAAATATTTTACTCCTGCAAACGTTATGAGTTACTTATTTGTGAACATTTTCTTAGGCGTCTGTAGCCTGAGCCATAGTCTGAAAGGTGGCCTCTCTTCCAAAGCCACCAAGTGATTTTTTTCAGGAAATTATGTTAGAACTTGCTCCCATACATTCTAAATGGAATTATATCTATTAAAATGAATTTTGTACACTGAAGCGTTGTTTAAGCATTAAGGCTCTAAACAGATGCAGTCATGAAACTGAGTAGACTAGCAAGCCCCCAGGCCTAGTCCCCTTCATGTTCAAAGGAACAGAACTTCAGACTAATTCTGAAAAAGGATGGAAAAAAATATAATCTACAGTATTACAGCACAAATGAATTACTAGCCTAATTGAAAAGTGATTTTTTTGCCCTGTTTCCTTCCAGCTCAGCTGTGTTGGTTTCGGAAAGAAGCTGTCACACTGCAATGAAGCCCTTGTGCATACAGATGTCTGTGTTTCCTTATAGGCACAAACAGCTGCACCCATGCTTTGCAATCATATCAGCACTTTCTATTAATTATCTTCTCAATGAACTCTGATTATTCTCAGTTCTTCACACTAGAAAGCCATGGAGGCTTAATTTTTTTTCATTCTGTAGAATTCATGCTATGTTCAAAGTTTGTGCATGCATGGTACACATACTTACACAGAAATTTGCACAGTAACACCACAGGGTTACTGCTGAAGACAGGAAAATTTCAGAACCCCTGTAGCTGATTGGCCAGCAAACACTGACATTACAATACTTAGCTGGAAAATGACTATATTTTCATCTTCAGGTTAGAATTAAAATAAATTACAGTATAAAAAGAAATTCTGAATGATTAAGACTTATGGTAGTCTTTTCTGATCAGGAATCCAAAATAAAATTTCTAAAGTCCTTACACTTTTCATTAAATATGCCTGAGTAATTTATTCAACATACAAAGGAAGAGCTAGGGAAAAAAATCAATAATATTAATACTAATGTTAATACTAATACTACTAATAAAGAACAATTGAAGTTCCTTAAATAATATATCACAGAATCACAGAATAATCTGAATTGGAAGTGACCCACAAGGATTACAGAATCCAGCTCTTAAGTGAATGACCCATACAGGGATCAAACCCACAACCTTATTAACACCATGCTATGTTATTAGCACCATGATATTCTTTTCACTAATAAATGTCATAAGAAAGTGGATATCAAAGTAAGAAATGGTTCAATATCTCAATTATTCTGCTTAAAGAAATGGAAAAAAAAATTTAGACAACTATATAGCAAATGACATTTCATGCTATTTATAGTATTTATTTTAATAGTGTTTCTTGACATTTTAGGTGCATGTACCTCATCAAATTATCATGTTTTTGAAAATGATGGTATACTAGCCTCAATAGCTACAGACCTTTTTAGCTTTACAGACATTTTAGCTTCAGCATTCAGATGGTATCCTCTGTTGTTAAAGCTTGTATATTTAAACTACAAGGAGAAGTTAACCTTATGTGCAAAACTTCATGTTGTTTTGGCAAGTGGTGACAGGAACAATTTCACTTATGAAAAATTAATAGAAAAGAAGAAAAGAATTAATCTCACAGAACTATGGGAAAACATTCTATGTTATACATTTTATTATACTTATGCTTTAATTAACTCCTTTCTTCCTTCATCTGGGTTGATATGTCATAATCATGACACTAATGCAGCAATACAGATTGCAGTGCTTGTGCTATAAATCTAATATCGAGAACATGTGGTTATCAAGACCCACTGCTGAGATTTCAGGATTTGGCAAAAGGACTGCTGATGTTTCAGCAAGTCTGTTATGCATTCTGTAAACTTTATAACGAAATAAGTATCCAGTTGAGTATGATGATAAAATAATAGTATTCTCAGGAGAAAAAAAAAATCCAAGGGAAAAAAAACCCCTATGAAGTTTAAGTTCTATTGTCTCCTGATGGTGTGATAAGTAATTTTTTTTTTTCCCATCAGGTAGAAGATTTTGATGACTGGAATCTTCAAGAGTAAATTACAGAGTATCTTTTAATACATCCTCACCATTAAGAACTTTATTAACCTTAATTAGTATTTCTGTTCATGAAGTTTGAACAAGACAGTAATGTTCTGAATCTGCAATGGTTTTATTGCTTATGATACTTATAGAGGAACTATGTTTAAACTCAAATTATTACCTTACCTCTGAATAATTTTTTTTGATTCAAGACTCTTAAAAGAGAACCATGTAAAAATTTCTCCTGAAGTAGAACATAGCAGCATTACTACTGGTTGAAAAGCAAAGATTTTACATACTGGAATGTGTTCAGGAAAAAAAAAATCTAATTTTTGCTCAGTGTTTCGTACAAATTAAATTAAAAAGTATTCCTTCATATTCCTTTCCCATCCTCCAGTCCAAATTGGGACCTAGCCTCCTCTCCTTCCTATGTGAGTGGCATAAAGATTGTCAAAAATACATTAATTCAGATGTTCCTTTCTTCAAGATTCTCATACATTGTCCCTTTCTCTCCTCTTCATTTCCACTACTCAAAGCTATTATCAAATCCACAGGAAAAAAACTAGCAAAAACCAAACCAAACCAAAACCAACCAACCAAAAAAACCATTGCTAATATTTAAATGAAGAAGGATAGTAGCTACCACTACCCACACTTCCAAACACGCAGGATATATCTCATGTCCCTCGTGCCAGTATGGGTCACAGTGCTGAACACTTGAACACCAAGATTTACATACACGACCATGTGGACATTTCACAAACCTGAAGTTTGTCATTCTCATGCAGCTGATAAGAAACAGGCACCTAGGGAGTGGGCACAATATTTGCCTACCACCAAAGCTTGCCAAATTAAAAAATCCACAGTAACACATATGTGTATATGTACATGTAGGTGTGGGCATCTGGTGGGTGTATTTCCTCTGAGTATGGAAAATCCAGGATTATTTGTCCAGATGTTTCCCAACACAGATGGATTAACACAGCTGCCTTAGTTAAGTCAGGTAAATCTCATTAAAAGGATGCTTGTATAGAAGATATTTAAGATCCAGTGGTTTAAATTTGTAAGTGTTTACTGCTGAAATGATTCCTTGATAAAAGATCTGTGCACTTCTGCATTACTTTTTTTTGTTGTTGCTGTTGTTAAAACTAAAATCCAGGGAAATGTTCATGGAACATTGACTTATCTAGGAAAAGAAAAAAGGGAACATTAGCATAGTCTCTAATCTGGAGTGCACATGAAAAGTCTATGTTTCTTGCCACAAGAATGAAGATTTTTTCATGAACTGAACATAAATTTTTAGTAGAATAAACTTCTCAGATTCTTAAGTCTAACATTTCTTTTTTGATCTTATTTGTCTGACAGAAGCCTACAATCTAATTCAAAGCTGGGCCATCACACGTCAGCATTTTATTTTTTTTTAAAACATGGTGAATATGATTATGTAGAAGACATGTCAGAGGAAAGGAAGAAAGATAATGAAAGTCTAAACAAGGAAATGCATAATTAGTACCGAGAATGTTTCAGGTTTCCTTCAGATGTTTTGATGCTATTCAATTTTTCCTCCTCCCCCAGGCACAATGGCAGCAAGAGTGGGCTTTAAACAAGATCACAGAAGGAGGCATTTATAGATTTCACTCGGGCATGTCCTGCACTCAGAACAAGAACTTGTCCCCAGGATAAACCTGGACCATGAAATATAGTGGGAAATAGAGGTGGAAAATAATAAAAATTTTAAAAATGTGAAAGATTTTAACTTCTGGACACAGTCTTTCCAAGGCATAATGCAACAAATATTTTTGTCAGCTTTATGCAAAAGCAAACAATTCTGCATATGAGCACTTCCATCTGCCATTTTTCATGTAACAATGCATTTTTTTAAGGAAATTTTTATTTCAGATTTCACTTATGGGCAAGGATTAAAACAGTGTGGCAGTAGTGACATTCCAACTAACAGCATTCACAAGCATGTTAAAAGCCCAAACACATGACAGGTTTGTTTTGTTTTTTTTTTTACAAGGTACAGGTGATGGCTCCAAAGAAATACATTCTCTACCCTTGCAAGATGTTTTCTGGCATGTTTTAGACACAAATTATATATGAGTAGTTACAAACACTTTGCTTTCTATAAACTCAGTATTTTCTATCCTCAGACAATTCATTATTTATGGTAAAACTGTAAACATTTCCTCAAAAATGACAACTACATGTGTTCCCTAGAAATAACTCTGCTCAAAAATGTAAGCAAAAGGGAAAAGAAAAAAAAAAAAGAAGAAAAAGTAAGAAGCAAAGAAAGTGCTGTGAGAGGGGGAAGGGGGGAAAAAACCCAACTATTTGGTTTAAATCCACAAAGAAGTTAGTAAGACAGATGGAGACATTTAAGACAGCCAGTAATGAAACACACAGTTTTAGAGATTATGTACATCATAGATCATATCAAGAGCAAAAGGTTAAAAGTTGAAATATAAATTATGTTCCAAATAACTGGTTTTGATTCAACAGATACAATTCATAGTGCATAATTTTCCTAAAATCTATGGAAGAGCTTTTCATAGGTGCATTATCAGGTAGGATAGTGCATTATTAAAAAAAAAAAAAAAAAGTTGCTATCTAGTTTGTAGAAATTGACTTTAAAAAAAATCAGATTCTGTAGAAGAAATAGAGTGGTACTGACATAAATGAATATTTATGATTTCCTGGCTTAGGTTATTTGGCCAGTTTTTTTTGCTAATATAAATGGGAACTTAGATTTTATTTTACCCTGTCGAACTCAATGATCTTGGAGGTATTTCCCAACCCTAACTATTCTGTGATTCTATAATCTTACTTTTTAGTACATCTGCTGGCAACTTTTGCTCAAGCAGGTGTGGTGATCATCCATTTGCTCATGAATGGCTTTCATGTACTACAGATATAAAGGAGAAAAGGGTACACTAACTTTTCCTCACATAAAATCTTTTACTACCTCTCCTTACAGGGTGTCATTTGCATGGTAGTTAAATGTTATGTTCTGGATGCTGGAATTTCTGTGGAAGTTTTGCATGTAAGCAAAAAGAGTATATTTAGATAATCTCTGTTAAAAATTTGTCCCAGACAAGCCTGAAGAGATTCTTTAGAACACAGTAACAAGAACTTTCCCCCCAGATTGTTTCTCTATTAAATTGTAAGTTACAAGACTCCCTGTCCCAGGAATGTAGCAAGTTTTATTACAGTTAATCTAGAATAGTCAAATGGCCTTGTGGGAGACAACTTGATCTAAATGCCATTATACTTTAAATAAATCTGTAAGGCATTGTAAATCTCTATTTCTCATAATAACTTTATTCAAGAATAAATTTAAACTATTTTTTTTTTCCTGAGGCTTTTGAAAAGCAGAGCATTCTCCTTAAAAAAAAAAAAAAAAGGCAAAAAATCAAACAAAATACCAAAGTCCTCCAAAAGCCCATTGCTGATTTTGAGATGGAAAATACTGATGGAAAAATTTGATCTGTCAGGACAAAGGGAAAAAATAGGAAGAGCAGAAATGTAGAATGGTATTTCTCTCATGCTTTATTCTTCTGCTAGTCTTAATAGCTGTATACATAGTTACATATAACTGTGGTCTTTCCTAAACATAGTCCACACTGAATTTGAAAAGATATAATAAAAAATCCATTTTTTCCTTATTTTAAATGTGCACTGCTATGTTGACATTAATGAAGAAGAATAAAATTCATGGAATACAGAAATCTATTTAATCAGTATTTGCAAAAACTCCAAGAGAAAAATTGACTACTCTTTGTCTGTGAAAAAGATAAAAACTCATTCTATCATATAATTTTGTGAAAACTTTGGTGTGTTAGGGAAATTTGCAGTAAGACACTCAGAGAAAGCATGTACCAGACATCCCAATTTAGGAGTGACCGGGAGACAGAGAGGTGCTCAAGGACAATTTTTCCCCTTAAATAAATATTTGAAGTATTAAGGCAAGTATTTTTTTTACATTTTAAGAACAACTAATGCAATATTAAGTATTGAAATATTGGGCACTGAAAAATCTGGAATATTTAAACACTGAACACTGTGGTTGCTGTATTGCTTTCACCGTTGCTCTCCCTCCCTTGAAGTTAAGGGGATGCTCATGTATATCTGAATTCCATCCTGTTTTGGAGTCAGCAGGTATCTGAGGTTCTCCCAGGTACTGTTCAGATACTATAGATACTATAATATGCCGTAGTTATGAATAATTTCCCCATGTTATTACCTTTCATCTTCAGTGTAGAACTTAAACTATCCTAACAGAATCAAAGTATAAATTCACAAATCATAATGAGTTCTTATGTTCTCTAAAAATACTCATCAGTGTACATCTGAAATGCAAAACACTCATGGCTTCTTGTTTTGTTGATTTTTTTTCCTCTGTGAAAACATATTTCTATACTCCATTTTTCCACTTGTACTTTAGACAAAAAATGACATAAAAAAAACACATCCTGAAAGGGTTCCCTAGCAGATATAACAACAGCAAATGTCTTCCAGATCTAGAAACTCTCTCACAAATGTTGTCTGAGTATGATTAGCAAGTGACGCTAAAGCAACATAGTAGCAGACTTCTAAAAGCAATCTGGAAATCTCTGAGTAGATACTTTTCAAAGATCAGGAACTCTATATTGGAATAATCATCAAGGAAGATTTTGGCACGTAGGGATGATTTAACTTCCTGTGATATATTTCCAGAAGCAGTATTTCAGAAAAGTATTGCAGAAACTGAATTTTTTTTTTTTTTGGTCTTGCTTTGGTCAAGACCTGTTAAGCCAAGACCAAAGAGGGAGTAAAAAAAAAAAAAAAAAAACAAGAAAATTTTAAAAAAATTCTACCAGGTTTATGCTATTCCAAATATTGTTTGAAGTCTAGAGGCTTTTCACAAAATGCAGAGCAACAGCTGAATTTGTATAGACAACACAAACAAAATTGGGAATGGGAATTCATGAGCATCTTTTTTATATAAGAAAAGTTCTTTCTGCCAAAAATCATATACCATATAAAGTCAAGATCTATGTGTTTGACCTTAAAAAAACATTCATTGCCATTATTTATCATTTTCAGGATCAAAATCTTTTAGGTTTCTGTATAAATTTTGCATAAATTATTTCAACCATCACAAACATGAAAAATCATATATTGAAAATTTACTTTTAGGAAAGCGCTGGTGTCACATGGAAGGACTGCAATTATGAGCACCTAGTCTAGGTACAAGGTTTAGTATTAAAGAACAGTTTAATTACATATATTTAAGGATACAGCATGCTTGTCTGTTGTTCTGATATAAACTCTGAGACTAAGTAAATGAAGCCATCATGATTCAAGGTCACATCTACATATGATTTATATGCTTATAATTGATTTAATCAACATGACAGTGACTGCTATTGTAGCTTTTTTTCTTTTTTTTTAAGCAAAGATATAGTGCCTATAAGGAAGAAACTTTGTGTTTTCAGGGCAAAGTAGAGATGTGACTTTGCATGACTCAGTAAGTAGGACAAAAAATTCCAAAAGGCTAACTGTAGCTCAAAAAGAAATAAAAGAAAAAATAGCCTTATTGATGGGATGTCAGCTCATGACTACAAGAAAATACATATACAATACAAGTATTGTTTCTAATACTAAAAATTAGTTTTGTCTCCGAGACAGTAATAGGATGATTTCAAGTAACTAGAAAATATAGTTATTTAAATTATTAATTTGTGGCAGAAAAGTTAAATTATATTTTTCAGTATTCATCCATAAACAAAAGGGCACATTCTCCCTGGATCAAAACTGCAAAAATGTTATTGTTGTTGTTGTTATGTGATCAATAAACACAAGGTCATAATTAAAGCCTTGGCCTTAAGACACACAAATAGTAAAATGCTGACAGGAATGTCTTTTAATTACTAAATAGAAAGCTGAGTGAGCTACTAGATTATGAACAACTGGGTAATCTATCAGTTAAATCCTTTTACACATACTTAAGAGCATTACAATGAAATGATGTTTGATGTCTAAACTTTCTTTAAAGTGGTAATATTACTGTCAATTGTGTCAGAATTCTTATTTTTCAAAACATGATGTAATATATACTAAAAAACAAATTGGGACTTGAAAACTGTTCTAGGTAGTTTTCAATAATTGTTTTCCATCTGCATATATATAAAATATAGAAGTACATCTGAAATAATATCAAAAGGAATATAAAAAGTTGTGGGAATGCAAAGGCTTTTTTCTTTAAGATGCTAATGTTTATTATTTTTATTTTAAAGAATTTTAGTAGGTACTTCTGGCATTTCAAATTATTTTCTACATTAAATAATATTAATAAATTTAAAGTTAATAGAATCTAAAATGATAATGCCAGAGAAAATTTTAAAGATATGTAATACTTCTATATTTACCAAGTGTTAACATACACACTAAAATTGCATTTCTAGAATTAAAATATGTGTTCTATATGTTGAACCTTGGTAATGAGAATTTATTTAAGATTTTGTTGAAACAATAGTAAAAAAAACCATTAAATAATATCAATAAATTCACAATCTGAAATAATAGACCTCATATTTTGACTTTAATTAATGTACTCATCATCTGATTTATTCACAGTTTAGAAAAATATTTTGCACCTGTGTCATATAAATAGCCATAAATAACAATAAAAATTTGAAATAAGACTAGATATATTTGTTTGTATGATTGTCAATTGCAGTTGGAGATTCATTAGGTAAGTGTGTAGCTGCAGAATATCACAATTATTGGTTTCTTATTTCTTGTTAGAATCTTATTTTAGTAATATTTTAAATCCTTTTCTTTTGAATTACTCATTAGAACTACACTAAAGAATGAACTTCATCCATTCTTAAATCATGGAAAATTAGTTATCCTACAGTAAAGTGTGTTGGTTTTGGCTAGGATGGAATGAGGTTTCTTCACAGTAGCTATTGTGGGAACATAATTTATTATTTTTGGCTAAAACCAGTGTTGATAGCACAGGGATATTTTCATTATTGCTGATCAGTGCTTACAGGAGACCTTTTCTGCTTCTCCCTTCATGTCTCTGATCCAGACTTTGGGGACTGCACAAGAAGTTGAGGATGAACACAGCTGACCCAAACTGACCCAAGGGATTCCCTACCATATGGTGTCATGCCCAGCATCTTAAGGTGGAGGAAGAAAAGAGAATGGGAGATATTTGTAGTGATGGTGTTTGTCTTCCAAAGTCACTGTTATAGGCAGTGGAGCTGTGCTTTCCTGGAGATGGCTGAACATGACTGTCTGTGAGATGTTGGGAATGAACTCCGTGCTTTATTTTGCTTGCATGTTCACCTTTTACTTGTGCATGAAGCCACCATTATCTCAAGCCCTGAGTTTTCTCAATTTTACTTTTCTGATAATCCCTCCTGTCCCACCATGATGGTGTGAGGGAGCAGCTACATGGGGCTAAGCTCCCAGCTGGGGTTAAACCACAGCATAAACAAACAGACAAGTTCCAAAAAGGTGCTCCATGATAAGTAGATGGTCATTGTAATTCAGTTAAGGATTAAATGCCTTAGACTGAGATCCATAAATAGCAATATACTGAGGGAGCTGTCTGATGTAGTTTAAGAATGAAATCACCAAGAGGGAAAATGGTTTGAAGATTTAACATATACACTGTTAGACAAGTTGTGTGCTCCAAGGCATTTGCAGGAGAGGCTACTGCACCCTTTCATATAGTAAGTTGAAAATGGAAATGCTAAGGATGTGTCTTAAACTGCTTTTCACTCAGAGGAAAGGACAACAATCTGTCAGCAGGAAAATATCTCCATCTGCTCACAGATTTATGAACAGTTACATGTAGCATGACAAGTAGCATGACCAATCACTGCAATTGAAGAGATAAGCTCAGTTTAGTTCCTCAGCTTCTCATAAAATATTCTAAAATATGTGTAGACCTTGCAAGATATGCAAAGAATGAAGCTAAAATTTAAATACACCAGCAACGAAAATATCTGTGTTACAAATTACCACTATTTTCATAGTGACATGTATGAACTGAAAAGATGCTCCTGTTAACAGAAAAATAGCTTTTAAATTATTTGTGAAGTTTTATTATAATTCAAACCCATCCTCCCTCCTACCCACCCCTCAGCATGCTGGCACACTTAGAGGTTCAAAGGTGTTCCCATTGTCAGAGCTGGGATCTGGGTTTAGGGATCTACACTCTGTCTCACTCCCAGGTATTTTTGCCCACTAGCCTGGCTTGATCTCCTTCCAGCAGTGATCACAGACTAACTCACAGACCTGAATTCATTCCTCTTGCTGACAGCACTGACCACCCTCCCGTCCCTCATGCACACACATGCGTAAAGAGTACAGAACTCCTATGCCAGAAAATAGTCAAGGTGGAGTTTGATGAGCCAAATGAAGACACATGACTTCAGTAGACAGGGCATGGTCACACAAGCAGCCTCTTCAGCCTCTTCCCAAATGGAAATGGACCTTTCTCCCCCCCCACACGCTTATCCCTCTGTTTCCCTATACTTGTTCCCCCACAATGCACCCAATGTTCTTTTTTTCCACCTTAGAAGTCTCCTTTAAGCCTCCCAAAGTTACTTCTGCATAATTTCCAAATGCTTTTTTCCCTAAATCCCACAATATAACTCATAACCCTTCCCATGATTCTAAAAGGTGGCAAGGTGCTCTGCAAAGCTGGTTCTGATGATTCATCGTGATGGGTTTCATGCCAAGGTTCTGCTGGGACAGCCCTGGTAGTGGCTCAGACACGACATTCATTCCCTGGGAGTCTGCAATTCGGTTTTTGCTGGCTATTGTGTCCCTGTGTTCTTCTGGGTTTGTGAAGAAAGACCTTTTATGGTGTGGTAGCTCTCCTGTGTGAGCCTGGGAGCAACAAGGGCAGGTTATTAAATAACTTATTGCTCCTGTGCTTCTCTCTGCCTTCTTTTTTGGGTGCAGATGAGCATCTCATCACTTAATGTAACACAAATTCACTTCAAAGGTTTCTGGTAGCAGGACTGTGCTAAAATACTTAAATATTCTATAAGTTTTGCTGACAATGTATGTTTTGGGACCTGTCAGAAGATGATATTCAATTTTGATATTGCATTTAAGATGCTTATCAGTCACTTTTTTTGCATAACTAAGGGATTCTAATGAGCAGCCTTGGACTCTTCCTAATGCAAAAAATATAGCTGACTTGCCAAAAGGGAAGAAAGGGGTAACATTATAAAAGTATATCAGAGAAATCATGGTCTTCTAATTGTTCTACTGGAAGAGTTGCAACTGCATATGCGAAGCTGAGATACAGAGGTGCAACTAAGTAGTAGGTACAATGAAGCAGTACAACATTTTTGGTTTTAAATAAATGGAACAATATATTAAAGTGTCAAAGATAAAAATGGTAAAGGCATCTTCTGAACAGACAACTACAGACTTCCCCGTATATGCATTACTGTACTGGCCATATGAAAATAAATAGGATGCTACAAGTGCAATTTTGTCATTCTGTGCACATATAAGCACACTGCAAGCCTCCATCTAGTCTACTGTGTATAATGTGTCAGGAGCTGTTGTCTGGTCAGCTGGTATAACTTTATATATTCTGCTATCCAGTTTAGCCCTGGTCAAAATCACATCAGCACCAGAGTTCAGGTTGTTGCCCTGTATTTTTCAGTGTGTCAGTACTATGGTGGTATGCCAAACAGTTTTCCTGTACACCACAGTTTGGAGAACTTTGGAACAAGTACATTAAAGTGTAAACCCGTACATTTAAATAACTTGGCTTCTCAGTTCACACCTGGGTCCTGATCCCTGACTCTCAACACAATATGAATGTTTTTTGAATCTTGCTTTCGTAATGATCACTGAGAATTGTGAAAATGGCCTCAGGGCATTTTTCAGAAGGCAGAAGAATGTGCCCAAGAAACTTCTGGATCAGACAGGCTGTCCGATCAGTGGTGACCACCCAGTGTTGCCAGGGGTGAGGGGTTTTTGGGCTGTTATGACCACCAGCTGGGTGACATGCTAATTAATTTTAGCATCCTGTTTTCTTGTTTTAAACACTTTGGTCAAGTCTTGACTACTGTACAAAAAACTGGTGATGTGTGTTTTGATAAAATTGAGTATTGAGTACTCTTCCCACTTTGCACACTAGCTATGGTTAAAAAGAAAGAAGCATGTGTGATGGAGCAAGGAATCATGTCTACAGTCACTTCTTGCTAACAACCTGTCTCTTTTGAGGCCATGGATATTTTCTTTTACTTTTATTAAAAATTCATGATCTTGTACTTTGATATCACTTAGAAATTCCTAGATCTGACTGATTTAGACTAATCCAAATTGCATAACCTTCTAAAAGAATCTATAGTTAATTTATTTGGTTTCTGAGGGGATCTCTTGTACTGGTTCCCAAACGACACTTAAATATTGCCAATTTAAATAAGTTTTCTCTTTTTTTTAATTTTTGTCCATACTCTTATTCTCTTTGACCCTGACAACTTACATCTGCTCTTATACAGACTTTTTGCGTACTTATATATAATTTTTAGCATCTCATATATATTGGGGTTTTTTTTGCTTATTCCTTTTCAATAATACAAGTTATTTTTCCCATGTTTAAATTCTAATTTACATTCACAACTTTACAATAACTAAATGAAACATCTGAAAATGTCCCTCAGAATTCTACTTACTCAAAATGAATTTTTATCCTGTCAAGGCTTTTTTGATATTTAGAAATCCACAAAGGTATCTGCTCAAGTACATAGAAATTTCAGAGACGTCCTCATGTATCTATTCACCTAAGGGTCTCTTAATTGGGCACTAAAGGGTCTGGAAGAGCTAACATTATAATTGTATTTGGGGTGCTTTCTATCCAAATTGAGCTTTTTAGGATGAATAGAATGACACAGCATGAAAATTTTTACATAGCAAATTCTACCTTTTACTTATACATATATTATAAAAGTCTTTGCACTTTTAGAGACAATAACTACTGCTACTTAAAGCACCTGCATGTCTTCTTGTCTTGTAATTGTTGATATAAGATGAGAAAATGGAATATTGTTTTAATTAGTGTCTTGTAGCCATCAAAAGAAACACAGGCATATAATTGCTGTACTAGAAGGCTGGCATAGTTCAAATCAATTCACTCAAACACCTGCTAACAAGCACCTACTGCCTTTAAAAATAAGATTAGCACCTGCCACTTGAAATACAAGGAAGGCAATGCTGCCATTTAAAAAATGTTTTTATTATTTTTACTTAGAGCGCCTGCCTTTCCAGAAAATTAGATAAGATAGTAACAGTCACTAAAAAAATCTGCTGCGACAGAGACATCCAAAATTTGTCCCTCTCAAATGAAAAGTTATCTTCCCTTGCCTATGTATAAGTATCTGAAGAGACTTTTTTTTTTTTTATGAAAAAGACCTCAATACCAAAAACCTCTGCAGTTATGGCATCCATCATACAAATCATAAATCCTTATTTTTGCAATAAAATTGTAATTAATTTCATAGTGTTGGCAGTCCTATTAATATAGGTAGGGGCATACAAAGCCCCTACCAACAGATTAAAATACATTTATTTCAGATGTATGCTTTTTCCATTGAGGTAGAGAAGGTAGGTACACATGAAAGATTTTGTAAAGATTTGAATGCATAAACCAGTAATTCCTTGTCAGCTTCTGAAGAAATACAAGTATGTAGGATCTTGTGTCGGGTTCAAGTCTAGAGAAACACACCTAAAACAAGATATATTTGTGCAGTGATGTCCACAAGTAATTCCCCTGACTTCCTGCTTTGTCAGTATTTCAAGCTCAGTGCAGTTGCATATTTGTAGGTGTTTAGTGGCAATGAAAGGAACTTCAGGCAAAATTGAACTTCATCTGCCCATCCATTTCAGATGAGGTGAGCTATCCTAATGAACCTCTAGCTGCTGCCCAGAAGAATGTAGCATTCCTACGAATCCTAATGTTCTGTCTAGTAATGTTCTGTGGTCTTGAACATCCAGCATAATTCAACTAACATCAGTGCTTTAATCTAACATTAACTTCTGCCAACAGTTCTACAAAGCTGCCAAAGGCATATTAATAGTTTCTGTGATGAAACTGTTTGAGACAGCCTTTTACATTACTGCCTGTATTTGCTGTAGGCTTGATTAATTTGATCACACATACTCTGCCAATTTAAGATGATTTGGGGCACTCTGCCTAGAAGCCAGGTTCCACTCAAGATAAATCCTTCCCTTGATATTCTCATACATACCAAGTAGTATCTTCTTGTCCTGTATCAGACGTACTAGGGAAAAGTTCAATGGTAAAAAGTGTTGATTATGTACGCACTTTTTGACTAAACCATTAGTGCTACTTGAGATATCTGAATTATTCAAAATAGATTAGGCAGCAGATTTATGTTAAATTTGTGCCCTTCTGGAGCAGCAGTTAGTGGAGAAGCTGTTGGAGACCAGCCAGGTTTCTGTGACTGATCCTCATCTAGAGCTCAAATATAAATAACTATGCCTTGATTGCATTACTTGAAGAAAAATAATGGAATTTAAAAGATCCTAGAATACTATTCGAGGTTTCCTTGTTGTGAGTCAAGTATTTTCCATAAATCCTGATTCAGATCTGCTGGGTTCAGTGGACATCTTTGAAATAATATTCCCCCAGCCTGTGCAATTGAATGTTGATTAAATTTTGATAAGTGTTGGAAATATTAGTTTTAACCTGCCGGACTTCCACGCCAAGCATCAAGACACATTTCTTAAAAACAGCTCTAATATTATTTTAGATATTTAAAATATTTTCATTGATTACCACCCTCCTTTCCAGAGAATAGTCCTGTATGCCCTCCTGCAGGTGTCTCAGGTGCCCATAGTTCAGGTATGAGATTTCTGTTTACAGGCAAGTGACTACATTCAGTGTTTAAAAACAGATGTGTAATCCCACCTGAAATACTCTGAAATGCAGACAAACTTTCAGCTGGCATTAAGAGCAATAAGTTGTCTACATGCTGTAGTATCTACTAATGTACTCAAAGTTTTTTTCATTGGCAATGGAGAGGAATAAGAAGTTTTAGAATGTGGTTTATCATATTAAATGTAGATGAGTTCTAGCAGGAGACAAACCATGAGACTGTGATGTGCCCTTGCCACACAGAGTCCAACTATATCCTAGGCTCCATTAGGAGTGATGCCAGAAGGTGGAGGGAGGTGATCTTCCTCCTCTACTCAGCACTGATGAGGCCACACTTGGAGTCCTGTGTCTATTTCCAGGCTTCTCATTGTAAGAGACATGTACACACTGGGGACATCTTCCCTGTGAGAAAAGGCTGATACTGGGACTGCTTAGGCTGCAGAAGAGAAGGCTTGGGTGGATCTTTTCAGTGTATATAAAAACCCGAGAGGAGGCTGGAAAGAAGACAGGACAAGATACTTGAAGAGATTTCCACTGACAGGTGTGGAGGCAACGGGCACAAGTTGAGTCAGAGGATATTCCCTCTGAATATCAAGAAGCACTTTGCTGTTAGGGTGACAGAATCCTACAGTGGTTCTTTAAGAGAGGTAGAGAAGCCGTCTGGAAGTGGTCCTGGGCAGCTAAATCTAGGTAGCCTTTCCTAAGCAGAGTGGTTGGACCAGATGACCTCCTGAGATCCTTTCCAACCTCAACCAATCAGCGATCCTGTGATCTTGTTCTCTCCAATGGACTTAGCACACTAAGGCAGTTATCTTGGTTGCAATATTTAAAGTATCATTGAGATAGGAGAATTATATCTCTATTTCTATTTAGATGTTAGTTTCTTCTAAATCACAGTAGTATGAATATTAGAGAAGCAGACTGTATGGTGACTGTCAAAACAAGTCAGTAGTTAATTTAAAGATTTTCAAAATTAAGCAAAACCTTTCAAACATTTTGTATCAGTCCAGTTCCAATTTTCTTGCATAAATATTCTTACTTTCACTCTTTTTTCCTTCTTCCTCATGACAGCAAGTTCTAAAAGCTAGTCTTTCATTCACTGCTCCCAGGTGGATGATTTTTTCAGGTAGTAATTAAGGTTGCAGTAAAGGACCACCTGCTTCTCAGATAAGCCAAAGCACCTCAGTTTTATGCATCATATCATAGCAGTGTGAAAGATTTTAAGATGCTTGCAGACATGGCTTTGAAATATTGCCAATGTCGTTCTATAAAATGAAGTGCAATTATTTGAGATTCAAAAGCCTGTTTTGTTGCTTAAGACATAACATAATTCTTCAATTTGATGATAAAAGAATATATCCACAAGCAAGACCTAGAAGGAATTGTCTTTGTCAATGGAAAAAAAAGAAAAGTTGTAAATGAGGGAGGAGAGTGGAAGGGGAATAGGGGAGGGAAGGGCAAAATTTCTGTTCTGTTGAAGTCAGCATGGAAAATACTGGTAAAGGAAGCAAAGCTCAATAAACTAGTAAAGATTCTAGTTTAATTCTCATTCAGAACAGCTAAGGCCTGTAAACCACTATGGTATGATAATATTATATTTTGACAGTACTAAGGGTACATTTACCCTTCAAAACAGTATAAATAAGTACATACTATCAAACTAACCAATCAACTAAAAAAATAAATAGTTAAAAAAGAAAGCAAAATTCTTCAACATACAAGAATGGTAAAATTTTCTCGCAGGTGTAAATGAGATCATCTTTAGATTCAAGTACTATAATTATATATTCAGAATTATAAATTACTGTTTATGATCTGCTGTTAGCAGGAGAGATCAGGAAATCAGTTAATCTGTATATTGATAACACACTTTGAACTAAGTTTTCATTAAAACCACCCCAAAATCCCAAAAGCAATATCTTCTTAGAAAAGACTGGAAACTTCACAAAGGAATATAATGTAATAGGTAGATATAGATAAAAATTATATACTTATATATAAATATAGATGATATAGATATAGACAGATAGCTATATTTGCTGAGGTTCTCCTGCAAAAGAAATCTTATTAGATTTTTTTTAAAGTAATTTAGAATGTCCCTATTTTATACGATTAAACCAGAAAACTAGTATTGGTCTTAATGCACTTAAAATTTGGTATTCAATTTTTTAGGAAGGCTATTATTCTGCTGCTCCTGTTCTCTTTACATAGGAGTTTGCTACATGGATATTTGGACTACACTGAAATAAAAAAGATTATGCTGCTAACCAAATAATAGAAATATGCATACTGCTGCAGGGGACAATCATATCTATTTATATACTGGAAATGAAAAAAAAAAAAGCTTCAATTGAAGACATTTTATATGCCTTATAAAGCTTTGAAAAAAACCAAGCATAGTACAATAATGATATTTGTTTGAGTTCTTTGGAAAAATGTCAGCCATACTCCTGAATAACATACTGTTTTTAAATTAAATTTACATTATTAATTTAAGGG
This sequence comes from Fringilla coelebs, assembly GCF_963513975.1. NCBI lineage: Eukaryota > Metazoa > Chordata > Aves > Passeriformes > Fringillidae > Fringilla > Fringilla coelebs. The sequence continues at coordinate 45,713,251 of NC_140029.1, forward strand.
AATCTAAACTTTAAAAGTTCAAATTTTTTTGAAAATTCAAATTGATTAATTTTACTATTCACAATTTTATTGTAACATTGCTTTGGCAGATTTATATCCCTTAAAGAAAATAGTTTACTATTTCTATTTCCCTCTATGAAGCACATAAAGTTAAGATTATATGTTTTCATGTATACACAGGAACTATCATTTAAGCAATTCAAATATTCAACTTATTTAAATTTCTTTAATAAAAAGATTATATCACTCTGTCTTCAATGATCTTTTTTTCTTCAGGTTTTTAAGAGAATAGGAGACATTTTTCTTTGCTCCCTATATTAATTTTATTTTTCTTTAATTAAATGTGCTCACTTCTGTAGAGACACAATAGATTGGGGATTTTTTTACAGACTGAATAACCCTTTCACAATCAACTCATTCTGAGCCTAAGGCATAGCAGGCAAACTGAAAACACTCCACTTTGATACTGCTTCCAGAAACATGACCTATAAAACACAGAAATTTCTACAATAGCTGCCTGGCACCAATCTCACAGCCTTTTTCTTTCCTTGGGCTTTGATATGTCCTGATAAAAGTACATATACTTCATGCCTCGTATCAAAGAGGGTTAGAAATTAAGGACTTCTCATGTCAGTATTTAGCATATCTGTATATGAAAATATGAAGTTTATTCTGTAGAAAGATACAGTTCATAAAGATGATACTCTAATTTTTTAAAACAGGCTAGGACAATATTTGTAAAAGGTTTTCACCATACAATTATGATTGAAGGGCATGATTTCATTTATCTGGGAGCTGCAAACATGAAAAATAATGTAATTAGTTGTCTGAAGTTCTTGTGAGGTCATTTGGTTTGCCTTTTATGAGGACTAATGCAGTATTTTGTCTGTACTATTCTAGAATTGTCTGCTTTTCTCCCCTTATTTTTTCTTTTTAATATATAAATATGTCAGGTAACAGGAAGTCAATATCAAAAGCTTGCATCTTGACAATACAACTACTGCATAATGACCAAGTTATTTGTCTCACTCTGCTCTTGATGCCTTTTGCAAATATACATTTTGAAACACAAAATGTGTAAGTATTGTTCCTTCTTCACTGATTTCTAGTCTTCCTTTCTGCCTTCAAATATGATATAAATAGGCAGCTAAAGAAAGCCTGTTCTTCTGACATTTATGTCCTTTTAGACAGGAAATCTAATACCTATCTAAAGTGTAGAGGATCTCATTTATTGAGACGCTCAGCTCATGCATTCTGAGAGACATAGCATTGATTACCAATATTAAAACATGTATGTCCACTAAATATCTGGCACCCAATCATTTTTTAATGAAAAATTACTGGGTATTTCAATTTCATACTACAAAGATGTAACCCATAATGGTTCATGTAAATAAATTATCTTCTCTATCATTCCTTATAAGCTCAGCCTCAGGACGTCTGGTGTTTTTAAAAATGCAGAAATATTGTGATTACTGAGAACTTGGAATATAACAATGTTAATGGCTTGGCTACATAGAGCTAAATAAGGTTGTTATGATTCTATCTAGAATAAAGCAAAAATGCATGTGGTCTGAACATGTTTTCATATTCTTTACAGAAAAAAGAAAGTGCTTAAATATTTATGTAATCTACTTCAGGAATACAGCTTTTTTCTCTTTTCATCCTTAGATTTTTTTCCTTCTTAAATCAGTATTCATTTTCTTTGTCTTAGATAAGTTGTGCTATTGACCACTAGACTAAAAGTCTTACCACCTAATAATATGCCATTTTCTTTTATTTATCATATAAGTTAAAGGGCAAAAATTATATATATCACATGAATATGTCTTAATCAAAAATGAAAGTCTGCATTTAAATCCAATTCTGCTGGTAGCTGATACATTAAACATCATATCATATGGTACGATCAATACCTGGCACTGAAAGACAGCTGGTATAACAGTTTTCTAGTTCTGCCATGTGGGACTGTACTTGCAACTACTAAGTGTACTGTTACTTTGCCAAATACTGGTTCACCTCCAAATTTTGTTTCATTGTATCTAAATCATAGTAGTTTGGCTTCCAGCACATTAAACTTAGCTTTCCAAGTCTGGGAGTTTGTGTTGCATTATTCCAGCCATATAAAGTTGATGTTTTTATCAATGACTACATTAGCTGATACATTTAATTTGACCATTCCTTCCTTTTTTTTTTCTTTTTTTTTTTTTAATTCTAGAAAGGAAACTTAATTGTAGAGTTAAAACTACTTGTTTCACTCCTGCTGCTTGCTTCCTACCAGTGACCATAGCAACATGGAAAAAGTTTATCATGGCAGGTACCTTAAAACTGGAAAAGTCTGTGTCCTAGGTATATTCCTACTGCAGGCATTTGCAAGTGATCCCTCAGGCATCTTTGTTCAAACCCGTTCCATTTTTCCCTTCACTTGGCATAGAAAATAAATGAACTGGAGATTAGACTAAAGTCTTCAGGCTACTAAGTCAAAGCAAAAAACTTTAAATTATGGACTTACTGGTAGTTCTCCTGAGTGTCTTCATTTTTAAAAGTATTATGCATCAAGACATTCCCATATCACAGAAGAAAAACAAATAAGTGATTGGTTAAGACAGTAGATCCCCTCAGGGTCTCTGACAGACCTGGATTTGTTGACCTGAATTTCTGCCCTAGAATTTTAAGCTGGCATCAAAGGAAAAGCTTCAGATTTTAATATATTTGGGATTGCCCAATTATATGTAAATTTAACCTTACAGTTCTTGCCACCTACAAGTTTTTTTCTAAAGAATAAATTCTTCATTCACCATTTCTTTCTGTCATATATTTTTTTGCTATGTATCTCATGATACTCGAAACATATAATAAATAAAATTTATTTAACTGAACAGAATTAGACTGATTGAGCTCTTGGACATATATGCTCAGACATTATTAGAAGACAACCTCCAAACTTCATTCTGTTATTGTTTTTTATATCATTCTCTTTTTTTGCTTACTAAATTTGTTGGATGCAAGTACTCATAACAGAATGATTCTGTTCTTTTAGTATATTATGCTTCTTTTTAGTATTGCTAATCCAATAATAGCAGTATGTTAGTATTGTTAATCCAATAATGTGTCATACCTAGAAAAGGGAAACAGGAAAAATAATCTGATTCTAGTTAATCTATGACCCGTTGATAATGAGCTATCAATGTTTACCTTCAGATACAAAATCTGCTTTGAGTGTAAATATAACCAGACATTGAAATGTTGGCATTTAGTATGTATACATGAATCTCAGTTCAACAAAGCAAAGCATTTCAATGTGTACATGGTGCCTACAAATTTAAGCAAGACAAATAAAATAAACACTGTTGAACTTAGGCCAGAGTCAGCTAACTTTTAAAGTAAAGCTTAATAGTTTTGTTCACAGCATAAAACAGACTAAAAGGTACAAAGTCAAAAGCATAAGTAATTTAATCGCAGAAGTGCTGTAAGCAACATTAAATAGTATTGTGGTATTCTATTATGCACACAAACAATGACACAAGCAGAATAATAATCCTATCCACATAGAATATTCCTTATCTATTCATGCACATCCATTGACATCTGAATTAACAATTCAGATGCTTAATAATTTAATCTATATTGGCCTCCTATTTTCCTTTTTAGTTTAACTGTTGATATTTGAAATCATGTCTGTAAGCCATAGTTTTACTTATTTTTAGAAAACAGTTCAAAATTCCAAGCACTGAAATTATCATAGTATAAAATATATATTCCAATGCTCACTGATTCCAATTCCCTTTAAAGCCTTCTAGGTCATAAATTTGGACAAGCAAACCATTGCTTTAGAGATAGAACAGCCAATGGCTACAAGGCCCCCTCTTTTCCTGAAAGCTGAAGTCACATTGGCAAAATTCTAAATTACATGATCTAAATTTCAATTACATTTAAATTTTTTAACAAGAATAAAGAATTGAAAACTAAGTGTCTCAGTGTAAAATATATTATCTGTAATAATATGCTAATGCAGTGCAATTTGCATGAAACTAAACTTTGTGAAAATTGTATATGATACTAAAATTAAAAAAATATATATCTTTCCCTTTCTTAGTTGGGCCTACATACAAATTATTCATGTACTTTATTTTGGCAGAAAGGGCCCCTACAAGATGTACCAATGCTATGGATTTATAATATTGGTGGCATTGTTAAGAAAGTAGTAATCTTATGAAGTGACTCTATCTAGAGATACTTAGCAAGGACTAACATAGACAACACCTGCCTCTGAAACTCAACTCATAACCAAACAAGATTAGCAATCAAATATGCTTACAGAAGAGTTAATTATAATTATACCTTTAATTTCCTTGGAACTCCTGTTTGTTTGCAATAATAAAAATAAGTTTAGAAAAGGGACTAAATTTGGGCTTTTTTTTTTAATATATGGGCTGATTGTTACTGAAAAAACTCTACAGATAACAGAAAGACCTTTAAACTTATTTTCTTTTATTTTTGCTTTCTTTTTGTGGATCTCAGTCCAGTAAGCACAATCAGTTTTAATGAGCGAAAATCTAGCAGTTTGATGGCTTGAGGCAGACAAATAATGAGGGAGAAACTGATAAAGTAAAAAAATCCAAGTAAGGGTGAATTGTTTATAAAAATGTGTTCCACAGAATTCCAAAAGAACTATTTTTGTAATGGTAGTTTTGCAGTTTTATAGTTTTATTTGTAACTTTATTACTTGTGTTATGTGCAGTGGTACCTTCTGTCTTGTGCCAAACAAGACAGAGCCAAATAAGTTTTAGAATTTTTAATTCTTGACATAGAGAGAGACTAATATGAAATATTGTGGAGGAGATGCCTGTAAAGTGCTTTCATCTTTTCTCTTAAGGCGTACTAAGGTAAGAATGGAACTGTGTTTTAAAATATAAGGAAAGACAGAGACAATTATTTCTGATGAAAAATGCACATGCTTTACTAATTAGTTGTTAAGAATACTAACACAGGCCATTAATCACAGATAGGGAAAAGGATGAAGTGATTGAATGAAGGAAGACAGTTCAGTCTTGACTGTGATGATTGTAAGCCAGGGCTGATCTTCAAGAACAATTTTTGCCAATTGAAAGGTACATTCTGAAGTGCATAAAGTCATGCATGCATGGCTGAAAGATAGCAAGTGTGGACAAGGAATTTCAGGAAAGGTTTAATCAAAAAAATGAATGTTCCCAGAAGGTGAAAGCAGATGATCAGCCTAAGAGGAATAGAAAGATACTGAACATAAACCAAAGCTTAGAAATGAGAAAGGCAGGGAAGGTTACTCCATGTACTGGATGCTAAAGGATTTCCACTCTAAAGCCTGCCCTTTGGAATTGCAGGCCTCTGAACCTCCCAAGATGCTCTTTGGAAATGTGAAGTTAAGTTAGAACTACTTATGCAAACCGTACATACAGAAGTCCAGAGAAGATGCATCCAACAGTGATGAGGCACCCACTGGATGAAGTGCCAGTTACCTGCCAGTCTGAAAGCATGGCTGAGTCCTCAGTATCTTCAGAGAAGCTTAGGCAGCTTGTTATTAGTAAGAAGTTAATGTATTAAAGAACAATCATAGGTTAAAGTAATGTCATCAACATTTGATTAAGTTCTTGAGGTAATTTGCTTTTCATGCCCAGCTGATCAATTCCATTGTGCTTCAAAATATGTTTTATGACTGTGCTAGATTTGAAGTCAAATTCATGGGACTGCAATTTTTCAGGGGGTGTATATTTGCATAAAATATTGTTATTTTCTAGTGAAGCAGCAGAAATTGATGATTTCATAAAAAGTCCTTGCTATCATTCTCTAAGTGGACTATTATTTTGTAATATTAAGCAATGTGAATGTCATTGCCATCTGTCTTTCACAATTGCAGTTATTCCAGTCTGTTCTGACAAGTTTTACACCCATATATTTAAACGTGCATAAATATTACCTTATATACACGAGGTACAATACTAGTTTTGTAGTTCTTGTGTATTTGGCTTAAACCCCATCTTATTTTATCCACTGTGACTGCTCTCTACATTTGTATCCTCTCTTCTCATTTATGAATCTGAAAAGTTACACATCCTTTTCTTTGTTAGTTCAACAAAATAATTGCCCATTTTTACTTTATTTTCTACTTTTAAGGCTTCAAGAAATTTGACAAATCAAATATTTCCACTGCTCTTTTATTACTTTTCATATACTTTATATCTCTGTAAAGGTATTTATTCAGCCCTGCCATATTGCATGCTTTAGTTGTAATTTGGATAAATGTACTGTATTTATTTATTGTATTTTTATAGTAAAAAATACCATCTCATAGCAATATTAAAATTTCTGGCATTTCATTGCTCAAGATTATGCTATTCATGCTTGTGGCCTAAGATAATTTCTTTGATCAATTATGAGTGTGAGAATAAAACTTGTAATGCTTGCCACTGTTACAATATCACTTCTGAATAGTCTAACAAAGGTTCTATACACTGTCCATTTAGTAAATTCATGTATTCATATATTATCTTACCTAAAACTTGTTAAGGACATAAAGAAAGAAGATACTTAGAGATTCTCAGCATCTTGTGGAGTCTTATAATATGCTAGACTTTGGATACTTGCATAATCAAGATATTGTTCCTGGCACTGGGAATTTACAGTCACTGGTGACTTTTGGTTTGAATTAAACAACTCAGAGTAACTATTGCATTGAGTTGGAACCAAAGCTGAGTGTAAAAACAATTTGGATTTTTGCCATGCTAAAGCAATTGACTTAGAACTTAAAGGACTTTCTATTATACTGACATTACAGTAGAAATTTTACCCTTTGCAAATCTGAATTTTCAAGCAACACATATGCAATTTTCTAAAATTAAATTAGTTGAATATTATTAAAATAACAATGACAGGTTTTGAGCATAAAACCCAGTCAATAGGGGGATTTATTTGTAGATGTACAGACGGCTGTTGCCCTGATTTCTTACAGATTGGAAGGTAGAGGCAGACAGAATGTGAAAGAATAAACGATCCAGCCCGCCCTCAGCATCTTTCTCTTCCAGCTTTAGCAATCCATACGCATTGCCCAAATTCTAACTTTCACAGTGCTACTTATGATCACAACCTGTGAATTGTTTCTAGCAGTTTGTGTTTTTTTCCTAGATTTTTCTTGAAAAGTGGGGGAAAAGTACTTTTTATTTGCTCTTTATGTTGAGAAATTTCATTAGAAAAAACTTTTCTCAGTGGTATGGATATCCTAATGCAATCACATTGTAATAGAATCACTCCCTGATGGTGAACGCACTTCAGTGAATCATCTACCTTGAAGTGCTTGGCAGAGGCACTTAAATTAAAAAACAGATGTCCTTGGAAAGTTCTACTAGTGAAGAAAAGTGAATCACTTTTAGAAGGAGAATGAGATCTTAGGTTGTTTGAACAATTCTTTGATACTATAATGCTGCTTCCTGTTATTAGTCACCTTAGTCTCTCTTTTGAGCCTAAGTATTCTTATCTATACACTCATTAAGAGCCTAAAATTAAGTGTACTCAGGCATTCAGGCCTCAGTCAGATGAAAAATCATTTGAGAGGATAATACTGAATAAAGGAAATAAATATTTATATTTCAGGGTGTGAAGCAAGAGGAAATCGTGTAGGAAAAGAGTGACCATAGGAGGGAAGATATTTTCTACATTTCCTGCTCATTCTTTAAAGTAATTTATTTTTGCCAGATAAGATTTAAAAATAGTGAAAGATTTATGTAAGACTGATCTGTCTGTCAAAAGATGGATTCCTAAAAAAATGACAGTTTAAATATACCTCCCTAAAAATCAGCAAAACTTGGTATGGTATTTCACAATTTTTCATGAAAAATTTAATCTAGGTCATTTTCCTCATTTCAACAGACAAAAAGAAAGCAACTTTTTTCTCTTGCATACTTTTATAATTTGTGCTGATACCAGGTTTTCTTAGTTGCTCTCTATTATTGATGAGAATTTTTCAAAGTCCTGGGGTCCCTGTGAATTTAGCTGTAAAAATACAAAGCACTAATAAATTATGTATCTGCTTAATAGCAACAAAGTTTTTCGTAAGTTCATTTCACTATTTCATTTAATGTATGAATAGGAAAGGAGAGTTTTGAAAACCATCAAAAATTTGAATCTTTAGATAACAACTCTTATATGTCATATTATGGTAAAATGCGTAATAATCATATTAAGAGAAGCTCAACAAAAAGCTAGACAAAAAAAAAAATCAAAGGTATAGGTATGGAAAAGAGAGTTGCCCAAGAAAAAAGTTAGGTAAGTACACTCCTAATATAAATGAATTGGGTCAGGACAAAGAGGGGATTATCTGTTTTTAGTGAGTGGCTCCTATTTTCTACTGTTCACTATCAGGTTTCAGTAGTTGATATGTTGCTAGGTGAAGCAGAGCTGACATTTGTGTGCTGTTGGGCTGTTATAAGGTGGCATTGCTTTACAGATGACAATCTGTTTTCATATTCTGTTGACAACAAAGGGGAACACATTTCTGTCTGTACATAGCACCATTTCTGATTTTGAAGTTCTGGTGGTTATATTCCATTGCATGCACATCTGTATATTAACTAGCAGTCACTGAAGTTGTGGATGTTATGGAAAAAGCATTTTCTCCAGCTAGCTTCAATCAGTTGGGGAAAAGATTTAAAGTATCTTATGTATTTTCATATGATGATTTTTTTTAGTCACTTTCAATATATTCAGCTGTTCTATTTCTCCTGTTAGACATTCCTATCCTTCAGACTGCAGTTACCCTGTAGGCACCACAGCCATGGCTGTCTCTGCCCAGCTCCCCCAGGGCTCACTTCTGAAAGCAGCTGTGTTCATGATCTATTTCTTTCCTGAGAAAGCTGTCCAGGATGTGTCCCTTCTGTGTTGTGAGTGGATATCTCTGGAAACCACCCTAGAATTGCAGTAGAAGTGTGATACACAGAAGAGAAAGAAAAGAAGAAAAGAGGGGAAAGCTTTCTCAATATCAATGCCAGAGATTAGTGGATGTTTTCCTCAGAACTTTCCTTAATGGTGCAACAGAAAAAAGAGTTCCTGCACATGCAGGTCTCCCATACAACATGTTCAAGACCAGGCTGGATGGGGGTCTGAGCAACATGGTCTGGTGGCTGGTTGGTCTTTAAGGCCCCTTACAACCCAACTATCATATGATTCTGTGGCTCTCATGCTTCCTCATACCCCTTCCACCTTCAGTCCCACCTGGGATAGGCTTGGAAGTTCATTACTTTATCAACAGATTAAGTTACTACTGATTTTGAGGGGGATGGGGGAATATGAACATATAGTTGGAATATTAATTACTTGAGATATCCCTGAGGTGGAAGTAAAGGCTTCCAGCAGGAGTGTGTTATTGTCTACAGTTCTGTCAGTAAGTACGTGGAGCACTTTTTCCTCATTGTCTCATTTTGCCATTTCTGGACATTTGATGTAGACACAAACTGTCAGGAAATGAAATTTAGTTTGGCTTATTATAAATATATAAAATAAAGCACAGGTGTCAAGCTTCCTGCTTAGGGGTATAACTTGGGAGTCAGCAATGTCTCCTTTAGGCAGATTGTTCTATGAATCACTGCTTTGGATAAAGCCTTTCTCTGTGAAACATCTCATCCACATAGTTGGTCTGCCACGGAATAGAAAGCAGTGGCATAAATGAAGTTATATTGTCAATGTGCATGGAGTCTAAGACTACTTTTGTGCTAAGAATTTTCTATTTAACCCTTTAACCCTTACTGCTGGAATTTACAAGTTTAAAGAATGTTTCTGTAGGTGACTCTTTATGTTTTTTAAGAAAATAGACACATTTGTTCAACAATATGAATAGAATTTTTGAATGCAGTTTGTAGACATTTTTATGCTCCAAGGGTGAAGTTCAGTGAAAGAAATTTTGCTTTCTATTTCCAGTAACTTAATGAAAAGCAGGTACAGCACTATTACAACATGCACCTGTAATATTACCATGTAACATATAAGTCTTAAGAACTTTGAATCACAGTAGTTTCTCTAACTATCCATGATGTCCTACTCAAAAGTAATTGTTTATTTTGCTTTCTTGGATAGAAATATAAATAGGGAGTACCTATTTAATTTTTTTTTAAATTATTGCTACTAGCAGTTTTGTCTTATAAATCCTTCTTTAATGTACTAGCACTGCTGAGTGCCACCATACTGCAATTACTCTATCTACTGTACCATAGTGTCAAGTATGATATTTGGATAAGAGAGGACAAATACTTCAGAAATTCCTTTTTTGGTGTTTAACATCTACTTAAGAGTTATTATTAAGGAAAATAAAATGTGGAGAGTACTTGTGATTATCACTGTTAATAAGATAGCAACTTGTCTTGTTAAGGTTGTGTTCTTAGCATCCATATAGCAGTTTTGCATCTGTTCAATATTCCTGCAGAAGTAATATGGGAAAATAATTGATGGAGCGTTATTTACACAGCAAACATCCAAAGATGGTTTCATACAGCTTTTTTACTATTTTTCAGGTAATTTTTTTTTCTCAAATTTCAGGATTTTATTTTAGGAATCTATGTGCACACTACAAATCTTTGCTCCCAAATGGCATAACAAGAATGTTATGATGTCAAGGAACTTAAACCACATTCATATGAATCAAATAATTCAGGAATGACAGCCTTCTCCCATATCATAAGAACCTAAATGCCATTCATAAAATAACCATTCAACTGGAAAATGTACACAGATGAGCATTTTCTGCAGTGCTGTGGTTATGTGTGACACGGCTGTAATTCTTACTGTTCAGCACTTTAATGACTTTATCCTACACAGTTTCCCATACTCATACATAATAGCTAAGTACCCTATGGTGAAAATATAAGTTGAATAGCCATATGCCTGCAGTCTTCTTGCAAACTGGGCAGGTTTTTGATTGGCTCTAGCAGGTTTGGGGAAATGACCATTTCAGACAGGACCCAGTCAAGCAGAAAATGGGCAGATGCTGTAAGTTGCATAATCAGTACAAAGAAAACTCATCTGCCATTTATAGTACATGAGATTAACTGATGGGATACCGACTGATTCAGGCTAATTTAATGACAACCTCTAACCATCTGGCTAGAAAGCTGTATTTTACAAAGGCCTAATGCTGACCCACATACGTTAGCCTAAAAAACATTTGGTGAGTTTAATAATGGATTATACATCAAAGCAAGAACTCATTACTGTTACAAGTCATGAAATATTTATTTTTAATCTGACAGTTCTACTACTGCTAAACAATAAGAGATTACACGGTGAAGCAATATATATAATAAATGACTGACTATTTTTCTGCTGTGCTGGTAAATGCAAAGCTTTCCAAGCCAAATGATTTCACTTGCTGACAGCAGGAAACCTGGGAGATAGACCCTCCTTTTTCTTCAATAGCATGAGGTCTTCCTTTGCTCTTTGGACTTATAATTTTACAGCAATATTCCCTGTAACAGTTGAATTCAACACACTTGTATTTCTTTGTATATAGCTTGATTTCATGAATAGTCAGCATTCTGGGACCCAAATTATACCCATGGGACTTTTTCATGAAAAGTCTTTTGAAATTTTATTGAAGAAGGAAATTGACAGGAAAAAAAATACATAATCCAGACCATAACATGGCTGACAAGGTCCAATTTACTGGTGATGGTTTGGGAAGTCGAAAGGACCCAGCCTGACTCTTAAAGCTTAGAGCTGGCAAATAAAAACTTCACATCAGCAAACTTTACACAAAGGCAGTGAAGTAACCATTCAACTTCCTCAATGCAAAGAGTTTGTTACTAACAGACTCACATGTCACATATTGCTGAGATATAGCAATGATGAGTGTTTTTCAGGCAGCTTAAATTATTTTCTGAAGACATATACTACATCATATAAATGCATAATGATGTATTCACATTCACAGTTTTCCTAATTTTTCTATTTTTTAAATCATGTTTAAATACATTTTATTTATAATGTATATGTATACAAATTAATAAACATGCTATGACACATTCTGTTCAAAGTATTAGGCTTCTGGGAACATCTGGGAATGGAAGAGACTGCTGAAAAATCAGAGTTTATTTCTATATACACTTTACACAGCTGTTAGGGGTACTGTTAAATTCTTTGAGGTGAAATACACCACTTGCACTAAAACATTTCTTGCAGTATACAGGACATATATTGATCTATATAGTATTCCTTCACTAAAAACTATGGACAAACATACAATTCCCTGTGAAGCTGTTCAAGCAGTAGTCCTACTTATTCACAGATTTCAGAAAACCTCCTATTTCTGCTTTGTGGGAAAATTCCATTACTTGTCCTATTCAGGCAACACTGTTTGGTGGCTCCAACAGTCAACAAACCATTTTAAAAACTGTAGGCAAACAACACAGATAGATTTCCTTTCATCAGGAATGGATTGTTTAGAAAAGTGAAAGTGGTGCACACATTGTTTTTGAATCTGCACTTTTTTTAAATGCAAATGTACGTTCTAAACCACTGTCTGGTCCCAGTCCTATGTCTGTGAAAGAAAGCTGACTCACTGGGGAACTCTGCAACTTTGAACCACTGGAAAGTGGCAAATCCTCTGGCATCTTCAGAGAATGAAATAGTCCAAATAATAGCCAAAAACTACTTTTCAACACTTAGTTGTACTACCAGTTTCCTTTTACAGATTCTGTGAAAGATTTCTTATTTGAAAATATTGTACATGTTTAAATTCAAACTTAAAGGCAAAATAGAGAAAAAAATATTGCATTAGGAATGCAAAGTTTCCCATTTTTAGCTTTTTTTAAAAAAGCATCCAAAGATACACTACCTACCCCTCTCTTAAGAAAACTTGTTCCCTCTTAGGGTATATATTTTCCAAGTATTTATTTTTATGGTCTTGGTACATTTCATTTCTTTCACCCTTATGATTTCTATCTTGCCTTCTTTTTCTCTCCTTCTCAGGGCAAACTTTCTTTGCATGGTTGACCTGAGAGCTACCTCTTACACAAATTATGTCGGGTAAGACCCAAATGTGGATACAGCAGCGTGTCTGAACAGGAGAGCAAAATCTGTCTTAGAGGGTGTTTGCACAAAACTGATCATGCCAAATCTACTTACGCCAAAACTGATGATACCAAACAGACAGATAGTCATCAGCTGAGCCAAAAAAATAAACGTTCCCCTCTTACATATAGAAGGGAAAAAACAAAATATAAGCATATCTGTCATTCTTCAGCTATGCACATGATTTGATGAAAAGGAAAACCGCTGAGATTTCTTCTTTCAATCAGAAAATCAAGAATGAACTCCTACATATATCTCTAATCTGATGCTGCAGGCAGACCCAGTCATAAATGGAAGACACTGAACACATTAAGATGTCTCCTGTATTGGTTTGCCTTTTTACAGGCAAACAGAATATGTAGATTGTCAATCTGGAAAACAGCCCAAACACTTTTTTTTAGACCTGGAATCTGAAAGCTTGTTCTGATGAAATATCAGCCATATTTCCAAGAATGGTCTGTTCCAGTTTGTAACTACATTTCTTAGTTTTATCATTCTCTAGATATGCATTTTCAAAATGTAAATCTGTATAAATTATCAACTGCAAAATTATGAGTAGTAGATTCAAGGATTTTTTTTTCTACTTTTCTTTCTTTACAAAGAATATAAAACAGTGTCAAAAAATTAAACTATTTTCCAGTTTTCATTTTATGTATAATGTAAACATTTCTCAGATAATGTTTTTCATATAACGTGCTACAATATTGCTTTGGCTTCTCTTCTCTTAGGATGTTAAGCATCAAGTTCATTACAGTAAAGGCTTGCCTCTGTTTTTACATCCTGAAAAAGGTAGTCTTTTTGTATGATTAGCAGATCCAGCAGAATGCCTTCCCTAAAGATTTGTTGACCACTTGCAGAAAAATTGTCCTTGACCGTTTGTAGAAAGCTTAATGGTTGTGACTATTGTTTTCCTTTGAGCAAAAAACAGTGTGATTAAATCTTTCCTCAGATCTATATAAGCAAGATGCTGACAGGTTCATAACCAGTTTCAAGGCACAGATCCCTGCTTTCCTGTCTTGTCCTTCCTAAATTAGTTAATCCATCAACTGCAAAACTTTGTCACAAGTATTATCCCACAATGGCTCCATAATCATAAGGCAAATATTTCTCCGTGACTGGTCACAAAGTTCTAAATCCAACTGTTTGTTTTCCATGTTGCAGCCATTTGTTAACAGGCATTTTTCATTTCATCCTCAGTGACATTTCTGTTGTGGTTTTTTTTTTTAGGCAACCTTAAACATCATCCCCAACTATGCTGTCCTTCAGAGACTTAATGTCTTTTCAGTCTAAACATTTCTTCAGACATTAGGCATTATGTCCCAGCAGACCCAGTTTACACTCCACTTTAGTAGGTTAGCAGGCCTACTGCAAACTGGTTGCTGTTCCACTTTGTCAGGTGTTTTCTATCTTCCAACAATTGCTCATTCTTCAGAGAAGGGTTAGTGGTATAAAAACCAAAGCTTTGCGTGTAACACCTGCTGTACACTCAGATGTTGACTTCTATGCCTACCTTAGCCTCTTTGCTTTCCTGACAAAATAGTAAAGAACTACCTTGGTTCCTGATCTGACCTCTTCAGCCTTATCCCAGAGCCCCAGTGTTTTTAAGCTTGGTCTCTCATGGTAGTATCATTGACTCCTACACTGACAAGCAAGAAGCGCCAGAAGTCCAAGGCTTGATTTCTTGCATCTGCTCTTTTCTTGAAAACTGAAGGGTTTAACACTAGAGGAATCAACAGGGGGAGTAACAGGAAACAACACGTGAAATAAAGGATAGTGAAAATGTCACAGAGAAACATCCTAAAGATGAACGACTCGAAGGTTATTTTTTGTCTAGCTTTATCAGAAGCTTATGTTTGTCTGTAGTCACAGATCACCAAATGAGTGATCAGAACTAATAAAAATGAGATGGCAAATGAATCTACTCTGATTGCTATTTAATCATAAACCAAAAAAACATAGTTCACATATAAATATATTTGTCTATTTAAATTTAGCATAGAAAGTATTGTGAATTTTGTATAGACAGCAGAACACATTAATAGGCCTGCTCATACTATTGAGCAGATATCTCACCAGGATCCGGAAAGTACACACGTAGAAGAAAGAAACCTCTCTGCATCTTCTTTTCCAAAAATCCCTTTATACAGGTTATCTTTTCATATGGATAGAAATACTCTTGGAATGACTCTTGGAATAAATGTTGTGCAAATATAATTTGACTTGAAATTATTTAATAATTTTAAGATTAAATTTGAGCTGGCTGGTTTTATAAGCCATGCAAGATAAAGAGCTTAATCTTGATTGTGAAAATTGAAAATATACACAGATATGCACATTTTCACACATACACATATAAAAAATACCTAATAATTGCAGCACAGAAAAATTAACCAAGAATTTTAAATAAAAAACATGGGAATACGTAACTATCTGCATATTAAGGACATAGTTCTCTGGTGGTTTAAGTTTATAAACAAATTAATCTTTCAAAGAAAGACTTTTTTTATAATTAGAGGAATCAATGGCTTAACTACTCAGACTAGAGTTGTAAGCATTATAAATAGCTTGAGAATTTCCCCCAGGAGCTTCAACTAGAAGTTTAGCTCAAAAGGCATATTATATTTATGAAGGTACCTTTCTACACCTTTCAATTTGTAGTTGATCTCATTAGCAAAATAATTTTGTTTGTTGTTCAGTAGTGACAGAGTAATTCAGGCTTCCACAGCTATTTTTGCCTAGTTTTAGGACATATTTGATATTAAAAATAGTGTGCACTCTGGAAATTGGTAATATATTACAACACATCCAAACACACTTAACATCTATAGGCACGTCTTCTGTTTTTCATTTCTTTGTTATTTGAAAGTGTTTTTGTAATGACAGAAAAAATGCTGTATCTTATCACCCTGACCCTTGATCAATGTCACAGACACCCTGCCTCCTGCCCCTTGCTGCCATTGTCACTGTAAGCAATATGCTGCCCACATTACCCATGTAAGGTTGGATTGTCTCAAATCACACTGACATTGTGAAACCAAGGGGTGGTGTGATTCTTACCTGCATTCAAAGTGCATTTCCACAGTTGCCTGTTGCTCTCAGAAAATGCAGAACATTAAGTGTCCTGGCAGTCTGATGCAAGCAGGGCATAATAGGGTGAGCTGCCATACAGGTGCATTGTTGCTCATTTTTCTTACTGCCTCTGTGAAGTTTGGTTTATAAGAGGTTGTCAGACTACATTACTTTTTTTATCTCTCTTCTTGGACAGAAAAAAGAGGATATTTCATAACCTCCCCGCTCTCTCCCTTATGACAACCAAATGTGTATGTTTGGAAAAGTCATGAGCAGTCAAAAATCAATAAAAATTTGTAAGAAAACATGATCTTTAAAACGCAAAACCAATTAATTAAGTGCAAGTTACTGAGGTTTTCTTAAGGGAAAAAGAAACCCCAACCAGTAATACTCTGTGTCTTGCATTTGTTTGATTTACCTGAATGCAATTTATTTTCCCTACCAATAGGATCTTGCATTGGAAAGAAAAAAAGAAGTAGTCACAAAATATTTACCAGATGTAGTAGATAAAGATACACATTTTTAAACTCTCTAGAATCCATATTAATTTTGGAATTCAGTAGCTCTTGTGAATTTAAAAAAGAAACTGTTTTTGTTTCTTGCTTCTCATCTATTTTCTTGTACCAATATGCAATACATTAATCTTGGAAATATGAACAGTTTTTAAAACCTCCCTGAATTTAATTTTGAAGTACAAAATTACTGCAAATGCAAACACAAAAGAAAATCTCCCATTAGAATTTTTTTTCTAAGACCGAAGAAACAGACTACTGTTTAAGAAACTTAAACAAGTTGTACTTTTTTACATTATGTACTTAATTTAATTCTTCATGCAATATATAATAGAGTGATTCACTTAGTGTAGTTAACAAGAAAATTTGTGTTCTTCTGTTTGTTTTAATGTTGCATATAGCAACTCTCCACATTCAAGTACAAGTTACTTATAACAGAATTCTTCATTGGTAATAGAATTTTAGGTGCTGCAAAACAGATGATTTCCAATTAAATGGTTTGATTGCCATTTTCCAAGTTAAACAACAATATTTTAATTTTTCTATTCAATTAAACCTGAATATGAAGGTCATCCCTACATTCTCCATCAGAGTGTTGGGAAATGTTTAGATTATTTTATGCTGAAAGCAAAAGACTGTTTTTCATGATAATATAAATTCCTTGTTCCATTTTCAGATTAATAAATGATGGGCAAGAAAGAACAAATGTTTGAGTCAACCATAATCTTAAAACTAGTTTAGGTAAGAAGTGGAAATCCAGATTTCCCCTCTAGTTTATTTTGTGCCACAGAGTAATGCAAATAACACATTTTCGATGTTCTTTCTGAATTTCATATACCAAAAATAAAACCAGCTATGTTGATGTTCAGAAACATGAACACATACCATGTATGTAAAATACATACCACGTATGTACCTATAAACAGGTACATGCATATATATATATATATATATAAAAAATCTTAGAAACATGGAACAATTTAGGTTGGAAGGGATCTTAAAGAGCATCTAATTCCACCTATCCCACCACGGGCAGGGGCACCTTTCATTCGACCAATCCAACCTGGCCTTGAACATGTCCAGTTATGGATCATCCAAACATATAATCTTCTCCACCCTGAATAGCACCAGCTCCCTGAGCCTGTCCTGATAGGGAAGGTGGCCTAGTCCTCTGATCATTTCCCTTTGTACATATACACCCAATATTTTTCTGAAAGTTTTATGTCCTGTGTAGAATGGAAACCTACTGTAAATACAAGAAGTGGATAGCAGCGAACAATCTGTCATTTTGTTATTTGAGGTTAGCCAAACTATTAATGTACATTTAGAAGTTCAGTTCTCAGATGTACATGGATATACTCGCTTCAATTCTCAAATGTACATGTGTATTCTCACCTAGATAAAATTCTTCCTTCTTTCAGTCTCATTTAAAAAAAGACTTCTTTCTAAATTGCTGAATGTAGAAAAAAATTAAAATTAAAATAATCAGAATTTATCTTCAAAGTAGAGATAAACAATGAGAAATATAAGAAAATAATATTTTGCATTAAAAATATCTCATACTACTTAAGACTACATTTTTTAAATTTTGATTTTGTTCTGTGGAGTGAAGTAGCCAATTTGTGCTGCATAATTCATTTATCATCATCTCTTTAGCAAATACTATAACACAGATTTAATTTTTAAATTACATTAGAGTATTTCAAAATACATGTAATGACTTAGGTTTTTAATTTCATATTTTTCATGACTGTTATTTTAAGCACAAGAAATGTTGGTTCAAAGCACAGGGTGCTCAGCCGTAATTTAGAAGTTTTTGCCTGTGGTACAGACTGGGGAGCAAGAAGATTCCTTGAGTAACTTTAATATCCTTGAAAAAGCAAGCAATCTCCTCAAAAGTAGATGTGCATTTAAAAAAAAAATATATATATATATATATTTCCAGTTGGGAGACCTACCAGTACTCTTTGGCAAAATGCCCAGGCTTCTCTGTGTAATTCACTGAGGAATACTTCTGTCTCACTCTGTAAATAAGTAGGTAGGATTAGATTTCACTGCTCAAAAGACTCAAAGAAGGTATCTTATATATAAACATATCTTTTTAACTGTTCTTTGATAAGCCTGCATCAAACCGGATCAAAACCCAGCTGCTTTTCACAATGAGATGTGAAATCCCACACAAATGGGTATGACACGAAGCCTCTTACATTCTTATTAGTACCATTGTCCTCCAACTAACCCTCAGAGCCAAAATTTTAAAGGATAGGATTTTCTCCCAAGATATTTTGAAATACATTAAGTGAAGCACTCAGCTCCTCACTGACTATGTCTCTTTAGTCTGCGAAAATAAAAGAATTCCAAGCCTATCTTTTTGTTGAGCTCTGGGCAAGTAATCAAACATGGTCTGCTGGGATATCAGCTTTTCAATTTGATGGTTTAAGAATACGTATCATTTTCAAATAAGAAAATTATACCCTTCAGAAAGTATTTTCACTCTTTTTAGGGAGTGTTTTCAAACCTGGCCAAACAGTCCTATTTTCCGAAGAATGGCTTTACTTTTCTTTCTGGTATTGTCTCTGATTTGCAAGTCAAAATAAAAGATGTGAGAGACATTGTTTTGTTAACCTGTGCCCTTACCAATTAATGTAGCAATGCAGGCCTTCACTCTTTTCTTTACTTCCTCTTTCAGGAAGATTATTCTCAGCCCTAATGTGCTTGGGACACATTAACCTTCTGCTATACAAGGAAAAGGAATCTGCATGCATGAGTTGTTACACACGTTCCTGTGAGACAGCATTGTCTCAGCCCTTTTCTGAGTGCTATTAGGAAGCAGTTCCATTTTTGAAATTAGCACCTCAAGCTTGTTAAATTGTAAACTAAGTCCAGACCCTTCTGTGAGAAAACAGACCACCTCCTTATTTTACTCAGTCTGAAGCTCAGGAGATAATTCCTATGTAGTCTTAAGAAAAATATATCAATGACAAAAAATAGTAAATAAACAAGAAATAGGCAAACTGAAACCTGTATTCTGACCTTGAGCAGCAGGTGAAGAAATGAGCTTTTAGTGCAGAGGTGAGAGACAGGCAAGTATTATCCTTTATACAGGGAGTGTAACTCAATCCCTCAATCATTCTCTGCCACAGCTGATTTTATCTCAGCCTTGGGGAGGAGCTCTTGCAGGAGTGATGACCATTTGTTTGTGGCAAGACAACTTTATCACTGTTTTCTTGTTGATTTCCTTCCTCACCATGAACAGTTTCAGAAATTCAATCTAGATAGGAAAACAGCAAAAACAATTTAAATTGATCCACAGACACTATTTTAGGTGATAGAAAATATAGCAGACTGCTATATTACAGAGTAACTGAATCACTTGATAGAAATAGATAGTAGAGATATTAAATATAGATTTTCAGGGTCCTTCTCTGTCCCCTAGAAAAGTAGAAAGAGCATTTGGCAAATAAATGAAAGCTCTTAGACTACAGTAATTCTGAGGATTTAATATATTCTTCAGTACTGTGACAACACTTAAACTTTCCTGAGAAAAAAACTGAACCAAAAAACACTCTAGTAAATTATAAATATGTAACTTATCCTATTTTATACAGAGCAAACCCAATTTTTATAAACACTTTGAACTGAATGAACCACATGGCAAAATTCCCTGAACCTGTTTTTCCATCATCATATGCTAATTTCCAAAATCTGGGATTTTGGATAGCTTTATGACAGACCTGGAGACTACTGATTATTAGTTTTGCTTTTCATATGCCCTCCCAGTCTCATGCTTTTGGCTTTACAGGAATAAGTTTATTTTAGTGCAGGTAGTTGACATTGGAACTGCCTTAGAAGAATGTTTCTGAGCCATGAGTAAACTTCGGCATCTCTTAGCCTGAGTTACTGATGATAACTTTTGGAATGTGTGCACTATTCAAAACAAGACGCTTAAAGTTCTGGAATAAGGAGTGTAAAATCTTGTTCAGGATCTGACATTTGCACATAAGCAGCAGTAGTTATGCCACACCTTATACTTTTCACTTTTTTTCAATAAAAAACCATCATAGGTAAGGTAATTTAAAAGTTTTATTTATTGCCTTCCCTTTCTTTGTAGGAAGAAATAAAAGCCAACCATACAGTTAACACCCTCCCTAATCCCTTCAAATACATTCACAAAACCATAGCAAAATCACACAAAACAGAAAAAAAGCAAAAAAAAAGAAAAATAGTGTGAAAAAAACATATCTTTGAGTAATATTTTGCATTAAAATATCATGATTGTCCTTCCTTCTTTAGTCATCTTTAACACGTTTTCAAATCTTTTAATAATTATACTCATATGTTGAAATTATTGTGTTTCAGAATCCTGAAACTTACACCAGTTTTTTAAAACTTTTACGTTGAGGATTTCAGAATCTCCTTTTTTGATTTATAATTCTGTCTGTTACATTGACATCAACACAGTAATGTGTGTGCCTAGAATAAATGTGACTCAACAAAGGAGAAGTCCTGAAGAAATAAGACTTATATTTTGGAATCCCTCTTGAGAGATTAAAATAAATTCTAAGCAATAGCATTATTGTTTACATATAAACAGGGCAGAGACACTTCGCAGTGACTTGGCCCCTGCTATCTAAAATTTGAGCCAAAGGAAATATGGTCCTCACTTCCAGATCATACCATCAGCTATGTTTTGTTTGTTTTCCTTCAGAAACTGAGCAGCTGGGGATGAACTGGAAGTTGTTTCTGAACCTGGTAAATGGTCCCAGACAATGCCCCTCCTATAGGTCTCAATAACTTCTCTGTCCTAGTGATGCACACAGTAGCTGGTCCTTACTTACACACCTTTAGAAGAGACAGAAACGGTCTAACAGTGATTTAGAATAGTCACTACTTTTACGGGAAACTTAAAATCTTCAGGCAAAATCAGGTTGAACTGAATCAAATACCTATAATGTAATTTTGTTGTTGCTGTTTTCATTTTTTTCATTTATTTCTCTTATTCTTCAGAAATATTTAATTATATTCTGAATAAGAATGACATCATTTTCCAAACTCTTGAAATTCTTGATCAAACACAATTCAAGGAAATTCATTGTTTCTACTCAGTAAACACATTTTTATTTTACTTCAAATTTCTACTTTTCAAAATATGATATTAAACTTTTATTATTCATTTAATTACTGTAGTGAATACATTTTCTTTTATACATAATTAATCTGCTGTGTCTGAAGCAGTTTAATCCTGATACTAGACTTTTTAACAGTTTTCAGAACAGTTTCCAGGATAACTTAGTTTTCATCTACATTATTTAAAATAGTTGCCTTAGATAGCAGTCAGCTGTGACATGGGAAACAGCAATGAAGTGAGGATTTTCAATAGATACTCCTGAAGATATAACTTCAGTCTTGCACTTCTGACTGACTTCCACTGGCACGCACCACAACAAATGCTGTGGGGTTATGCTCCACAGAAAAATGAGCAGCATTCATTGGTCATTTGGATTTCATAGATTAATTTCTTTTATTGGACAGACTATGCTGCCAAGATAGATACCCTTTGTGGAAGGCTACCCTTTGCAGAATCATGTGCTCTTCTGAGTGGGTTTCAAAAATACAGGTAAAAAAAATTAAACAATAAAGTTCATATTCTTGCAGAAAACCAGAACAAATAATCAAATTTATTAGTTAGTGTAATGGCGAAAGATAAGAGAAGAGTTTACAATGTATAAATAATAACCATCTTTAAAAAGAAGATATTAGAATTTTAAGCACACTAATTTTGTCCAAGCCACTTACAAGGGTTCTTCTAAAATTATACCTGTGACAATAGCATGTACTTTCCAAGAGGAAAAAAAAAAAATCCCCTTGTTTATTGTTTCCTAGGAACAGAATTTACAACAAACTCATCTAGAAAGACATCCCAGAAAGAGAAATGCAAACCACCCAGTAATTTATGTACAGAACACATCATGGGAAGCATACTTGTTATCAATTAAGTCATTTGTTCAGCTTGAGAAAAGTGCAAATGTCAGGAACATTCATTTTAAGTACTGTTTGTAGCAGAAAGAAATATTCGCATGTTTTGTGATGTACTTTATCTTCAAAATATCTAAAGGATGTAAAATTTTTTTCCTTAATTATCACCCATAAAAAGTTATTGTTTTCAATTTATCTGAATATTTTTTCAGATTTCAGCGCATTAAATAAATGTATAAATTATTTATAATGATTTTGTTTATTATAATGTGTTTACTATTTTATTTTACAAGACATGCAGCAGTGTATGTCAATTTTGTGTAGCACAGCACATGACTAGATAGTTCTGAACTGAAGAAATTAAAAAGTAACTCTGTGTGCATAGTAAACACAGACCAGTATAAAATTTTAGCCTATACAAGTTCCTTAGTAGTTTTTCTACTTTTCTACTTTTCTATTTTTCTACTTTTCTACTTTTTCTGTTTTGACAAATACAACTAAAATATGAGATATTTGTTTCTTTTTTTTTCCACCCATAATTCCATTAGAAAAATGATAATAACACAAACTCATAAACTTCAAGGCCATTTTTTTTCCTGGTTATCTATCTTGAATGTATTTAAAAAAATATTCATAAAGACCAGATAAAGATATTTTGCAGACCAGAATTTCTGGATCCTACATAAAGTAACTGTAATGAATTTTCCTATATAAATTGAGGTCTTGAATGACTTATGTGGTGTTAAGAAGTGATTGATGCACAGTTGAAACTCCTTTCTACAGTAAAGAAAAAGAAAGGCATGTATTTAAAAGTGTGAACTAAACTGCAAACAAGAAGTTCTATGTAATGCCTGAGGGGACAACTTAGTCTGTGGGTAAAAACAATATGAGACAGTAGTCTCCTGACACTTAGATAGGATCTTTTCTCAGGATTTTTACAAAAAATTTGTTTATTATGTGTCTTAATCACTGACTTTTTCTCTTCGAAATTAACCTTTGATGATTTCAATTTCTCTTAAAAAAAAAATAAAAGAAAAAAAGGGTTTAATTGTATGTGATTTGGTTGTATTGTATTTTTACATCTATATTACATATATATGCATAAGAAAATTCGATTGTTTTCTATGAATGGATAAAATATATGTATCTATTTCATATAAATAGACCATACTGATTTATATTAATCCAAACATATATTACAAGATAAGAGAAAAGTATTGTTGTTTCCCACGTCAGATATTGAGGCACATCTCTTTTAAAGGTTTCTTTTCTTTAAAACAAGCTGACTGCAATGGGAATGTAGTATAATACATACTTCTTATTAAGTGCTAAAATGACCTCAGTCAAGGATCATGTTTGTCAGCTTACAGACTAGTACTGGCTCACTCTGAATAAACACAGATAACTCTTCCTCTTGCTCTGATTTGATGTCAAATGGAAAATTCCAGAGTATTTATCTGTCCACAGCATTTCATAGGCTACGCTTCTAGAATTTTAAGTGAGTGCATTTTGACCAAAACCCCATAATATTAGTGCACAGAGAACCTGCATGTCTTACCCTTGCTTCCTTCCTATCTAGTAGACAAATATGAAGCTTGTCATTTTATGCATGCAATTTTTAAAAAGTTGCTATTTAAAGTAACAGAAAGGCCATCTCTATTAGGCAGTAGAGAACTTGAAATTAAAAATGAGAAGGTGGTGTTCTACAAGGAGTTTTCTTGAGGAATTTTTAGGTAATGCATTCATTTAAGTTTGAGTTTGGCTCAAATATTGCAGTGTTTCATTGCTGAGATGGTACAAGCACAGAGGGTCTTAATGTGAGAACTTGGTTTTAAGGAATGTGGATGCATGTTAAGATATTGTTAGCAATGAAGGCACCAGATAACATAAGGCAGTAAATGACTGAAAAACTCAGAAAAAGTGAGGAAAAAGTTCTTTAGTTTTGAATATGTTTTGTTTACCTCCATTTGGCTCTTAACTTCAGCAAATGTTCATGTAAGTTGTCAGTTTCAGTGTCATTTTGCAGTGATGACCTAGCTGTTTTACAACCTTGGTAGAGAATGCCTCTTTCACATAATTCCTTTAAAAATCACATTAGACAAAGTGTAAGTTAAAAGTAGCTCTTGAAGAGAGGAAATACAAGATAGCTATTCAAGCTGCTGTGTTGTTTGTTGGCTGAGAAAAGTCATTTGGTCTCTAATGGAGCTGTCTGAAATAAAATTATTTGGCCTCTCACAAGTTTATCTCAGGTCATCCTGCTAATCTTTGAAACAATGTGGGATATTGTGACATTAGTGCTCTAATGTTGTGAGTAGGTTTGTTCACAATGCTGCTGGCTTTTGGTTCCCTCTACTCCCCACCCGTGTACATATAATAGCTATCAGTCAAGAATGAATTTCCACAGAACTTAAAAACCCATTAAATTAAATCAAAGCTAAAAGTAACACTCTGAAGTCTAATAAAAAAAAAAAAATCTTCATGGTTAACATTGTTTCTTCATCTCTCTAGGAAGTAGAAAGCTAACTTCTTCTTCTTCTTCTTCTTCTTCTTCTTCTTCTTCTTCTTCTTCTTCATAATAATAATAATAATAATAATAATAATAATGATAATAATAATAATAATATAAAGTAACAACAACAACAACAATATGCATGTGGGAAAAAATGCTGTTCTTAATCCCTTGATAATGATATCTCATATGTCCCCTGACCAATTTATTTTGTCTATTCATGTTTTTAAGACACAAGTGTTACAGATTCTGTGTATTTTCTCTTTAAGATTGAAAATAAAAAACCTTGCAACTTAGCCAAGTTGATCTCTTACTCAGTAGAATTGGAGGATCATATTTTGAATTACAAAGTGTTCCTTCCCCTGCCCCCTCCTCTTCCCTTTTTTTCCTTTCCTTACCAAAACTACTATGATATAAAGTTACAGGAAGGTTAGGAACAGTTCTCTTGGATGCTTGAAACTTTTTGAGAAGAATTAGTTACTTTTTTTTTCCAGATTAATACAATCAGTAGAATTTCCTCCAACTCTGTAGAGTACTTCTAACTCTGTGAGAGGAACTTTGCTCAGCACCAAGGTCAGCTCCAGCATTTGCCTCACAGCAACAGACAGGAAAAATGTTCTTTTTTTAAAATTCAAAGAGTTTTGACCTATGGTTTTGTTTTCTTCCATTTGTCTACAAACAAAAATCCTTATTCAAACAGCACAGGTTAATATTTTCCTCACTCAGGGGGTTTAAACAGGGGCATTTATTTGCAATGCTATTTGTTATGAGCTACCTAATTTTTCTAATTCAGATATCTGCAAGTAATTCTTGTGCATTGTTTCTCAGTATTGATTGGAATGAATACAGAAAAGCCTTATATTTAAGTCCCTGGTTTTCTATCTTGCTTGGTTTTCTGTTTTTGATTCAGTTGCCCTTTTCATTATCATACCAGACCTTGATCACTATGAACACAAAATCTTTTTACTTATTATCAATTTCAGTTACCTAATAGCATTTCTAAAAAATGCTAAAACTTGAAGTTTTTCCATGTCACCCTAAGTGAGTTTGCCATTTTTATATTCCTACTCTCTCTGAAAACTCAGCACCATAATAATTTTTAAGGGTTAAAAATGTCCTAAATTGCTTATTTAGAATGTGGAGCAACTATCACTATCTTACTTGTATGAAATCAACCAAGGATGTCAGAAAATTCCCCAGGGGAATTCCCTAGACTCAAAATCCTATAAGCAAAAGCAAGTTGTTTTCTTGAGTAAAATTACAGGCTGTTCTACAGCGGGTGCTGTTGAAGCTTTAAAAATTTGCAGGAAATAATTGAACATTCCTACAGAAGAAAGAGTAAACAAAAGAAATGATGCTGTAGATCTCGTACTAGTGTGGCTCCTTAGGGGGAGTTCTGCGCTCTACTCCATTGAAATTTGATGTAAAATACCTTCAGTACTTGGAGCAGTGACTAGAGGCTAGAACTGCTACAGTGAGCATTGCTTGCTGGAATGCACAGTTACATTTCTCCTTGGTTTACCTGACTTATTATAGTAATTCAATAAGAGGGGACTTCAGTGTTCTTGCAGGAAATCTAAATAATAAAAGTAATTTTGGGCTCTATCAAGCCCAAATGATTGTATTTAGGAATCCCTCTTTTGATGTCTATTATCTACCTATCATATGCAATACACAATCATACAAAATAAACAACACTATAATATGATGGATATAACAAGGCATCACTCCTTCAGCAATTTCAGGTCTTTCTCCCATATTTAGTTTAATGAAGTGAAATAAATTGAGGCAAAAAAGCTACAGTAGGATGAAGCAACAGTCAAGTACATTTCAGTGTAGTTCTGACAAGTCAATTATCCGTGTATTTTAAAACTTGGGTTTAGGAAAATATATTTAATAAATTGACATGGGTTTCTTTTAAAAGTTTTAAACTTGACACTCATCTCAAAGATTAGAAATGCTACATTCTTCGGGGGATTCAGAACTGTGTTAGACGAGGTTGTAGATCTATGTGCTCATTTAAATCAAATGTAGCATAAGATGTAGGGTGGAACAGCAACAAGGGAATCTTTCAAGAGAATTTGGAAACTTCTGATGCAAATGAAAACAGACTGCTCAAACTGACTCATTAAAAGTTCTCAGGAGAGGCATCCCATGAGGCATGCCATGAGGTATGAGCTTAGGATCACAATTCTGTTGGTTATCATGCTAGTCTTAGAGTTGGCTTAAGTCACTGAAAGTTCTGGTTTTAGAAATTTTAATTTATCTTTGTTAATATTTTTGATAAGTGAGCAGTTTCTACAATATTTTTACAATTACTTCTTACTTTGCCTCCTTTGACAAGACCTGAAGATACACACATAAATGATCAAAGACATGGTCCTAGGTTAAATTACATTTTTTTGTTCTTTTTCTACTACCTTTATAGTAAAAAAATCCATCAATCAAAACACTACATTCCCTATTACTTCTTTAATCTAGTCTGTATTTATTTTTGTCCTTCCTTTGTTATTGAAAATGATACATGACACATGGGTAATAATTATATTTTATTTTAAAGAAAAAAGGCTTGAATTACATACGAAAGTTATTTTTTGTCAAAGCTTTACAGTGTAGCTAATATAAAAATTAAAGCTTCTTTTAAAAATTATAATAATGACTTGAATGAATCCAGAATGTCATGTGAAACAAAAAGGAGGAATATATGTATGATGCGTCTGAAATGTTGTTTTTTCTATCTTTTTCAACATAGTCATCTTTTGGTATTGCTTTACTTAGGTATATCCTGAATTTGAAAGAAATTTTCTACTGTTTATATTACTTTCCAGTTGCAAGGAATTTAATTAACACATGATCTTATTCAAATGAAAGTATTATCCAGTGCATGCATTGCTTGTCCATGACTGCAGAAGGTCAAAGATTTTCGTCTAAGGTGTAGGATAAAAATTCAACCTGCAATAATAGTGTGTACACACACCTGTTGATCCTGTCAGACTTGGAATTTATTAGGGTTAATACAGTGAGACTAATAGGAAGAGATCCCATTTTTTCTTGTCTTGTGCATGGACATGCTAATTGCATGTTTCAGACGTTCTGTGCTTGAGAATGAAAGGCCAAATACGATGAAGACTGTGATAAATAGCACTGAAATGAGAGCTAAGCTTCCACTAACAAAAAAAAAAAAAGAAAAAAAAGCAAGAAGACAAACCACCAAACAACAGAAAATTAAAACTGGACAAACAGTAAATGGATTCCACATAAGGCGTTCAATTAAGTACATTACAAATCCTTTGGTATGCATTTAAAAAATCCAACCTTCCAGAGTTTCCTGGGGTTGCAGACTTTCTGCTTAGTGTTAGACATCACATCTGAAAACATTATTACTTTAGCTTGCAGACATAGAATTAGGCTCTGCTATTTACCTTAACAATAAATAGCACCTTAGTCAAGTTTGTTTTACTGATTCCAAAAGTGTGAAACTTAATCCAAAGATTCACTATGCACAGTAATGTTAGTCAGCTAATATTTGCTTTATAATCAAGGTTAAGACACTTTAAAAGGTCAATTCTAAAGTAAGAGAAATTGAACCATGTCTTAAATGCGCCTATTTTCACACTTTGGTGGTACAAAAAAATATAAACTTGCAAAAAATCTTTACAAATTCTTTACAAAGTTTAGGCAATTAAAGAATATTTTTAACTGCCTTTCATCCCCAAATGTTTTGGGATTCTATGATCCAATTTTTCAGATAAAGTGGTACAAAGAAGTGTTAAACAAAATCACCAGATATAGTTTTGAATGTAAAGATTACAGATGCCAACATAGACAAGCTATGCTTTCTTCAATAAAAATCCATTCTACAATACCATCTTTTCATGTCTCAATCAATGCTGCATCATAAATGATTTTTAAAATCTTTGTGGGTTGGCACCATGATATTCAAAAATGCTTTTGTATTCCTGTGACAGCCTGTGTTGCTCTGACAGGTGTCTGAATGAAGAGGATTTTACTTAGGGTCTGGTTAACATTGTGAATAAATGTAAGGGGAAAGTGTAAGTTGATGTTGTTATCCACATTTTATTTATGACAGTAATGAAAATAGCCTAATGTTGAGTTAAAAAGATAAAAATTGGTATATAGCTCATAAAAATCATTAATATCAATGAGAGGAACCTAGATTGCCATATTTTATAATTAACTTATAAGCGTAATTGTTGCTTTTTGTTTTATTTTCTTTTAGTTTAAGAAATTGAAAGTAGAGAGTGTAGCCCAGTTTGGTGCATGCTCATTGCATCTAGACATGATCAGCTGCCTAAAACTTGCCCAATCTGTCGGATGTGGGAAGTTTATTCAGTGGCATTTGGACAAAGAAATATTTCAGAAAGAATAGTTTATTTAGCATTCTTTTTAGAAAGAAGATTGTGGCTCCCCCTTCATCGTTCATCTCTTTCTGGATTTTCTATGTGACGATTATCACTCTTCATTAATTATATAGTGAATTGAAGAGTGAAATTCTATATTTTGAATTTCTCTCCGGGGAACAAAACTAGGAATTATGATGTTTAGTAGAATTAAACTCAAAGTTTAATTATAACTAGTTTAATAATTTATAGTACTTAGTGCTAAATCAGAACCATAGAAATCCTACCTACTTAGCAAAAGAGGAAAAGCCTATTTAGTGAATATTCTTCTTAAAGTCTTTATTTAAATCAACCATTTTCAGCAACTCTTTGTGCTCCATACTCATTCACTGATTAATGTTGGCATGGTAGGATTGTTGTGACTGGTTTTTGGGTTGTTTTTTTTTTTAATCTGGAAGATCAAGAAGTCAATGAAAGAACAAAGGAAGGAATTGATATATTACTACAAACTCAGATGTTATCTATCTCAAAGATCATTGTGATGCCTGCAGAGGCTGACCTGGAACAGAGGCTAGACAGTGTTAAAGGAACAAAGCAGGTACTTATTAAAAGGTCTTCAAAGGATACACCTTGGGCAGTACAAGTTCCCAGCCAAGGGTACATCCAAGATGGACACAACATGGGTGACCGGTCACGAGTTTTCACACTTTGATAAGTTTTGGCCCATTTACATATTGGGGTAATTTGTCCAATTACAGCTTCAGGTTATAAAGTCCCATCCTCCCAGATTGCTCTCCTCAATTCTCTGTTTATACTTTTTGGGCCTGAAGCTGCAATGGTGTCTTTGTTTCTCAGGCTGGAAAAGGATTGTTTTGCCTAACTGAACTGTGAAGAGAACTTGCTAACACTTTATAAATTCAGAGTTATATACTAATGCAGTACAGAATCTGGAAAATATGAAAGCTAAAACTTAAGGCATCAATTGGATAGCATATATCATAGAAATAACAGCCCTTTCAGAAAAAATGTAAGTTTTAGAATTCTATTCATGAAAATATATACCATTTTTATGGATGGTCTGCATAGAGAATCTTTTTCCTGCACAGTACGTTCCCCACTTACTGCACATACTGGCAATCCATATACCTTTTTTTGTTATATTTTCTTGTTCTTTAATATGAAATCTTCTTCCTTTAAATATCAATTTTCAGAAATCAGTCTAAACTTACAAAAAAAAAATTAAATTCTTCTTTAGCATAATAAAGAGAAAATGGAAGAATATTCAAATTAAAATAAGGTTAAATATTTTGCTGAGAAAAGAAAACTGTGGAGAAATAATAATGACTTCTTAGACATATCTTAGACGGTGAGATTGCCAGGAAGTCTACTTAAATTATGACCTGACTTTGAAGGAAACGGTACAACTGAAGGTGTGTTCTGAATTGTAAGGAGATTCACTGATTCCCACAGGCAGGAAGGTGTTCAGTAATCCCTGAGAAAGCAGGGCTTCATCCTGCCTAATTGTGACTTGGAGAAGACATAATTCTGAACATCCCCCATTCCTTCTTCTTCCCTCAGCTTTATGTACTGAGCATGACACCATTTGGTACGGGATATCCTTTGGGTCATTTGGGGTCGCCTTTCTTGCTCCTGTCCCCCCCCAGTCTCTTGTGCATCTGTGGCCTCCTGGCTGGTAGGGCAGTACAAAAAGCAGAAAAGGCCTTATTGGGGTGCAAGCGCTGTTCAGCAGCAAAAATAACTCTGCATTATCAATGCTGTTTCCAACACACATCCCAAATATTGCCCCACATTACCTACTGTGAAGAAAATTAAGTCAACCCCCAAAATGAGCACAGGAACATTCATAGGTAGGTGCACTTCCTAATTAGTTTATTGTTATATTGAAAAAAAATTATAAGAAATTATTAAATGGAAATATTAATGTGAATTTTGAGTGCTTATTACTTTTATTATTTTCTTTTTAATACACAACTCAGTCTAATTCCATAATTAAAGAAAAAATCATAATGCATGTTTCCAATTATCTTGAAATCAAAACATGGGACCTTATTTTTCAGTATTAAAGGTATGTGGTCAGAGTCTGAAAATTTAATTTATATTGTTAATTTGTATAGATAATTCAGAGAGGAGGAACACCTCAATTTTTTTCCTTGTTTAGGCAACTTAAAGATAGAGAAGTTACCCACAAAGATGCCATAAAACACACGATTCTTTTTATTTGATCTGTGCATAAGAAAGAGTTTTATTGACTTTAGACTGGTTTGGGATTAAATTCCAGAATGAATGCATGTTTTTTCTTGGAAGTGCCTTCCATAAAACAGATTTAAGAAAATGAGAAAGGTGTAGAGGAAAAAAAATAATGTAAACTATGTGAAACTCTTAAGGTACAAAACTGTTCATTGGAATTATATTGGAATTCATAATTGTTGTTATGGAAAACTAGTACAACCATCAAGCTAAAAAAGAAAAAAAAAAAAAAAAACAGAACATAGTAACAATATAGCTATTGGTGATAAAAAGTCATGAAGCCATTTCTGCCAGTTATGCTGGATTTTGTGCATATAATTAAAAAGAATGAATCTATGATGACCTTCTTCAGATATCCAGCCCATGCAGAAATTGCAGAGAAGGGGACAAGCTAGTCATACTAACTTCTTTCATGTAGAATTTTAAGATGGAGAATTTTTAGGCCAGAGAAATGTTCCTGGACACAAACCTCAACGTGGTGATACACACTGTGCTTCTGAAGTTCCCTTATCTCAAATATTGTAATGGTTTATTCCTCTAATGCCAACACTTAACATAGACTCAGAACTAAAAGACGTGAGAAATTTATGTTGCTTAGTTTTTTTTACTTACCTTCATGCCCTTGAAGAAAATTAATGGAAACAGCTGTGGAACCCCAAATATCACATCCCGTATAAATTGAAGACAGTACAGCTGACAATACATTATTATATTCACATGACATAATAGTTGATCACATTCCCCAAAAAGCAATCATAAAATTAATTCCCAATATCTGCTGTAAATCTCAAATATCATGTCATAGGTAGCTCAGTACATATTGATGCAATAGTGCACTTGTGCTCAGATGATAGCAACATAACAAAAGAGGAAAGTGATTTTTACAAACATTAAAATTCTTTTTTGAAAGCATTATTGTAAGTGTACAATAAGCTGGAAACAACAAGCCATATGGTGTCCTTGCTGAATGAGAGCTTTATTTATGCAGAGCTCTAGCAAGTCAAAATAAACAACATTAAGATACCTCTTGTAGGTATAATAGGAAAAGATGTATAACATTGCCTGAGAATTAAAAGTAGAACTGTAACATTTTGACATGATTTATTCTCCAAAGCCACACAGAGAATGCTTGGTTAAAAATACTACCTTTTCATAGCTAGAGTACATTGTAAACTGCATGCACAATTAGGCATTAACCTTAATGCTTATGGGTATCACTGTATCAAAAGTTGAGTCCTTGTCATGCTTTAGGACACAATTGTACAGATTTTTCCTAGTACCTAAAACTAAATCAACTACAAAACTCTTGTTTTCTTCTTTGCTGCCCCTTCTTTCTATTCCACTTCCTCTGCCTTTATTAGTGTTTTTCCTGGTTTAGCATGACTTTATTATTAATAATAGTTATAATTACTATCATTATTTCATTCTGTTGGTAGATTTCCTTTTACTAATGGATAAACCACTCATATAAGCTAAAGGACACTACAAGAGTAAACTGTCCAAGCACCACTAATTAGATATGCTGTGTAAGATAAAATATGAAAGCTTAAGAATAAAGTTGAAAAGCTATAGATGCTTTTACATTATTTTATGCTGAGAAACTACAGCACTAATGATCTTGTTTTTTCTCTATGTAATCGTCCAAGAGTTTCACTAATTTAAAATGTCTTTTTATTTTTTTATTCCTCACAGGGCTATCAGAAAATTGTCTTTTTTAAAAACATTAGGAAATGAAAATATTGAATTTTTTATTGTAGAATTAAATCTTTAATGTAGAATTGCAAACTTGCATTTTTACAGAACATAAAGATTTGCTACTCTACAACTACAGTGAAACATATTTGGAATTGCAATTATAAATGTGCCACCATGTGTATGACTTTTTCTTAAGGAAATTGCATTACTCAGACTAAGGGTTAGCCAATATAGCTCAAAAAATGAAAATAAGTGTAAGAAGGGACGCCTCCGAGAATTTCTTTTTTTTACTTAATGAGCCGTCAAAAAATGCAAAATAGTATTTATTCTATTGTTAAGATCCAAATCACTCTGTGTTTAAATGGAGTTTTAACCATGATGACATGCCCAATCTTTCTTGAAGAGAGGAGAAATTCTGCAAACCTTTCAAAACAGACCTGAAATATTTTAGTCAATGTCAGTAGCTTAGAAATAGTGCACCAGTCTTTAAGGGGGCTTTGATACATCATGCTGCTTGTGTGTTCAAATCAGATGGAAAATTTGCAGGCAGTCCTCACAGTAGTCCTGTGGGAAAGACTGGAAGAAGAGCATGCTTTCATGAAATTTTACAAAAAAAATATCTGGCATTAAACACAAAAAGCTGAAACTGGTAAGCTAACCACATAAAAATGAAGAAAAAAGAGAGAAAAAAGGAGAAGCTCTGCATCTGGAATCTCTTAAACCCTGCACTCATTATGCTACTTAAGGATGAAATAATTTGGCCACCCAGTGTTAGGGAAACCACAAGAAAAATTTTCATCCAAACCTCTAAATATCTGGAATTGATTTTATTTTTCTGGAAATTTTATTTCAATTTAAATTTTCTATTTTCATTTTTTATCCCAAATCCAACCACTTGCTTTAGATAAACCCATATTTATTTGACCTAGAGAGCCTATTTTACACTTAGGAATTTGTCACTCTTGTGCCGAGAGTGACACAGGAACAGGCAGGAGGCAGGACTGTAGAAAGAGCAGAAGAAAGCTTTATTCAAGAGAACATCGAGGTTTCTATAGAGTAATACAAGAGATTCTAATTGATAGGCTAGTTAACAAAAACACCTTCCTCATACACGGTCCTTGAGAAGAACAGAAAGAGGAAGTAGAAAAACACCACCTGCAGACTGCTTATACTTAATTTATCGCATCCTTACAACTCATTAAAAATTCCCACAAGCTGCTGTGAGAAACACTTGCCCTTTCTCTCTCTCTGTCCCATGGCATCCACAGGAATTAGTTTTAATGAAATTGTGAAAATTATGAAGTTTCTGAAAATTGTGGATTGTTTTGGAAAAAAATCTCATAGTAAAGCCATAAATCACCATTTGAATGAAAAGATGTGTGAAATACTATATTTTCTTTTTTAAAGAGCTGAAGATAGAAACACTTGTCTATGTCAACTTCCATGACACAAAATTGTAGTGCATTTTATCTAATCCCAAATTTATTATGGTCTAAACCCAAAGCTGAGCCACAATATCTTTCTATGAAATCAATTTCAAATTCTGACTCCTAAATTTGACTGTCTGCAGCAAATGGGGATCAAGTAGGATAACACCAGACAAACCAAACCCTGCTAGATGGTAACATATGAAAAAATACAGAGAGCCCAGTGCTGCCTAAAAAAGGTGTACGACTCACCAAACATGCACATGCATTTTAGAATGAGCTGAACATTTCACTCAAATCCAGCAACTGCACTGCATAGACCAAACTGAACATCTACCTAATAGAGAGATGTTATAGACAACCTGAAAGTCTTAACCTGGGGCTGAATTGCTCCCTGGATATTATTGACTATGTACATGGGAGGCACAAACACAAAGCAGAACACAGCACTATCCGTCACTGTCCTTAATGTATTTGCACACAGAACAATTGTTTACTACAGCAAATTAAAGAAAATACCCACAACACCCAAAAATGCACATAAATTACTGTTAAAGCTTCAACTACACTTAAACCAATATAGTTTGCTAATCTAAAATCTCTCTATATTGCCAAATGGAGCATAAATTAATTCTTCTTTCCACTGAGAGAGCAATTAAAGATGTTTTGGAAAATACATATTCTTTATAATATACAGAAATGCCTCAAAGCATGAAAACTAGAAATTCATGGATAGTGAATTTGTATTTGAATTGGCCATTATTTCTAGAATATTTTCAAGTCATAAAAGCAACTGTAGAAATGATACTTGAAAATGGTCTTATAAGAGCATAACTATACAGTCACTTTGAAATTTGTAAAGGTAGTACCATTTGCATATGATAATATGAACACAAGTTTTGAAGATACTCAGATGAAGTCTACAAATTATTGTTATTATACCTAGTATTTGTTTTCTGGTAACTTTCCATTTCACATGCTCCCTATCATAATCAAAATGGTTTTTTAGATAACTGTGTTTTGAAGCCTTCTACAAAACAATTCATATTCAATATTCCAGTTTTTTATCTAGAAACCTGTAAATCAACTGAGACATGTTCTTACACAATAATAATCTCTGCAGCCTTGAAGCTGCCAAAAGGCTGGTAAGAAGTAGGAAAAAGACCTTTTTTAAAGGATAAGATGTGAATGGGAAAAGCTTGTTAAATGTCATTAGTAAAACAAACAAAAAATACTTTTTATTAGGAAGGAAGAAAATATGAATTATTTTTTAAAATATCTGTTTAAAGGAAAAAAAAAAGAGAGCAAAAAATACGACATAAATTCTTCATGCACGTGTGCAAGCATATGGTATGATACTCACTCTGCCGTGTTTGTGATACTGATACTCTCCCAGAAAACAGTTCTTCTCTGAAGGTGTCTTGTAAGGTACTTACTTTGTTAAAATTTATTATTACAGATAAAAGAAAAATATTAAAGTAATAAGATTTGACAAAATATCTAGGACACTTTGTGATTAACAGAGAGACTGACAATTCTGTTTTCTATATGGGAATGTTTGATATTGGTTCATGAATAAGACATCTGAATGTAAAATATACACTGGAATGTGATGCTTCAGTATTGTAATGCACCATTCAAGATTTTTAATGCTGAAGATTCATTAAATTTGATTACTCATAAATCCACAGGACAAAATAAAATACCCTACCTTAGAAAACATAAAACCAACTCTACTAGTTGTGTTCAAGTAATGTTTATAAAGAATAAAAATGCTTTGGAAGAGTGAAAATGAATGAAGATCATGCAAATATTTTGTTCTGTAAGCATGAACACCGCAACAGTATGATTTATTATTAGGCATCTTTAAGTTATGTGAATCTGGTGTTTAATAAAATGTAGACACCTTCCTTGCATCTTAAAATCCGTATACCATAATGTGTCTAGTTGCTTTTATTCCTGGAACATAAATCATTGCTTCTAATACATTTAGTAGAAAGCCATTGTAAGGTTACTAGGGTTTTCTTCCAAACATGTATCAAAACAGTGTGTAAAGCATAATTGCAGGAAAAAGAAATCCCTATTTTAGGGATAAGAACATTTAACTTGAATACTTCCACTGGCTTCCTGATTTTTTTTAGTGGATGTGAAAAGACTAAAACACTTTCAGCTATTACCTAACAAACTGAATTATAT
Organism: Fringilla coelebs; assembly: GCF_963513975.1. Classification (NCBI taxonomy): domain Eukaryota; kingdom Metazoa; phylum Chordata; class Aves; order Passeriformes; family Fringillidae; genus Fringilla; species Fringilla coelebs. The sequence continues at coordinate 45,750,350 of NC_140029.1, forward strand.
ATTGCTTTCTTTCCTTTCTTTGCTTCCTAAGACGTAATAAATGTAATGCAGGATTCAGATAAATTGTAGAGGTACTTCTTTAATTTAGATGGTAAAAAACAGTTTTAACACTTTCACTAAGTTAATAGTCTCCATAAACAAATATAAATCACTCTAAAATATTTCCTCTGAGAGAAAACAGCAACTCTCTCTGCATTGATAGTACTGCCAATTTACAGGGTTTGAGTTCTGAGTGCTTTGGCCTGCAATGTCTTTATGGGGTATTAGGCAGTCCATTTTTTTTTTTTCTTTTCTGCCTTCAGACACAAGTTATGTTAACTTCATTTTTCATGGAAGTTAATGATTTAAATAAATTAACTGATCTGTGCAAAGGACTGCATCTTTTTAGTCTAGTGTAGTTTTTTCTGCCTCCTCCATTAACAGATATTCACACTGATATTCAATATTTAATAAAATTTTCAAACTCCAGTAATCCATATAAACCTTTCTGTAATTTTATGGAAATCTGGAAATCCACTTAAATCACAGCTAAGGACTTTCTTAATTTCTCTTGGGTTGGCATCACCATTCTGGAATTTGATTTTGAAAAACGTTTTTCTAATTTCTTATCTACATTTCCTAATGTGCAGATTATATTTGATTGCACCATTCTTTAATTCAAAACTAAAGTTTTCTTTCATTTTAAAAGAAAATTGCATTTCTATCTCAGTCCCAGTTTTGGAAAGCTAAGAAAATTATACTTTTGAGTACTGTCTCAAATGCTTAGTCCTATATCGTTCCTATTTCATTCTCCTATCACATTCTTCCAGACCATATATTAGCATATACGAATGTATTATCAACCTACAGACCAGAACATTATAAAAATTTAAGATAATACCTTCTGGCTACAAATAATCCACAAAGTGAAGGGTTTTTTATTAATATGTCACATTTAAAACTTAGAGTTTAGGTTTTCTTTTCCTTGGTGTATCAAACTTGCCCTTTACTTGAATCCAAAGTATTAATTCCAGACCTGTTTTTTTTTTTCGGGGTGGGGTGGTTTTCCAGTTTAACTTAACTTGGATCAAACTTCAGCACACAGTCCAAGATCATGTTTTTATTTACCCCCTCTAATGTCATCATTAGAAAAATAAAGCCCAAAATATGTCAAATAGCATCACTTCTTAATTTTTCAATCATTTGATGAAGACTTTTTTAAACTGTGATATCCATGACATTCAATTTTTATTATTTGAGTTTTCTAATTAACAGTCTAAAAATTAAGATAAGTCAATGTTTTTATTTATCCCCATCACACTAAGTCACTAAAAATCTCAGTAGACTCTTTTAACATTCTCTTCCAAAGTGATTTGATGGGAATACATTCTGCAACATAAGAGACTTGTTTTTAATTCATGGTCTCTTACATCAGTAATTAACTTTTTATTCAATATATATCTAACCAAGACCAAATGAAATCTAGCCAATGATTAACATTTCATTTCCTGTGATAAATAGTGAATAAAGAGAATATAAATCTATTTCTAATTAATTCTACTATTAGCATTACTTTAGCCATTCTCATATTAGCATTTATCCGATTTGATTTCTCTTTTAAAATAAAACTAATCACGAAGTCTGTGCCAGTCTTTTCCTGATTTCTCAGTTTATATTAGCCATTGCAGCATAAATACAAAAAAAAAGTTGCTTTATTCGCAGGTATGGGATCTGTCATTCCAAATGTTTTTTAGTATATATATCCCAGTGATCAAATATTTGAGGGCTATAAGACTCTAGGGCAATCACTAAGTTTAGAGACTGTAGAAATGTCCTTTGTTGGACAGGATATAAAGCCTTAAAGAGCTGAACAGCCTAGGTAAGCTCTTATAAGGTCAAGGAGAATCAAAGAAATATACCTTTTCTTTAAAGATCCCTAAACTTTTCCTGACTGTTGTGTCTAACCTGATCTTGAAAACATGCCTTGAACGACAAATTTCAGTGTCTCTCTTGAACTACCTAAGAACTACTTTTCTGATCCCTTGTAGGCACATGTAGCCACAGATTCCATGGTTAAAAAAAAAAAAGAAAAGAAAAATAAAATTAAAAGGAATAATACGATATGTGATAAAATATAATTTCTTTACTACCTTCTCTGACTTTTCTGCAAAATTATTGAGTTTATGTCACAAAGAATATTTTACATCTTATTAATTTATCACAACATTATCATATGGTATAGCCATATTCTATATTAATCTTTTGAAAACCCAGATTCTCTATTTTTAAATGTATCTTACACAATTTATATAAAGGTGCTTAGTCAGATCAGTTTTACTTTGATATGCTTTTTTTTAGTGCAGGAATTCATGTATAGTTTTAATAGAATGAAATATGTTTCTTGCCTTTTGACATTTTTTTACTATTGTTGCAAATCCTCATAGATTGACATTATCTAATTTTTTTTCTCTCTTTAACAGCAGGAAAACTGCAGAAAAAAACTGACCAGAATGAAGTCCAAAACAAACTTGCTTCATATTCAGCTGGAAAATTAACAAACAATTCTTATTAGACTTTCAGTACTGGGATTTTTTGATGATGTTATATTGTTTTTTTTTCTCTTTCGGTTCCGGTCTGTTTTAGGATTTCTTTTTTTCCCTGCTTCCCCACATTATTCATGATGTTCCCCTGTAAATCATGTTGAAAACCCTATCAAACTCATATTTTATAAATTTTGTTGCTGATGTTAGTTTCTTAATTTTTCCTTAGAACAGGAAAACACAGTTGACTTTATTTTAGATGTTTAATTCTGAGATTTATTTAAATATAGTTGATTATTGATAGATTGTTCAATACCTTGTTCTATGAGTATTTCACCAAAATCTGAAGTTATTCCATAATCTCCAGTCTCCTGACCATTTTTTTTCATTTCTCGTGCTAGAAAGAATTTTCAGACAGATAGCAATATAAGTGATGATTTATTCATTCAAAAAACTGAAATGCAGATATATTGTCTCAAGCAGAATTATCTAATTGAAGAAATTTTTAGGAAAGAATTTAAATTTCTTGCAGATATATATTTAATTCTACATATGACAGGACAAGGACAGAAAAATTAAAATCTTGCAATTTAATGAAGGAGAAACAGTGTGAGAAAAATAAACTTACTCATACAAATTTTCACTTCGTGACCAAAGAACAGTGGCAGCGAAAATGTTCATAAAGTGCAGTGGACAAACATAATTAGCTGTTGATCAGTTGATTTGAGCTCATTGAAGATATTTCAGTTAGGATCTATATGACATATATTTATCATGAAAAATAGTGATTAAAAAATATGTCTCTGTTACTAAACAACCATTTTGAAAATTGAAATAAACTTTTTTTTTTGAAAGTTCAGGCTCTTTAAGATCTTAGAAATTCCTAATACTATCTTTCAGCACATGAATCTTCAGAGGCCACTAGAGAAATCTCAGTGCCAAGATTTTGTAATTTACACTCTGCAGAAGAAAATCACTTGCTGAGTTTTGTATCTGAAATGTAAAACTTTTTCAATTAAATTATATTAATCACACTTTCGAGAATTAAGTAATTAACAGAGAGATTAAAGGAGTGTTGAAAATGTGTGCAGGACAAGTAATTGGAAAAGAGGGAATTAGGAATAAAATGAAGTGTGTGTTATGCTCACACTTGAAGTAAATAAAGTACACAGGGAAATAGGAAAAAAAAAGGTAAGGAAAGCAGGAAAGACTCAAAGAAATAAGCAATTTGCCTGGATTTTTACATATTTAAACCAATTTCATTTTTTCTCTGTTCTTAATTCCCTGGCAGTACAATTTAAGAAGAGAGGTTAAATGAGAGGTTCAATTTGCCATTGGAGACTGTAGATGCTGAGATATAAAAAGGATGCATAAAGGCAACAGATGCAGCCCTACTATATTAGTTGTATGAAGATAAAATGGGAAGGAATTTGGCTCTGCTTGGAAGTGTTTGAAGTCACAGCAATTTAATGGGATAGAAAGAAAAAAGCAAACCACAGGTATCATATTATGCATAAGAGGAACATAACAAGTTACTCTCAAAAGAACAACAGTGCTTACCTAGTGACAGTTCCATTGCTCTGCATTCAATTACAGAGTGTATTACTCACTTTTTAGGGACATCATAAAAGTAGAGATTTTTACAACTGCAATTTAATTTACCTAATGATGCCAATTTCTTAAGTGGGATACATAAGGAAGAACCATTCAGTTCATTGGCTCTATCTGCAGCATGAAGACATAAAAGAAGATGTGGCCCTTTGCTATTTCTCAGAACTGTGCAACAGAACTACAAACAAAACAAAATGTGTACATCCGTACTGTCCATCTGAACTTCTTGGTGTCAGTGTTGATATTTATTTATTTATTTTGATAAATAAATATTTATTTATTTTGATCCTGCTTTCCATACTTTAGAAAGGTTTATTCTTTAATGCCAACATTAAAACTGTAATTGTGTGCATTAATTTAAAGTAATCAAAAAATTGCATAAGAATGGAAAAACAAATGGTTTCAAATTCAAATGAAATCACTTATGCTTAGCATTTTTGGAAGTTTCTCCTGAATATTGACTAGAAAAAAAAAGCCTAGATTCCTCTGGGGAAAGGATATTTGCACTTGCTCTATTTTCAGCAAATAGCAGAAATTATTGGCACAGAATGGCTAATATAAGATTGGCGAATAATTTATTTCAATTTATTCAATTTTTTCAGTATTTTTTTCAATTATATGGAAACATAGCTGTTTTTGATAAAGTTACTATCCCTAAGCAGGAAGCTGTTTTTGTTTAATAGCTTTATTCTTATGTAGTCAGCCTCAGGTCAGGACATAAGAATAGGACTGCAGCAAATATTATAATTATTATTGCTAGTAGCATTATCTAGTCAAAAATCTGCCAGAAGCTGTTATGCTAGGTGCTGCATGAGCGCAGAACTGAAATATAGATCTTTTAAAAGAGTTCTTACTAAAAGAAGTAATGAAAACAGGCAATTTTCCTGAATTTCACTTGGGAACAGTAATATCACTTCTAATATATTATCTGATTATTTTAAAAAAGACTAAGACAATTGGATCACAGCCCATTATTATATACTAATACCAGAAAAAATCTCTTACTTTGAAATAACAGTAATAATAAACTAGCCATATAAACATTCTTAGATAACATCTTTCTGTTATATGGAAGAGGCTATGAAAATTTTTTTCTACTTATTACAGTCTCAGAAGTGAAAAACTAAAGGATTTTCTTACAAATAAAACCTTCAACAAAAGAGCTTTATTTAGGTCTTATGCTGAATGTAGGTCTAACTTGATAGACCAGGCATAGTCTTCAGGCACAACTGATTCTATGCTCCATTGCTAGACAGAAAGGGCATATCCAAGTAGTACTGCAGAAAGAATTATGATGCAAAAATTACACTCTAGTACTATTCCTTACTAGCTTTATTTTTGTTTCATTTAAAGGTGGACAAAATTCAAGAAAGAATCCTGAAATACAATATCTCATCGGGTTTTAAGATAATGTCTTTGTAAAAACCAGAAATTTTTAAAACTGAGATCTCCTACAGCAGTCAGAGGGATGGAGTCCTAGAACCCTGACTTCAGCTGAAGTGCCCCCATGCACAGGAGAATATACAGGACTGGGGGAAAAAGACAGAACTAACAGGTGAGATGGCTTTAGCACAGAAAATTCTGATTCAGAATAAGTGCAAATCAATCTGAACACTCAGCTTGTCTTCCATCCCCAGAAAAAAAGGAAAACATTGATCAATTTTACAGCAGAGAATATTACACTACCATTAAATTTGTCTAAACCATACATTCTGAGATTAGAATTTCATGGATGAGTTTTGGACATAGAAATATTACTATTCAGATCTGATTAATGCCAACATCTTCTCATATTAATTTGTCTCCAGCAATTACAGTCAAATAAAGCCCTTAATAATTTCCTGAAGACAGGCAAATCCTAAAGTCCAGGGTAACAGTTTTCTTGTGCACAAGAAATAGTACCAATTTCTACAACAGACTGATGGGTCATTTTTTACACCACTTTGATTTGACACTAATTTTCTAAGCAGTGAACTTCCAAAAGACAGTGGACATTTGCGTCAGAAGAATCATGTATATTCCTCTTTGCTTTACCATTTTCTTTCCTTCTGGTAACTGATTTGCAACATGTCACGAAACAGAAATCCTTCTAGCAGGCACATAGTTCATCATAGATATTATTCATCCAGTCATCCTTGTTCCCAGATCTCAAAATGAAACTATTCTAAGTACTGTCCCTCCTGAAACAGCTCTGCAAGCTTGCCATATTGCTTTTTATTCTTTATTCTGTTCCTGAATGTGGTGGAAATGGCTTTAGCTATGGCTTTTGGAAGCTGCTGCTGAAGCTGCTTGGCAGTGCAGCAACTCAGTTACAAAACTGCAGATGTCTGGTGTCAGTGTAATCTATACATCTATGCAAGGCTCTGTAACTTCCAGATATCTAAGTCATAAGTGCAAAACATCATGTTATCCAGAATCTCAAAATAACCATTTTTATATGAACCTAACAATCTATCATAGGGTTTCTCATGGAAGAACTGCAGATTAATAAAATCTCTACAAAGAAAAAAAAAAAAACAACCAAAAAAAAACCAAAACCAAAACCCCAAAAAAGCAACCCAAAACTTCTAACAGTATGTTAACAGCAAAAAGAAGAATAAAGAAAATATGTAAATATGTGTCCATTCTTTGATGAAATTGATCACCTCACAAATAGGAAGGAAGATACAACAGAGTCCTTTAAAACGTTCTTTGCCTTTAAAAGCAATGATGGCCTCAGGGAAAAAAACAGAGCCCTTGACTGGAGAACTGTGACTGGGAGAGTGGTGCATTCCTCATGGCTTTGAACTTGTATGGGATTTGCAACAACTTAATGCCCTTAAGTCCACAGAGCCTGATGAGATTCATTCAAGGGAACTGAGAACAGTGGCCAATGTTATTGAGAGAGGTGTCTCAGTTATTTATCAATGGCATTGGCTCTCTAGAGAGGTCCCAGCTGACTGAAAGCTAGCAAATATTATTCCAGTCTTTAAGAAGGACAAGAAGGAAGACCCTGATAATTATAATTCAGTGCCTGGAAAAAAATATGGAGAAGATTATTCTGGGACTTATTGAAAACACTTGAAAGACAATGGAGTCATTGGTTAAAGCTAACATGGGTTCATGAAGGAAAAGTTATGCTTTAATAACTTAATACCCTTTTTTGACAAGGTTACCTATCTTGTGGATGAAGGGAATGTAGCAGATGTGAGGCAAGAATGAGAGATTTTAACAAAGTCCTTAATACTGTCTCTCAGACTATTGTGGACCAATTATCCAGCACACTGCCAGACATGTAAACAGCATGAGGGGGAAACATGCCTGAATGGTTGGTCTCAAAATGTTGTAGCAAATGGGGTGACAACAGGTTGGTATCAGCTACTATTGATATTCCCCAGGGCTTGGTTTTAGGGCCAGTTCTCTTTAATATTTTTATCAATTACCTGGGCACAGGAGTTGAGTATGCATGAAGTTTGATGGCGATAGTAATTTAAGAAGGAGGCATTGATTTCCCTTACAGGGAGGGTCTTGATAGATTAGAGTGCTGGGCAATAACTAACTGTATGAAATTCATCAAGGAGAAATGCTGGATTCTGTCCCTGGGTCAGTGTAATCCTGGATGTGCTTCTAGACTGGAGGACAAGAGACTCATGTACCGCCCTGCACAAAGGGAACTGAGAGTTCTGAAAGATCATAAGGTCCATATGAGCCAAGAGTGTGTCCTTACAGCCATCAGTCTGGCAGCCAGGCATATCCTGGGCTGCCTTAGGCCCAGCGTGGCTGGCTGATGAAGAGAAGTGATTGTCATGCTACACTTGGCATTGTTGGGGCCTCACCTTGAGTACAGTTTGTGGTTCCACTGTGTAAAAAGAATGGATTAGAATAGAAATATTGAAATGTATCCAAAAATAGGGAAGCACATATGATGAAAGAAATAGAGGGTGATTTATGAGGGTGTCTGGGGATAGAAGGTTTGTTCATCTTAGATGGGAGGAAACTGAGGGGGCGTGTTGTTGTCTGCAACTTCCACACCAGGAGAAGCCAAGAGGGAGGTGTTGACCGCTTCTCTCTGGTGTCCAGTGAGAGGAGGATGCGAGGGAATGGCTTATAGCTCTGTCTGGAACCACCACTGAGAGGGTGGTCAAACACAGGAACAAGCTTCCCAGGGAAATGTCATGCCCCCAAGTGCATAGATGTTGGAGAAGATTTTGGACAATGCTCTGAGACAGATTGTTTAACTTTTAGGTTGTCCTGTGTGAAGCCAATAATTAATAATCCTCCTGGGTCCCTTCCAACTCAGGATTTATGACTCTATGACAAAAAAAAAAAAAAAAAACAACAAAAAACTTATTGTTTTCTTTAGAAGCACTAAAGTTTGGATCCTTTTTGCACATAATGAGTGCACAGAAATCCCATCTAGACCCCCTAAGCTTTGTTTGCAGTCAGTATACATACTTCTAGGAATGATTCACTTCATGTTGGTATAAGTGTTTAAGATTAGACTAAAAAAAACCATTTCTCAAGAACTGCTGGTTTGCCTTCATCCATATATAAAGGACAATAGAGGATTTCCAGAGAAAGTTCAGATTTAAAAAATCAGACTTTTAAAAAAAATCTGTTTTAGATTATATGATGCTGTCTTCTCTGTATTATCCTATGAATAACCCAAACTGCCCAATGAATGATCCAATGGAATGCAGACATCTGCTCAGGAGTCTGATGACAAGTATGATAAACACAAGGAATTAATATAATGAGATAGATTTTAAAAATATGTTAGGTATCACCAGGTGTTTTCAAATTAGAGGCACATATATTATAGCCACACTAAGACCAGATATTAGTGATGAATTTTTTTCATAATTTTACTTCCGTTGCTTCTATATATTAAAAAAAATACCCAAACAACAACAATAACAAAAAAAAAAAAAACCAAAAAATTAAAAAAACCCAAATCCCAAAAAACAAAAACAAAACCCCCAAAAAACCCCAAAAAGCCCCAAAGCAAAACCCACCAAACTGATAAGGCCCTGATTATTTTTGTATTTTTGAACATTTGCATTTTTTAATTTGGATTAATACTATTTTACTGTCATTTCTGAGCCAAGTTCATCTTGCCAATTCTCTGAAGTTCATACATTGTATAGATAGTACATCCAGGTTCTCTACTGAGGTGCTGAAAATTACTCCTTCCTTCTCTCTAAAGGAACACATAAATGTTAAATATGCATATATTCAAGTTGTCAAGTTTCAGAAACCAACAAAACTGTATTGTCATACCAGAGACCTGTCACAATGAGAAGACTTCAAGTTCTACTAGTGTCATTTTCAAAAATACGTCTGAAATATTATTTCCTCATGAGATATGACATCCGAATTTTGATGAGCTGTAACGCATCCTATATCCTGTTTGAAGATTGTTTTTCAAGAAAGTCACAATAGCCATCAGCACTAATACTTATGTTTTTCTTGAGAATATGCTTAAAAAGACAGTGGCACATATGCAGTGTTAGTATTTTTGAAGGTACTCTAAGGATTGTTCTTGGTGACTTTTTCAGGGTTCCCACAAGGGACACAAAAGACCATTGCAGTTCTGAAGATGTCACCCCCTCTGTCTCTGTAGGAAAGCAATATGCAGTTCTTTCTGCACATTAATACCTGAATGATGGTGATTCATCTATGTCCAAAGCCACTGAAATGCAAAATGTTATATAGTTCATTCTGCACTGGGATTTTCTCAGTCAAATAGTTTCAGTCCTGAATTGAACATTTTTTGAAGTTTGGAAACTGACCCTCAAATTCCAGTGGTTTACTAAAAAATGAGTATCAGAATTCTATGTAGCACCAAAATCCCCAACACTTATAATATGTATATATTCTCTAAGATAAATGTATGCATATGATAATTTATTGTTTAAGACCAGGAAACAAAAGCACCTTTTCAATTTGGCCATAGAACATCTGATATTAACTACACTTTTTTCCCCCTGTAATCAAAAATTAACAGAAAATTTCACCTGCCTTTTCAAGTTGTTCATCTAAATGGAAATTTTTTTTTTAAATCTTGTTTATATTTAATCATACCCATAGTTAGTTATCTTCTCAAATAAGGCCACATCTAATCTGAACTGAAAAAAAAAATAGATTCTAAAAAAGAAAAAAAAAAAATCAGAGTCCTGGAAAAATATGGGGAAAATAGCAGGTATCTAGTAAAGAACCTTGCAAAAAACCCCTACTAATTTATGTCTTCTGTAGCCAAATGTGAAATCACCACAGAATTTTTTACTAATCTATGCACTGAAACTGTCCACATCCTGAGTTATTTTCAATTCTAATTTTTCTATTTCTTCCATGAATGCTGGAAATACTCAGTAAAAAGACTCAACAGTTCCAGATTTTTTCTTGCCTTTAGGGTACAACTGTTCTCTTTCTCATTACTGTTTATACCTGTTATTCCAGCTCTGGATGTAATTTAACCACCATAATGCTGAAATGAGAACTGCTTCCTTCATTTTTTTAGAGGTAACAGATGCAGGCCCTGCATAAAATGGCATCTATTGCTTTTGCTTGCTTTGTGTTTCATGACCATGCTCTATCTCTCTGGTGCTTACAGGCTGACACATTGCTGCAGAACCATTGCCCAGGCAGGTTGCCTGCCTCTGCTCAGTAACACTGTAAATTCCATTTCACTGAAAATACTGCAGGAAACAGGTATCAACTATCAAATTCCATTTTATGCCCACAAGAATCCTTTCCCGAGCCACTCTTTTTTACAGAAATATTAAAGGTTCTACAAATGTTTATATATCAAGTCTTTTAACCCTTTTTAGTATTTCATGGCTTAATGAGCCATAATCATTAAATAACTGGCACATTTAAGCAATCACAAGTATTTAGCAATCAATTGCTAAAAATTTTCATCATTTCTAATTTCTCTGGGGAGGTAATTCTAATGTGAAAATCAGAATAAAAGCAGAAATCTGTCCATTTCCCTTTGCATCTCTCATGGCCTAGAAGGTTACCTGTGCTCAGGTAGATGGCCTGTTGTACCAGGGCAGTGATTGTTACCTCATAGCAGGCGCTGACAAGGCTGCAGCTGCAACAAAACTGTGTTCAGTTTTGGGCCACTCATGACAAGAAAGACTTTGAGCTGCTGGAGCATGTCCAAAGAGGGAAATGAAGCTGGTGAAAAGTCTGGAGCACAGAACTCATGAGGAGCAGACAAGGGTGCTGCTGCTGTTCAGCCTGGAGAAAATGTGTCCTGACTTGAGATTTTTTTTTTTAGAGTTTTGTGTATTTTTTTATGATTATTAATGTTTTCTCAGGATGTGTCCAATTTCTTGGTACCTAGCTGCAGTTCAAAGATGCCAGCTGCACTCTTCTGGTTCCCAGACATTGTTCAGTCCTAAGCTCACAGTCCACAAGCAGATGGTCAATTTCTCTGTTCGCATTTTTAGACCAGCATTTTCTTCTGTAAAATATTTTTTCCCTTCTAACATTTATGGCTACTTACATCAGCATCTTCACCCATCACAAATCCCCTAAATCTTTCAAGGAAGCTTTGTGTTAAAGCTGACCTTTTCAGCATTGCACAAAGATTAGAAGATGAATTGAAAGAACAAATTTAGTAGCATATAATTGATAATGCTTTCTAGTCTATTGAGGACTGTGGCTTCATAAAACTCTGATTGTTTATTTAATCTTCTAGCTTGATACACATTTTAAATGGTGCACCAGGGGGCCATGACAGAGCCTTTCTTTAATTGTAGATGCTTCATATCATTAATAAATCAAACTCCTATTTGGTCAGCATATTTTAAATTAAAATTTTTATAAAAATTCTATTCTTTCAAAAGCTAGAAGTAAATAATCTCTAAACATTCAAGGAAAAACATTAATAATATAGATAGATGAACATCTGCTTGAATCGCTGTTCAATGCTTTTGTAAATGGCATCTGAATTTATTCTAGATTTAAAAACCAAAAAGGATCAATATTTTCTCAATATCTGTCCAAAATCTGAAAACATGTAGATAAAAAATCAAAAGTGAAATATTAGAGCCAATGTGTGTAGTATTGTTACATTGGAGAACTTTCAGATTTTTAAGTAAATATATTAAAATCTGATTCTTTTTAGAGTGGGTAATTTATTTGACAATAAAACAGTGTATTTTTAAGTTGATTTGATCAAGAGCCTAACAGTGTTTTATTAACATTTATAACAAATTCATAGTTTTCTTTACCTATAGTATTCTACAGTTCTAAATTAACCTCTAGTGTTCTGTTATTCACTAGCTATGTCATCTCATGATGGAAAACTGTCAGATTCAGCAAGACGTGCATGCCCTTGGCAAATTCATGCTAATTGTTACCTAAATTCCTTATTTTCTTCCTGCGCCTAGAAATACTTACTAGAAAAATTCCTCAAAAATCTTCCTGGGACTCATGGCATGCTGAGTGGCCTGCAGTTCCTTAAGCCCTCCTTTTTTGCTGTTCCTGAAGATGAGGGCAATATTTGTCTGACTTGCTTGACTATTTCCCATTCAGTATTTCTCCTTTACTGAATGTACTTTGACAACTTTTGAAATGAATGTAAAATGCATGTGGCCTAAAATCAGTACTGAACTGATTAAGGCCTTCTTAACACAGAGATTTAAAGCTATTTCAATCTGTTCTATACCTTTGTATTTACAGAACCCTATCGTGCTGATTAAAATTATTAGAATATGAAAACAAAAATTAGTGTGGTTGATCAGAAATAATTTTGCATTTTGATGTCTTGGGTTTTTATCATACCAAATAGCTATGTTGATAGTGTTAGCTGTTAATATTTTTTTTTGAGAATACACACTTGATGAGAAAAGCAAGATGCATTTAAACATATTCAACAGGAAAAAAAACCTGGGGAAGTTTCAATTTTTGAAGATTGTGGACAGACTGTAATAAAGTGTAAGGTTACAACATCGAAGGACAAGAGGAAGACAAACACTATTTGTGTTACCATAGTACTGTTGACTGCAGTGCTATCAGCTTTCCTTTCTATATAAGAAAATTGAGCAGCATAGTAATTCAGTGTGAGAAAATCTCAGTCAAGAGAACTCTTGATCTTTTATCACTCTTTCACTCCCTCTTCTAGCTGTCATTAGTATGCATTGTCCCTCTGAGGCTCAGAATGAGGAAATCCACTGGGAGCATTTGCCAGGGAATTGGCTGGCAAGCTGAGTTAAAGACCCCATATTGCCATTGATGTCTGTATCAGAAGGTCACAAAGTGCTCTACATCTCATTGCATTATGAAAAACAGACCCAAATTTATTCATTTATTACCACATATAGAATTAAAAAAACACAACAAATTCCACAACAGATGGTCCTCTAATAGCCAACCAAAGGAAAAACCCAGAGACATACTTCTGTTTTTTACAATACATTTTTGGTTTAGAATGTTTTCTATTTTACATCTGTTCAAACACTAGCATGCATCTAAAATTTGCTCTTGCAACACAAAGAGTACAGTAGAGCATCTACTCTAAAAGTAATTATCAAAATAATTGTTTACATCACAAAATTTTGTTAGGTAAGTGGCTTTTATGACAATGGTGATTGCACACTTATCACCTATATAGTGATATAGATCAGAGACAGTTTTGTTTCACATAAGGAAATGTGTATGGTTTTAGACAACTGAGAGCCAAATGTACAACTCTTATCTACACAAATTTTGAAAAGTAGCAGCGATGGTATATTCTATATTAAAATTGAGATAAATCTTTTCAGAGAGTTTGCAACAATACAGCAAGTTATGGGAATTGTTTGTTTTGGTTTTTTATTTTGACTATAGACCAAAAATCCACTAAGCTGGTCACTTAAAAATCTTGGATTATTTTGCCTAATTTTGATGTGTCAAGAATGTACTGAGTGAAAGTTTTTGTTCATATTCAAATTAATTCCTGTCTTTTCTAGAAGTTCTATTATTTTTGGGTGCATGGTTGCAAATACACGTATACATTATAGACTATCATCCATCATATCTACATTTTTAATGCCATAAAAGTATGGAATAACCTTATATACTACTTATTCTGATCTATTTTGAGACTTTTAAAACTATCTTGGCATTATGTTCTACACAACTTTGAACCCAGTATAAGAAAACAATAAATTAAATTCTTATTTAGCTATCACATATTAATGGAATTGAAAAAGGGTCAAAGAAAAATTGAAATAAATACTCTTTCCACTCAACATTGTGCCATGCAAGTACTAGGATCAAGCATTTTTCAAAGCACAATTGAAAAGCCTGGAACAGTTGCTATCAGTCATTATAAAATGTTGAAAAAATCTTGGTTTCAATTTCCAAACTTTTGCCAAAGTTGACAGGCACAGAGCAGGTAATGAACCATTCCTACTGAATTAATAGCTAAAGAAGCTTTCCACACTTCTGACACCAGTTCAGAGTTCGTTGGCTTACACATTTTTGTTAGATGTCAGGAATTCATGGGATGCCAGACTGGATTTTTGAGCCTCACTACCACTGAAAGAGATTATACCAGATGAGCGTAAGCATTAAATTCAATACCATCAATAAATGAACCAATTACCCATGCTTAAGTCCTAGGCTTCAATTTTTCATAGAATCTCTCTAGCTTTCCAAATCTCAGGTCCCAAAAGGTCATTGAGTAGATGCTGCAATTGTAACAGATCCATTTTTTCACTTGAAGAAACACATTAGCAATAGTGCACTGAATATATACATGGTGAATATATAATACATTTATGAATGTATAATGTTGCAATATATATCTGCCTTATTCACTTCCTAGTCAAGGAAGTACAGCAGCTCAGGAGGCAAGAGAGATTGTGAAAGATTAATCTCTTTTCTTCACTGCTTATGGATTCTCCTAAACTCATTAAACTTAACTGCTGGTCTGGGAGCACAATATTGATCAAATTACTCTCAGCAGCACTGTGTTTTGCATCCTCTGTCAGTCTGGATTAAAGTCCTGGTCACTGGAGTTCATCTTTCATTTAATTGATTAAAAAACACTGGTGAAGTTGCGGGAAAAATATTGGTACAAGTTGCAAACTGAGAAGGAATCCTCTAAAAAATTTACTCTTCAGTGTTTTATTCTATTTTTGAAGAGCATATGTGTAAACTAATTTGTCTTCACTTTGCAGCTCAATCCCCTTTGTGCTTTATGCTGTCTTTGTCTTTATATGGAAATGGAAATACCACGGTGTTCTTTGGCAGAAAAGATGGTTCATTCGGACACTTGCAAAACTCTGATTGCATTTTCCTCCCCAGTGGCTACTGGCAAGACAGGAAAAAGGGAAAGGTCTCTTTGGTGCTAAAAGGTTTTCTTAAAATTAATTTACAGATCTCACAATACAAGAAAAATTTAAATGCTATAGAGGTGCAATTGCCAGCCTCAAGCATTTAAGAAATCAAAGCAGATCCTTTGGTTCTGAAAATCAAAAATTCAGCCTGCAGAAATAATAAATGTGGTATATACTTGTAAAGAAGTAAAGAGGTAGAAACCTTTTAGTTCTAAATGCATGCTTCTCATAACAGGAAAAAATCAAAACTCCAAGAAAAATATCAAATTTCTTGACAACTCAAAAGCAGTTGTGAGTCAGCAGACAAATACTGTGTTTTACTAAAGTTTTTTGCTTTTCCTAATTTTCTTGTTAATGATACCACAATCTTCAGGAAGAATGCTCATCTTTCTACTTGGGAATGGTGGAAGAATCTTGTTGTTTTCTTTTCCTCCTGCATTGCACTTTTGCAAAATAAAAGACCTCAAAATGAACAATCATAGATTAGTTCCATGGTACTAAAGCCTATTGCATATTTAAGCATATGTATATGTATATGTTTATATGTATGACATGTTCAAGTATCACAAAGGCAATACAATGATGTTATGACAGAAAAGAACACTTGAGCTCCTATTATCTAATTTTTATTTAATATTTATTTTAAAATACTATAAAAACACATTTTAAAGATTAAGTGAATATTTTAAAGCATCTGTTTCTACAGATGTCTACTGTTTGATGCCATTTCAATTCTCCCATCATTCAGATCAGTCATCCTGCTTTTGAAAATAGTATTCTAAGTCTTACATGACAGTTCATTACAAGTTTGTTTCCTCAAGACAACTCAGTTCGGCTCTTTAAGTCTTATGGTGACTGGTGTCCTATGGAGACCCTGAAAGACTGAACTACACTATCAATTTATTGAGGAAGGTCTAATAAACTTTCATCCTTGTTTGAAAATACTGTTATTTGAATATTGTCATTCAAGCAAAAATCACAGAAAGGGATCTGTTAGCTAATTAGCACCTTTTTGAAATGGCATACATAATTATTTGAAGCAAGTTCTGGAACACAAAACAAATACATATGGGTAACACCCATGTTTAATATATTACACAGACCTTATAACTAAGTAAAAAACCAATTTCAAGGTCATGAAGAAAAAAACCTAGACTTAAAATTGACTTGAGCTGAAATTGTATATTCTAAATTTTACTTTTAAATTCATATTTCAGAATTTTTAGGAGGCAGCACACTTCAAAAGTGGAAACCAGAGACCATTACCTAGCTACTATAACTGATAAGAAGTAGCTCCACAACAAAAGATGGATAAAATGGGGGGAGAAGGAATTGAAATATTGTCTGAAGTTATTGTTAAGGATATTCAATAAACACAAGCAAACATTTTCTTGAATAAAAAGACAGCAGTAGGACGTAGGGCTTTAAAAAAGGCATTTTTAATTCTGCAGGTTATTGATAATACCTAATCCTGCTTTCATACTTTTACTTCCAGATTTTTATTCAAGTATCTTGAAAGAGGAAAACATTTGTTTCCTTAAAAAAAAATTAAAAGTGTAAAACATAAAGTAAGAGATTTCATATCCTTTATATACTCCGCTTTTTAATAGTTAGGATTTATTTATAGTTTTGTGCATATCAAGCCAGATAAATCCATGTGTGAATTCTTCACTTTTGTTAGATCTTTAAAGTTCTAAACCACTTCACATGAAAGGATCCAGTACACATTTCCCTAAATGTAATTGTTATAAGAATAGATACATTCTAGATTATTACCCTGACTCAAAAGAGAGTTTTTATATATTTTATATATTTTTATATATTATCAATTTTATACTAGATATAAATCCTGAATAAGGAATAAGCTAAAAAACAGAAAAAAAATTAAAAGTAATTCAGCCACAATGTGTTTTTCTTTGTACAACCAAGAAAGAATGTTGATAGGGTTATGAAGCAATATATACCGGCCTTGGGCAGAATTCCAACAGCAGAAAGCTCTTACTTTTAGTGGTAATATCTGTGTAATGGTAATATCTGTGGTGTGGAGGTATCCAACCTGAGCACTAGAGAATATGACATTATAAAACAATTTGATTAGGGTTAGGGTTCTGAGAGACACAGAGGCAATGTTTCCAGACACTAGGGCTGGAATTGGAAAGCCAAATGGATTATTCTGGACATTGTATTGCTGCCTCCAAACCTTTCTAAACTGGAACAGCAACAGTGATGTGTGCTTTGGGCACAGCACCAAGATATCTTTATGGTTAGGGTTCAGAGAGCCAGAAGTCCCACAGTCCCTGGGATACTGGGGCTGGAAAGTGGTGTCATTTCAGGGCACCAGCATGGCAGCCTCTGCACCTTCCTAGTGATTGTTACCTGTGGAGATTGGAAACTCCTCTGCAGTACCAAAGTCCCATTTGGGTTAGGATTAGGGTTAGGGATCAGAGAATCACAGAGCCTACAACTCCAAAGACATTGTTTCTGGAAAAGACATGCGAAGAGGATTACAATAGAGCTGCCTCAACATTATTCCAATCTGGGCCACCCTTGGTGGTGTGAACCTCATTTCTAGCACCAAAATGCTATTCTGTTTTACTTTGGGTACAGAGACCCATAAAGCCTACAGTCACAGGACTCTGGGGCTGGAAAAGGCACACCCAGGGGGTCATGGCAGGGCACCAACAATGCACTCACATATTTCCAGTCTGGGACACCCCCTGACATGGGGACCTCAACTGCAGCATTGTCATTCTGTTAGGGTTAGAGTTAGGCTTCAAAGAGCCACAGAGGCTAAGCCTCTAGGGACTGTGGGACTAGAATAGGCATGCCAAGCAGATAATATATAAGTTTTAAATTTGTTAGGGTTTTTTGTATGAACTCTATTGCCTACTTTTGAAAATATTTTCTATGACAGGATTTTTTGCTCACAACAGCTAAATATCTAATATTTTTGCTATTAAGGGTCTCTAAGAATGATCTATTACCTACTGAGACAAAGACCTCTGGTGATGATGCAGCTGAAATTCATGAAGCAGGAAAGAATCTGCTGGTCTGTGTGACCTCCCAGAGCAGTGATCCACACTCACTGCAGCAACCATGCAGAGCAGATATTTTACTTTGCTAGAACCTGAAAAGGTTTCATTTTTCTAAATCTGGAGGTGACACAGAGTCTCTCCTTTGCAGAAAGACACTTTGATCATGATTGTCTTGCTGAAATATTCAATGTTAAATAGGACTCAACTTCTTAACATTCTCTCTTCTTTCCATGCAAGATGGCATTGGAAATATCTTCAAAAAGATTTTTTTTTGCATTTATTTCCAATAGAAAATTCATAGCAGGAAAAATAAAGAACATTAAATAATATAATTGGAAAAAAACCCCCATAAGTTATTATTGTGGTTTCAAGAATCCATGGATCATTCTTTTATTCCTGTGATTGAAGAGAGGTATCACTTATCACAGAGATATGTGTGCGTAACAGAAGATTCAGTATATTTCACTGATATTTTCAAGTGAACCCCCAGCTTCTAATTTTATTTAGTCTATTACTCCTTGATCTCAACATTACCTAAATTTCATCTCCCCTTTGTATGTATTTCTTCAAAGCCAAGAAAGGATACTATTAAATATCTACGGATTATCTGATTGCAGGTTTTACAAATATAATATTTTTTTTACATTTGACCACACAATACTGTACTTCCATGGTACATTTTCACACCTCTTAACTAAGAATCATAATTTGAAGGTTGCAATGGGAAACCAAGGGTTATATTTCCAAAGACAAACACATGAGAGCACACTGTAACGCAGGGGTATGGCACGTGCAGTAAGCCATACTGTTGTCACAGCAGGACTTCAAATACAAACTTCATTGGTCCAGAAGTGTAGTCAATCCAGTTTAAATATTCTTTGCATGCATTGTAATCTGTAAACAAACACTACATAAAACAATCTTTATTTGAGCATTGAATTTGGTCCTAGATCAATAGCAAAATCAATAGTGAAGTCAATATGCCTGTTCATTAACTGCCAGTCTGAAATAGTAAATTAAAACTCACAACAATCCTTTGGTCTTGAAATTACAGATGCTCATCTTTCCTTGTCATTAAAGGAGTCAAATGAGTCTTTCTTTCTTATTTAGATAATTCTATAATACATTCAAATAAGTGGCTTGAAAGTAGTTTAAGAGCTTTCAGCTGGATATTTTTTTGCCCATTTCAGTACACATGGAAACAAAAAATATGAAGCCTATCTTGTCTCTTTTTATCCATTCTTATGTCTTAGATTAGATTTTATATTTAAAAATAATTATTTAGCAGTACAACACCTTTCAAGATTGAAGGGTAATATATAAAGCACAAGATTAGTGCAGCCTACATATGTTTAAATAGTTTGAATAAAATAATTTGAAATCTGTCTGTGAGAATAATTTACAACACAACCTCAAGTTTTTGAAAGAGTATCAGTTTAAGTAAGAACAAAACCAAGGAGAAATACAATACATTTCAAACTTTCCAAATCTTCTTAATGAAATTTGCATGTTCTAAATTCATATTAATGAATATTCATTGTATCTATATATTTGGACTTTCTTCTCTGGTCCTCCTGAAAATAAGCACCCTGTAAATTTCAGATGTATGAAATTTGAATTTAAAATATTTTTACAAAGTTAAGTAATGTTATAAAAGCTATGACAAAGATATTTCATCAAAAACTGTAAACCGTTTACTTCTGAATATAGTACTATGCACTAGGAAAGATATTTTTAGATTAACCATATTAAAAATATAAAGCAAACAGAAAGAAAATTTATTTTTATATTGCCTCTATAAACACCTCATGGATACAGCCATTAGAAAAATAGAAAATTGCCCATCAATTTCATGTGCCTTCTTTTACCTAATTTTAGAATTTTTTAGTGCTTCCCATCAATTCTGAGTGCCCTCCAAGTAAGAACAATCATTATTGTAAAACCTGTAGCAGGCTTTGTACTCGTCCATCTCCCACAACACAGTCTATTTCTGTCTCACAGAACACAAGACAGAGACTTAACTTGTGTTCTGGTGAGTGATGGGGACTATTTATTAACATTACCAAGGAAAAAACATCTATTCTATAGTGAGTAGTTTCACATGATGGATTGCATGTTATTTTAAATTTGCATTACATATCAGGAAAGATTGATAGTACAGAAACAATATGTCATCTTAAAATTAGTGAGATAATACAAAATGTCCCTTGGTATCTGTACCATTGTATGAAACACAGTCTTCCATTTTATTCTGGATATAAGTTAAGGCAACAACAATCACATATACTTCTCCTTTGCTTAATCAGAGGACAGTTGATCAAACTCAGTCTCTGGAAAGGCTGGAAGAGAGACACAATACTGAAATAAAGCATTGAATCTCAAAATAATGATTCTAAACTTGAGATTTAAAGTTCATAATTTATCTGCATTCAGGAAAACTTCCCTGCAGGATTTTCCAGAAGCTGCTCTGGCAGTCCCACCAGCGCCACATGTACTAGAGGCTCAGGGTCCCAGCTATCCTTGACAAGTTTACAGGGAGCTCTCAGCCACACTGAAGCCAGATATTAACTCTGGATTTGCTAACTTCAGTCTGTACTAAAATTACTTCATTTGTGTTTGTCATTAGCCATGTGGGTTCTGCTGGATATGACGCGCAGGAAAATATCACAGTCAAGATGAGAGAAGGGTTAGTAACTAATAAACCTGAGATACTGAAAAAAGTACTTTAGTAGTCCAAACTATGCAGTTTATTAATGAGAATATTTTGCAGTTTCACATTAAATTAATGAATCTGAGTCTGAGAACACTGACAAATGATCAGCCAAGCACTGCAGATTCTCTTGGTGTGCTCACTTCTGTATGCGGTGTGCCTCACCTGTATGAGATGTGCTGAGTGCTGGCATGAGAAAACTACTTCACAACTCAAGGTGCTGGCTAATGCCATTTAAACAAATGCTTGTATGTTCCTTGTTTTACTACTTTTCAGACTTTTTTTGACAATCTCAGAACTTACCTTGCTGTCTGAATATGCAGCTCCTTTAACTTTAGAGCAGACTGCCAGAAACAGTCTCCATTCAGGGAGCTGCTGTATGCTACTGGAGTTTGGGCTGCGGGGATACTGCCTCTGGCACTGAAAATTGTACACTATCAGATCCAGGGCGTGTCTCCCATCTCATTGGGATGGATATGGCTGCTGCTGTTCCTGTTGGCAGGTCTGGGCAATGGAACATGGATTCCAGAGATACAGCTGGAGAGGTACATTCATGCAGAGACATGCACCAGTGTATTGAGCTATAAAAACCAACACAGACAGGAAATGTTGTCATGGCACCCACATAAATACCTCCAGCTCTCACATACATGAACACAGCTAGCTAGTGCTTTCATTTTATTTCTGTTTTTCAAGTCTGAAATTTACCTGTGTAAACACATATAGATACAGAGGACTGAAATTCCCTAATGGAAAAATACACTCCAGGCTCTACATGCTGCAGGCATCCCAGAGTATTCTGTAAACTCCTTCCCCTTTTCCAGGTGCTAGCCTCTAGGTACATACACAGAGAGTGAAATGTACAGCAAATAGTAAAAAGCATGATTTACTAACGACACAGGACAGACAGCACCGGTCAGGTAGGGAACTCAGTCAGACAAGCGTGCTATTCAGCAGCTTGTTTGCATACAACTATCCCTTTCTATTCTCCTCTCCATTTTCCATATTTGTACTTCAGTAAACTACTTTGATTCCCTCTTTTCTTCAACACTTCCTTCTCTGAAGAAACTCATCACTAATACCTTTTTCCAATTTGTCCCAGTTAAGCTAAATTCATAACCACATTCGGTATTTCTGATAGCCTTCCTGTGCCTAATCCTTACAGGAAGCCTTCATTATATGGTAGCAAGCAGGATTCCAGCCAGTTTCAACATTGTGTGTTGTAGCTAAAAGAGAAAATAAAAGTACTTTTTGGGCTTTGAACATATTCTTGCCAGCTTCGCTACTGCATCTTTGAACCTCTGAAATTCATTCAGCTTTCATCCAGTTTTCCTTTGACCTTTCTGGAAAAACTATGTTTCCTTCTACCTTGTCAAACTTCATTCTATTAAAGTAACTTTTAGCAGGAAAGTGTACAGTAATAGCAAAAGCATACTTGTCAAGTTTCTGTCAGGTATTCCAGAAACCTCATTATTTTCGGGACAAGGGCTGTATTGTCAATGCTCTGGCTGACACACAGCTACAAATTCTGAGTCATTTCCAAAGCCCTTAGTCAGAATAATGCTCAAATTTTGTTCTTCTTTTAACAACTAATTTTAAAAGTGTATTAAAGTACTGAAGTTGTTCATAGGTATTAGGATAAACATAATATACATGCTGTCACAAGCTGCAGAACTAATGTTTCTTACTGACATACCTGAGATTTCTGTTTTGAAGGCAAGAAACAAACCTGGGCTTGTCCAAGAGAAATTCACTTGCCTTTAGAAAAAAATCTCTGCATTGGGAAAATGTCAGTAGTATAAAATGAAATCAAAACAGAAATAGAGGTTACCATACATACCAGGGTCTAAAGTGCAACAAATGGATCTCAACAGCATTTACTGGCTTTGACTGAGTCTCCACACATCCTGTACACCAAGAGACCCAGGATATACAATTCTGGTGAGACTGTTGTAGGTGTGGCTGTCTCCATCTGTGCCTGTGGTATTTGCTGGGTCCCCAGGATGAAGGAGGAACTGAGAATCTGACTCCATGTTCATAGAAGGCTAATTTATTATTATATTATATTATATTATATTATATTATATTATATTATATTATATTATATTATATTATATTATATTATATTATATTATATTATATTACATTACATTACATTACATTACCTTACATTACATTACATTACATTACATTACATTATATTATATTATATTATATCATATTATATCATATTATATCATATTATATCATATTATATCATATTATATCATATTATGCTATACTGAAACTATACTAAAGATTAGAGAAAGGATACTTGCAGAAGACTTAACAAGATACTAACTCAAAACTTGTGACTGACTCCTCAGGGTCCTGACACAGCTGGATGGTGACTGGTCATTAAGTAAAAACAATTCACATGTGGGATAAACAATCTCCAACCACATTCCAAAGCAGCAAAACGCAGGAGAGAAAAATGAGATAATATTGTTTTTCCTTTTTCTCTGAGGCTTCTCAGTTTCCCAGGAGAAGAATCCTGGGCAAGGGGATTTTTGAGAAAATATGACAGTGACATATGTCTCCTAGAAAGACCCTTCTTGTCTTCACTGCAGTTAGCTCATCTCCATCATGGACATGTGGATTGGCCCCTTGTACTGACGCCTGAGAGCACTGTTTGGCAGCCTCATGCTCCTGCTGGGAACCAATCCCAGCCTTGGCTCAGTGCTCACCCAAAGTCCCTGGGACTTGTGGCAGGGCTCATTGGTGGCTTTGGTGCTTCCTGCCCCTCCAGGCCCTGCCAACCACACCATCGGGGGTTTACAGCCAAAGCCAGGGGCTTTGCTGTGCTTGGCCCCATGGGAGCCATCGATCCTGGCTGTGCTCTGCCATTAATTTCTGGTTTCTGACCCAAACTCCACAGACACTGGCCCGCTGCAGTTCAAGGTCTTGCCTCCATGGCTTCCCCAAAGTGAAAAGTCTGGCCCTGAGTTTTGGATGTCCCCACAGAGCCAAACTGCTGACCAGCCCTAAGCACCTGAGTGAGCCCTCTCCCACTGGTCCTGCCAGGACTCGGGGCTCCTTAGTGGCAGTGTCCTCTCCCTCCAGGAACATCAGGAGCAGCCTGGATATCCTGCCCAGCTCCAAATGCCCTGCATTGTCCCTGCCATGATCCTGACACTACTCCAATATCCCCATTTCAGCCTGAAGGCTCTGTTCTGTGTTTATATCAGCTCCAGGTTCCCTGTCTCACTCCCAAGTGCCCTTTGTGATGGTCCTGCATTTGCCTTCCTGGGTTCCTCAACTGGATTTAAGCTCCAGCCTGAGCCATGTCCCTTTTCCAGTTGCCCCACTCTTCATCCTGTGAAACAGACCCCTGAAGTCCAGTGGGGATCAGAACTTCTAATACCTGATCTCTGTGAGACAGGAGGACAACACTTGCTTGGGAGAGGAAAGGATGGCTTCTCTTGAGGTTCTGAGGGCACTAAAAAGAAGTTTTCCTGAGGCCTTGCTCAGCATCCACTCTAGCTTCCTTCCACCCCTGCCCATGGCCCAGGATCCCATTTCAGCTCAGGTCATGGTCACTGAGTGCTGACCTGAGCAATGTTTTAGGTGTGCCTTTCTCTAGCCCTGTGAAAACAATTCGTTTCTACATGTAATACCAACCTAGACCTTTTGCACTTCATGTATGTGTTTTCCTCAATGTAAGAAGAAAAGTAAGATGCGTCAGTAAAAACCAAAAAGAAACAAAAAAACTACAAATAAACAAATGCTCTCTGCCACAATCTCACATATTACATTTTCTCATGTAAAAAGAATGCTAAGACATATTATTTCATTCTTTAATATATGATCTATTTATTTATGGACATGTCCATCTGTAGTCTTTTTAGATCTTAAACTTACATTATATAGCAAGCATTTGCTGTAACTGCAGTGTGAAATCATACTATCTTAACTGTTCTTAGCTGTAGGATGTTCGTGCTCTAATGAGGTACTCATCTCACATAGATGAACTTTTCTGCCACTCTTGCTCTTTTTCATAAAAAATATAATTGGCTATTCAGACTTCCTGAAAGTATGTGAAACACCACAGACTTCAATCAGTTAATCCCACAGGCTCAAACACAGATGGGGCTCTAGGAAATGAAAGACAGAAGAGCAATGTTATCTGTATTGCAACCTTTTTGTTCAGTTTGCAGTCTGACCGCAGCTTACACTCTGCGGTCAAAGGAAAGATTAGTTCTAAAGCACAGCATCACTAGTTGAAGGCTATGATCATACGCTTTATAAGAACCATATAAAAAACTAAAAGGGAAGATTGCTTCTGAATTGAATTTGAAGTTCTTTGACTGTATTTAGGGATAGCTACGTACCATCTAAATGAGCTCCCATAATATTAAAGATATTGTAATATAAAATAGGACCACATTGTTAGTGCATAAAAGAGATTTAATTAAAATCTTTGTGATCTCTCCAATTCCTCCCCTAAAATCTATCTGGTTAAAGATCAGTCCTGAGGGAAATAAAATAATATTGGTATGATGGCAAAGCTAATAAAAAATTGATCATTGGGATGTTTTCTCTGCAAAGAAGCTATCATTTGGAAACTGATCATTATTTAGAACACCATTTTGATGAGTGCTGCTTATTTCAATGGTGAATTGAAGACATGAGGTGCACGTTCTGAGCAGCGCAGTTTTGAGAAAAGATGCACAAATATATGATGGGAGTTGAGATGAAAGAAGATGGAGAAAGTGAATCAAATCAATCAGTAACTGAATTATATTGTCTGGGTTAAATCTGTGTATGAACCAACAGCTTATCTTTTTCAAAAAGGAAAGTCTAGGGAGTTAATTCCACATGCAGCAGCATGTTGCTGTGTGCAAAGCCATAAACTCATGTTGAATTCATGTTGAGTCTTTCAGCTCTTTTTCAGCATCTTTCTTAAGTCCTGTTACAATTTTCTACTTCAGAAACAACAGAAGCTTGCAGAAGATAAAACTTTATTATCTCTGGTTTACTTATATCCAGCAATTTCTTCAGTTTAGAAAATACTTTGCAGTATTTAGAACTCATATTGAAAAAAAAATTGAAATAATAAAAAATAGGATTTAGAATGGTTCCTGAGTTCAAATTTGTGTTCTAACACAATATGAACTACAAATTCTTTTTTTTTTTTTAAACAGACTCAGTCCAATATGAAATGTAGTAAATCGATAAAATAAAATCATTCAACAATATTCACTTTTTTTTTCCAAAATATTCCTCGTTCCTCTCCATGCAAATCAGTGATTTTGAAACAAACTAGCTAAAAGAACTGTTCCATACCTGTACTCTGCTTTGCCACATATATCATGGTAGACACTCTGATGATGATCTAATGAAGCTGGTGGTGAAAAAGTAACATCTTACTGTATATCAATATATGTTACTGGCTGCTACTATTCACTGTTCTGAAAAGCAATGTAAAGCAAATTATAGAATTCAGGATTTTTTACATTTCTGTTGAACGAAGGAAAAGTTGATATGTTTTCCTATTCTATGCTTCATGGTTAGGCACTGGTTCATCTTTGCAACCAGAAGTGCAATTATTTCTTTGCAAATTATTCTTCTCAATGTTAGCAAAGGACAGATATGAGATTTCTATTACCTACACACATCAGAAATACTCTGTAAGACTGATAACAGGGAAGACTATGACACATAAACAAAACATGTATTTGATAAATGAGATAAGCAAGACAGGAAGAGTTTGACTACCTTCAAAGTTTAGCCTGAGATTAATCTAGTCACTGTTTTTGTTTTTCCATGTAATAAGACTTAGCTATTCCTTCCTTAAAAAGCAAAGTAAAAAGAATAAGACAACAAAAGACTGTAAGAATTTTTACACCAGCCCAATGAGATAAAAGATTCTTTGACAATAATATCTCCCAAATGAATCAATAACTTCGCATACTGTTTTGAAATATTTGTATAACCTAACATCATGCATTTAACTGCAGCAACACAATGTTTTAGAGACAAAAGTGCAGGTCAGCCTTTCATGATATGCTGAAAAACAGGTAAAATTACGTTCCATTGGGATGCTTTGAACAGGCAGTGAACTAGGTGAGTCCAAATGCCTCTTTCAAACTATCTGAAATTATTTTGGTTTCTTCTTTTGAAATCTAGGGCTAAAGTATAGGCACAATGAAGCAGCATGGAATTTAAACATTTCTGTAACAGCATAAGTGATTGCTTGTAATCATACATAGCTGGGGAAGCAGAATGAAGGGTGTTTGTTCTTTTGTTTCTCCTTTGAATTTTATATGGCATCAATATTTTTTATTATTTAGAAAAATCGTTAAGTTAAATATTTACATTTTCCAATCAAAAATAAATATTACAAGCATTAAAGTGGAATCAAAGGTTTTACTGAAAAAAAGCTATTTTTGAACCCACACTTAAAAAATAATTGATAGATATTATTTACTGTTTCTTCTACACTATTTTTTTTCCTGCAATTAGTTTCACAGGAGACTTATAGTCATTGCTCCTTTAATTACTTCTCATATTAAAAGAATGAGTTCAATTTTCTTAAAGGCTTACTGAGATTGTTGAGTGTCATGAATGGAGCGGGAGCTTCAGACAAAGTTTATTAAAGAAGTGCTCCCAAAGAGCAATGTGGTGCAGAAATTCATATCTTTAATCAAATAAGAAAAAAACCTACTTCACATGCTAGGAGCAAGTACAAATCCAGTGTTTTAAAAATTTTTTTGCTAAAAATAATGAATTGATTCCTTCTCCTTTCTTCTATTTCAGCTTTTTGACGTTAGCTGGATATTAACCACTTAGATTAGCTAACACCTCCTTCACTGCTTATGTCCTTTGCAGAACTGTGTTTTATTTTGAAGAAATTTCTCTCCAGTGTCTCTGGTGAGATAATTATCTCCTTACAGAGGTAAGTATTTAACTATTTTGGAGTTAAGTTTTGAGTCAAGTTACTATACTGAGATAAATATAAACTTTGTCATAACGGGCTGTAAGATACTGCTTTGTATTTACACATTCATCATGAAGTAAGAAGTAAGATATATTTTATCAAAGTTTAAACAGTTTTTAATCAGTAGGTGCAATAGACATGATGTTAAGTGCTACCTCAACTACCAAACCAGACCAAGTAAATATTTGTTTCAATATATTGGCATGATATGGTAAGGAACACTGATGGAGTACATTTCATTTCATTTCATTTCATTTCATTTCATTTCATTTCATTTCATTTCATTTCATGTTTAAGGGTCTCCTGGACTTTTATGTCATCTTCATAATTTTATTACTTAGTATTGCAACTATTAATGTTAGTTGCAACATATTTTGATCAGAGAGCCTTCCAGATTTTTAGTCTTTATTTTTGAGGAAACCGCCCACGCAAACTGCATTCCTGAGATTAAAATTTCCGTTCTGCTAGTGGATGACAGCTGTTATGAAGATGCAGCACTTAACCTTGTGCTTCCCATTTTTGCCCTCATTGCTTCTAACTAACGACTTCCAATTATTCTCAAACTGCTGAAAATAGAAAAATGTTGCCTCTTACTGTAATTCACTCTCTGTCAAAGTCACGAGGCAGCAAAATTTCCTGAGACACTGAAAATTTGCAAGTGTTCAAGCCAAAATAATCCCCAAATATTTAAAAATATTGTTGACAGTAATTTTTGTTCTTTTTCACAACAAGCACATTCAGAAAGTGTTAGAAAACCTGAATATTTATATACTGAGGTTGTGCAGTGGCATTGGTAAGTCTATAGGGTTTAATTTTTTGTTTGTTTCCCCCCCCACAGAGTACATTACATTATCATTTAGTTCCCAGGGAAGCAATGTTAAATTAAGATAATCTGAAAAACATTATAACTACTGTTTGGAAGCCACTACTAATTTGTGATTCCCAACTGAATAAAAAAATCAGTTTTATTTACAATAAATCATAAATCATATATCTATACTTTTTTATTGAATATCAAAATATAGGAAAACAATAGTAAACCAGGGGGTTTTCTTCAGATTAGTGTGGTCCTCCTGCTACACAAACTCTGAAATGGATAAAGCACATTTGTCCCATAAACAGGATACGATAGTCTTGCAACTAAAGAAAATATGTAATCAACAGCTGTCTTTTGCAAAGAATTTACCTTATTTACAGTTCTCCAATTTTTATTGAACTCTTAGGTTTTACTTGCTGTGAATTGTAGTGAAAAAGTGTTTAAACTCCTTTTTAGAGAATACTTCTGTTTTTCATAATTTTGCCAGTCTAAATAGTGAAATATTTTGTGTATTTACAGAGAAACTCAGGAGTCCAGAAGAGATCTGGTAGGGTCAATATAACATGTCATTCTATGAATACTATTTCCAATCACCTCAGGTGGTATTACAGTGGTCAGTAGAAACTGGGCTAAATGGGAGCAGTGCATAGAAGCTTTCTCAAATTTTGAAAACATTTTCTAAGCTCTTGTCAATTTATTCTTTGAAGTAGCGAAGTAAAGTTCAAGACTCTGAAGTACCTCAAAACTGCAACAGTAACAAAAACTTGACTCACAACTATTTAAAAAAAAATAGTGTTTATAATTTGCAACACTGTCTACTGCAAACCTGAGGAAAATGGTCTTGAAAAGTATGAGACTGAACAGCTAAACTGCTATAGACACAGTATACCATAACCTCATAGGAAGAACAGAGATCTACCACTGAACACATCATCAGTCCTCAAACATATGCATATTTCAATAGCAAAGAAGATCTCAGAATCAGAACAGAATGAAAATGTAGCTCTTTGAGCTGTCCAAGCCCCCCTAATCAGAGGAAATGCTGATTAAGACAGGAAGGATGACAAAATAAAACAAGTAAATTCTTTTTACCTGTATGTCTTCAAGAATATTTATCATGACCATGTACTGTGCACTTGAGAAACACCTCAAGAAGATCAGTTCTATTTTGTTTACTCTTCAGTAAGAAAGCAGCAAAGTAAAAATGTCTTATCACTAATTCAGGGAAAACAAACCAACAGATGCCCAAAAGCATCACCATATTTCCCTTCTGATTTTAGTAGCAATTTCAAATTATTTTGTTGCACCCATGTCCAGTAATACAATATCTAAAATATGCAGTGGTTTTAGAATAGTCATTTTGCAATCCATAATAGGAGAATAGAGTCCTGTATTTAAAAAAAGATCAGCTTGCTTTATTTTTCTCTGCCATATTCTTTTGTGTTTACCTTGACTTGCCACTTCAGTTACACATGTGCATTATAGTGTCCAAAAAAACCCCTGTGAAAATAAATATATTTTGAAAAATCCTTTTTTGTTTAACAATTTTTTTATGGTCGCTAATAAAAAGTGAAGAAACAAGAAAGGCAAGCTACATTGTCACCATTGAGCAATCTGTTTCACAGGAGGTTAATAATTAATTCTCTCATAACTGGTGAAAAAGAGGTAAAGGTCAATAAATAAATAAACAAGCACTCACAACCCTCTAATGGTCATAACAGCTGTGGTTTTGACTGGAATGGATAATAGTATAAATCGTGTCACTTAAAGGGTGGTCAGACATAGGAATAGGCTGCCCAGGGAAGTGGTGAAGTCACCATCTCTGGAAGTGTTCTAGAAGCTTGTGGTTGATGCACTTGGGAAAATGGTTTTGTGGTGAACACATTGGTGCTGGGTTAGTGGTTGGACCTGCCGATCTTTTTGGTTGAGGTCTTTTCAGATATTAATAACTCTATGATTCTACATCAAGCTGGATTAATGATACTATACTTAAAATAACAATAGAGAAATTCAAGAATACTTTTTAGATGGCTATGATTTATTCCTAAGCATTGAAGAAAGGAATATCAAGATATAACACTGGTAAATATTTTGAATAGCTTTCCTTTCAATATATGATGGCAAAGAATTCCAAGAGCACATAAGTACTACTAATATCAAAAGAGCAGGGGATAGACTAACTCA
This sequence comes from Fringilla coelebs, assembly GCF_963513975.1. Taxonomy (NCBI): domain Eukaryota; kingdom Metazoa; phylum Chordata; class Aves; order Passeriformes; family Fringillidae; genus Fringilla; species Fringilla coelebs. The sequence continues at coordinate 45,781,520 of NC_140029.1, forward strand.
GGAAATTACTGTAATAGCCATTCCAGATAAACATCTGTAACCTCAGCTGCATAGAGAGCTAGAGGCAAACCTTAAACGAGAAGTTCAGACATGAGTTAATTAATGTTTTAAAACAGGTATAATGGAGATATTATAGGTTTTTTTAAAAATAAAATTATTTTTATATGTGTTATATAGATGCTTAGGCTGTTATAAACTTGCCAAGATGTAGAAATGCATGTGTCATTATTTCTCAACATTTCAAAGAAAGACTTGGAGAAATTAAACAAAATGTCTAAAAACAAATATAAAAAAAATAGAAATGTTCCTAAGGAATAATGCTTCTTAAAATGTTTTCTTTTTGTGTTAAAATATAGCTAACTTACAGGCTATCTATTAAGAAGCCTTTTATTCCATTAGAAAATTGTGGTTTGAAGATTAGTTATAGTTTCTAATCATCTAGTAACAGAGTCAATATTTGCAATTCTGAGAGAACAATGCCTTGGACTTCTTTATGCAAGTCAGAAGGGAACTATTTTAACTGGACTAACATAATGGTTAGTCATTAACTTGATGTTGCTACCTGGCATAGGGATGTACATGCACTTCTTGCTCTCCTCATCTGAGGAGGAGATAATTCTTCTGAAATCATTCCTTCTAAGTGCACAGAATGCATAAAGACTTCCACTATTATTAGTGTGCCCTGAATTTCTATTTCAGGACTACTGTATTTACATTACCTGGCATCTCCTTCCTTAGTTACTTTTGATTAAGGGCTCTATTGTACCTAAAGAGGAATCAATTTAATTCCATTGCCTTTATTTTATTTTATTTTATTTTATTTTATTTTAAAAATAATAATTGTTTTATTTAGTTTAGCGTAGTTTAGTTTAGTTCAGTTTAGTTTAGTTTGTTTTGGTTTTTTCAGTTGAATTGCATTAACTTAATTTCTGCTATTTTTGCCATATGTTTTGTGTAAATGGATAAAATAATGCGTCTCACTGGAAAAATATATAAAACCAATTGTAGTTCAAGATTTAGGCATCTAAATGAAGACATAAAAAAAAAACAAAACAAAAAACCACAAAACAAAAAACAAACTAAAATAATAGATCAGATAGATTTCCTAGCTTTCATTTTACCTAACAGAAATCTAATCAAAACAGTCAATGGAAACCAGAGTAAAACTTTGTGAGAAGATGTCAAAATTATTTAGTTGTTTTGTGTTATTTAGGACCATCTTGCTTATATCTGGTACCTATGCATGGCTGATGGATATAAAGCAGTATTTGCAGAAAATGCTCCAAAAAGATCAGCAGTTCTAGATGGCACTGGATGACTAACAGGATTTTGCCCTCAGTGACTACATTAGAAAGGACTGAACCAGTGCAGGAATTTAAAATGGGTGAAACCAAATCATTATGAATCATTATCAGCAGAACTTTAGAATCCAAATTTCCTATCATCTTCCTATCATTTCTTTCTTTAGAATTATTGAAAAATCTTTTAGGTTATCACTAGGAGTCAGAATATTTAATACAAAAAGACTAATAATAAAGTAAAATAAGAAATACAGATAATGAGTCGATTTGTATAAGCTTTATAATAGCCATAGCTGGGGCTTGTGTGTTCTCATTAATTTCAATCCGTTCTCTAACTAGAAAAGTGTTCAGCTTTCCTAACTATATTTGAATTATAGTATCAAATATTAGTATTTGATTTTGTGGGAACCTTTCAGATAAATGCATATGTGCAATAACACACTGAAATGGAAGTATTTTGTGCAGGCTTTTCTTGTTCAGGACAGTGTGGACACGAAAGGAATTTTGATTATATGGCAGGTGATATAGGGCTTAGACTAGATGTTCTTTAAAGGTCCCTTTCACCCCAAGCCCAAATTCTTTGTAATTATGTTAAGCCAGTTGCCTTCAGAATTTAATCTAGCATTTTTATAATCAGCAAAAAGATGTGAGTTCACTCAGGGCTAGTGATTCCATTACGGCAGTATCATCTCTTTGGGTTATACATGTCATTTACAAAACCACACACCTTGTCATCACAGTTTATTTTCTTTGTAACTGGAACTGCTTTTATTTAGTAAATATTTTTCTGCTTTTTCTATAATTATGATTCTCAGGTAGGTTAGCTATCTAAGAGTTTATACAGATATTTTATGGAACAGGAGAAAGAGTGTTTTTATCACCTGTAGAGTGATAAAAACTGTAGAGTGCCTGTTCACTCTGAACAGAAAATCTGAAACAAGTTGCGGGAAATATGTTTAACTGCTAAATTTGAGTACAATTCCAGTAGAAGTCATCATCTGTAAGTCTTTTAGTCTGGGGCTAAGAAACCACCTAGGCAGATTGATGAAAACTCTTTTAAAAGGATTTGCTGGTGATCATTTTTAAGTTAAGAAATATTACAATAAATATCATGGAAAATCCAAAGAGACTTTCATTTATGTGATTGGGCTGAGACAGAAAGTAACATTTAGTGTTGACATTTGTACAGCTATTCATGCTGAAAGGAAAAACACCAGCCTCAAATGTAAATTACACAGTACTGTTTATTTTTTTTTTAAATATCCCAAAATAGATCTTAACTGGTAGTGAAGGTTTCAGAGAAAGAATAAGAATGTATAGAGAAATTCTAAAAGGAGTGATCTTCTAGACCCTTTGTTAGGAATGGCTAAAAAATATTTCTTGACTGTATGGAAACTAGTTACTATTATAGCAAACAACTATATGTATTTCACAAAATAAAGTGACAATCAAAAAAGCATGTGGTAATAGGTTATAAAACAAAAAAAAATTCTAATTCATGAGCTGACTTTCCTATTGTTTAGCCTTTTTTTGCGGAGGATTTCTATTTTTCTAACTGCTATTGATGTTTATTGCATCCAGGTTGAAGTTGCTATGGCTAATACATATTTTTCAGTTTGTTAAGTCATCAAAATCATGTGAGATACACAAATAATTTATTTGTATTATTATAGTTAATGATGCATAATACCTCTTCATAAAAAGTCTGTGCACAATTCTTTTTCAGACTCAATTTTAAACTATGTAAGTTCTCTTCAGGAAAAAAAAAAAAAGTTTTCCTTGGTAGTTAGGTGCATGTATTTGAGTTATTACATCTTTGAATTTAGATAGAAAGTTGTCTTTCCTGGTTCATATTTCCCTGACTTTCTCCATAAGTTACTTCCATGTACAAATATTAGATTTATACCCCTACTTGAATAAAGAATACCAGTCAGTTCATTAATATAGAAAATTCTCACAGAATATTTCCTAATGATAGCATTTATTTTTCATTAAAAAGACGAACCAGTAAAAAACCCATTGAAGTGATTATACCTAAGTGGCATGGTTTTGGTTTTGTTTCATATATTTGGTTGGCTTTGCTATTACAGGGACAGTGAAAACCCTATAATCTTGCTGAAGCATTAAAAAAGAAAAAATAAAAATTGACCTGATATCGTTTTCTTCAAAGAGAAATAACAACCTACAAAAAAAAATCCCAACAAAAATTATAAGCTTAATTCCTGTGTGCTGGGAAATATCTTTTTTGCTGGACTACTATAAAAACTTCAGCACTCTGCAGCTCTGCTACTACATTGTAAGTCATTATTTCTGTGCAAAAATGGGTCGTTACACATTTGATAGATGGGTGAATTTTGTGTTCATAGCACACAGAATTACACTTCCACAAGCATCAAATATATTCAAAGCCTGACTGAACATAGTCCTGGGAAACCTAGTGTAGCTGATCCTGCTGGCAGGGGTGGAGTGATTGGAGTTAGTGATCTCAAGAGGTTCCTTCCAAACTAAATTATTCTGTGAAATGGATAGAAATTGCACAGTAGCAATAGACAGTGACTTAAGTTATCATGTATTCCCAACTGAAAAGATTCCTGAAAATCAGACTGATTTGGTTGTGAGAAACAGATAAAAAAACCCCAGCAATAATAGTGAAGAGAAATTTTAAAATATAAGAAGAAAGTGAAAGGAAATAAAAATTTCTTGCAGTTGTCTGTACCTTCGTTCTTGTTATCTTTCAGTGGTTTATTATCTTCCTTTGTCCAAAAAGTACATGAAAGCCACTTTGAGTGTAAAATGTATACACAAATTGAGTGGGATGTACATGCATACACAAATAGAGTGGGATGTACAGTAGTTTAAAAAAAAAGTGTCATATATTTTTTAAAACTTGCAGAAAGCTAGTCTAGTTCACGGCATGTAAGTGAATAGAATCCTAAACATTAGGTGGATTCATCCTACTTAGATCAATTAAAACTGGTGTTTTATAACCTGCTCCAGCTCTTTTGTTTCACTTGTGTGCCCACTTGCACAATAAAAAAAAAATAAAGCAGAATATGACAGTATTTACCATCTGTTTTTCCATATTCTCATCACTTATTTTTTTATAATGCAGACTTACCATCTTTGTAGTCCAGCCATTTGATAATTATTCTACTTCCAATTTCCTGCTTCTTTCCTGTAGTGTATTATTTGTCCCATAGTGCATGCCCGGTACAAGTCTATTTTGTTCCAGCCAAATTCTATGGGTATTTGTTTCTCAGTTCTTTAACAATTATCACCTTTCCAAACAAGTCTTTAAGCAATAATTTCTCTGATCAGGACTGAAATTGGGTTATTGCAAGGCATCCTTCCTTGACTGCTTCATGTAATTAAAAGTAGACCTAATTCCTAATCTCTTTGAGTTTGACTGAAAACAAACAAAGTGTCAGATACTATTTGAGATGCTGGAGTAACCTGAATCATGACTAGGGGAAGAAAAACACACATTTTTCTGCAAAGAAGCCAGATATACTGGGTAAACCTGAGCCTCAGTCTATGGGAAATCCATAATGTAGCACGCAACAAAAGGAATCAAATATCTAGTCAAAAGGACAAATGCTTGAAACCACAAATCTTCTTAGCTATTGATGTAAGGAAGACTATCTTTATTTCTTCAAGCGCTTTTAAATATTTTCCAAACTGAGAAGCTTTAAGGAAACTAATTGAGAGCTTGTATTCAGAGAGTGATGTTTAGACATGCATTTTTTAAAGGGAATTCAGCTAATGTCAGTTTAGAGACCAGACAAAAAGGATTTCTATCCAGTTTGTGATTTAGATGTTTTCTGACAAGTTACTAAAACTAGTCTATGAGATAAATTAGCTTTTTGGCACATGCACCCTAAATGAAATATTATCATGAAAAATGCTAAATAAAGTGAGCTTAGTTTTATTGTTGTTGCTGGTTTTGTTTTTCTTTTTGGTTTTGTTGTTGTTGTTTTTTCAATATTATATTCCCAGCATATTTGCAGCATTGGGCAACAAGAACAGAACTTGTCTTAATTTGTAACCTGAAAGTCTCTGTAGGAATAGCTCTGAAAGCCTTAATAGATGTGATGGTGAAAAATCAGATTTCTCTCAGAGACTCCAGGCATCTCTTCAAGACTAGAACAAACATATTTTATCCACATTATATTACATTTGTCCATGGAACACCTCTGTGTTCCACAAAAGGTCACATGGCCCTAAATCTGAATAACTGTTTTCTGTTCTTTACTGTTTCAAATCCCTGGAACAATGCAAAGGCATTTTTGCAGCTCATTGGGCTAATAATTTATTAGCTTGAAAGTGCTGATATGTTGGATGAAGGGATAATTGCTAAGACTCTACAGCACTCTGTGATAATTTAAAAGACTTTAATGGGAGAGGCAGTGAAAACTCGGTAGTATCACCATATCACCTTTATTATACTTTCTGCGCTGTTTTGTTTTCAGTAAAGTGCAAGAGACCCAGAAAAGAGCTAATATTTATTCAGTGTTCATGAGCAAGGAACCAAGACTCAGAAGTGAACATGAAAAAAGTTATTTTTCAACAGAGATTTATCCAGTAAGTTCCTAGATTTCTAATAATGATCTAGTAAACCACCCTGTGACCAATTTTGGAAACACATAGATTTCAGGGTTTCTGGAAATTTAAGCTCTGGACTACATGGCAGAGAGCTGAAAAACCACTTTGCTGCATGACATGTGGACAAGTAGCATTTCACATCAACATTCAGCTCTTTTCAGTCCCATTTTTACAGGCAAAAAGCCAAGACAAATCGTTTGCAAATTTGCCTTCCAATTGAGAAAATGTCAAGCAATCCAGAAAGAAAGAAAGAAAGCCCAAAAAAGTGACCCAAAACACTTCGACAGACATATTTTTGCATGAAAACCATTATCAAAAACATGCAGCTTAAGTGTGGCAAAATCTGTCTAGTTTTCTCACTGTTCAGCAATTAGTGAATACACTGTTCAAGCAGGCTATAATGTCTCATGTGGGAATCAAATTTCAGAAGTGTAGAAATGGATTTCCTTTTAGATACATAAGAACCTTATCAATATGTACCCTATCATAAGAACCTTATCAATATGTACCCTATCACTCTGTATAAATTTTATTAGTGAATAATTAGCTATGATTTTCTTCTTCCTGAAAAGTTTTGACAAATTCCATGTAAATTCCAATATAGAGAGGTCTATTTATCTGGTACTGTGTGAAACTGTAAGACTAACAAATTTTCCATTATTTGAGTTTTAAGTTACTCTTGTCTTGTTGCAGATTCTATTTAGAGGTCTGTCTTGTTGCTTGTTAGTGACATCTTCAGAAGAACTTTCAAAACTTGAAACCTTAACTTCATCAGTTAAAGTAAATGAAGAAAATCTGAATTCAGAGGTTGAACATGAAATACTTATATTTTTAATAAATTATTGTTCAAAGGTGAAACCTTATGGGCAGTGAGACAAGAATTAAAAGCTTTAATAATGTTACTCTGACAAGAGATAAGGTATGAGTAATTTTCCTTCTCGTTGGTTCTGTTTTAGAGGTTTTTTTGTTCATTTGGTTGGTTCATTGGATCTGAGGGTTTCTTATCATTACACTTGTGGATTGAAAATGTATGAAGACTGCTAAAAAGGTTTCTTAGGCTTTTGAACTATTTTCTGCTGAGAGATTATTCTACAGAAGTTACATAGCAGGTATTACATTTCCTATTCTGGGAAAATCAATTTTCCACATCTTTAAATAAATTACTCTTATGTCTCATCTGTTGTTTCTTGTTCTGAGTCTAGACATAATAATAAAAAGTTTAGTTCTAGTAATTAAAAAAGAAATATTGTATTAAATGAGCTTGTAGTTGCTTATTTTAAAATTGATATACTATTTTTTTTCCTATTCCTAGCTAGTTGATGTTCTACTATTCATTTATTACAGCACCAGATGGCAAAGGTTTTTGTCTGTTATAAAAAAGACTTGATATAGTATCCTGTTTGCTAATATTTTTTTTTTTTTGCTACAGTTTGCTTAGAAAAGTTTTCATGCATTGTCAAAAGCATTAGTGTTTTTTCAGTATTTAACTTTGGTCAGAAACTGGTTCTCTGTAATGCTACAGTAAAGTTAACTTGGACAGAAATATGCTGATATCCTATGCACCTTGGGATGCAGAATGAAGGAATAATACCTAATTTCAGAATTCATATGCCTTCTCTTATGATAGATGGAAAATGTTGTTAGCTAAGAATGTGAGGAAAACACCAGCACAATGTCAAAGGAATAGGAGGCATTTCTCAAGGTCACCCATTTTCATTTTATGAAATTCAACAAATTATTTGAGACAAAGTGTGTTTGACCATTCCCAAAGGGTAGCACTACATCAGTACTTTTATCTGTATTTTTATCTGACATATAAAGCAGAACTATTAGAGGAATAATTATATATGGATACATACAGTAATCTTTTTTCCATATTATATCTTTCATAAAAAACCTGCAAGATTTTTTGGATAGTAAGCTTTGCAAGTAGAGGGAGAAAACTTATACAAAATGAAATAATAAAGTCATAGAATCATTAAGGTTGGAAAAAACCTCAAGGATCCTTGAGTCCAACCTTTGACTCAACAACACCATGTCAACTAAAGTGTTTCACTAACTCTCATGTCCAGCTGCTTCTTAAACAATTCCAGAGATAGTGACTCTTTCATTTCCCTGGGCAGCCTGTTCCAATGCTTAACTACCCTTTCAGTGAATAAATTCTTCCTGAAAGTCATTCATCCTTCAACCTGTCTGCTATTTACTTTTTAGCCATTTATGAATATTGTCTTTGAAAAAGTTTGGTGTCAAACAAAACTTCTACGAACTCTTCAAGATCTGTGGGTGTAAACATTGAATTATATTTTAATTCTAAACTCAGTGTAATTTTACAGTATAATGAGGCAAGCAGCAGTAAATAATGACAGAATCATAAGAATGTTAAGTGTTGTAAATATACTTAATTATTACAATAGCATGACCAGTTCAGTAATTGCAAGAGTTTCCCAAACATACGTATGTGACTAAATTGCTGATGCTTCTGTAGTTGTGTTTAAATTTTCCAGATTCAGTTTCTAATGAAGTTTCATGCATATAAATGCCATTGTTTTCATTAGGAGAATACAAATGCATTTATTAAAATTCAGCTGCTATTAGACCTAACATCTTTCAGACTTTCCATAGTTGAGTTTAAGAAGTGGGAAAAACAACACTCACGATATAGGCACAACCTCATAATTTCTTTTTTAATGTGTATGTGCATATTTGTGTATGTTCATGTGTGTTTATAGACATCTGTTGAGTTTCTACATGTTTCTTGCCTGTTTCCCTCAGTTCAATATACATTTCCCTCGTCTGGTACCAATCTTTTTATGCCAATCACCCCTAGAAATCTATAAGAATGGAAATTTTTAACTATAAATTTCCTCTTTGTTTTTTTATTTCACTAGAAGGTGCCAGACTTGATTCTCCATTACCTCAGTGAGGTTATAGATTTCATATTCAGTTCTGTCTCCTAGTCCATATTACAGACACTAAAGAAAATGGGGTCACAGTTGTACTCATTATTTCTTTGGTTAGCAAAAGATCAAAGAACTTACCTCAATCCTGAATTTGAAGTACACCATGAAAATAAATGATGGAACCAATGGTCTACATTAATTCATAGACTTCCATAGAATTTCACAAATAAATTGCAAATACATTGCTGACTGTTTATAGAAAGCATTTAATCATCAATAGAAATTTCTACATCGATTGAAATTTAATTTATATATCTACAACATAAAAATAACATCTCGTCTACTAATCTTGAAATGTAATACACCTCCTGACAATTTTCGTTTAGGTGTTGCCACTCTGACTAATGGTGACTTTGTGGTGGATTTAGCAGTGTGCAGATAACCCCTATCTATTTTAGCCTCTTAATTAATAATTCTCCTTGGTCCTCCTCGATTTGGTGATGCTTCTCAGAACTGAGCAACTGGAAAATACCAAGTCCAGTACAGTTCTGTCATAGTTGAGGATTTGGATTTGTAGACTACTATGTGTTGGGACTTCAGCAAATTTTTCTTTCACTGGTGTGCTTTTGTCCACTGTTCTTTGACCATCTGAATCAATTTTCTTTTGCTCTTTTGTCCACTCCTCTCCTCAAACTTATATCCTATCCCAACCACCTGTGGGTTTAGTTTGATTTGGGTTGGGTTTTCCTTTGTTTTTCTTCTTTCTCCTGGAATCCTTCTTTCTCCTGGAATCCTTCTTTCTCCTGGAATCCTTATTTCACTATTTTCTTACTATTCCAAACTTTTAAATGTCTGCTTCCAGGCCTTATAGTCGATGAGTCTTATGATAGACAGAGAAGAGCCATTTCTCCCATCAGAAGAGCTTTGTAGAAGAGAATTGACCTGGCTACCCAGTAGGGTGAAGCATTTACAGTCCACACTGTCTGTAGAAGATCTGAGAGGTCAGACAGAGCTGTGTATTTAACAGTTAAGTATATGTCAAACTAATCAGGATACAACTCACAGGAACTGTAAATGGCAATTTCTCTTAAGCAATATTGAAAATTTCCAGTCATGGTTGCAAGTTTTGAAACATATGAACTGCCAAATACTGTCCTTCTATTTTCTACAATTCAATTTATACATAAGCATCAGAAAGAAAGAACAGTTGTGGAACATGTTGGCTCTAATAATTTTTTCTAAAAACCTTATGGTATGAGAGAGAGCTAAGAAAACTAATTCATAAGCAGCTGAAAATGAATTGCTATAATAGAAGCCTCATGAATCTCAAGGGTACGCAGTGCTAAAAATTCTCTCCAAAATCTCTTAAATACTCATCAGAGACAACTATGAACTATGATGGTAGACTACAAATATATCTGAAAACCTAGAGAAATCCTACACCAGCTTAAGAAGAAAAGAACAAACATAAAAGTTATATATGAATGACAGATCACTTTGCCAAAAGACAGTACTTATTATGTCACAGTCATTCACTAACCTGTCCTTCCATTTTCCCTCTCACTGTACAATGCAGAAAAATAAGCCCCTTCTACTAAATTATTGCAGTCTGTGTCTTTTTTCTGTCTTTTTTCAGTTGTGATTTTGGAAAGTGCTCAGCATAATAGATATAAAAATAAATAGCTGTTTTACTGTATTAATAACTCCAAAATGCATTAATAATGTATTCTGTAGGAGTAGCATTTTTAATTAGTTGAGACAGAAAGATAATGTGTAAGTAAAATAATATAATTAGGAACCCATTCAATTTAAAGAACCACTTATCATGTCATGGAAATGTCAAAATATGTCATGATTGTTTCCCTAAGAAATCTTTATAGTTAAACAATGCCTAGATGATTTCTGAGTATCTCTAAGGAGAAAGACTCAGACTCTGAATTTTCATGTGAATTCAACTACATTTTATACAAATTATCTTTATTTTGGAAATTAATTTTTTTCTGTATTATGAGGTGAACTTTGAGCTAGATCATTTTGTATATAGATCAAAGTTTTTTGTGTTAACTTGCCATGTGCATATATGTGTTCATTCTAGCTGGCTTTGGTTGAAATCCTGACAAAGGTATTCAGAGTTGCTAGAAAATTGTATATGTATCTCATATTCAATCCAATTAATAGCCTTCTGTTAAAATGCATCAGAGTAAAAAATCCAGTAAAAAGAATTGTCATTCTTATGCATGTTGACTTATTCTGTATATACAAGCATATATTTGAATACATACTTATACTAAAATTAGTCTGTTGCTTGAATGTCATTGATGTTTCTCAAGGATAAATCAGGATATTATCTGGTAATTTGAATCCTTCAAGGCTAAAGTTTAAAGAGCAAATAATAAACTCTAGCTGCTCAAAAATTATTTTAAATTTCCTGCCAGTGTGTCTCATATGTGAAATATCTATCTCTTTTTGCTATTCTGTTTAAAAAAGGTGCATCTTCCACATTTGAATCAGCAGCAGAAATGCCCACAGATGTTCATCATCTGGTTCAGAGTAAACCTGCATGAACAACTGCCAAGAACTTACAAGCCTCTCGAAAACAGGTACATAAAACACAGCCCAATGAATTTCTGCCACATTACAATTTCAAATACTATTGTATTTGCAGCTGAATTTAGTGTGGTTAGAAATATAGATGGAGTTTGACTGTTAACAATGATGCTTTGCCTTGTATTTACTTTTACTGTGGATGTAATTTTCCTTATTTGCAGCTGGGTTTTTCATACGTATATAGAGGAACACTTTGGGAAAAATCCTTCAGCTGTTTATTTTATGAACTTTTAAGATATGAAGCATGCAATTAACCTGAAGGATTGCAAAGCATGTTCAATTACCAGGAAGAAAATCCAACAGCTATATAAAAAATCTAATTAATATCTCTACTCCTGTATTTTAATCTTATGTAATCCAGATTAAAATTCATAAATATAAACTTTGAATGTATTAAGGAGGGCATATAGCTTTAGAATTTTCTTGTTAGGTCTTAGCTAAGATTAATGAAGAAGTTGGGTTTTTTTTCTGTGGAAGCACGCCTAAGCAAAACAACGTCATTATTTTAAGAGTTCAAAGGCCTTAGATCCAGGGCATTCCACAAGACATAAGTGAGACACAAACACAGAGTAAAATCTATCAATTATTCATCAAAGACAAGCAGAAAATGATAGGCTAAGAAGCGATTGCAGCTATCATTTTAAAATTGATATTTTAACAGAAATAATCAATAAATTCAGTTTTTGAGTAAATAAGCTTTTCTCACAGATCTAAAAATGATCACTACCAGTACTCAATCCAGTGGTTTCATAAAACAGCCCCTGAATTCAATCATTAATCTTTCTCACTCTTTCAAAACTTTACATATTTATTAATAAAATTATTTATGAGAAAGATGGAAAAATAGTTTTATATATGCATTTACTTGTTAAAAATCTACCATCAGCCTTTATTACCTATTGATATAAATTTTGATATAGCAGTGAGGTCTTGTTTGGAAGTCTGTTGTCTGTTTCTCACTATCTTCATTCACTTTTTTCTTTCATCATTAAAGTCTGTAAAACATCAAAAAGTTAACTGAGAAGTCATTAGCTAAATTTTAGAAAAACAGGAATTCCTAAATTTGCATTTATTTAAGAAACCCCAAATATGCTGTAAAATTTTTTCTGGGAGGTTTTTTTGGGGTTTTTTTTTGAGTTATGGGTCTTTGACTACTAATAGAATGTTAGTCTTCTTTTTTTTCCTTAACCTTATCACCAGACTAAGCAATTAAGTTTAGAGATTTTTATCCTTTAACATATGAATGAGTCATAAGGTAAATCAATTAAATAGTTGATTGAAAAGCTATTTTTGAAAACATTATATAAGGATACCATTTCCTTTTCTTTTTAAGTGATGCTGGAAAATTTTATAGAACAAGAGGGCTGAAATATAGTGGGAAGGATAAACATATATTATTTTGCAGAAAACACTTCAAGGATCTCCCAACTATTAAATGTAAAGCTAAAGGACCTTTAGCCCATGATAAAATGTAGGTTTTTCCTCCTATAATTCATGAAACCATTTAATCTTTGAAAATATTTGAACATAAAGAAAATATCAGAAACATCAGTAAATTGCCTTTATTGCAGTGAAAAGTGGGAATTAACTGCTTAAATGAATATCTTTAAAAAAAAAGACTACATAATAGCCTTTATTGTTTTTTTACTAAGCAAGCTACATCAATAAAGTTATGATGCAGTAGCTTAAAAGTGCCTTTAATAAGGTGTTTGACAGCTATGTCAGTAAGAGTTCATCCTTTCTTCATGTCACTGAACAATGCAGATGTGTTGCTCACAGTCCAAGAGTTTTTTGCTCAGGTTTTCGATCTGACTGAGAAAAAGAAAATCCTGTCCACTAGAATGGCCCAATTCAGACCCCAGATAAGTGTTTAAATATTCGACTGCAATGTTCTGATTTTAGGAATTTTATGAATTCTGGATTTTCCCATAATATTGGAAGAGTTAGCTTTTGCTGAACAGTGCTTACTCGGAACCAAAGCCCTTTCTGCCTCTCACCTCACCACGTCAGTGAGGAGGCTGAGGGTACACAAGAGGCTGGGAGGGGTCACACCCAGGACAAGTGACTCAAACTGACCAAAGGGATATTCCATACCATATGACATCATTCTCAGTGTATAAAGTGGGGCAAAGGAGGATGTGGGGATGGTCTAAGTGACAGGATTTTTCCTTCTCAAGTTACCATTACAAGTGGTGCAGCCCTGCCTTCCCAGAGCTGGCTGAACACCTGTTCATGGGCAGTAAAGAATGCATTCCTTGTTATGCTTTTCTTGTATGTGTAGCTTTTGCTTTACCTATTAAACTTTATGTTTAATACGTAAAGTAAAAGCTACACATACAAGAAACCCATGTTTTTCTCACTTTCACCCTTCTGATTCCTTTTCCCATCCCACTTTAAGGAGGATGAAATTTGAGATGCTTAGCTGCTTGCCAAGGCGAATCCAATATACTGATGTTACTAAAGACTTGTCAAACAATGTAAATGAAGAGTTATACTCTCATCAAATTAACAGGAGCTCCCCTATTTGTATAGAATTCATTATCAAGTTTTAGTTTGTTCAGAGCATCTCCTACTGGCCGCAACTTCGCAGTGTTGTAGGGCAGATGCCTTGAAAAGTGCTGCAACAAAATAACATTAGAGGACCCAGGGCTGCATGCACTAATGAATAATCAGTGATAAAAGAATTGTGCAGCAACAATTACATGAAGCTTCCCACAACTGATAGCATAGGCATACTTTTCTTTGAAGTCAGGCTTAATAAGGCTACAGAAGGCTATGACAAAAAATAGCTAATTACACTGCTTCAGAATCTGCTACATGGAATTGATTGCTCTGATATCCTGCACTATACTGCTGCAGATGCAAAGATTACCTTATTTTCATTAAAGAGAGCAGTATTTTAGTCCTTAAACTACAATTTTGTTAATTGAATTCATTCTTTATTCACATTTCAGGTCTTTCTGTTTTACCTGGATAGGGCAGCATAAGGCAAAATTTTGCCATCAGCTCTGGACCTTTGATAACATTCACAAAAGTTTTTTATTTCTTATTGTATATGCAACTCTGAAAAATATTTTGCACAATGCAAAGGTAATTTTTTTTTCACTTTAATACCCTACAGTTTATTGCCTAGATGTCTAATTTTGTCTTAAAACATATGTATTTTAAATATTGCCATAACTTTAAATAAAGAAAATTAACTCTACACCAGGCAAAACTGGCAGAACACCTCAATAGCTGACAAGACTGACATATGATGTTAAGCACATTAAAGCATAATAATATCTTTAATTTAAAATTTGCCTTTTTTGTCTATATGAAACCAATTTTTTAAAAGTCAGATTATCTGCTGATTCTTATTATTGGTTTTCAGACCATTCACCCACCTTCCTCCCTTCCTCCCTCCCTCCCTTCCTCCCTTCCTCCCTCTCTCTCTCCTTTCTCCCTTCCTCCTTCTCTCTCTTCGTGTCTATCACTAAATTATAATTTGAAATGTTTTTTATATATAATTACAGAGGGGAAATGCACATTCATGAAAAACATCGTTATAGGATGCTCAAAAGAAAATATAATTGTTTTTATTTTTAGTAAACCTCATGTTATCTTCCTTTTAAGTCAGAAAATAGGGAAAGTAGTGTTTGCAATAATATATTTGAAGCAAGATCTAATCTAGATAAGAGTACAGAAACTTCTAATACTTAATATACAAACTCTTTTCTTACTTCTCTGTGATTTGAGATACAATGGGGAAAATCAGAAAATTGGTTAAAATCAGTGAGACAACCCAGAGCAGTTTCTCAGAGATGCTGTGGACTTACTATCTTTCTTTCTTTCTTTTTTTTAATATGGCTAGAATGAAGCAAGCTTTAATTACAAAGAAGTACATCATCTTTTCTTTGTGTCTACTTGGAGCCACTTCTGTGACATCAAGATGAGGGTTTCTGAAAATATTCATGATGTCAGAGGATTATGACTTCAGCTGGAGGAATAAAGAGAAGCTACAGATGAATTCTTATAAAATAAATCTCGGCTTCCATAAAAATGTCTTTGTTAATAAGAAACAAGAGAAGAAAAAAGCAAAAGAGATGTGACATATTTAGGTTGATTTCTTTCCCCTAAACAGAGTGCCCTTTAATATTCAAGATGTATCCCAAACATGCTGATTTCTATAACCACTTCTTGTAAAACTTAACCCACTATGGACAATATTTTTTTAAAGGAGTCTTCAAGTGTTTCTGCTAATTCTTATGACAGCTAAAACTTTCATATTCGTAATGCCAACATAAAAACCTCCTATATAAAATAAATTAGAAAGTAATCCTATAACCTCTGTGATCTCATAATTCATTCCTCCAGCTACTGTGTTGTGCAGTGCCTAAGAATATAGATGGAATTAAGTACCTAACTGAATAGTAGCCAAAGTCATAACAAAAAAACACAATGACATAATTTTTCTGTCTTCATTTATATCTGCATTAGACTTGCATTTCACATTTTGATAAAAACATGTTAAAACCCAAGCTTAATTTAGTTTTAAATATTTTTCAGTTGCAAAATTATGGCCTAATAGAACATAATATATGTATCACAGAATCATAGTTGCATTGCATTAAATAGTTATTTAGGCACAGGGTCCTACAAATAATAAAATGGCCTGGATTGGAAAGGACCATTATCTAGTTAAAGATGACCTAGTTCCCACCTCCCTGCCGTGGGCAGGGACACCTTCCTCTAGACCAGATTGCTCAAAGCCTAGTTGAAAATCAGACTCAACTTGGGAAAGATCAATTTCATTCACTGTTAACTAAAACCACAGTAAGATGGCTAGAAAAAAAAAAAGACAGAAATAAAAACACTGTGTCCCCATCCTCTTTATTTCA
Organism: Fringilla coelebs; assembly: GCF_963513975.1. Classification (NCBI taxonomy): domain Eukaryota; kingdom Metazoa; phylum Chordata; class Aves; order Passeriformes; family Fringillidae; genus Fringilla; species Fringilla coelebs. The sequence goes on from NC_140029.1 coordinate 45,797,810, forward strand.
GCCTCAGTTTTACTCCTTCATTCATATTTCTTCAACCTCCTCCCTCCCCACCTGGAGTGGTGCAAGGGGGATAAGGAATGGGAGTTGCAGTAAAAACAATTTGCTCAGCTGCTCCTTCCCCTTCCTGCTCTCTACTCTGGTGTGGGACTCCTCCCATAGGAGATGGTCCTTTGCTGAGAGGCATCCTTTCCACAGGCTGCAGTTCTTCAAGTCCTGCTCCAATGTGGGTTCTTGCAGTGAGTTACAGTCCTTTGGGAATAGATTGCTCCAGTGTGGGTTTTCTATGGGGTCACAGGTCCTGCCAGAGAACCGTGTACAAGCTCCTGTCCTTGAGCATGGCAATGGGGTCTCCTTGGGCTGATCTTCCCTGGGGACATTTCCATCTACTGCAGCATGAGGTCCTCAATGGGCCGCAGGGTGGATATCTGCTCCAACATGACCCTCCCCACGGATTGCATGGGAAAAACCTGCTTCAGAGTGTCCTTTTGCATGACCTGCAAGGGAAACTGCTCCAGGACCTGGAGTGCCTCTTCCCCATGCTTCTTCTCTGATCAAGGTGTCCACAGGATTGTTTCAAATTTGTTTATCCTCCTTCTCTCTCACAGCTGCTGGGTAGCATTTTTTGCCTCCTCTGAAATATGTTTTATAGAAAGTGCCACCGTCTTGGCTGAGGGGCTCAGCTGTGTTCTGCGGTGAGTCTGCTGGATCCATCTGGATCCATCTGGATCCAGCTGTATCTAACATGGGAAACCCCTGGCCTCTCTTCCCAGACTACACTCTTGTTCCCTCTCACACACATTGTTAAGTGAATCCAATACAGAAGTGTACCTGCTGGGATGAGAAAACATAGTGGAGTTTCTTGGCAGCACAAAAATAACTTTATAGTTTCATGTTTAATACTCATTGCTATGAAATATATTATTTTCTTAAACTTTTTTCTTTTTCTTTTTTAATGGCTGATTTCTTGTTACAAATAAAATGAGAAAGATTCACCATTTTCCCTGGTGAGATGTGAACTCCTTCGTGTTACTTTGAAAAAATGTTTTTCATCTCCCTCGCTGATCTGAACTTTCTAATTATGGTAGCTTTAAATGTGACAGTATCTTTTTCATAAGACTGACATCAGTAGGATGAAAGTAGTGAGAAATAAAGAGCCCAGATGAGGAGATGATACACAAATGACTAGACTTATCAAGAATTCTGTGTGTGAAAATCACAAATAAAAGGAAAAATTATATCCAGCAGGCAGAGGTAACACACTTTGGCAATATCTGAGATATGAAAGGAAAGGAAAAGCAAAGGTGGCAATGGAGTTAGAGGGAGTCTGACAGTGATACTGCTTGAATAATTAAATATTTTGGTTCACTTCCGAAAGATGAGACAAAAAAAAAAAATCTAGATCTAATCACATCTTACACTTAGAATATGAGATACTAAAGCCTACAATTGAAACCTCTTCATCGCAATACTTCAAGTTGTTATATCACCTTGGGCTACGTAAGGTTAAAATTCAATAAGGGTGAAGCATGAGTTCCACAATTCAAGAATGTGAACATATTAGTTCCCAGTAGAATGAAACTTTCATTTCTGAATTCATAATGAAAGGAAAGAAAAGTCAACTGCAAAGACCATGGAGCCAGACTCTTTTCAGAGGTTCATAGGGACAGGACCAGAGGCAATTGGCACACCTTGAAACACAGGAGGCACCCTCTGAACATCAAGAAACGTTTTGTTGTTTTTTTGGTTTTTTTACAGTTAGAGTGACTGAGCACTGGGACAGGTTACAGACCCTGGAGATCTTCAAAAGCTGTCTGGACATGGTTCAGGACATACTGCTAGAGGTGACCACACTGGAGCAGGAGGTTGAACAAGATAACCGCCAGTGTCCCCTACAACCTCAAACAGACCTCAATTCCGTATTTGCTCTCCTTGTTCAGACTTCCCCAGGACTCCCTGCTTGTGTCCCAGGACTCTATTTTAGTCCCCCAAATTCACCATCCCCTGCCTCAGTGATGCTGCAGCAGAATTGCTCTCCAGCTTCCCACAGCCCTGTCCTGCCCAGCCATGATTCTGCTCAGTCAGAGCACCTGTGGGTGCATGTCCTGGGCCAGACTCAGCCCATCCCTGTGCCCAGGCTGCCCTGGTGCCCTTTGGTTGACCTGCTGGGACACTGGGCCCTCATGGGGAGCCACCAATTCTGCTAGGATCCAGAGAGGCAACAGCAGAGCTGTGCCCAACAACTTCGAGTCACTAGCTCTTCACTTCAAGGGACACTGATACTCCAGTTCAGTCCCTAGAGTTTGCTAGTTTGGGTTTTAATTTATAAAATTTTCCCATTTAGAAGTTATCAGGAAAGCCATAGGTATTATTCCAGTTTTAATAACTGTCTGCCTGCAATTGTCCAGTATTTTTGTTACAGCTTTTGTATGAAATTACCACTAACTGAAAAATTAAAAGATATTACTTGTGCATTCATGCAGCTTCTGGTCAAATATTTTTGTATGTTTCAGCATGTAATCTAATGCATTCCCTGAAAACCCCAGCTTCACAGAGAAAAAAGTGAAATTATTTCCTTGTATACAATAGAAGCCAAATGAGCATGCTAGCAATGCAAATTCACGAGATAACTTTTCATCAGTAAGGGCAAACAAATGATTTCTTTCATTTCAAGTCAGATATAATCTGTGTTCCCACACTGAGAATAAGGGTAATCAAGAAATATTTTCTAAGTTAATTTCATGCAAAGAAACTGGTACTGTGATAAACATTTAATAAGACAGAACACAGAACTCTTTGAATTTCATGGAGCTGCCTGTAATTTTTATTGTAAGATTGTAAAATGTGTGACCCGGACAAAAACCCCCCTCATCTACCCCAGATTTCTGTGGGAATACCAAACTGAACACAGGAGTGTTGAACAAAAAGTACCATTGTAGGTCTATCAAGCCTCTACAGAAAGGTTATTGTGTTCATACTAGTCAAAGCACAGTGTTTCTTAAAGATGTTGAATTTGGTCCAAACCATCACTTATCCTAAAATGAGTTATGGAAAATTATCTCAGATCTTTTGTGATGAATCTTCTTGAGCCCATATAAATCATTTGAAGTATCCTCGTTATAAACTGGACATTTATAATGATGTTGCATTGTGACAAATCCTTTCACAATCCTTGTTACCCTAGAAGAGAATCATGAACGCAATCTAAACTGATTTGCACTTAATCGTGTAACAGAGATGGAACAAACTCAGAATAGTGAAGTTCCTCTTACAGAGTTCAAAGACCTAGCCTGGCAAATTTTCAGGACAGCACAAGAGAAAAATCTGCTTCTTGACTCATTCTTTGTCCTTTGTGATTACCTCATCTGATTACCTCATAACACTGTCTTATCTCGCTTACACATTTGTGAGATGTCAATGGTTTTTAAATTACAGAAATATTTATTTCAGTCATACTCCATTTAAAAGGTCATTTCCAGTGTTTTATGGTTTCCTCTGTTCTCTGTTGTCATTTTCTCTCAGAAGCCTAAATCAGTATCTCCTATAAATAACTATTTTTTTTTATCTAGAAGTTATGGATCTTGGCCTTACAAAACTCAGTTTATCAATGTGATTACACTGGAGAAACCAGCAGTGCACAACAAAGTAGATTGAGTTTGTTTTTAGGGGAACAGAAGTATAAAAGTAAACAATCCAGTCTTGTGCATGAAAATTTCCCTGTAATTGCAAGAAAAATGTCAAACTTTTATAAGTCTGCTAGTTAAGCATTTTCCATGCTGTTAGAATGCCTTTTATTTTAGACTTGAATATTTTATATTCTTAATTAATAGAACACTGAGGAAACGTAAATAAAATTATAATTTTAACTATTAACTATTTGCAACAGATTTTTTGGTCAGCTACATACTTTTAACTATAAATATTGATTATTGGCCATTGTGTCACTGTCAGGTACCTCCTGAGGATCACTTCTGTCTTACCAGACTCACGCTGTGGAGCCACAAATTGCAGATCAGATGGGATATGTAGAGGGAGGAAGACCCTGAGAAAAACTTTTACTTTAAGAGGATTTTATTTTCTTTTTCTTTTTTCATACAGTTTTTTTTTTTATTTTCTATTTCTGAGGTTTAATACAAGTACTTTTCAGGTTTTGAACAAGTCAAACCTTTTTCTTTTCTTTTTTTTTCTTTTTTTTGAAAGAAATGCAAAGATTTACATGCTTTGAAGGTAAAATAGAGTCTCTGTGGATGAAATTGCAAATGCCTGAAGGATTCTATGCATATTAATAACGTTGTTTGACTAAAGAACAGTTGTTTACTATTTTAGGTAGATTTTTAGAGAAAATAAAAGAAATACCATTCTGTGGCCCTTGTGGGAAGTTGGGGGGCAGAAGTGTCTTTAGTAATTTTTTTCTCAGAACATCAGTGAAAAAAAGAGCCAGAACAATGTCAGGATATTTCTTGTCAGAAATTAAGAACAGTAAATCTGAACAAAGTGTTTTATTACATTTAGATCCAAAGAAAAATAAGCTTACTTATGCACATACCTATATCACTATTTCTATCTTGTCCTATATTAAATATTTATTTAAGAGGTCTTAGAGAATTATCTAAGTGATGTAAGAAGACAAACCAGGCATTTTCACTAATACTTTAGCAGACATGAGAAAAATAATCTTATTGGAAATCCTCTCTGCAGTTAATGTATTTTTGCAGTACAATTATTGCACTTTTGAGAGTCTAGAATTTGCCATCAATAAGTCCTTGCTGAAAGATACTCAGAACATGTGTGACCTGTGAGTGCTCACCCTGCAGTGCATGACGTACATTTTAATTCTGAGGGGGTTTATTTTTTGTTGGTTTCTCTGTTTGACTGGATTTGCTTGGTTCTGTTTTCATTAGCAAACCCAGCAGTCAATCCCATTTTAGTGGCTCTGGGCACTGTGCACCATATTACAGCACACTGGTTGTATGTGCCGTGCTATGGCATGGCACTCACCTGATTGTCACAGCTAACTCAAACCATAGAAGGTCCTGTAGTGGGTCAAAAAAACTGCAAGACCTCAGACATTTAGAACTGCATATCTGCTTTTATTTATAGATACAAATGACTACCCATTCAGTGTCCATGTAGGAGAAGTGTCCATGTCCCATTCAGAAGACATGCAGGTCTTCTGCAACTGAATTATGCTCAAAAACTTCTTTGTTACTTCAAATCAAAAACATTATCTTAGTCACAGTGGTGTGTGCTGCAGATCCACACTACTGAAGGCCAGTTTCTGGTGACATGCAGCTAGGCAGTGTTTGACTTTGTCAAATATGCATCCAGGGACATATGAAGTGCTCCTGAATTCCTTCCAAGCCTTCTGTCATGCTCCACAAAGATGTGGGTGTCCTGTAGGCCTCTCATATCTGTGGAGCACATGTGCATATCTTCAATCTTTTATGGCATATGACGAGATCAAACAGAACCAGTTGACTATACTTAGGTAACTAATTTCCACTTTTTTTTCTTTATGTAGCCTTAACTTGAGGCTGCTCTCAATGCAATACTATCACTACTACTACTAAAAGTGCATATAAAATATTTAATGAGCTCAAACTATATTTTGAAGTGGCTACTCTTATGACTCTAAAGTTATTTTCTAAAATTAAAGCTTTCAGTACTTAGAATTTATGCATACAGCTATATGTGCTAATGCTTCAATTTAATTCAATTATTGCTTATTATTAATCATCCATACCAGAATTTGAACTATATTTTCTGCTATCTTTACACTTACAGAAATCATTCTCCATCAAACTCATTCTTCCAATCAGCCTCTCACTATGACTTCTTTTTTATCTTATAAAAAAAAAATTATATATCTTAAGTTTAATTACGTTAACTGGAGTTCCATGCCGAGGAACAAGGTCAGTGTACTTTTCAGCTGCAGAAAATCTCACCATCCCTACAGCCTGCTTACATTGTGTATTGACAGTGATGGAACCTGATCTAATTCAAAAAAAGTAATTTCTTTCAGCTAAAGCTTCAAGCCTCTGAATGCAGCAGGAGCCTAGTGATTGTAATAGATATGGGCCTTTTCAGTAGGACTAATTTTTCAAATATTACTTTAAAGAAGTGAGCATCAAAGTGAGCATCAAAGTGATCAACAAATATTGAAGTGCAGCACTTTAATTTCATAGACCAGATTCTCTCTGCAGAGTAACAAGATTATGTTCAAGGGTGCCACATAGATCATTACCAATAACTCAAAGATTTCAGTAATTGAATAAAGAATTACTCTTATTTTAGTTGTGGCAAAAAACCCAATTATTCCCTAATTTCAACTAATCTGAGGATTACATAATGCAAAATAATTGGCATACATATCACTAGAATGAAGTAGGGATGCTAACCATTTATTGTAAATCAATTTTTTTAAATGGTGACAAGACACTGAATAATATTACAAATCATTTAAATTACTATTTGAAGGGTTCATCCTTTCCATTTCAGTTGTAATCCCTCTGAATATAATACTGAATCTAAGAAGCTGAAAATACTAAAAAAAAAAAAGAAAAACCCAACACACAAAACCGTCTATAATAAATGAAAACAACATTTATGGTAAAAAAAAGAAATAGTCAGTAGTGGGATCAAATTAGATGTGTGATTTATAAAAGTCACAGAAAAAAATTTTCATAACTTCTAATTTTTTATCTCACTAATTTTTAGTAAAAATCAAAGGCAAAACAGTTTTCTCTTTACTAAAGATACTTCATACTTTTTTGGCCAACTTGCAGATGTTGGAATCCAGCAGTCTCAAATAGTCAGGGGATGATTATTTTATTGGGTTGTGGTGGTAACATGAGATGTTATGTTTCTATCTCCAGATTTCAGAATTCCAGCCTAAAGCATTCTGAGGTTCATATGCTGCTTGCCACTTTCCCACAGTAGAAGCCACCCTGATGATAGTAAGTAACATTTCTAGAGTCATGTGCAAAAACAATTAAAAAAAAAAGCAAAAACCGTACAAAACACACACACAAAAAAAAAAAAACAAAACAAAAAACAACAGCACCACCAAAAAAACCAAACACAAAAACCAAACAAACTACACCTATTTTCCCCTTAGAGTGTTGCAGCACTCTCCTTTCCTTTCAATACCTGCTCAGAATATAATTTTGAAAACTAGGGAGCTGGGATGTGGTTATTTACTGCAAAGTGTATCTGAATATTCACCATGCATGGCTTGCAGAATATATTCCTAAAAGGTAAACAAGTCAAAGAAATACTGCTGCTTTTCTTCAGATGCTGATGTAATTGTGCTTCTGGCTCTAACACTGCTATATCAGTGGTGTACCATGTTAAATAAAGAAAAGGAAGAAGTGTGCTCTGAGCATGAATATGAACCATATCCATGGCATTCTGGATTTATTTCTTTCCTTAAAGATTTTTTTTTTTTTTGTTTACTTGCATCATAGGTAAAAGTAAATAAAATCTAATTTTCAGGTATTAAGGAAAAAAAAAAAGTGGCTCTCATTTCTATTTTTTTTTGTTTTCCATTTTGTTAATGAAAATATTTTTATATTTACCATTTTTAAAATTATCAAAATGAATCACACAGGCAATACACCTACTCCTGCTTTCATTTAACTTCTTTTGTTATTTTAAACATAAGAACAACAACAATAACGGACCTTTTTTTTTTTAAAAATTTTGTTTTTCATTTTAACTCAATTCCATCAGGGATATTTTATAGTCAGAGTTATATTTGTCTAACAGCCACAGAAATGTTCTGCCTCCTTTGTTTGTAATTCTTTTTGCAGTTCAGAGAGCTCAAATCTGAGCTGTAGTACATGATATAAATGCTACCTTAGCTAGAGATTTACTCTTGGTGAATAAACAGGGAAAAACCTGTCCTCAGTCTACAGCTTGTCAAGTACTGTAACTAGAAATAATTACTTTGTTCTTGTGCTCTTGGTGATCCTTCTACGTTTGTTCAGATTCTTTTCTATTTCTACTCCTTTTTTCTTTTGAATTAACAAAATTCTATCTAACATTATATCTGGGAAATAACAGAGAATGTTTGTGATGTGCATTAAAATAAACAGATAAGAGTGATGCCTTCTTATTTTAGTCTTTCTCTCTCCTGCAGATGTGATCTTTACACAGACAAGACAGTCTTCACTGCACCCAAAGATATCTATGTTAAACTGAAAGTTTTAATTTCTCCTAAAAGATTATATTCTATTTTTTCTGTGTCTTAAATAGAAGTCTTCCACCAATGGGTGATAAGAAATGTCTTGAAATAACAAAAGAAAATATTTTCTTTTAAGAGCATTAAGTTATTATTTTATAATGACTTGCAGGATTTGCAGGTGTAAATAATAATATTAATGTGATGGATTTAATCAGTTCTCCATGGACCACCCTCATATGCTCTGTACACCACATCTCAGACATTTTCAGAGCAATTACATCCATAGAAGAGAAGTGATTGTACCTACAATTTTACTTCTCAGAAACAGAACCCTGCACTACAAAGTAAGCATTGCCTATTTATCTATAACATATGTGCCATGTATAGCCTCATGGATACCTACCCTGTATTTCACAGAACTGTTAATCCTGCTGGAAACAAAGTACACTGTATTTGAGTGCGACCATAACTTCATCCAATTATAAATGAAATACACCTGCTTAAAATTTGTGCCAAGTAATAAAAATAATTAAAACCCAAAAAATCTCATTTACAGGTGGTGGAGCCTGCCTGTACATGCAAAAGGCTCTGGATATTTGAAGTTTTTATATTAAGATAGGAACACATGTCTTTAATTGAAATGCAAAGAACATAATCACCTGTTTTAAACATCAGCCAGCCCTTCATGTTAAATATTAAATATTTTGAATCTGGTTCAAAACCATTCCCAACTGCAATTAACTCCCCCCTGCACACTTAAATATTTCTTCTGTTATCTGCAAGCCACACAGCTGGAAAAAGGCCAAAGGAAAATCTATTCTTGTAAAGTATATTTTAAAATGAGAAATACTTTTAACTGTGAGATGCACTGAGGTCTGTTTTAACCATCTCATTCGTGTCTACTGAGTGAAGTCAAATGACTCCTTCACTCTATTTCAAAACTAATAAATACCAGCCAAAGAAAAGGAAATTGCACTAATCTTGATAATTTTGCCAAGAGAAAAATTAAACCTTGCAGTAAATAATACAGTATTTCTACTGAATGCATTGCTGGACAGGAATCTGAGCCCAACTGGAGTTTGAAGTGATAGCAAAAAAACTTGTGTCCACGTAACTGGAGATGGTGTAAAGCATTGAGAGCTGCACACCTCATGGCCACTTTCATGCTATGTGACAGAGTACACACATATTGCACTGCATGGTACTATAATTTATTTAATATTCATGTGATGTCCTGGCCTGTTGCCATATTCAGTCATTAATCCAACCAGGAACATGATGTTCCCTATACCTCCCCTGAAGATAAATCAAGGCCATTTGGTGGGAGTTTAAAAATACACAGTGACATACCATTCCACCAAATATGGGAAACAGACAAGGCCTTTTGCATTCTGGGGTCTATGCTTAGTTTTTTTTTGAAGTTTAGCTGCTTGAATAGTTTGTGGATCAAACAAACTTTGAAGTACATGTTTCATGAACAGGGAAATTATTGCATAATCTGTAAATTTTTCAGCATATTCTAAAAATGAAAATTAAAGTCATGTCTCCAATTTCCCTTGTTCAAAAGTTAAAAAAAAAAATCTCTCACACAGAGTATAGGCTTCTTAAAATAATAAACCAAATAGAAAGAATGTGATTTATATGAGCAAATATATGAAACATAAACCTTAACTGATATAAAATAATTGTCTGTTTATAACAGTACATATATGTTTCATATGTTTATTCATATCTATCACATATTCTTTACACTTGGATTATTATATAGAATACACATTTATTATTATATATAATATTATCTATAATTTCTTTTGCATTTAATTTGAACCTCCTAATGTCACTGAAATTGTCACATGAGTCCGCATGAGTTCAAATCTTTCTTTCTCACGCAGATGTAGACAGCTCCCTGCTCATCCTACTGATTGCTTCCCATGGTAATTTATGGAATGTAGCGCTTCTCAGGCAATGTGTTGAAATCCCATGCGCCCGTTCAAGGCTTGTTATTCTTCTGGAGAAAATAAATGCACTAGAAGTTTTTCCAGTGCAAAAAGCCTTCAGCTCCTACCTGCCTTCTAGTTTTGGATCTTATTTCCTTTTTCATATTTGGTCATAATGTAATTGCATAGTCCAGTCTTACAGTCTTGCCATTGCCAGTAACAAGCCATAAGTTTGGTACTTCACTTGCCAGACCTGGTCTGTCTGAATTTTCCTTACCTCTAGCTCTGTGCTAAAATGCTTTTATACAGAGTAACAATTAAAAAAAAATCCCATAGAATGAGGTATTTGCAGCTCTAACACAGTGATGTAGTACAGAGAAATTCACATCTTGTACAGTATCAAAAAGACTCTGAGAAGTGGAGATACAGGGCATGGGGCAGAGGAGCTCAGGTATGGGGTGATAGGAGATGAGGCACAGGCTTGGCACTGGAGATGCCACGCCTCTAAACAGCTTACTGTCAGTTACAGAAATGCAGATTTGGAGACAGACAAAACTAGGTTTTGGGGTAATGAACACAAAACTAGTATCTAACATGTATATAAAGGTCACCATATATAGTAAACTGGGATGTAACATGACACTGCACACCTGTGAGGAAACAGAAAAGTGTAGTAGCTTATTGTATTTGTGGGGTGCCCAGACAAGGGAAGGAATGATGAATCTGACTCCATATTGTCAGAAAGCTAATTTATTGTTTTATTATACTATAAGATATTAAAGAATACTATACTAAACTACACTAAAGAATACAGAAAAGATACTTACAGAAGGCTAAAAAGATAATAATGAAAACTCATGACTCCTTCCAGCATCCTAACACAGCTTGACCCTGATTGGCATGAGTCAAAACAATTCACAGAAACCCAATCCACCTGTTGGTAAACAATCTCCAAACAGATTCTAAAGGAGCAAAACACAGGAGAAGCAAGTCAGAAAATTATTATTTTTCCTTTTCTCTGAGGCTTCTCAGCTTCCCAGGAGAAAAATCCTACGCGAATGGATTTTTACAGAAAATATGAATGCCACAGAAGCTCCTTAACAAACACATACAAAGTACCACAACTGGATACTGAAGGGGAAAAGAAAAGCTTTAAACAGCACATTCATCCCAACTTTTGACAGAGTTTTGCCTGTAAGTGTATATAGGAGCCGAGGGCTTCCTTTAAAAGTATCTGACCAAGGACCTTTATCACTAAAACAATGGATGATAAAAAAGGAAGGAATTCATAAAAGCTGAGTCTTGCATTTTGAATTCTCTTAGGAGTATTATTTTTAAAAAAATGAAAATATTTTTTGTCTTTAATAATTGGATCTAGACTAATGATGATTTTTGAACTAGACTTTTTAGATTTCTATTAGAGAAGCAGCAACCTTTTGGTTTTATTTTTTATATGTATTTTGCTTTCTCTTGTCCATAAACAATATTTTGAACATAATGTTAACTTGCTTTTAGTTATTCTTTCCCATAAAGTGTTTGTTCCCACAGGGTAAGATTGATTTCAATTTACTTATTTAAGCCCACATTTGTGCCACTGAACTTGAGGCATTTAACTAATACATCTAAATAAGGTTATATTCTGTCAAGTGCCTGTTACAGAAGTGGAGAGACACTGGCATGCCCAGAGGGTGAATCTGCTCTTTGTGACACTGCACAAGAGAAGTCGTTCACTTTATGAAAATTAGAGAGAAAAAACAGGACTGATTCCTACTTTAAGAAAGTAAAAGAAGTACCAAGTCAAGCAGAATGATTCTACCCCTGAACAGATAAATCTTGTTTATGGATGAACATAAGGATTACTGTTATTTAAGACCCTTTCCTGTTATCAATTAGGAATTCCTTGCATAACGGCACAACACATATGTAAAAGGGAAAACTTATTATTACAAAGGGGCAGCAGAAGTATCAGTAAAATAGCAGACACGATTTCAAACATTTTTCACAGTGTTATAAGTGTGCAGAATTAATAAATGCAGAATATCAGAAATTAATTTAACTGGAAATTGAAAAAAGTTATTGTCCAATGACTCAAAGTACTGCAAATTGTATAAAGTGGTATTGAAGTGGAATTGAAGTTCTGCAGCAGTGTGCTCTGTTGTATTGCCATTATTGTACACAGCAGAAGACGAGGAAGAGATATGTTAGAATAGAAGAAAATAGAAAGAACGTGAAAAAATTATCTGGGGGAAAAAATACTTCCTGAAAAGGAGCAATAAACCAATGTCAAGTACTTTTCTTATTTTTTTGTTATCTTTGCAATTTTTTTCTCCTTTTCCACCTATTTAAGATAATAAAGAGACTTTTAGATATCTGGAGTTCATAATGAACAGACACTGGACCTGCAGATAAGAGAGAATTCAGAAGTTAGTCATTATAAAAAAGCTCGAAATTATAAGTCACAGAGGGTAAATACTTAGGAGCCTAAAATTCTTGAGTGTCAACATTTCAGGCTGTATTCAGCCTTGTCCAGACCCTCCACAGAGATTGTAAGTATCACAAGGTGTTTCTTCAGTCTGTGAGCTAAAAAGCTGGGGAGAGCATGTAATCCTCTTCCTCACCTTTTCTGTTGCATTCTGCACTCACAGCCATCACCAACAGAGGGAATATTATGATTTTTATGGTAAAAAAGTTCTACTGTCATAATAAAATATATGAAGTGGAGTATCTAGAAAGTAGTGATCTATATTTTGCTTTCTTAGCCTCCAGAAATCCACCAGGTTAATGCACTTGTAAGACATTTATTGCTTTGTCTACAAATGATAGTAAAGAAAAACATGCATCAAAAGAGCGTGTTCTATCTACTTTTTAAATAGTTCTGTGCTTTCATTTAGATAAGTTAGAAGAAAAGATTTTTTTAAGCAAATGGAGGATTCTAAGTACCAAATTCTGAAGTGAGTAGATAAAATCTGTTGGTTCATATTTAACATGAACTCCAAAACTTTTTTCTAAATTTAAACATTTTCAATATTGATACACTATTGGTTTTGTGCCTTTTTTGAAAGATAAAAAAAGTCTTTGATATTCTCTTTCTTCAGTATATAAAAATCTACCATATGTGGAGCACCAGAGAACAAAATGGCTCAAAAATCATAGGCTGAACCTACTTGTAACCTTCTATTTCAAATAATTTTCTCTAAGTGTTTTAGAACAACATTAAGTAGAACCTCAGTTTCCAGATGTACAATTCCACAGCAACTTTGGTAGCAGATAGCACAGAGATTAAAGGGAAAGACCAACCCAAAAAAAAACCCTCAACAAAAAAAAACCCTACTATATTTTTGGGTTTCAACAAACACATATAATACGTAAATAATCATCAGTAATGAAAACACTTGCACCAACTTCTGGCAACCATGAATCATCAACTCTACATTAACCTTAAAATTAAAGAGAGGTGTTCTTGTGTTCTAGGTACAAAACTCTATGTCTTGAACTTTTTGAACTTGTTAAAAAGCTGAAAAAAGTCACTAGAGGACTATACAAAACTTTGTAATCTGCAGCCATGAAATCCAGGTGCCAGTATCCATTTACCTTGATGATTTCTAAGTTGGATAATAATATTGTCACATTGAATAGTTTTTTTTTATCAGAGCTATCTGAATAATATTCCTTGTGACATTCACTTCTTTACTCTTTTGTGACACCTTTCTTTGTAATTTTCCTTCAAATGAAAAGAGCAGTCTACCGTAGAAACCTAAGCCAATTGTTTAAAAGAAGAGCATCTGGTGAATAAAATTGCTTATTGTTTAATAGCTGTTTCCTTTCAGAATAAAAAGGGAAGAAGAATTAAAACATTAAATGATGTAAAGGCTTACATAATGATAACTGTTGAATTCCTTAACCCACGCCATTTTTGAAACTGCATGCACAATGAAACAATTGAAAGCCAGTTAAAGTGGCATCTTAACAAATTTATTTATATTGTTTGGCACAGATTTTTTTTTTTAAAGATTTAAAAAGAATTTGTATCCTTGAATCAAAGTATACTGAACAAAAAACAGCTCACCCTCTGAAATGTGGTATTTCTACCAAAAGCATCAGTTTGTCTACAGATCTTAATTGTTACCAAAAATAGCAATGTTTCAACTTATTTTTTAATTCCCTCAGGCATTTCAGGCAAAATTAAAAGCTTTGCTATTGTTTTAAGAAGACTATTGACTATTTGCACTTGTTCTAGTACATGTTTTTAATGATACAAAGATAATGCTTGTATATTTGTGAAAGCACAAAAAATTCTGAAGTAAACGAAGAAAGTGTTAATGGGCTGGAATACTTTCAGAGAAAGGTGAATGTGGATTAAAATTAGAAAAACAAGATTTTCATAGAATATAGAGGTTTTTTTCATGTACATATTTTAAAGTTAATAATATTAGGTTTTAATAACAAGCTATACAAGATGACAGGAAGTTTTGTAAACATAGGAAGGAATATGTATTAATATTCATAAAATACAGACTCACTTAATAAAGGCTCTTCTATTCTGATAAAGTGCCAAAATATAAGAACATTTTTAGGCTGCCATCACCCTAAAGTTTATACTTCCTCAGCTGATGTTTGGAAAAGAAAACCCAATGTAAGCCTAGGTTAAACTTGAAGGCACAAAACCACTGAACCTTAGGACTATTTAGTCCTTTCCCATTATTTCAAGCTGTAGATGTTCAAATATAGCCATAATAACTACAAGTTCAGTATTTCTTTCTAGCTAATATCTGTACATACATTTTATCTTTCATTTATTTGCTGTTCTTACAACAAGCACAGTCTATCTCAGCAACAGACCATGGATTTTGTTCCTATCTCCTGATTAATCACCAAGACCTATAATTAGCTGTAACTATACATTCTCACCTCTGTTTTAATTTAAAGGCACCTATAGTATTAAATATTAAAAAATTCCACTCCCCTCCCCGAATACAACAAGGCCTTATGATGCTATTTTTTTCAATTTTTTTATCCTAAAGTACAGGCTACTAATTTCACTCTTTTGTTTTACTTCACAATATGGCCATCATTTCAGTATTTCTTAACAAAGTGAGATTATTCTTCTTCTACGCTAAACAGAAGATAAGTGTCCATATAAGAAAATTTCATAAACATTCCATATTTGATTTGGCGTAGGGAGGATTTTATTTCTGTTTCATTTTCAATTTAAATTTTTAGCTATTTGATCCCAAAATCCAGAGTGGCAAATTAACTAGAGTACATTTCCATCCAAATGACTCATATGGCCATATATAATGTCTCTTCTCTTAACTGAAGAAAAAAAAAGATAGCATTCATTGTTAATAATGGTTATCAAACAATTATTCTCCATAGTGATTTTATCCACAAATTTTCATATGGTGATTAAACCTAAATTCTCCAAACACTCTGTTCAACTATATTAACTAGTCTTAGATTAACTAACAGTTGTTTTCTAGATTTATTTTAGACTCTTTTTTTTCTATCTTGTGCAGCTGAGCATCAGTCATCTTGTAAAAGTGACTGTGACAGAACCCTGACTTACTCAGAGCTTTGAGGCAAATGTATTTGTACCTTTTCCATGCAGTAAAATACCAAGTTCAAAAAAATTACTTTGATTCTTGAAATCTAAGTTTCATTACTTGACAGAAAACACTATTTAAGAAACACTGGATCACAAAAATAGCAGATAATTTTCATTACAACAGATAATTTTCATTACAGTAACCATCTCATCTCTACAATGTCACTACTATGATTACAATGGAATTTTTTCTCTTTTATGAGGAAGACAGTAGACATTTTATGTCACCACTGAATTTCTACAATATTTCTGAGATAGATGAAAGAAGCTGTTTCCCTTTATAATGACCAGCTAAAGAGTCCAGCTATCCCAAGCATATTTTAAATGTTTCCCTAATTATCAAATTATTTATTTATAAATGTAATATTGTTATTCAATGCTATGAACAGCTTTCTGAAAGAAACACTTTCTTAGTAAAATATGCAATGATTTAGCAGGACCTCACGCTAAAGTTTGTTTAGAAGTTTTTTTCATATGGTTTTGAACCAGTGGCAGCTTTGTGGAGAAATACCTGGGCATGCTGATGGGCAACGAGTTGAACATGGATCAGCAATATGTCCTTGTCACGAAGGTCAGCAGCATCCCAGCTGCATTATGAAAACTCTTTACCACAGGGTGAGGGAGGTGGTGGCTCCCCCCATACCCAGCCACTGTGAGGCTACACCTGGAGGGCTGCTTACAGGTTTGGTGGACATATTGGCAGAAATCTATGTGGCATCCAAACAAAGCCCTGTGAGCTAAGGAACTGGATCATGCTTCATATGAAGAATACTGAGAGAGCTGGGGTTTTTTAACCTGGGGAAAAGAAGCCTACAGGGGACCTATCAACAGCCCCCAATACTCACACAATGTCTTTTGAGGGGTGTGATAGGAGAGCAAGAGAGATGTTCATAGAAACCAGGGAGGCCCAAACTGGATATCAGGAAAACCAGTTGCACCATGAGGTCAACCACTCAGGGGATGAGATGCCCACAGAAACTGTGCAGGATTCGTACTCAGAGGTTTTCAAGACCTGTCTGGACAAAGTCTTGAATATTCTGGTCAGAGCAACCCGGGATAAAGAGCTCCTCATGTGCCATGAATCATCTTATAGTCCTATGGTGCTATCCTACCTTGTCTCTGTGTGCTTCTTCCAAAGACCACAAGTCCTTCAGATCCTGTGCATTATTGACCATCTTTAGTCAGGTCTCTTGAATGCTGTAGGGCACCTCAAACTGCTTTACAGCAATTTGTACATACCGAATTGAAGCAAGGCCAAGGCCTCCTTATTTTAAATAGATATCTCCTTATTTTAAATGAATATCTAAGCTTCTGCTGGACAAAGCTCCCATTACAGTCGATTCATACCCAATGTGGGATTCAACAATCCAGAATTAGGTGCTCAGTGAAAGGTGATGAGGTGGACAGCTGTAGGTTATCCAAGACACATGGGACATGTTTTTTCACCCTAACTAATAACATATAAGATTACCAGAGCCTCAGAGAAACCATTGATGACCCCCAGGGATATCCCAGTGTGATACCTCACAGCATCAACTTTTAACCTTAACCATGAAGTCAGTGTGGTTTAACTTACCTCAAATCAGACATCTATGGACTGCTCCAATTTTGTAAAGATGCCATCAAGTATAAAAATCAAATGCTCAGATGTATCTGACATAGCACATTGGCCTTGCAGTTATAATAGGAATTATGGTAGAGCCATGGGCTTTTTGGGGTGGCAGCTGGACACCAGGACAAATACCCAAGGGTATTCTAGAAGGACAGCAATATGTAGCCAACTGATTAATCTGAACAAGCTCTCTGTAGTCTGCCAATATACTGAGCAGGGTCTCAGTTCAGCTGCTGTGTGTATTGTTTTAATGTCATTTCAAACAGCCTCAGTTGCCATGAGTATCTGCTAACATTACAGTTATCACCAAGGCATTCTAAACATTACTAGATGCCTTTGAAAATGACAATTGAGGAGTTTCAAATATCCAGAGGAATGTTTATATATATGTATGTATATATGTGTGTATATGTATGTGTACACATACACCCACAACCCCCATATTTAGTCAGCTGTATTTGCAAATCTAAGTTTAGAAATTGACCATCTGGAACTGCATTTTACCCAAGGAAATATTAACTGTGTTGTATAATAACTAAGACTCTTTTCCAAACTGCTGACTCCTCAGGCAAGGAACAGATTCTGAGAGTCAAGTGCTGATATGCTAATTTGGATAAAATCACTTCCTTTGGTTACAGATTTTCATTGATGGTACAACAGCATGAAATAGATAAGAGATAAGATTTGAACTGGAATTTCATTTTAGTTGGGGGGTAGCTAACTCTCCAGTTTCAATTCACTAACTAAAACTTTTCTCATTAAGACAGTGCTATTGGTCATATATCTGGGCAACTGTTCAAGACTTAATATTGAAATTACCTAAACACTAGATTTAATAATAAGAAAACTAATCTAGTAAAGGAGGAGAAAAAAAAAATCTCAATATTCTTCTTTGTTGACTAGTACCCAAGCTGCAATTCAAGCTTTGATACATCCACATACATACCACCATTATAAATATATAATAAATATAAATAAAACACAGGGTTTTTATTAATTCCTTTAAAATATCTATTCATAAAATGTTTATATAAATTTTCTTAATCAAAGCTATTTTTAACTTTAGGAAATAGAATTAAAACTTTGCTGGCAGTTACATTCAGACAGAAATCTGCAGACCATCTGTGATTTGAAACCACAACACACAGCCAGACCATCCCTGCTCTCAGAAAAATACTAGCCCACTTGACTTTTTAATGTTTGCCTAGAAGGCACATTTCCTACTGGGACAATTAAATTGGCAGCTCTGGCACATTCTTCTTAGCACAAATGATGTTGCACCCTTGTTTTAATTACCATCAGAAGAAAATCACAGGAACACTATGAGGCTTATTTCATGTGTTTTCTTTTTCCTAATTTATTTTCTTCTTTTTTTTTTTTAACTTTTGGTCTGGAAAAGTTTGGGTTTGCTTGGTTTCTTTTTAACAATGCCAGAAACTTCTGAAATATCTGCCCATTCAATATTTGCCTCTAGCGTGATGCAATAAATATAGTTTTTCTTCAAATTAAAAAGGGAGAAGAAACACAAGAATCAAAATATAGAAATAAAAATATGACAAACATGAGCTTAACAGTCTTGATGCTACTGAAATTCCAGGAAAAATGAGAATTACATATGATCTATTCAGTTGATGTGATATATAAATACAACAACATTTTATACATGTACAGAATTTTTATTCTCTTTTTTCCTGTCCTGTTATTAGCTTTATTAAAAGTCTAAGTAAATACAAACAGTGTTTTTTCTGAGAAGAGATTTTTTTCCTAGGGAACATAAATTTGCCACTTTACAAAATCAGCACCTTATAGCTTAATGTGAAAAGCATATTCACCTAATCTTTTTAGTCCTCAGAGAGAGGGAATTTAAAAGGAACTAAATTGTGCTTATAATTAAGGTCATATTATAGCTTCCAAATGAGTAACAATTTGTTGGTATTAATTATGCATTAGCTTTAAATAGGTCTTGCCTTTTAATATAAAACCAATTTCCTGATGGCTATGGTTTTTTTTCATCTTCCTCTTTTGGCTTGTAAAATCATTTGTTTACACTATGCACATGTGCTAAAATAATTAATTCCTGATGAAATCTGGTGCAAACGAATGTTCTGTTCTTTCACTTCAAAGCTAAGTGAATTTTGGACTGATGACAGAATTGGTTTGAGATACATATATTTAAAGAAGACGTTGTAATAGGTACAAGTAGACCTAAGATATAGCAGGTCCCACACCTCCAATAGGGATTATTTTCCCATTAAATCATTATATATTACTTTATAATGTCAAAATAGATATTTTGCACTGATAAAAAATATAGAAATTTTAAAAAATAGTTTATATTTTCACATAGGTTGGAGACTCAATGCTGAATACAGAAGTTATATATAGAAGCAGGGAAGATAGGACGAAGCAGTTCTATGAGCTATCATGTTTTCTTCTCGGAGTTCTTAGAAGTAGGTGTCTGTGTTTTACAAACTTGTCCTTCTACTTTTTGTTTAAAACGTCACTCAGGGCGTGTGACATGATATTTAACTTTACATTGCTGAAATACACAAAACCGGCAAGAGATCTTTGGATCTGTGAAAAACATGGCATTCCTAAGACTGAAAGAGCTTTTATACTCAATGCTGTAATACCTCAGGAACAACTGTGTGCACAGGCAGCTGGCAGTTTTTCCAGTGAGTGGCAGCCCCATCCTATGGTCCATTGCCTCTAAAGCCCACCAGATACTCAGATGATGTATCTATTTGCTCCTCCGTGTTTGATGGAATACCTGCATTGCAGTGACTGATAGCTCATTTGAGGCTGTTTGGCTCAGAGAAACAGAACGACACTCTGGATTTTGACATTTTTTATTGTACATTTCTATAATGGCCCAATGGGAAGTCCAGCTGCCAAGTAATTCTGTCTTTTCTTCTGACCTGGTGTAGCAGGTTTTTTGTACAAATATTCCTGTTGTGATTTATATAGCTTCCAAGAGACAACAAAGCATGAAACACTTTTTTTCTTTTTTTTCTTTAAGCTGTTTTTGTTGTGGTTTTCAGAGACATGCACAGCTTGCATTAACAGAAAATTTAAGCTCTTGATGATCTAATCAAAACACTTGCTAATATATTCCAAGACAAATAAAATACCGTAAAGATTAATTTGAAAAGATTTTAGTACTTTGAGAATTTCAAAAGATGTGCAGCAATTGATAAAAGAGGGATTGAAAGGAGCATTAAAATAACTGAGATAAATTAATTTAAATTATTAAATTTATTTATTTACAGAATAAATCTAAGGGACTGCTCAACTATATTATATTTGTATCAGTGAAGAAGCCATATGACCTTTGCATGGGAAAAAATCAAAATACTAAATCAGATTAAAAAAAAACGAGAGAGAAGAAATAGTGACATAAGGTAGAAAAACAGGCTGAAAATGTAGGCTGAAGAATAACTACAGATATTTGCCCATCTCATGAAGCATGTATCTCCAGACTGGCAATAGATGCAAACAGGAGGATCTCTTGGCAGAGAAGCTGACTGTTGAAGTGTATTTCATCTGTCCTATCTGGATAGAGCTAATGTCCTGTAAATAGTGGTCTGATGTCTTCTGAACAGGCAAAATGCCATACTGACAGACAGATATGAATATTAGCATGAAAAATATCATTATATACTTCCCATTTGAGTTTTACAGTCTCTAGTCTGGCAAACTACAGAAAACCACAGAAAGAATGTTCCAGCAAGTTGTAGGCAGTTTTTGAAAAACTAAGTGCAATTAGTCAATTTAAATAATTAAGGTTTAGAAAGAACAATTCCATAGAGAGCTGTCTATTTTTGGAGCCTGTAAATTAAGCTTAGTGATTTAGAATTCTCATAAGAAATAAACATGAGATTTTAAGGATTTTAAATCTCAAAACACTTCAAAGGCAATTAAGTCACAATATTATCTGAATCTTAAAAACTGAAATTTTTCTCCTACACTTTCTTTATTTAGCTGATTACCAAAAATTCTAAAGCTCAGTCACAACTAGCTGCACTTTGAAAAAAAAAAAATTACTTTCCACTAACACACAAGAAGATTTAATGAAAAGAAATAAGTCGCTCAAAAAAAAAAATCAGATATTAATGCTTCAAATATTTTCCCAGAACTGATTTTTAGTTTAATATTTTCATTTTCATGAGTAAATAAATAAAATGAGTGTATAGTATGGTTCAGATCATGTAGGTCACATTATCATGAAACTAATGCATAGTGACATTGTGCCACCTGAAATATTCAACCAACAAAGACCCTTGTCTCTCAGCCTCAGTGTCATTTTTAACTATGATTTAGTCTTTCGTTTTTCCTTGAAGTTAGAACTCAAAAGAGTTCTAGGAAAAATTGTTATATTAACAATTGAAACAGTAAAAATCTGTGTGAAGTTGTCAAAATAATCTAAGGTCAATAAACTGCTCTTTGAAGTTCAGCAATATTCTGGGAGTAAAAACGATTTCATGATCCAGTCTCATGATCTCATATGAGTCGTGTCTATTTTCCTTTGTCAGGTAATTTGGAGTAGAGTTGTTCATGACTTAATCTGAAAATTTTGGTGTTTCTGATTGTGTAGAGAGAGTTGAGTCTAAATTCCAGCATAATGCATAAAACCTCATAAATTTAGTGAATGTAACTATTTCTAGGTGTCAATATTGTTCAGCAAATAACTCACTGTCTACTATGACCTGCTGTAAGGGAAGTATTTCCCTTCCAAAAACCTTGCTCAGAGCTAAGTGAGTTATAGAAAAAAAAGTTCTAGAGGATTAGATACATACAGTCTCTCCAAATTCTGTCCTAGATTACTCTGTTAACTAAAAAGACAAACCTATTCCTAGAGTAAAATGCTGTTCTCTAGAGCTTGAATTTCAGAGACAGCATGCACATGCTTCATTACTACTCACACAGGGGAAAATAGACTGAAATAGTGCAATAAGATACTCTTTTATCACCCTTTATTTTAGCTAATCAAAATATGGCACCCATTTGCTGTGTAACATGATAGACAAGAATTGTGCACCAGAGCTGGATAATGTGTGCCAGCACCCTCATTAAGGATGATACAAATTCAGTAAAGCAAGCAAATTGAAAGCATAAGTTAATAGCAGGTCTCCTGAGGTTGAGGAGGACTTTCTTCACTTGATTAGGTAAGCAATCCTAATGAGGATGCAGAGTAAGAAGATGCAACAGCTTCCCTAGCAAAAATATTTGTTGTCCATAATTAGGAGTTTCCAGTTCTGTGCTCAAAAGCGACATGGTTTCATAGCAGTATAGGACAAAACATTTATAGAGTATATGTAAAGATGTTCTAATTGACTATGCAGAACCAAAACAAGGCTTACATCATTTTGTTTCATTGAGAGTTTTCATATGTACTCAGTAGGAAGCAGTGTGTTGACTTGATTTTATTTCAATTGCTTTGGTTTGCTTTTGACTTTTTGTTAGTTCACAAGAAAAAATAGTGTTGGTAGATTGCATGGAGCACATAACACAAAACACACCATATTTATGTCCTGTACATCCTTGTTTTTCTAATTATATACTTTTTTCTCAGAAAGACAATATTCCAGCTAACTTTACAAACACTGTTATTTAATATCCAGATCATTGCTTATAATTTGTATATAAATTTGTTTCTGTACACTTGGCAACTTATAGCTTATTCCCTCTGCTAATGCCAGCATTTGTCAATGCATTGATACTTTGATTATTTTATAGTGATTAGTTCTATAATTCTATATTCTTACTGGCTAGTCTAAACATATCTAATACCCTTTAAAAAAATAGCACAATCATCTCCCTCCTACTGACAGCTGTGCAGGGAAGTTGAGTAGGTGTAAAAGGTTGCTTTATTATGTTTCAAGGAAATAGGTGAAATGTCTGTATTTCCTGGTGTATTGTGTAATGAAAAAAATGATCTTTACATATATAATATTATGCTACGTTTTGGTGTTGCAACAGAAAATACAAGGTTTCCTGCTGCCCCTGTTTTTCTCTTCCCCATCACTCAACCTTGTCACTTACTGACGGCTCTTTCTCTTTTCTCCCACAATTTCACAATATTTTATTTCAAATTATCTTCCCCGCACCCTTTTTTTTAATCTGCTTAACCTAATTTCAGCTAGGAGGTGCCTAATTCAGTTGTCTGAAAGAAATAAGGCAGTCACAATTCTCTGTCCATAGGTACAACCAGAAGAGCGGCTGAGCACGCATTACCAGGAGGCAGGCAAACCCATGGACATCCTACGTGTGCACATACATTCACAGACAGACACACGGCTCAGCACAAACATTCAGCACTCACAAGGACACAGACAACACCTATGGACTTTCCCTGTTCCCCTCTCTGATCAGGATGGGAGTTCATTACTGGAAAGTATACATGACCCATGCTCCACTGACTGGCAGTTAAATCCCCATACAAGCCCATGCATATAGAATATATTTATTTGCCCTGAGAAAGAGTTGGGAATGGATTTTAATGAGAAAATAGGAGAGACTGCAGTGATCAGGTGCAAAGAATGGCCATGAGTATAGATTAGCAACCTGTTTGTAACTGACCAGCACTTTTTATGCCTTTTTTTCCTCTACATCCCTCTATTTACTCTAACTCAAACTTCCTTGGTCTGTGTATTTCTCTGTCTTTGACTCCTCTATTAAATAGCCAATAGCATGTCTTGCACAACCTCCCAAGTTGTTTGTGGTGCCTTATAGTGTCTCTTGTATATTCCCATAATCTACTCAGGTCACCAGATAACAAATTCCCAAATTCTTTCCACTTCATTCGGTAATACAGATGATAAGCTGTTTCCCTTTGTTAGCAAGGCCTCCTGGTGTATGTCACCCTGGTTTTTGTTGCAGATTACTATTGCACTGATTGCTCTTTCTGGGCAGACCTCTGAAGCAGATAATTCTGTGAAGTACCTGTCCAGTGAATTGCAGGTATCTTCCTCTACCAGTCACACTTCTCATCTTTGCAAGGCTCTTGTCACTCATGTTACCAGACTTTAAATAAATAACTTAACAATTTTCTTGTTTCTCTTTTTCCATCTGAAGTCCTCTTCTCTCAACGCTTTCTATTTCCACATCTGTTACTTTCTACTGCTTTCTAGCACTTAATTTTATACTTTTACTGTTCACTTCTGCCACATTTTCTCTATTTAATAATTTAATAAGTACATGCATATGAAATATCTCATCTACATTTGGATTTAATCAGAAATTTTATTTTAGTAGAATGGGAGAATCCATGTTGAGTGCTGGCACAGAAGCAGTAGTTATTATGTGTTCTGATTGAAGAGCAAACATATTAGATAGTTTCATCCATCCACCACACCATTCTAATTACAAAAGCCTATTACATGATCATTTCTGTCCAGTAAGCCTTAGTTCCCACTAAAATCACTCTTCAGACACCCAAATCTTCTCCAAATTCTGCTTCTGGTCTGGCACTACTTGACACATATATTGCCCATTTGTTACTAAATCTGCCTCTCTGATCTGTTCTGCGTATGAGCAGGAGGATCACACGCGATGCAGAAGAGGGATTACTCGCACGCAGCCAAGCGACATCAGAGAAAGACTGAGCAGACTATCAAGGTATCCAGCTATCAAGCCTACCCAGGAGGAAGTCACTTAAATGGAGAAAATGTTGTGAAAACCAAGGAACAGATGATCCATACAAAAAATACACAGAATAAAAAAATCACACACTGGTGTTACTTCCAATGAAATATCATTCTAGCAGAGTAAAACATTGTCTTATTGCATTCTCTTCTCTATTTATGTTCATTCTGTAATTGAAATATGTAAATAATAGTCTCTTAATAATAAAGTCTATGTTTTGGCAGCCAGGTTTCCCTCTTGTTCTCATCCACATGCTGCCTTTGCTCACATGTAATGCATACAGGCTAGATTCCAGAATGTCCCTTTCCCAGAAGAATGTCCCTTTCCCAAAAAATAACAATACTTAATAATCACCATAATCTGAATAACTAAATTGGAAATTTATCAGACTGATCATACTGATTTGTCATAATATTTCACCAAAATCATGGAATAAGACATATTTGAAAATCCATGGCTGACTAATAAGTTGGTTCTCTAATTCATTTTGGCCATATGTTGCTTTTCCAGTATTAACAGAAACACAGTCTTCTATAGTGAGTGATGAAATTGGTTGGGGTTTTTCCCCCCTTTGGAAATGAGAGAAAATACTTTTCTCAGTTTAAAATAAAGTTAAAATAGATTCTAAACCAACACAGCGAGCACTGATTACCTGTACTTCCATAACTCATGAACACAGAGCAGATACATAATTTTTCTAACAGCTGTTTCTGTTGTGGTTGATAAGAAGTGAAAAGAAGGTACAAATTCATTTTAAAATTAAAAAAAAAAAAGTAGCTGTTCTTTACTGCTATATCTATTGATGATATTAATAATAATTTCATGAAATCTATCTACTTAGAAAGGCATGATAGTTAAATCAATGTGGTTTCTTTGACTTAGTGAGAAAAAACATTTATGAAGTCTGAGAGGTGTGCAAAAAATTTATAAAGTATCATTACGTAAGAGGAAAAGACACTACAGGGTGAAAGAGTTACAGATATTTTAATTTTCACTAGAGTTAAAAAAAGCATGTGAACCTTGAACAGGTAAAGTTAAAATTGCATTTTAATTTTTTAATTTCATTAAACACTGCTATGCATAATTAAAGAAAGTGAAATACAGAAAAGTCAGATTTTCAAAGCTGAAGAACAGCATAGTTTATGCTACAAAAATTTATATTTATTTGTACTTAAATTAAGATTGGATTGTAAAGATTTGAGCAAAAAAATTGACCAAGAATTCATACATAAGAGAGGGTGGGATATTGAAGAGGAAATTAAGCTTCATTCTATTTTCCAAAAGTATTGCTTTCTTAAATCTGTGCAATGTGCCTTGAAATAGAACATACATGTTTATTTCCATCCTTCAAAATAATACTGGCAGGACTTCAGGCACATTTTGTTGTTGTTGTTGTTTTTTTCCCTAAAAGCAGTGTTTCTCAGTATAAATAGATTGAATTTTTTTCCACTTTTTTCTTTTTTTCTTTTTTTTTTTTAAATAGTTGTTTGTATATTCCCATATGTACTCTTTGCAAGAATTTATATTCAGGCTTAAGAGAAATGACAGTCTGTTATGATCCATGTGAACATATAGCTCAGCATGACATTGGGAATGCCCCAAGGGGAAAAAAATCAAACAAAACTAAATTACTTTAATAGTCAATGTAGAAATAGCATCAGAAACAGAATGTCACTTATATTTGATTATCTCATCCTCTAGAATATAATGGAATGAAAGTTTATGTTAGATTTTCTGATGGAAATCTTTCTGTAGATATAATTGCAATTTGAATAGTAGGACTCACAATATCTCTCTTAAAAATCTAGCCACATCTACTGCAGAAGCTTAATTTAAGATAATTCACTGCCTTATCTAGCACTGCTAAAATTTTATACCTCATGTATGTATTTCTGAAAATTATCAGGGTCCATAAATATGAAAAGATACTCGTGGATATGACTATTATACTCATTATATTGACATCTTGCATATTATTTTTGGTCTTTAAAGTCCCTTCCAACCCAAACCATTCTATTATATGAATCTGTGATATACAACCATATGCCCTGAATATTAAAAAATATATTTTTCCTTATTGTGCTCATGTTTTTTAAATGAAGCTATTAATTTTCCTATTTCTTACAAAAACTATGGCCTTAAGAGCTCTCTTGAACCTTCTGAAAGTGTTTTGTATGTTTCAAAATTAAATCTAATTTATTTGAATTCTTATTCTAACATTCATGAAAACCAAGCTATTATAACCACAGAAGTCTTGAATCAGTTAATCCTAGTGCTAGAAGAAAATCAAAGCCAAAAATGTCCTGTCTCAAGTTTTCAGGCCAGCTCCATTCCATAAAATGAAGTCTTCCATGAACAAGCACTGTCATCTGTCACACCATAAGCACATCTCCTTTGACATTCAAAGCTTATTTAAAAGGACTGTCTTTCAAATGTCTCCCACCCGTACACCACACTTCTTTTGTTGCAGGCATTTCAAAAAACACTTGAAAGATGGAAGAGGAAGGGAAATGAAGTTGCAACATATGAAGTGCAAGTATTGCACGCATGCATAACCATCTGTAGGCCAAACTTTGAAGTCCCTGTTTGGCAAAACTCAAGCTTCTTATCCTTATTTCTTCAAAAACTCGAGAGAAAAAACACTTCTTTCAAGTCATTCCTGGCAACAAAGACATTTTGTCCAAAACAACCACACAGCAAGTGATTTAACGTGTGCCAGGAAGAATTTGAAAAGGGGAAAGCATGGTTTTAAGATAGATTTTTCAGTTGGGGAGCACTTGTCGAATTGTTGATGCATTCTTTTTTTCAAATATATTTTTAGCTTGGTAATCCCACTTTGTAATGAAGGTAGATTTTTTTTTTTCAATACAGTACCCTTTATTCACTTTTCACAGCACAAGGACAGCAGTATCAACGTGAATTAAATCACTTATTTAAAGATATATATACTCTTTGAAAATGAATACTTTTTCTCCCTAGCCATATTTTGGGGATTGCAAGTTCTTTTCTGTTTTGCTTTGCTTTCTTTTGTTTTCAAGATAATTAACAGACTCTTAATATTAGTAGATAAGGAAAAATATGATACATTGAATGAAACATTTCACAATTGGCAGATAAAAAATGAAATCAACTACCATATGCACATACATAAATGTAGCTTCTTTCCAGCTTGTTTTCTTCACTGAAGGAGTGCTGTTTGCTTTTTTCCCCTTTTTGAGTTTACTGAAATGAGTGTTACACCAGGAAAAATCAGGCATGTCTACATCCTGAGTGACTGCCAGTGATAGACTGACCAAAGTCTGTTCAGGTCAGGGAACATCCTCCATTGGGTTCAACTGTCAGATTGAAAAAGAGAAATATACTTGGATCATGTATTTCTGTATATGTATCAAGCCGTTTGCTGAAACCTAGTCAAACAAAACAGTGAGTTGTATCAGATCTGTACTGATGCATTTAGAACTCTTCCTCTGTATAACACACACCTTCTACTATTGCCACTTTACCAAAATGGTGAAATTATGTCAAGAGGGTGTACATTAGAAACTTTCAGTTACACACTGCAGCATAAATTACTGCAAATGTAAGTGATTTTGTTGTAAATTTATGTAAGGTTTAGCAACCAGAAACTCAGGATGAAGGCAAAAAAAGTAAATTTTGAGAGCACTTCATGCCCTTTTCCTTTTTCACTCTTGATCTTTTGATTATTAGATTTTTTTTTCCTATTATTTGAAAGTGACAGTTAATATCTCAAAATTGACCTATATTTCTTAGAGAGAAATGCATGTTTTTCACAGCAATGAAATTCTGATCCTCACCGCATAATAAACTTTGCAGAACTTCATAAAAACTGTATTCAATTAGCTCATTCTCTGAAGAAACCATTGCTTTATGAGAAAATGAAACACTCCCTAACTTTTTGGTGCTTTAGGCCACAGTTTATATGCTTAGTGCAAATATTTTTTGCTCTGAACATCCAGAATTGTACATGACTGGTCTCTTTGATCTTCACTGAATCATGCATTTACACTTCCCATGAACTTCTGGGAAACAGAACATTTTAAATTTTGCAAACTAAAGGCTATTCCTTTATTATGCTCCTTTTTTCCCCCATGATGGGTTTTCTTCAGAACAAAGAATGAACTCTAAGGGTCTGTCTTGATGCAAACCAACACTGAATCACAGCTGTTTGGAATCAACACAGTGGGGAAAAAAAATTTGTGAACACTCTTATGTCTTACCTAACACTGAAGTTTATATTAAAACGAGATAAATAAAATAGATGAGCGACAATTGTGGTACATCAAGGTGAGAAGTAAAAAAGAGACATTAAGTGGAATGCAAATATATTTAAAATATATATATATTAATATGCTCTGGTTCAAACTGTAGTTCTCCCTCTAAAGATCTGAGGAAAAAAGAATTTGTTTGATTTGGATAAATCTGTGGCATCAATAACAAAAATTGGTACAATAAAGCACAGTCTATATGCTGTAAAGGGAATTTTAGCTGACTGCCTTGTGAATACCTTCCAGAAGACTTAGTTATGGAAGGTAGTTCCAAGTTATATCACCTTTTGGGACCTTGCTTTGTTTTTTTCAGGCCTCTAAAGCAGGTTTTGGACTGAAAGGCTTACTTGTATTTCTAATGCTGCTGTGTATACTTGCATTAGAAAAGAAAACAAGAGAAATATAGTCATGCCATTAGGAAGAAGATGAGAAATTATCTGGCAGAAAAGAGAAAGAAAATGGAGGAAACTCAAAATGTGAATTGTTTGTTTTGATTTAAAATTGAGGAAAGAAAAGCAACATTTCCTAGAGTTAAGTTGTATTGAGAGTGCATCTGCCTACCTACTATCCTATAAAAACACTCTGAGACTTCATTCTAAGCTGAAATTCCCTGACTTCTTTCGGGACAAGGTGATGTTACACTAGGAAACAGTGAGGACCAGTAGGTGTGGATCTGTAGAATGGAACAGCTGGTGCTGAGACACTGATGTCCACATTAGACATATTTCACAGATTCTTTTTTCCTTCAAACTATTTCATCTCTGGTTTCATGAACTACATTTTGGTAGAGTAATGAATCACATTTTTTAGCTTCATCTAAAAGGAATTCTGTTTGAGCACTGTGGTACCATTCCATGATGCAAACTGAAAACAGTAACAGGGATAATTGGGAGATTAATTCAAAATCTCACTCTGGATGAGTAGTATAGCATGTCTTTATAACCATTCTGCTGACCCATTATGGAAATAAAACAGCCAGGGTGCTCTATCTGTCCCCTTATGTAGTCTTTATGATGCCTGATTTGGACCTTTACCTTTCTGTGGAAATATTTTTCAAAAGGTGATCATGAAGCTTCCTTCACATTTCCATTAAAAAAAAAATCCAGGCACACTGACAAATTATATTAGCAGTCACAAGTGCAGTATTTCTATCCTTCTGATACATCCTTAAAGAACATGAAGTTTTTTCTCCAATGCTTAGTGGAAAATTTTTATATTAATACTTGACAGTTATGGAAAAAAAAAAAAGCACCAATTTTTCTAACTCTACCCTAAGTCCATTTTTTTTTTTAAGGTGATACGGTTAGACAGTTTGAAGGAGAAATTTCTGGAAAGGCAGAAACCAAACAAGCTCAGAATTTTTTAGAATCCATTCCCCTTTCTTCCCTTCTTTTGCTGCTCCTTACATGAAGTTATTTAAATCTATGTGACAACACATAATTTCCTGTCTTCCAAAAGACTTGTACTACAGCCACGTTAATTCTTGTATCTCAGAGTTATGAATAAGGTAATTTTATACTTCAGCATTCTGAGTAAGGAAAAAAAAATCCAATAACAAATTAGGATTATAAACTTGCCATTTCATGTCATAGCAATGA
Organism: Fringilla coelebs; assembly: GCF_963513975.1. Lineage (NCBI taxonomy): Eukaryota > Metazoa > Chordata > Aves > Passeriformes > Fringillidae > Fringilla > Fringilla coelebs. The sequence continues at coordinate 45,828,674 of NC_140029.1, forward strand.
CAGACCCATGCTTGTGATAATCACGTTTAACTGTAATCTTTCAAGATAGCATATTATTTATTTTAGAAAACGTATTTCTTCTGACATAAGAAATTATTTGGGTTTCTTGCCTTCTCTGTACTTTTTCACAGAAAATAGAAATCTAATGTTCACAAGGTGTTAGTACTGTACTAGTGCTAACAGCATTATTTCAGTTGTGAACCTCTTTTCATAGGTAAGTCATAGGGCCTTAATCACAAGGGTATCATTAGATAACTATTTTCTCTCTGAAAATCCAGTGCAAAGTTTGGACCATTTGTATAGGACTAGAAACACTCTTTTCCTCACTGTTGCTGGTAAAACATAATGAAGTCATCATATTTTCTTCATTATTCCACTGTTTGCTCCTGGAGAAATTCCTAGGTGTAAAAAAACATGTCAAATGTCATCTGCTAGATTAATTTTGTTGTTAATTTGGAATTGGAATGTTTTACTGAGATGAGCAGATTTAAAAGGCTTCAGGAAAACTTAGACTAAGAATTACTAGGGAACTTTAGCTATGCACCACCTGTCTTTCCATCCTAAATTCTCCTCTACTTCAGGCCTCATCACAAGTTTCATCACATTTCAACTGCTTTTCATGAATTGGTTCTACGGGTTTACAGGGAGGCACTCATCCAGAATACATTCCTTTGCATAGGAGAAAATAAAATCCAATTCCAGCACCTGAAAAACTATATTCTTGCTAATTTCTCTAATTTCTTATTTAATTTTCTTTCTAATTTAAAAATTTATGTAAGTGGAAAAAGGTCAATAAAGAAGAAACAAATGAAGTAAATCCTTTAACAGTGAAAAATTGAGCTTTGGTCAAGGTGAGAGACTGATATAATTGTAATTTTTAATTATTTTATTTTATCACCTTATTATAATGAGTTCTGCCTTCTAAACAGTCAAAATAGCCTTATATTTGGTAAGAAAGATCAGGGTCAGTTCCATGCTTCACCAGTAATCCACAGTGAAATATTGTGGGTGCAACTGTTCTATTATCAGCACTGTCAAATGTCCCTTGAGTGATCATAATTAAACATCAGCCTTATAAATGACTGCAGATCTTCCACCAAGAAAGTACAGATTTTTAATATAATGATAAAAAAAAGAAAAACAAAACAAAACAAGACAAAAAAAAAACCCCAAACTAAAAACTACCACAAAAAGTACTACACAAAATTATTGCAGAAACTTCTTGAAGAATTAGTCTGGTTCACATCACAAAAATATGAATGTCAAATGGTTTTGTGACTTTTTCACATATGTTCCCTATAATGACATACTCATTAATTCCCCTCGTTTTGCTGTCACTCTAAAATTACTTTCACATCTGTTTTTGACAAATGTAACTGTGCTTTTACATTAGGCAGACAGAATTAGAGTCAGATCCAAGAAAAAAATTGAAGCACAGCATAGTTTTCTCATATAGCTGATTAATTCAATATTTACTAACTGGATACAAATGGCAGAAGACTGCATAGCAAGTAAATCTGAAATCGTACTTAGCTAGATTAAATATTCTTACAAAGTCTTCTTTTCGATAGGTTATTTCTTCTCAAATATATGCTTAATGACAGAAGCTTATCTAGACTGATAAAGTTAACCCTTCTGTTTTATTAGATGAAATGTTTTGGATAAAGTGGGAAAGTCCTTCAGTTCCCAGATCCAGTCACTAAAAACACTGTAATGACCAACTATTTCAACTAGGTGTGAGGTTGCCTCTGTTTTGTGTTTCTTTTGCTTTGACTTTTTGATTTGCCAAATTGATTTTGAAGTAAACTATGTTAGATGTCTTTCTGGATGCAGTGATTAAATAGGAGAAAATAATAAATAAGAATTTAATTAAATATAATTAAATAAGAAAATTATGTGGGATAGCCTAAAGCTGTTTCTCATGAGCACGAGCAGCCCAATGCAGACATGGTCTTATAAGAAACAATCTAAGTAACATGTTGCATTTATCTAGCTGAAGAGGTATTAGTCCTGTCCTAATAGTACTAACCCTTTTGAGTCTAAATTATCTAGAAAAAAACCTTTACTTACAAGTAAGTTTTAAGTTGTTATAAAGTCACATGCAGACTCATACACACATAATCTCTCCTAATTTCCTCACCTTTTCTTCAATGTAAGCTCATGGTTTTTTCACCTTCAGGGTCTTAGGGTCAAATGAATATTCACTAAGAGGGAAGTGTGGAGTATGAGTTTGAAAGGGTCATCAGCACCCCAGCTCCACCACAGGGGAAATGGTTAGTTTAAGTTCATTCCTCTTTATTCTAAGGCCTAATTTTATATATTTTCCTGAACTGTTTTTATCTTTTTTCATTCCTTACTAGTCTTAATTTCCATATAACATCCATATTCATAACCCCTAAAACCGGTTTGCCTTTTGCCCCGTGTTTTATCCCTTTAATTACTAATAATTGATCATTGGTAAGCTGCTCACAGACACGTAGCATCTGTCATCACCACCTCTACATCTACAAACTTTCAAGGCCTTATAATGCTGTCAGTTCTCTATAATGAGATTTTTTTTTTAGGCTTACAGTTTATTCTACATGTAGTCATTTGGGTTTGGCATTTACTAGTTAAAGATATCTATCAAAATTATTGAAAAATAGGTGCAATTTCATAATGTCATACAGAAGTAAGCTAAATACAAAACAAATTAAGTAATAATCACTTGGATATTTGAGATTTTTTATATGCTGCTGTTGCATCTAAGTCAGATAAATCTCCAGAAAAGTCAACACAAGTGTATATACAGGAGATCTGCAAAATCACAAAACCTCTGTTCTGAGGCCTTGGAGATTTTGGACAAAGCCTTCTCCTTTATAGTAGCAGTCGCAGTACTGTATTTGATCAGCTACAGGGTTATACAAATAGATATTAAGTCTGTTAATGTCTAAAATTCATATTTCTTACTCGGGAAGGAAAAGACAGAATGTAATAGGTTTTATTTGCCTTTCTAAGAATTATTTGTATGCCTAGTCAATACAAAAGTAATGCTAATTCACTGAAAATTTATTCCGTGCATGCAAACTACAGTTCCTAACAAATGCAAAAAAATTTGCCTATAAAATCACACTATCAGTTGTTGATCTAGTCAAGGCTCACATTTTCAATGGACAAAAAAATAAAGGAGAAATACACAGCTGCAAAATAAGAACAGAAACTGCTAGAACTGCCTATAGCTGTTTAATTTTTATTTTATTCTGGGCAGGTGTGTGTGCTGAGAGGAAAATGAATTTAGGCACATGCTTTATCTCCTAATTACTGTTCAATAAGGATGCAGAATAACCCAGATGGAAATACATTTTTGTCTTTGTGACAGAAAGGACATCAGAGAATGTCTTCAGGACAGGTATAAAATGCTCAAGTGATGTTCCTAAGTAGGTGCTATAGGTGCAGAATATGGTCTTCTTTCATTTTTCTCCTCAAACCTCCTGTGTAGTTAACACCAAGTAACTTCTCACACTGTGCATACGATTTGTTTGAGATCTACATGTGCAAGAAGAGCAGGTGCATGGCCCAGGGCTCTGGAATCCAGGTTCCTAAAGGTTCGTCATCACTAAACTTAGCATCCTGTCACCTACATTCTCTTGGCTCTTTTCCCAAATTCCTCACAGTGCATGGCAAAAAGAGGCAGGTAAAAGATTGTCTTTATGCTTTCAGTCAGATAGAGAAATGTAATCTTGAGCTCTGTTTCATTACCCCTGAACCAGCCTTAATCTTTAAGATGTAAGACCTATAGAACTCTCTTTCTTCTAGTTTGATCTCTGTTCTTTATCAGTAGGTTTACTACAGTCAAGAAGACTGCAATTGTATAGGACAGTCCATCAGGTGTGTAGTGGATGTCACCACTTAGGGTGGCATCACTAAGAATCTATGACAGGATTGCAGATTTAAATTCAGATTTTGATTTCAGGTAATATTTCCCATTGTATGGGTTGGCAAAAATCCCTACAGACAAACACACTGGTGATCCATGCTGTAATTTGATAGAAAAAAAGAATGCTATACCAAAAAACATGCTATAACAGGAAATAGCATGTTAAATATAATTAAAAACATGAAAAAACCCTACTGTCTATGAGAATATATTTTGGTTTTCTTTGTGATTTTTAAGTCTTTTTAATTTTATATACTAAAGGGAAATATTTACTGAAATACCCTGCGAAAAATTTTAATGAAATTTTATAATTATTTATAAGATTGAAGATTAAAAAAAAATCACACAAAATACTTCTGTGAATTACACATAAAAGGCCTAAAGAAATCCAAAATTCAACTATATATACAAAAGTACATATTCATTTCATTCATATTTTCATGCACGGCCTGATCCAAGGCCAATTGAAGTTTGGCCATGCTTTCCATTGACTTCAATAAGCCTCAAAATGTGGTTCTTACTTTGTAACTTCATTGTGTTTTGGTCAAAATGCATTAACTTATGCATTGCTTAAGTGTTTTCAAACTGAAGTCCAAGGTTTTTTAACAGCTACTCTGCAGTCCATAATGTGAAAATCTGAGATTTGTACTAATATTGATTCAAATCTGGAATTTTATTTGCTATGGAAGTATAATCCGTAGCTTTCTCTTCATGTTATTGAACATTGTGTAAAATTGTCTCGACTAAAGTTTGTTATTCAAAGTAGAGGGGGACAGTATCAGCATTATCTCTAAAAAAAAATCCTTAGTTCATTTAAAGATTCTTGTCTTCTATCCAAATATGCATTCAGACTAAAGTATCCCTTCTATAAAAATAGCTTTATATTTATGATAACTCAAACATTCCCAAACAATTTTTTGTTATGTATTCTTATAGAAAAAAAAAAGTTTGTGGTAGAAAAGAGATAAGAATCATCTGGATTTGGTTTATAATGGTGGGATAGTAACTCATACTAACAACAAGAATGCCTTTAATTTAGCTAAATCTAAACTGTTTATCCTTCCACTAGATGTCTTGAATTACTGCACATTCATTTAATGTTTCAATTTTTTTATAAGTCAAAGTAAAAGGCTAACAGTTTGTTTCAGTGCTTTAAACCTAGAACATTTTTAAGAATACAAATTTCATTTTAAAGTCAGACTTCTATTCAATATTTTACTATTATTTGTGAGAAAATAATCAAATACCATCAAAAGGTAAAGATTAAAGTGACCTTAAAATTAAAGGATGCTCACTAGTAAAAGGAATATCAAGATTTCTAAAACCTTTATTATTAAAACATGCTGCCTCATAAGAACAGGAAAGAAGCAGAAAATTAACAACCAAGTCCTGTTTTCATGAAAAACTTATTTATACTAAAAAAAAACCCACGATGAAATATTTTTAGAAATAGCAATGCATGCCACACCAGCTATCTAGGGACTCTCAGACAGAATCCCAGCTCATTCCTTTTTCAGTCTTCTTGAGTCTCACAATGGTAAAACACTGGAAAATAAGCAGGAAGTATTCATCCTTACTTTTTGTCCTTAGGTTTATTTATAGGGCACATCTGCAGCTGGTGTTATGACTGATATAAGAAGTGCTGCCCATTCCACTCTCTGTTCTGTAAAACCTTCAGAAAGAGTGCTCAGAGCAGTCCCATGACGTAGGCACAGCTGTGATGGTCAGTTGTGGAGTCATGGAGGTGTTGGTCCCTGCTGTGGTGGTCACTGCTTTTTCCTTTTGAGGGCAAGGGCTCAGGAATGGCTTTAAGAGCATGAATGTCTGTATTTGCTACTGCTGCAGCCAGCAGTTCTTCCTTGTAGAGCAGGAAATGGGCGAGTTGACCATTTTCTTCTGGCTCCTCTTCCTGTAGGTTTTCTCCTTATAGATTAGTGTAAACCATCTCGACAGTAACCTGGAGAATTGGAATGGGAGTCAACACTTGGAAAAAAGGGTGAAGGGGAAGGTGTTAGCAGGAGACAAATGCAAAAATGAGGAACAACAGGTAGACACTGAGCAAAGAACATTTGATGGGCCAAATGGTGATCTACCCAGAGATGTGGCCAAAAGAAAAGCAAGTCTCCCAGTTAGCAGGATCCCTTTCTTTAATCTCTTCTTCCTGGTGGAACATGGCGGTTGTGTAGGACTAGAACACGGTTGGTGAAAAATTATTGAAACAATATTGATTAAAACTGCAGAATGTCTTTCCACTTTTCCATCAGAATACAAAATGAAATACGATTTTTCTGAAATAAGGAAACACTCAAATCAGTTGGTTCAGAGAAATTTGAAAGCAAATCTTTTGTTGCACAAGTAGGGGTTCATCCATTAACAATTAATTTCTCGATTGTAACACAATATGGTGTCCTTTTGGAAACTTTCTACGTTTATTCAAGATTTGTTCCAAATTTTTGATTACAGAGGAGTCTTTCTTCCTGTCTTTATCTACATTGCAGGCTCCCTACTTTTTATGCCTTGTTGTGTACCTGCCCCACTTCACACTCCAGGATATGCTAGCAACAGTTTCCTTAGTTACTCCAGAACAAAAGAACAACCTTTTATTTTGCCTTACCTAGTCACAACTCAGAGGCAAGATAAGCAGATGGTTTTCACTTCTGGTTCACAAACTTATTTAAAAAACACAAAAAGGTGACAGTCATTGCGCATGTAGCAAACAATGCAAAAAAAAAAGGGTGCTATACCTTCTATACTGGAAAAGTCTGCAGTGAAAACAAAGAATTACCCTGCAGAGGACTAGAAAACCCCACAAAATATGCTTTATATGAAATAAAAACGGATGTGAGTCATCCTGAGAACTTCTAAAGGAAAGTGCAGCATGATATGTGGGGTCCTGCAGCCAAAGACAAGAAGAGTTGCTAAGAAGGACAAATAAAGTATATAAAATCTTGAACTTATTTGTTGCAAGCCATACTCTTTCAATGAGCATGTATTTCCTCTTCAGATAAAACAGATCTTGAACTGTTTAAAATAATATTAGACTGTACTGATTTTTTTGAAGAGATGTAAAGAAATAAGGACATCTACTGTGAATTCTTATTCTTAAGAGTCTGAGAAGGACAATTATAAGTTGATTCACTGCAGAAAATTGTTATCTAGTCTTGTTAGTTTTGTTCATGGCTTTGTTTAACAGCATTATAGAACCACAGAATCTTAGAATCATTTGAGTTGGAAAAGACTTTAAAGATAACACAGTTCCAACCCCTCTGCCATGGGCAAGGTTACTTTTCACTAGATCAGGTATAGTATTGTCCTCTAAAGAAGAATCATTATTTAATGTGAATGTGATAGTTCCTTTTTCTGTAAGAGTTAATGTTATCCTTTCCACAATATAGCACCGAACTAAATTCAGAAATTTTTCACCAAAACAAATTATTTCTCAAAACATGATGCCTCCTCAGAAGTAAAATAATAATGGATAATAAATCTTATTTACAGTTAGAAAAGCGAAATTATTGGCCAGTATAAAACCTTATGTAAAGCCTTGTTTGTTTAAGGGATATTTAAAAACTTTTGGGGTGTATGTGAAGTTTCATTTTTTAAAACTTTGGAACCAACCTTGACTTGAAATTAAATCACTTAAGACAAACTTCTTTGCATGGAAAGGGTCCTGGTTGTCCTTTACAACTTTCAGTATTCACAGTACAGAAGACTAAAAGAAACATTTTATTCTTGGGAATCTAATTAATCCTATCTTTATAAATAAATCTTCCTTCCTTTCTCAGCTCCACATCTTTTTCTCCAGGGGATTTTGTGTCACTTTCGTTCCAAGATTTAAGTTTACAACTTCTCCAGTTCCTCTCTGATCCAGGAAATCTCACAAAAGTTCTCCTCCCAACCTCAGAGAAGTTCTAACAGCTCTTTTTTTCCCAGAGCTTTCATTCTGTTTTAGTCACAGAATGCTGAGGGCTGGAAGGGACCTCCTGAACTCATCTAGGCCAACCCCCCTACTAAAGTATACTCACTTAGAGCAAGTTGTACAGGACCGCATCTAGGAGGGTTTTGAATATTTCCAGAGAAGGAGACTACACAACCTCTCTGGGCAGCCTGTTCCAGTGCTCTGTCACCCTCACAGTATAGTTTTTCCTCCTAATAACAGGAAACTTCCTCTGTTTCAGTTTGTGCCCATTGCCCTTTGTCTTGTCACTGAAAAGAACCTGTCCTGGTCCTCTTGACACACACCCTCAAAATATTTGTAGATATTTGTAGATATTCATAGACATTTGTAGATAAGGTCCCCTCTTAACTGTCCCTTTATTAGGCTGAAAAGGCTCAGCTTCTTCAGCCTCACACCACAAGAGATCTTCCCATCCCCTAATAATCTTTATAATCCTCTACAGAACCTTCTCCAGTAGTTGCTTGTCTTAAGCTGTGTCTATATTAGTAACTAAAATGAACCAGGGACCACCTACTGATCCTGAGGTAATTTATAGAGCACAGTCAATGCCAAGACTCTTCTCTTCCCTCACTCTTTACCCCTGAAAAAATGTATGCATATTTATATATATATATGTATGTATAAACACACACACAAACATATATATATATATATATAAACTGTCACTGTCCTTGTCCAAAATCACACCTGGGAACGTCCTGACAAAGTCTGGCTGAATTATGGCAAGACTATAACTGGTGTTTGTAACTTAGCTGAGTTTCCACCTCTCTCTCGGCGTTTCTATTAGAGACATGCGTGGATTGTGGATTGAGGCTAGTCTTTCTTGTTCTTACTGTCCTGGAGAGTATCTTTTGCTCAGTAGTGCAAAAGTTGCATTTCCTTCATCTTTCAAGCTATCACATTCTGAAAAAAATGGCCTGATTGCTACTTGCGGCTGGTTTCATAGCATGGGTCACCAATTTTGCAGCGATAAAGAACTGGGGAAGAATTTCTTTATGGATGACCACGCACTGGAACAGATTGCCCAAAGAACTGGGGAGCCTCCCTCACTGGAGATATTCAAGAAATGTCTGGACACAATCCTGTGCAGTGTGTTCTCGGATGACCCTGGCTGAGCAGAAAGGTTAGACCCAGACTCTAAAAGGATGTTGTCTTTACTTTGGCAAGAGACATTGCCTTAAATGTAATGGTGTGCTCAGTGGAGTGCTATCAAGCTTACCATTTTGAAACTCAAAAGAGAGGAAGTATCCATTACTCCTCAATAATATAATTAAAAATAAGGAGAAGAAACTGTAGAAAATCAGTATGATCCAGTATGTAGCACTGCATGTGGTTTCAGAAGGAAAATTGAAGAGATCTTATTGAAATTAATTACTTTGTTCTTTATCAGCATGAACACAGAATGAAATTAACAGTTTGACCTGTAAATTGGCATGATGTTTGAAAAAAAGCTTGAGTTTTTTATATTGAAACTTTGTAAGGTGTGTGCATACCATTAAATATCTACCATGCACTTTAAGTATCAGCAAGTTTCTGATACTTAAGAGCTATAACCATTATAAGCATTAAGTTAACAGAACTAGTTTCTACTTAAAAATATATTTCTATTAGTTATTTATATGAATTCAAATAATACAGTAGAAATTTCAAAAATAATTTTTAAATTAAATAACTGAAAACAGTACCTATAATCAACTGGGGAAAACCAAAAGTACCTTGAGTAACCACAGACCAGTTAAGTTTCTCAATAAGCCTAAGGGGTCATCTTACCAGAGGAGTTGGTGACACTTTAAAAACTCTTTGAAACACTGTTTAAAATGTTAACCTGTACACCCAGGCAAGCCCAAAATTGAACCATGCTTCTGCTCAGACTTTGAACTAGCACTACACCATGACTCTTTCCCCATCATTCCATTGTCACATGAAAAACTGAAAAGTCTGAAAGATCAACACTCTTTTTTTTGCCAAGTAACAAGCACAACTATATTAAGTGGAAATTATGCTTAAAAAATCTCATCCTTATATTGTTTGTGCTTACTGCAGGCATAGAGGGGTATTTTTTAGTTTCTTACTTTTTATGAGTATTAGTTTTTATTGTTCTGTTATGAAAAAATCATTGAGGTCTCCTTGAATGAAGAAAAAAAATTCTTTTGAAGCTTAGAAACAGGGCTGATATGCTAAATAGATGTTTATAATGTTGGCATGATTTGAGCAATATGTCATTTCAATTATCTTTTCAGAATTGTTTCCCAGTTATTATTTAAGACCTCAAGAGCAGCTGTAACAGAATGTTTCTCAACTGATTTTCTACAGTGAGGTCAGTGCTCAGATAGCAAAACATAAGTTTTGAATTAAAAGCAGTGAACCAGTAAATAACAAATCAATAAGGTTTAACTGAATTGTGTAGAGTTTAATTATGAACTGAAGAGAAATATTGGTAAAAGAAATCAAGTAGGGAATATGTTCCAATATTCCAGGGCAGAACCAACTCTGTTTTATTTTACCTTTTGCAACACTGCACAATTTAGCAATGTCACTGTTAATTACAGCACTGGTAAAAAGTATTTGCATTATTTCTCTTTAACAGACTTATACAGCAACTTGTGTATTTAGCTGTATTCAACATTCTCTGATAATGGAGCCAGAAAGACAAACAAACAAACAAAACTCCAAGGAGGGATCCTGTCATTCAGTTTCAGTTAATTCCTCTTTTACTCCTTTTCTTCAGTTTACTAGCATAAGCAGAGAAGGACATCTGAACCTACAGCAATTGTTTTCTATAAGGTAAATTTTGGATGAGTAAAAGAGAATTCATCTTATTTAATACCTTTTAATTTATGATCACAATAAAGAAATTAGTACTTTCAGCAAAAAGACAAGATGCCCTGTTGAATGGTCTGTAATAAGAGAATATAAAGTAGCTTCAAGTAGAGTCTAAAGTAATAGAAAAATTATTCTCAATTTTTTCAATTTTTGCATTTTTTTATTTTACTCCTCACTTCTTCATAGGTGTTTTAATAGTTAGCAACTTTACATAAATCAATGATAGATATATAATAGCCAGATGCATCTGTCAAAAGAAGTATACACTACAAAATGCTGGTTTCTTACAAATCTCTACATGATTCATTCTGGTCCTTTTAATAAACAAATTCAGATAGGTCAGTGGCAGTAACAATGAAGCTTGAAATGTAGGCTTATAAATATTATAATTCCAATTTATCTTTTAATGACATTTTAGCGCTACGCTAGACAGCTGCTTAGAAATAGGCTCTGTTTCCTCTCAGAAATTAAAAAAAGAAAAACCCTAATTATGACTTGGGAAATAGCATAAGTAAGATATTTTAATTTTATCAGTATTTTAAGGAGCTGCAGTCTCCTGAAACCTTGCTTAAAGATTAGCATAACATGGCAGGTGGGATGTTTCATTTCCACTTCTTTTTTCATTTTACAAAGTTCCTAATTACATGTCAGATTACAAGCAGGTAGCAGTCTTTTCCTTGTTAACTTTCAGCGTTGAAAGAATTGCATAAAATAGTTTTATTATCCTGTGCAAAGCCCCAGGATTCTCTCAGATTAAGGACTGGTTCTTGAAATAGCTACTCAGTCTATACCAAACTGTCAGCACATAAAATTGTGATTTAAGAAAGAGAAGTAGCACCATTCACTAGCAGAGGCAGATGTCCAGAAAATCTCATGAGCTATTTGAGTCAGCAAAACCATGCTCTCACACAGGATGATAGGAAGCTGATCTGAGATACAGTATTTTCAGTGAACTGATACTCTAAGTCTCAGTGTAATCACCCAGCCAAGAGTTCTTTCACAAAGTTTCTGATTTCTTAATTTTGGAGGAGATCTGAGAAGAAATATTCCTACTGCTGGAACTGTTTCTTTTTTCTTAGGAAGAACAGGATAACAGAGTAATTGTCCTTCATCTGACAAGCAATTTTTGTTAATTTACAAGTAACGTTCTTTCTTTCTCCTTCACTTTATTAGAATTAAAGATTATACTGTTTCAGAGCCCCAGAAGGAGGAGTTTCTTATGTTGCAAAAAAAGAGAGAAAAATCTGTATCTGTTATTCCTAATATCTTGGAAAATAGCTCTTTATTTCACTTAGTTTCGTGTGCACAATAATAAGAACTTATAGAGTCTAAATAAAGGTATGAATTCTACCTTTTTTTAAATGTATAATAAGAACTTTGAAAATTAATGAATGTATGAATGATTGTGGGGTTATTTGATTTTGTTTTCTTTAATGAGTCTTACATTTCCTGTCAGCTACACTTTATTATATATTAATAAAATTATTACTATTGAGATTGAATTTATTACCAAACTCCATTCTGAAATACATACATAATACTTGTTTCCTGCTTTCAGTTACCAATACTGTTCATACTAGATAAGAAACTTCTACGAAAATGTATTTTTAGGTGTTTTCTTATGGAAAAAAAATGAAGGTATATGACAGAAAAAGTAGGGTAATCCAAAACATTATCGAATTACTGTGTACATGCTTCAGTGTCATCATTTATATGTAAGTTTTGTATATTTTATTAATGAGACCTCCATTTCCTTCTCCATTACATGGTAATTTTGCTTCACTCTGTTTGACATCCAAGATGAGCTGGTTCAGATTCAGGCAATTTTTAAGTCAGAGGAAAACCTAAGAAACAAGGTCTGGAAAAAAAATTTAGTTTTTACTTTTACAGTTTTGTCAATGTCAATTTAAAAAGGCAAGGTTTTGAGGTGCTGACATGAATTAGGATTTTGCAAATTTAGGGAAAGTTCCACACTGAGCCAGAGATTGAAAAGCTCATCAGGTTAAAACATTGTGTTTTGAGCTGCAACAATGTTAAACTGATGGAGGCATTTCAAATAAAATCGTGCTTTGCATAGTGTTTCCAGTAATTTCTTTCTATTAATTCTTTCAGCTGTTGTGGAGTTAAAAAGAATAGGGATAGGAAATTAGGGTGAATGTGGGGGAACCCAATGGAACAAGAAAAAAGAGATTTTAAAAAACTGACGTCAAAAATAAAATTGAAAGAAATGAACTATATTTGAATGCTCAGAGATCTGAAAATCCAAGGGAAGAATTTTACTATGTTTCAGTGTGAAGTAAACTGTGGATAAATCTTTCCTTCATGTGAAGAAAAAGAAAAAATCTTCGCTAATAAAGACGTTTGATATGTACAATAAATATATGACAATATAAATATGCGAACTACTTCTTTTGGGAATTTTATTCTATTAAAGATGTTTCACTGGTACATAATTTTGTAGATACAAGGACTTGAATATTACTACCTCCTCACTTCAATGATTTCCTTCATGTCTCCTGGTCATGTGCTTTTTACTTTTAAAGGCATGTTTATACCAAGTCATTCTTATCTCTTTAAATCTTTGCTTCACATATGGTATATCACATTTCTTAGGCTTTGTTGTGCATGGAGCTAGCTGCCAGATGTTCCAGGGAACCTTTTCATTGTTACTATTGATGTATTCTGTGCATTCATTTCAACAGACAGCTGATGTTTGGGAGTGTATAATATAGTCAAGAATGATTAAACATATCTTCTTACAGATTCAAAAAAAATTTGAGTATTTGATGAACTAATTAAGAAATGTAAGCAATAAATGCACTTAGAAATTCCCATTGGTAAGCTATACTGTTTAAGTAAACTTCACACGAAATTATTTTCTTATGCTTATTCAACAAAGTTTGCACTAAAGGTTGAAATAAAAGAACTCAGATGTTACTCATTTTCACATTGTTTAATATATTCTAATATCATGGGAATATTGGAGGAGTGTGGACAATCCTTTAATATACCTCTACTTAGGATAGGGAAATTTTTGTTGTGGTTAATAGTCAATACACAGACTGCAGCCTGGGAAGTATTCCATGCCTCAGTAGCTGAAGATGCCCTTAAGGAAGCTGCAACCCATGGAGATGCTTGCTGGAGCAGGCTGGAGTTGTGTCTTGCAGAGAGCCTGTTTTCCATCAGGTCCTGTGAACCTGTGGGGAGCCCAGACTGAAGCGGCAGAGAAATCACGAGCGATTTTGATCATGGGAAGAACAGAGGAGTGGGGGGATGTTGTTATTTGTTTTAGCTCTTATTGTTTCTCATCATCCTACTCTATTTTTAATGGGCAAAAAATTAAATTATTTTAACCCAAGTGTAGCCTTTTTTTTTTTTAATATGAATGAGAGCAAGATAGAGAACTTGGTAGCCAGCCAAGGTCAAACCCAGCACAAGGGATTATACCTTTCATACTGATTTTTCTGGCTTTATTCTTTAAAAGAGTTTTAATTTCTCAGGGGAAAAAAAAATTATACTGAAGCTCACATGCCCCATTTCAGGTTCACTTTTCAACATTAATAAGAGCACAAAATATACTGAATATACTTGCACAAAATAGGGCCAATTACAGATCCTATTTATGAGTAATTCTATATTCTTAATTTCACAGCCTTTTGAGTTGTAACTGGCACAGGAAAAAGAGATCAGCTAAAGAGCTTCAGTAAAGGAAGTCTTGCATTGCCAGTGCAATGTTACTATCATGGTATAAGGGCAATGAGCTTGCTGCCAAGACAGAGTCTATGTCAGGTTGACACCATAACTGCAATTAGGCAAAGAATACTTTATTTTTTGGTCATGGGTACAGGAGAACCAGCACGCCTAAAGGAGAGATATTCTGTTTCAGTGGACTCCTGAAATATGGAACAATCTTCTACTCAGACTTTCTTCTTCCTCCACAGAGAAACACCTATTGTGTTCTGCTACAGAGGAACATAACACTGATAACGAAAAAATAATTAGTGATAAACTGCTTATGTGTTATTTAATCAGGTTTAAAAAGAAAATGTGCTGAAAGGACATGTATTCCATATAGAGGTAATTATTTACTGAATTGTGTGGGAATTAAATTAGGCTTTTACAGAAAATAAGCAAACAAAATCCATATTTGAAGGATATTGCAGTGTGTAGAAGTGCCATTCATTTTGCAATAAGTTAAATCCAAGGAACTGACAAAATGAAGATAATTTTTAGAGTACTTATATACCCACACACCACATGTTCCCTGACAGATTGAATAATTTTCAACAGCAACTTCAGTCTGCTTCTGCCAGATAAGGAAACATTGCATGCATTTTCAGTCTCTTCCATTGTGTAAAACATTTCCTTAGTTATGCTCCCATGCTTCCTCTCCAGTCCCAAATGCATATTGCATTGTTTCCTAAAGCTATGCATATGTAATTACAATGAAGACAAATTCTTAATTGTATAGATGTAGATTTAAATATTACATTTATGTTTTGTTTTGTATTGGTTGGTTGGTTGGTTGGTTGGTTGGTTGGTTGGAGATTTGTTTAGTTTTGTTTGTTGGGTTTTTCTTCAGTTGGAGTTGGGTAGAGTTTACAGTACTGCAAAAAGTTGCAAAATTAGAATAGTTATATATTTTTATTTGTATAACTAGTTTATCCTATAAGCCTAAAATTAACCAGTTTAAGTAATTGAAGGTAGGTCTCTGATATAAGCACTGACATAACCATGGCTATAGTAGATTTAAAATTACAGCAGCATCCTGCATACTACCTTTCATGGCCATGTGTAATTTGCTTTGGCAGTGAATGAAAAATAAAATTGTTGGTGGAACTTCAAGAACAGTAAACAAAACATAACAGCTGTAAATGATACCTTTGCAAAAGAGAGATATTGGCAATTATCAATTCATACACTATTTAACTACTTATTGTTTTAAGTAATAGTAAAATGAGATTTATTATCGTGTACTTTTTGTTCCCATAAATAGAACTTTGTATTTTCTGTTTAGAACAGCAGTTTTTTTACTGCTAGATAATCAAATTAGCTCAATAAATGTCAGCTGTTTGTGATTACTAAGTGTTTCTCAAATGCTTTAATCTGGCTCTTTAAAATCTGAGAGTGACTGTGTCTTTGTCAGAAATTTTCCAAATAAAAGCCCAATTACTTAAGACAGCAGAACTAATAGAGAAAAATATGTGAAATAAAGAGTGAAGCGATACATCACTGCCATGACTTTTGAAATATCATGGGCAGTGGCTTGGCAGCTGGATCACCCAGTTCCTGCTGGGATGCAGCTCATCAGATCCTACAGACTTCAGTAAGTTCAGGTTCCTCAGGTGGTCTCAAACCTGATCTTCTGTGACATTGGGACAGACTTTGCTCCTCCACTCCCTGCCTTGCAGTCCATCCACTTGAGAGCTGTGAGGACAGGGATAACCAGTGGATTGAGATGAGAAAGTCCTTGAGTACCTCATCCTTCTCCTCATATGTTTTTATTAGTTTACCATTCTAATTAAATTTAGTAATTAACAATAGTTAACAATTAATCAATAGCAATTATTCTTAATATCAAGTTGTATTAAATTACTACATATGCTTTAGAGTTTGAGTATTTGGAAGCGCTATCAATTACACAGAAACTGATTGTAGGTTCAGAAACAAAATATTTGCAACTCATGCAGAAGTGGTTAGAATTAAATTGAAAAATGAAGTACTAGTTTGGAGTTACTTTCCTCTTAAGTTATTCATCACACTAATATGTGATGCAGGACTCCCACCAACATGGAATGAAACATTTTACAGTCAAAGACAGATTTTGTCCCTAATGATATTTTGTGACTTTTGCATAAGTTATTCTGTGGATAGTGAAGCTGAAAGATTTTTCATGCAGATTTCATTAATAAGCAGCAACTTATTTCTATGCTTGTATTAATTTTTTTAATTTATATTTGCTGTCATTCTCATACATAGCCTTTCACTTGCATTCATGTAGTGAACTATGCTAATAATGCAACATGTAGTCCAATTTCATTTAATAAAGTTATTGTTTTCAGTTTTGATTAGTAAAAATGTGCTGTTCACTTAAATACCAGCCAAGTGAGGTCTGTAAAGAAAATTGTTGGGAAGCCAAGTGGAAAATAGAGTCTTCACTGGAATCTTAAATTATTTTTGTTGTTTTTTTTTTTTTTTTCTAAATGAGAGCCATTAAAACACAAGTTTATGTAGGACATCACTTTTTCCAATTATTTTCCATGGTTTTTTGGCAGGTATCGGAAAGATAACCAAAAAAATACTTGAAAGTTTAATGGGTACAACTACTTAGTGAAAAGGTCTAATTATCTCAAATGTAATCAAATGAAAATGAAATAAAATTTAAGGAGCACCAAGCAGCGCATTGGTTATTACAATTTCAAAAAACAGGTTGGGGAAATATGAAGACACATATCACTACTATTATTTCATAGTACAGAGTTGTCAGAGAAACCAGTATAGAATTCAAATGGGGATACATCTGATTTTTTGTAATATATTTAAAATCTATCTTAGCAATATTTTAGCTTATGTGGTAATATAACCAACGCTTCCAAAGAACTGTAGATATTGTCCTCTGATGTCTCTCTGCCAAAATAAACAGAATTTTAAAAGAAAATATAACTTTATCAAGTTTTTTTTGTTATTAATCACATGCATAAGATGGATTGGAAGTGACAGAGAAACTTGTCACATGTAGGTAAAGGAGAAATATTAAATGAGTACTTCCAGGGGAATGACTTTACATGTGTTATCACTCAAGAAGGACTGTTATGATATAATGTTTGAAACCTCTGCTTTATTCTCATAAACATGATGAAGCTAGTTAGCTGTGGATGTAACAGTTAGGGCTGTAGTGCATCACTACCATGAATGCAGTGCTAAGGCAGGAGATCTGGAACATTAGGTGTGCTCACAGCTGCTTCCCCACCCTGGCTGAGGATGGCCACATTCTTACAAATCCATAGAGCAGTTTATATTTCCTGCTGACACTGACTCTTGACATGCAGGTCCACAAGCATGAAACATCCCCTTTAACACATCTTTAAATGTCTCCACCCAAATATTTTCTGTTTATCCTTTAAATTAGACCATACCTGTAAATAAAATACATATTTCTCCTAGTCCTTTAGGAGCCATTCAACATGGCTAAAAATATTGAAAGCCTTTGAAAGCGACTCACAGTGAGTGACTGATGTTCGTATTCTCCAGATTAAAGAAAGAGAAATAGGCAGAATTGTTCACTTTGCCATAATATTTATCTGCTTTAAAGCTTATTCACAAGGAACTGTTTCAAAATAAATATATCTATATTGTGTTGAATCCATTTGACATCCTATCACAAAAGCATTTTATTGCACAAAAATGCTCATTATTTTTTTCCTGTTAGGCCTGAAACATTGTGATTTCTTTTTCTTATTTTTTGAAATACCTTCTGATGACCACTACAGTTCTGGAAGTTCATCTCAAAAGAGAAATTTAAAGCATGGGTTTATTTCAGATTGATGAAAAAGTATTATGTACTGTGTGTCTGATAGCTGCAAACACAAACAATATTGCTGTAAATAGGGTATTACACACATTCCTTTAAGAACTAAAATATTAAATTATTAAATCTAAAATGATAAATAAATAATATGTCATGTAGTCAAATACATTATAACCCAGCATATTTATATCCTTTATGAACTAATTGTATAACATATATTAAGACTATATATTATAAAAAATATTTTAGAAAAAAAATTTAGGAATTTAATATAGAAATATTTATTTTTAAATGTTTTATTTACATACTGATTATACTGTATATCATATTACTATATTATATTTTTCACCATATGTAATTGTAACATTATTTTGTTTTAATTCCAGTATAATCACATAATATTATGTAATATCATAGTATTAATCTATGTGCTATAATAATTTAATATTAAAAAGTGATTTATTGAATGTTGACAGACAGTCAAGGATACTTCCTGTTCCTCCTACATATGCAAAAATCAACTGAGGCTTATACATATACTGCTGTTAAAGTTTTCAGTTGTTCTGCATGCATTAAGACTGGATTTTTTGTTATTATCATTTTAATCTCTGGTAAAATCCTTTGTCAATTATTATAAGCCTGGAGCCCTTGATGTTAAACTTCTGTTGACTTTAAATTACGCTTGTTTCATATTTTCTTATTTATGTTAACATTTCAGTAATTGCCATAAAATAGCAGTGAACTGCTAGTCCCCAGAGAGCAGGGAAGCCCAGAGCATTAGCAAAGAATATTATGGGTTGTAGGACATGGTTTCTAAAATCAGAATGTGTCTCCACTTGAGCAAACTTCTGCTAACTGCAGCCATAGAGGGACACACATCTTGGGACAAAGAGACAAGACACCTCCTAGAACCCATATCAATCTCACAGACACACAAGAAAATAGACTTGGAAAATGTGTTAAATCATGATACAAAAGCAAGGAAAACCTTTGTGTGTGTGAGCAACAAAGTAATAGAAAACTTCTTCCAGTTATATGCATTTCCCAATGTTGCCCCACGGCATTACAACTTTAAGGCACCAGGGCTAAGAGGACATTTTTCCCTCAGGGATGGTTTACTTCATGGGTTCATGAAGGGCAGAAAAAAGTGTTATTTATAAAACTGTTGAAATAGGAAAAACATTTGTCAGATTGGCAGGTGTGGGCAAAAGCCACTGCCTTTGCTACCCTCCCACTAACACACAAATTTTAGAGAAACAGAAGTCCTACACAGTGGTAAGGTTTGTTGCTAGGTGAGAGAGATGGAAACTGCACCTTTGCTTTCATGGGAATATTGTGCATGGAACACATCAAAGCACTCCAGAGCTGTCAATAACAACAGATGTTTTAGTCCATGTTTTAGTAAAGGAGCAGCTACAACTTTAGGACTCCTGTTTCCACATGAAAATAAACCATGGCAACATGAAAAGATGTTGATCTCATATAATAAAAAAAAAAAAAATCCATGACTGCTCAAACTGGTTCTTTTAGCAGCTGAACTTTTGGCATTTTCTAAAGAATAATGCATCACCTACCCTCTAGAGACAGGATAAATCTGATATAACCATACAGTCAGCGTGAGAAGATTTACAGGTTTTGCCCTGGTATCTTACCAGAAGGCCATTTCTGGACATATAGAGTCAACTGGTTCAGTTGAATAATCATGTCATGGAAACATATGGCATAAATATTGGGGGATCATGGTCTGAACAGCATTTTTGAGTTTATTAGTGGAGTTGACATAGTGTAATCCTCTTTGTCATTGCCTCCACTCTGCATTGGACAAAAACCTGGAAATGACTAGAAAATCCTCTTCCATCTCCATTTTCTGTTTTAAAATGACAGAAGAATTTTCTTGAAGGTCCAACCCATATGTATTTTATGAGATTAGACAAGTTTCAAGGAAATCTATGGCACGATAAAAATGTTTCTTACTTTATCTATTTGATGTCTTCATCACTTGAAGTACAAGTTGATTTTTTTCCTTGCAAAATGAACAAATTTGCCAATTTTTCACCAGTTCTTTATTATTTTATTCATCTGGGGTTCTAATTTCCCCTGAACTTTCTGGTCTTTCTCTTCCTGGAATTTAAATATTAAACTAACACAGACAGGAATATGTTGAAGTCATTGATGCCAAGTCTACTCTTACACCATCACTGTTCTATTGACTGGAATAGAGATGCTTTAAATTGCCACTTGTTTTATAGCAAAATGAGAATTAGAATTATTATCCCCAGAGCAAAACTAAAGTTACTTATTAAGAAAATGAATAACTATAGGTAATGTAGAAAAATCATAGCTAGGATGGCATTGTAAAAGTCACTCACATGACATTGTCTAAAATACAGCAGATGTTTCTGGTAGTTCACTCTAAAATATATGAGCTTATAGTAGAATAAATGGATGCAAGGATTGCTAGAAAAATGAGACTAGAGGCTAATAGATCTTTGACTGTTTATGAGATATAACTGCAATCTATACATCTACAAATGATGGAATATAGCTATCCAAACTAAGAGCAATCTTGGCACATGAGTAAATTGATATAAACTGTGTATGAATACATTCAGTCTGGAAAGGACATTTTCCATCTATCATGCAATGATATTCTATAGTAGCTTCACTCTCAGTGAACTATGAACAAAAAATGTTGCTATATTCAAGCAAATGTTTGATATATCATGAAAATAATTATACACTGTGATTGTCTTCAAGGGCATGCAACTGACTCAGTGCTTCAAAAGTATGATTACTACTATAAATCTATATACCACTTTTAAGATTTAACTGAGATTCATGAAGCACAAAAGAAGCATTTCCCTGAAAATGGTTGGAAAAAAAAAAGGAAGAAAAAAAAGGAGATATGTCAATTTCATTTAGAGCAAGGTTGCATATCTGTAAAAAAACACACAGGCAAAGTGATTACAAAAATCGTCTGTCTCAAGCATCTGGCTGAAAATTGAATTCTGACAATTTTCTTTGGGAAATTCTGACAATTTTCATGGAAATATCTGTGAGCTAAAAGTTTTCTCCAGTTAGGCAGACTGCAAGGTGCATTTATACATGTATGTGTGTACTCACAGAATTGCAACCAATACAACATCCTTGACATCTCTTCATCAGAGAAGGAATTATCCACCTAAAACTATTGAAATTCTGGTTAGGTGTAATATGCTTTGTTTCATATTAATACTCACAGCGGGGTGCCATCATTGCTGACTCCACACTTTCTTCAGGTACGCCGTGCCTCTGGTGGACAGATAGAGACAACACTCCTATGCGGCAAGACAAGAAGTTGGGTTTTATTTGTTACACTAAACAAAGAGTCACCAAGGTTTGAAAAGGAATCTGGACCACTCCGTGGCTGACAATTCTGTGTAGCGTGCTTTGTCTGTCCACCATCTCTTGAAAGCTGCATGAAAATGAGATTCCCAACAACTGAAGAAAGGTAAGCGTTACTCATGATCCATATTTCCTTTGCTCTTTTTATCTTATTATTAAGAGAAATTTAGTATGCTTTTGTACCTTTTTTATTGACATCTGGAATGAGACCTGCAAACTCTCCAGTGCAAACCAGATATCCTTTATTGTTGCAGAAACTTCTCCTACATTCATATAAACTATTTTTTCTGGACATATTTGTATTTTTTTTCCTTGCATGTGATATTGAATCAGACACTTAAACTTCTTTTTCTCTAATAAGTAAGTTGCTGACACTCCACTTTATGCATGTTATTCATTATTGTAATTGGAAGCCACAGTAAATGAAGAATGAACTGCAGATCAAAAAATTGTTGTGAAGAAAATAATGCAAAGTTCCATGCCAGCTACGTAGAAAAAATTCATAGATGTTTTCTTCCTTTATTTCTTTTGTTTGGATGCTTTTCCTTCTCCTTTTAGCTCACATTTATTCTAGGCACGTGCTTCCCTTATGTTCTTACATTTTTCCTTTTTTTCTTATTAATCTTTCTCAATTCTCATTTATCATATGGGAATTTCTTTCTGTTTTACTCATAATCTTTTCAAATAAATAAAATCTGCATCAATTATATGTGCTCCAACAGACGAGCATTAATGAATATATTTGATATCTCTGTTTTGCCATAAGGAGTTTAGGATTCCACATGTAGTTTTCTATTTTCATATTTCCAGGAAGGAAAGAAAACCAGTAAACTCAGATGTTTCAATGTTAAAGCAGATATGGTAAAAAATAAGGATATTAGACTAGTCATTTCATAACATATGTCTTCATATATGTTTAAAAAAATCAGTATGTGCAGCGCCAGGAGCTCTAGGAAGGTCTCTACCTCACTTAGAAACTTGTCAAGGCATTTATTGTAAGTGTCAAGTTTTATCATCACTCCCAACAGAGTATATTTATAGAGGCTTTAATGTGGGGTTTGATTTATGAGCTCAGAGGGTACAGCACAAGCACATATTTGTAAAGCTGAGTATTGGTATCTAAAATTATTATCCTAATAATAATGATAGTTCATAAATTATCCAGCACATTAAATATTTACAATAAAGCCCATTGCAGTCCTGATTGTTGCCTATTGGAATATTAGCATGACTGTGACTGGATCATGCACTGTTTCTTGGCATATCACCACCAAACTTGTCTATGGGATATGATCCAAAAGAAAACTTGAAGAACACCTGCATTCACCAAAGAAGTTGTGTTCAAATATTCACTGGTTTACTCTCTTTTATGCTTACTCCCTTTGTGCAAAATTAAAATATTTGCTTGAGATAGAGATTATATGATTCAAAGCTCTTGCTGCTTAACTAGATCTGTTACATGTGTCCTTCCTTTTTGATGTTGCTGAGTCTTGGTTCTGGATTAAGTATTTAATTTGCTCATATTTTTAGTGACTTCAGCAATTCTCAGCTTTACCATGCTGTAACTCATTCCTTTGCTTAGTCTATCCAAATAAAGAAACATTTATTTTTCTTTTTCCATTTTCTTTATTTCAGAGAACTCTACAGAAGTTATAAATGTAGATTATACACTATTCTTGATCTGGATTTTTGATTTTGTATTACATTGCACTACAATGGCTTTTTCTGCAACGTTTACAAGTAAGGTTTCTAGTTTATATATAGTTTTAGTGGGGAAAACAGTTAATCTGTTGCCTAAAAAAATGCCTTGTTTTCTATCTGCTTTTATTTTTTCTTAATTTTTTCTAAAAAGGAATTATAATTTCTTCCAGTGTTCCTATTTACTTCTTTAAAATTCCAATTGACACCTTTATATAGATGATAAAATGATGAGTTAAATTATGTTTACTTTTAAAATAAATTGTATGTGGTTTTGAGCATAAAGAAAAATATAAAACATGAGGAAAAACTTACTGCATGAAGAAAACTGGGAGAAAGGGAGGGAGTCTGTTTATGAAAACCATTCAGTTTTACAGATGTACATCACACACAAGTGGGGGTTTTAGTTGCTTCATCTCTACCTGCTTCTCAATCTCAATCCATACCTGCCTCACTTCTGGATGATTTTCTCAGGTTTTTTTAACTGTACTTTAATTTTTAACAACCAGAATCAGGCAGTTTCTCCTTTTTCCTCCCTAGCATGCCAGACTATGTCACAAAGTATGGAAAAGATCCCCAAGTAAAACTCATGGTGTTCATCAGTCTGCCTCTTTGATGCCCGCTTTTATTACATTTGGTGCCTTGCCCGTTCAGAAAACCAAGATAGAAAATTTTCTACATATTGTTTTCTATGACCTTGAAAATGTCTTATACTCACTTCCACTCTTTCTATTGACCTGTATTTGGCAGTCATAACAGAACCTCACTATTACAAACCTTGGTCTGCTGCCAGAACTGGAGGGAAGAAGGTACAATGCCTGTCAATTATGATTTCCTCTGCATTCTGTTGATGAAACAACTCTCCAAACACTTTCTGAACCCATCCGCTGAGATTATCTTTTTTGAATTCTCTTTTATCTTTTAATTCATACCTCCCTTTTGTGTAAGTTTTCAATGTTGGCAGATGGACTGGCTTTTTCCTACAGTACTATTCTGTTTTATAGAGTATTCCAGGTTCAGGAATCATTTCTTTTTTTCCCCATTGACAAATATGTGTAAAAAATGTGTTTCTTCAGGATTTTTTGGTCAATACTTTAGAGATAAAATCATCCCTTCTACCCCACCAACACCCTGATCTTTTAACTTGTCAATTATCCTTGACATGTTATTTTTAAAGAAATTAAAGTTTTCCTCTTTTTTTTTTTTATTTTTGTAAGACTTAGGAAACAAGTTCTTTTCTCTGTTCGCACTAGTAGTTTGGATTCTGTAACAACAATGTTAGTTTTTCCATCTATAAAAGATAAAAGTTTCCTGACTTAGAATATATAAATGAACTGCAGCAATATCATACACCTTTGAATAGTTGCATAAACTGCCAACACATTTCCAAGTCCTGAAGAGGGTGAAGCTAAAAAAACGCCTAATTTTTACAGCAGGGATATGAGAATTTATTAGAACTTAGCCTGTAGGGATTGGTACATTGGTTGCTTTAAAATCATTCTTCTAGTTTGAAAAACAGATATGATAAGAGAAATAAGGAATTTGTGTTTATTTCTTCAGAACTTCAAGTATCCTGGTGAGGGAGCTGGGCCTGTTTAGCCTGGAGAAAAGGAGACTCAGGGGAGTCTTTATCATTCTCTACAGCTACCCAGAAGAAGGTTGTAGCCAGGTGGAAGTCAGTCTTTTCTCCCAGTTTCATTGAGAAAGAGGACAGAGTCTTTATCTGCACCTGGAGGGGTTTATTAGGTTAGACATCAAGGAGAATTTGTTCATGGAAAGGATTGTTAAAATTGGAATGGCTGCCCAGGGAAGTGGTGCCATCACTGTCCCTATGACTGGATGCGGCAGTGTAATGGGGTCGTTTACAAGGTGGTGTTGAGTCATAGGTTAAACTTGATAGTCTTGGAAGTCTTTTCCAGCCTAAACAATTCTATGATTCTGTGTTTTTTAAAATAGTATTTCCGTTTTGGTGGACTTATGAAATCTTATTTTCATCAAATTCTGCCTCTTATGGGAGATCTGATTTTATCAGCCACTCTTCAGATTTACTTTTCTAGAAATATTATTCTAGTAAAGTGATATTAGACCCTAGCATTTTTTGACATCACTTTTTCTCTATGCCACATTTACTGTAATGCCTGAATAGTTATGGGTTGCAAATTATAGCTTGCAGCGCTAATATTTAGAAAAGAATGATTAAGAAAATTCTAGAGATACTGGGCTTGACAAAAAAACTTATGCAGCTAAAAACTTTTTGTTTTAGTTTATTTAAACAAGGGAGAATGTTTTCACTGAGAAGAAAGGATAAAAAATTATTTTCTGAGGAACTACTGGTTTTTTGAATATATGAGCGAATGACTGATCCTTACTCTAAATCTACTAAATTGCTCTACGTAATTTGTGGAAAACCAAATGAAAGCCATGCATATATATTCACATGCTTTTGGCTGGACTGAGATGATAAGTAAAGAATGTTGTTCTGGGGTGAAAGGCACTGCTCCAGTAAGTGAGATGGGAACTAAAGCTGTCCAAGTCAAATTGTCCAGTGGAAAAACAAATAATTATTAGGGACAAAAAAACCAAAAGCCTGGGTATATATCTGTGTACAGGAAATAAAAAATAAATTAAAAAATACAAATTAATTCTTAATGTATTTACATTCTTATAACATGTTTGGGGAGGGAAACAAAACTGTAATGGTAAAGCAGTCAAAACCAGCTAGTTTGGTTTTCTGGGGCGATGCGATCAGTAAGCCTGCTGTCAGCATATGGCTATCATCTGTGTTGGAAAGGAAAAAAACTAGACAAACAACAGCTCTGTCGTGAGAATAAATGTACAGACTACCAAATTCTTGAGAAAGGCTGATTCTGAGGTTGAGCTGCTGCGGGTGATGGCCAGGCTGCCAGCCAAATCAGACCTCTTGGCATGTTGGAATGAGAGTGTTTTTTCCTCAAACAGCTGGACCACAGTGTTTTACAGGGGTTTGTATTCCATGTAGGATGTGGATTTGCTGTAATATAGAGATCATGAAATAGAAATCATAATTTACCCACTATACTCATATTCCATCTTAAAAAATATATTTAAATAATAGAATTATAAAACCATTTGGGCTGGAAAAGACCATTGAGTCCAATTGTTAGCCTGACACTGCCAAGTCTACCACTTAGTGCCATAGTTACAGGTCTTCCATAGAACAGCAGGGAAGATGACTTAACAAGTTCCCTGGGCAGCCTATTCCGATTCTTGACAACTGTTTTTGTGAAGAATTTTTTTTCAATATATCCAAAATAAAATCGAATGCATTTTACTGTTGGGGTTCTGTCCTCATGGCTACCTCAAATTACCTTAATTTTCTCCTCAAACTACCTTAAATTTCTCCATGACATGTCTGATTCATGACTTTCTAGTTAAGAAAAAAGGAGCATGTGAGCTGAACAGTTTGCAGTGATGTAGCACTGCAATACACATTGCCATTGCTAATGCTGGATGTCTGCAAAGCCTCAGGGCTGGGGCTTATCAGGCCTGCTCCATCTGAACTTCTGTTGACCTGCCTGCAAATTTGTTTTGCTTGGTTTAGTAGCGACAGAAGTTTCCTCATTTGACCAGGTGACTACAGATGATTTGCTCTACTTTTAGAACAGCAAAACCATAGCTGCAGTAAGTATTTATTCTGAAAAAAGTACACAGCTCTAATACAGTGCCATGAAATGGAGAAATACATATGTGGTAGGACAGCAATGACCCAGAGAAGTACACAGGACATGGTGCAGAGGAGTTCATGCATAGGGGCACTAAGAGATAAGGAACAGACAGGGCACTAGAGACAATGCAATGATGAACAATTCACCCATTACCAGTTAAAGAAATTCTGGCATGGAGCCAGATTTTAGGGGCAATAAGGGAAAAAACCCAACATATCTAGAGCATGTGGATACATAGTGAATTTGGATGTAACACGGAGCTTCCGACCAATGAGGGACAAAAAATAGGCTCTTAAAATGTGTTAGAAAATATGTCATCATTACCTCAGCCAGTCTCTTACACAGAGGTAGGGTGATCCATCAACATGATCATAGTCCTTCCTGTAAAGAATTCCAGAATACAACAGTCATGGCCAACTTCCTCACCTGCAACAGACCTGTACAGGGCACAATGGAAACACCAACCTCAGGGCTGAGAGGAGTTTTGGGAGGATGGCCATAATACTTGGAATAGGGGCTGAATCTGAAAAGTGAGTGCACAGTGATTTTATCTGCATCCTTTTTGCTGGTAACAACTAGATCTAGCCCAATGAAGATTAGACTCATTTTTTCATTTGTATACCACAATTGAAATCTTGGCTTTACTTACATACAAGAGTCACTTTTTGGCTTTCAGCAGAATTAAATATCTTACGATTACTTCACATTGCTTGATAACCATTGTGCTATCAAGTAATTTTAGCAGTAAAATGTGCATCTTACTGTCAGCAAATTTAAAGAACTAGATTTTATGTTGCTTGAGAGAAAAAATTTAAGTCTGTAAAAATAGTTTAATTGATAACCATTTTCAATAAAATTCAGCAAGAAATTTCATTCTAAGATCTGCATGGACATTACTTGAAATGAGATAGTAAAGGAAGGAAGGGAGGAAGGGAGGAAGGGAGGAAGGGAGGAAGGGAGGAAGGGAGGAAGGGAGGAAGGGAGGAAGGGAGGAAGGGAGGAAGGGAGGAAGGAAGGAAGGAAGGAAGGAAGGAAGGAAGGAAGGAAGGAAGGAAGGAAGGAAGGAAGGAAGGAAGGAAGGAAGGAAGGAAGGAAGGAAGGAAGGAAGGAAGGAAGGAAGGAAGGAAGGAAGGAAGGAAGGAAGGAAGGAAGGAAGGAAGGAAGGAAGGAAGGAAGGAAGGAAGGAAGGAAGGAAGGAAGGAAGGAAGGAAGGAAGGAAGGAAGGAAGGAAGGAAGGAAGGAAGGAAGGAAGGAAGGAAGGAAGGAAGGAAGGAAGGAAGGAAGGAAGGAAGGAAGGAAGGAAGGAAGGAAGGAAGGAAGGAAGGAAGGAAGGAAGGAAGGAAGGAAGGAAGGAAGGAAACCAAAACCCAGCAAAACCAAACAAAAAAACCCCAAATCAACCCACATAACCCTATATAAATTTGGATATCAACCTCTATATTAATAGTGACAACTGGGGATTGTAACAAAAATATATAAAACAATTAAATACATAATATAGTCAAAATAGTAATGTCTCTGATTTTCTTGTCTCCACACAGATGCAATCAGTCTTCATGTCCAGGATGAATAGGAGGCTTAAGTGCCACAATGGAGATTTTGATTAGACTTTAGGAAAGTTGGAGCAGGTTGCCAAAAGAATATTTTGAGTCTCCAAGACTGAAGGCTTTTGCAGGCAGCCTGAAAATACACTTGACAACCATGAGCTAGGTAAGTCTGATCATGCTATGAAGTGGATGCTCTATAGTTATTTTCCAGCTGGACTGTACAACACTGGGCCATTTACCTTTGATCTGCTGAATGCTGGCCTGGGAATGCTGGTTTCATGGGACAGCTCCAGCTTAGTCCATGAGAAATGCTGTGTTTCTTTGTTTGCTTGCTATTAATTTCAGCACTTTTTTGGAATAAACCCAGATTTTAGAAAGCTTCCCACGAAGTTCAAAACCTATTATTGAGTCAGATTTAGTGCAGAGCTTATGTCTGACACCTTCCAGGGTAATGGCATTCCACAATCCCATTACTTTTAGGATTCAGAAACACTTCAGAAATCTTCCCAAAACCACAGTTGCCTTGACACTATTTTCTCAGCAGCTACACAGAAAATAAAGCTCTTGTTTCTATTTAAGAACTCCAGAGACAGTGTGATGGGAAATCAAGAAGTTTATGATTAACAAAAGGTCATCTTAGCCACAGAAAAGGACAAAAAAAAAAACCAAGAGCAAAAACAATCTTTAGGTATAAGAGAAGCAGTTTGCAAAGTTACATTTTAAAAAAGGAAAAGCAGTAGAAAAATACAGGGCAATGTCCCTCCAAGTATAAATTTGTCCTGTTCTTTTTTCTGTGAGTTAATGGTGCCCTGAGTACTAGAAGCCCATGCAACAATTTTAGTTCTGGTAGTGATGATTGTGTTACTGAACTGCTACTTTGATAAGAAAAATAGCGTCTCCATTTGTTTTTAAGGGCTGTAATTCTTGATTTTAATCAGAAATTTTTTTTTCTTTTCATAATTCAGCTTTAAAGGCATTTTAGAATTGATCAAAGTAAACATCAATTAGTTACACCAAAGACAAATAAATAGAAACACAAAATAAATCGAAAGAAGGTGATATAGATTTTATATACAGCCCGCAAACTTCACAAAAGAGACAAAAAAGAGTTCAGAGACTAAATCTTGATATTTGTTTGCAGGTATGGTACTGATCCATCTCTCTTTTGACAGAGATAAAATTTGTAAACTTACATTTGTAAGCTTACATTTTGTTTCTGTATATACAGATACATGTAGACACAGAGATGAGTCATGTGCATTTCTAAGAAAACAGTGATCTAGCATCTTTCAAAGGCTGGTGAGGAATGATAATATGCCTAATGACAGCAATGTTCACCCTGAATCAGGATGTCAATTGTGTACTTGGCTTTAAAATTCATCTTGTTAGTCTTATATACCTGTTCTTATCTTGGGGGCACTAATGCAAACATGTAAATAAATATAAATTGTAGTTAAATACAGCCTTCCATTCTAACACAGAATGTTATTTCTTAATTCAATATGTATATTTCTACTAAATATAACATAAAGCATGTGCAGAGAATATTAGGCACAGAATATCATCAAAAGCCTGTATCAAAGGATCTAGCAGCAAATGTGTTTCCTCTGCTCTTTAGTTTTGGCCTTTGGAGGTGCCATAAAAAGCCGATACTGCTCTCTGATTCTGTGCATAATGATTCAAAAGGAGTAGAGAGAAAAATATTTTCCACCTTTATGGGATTTACACCTTTACTTCTTCAGTCATGACAAGCAGGGTGTTCAGGAGCTAGCAAGGAAAACTGCTTCTCTAAAAGCAATTATTTTCTTATAGGGTGTGATGACATCCAACTTACAAGTTTGCATTACATACCTTTTCTTATACTGTAATACATAAAACCATGAAGGGCTTTACCCTTTAAGAGAGACCCAACCACTCTAAAACAGGTGGACAAATCAAACTGACCCCAGAAGTGGGCCCAGAGGGAGCCCAGGAAAACAACAGATGTCAGTTTCACTTTAAAGGTGATCCATGTCACAGAGTTTTTAAATTGTTTTCTTGTTCGTGGAGCTAGAACAGCCAACAGTAGGTAGTGATCCTTACTTTCTCAGGATTTTTTACCCCTTATTACAAATCAGATTTTTAAAATTACTTTAAAACTATTTGTGGTCATTACAGTTCCTTGCTTTCACAATTAGATTGTGTCATTTTCTAGGCACTTAGCAGTACTTCAAAGATGTTGCCTTTTTGATTGTTTTTTTTTTTTATAGGCTTCTGGTTCTCAGCTCCAGTTCCCTTGCTCACAGTTCCCAGGCTGGAACAGGCAGGCAATTTCTCCATCAGTATTTCAGAAGGCATTTTCCTCTGGTCAGTAATCTTCCTCTTCTAACAAGGTGGCCTTTCTGGCTGCTCATATCTCAGGGAGAGAAGGAAAGGAGGTGTAATTACAAGATCCATATAATTTATCTTATTTACATTCTGGAATGATCTTAGTCCTTTCTAGAAGTGTCTCAGTATTTATGACTCATGACGCTGGGAAAAATACATTAAAAACCACTTGACAGAATGAGCAAGGATTTTATGCATTATTGTTTCAT
Organism: Fringilla coelebs; assembly: GCF_963513975.1. Lineage (NCBI taxonomy): Eukaryota > Metazoa > Chordata > Aves > Passeriformes > Fringillidae > Fringilla > Fringilla coelebs. The sequence goes on from NC_140029.1 coordinate 45,859,808, forward strand.
TATGTTTGAATGTCCTCACTGGAAGTGAAGGATTTAAAATTTCGGCCTAACTGGAATTCATTATTCGGTAGTCACCCTTATTAAATTTATATTGTAATGAGAAGACAAAAAATTTACCTTTTTTGTTAACTCAGGCTTTCTCCTGAAGCCAGAAAAATAATCATAAGGAAAGAGGAAGGTTGGATTTTGCATAGCATAATACAAGGCTTCATATGTATAACTGTAGAGCAAAAAATGTGAATTGGAAAGAGAGTACAGTAATGGTTTTGCATTAATGGAAGTCTCCCTTATAGCTGCCAATAAATTCCCACCAAATAGGAAAAATATCATATAGTTAAGCACACCATTAGTATGCTTATAATAACATTTGGATTCTCAGTGATGTACTTACCCTCTATATATGTCAATATTTCATTTTTTCCAAACTCTGAGTGAGAAGGCTTTTCAGAACCCTTTTCAGATTTGCTTAAACTGTGTTTGTATCTGAAATCTGCAATCACTTTCTCTCAAATGGAAATTCCAGGCCTTTAAATTGTACAAGTAAGGTTAAAAAGACTCTGTACTTCTACTGTTTGTCTTCCAAAAAAAGAAGATTACAAAACTGTGATTAATAGTGTAGGTTTGATCTTTCATAGACAAAAAATTTTCTTTTTTGAAAAATATTTATCAGCAAGTCGTAGGACTGTTAGCTGTAGTAGTATTTCTTTGAAAGACAAACCTATAATGAGAAGAAATCTAAGTAATTGTCACTGGTATGTAGAAGAAGTAAGGCTTTTGCTTTCTGGAGAATGGTAGATATTGCTACTTATGATATCTGCTGGTTTGGATTGGATTGGTTTTAATGTTTGGGTATGGGGGAGTGGCGGTGTTTGGTTTTTTGGTTGTTTGTTTTTTCAGTTAATAATACCTGTGAAAAATTGTCTTAAACTGCATGACAATTGATAATTTGCAGATGATGTTGATGTGGGAAGAAGAGCTGGTCGCTGGAGGGTAGGACAGTTGTGCAGAGGGATATGGACAGGATGGATTGATAAGCCAAGGCCACTTGTGAGAGGTTCAACAGTGCCAAGTTGCCAGCAGAAAAGGACCTGGGTATTCAGCCTACTGAATATGAGCCAGCAGAGTGCCCGAGAAGGGCAAAGGTCTCTATCAGCAGTAGCATGGCCAGCAGGACCAGAGAAGTGATTGCTCCCCCTTGTACTCAGCACTGGGGAGGCTTCACCTCAAGTGCTGTGCTCTGTTTTGGGCCCCTCACCTCAGGAGAGAAAAGACACCAAGGTGCTGGGGTGTATCCAGAGAAGGGTGATGGAGCTGGTGAAGGGTCTGGAGTACAATTAATACATGTTAGATGGAGCTGGGATTATTTAGGCTGGAGAAAAGAAGGCTCGAGGGGACTTTATCCCTTTCTATTACTACCTGAAATGAAATTGTAGCCGGGTGGTGGTTGGTGCCTTCTCCCAAGTAACAAGTGACAAGGCAAGAGGCAACGGCCTCAAGTTGTTTCAGGGGAAGTTTAGGTGTGATGTTAGGAATAATTTCTTCTCTGCAAGGGTTGTCTTTTGGAATGGGCTCCCCAGGGAAGTGGTTGAATCACCACCCCTGGAGGAATTTAATAAATGGGTAAAGGTGGCTCTTAGGGACATGTTGGTGTTAGGTTAATAGTTGGACTCAATGAATTCAAAGGTCTTTTCCAACATTAAGGATTCTATGATTCTTTCAGGTAATTAAAAGTGTGAATATACTTGACAAATTCCCAAATTATCTGACAAACTTTGCATATATTTGAACTGCTGAAAAAGAACCTGCAGTAGGCGTAGGCTGCATGTTACTCTCTGCATTTAATGCCAGTCTCATCTCTCATGCATCACTTTGAAGGGCCACTGCAAGTTCATTTGTATTACTGAATCTGCGAGGACTAGAGGATATACTTTTGGTATCTATCTATCTATCTATCTATCTATCTATCTATCTATCTATAAAACTTATATCAATGTTCTCTGAAAGTTAATTATTTGTGGAAATAGGAATGATATCATAATTTATTCTGGGCCTAGTACCACCAACTTCTGCCTTCCCAGCTGAAGCCAGAGAAAAGCCCAAGTAAATCAGTTAAGTCCCTCATAAATAACATACTATTTACCTTGAATGAGAATGGAAAAATCAAGTTCTCTAATGTCAAATTCCCTTATGACTATTCTGATTTAACCCTTACATTTTGTCTACTTGTTTAATAGTGGCATTTGCTATTGAAGAGTCTACCAATACATTCATACGTCAGATGGGATTGCTTATAAATGCTGCAGATGAAAAATGCTAAAGCTACTTCTCTTCCTTCTTATAAAAAAGACCAATTTCAACACTACAAAAGAAGATATTGTGAACTATGTTGTTTTCAGTTCCCTTGAAATGCTTGCATCTTATTCTGAGTCACTTTAAGAAAATCATATGTCAGAAAAAGAAACGAAAAGGCGACAACTGATTATTGTGTTTTATTAATACAGCATAAATAAAAAGGACAAAACCAGTTCTAAATGGAAATAGAGAAGATGAACAGCAAAAAACCTTGCAAGAAGAAATTACTGCAGTCCTTATGGTTTGTTCCTGGTTTGTTCTTTTTTTACAAAGCAAAGTATTTAATATTTCATTGTCCTCTAGTTTCAACTGAAAGAATTAAGTTACTGTCCTAAAGGTATTATTATATCCTGCAATTCTAAACTATTATCAGGAAGCACTGGACATAATGAAGGCCAATTTTGGCTCTCAACACAGAAACTGAAGCCTGTTAGATGGAAAATTTTAGGCTGCATTAATACATTCATAATACTGATTTCATATTTTGTAAAAGAGGATGTTTATAGAACAGGAAGTAATACATAAGAAAAATTATTTACAATGTGAATTCAAAGATGTTTGCATAACTTTGAATAGCATTATATATATGCATAATTTTTTTTTTTACATGCAAACCTCAGCAATGACAAAATTCCTACTTCCATGATTCAACAGTAGTCTCTAAATTCAACTGTTTATATACTGATGACAATTTCCAGTAGACATCTTTATTATATCATTGTTACTATTCATATCTCTTACACCTCATCAGAATCTGCTGCTAACAGTCATCATAGTCTTAGTTTTCTCTGGTAAATCTTCCTCTAAATCACTGTAAGAAACCAACTGAACGGCAAAGCTTCACCACCTCATGAAGGTCTAATTATTTCAGTTTCATTTAACTTTTAGTAAGGCAGATAGAGAGCAAACTAATTTATTTCATTTCCAGTCTCTTCAGTTTGACATAACTCTAATTCCTGCTTGCATTTAAAGTAGCTTTTTTTTACTAAAGAGACACTCATAGCAAAAGAACATTCATGCTCAGAAATAGCAATCATGAGAGAAAGACCTATTACCTGGTATAATTTTTACTTAGAAGATCTTTCTCTGAATTTCTGAGATATATTCAACTGTTTTTAACTGGCTGCATAATGCTTAATGTCTGTGCTGGTATCATTAAGTCAACAGACAAACTTTGGGCTGTAAACTTAAGCAAAAGATCTCTGTGGAATTAGAAATACTCAGAACTTCAATAACAAAAGAAAGTAGAAAGATCCTTCCTTTCCTTGAAATTTCATCTTTTAGGAACCTTGATAAATAAGAACTGCATTTGAGACATTCTATTTATGTTCTCCATCCAAATTTTTGTTAACATCTGCACCTGTAATCCTCAGGGTGTAGGATTTATATGGACAGTGAGTAGTAAGAATCTGAGTGTGATGAACAGTTTTGTCTTAGCAGCAACATATTCACATCAAATGGCACATCATCTGATACAGCCACACCCACTGTGATAGCAGTCTAAACATGTGAAAGTCCCATAGGTAGTACTAAAGGTAGAGCAGGCATAACTTGCTCAGTAAGATAAAGAGTTCAAAATAAAAGTCCTGTCAATCTCACTTTGAGATTGGATAATCTATTTCTTGAAATAAAGAAAGATTTTTGGCTATAGAGATCACCAGAACTTGAAAAAAAAATTATGAACTTTAAATTTAGATGTCAAAATCAAATGCCTACACTGTAGACACTGACAAGCAAAAAATTGTCCTATGTGTCCATCACAGTCCATGAAAAGTGGCAGACAATTCTGTGTCAAACATGTCTTCTTTTAGCAAGTTAATTCTGCTATTTCAGAATTGATGTCAGCTACCATTTGAGATCCCCTAGGAGACTTCTGACATCCACTCAGGGTTTGCAGGTAAAGAAACCAAGACAAATGACTTACTTAATTGGCAGCTAAAGCTCAGGTGGGATATCATAAGAACATTTAATGTCATTAAACACCTATACAGAAGTAACTGAATTATCTTGAGGTGTCTATATGAGGATGAGATTAACTAAATCTTACAACAGTTTTCTCAGGGATTGCAAAGGGAGTCTGTGGTTATTAACTCAAGTAAAGACATCTGCCATGTAGGTGTCTACATCTGATTGGCAAATTACATCCTTTTTTTACCCTGGAGGGGAAAGATAGTGATTCCTAGGAAATGAATACATAAAATGTGAAAGTAACGGAGAGTTGAAGATGTATAAATCTAAGGGAGGAATAAGTCTGAGAGTAAAAAAATTAAATTTGGTTGTCTCTAGGTTAGTAGGTGTAAGCTCCCTATGTAGTTGATGAACATCTGGTTACTGAAGTAAAGGCAGTCCAGACCATCAACACTATTATTTAGTTTGCTTTGAAGTATACAACTAAAATACTATTCAGTTCCTGAAATATTTGCACCTAGAGCTCTCTAAGTCTCATTCTAAACATCTTCATAAGCAGATAATCCAGGTCTAACAGAAAACTACCACACTTCTGGAACTGAAGAACAGAAATCTTATATTTACATAATTGCATTCTACCTAATATACTGACAAGTAAAGAATTCAGTTGGGACAGACTGTTATTCAGAGTTAGTTGTAATTCACCACTTAATTATTTGCAAATTTAACTCATTTGTGTCTATATGGCACTACAAGAATGTGATATAACATTATAAAGCCCTGTAGAATATATTCTGATGAGGTGAATAGCATGCTAAATTTGGTGTTGGCAATTGTAAATTTTATGTTGGTGTCTGTAAACATATTAGCAATTAATTTTTAAGAAAGTTGGTCAAATAAATTTCAAAAATATATCAAAATACCTAAACCTTCAGTTAGCAAAGCCCAAAAGATGTGCTCTAAAGACTCCACATAGCTTAAGTTTGCTCCAAAGATCAGCTTTGACAATAATTGTCATTAGCATATATATTTGTGATGAAACACTCTTTTTATCTTTCACATGTGCTCTCTTTATTACTTTAATTTTGTCAAACATTTTCACAATGTGTATACAACCTAGCTTTGAAGTTTTTTCACATTCAATAGCTTGGGCTTTTAGAAAATGGTGACACCATTAATGATGTTAGAAAACTAGCCTGGTCTTGAAGGCCAGGACCTTCGTACTTGTATTCTTTGCAGTGGATGTTGAACAAATTGTTGTTGAACAAATTGTTCCTCTTTCGTTAGCTTTATTGCTTTTTCTCCTTGCCTATTTCATCTGGAAATTATTTCAAGCTGTGTGTGTACCTAATGAACACTCAGTATTCCTAAATCTACAGCAATTTTATCCTTTTAGGCAAGGCCTGTAAGTTTATAAACATCTATGCTTCCTGCTTTCCAATAACTCACTTTTCATACTTAAAAGTGTGAAACATACTTAACATACACAAAATTTTACACAACTAAATAAAATTTTTACACTTTTCATGGAGACAGATAGAAAATCAAGTTTTCAAATAGTCTTGTGTTGTACTGCAATTGCACTGCAAAAAAAATTAACAACAATATTCTTTTGAGTTAAAAGCTTACATCTTTTTGTCTGATTTCTTTGGTTGCAAAATGGTTTACTGCTTCCTGTTTACAGACTTACTGGAGACCTGGCAGGTGATGACAGGTGAATCTCATGCCAGAATTATAAATTGCATAGACAGATAGCATGATTCTGAGAGAATCAATTTGTTTCTGTGGCACAGTGGCCACAGATGTTTATTATTTTTATCTTTATTTATTCTATTTGGTTTTATTTGTGTTGTGGTTTTGATTTTCAGCATTTATTTTTAAAAATGTATTTCTGATAAAAATGGCAGATCTCTTTGCTGCCTTGTAATTAAAGTGCAGAGAGTAATTTGAAATATTAGAGCTTTTAAACAGACCTTGAACATATTTTCTTTTCATTTCAGTAGTTTTGTGGTTCTTGGAGAGTCTCTTGACAGCTGTCACTGAGAGAGAGGAAGAGTGTTACTTATTTTTATTTGGTGATTATCTTAGCTGACATATCTTGTCATCTCAGGCATGGCCAGAAGTCAAAGAAAACCGGACAAAATGCACTTTTACTTGTTAGGCAAATCCTTGTCTATGCTGGGTTTAGAGCTTCTTAAACTGTATTAGGGACTTTGGTGTAGAATGACTTCATCAAAAAAAGCACTCTACTGCAAGTGCTGGAGGGAAAAAAAATTAAGATGCACTTGAAAGTTTATTGAGCTCAATCTTACAATGACAAATTATGTCAACCCCATATTTGCTATTATCATCTTGATTTCCCTGACTGTGTGAAACACATCAGGCAAACTTTAAAATGTGGTTAAAATGCAATGAAGAATCAGTCTTATCACATCTATCACCATGCACTGTGTCTGATGAAATGAGTCGGTCTTTGCTGCAGGACCCGAGGAGTTCTGCCAACAAGTAGGAACACAAAGACAAATAGTACAATAAATAAAAAAGGAATGCATGTTTGTGTCTTCAGGAGCTGCAGTTGTTATTATGAATTAAAGCAATCTTGTCTGATAGCCCATATATCTGTTTAATGAAAGATAGTTTAAACAACCATATAAAATTGCCAAAAGTCTTAAAATGGAAGGGGAATCAATGTCCAACGTAGGGTTTATTAGAAGAAAAGATTTGTAAGGCTGATTCCAAGCTTTTCCAACAGGACTAATTTATGTGACAATTTTAAACTTAAGTTTTTAACGTAAGTCAGTTGCTTCCTTTCAGTATATCCATTTTTCATAACTTTCACTTTATTACTGAAAGTACTCACTGTCAGATATCAAATAACTACAGACAGAATACTGATTATCATGCAAATATAACATTTGTTTTAGTTAATTGAGAAGATTCTCATTTTGATGCTACATACTCACAAAACTATTCAGTGACTGTGGGAGCAATTTAACTTCTTTTTACATGTCCGAATTTGAACTGGTTGCCCAAACCAACCATGCCAGATAAGGTTAGAGAGTTAGACAATCACAGAATTAATTAGGTTGGGAAAGATCTTTGAAATCGATGTGTCCAGCCTATAACCAAACACCACCATAACAACCAGACCATGGCACTACTTTCAGGCACTTATAGAGAGTGACACCACCTGTGGCTGGTCTCCAGCTGGATGTGGCCCCATTCACCACCACTGGCTGGGCCCAACCATCCAGCCAGTTCTTATCCCAGTGAAAAATGTGCCTGTCCAAGCTGTGGGCTGCCTGCTGTGCCAGGAGTATGATGTGGGAGACAGTGTCAAAGGCTTTGCTGAAGTCACTCAGTTTGAACAAATGTAGCAATCTTCTTTAGGTGGTGTTGACTTCCACTGTGAACTGAACTTTTCAAACAGTATTATTAGACTCTGCTCACTACTGAGCAATTGTAGAGGCTATTGAGGGACACTTCCCCATACCATAATTACTGTAGGTCTTATTCAGGTAGAATTTAATACATTTTTCTTATCTATGAGTTTCAACATCTTGATGGTGTATAGCTTTTAGAAAATAATTTTTTTAGGTTGCATGTAAGCTTAGCCTGGGTATCTTCTGCTGTGTTGTTTGTGCAGTTATCAGCCATATGTCACTAAATTATACATTTTTTCCTTTCAGAGCAAACTGGTCATGATGTCAAAAGCATTTGGATGCACTGAGCAGAAATACTGTTATAAAAAAGTTCAAGGATTACAGCCAGTTTCTGAGAAGCAATTATATCAGAATTGCAAGAGAACATTAATTTCTCACTAGTTTTCATACTAAAGTCAGGAAAAAACCTGTGCTAACCCGTATTTTATGTGACCTACAAGGACAGAAGAAGACAAATATGTACTTGTCCAATTTAAACTTCTGGTTGGATGGATATGAGAGGTCTTTCCCTGTGCAGCTGTGCTCCCATTTTGAGTGTTATGAGCAGCATTTAGATGTGTGAGTGTATCTGTCTATGTCTGTTTAGACAGAGAAACGTTCAGTACTGTTGTGCAAAACAAGAGCAAACTGTTTTGTTCAGACTTCCTAAGTTAGTGCAAAATCCATTGGAGATGGGACATGGAAACCATGCGATCTACACCCAATCCAACATCATAGGAAAAACTATTCAGTTGACTTAAATAACAGCAACAACCTCTGCTTTGCTGTCAGAAATTACTGCAAGAATGGATTGAAAAATGCAGAATTTTTGAGCAAAATTGTGAACATCCCAGTGTCGGTCTAAACTTGTGTCCCTTGCTCAAAACTGCTTTAAAAGCACAAGTTGTTTTGGAACTTGTTTTATTTTTCAGTCCAATGGTCAAGAATATCTGACTAATATGATTATCACCTTTGAGTTGTACTTAACGTTGCCATTGTGTTTGGGGAACTCCTGCTCATTAGCCACATCTGCCTCCCACTCTGGATCCATGTCTTAAACAGTCACCTTATTTCAAGTGCTGTCTTACAGTGGTGTTTAATGTGTAAGTATCCTGAATTGCAAGTTAGGTTGACACTTGGCATGAGTTCAGATCAGCAATTTGTCTTTTAGCAGCCTGGAAAGGGGATTTATGCCCCAAAGCTTCCAACTTCTAATTTTAGGGTTTTTTTTTCTTTTTAATTTTTTATCTGCTGTGTAATCATTTAGGTTTTAATTGTAGCAGAAGTTCATCATATGTATTCAAGGAAAACTAGCGTATTTTCTCTGTTCTTTCTTCTACTGCATGCTAATCAGTTTCCATAGAATAGAAATGTGTCCAGAAACCCTAATTTGATGCCCTAAACTTCTCTTTTAAAGGAAAAATATGTGTATATATATACCTCTAGAAACATAAAATAAATTAACAAATTAGCATGTGTTTCCAAACAAATAGTGATCTAAAGTCTTGTAGAAAACATAAAGAAATTAATAAAGAACACAGTTTGAAATCTAAACTGTAAAGGGGTTGCATTAGAATATAACATTGTTTTGTCTGATGCCTAAGTATTTTCATTTTTCTAATGAACACATAACAGCTATTTAGGAATAGGAATAGCCAGACTCTGGTAAGGACTTGAAGAAGTGGCAATGACCCTACAGAGCATGCCAGCCCTGTGTGCTGATGGGACTACAGTGAAGGCAGACAGTGTGCTTGACCTGGCTGTCCTCATCCACTGGTGCTAGAGCTTGGTGGGTGTAAACAGAGGGGAGCAATGCATTAATCATAGTCCCAGTGGCTGATCCAGGCACTGCTGGCCAGTCACTTTGCTTGTCACTATGCTAGAAAAATTTGCAACATGAAGTCACATATCAGAAGAAGTATACCTTAAAATATATTAAAATAAAGAGAGGTAGCAAGCCTGGGGAGCAGTGTGGGAAATTTTATGAAAACTTGTCAAGAGAAAAGAGACAGAATAGAAAAAAATTGTTGCAATTTCATTTCTAGACCACGGTTTTTCTGGCTGCTTTTTATCAGTAAACAAAAGAATTTTAAAAATTGGTGTTTCAGCGATAATCTGATATGTAAGATTACTGCAAGTTTTTTATACAGCAAATAAAGACAGGGAAATGCTGTCAGTCTAAGTCAGGTGCAGCCCTTGAAAGATATCTGCAGTCCCTCATACACTGAACAAGAATTACTTATTACAGTAATAAGTAAACCAGAACTATTAGTTACTTTCCAATATTGCATGACAAACTATTATTGCAAATTTTCCCCTGGAGGAAGCTGTCATTATCATTACTGTTTCATTTGACATCCTCTTTGGTCAGGTGGTGGTTTTTTGCCCCCAAGTTATGACTTTCTGTGGTGATTGAGTGTTTTGGTTTTTTTTGTTTTTTTTTCAGCTTGGACATCTGAAACAATTTAGAATGTTAGAGCAATTTATTCATATGTTGGTTTTATGCCATGACATTCTGAAAATTGAATAATTCTAGGACCTTGCCTGAGTATTGTTTGGAGAAGGCTGGTTGGAGCTGCTCAAAACAGAGTCAAACTTGAGCTAAGACCTAAGATTAGGCATACAGAGAATGATTTATCTTTTTGTTCCTCTTTCATCGAGAGTGCAGCTAATAGTATTCGCTTTCTTGTTATAGCTTTTTTCCTTCACAAAAATAAGTACACAGACAGAAATTCAGCATTTAAAGTAGCTGGAGTACATCCCACCCTGAAAATTTAGAAGAGAAATCCTCTGTTATCATTTGTCTTGTTTTTACAGTTTCTGAATTGATCCCTATTCTTAAAAACAACAATTTGCTGACAATTTCAAGTATTTGAAACTATAGATTTAAAACAGTTGTACTGCAAATTTATATTCCATTTTGTTGTCCTTTGCTTGTGATAAACTGCAGAATTTAATTTTGTAGCAAAATAATCTGACAAGCTGTTTGGGAAATGACATTGTATTAGGATAGATATGATGTTGAGGTCAATGTTCCTTAGGTGGAATGTTGAACAGCTGCCTAATCAAAAAAGAAATAATTAAAGGAGTACACCCCACAGATATTATTTGGTGGGGTTAATTTAGAGCTTGTGGATCTACCCAAACACTCATCCATGTGCACACAGCAAGTTTAAATGTGCATGAGCAGGTCTTCTGATGTGTATTTTATCAACACAGATTGCTTATCCAGTAGAAAACATCTGTGATGGTGGAGGAGAAGAGGAAATTAAGGAAGTATGTCATGTACACTCTATATTCATTTACTCAGGAGTTTTTAGGAATCTTCTGCCACCAGAGAAAAGCCCAGTCTCAAGAGTTTCTGCACTCTTCAGAATAGCCCAAGAGTGACCAATTCACATTCACGGCTGTTAAAATAATTTTTCCATGGCCTAATAAAGCACATTGAAACTTCTGTCCTTTGCATTCAGTGATCATTACAAGTTGATATAGTTGCTCTAACTGAAGGCTTATAAAAAGTGTATTCATTTTCCTCTGCATTGTCCATGGACACTAAAAACCCTAAATACCACTTAAAAGCCTTTATAGTTCAAATTTCTTCCACATCACATGTTTTAAAAATCTTGGGGTTTTGTTTGGTGTGCTGTCCTATACAGGCAGGGAATGGGGTGAATATACTGACAATTTAGAGGTCAGTATATAAGTATGCAGAAAAAATTGAACTTTCTTCTCAGATGTTATGTCATTGAAGTTCTCAGCAAAATACTGCCATAAGGAAAAACCCTACTTTCAGAACTATTTATGTGTTTGTTCTTTCTCCAGTGACACAAGAAATCTATTTAAATGTAAATAATTATATGCTAGAAGGCATGGCTATTGGTATTAAACCCATGACAAATAAAGGCAATAAAATTCTGAATGCCTGCATTAAGACAAAGAATTCTGTTATACCTTTATCTTATTTTTTTGCTTATATTTTATGCTATACACACAGGGGAATATAGGGGTTTTTGCATAAACACAAAGCCATATATATGCATATACTTTTTCTCCTTGTGATGCTTTTCAGGTTTGTTCGAGTTTCTTTTAATAATTAGTTCTACATACCCTCCTTCCAAAAATCCTCAAGAATTAGTTTCATTGGTGTAGACATTAAACTGCATTAAATCAGTAAAACTTCTTTTGCTAAATGCTTATATTTCATTGTGAACTTGAGTAAGAAATTAGAACAGTTATGTTTCTAAGTAACTTCAAACACTTGTAAGGCCATTAAACAAGTCAGAGTTAAATTCCAAGCACTCAGGAAGGACATTTTCCAATCTCGTAACCCTTATAAATAAGTAAATTATCTTGTTGCCACATAATGAACTCTTACAAGTGTCAGTGGCTAGAGTATTAATTACATTAAGTCTGGTTGGCATTCAGACTTAAAGCTTTATTCCCTTGTCTAGGACTGTCAGGGAGAATATTAGTGTCAGTTTATTAAACGTTTCATTTAGGCCTGTCTCTGCCATCTTCTCCCTATTCAGCCTTTTCTGTTCATACCCAATAACCTTTCTTAGTTGGAGATAAGCCAGAAAAGACACTATTCATCTCTGGGTTTTAATGTACCACTGGAACTGCAGTGCAAGGACAGATTGCTGTTTCCTGTTTAATCAGTGAAGTGACCGAGAGATTTTATTCTGTATTGTCAATGTGGAGGAGCAAGTCTAAAAATAAAGGAAATAGTTCGTGAGGAAAGAATATGTAATAGTGTAGGAGAGATTGTCAATAAGGAGATAGGCATGGGGAAAAGATGAATAAAAAACCTGATAAGCTAGAGAAGTAAAGATAGAAACAGAAGATGAAAGGCTGATATACTTGATTTACATAATGAGAAAGATAGGACCCTGATGGCAAAATATTCAAGAGATATAAAGTTTAACGTGGAGAAATAATTGTCTTAAGCAGGATTTTAAATTAAGATTTCCAGAAACCACAAAATTCAGTTCAGTAAATGTGGTCTACACCACTGTTCTTATTTCTAAATAAGATGGCACTGCACTTATGTCTTGTTGGAGATCAAGTGCTACCAACTGGGTCTCATGTACAGTGCTTAGGGCTAGTGTACTTGATATCAGATTTTTCTCAAAAATTTTAGGACACCTTCAAAATGGAACCACTTAAGCAACATGGGCAATTAAGTCTGTATTGTCCAACCTCACTTATTATTTAACAAGATAGACTTCTGCAAAAGATGTAGAAGGAATACAAAATATACTAGAGGGGAAAAACAACCCCAAAAAGCTCAAACAACCCTCCCATCAACAAACAAAAAAAATTTAAAACAAAACTAAACAAAGAAACAACAACAGCAAAAACCAACAAAAACAAAGGGAAAAGAAAACAGAAACTATGAAATGAAAATCCAAATGTACAATAATAGAGTTCAGGGGAAGCAGATGAAGGCTTTCAAAACTAATTTACAAGATTTCTAATACTAGAACATTTGCTGCCATATGGTGAAACACTTTGTATGTTTGCCTCTGTTCTGACATTTGAATGTTAATTGGTAAAGGATGAAGCAGAGTTTCAGCCAGTTCAGATTATGGGACTGGTATCTCTCCACGATATCTATCAGTTGACACAACCTTATTCTGTTGTCTGTCACATCTTATCATGCAGGCAGCTAAGGAAGAATGGGATATTCTGTATTTTTCTGCATGTAAGTCTCCCTTTGATAAATTTTCTTCTGGAGGTGCACTTAATTCAAGTAGCTTCATATCTATAATGACTTTTTAGAAAGGCACCTGAACATCAGCCCTTCTACAAACTAAGACCAGTGATATCCTGAAAAGCTATGTGAATCTGTTGTGTGCCAGCAAGGACGAAGCAGAAACAAAAGAGCAAGATATGCTGACATTGAAAATAAAATCCTCTCCACAAAAACAAGCAAAGAAAACAGACAAAAAAAATCATGTTTTCTTTCAGACTTTTACTTGAACAATTTGGAAGCATAGAAATTACTCAGTACAGCTTATTTTTATATTGACCAAAACCTCTCCCTGACCATTTGTTAGGCTTTAAACACCTTACTCAAGTTCTAGAAGGATGTGATAAGGACATTAAACTCTCTATCTTCAGCTAAGATTGTTTCAAGGAATCATCCTGAGTCTGAACAAATCTTCACTTTATGAGACTGCAGATGAGAAGAGAACAGGAGACTTGAATAAGAAACAGCTACAGTCTATCTGACTGCTCTCATTATTTTATATTTCACACTGCTGCTTCTCCTGAAGGCAAAGCTACAGTCTCTCTTTCTTCGCATTGTAGTTAGATACCCAAAAGAAGCAGATGGGTCAAATAGTTCCATCTGCTTTTTTCTGTCATAAAGTGGAAAAGGTATTTGGATTTAAATAGAATACTCACATCAATAAGTCAAAAATTAAGGAAAACTAGAAAAAATAATTTTGAGTTTTGTATCTTGTCTCTCTCAGAGATTGTGTACCCCCAAATATATTGAGAAGTTTAAATTCGGTAAGCAAAGTTTTCCATTTATTAAATAGGTTTGGTATAGTACTAGTTGCTATGTATAGTTATATTTTGAAGTTGAAGTTATATTTTGAAATAATATATTTTGTTCCTACAAAAACCCACACAAATATGGCTCAAAAATTTGTGTAAATATGAGGAAAAAATATATTTACTATAAAATTAGGAGATGCAACGAATGCGTTGCATTTTTTTTCTTGTATTAAAGAATTTGATATGGCAAAAAAAATTTGATCATTTTACACAGATATTAAAAATTAAGTATCACATGTTGTTATGGTAACTTGGTAGCTTTTAATTGTATGTACTTTCTAAGGAACAGATTCCTAAGTGATGAATCCTCAGTGAGGTCTCAGTAAAAGGCTTAGACTTTAGTTCAAGTGTTTATGTAAAAGCATTATGCAAAATATGGCCCTGAGTTAGATCTACTCTTAACTGTAGAAGAAGGAACTAAATAACTAAATAGGTATTTACAAAAACAAATCCACAAAACCATCAGGAATTATTATCAGTGCAAATATGTTGGAAGTTCTACCTCCCTCACCTAGAGCAGCTGACTCAAACTGGCCAAAGTGAAATTCCATACCATGTTATGCCATACTCAGGACATGGAAAGTTGGAAAAGCCGTCTGGAGTTCTAGTGCTCAGGAACTGGCTGGTCAGAAGGTAAGCTACTGCGCTGTGCACCACCTGTTTTGTGTATTACATCCAACCCTTACCCTACAGAATTTACATCGTGTCTGGGTCCCATACTTTTCAATGTATCCCAATAAATCACCATGATTTTTCCCTTTAAAATTTCTGTTGACTTCATTTAGTAAATGACTTTGGTCTCCATCTGTAACAGCAGTCTTTCAGGGAAGGAGAGATAGCATGTGGTGGTGAATTGTTTTATTCACCGCTGCACTTGTCTGGTTCTACCATTACTGTGGTTGCTATATGTCCCATCAACCTTATTAAAGTAAAAAATCATCTATATTAATAAGGAAGAAATTTTCATGAATCTGTGTTTTAAAATGCCTGCCTAGCTCACTTGGTAGAGCCCAAGAGTTTAATCTCAGGGTCATGGATTCATGCCCCACGTTGGATGGCAAAAAGGGATGGTGTAATTTAGTCTATGAGGCATCTAAACAACACACAGGCATTTGCTCATTCTGCTCCCAACATTGGGATGAGGGAGAGAATCAGAAAACAACAGCAATTTTTTTTGGTTGAAATAAGAGCTGTTTAGCAGAGTAGGAAATAAAGGGTAAATAATAATAATAGTTATTTTTAAATTATAATATACAAAACAATGTTGTACAATGCAATTTCTCAAGACCTGCTGACTGATGTCCAGATGGTTCCCCAACAGTGGCCCCCAGAGAGCTCTCCCACTAGTTCGTGTACTGAGCATGATGTCATATGGTTTGAAATATTCCTTTGGTCAGCTGGGGTCAGTAGTCCTGGCTGTCTCTCTTCCCATCTTGTAGTCCTAAGCCTCCTTGGTAGCAGAGCAGTATGTGGAGCTGACGAGTCCTTGACCACTGCTTGGCAACAACTGAAACATCAGGGAGTTATCAAAATTATTCTCAATCTAAATTCGAAACAGAGCACTGTACCAGCCTCAGGGAATAAAGTTAACTCTTATTCCAGCTCAACAAGGGCAAAAGTAAAAGGAGAATGTCACATACTTTTTTTGCACTGTGCAAAAAAAAGCTCATACTGACTCCATGAAAGTAAGCTTTGGTTATAGTAGCAAAATAGAGCACAGTTTTAACACAGCAGGATGACCTGGAAGACTGCAAGGCTGGAACCTGAGAGCCAGTTCAGGAGTACATTTGAAGTCAGACTCCTTTTTCTTATGTATTTTCTTCTGAGCCCTCATCATATCATTGCAAAGACTTGGAAACTTAAAAACTTTGTTAAAAGCAGCCATAATTCCCTTATTCTTCTCTGTCCCCCTCAAAATACCCAAAGCAACATCAGGACACCAGACTCAGAAAGCAAACTACATAAAATGAAAGAGTCCTATACAGGTGCAAGTCCTTGTCCCACTCGAATAAAACAGAATGTCATGACTCATTTCAGTTTAACTAAAGTTTCACCCAAGGACTGCTTACACAGGTAGGTGCAATGCCTCTGAACTCCCTAAGAAGCTGTCAAATGCAGCTTACCACATCTGAAGGCACTATGCACACTTAGCACAGACGGGTCTAGTAAGAAAAGCGGTGTTTGTACTGAAGTTATCTGTGTGAGAAGAAAGCTGCTGAGCTGAACTAGATAACAAGAATGTGTTTTTCTTTCTTTGCAGAATATCCATTTTACAATTTGGGTTTTTTTCTCTGTTTTCTGGTCACATAATCTACTTAAGATTAAGCACACTCAGTTTAATGCAATTAAGGTAGAGAATTTAAAGATCCTTGGTAATTTTGATCTTTTAATTGCTCTTATGACAGCGTTTTAGACCTTTGCCTTTTAAAGGTTTCTTGAATAAGATCAGAACTAAGTTGTACCAAAATGTCATGGAACAGCTGGCATCCTGAGGTTGCAGATGACTGGTGCTAAGCATCATCATAGATACGGGAAATGCCATTCTCCCATTAAAAATCACATTGTTCAAGATTTTATAATGCCAAATTGCAGAACGTTATTACATTTGAACAAGCAAATTTTAATTGCTGGATCGATTTTTTTGTTTGCATGTGTTGTGTCACACTGCTGTTTCTAAGATAAAGAGCCTTCTGCTGTGGATTGTAGATGATATTTTTAAAATCCAAGCAATTAGATCTGTCCAGATTGATGCTGAAAATATATCTTTTTAATGGATAATTGAGATAATTGCAAATTTGGAAGGGCTTGTAGAGTTGCCCCAAACTCCTTTAGAAATATGAATGCAAATGGTGGGCTTCACATCTTTTGAACAGTATTGAGAGGATATGTCTAGATTTCTGCTGTATTACTTCTCAAAAGAATGTCTCAGTTTTATGAGTTTGTGGTCAAAAGGGCAAAGTCCTGATGAGTCCCAACTCCTACTGTTAAGTAAGCCAAGGAACAGAGACCTCAACACACCAGAGAAATCTAGGAAATAGGATTCTTTTAGCTGTCAGACATAGACAGACAATAATTTTTAACTGTGTTTATACCACATTATTTTTTGAGATACAGCATTTCATATGCTCACAGATCTCAAAAAGTCTTCCTTCCAGCAAAAATTCTCCATGATTCAATATTTATTCTTACTGACTTTTTTGCTCCCTACCTTCCTTCCATGGAAACTTATGAAGTAAATAAAAACTAACCAAACAAACAAACAAAAAAAATGAAAAAAAAAACCCCACAAATCAAAACAAAACCAGAAACAAGAAAATATAATTTTTATTTTAAAAAGGGACTAAATGCAACAGCAATAGAATTATGTTCTTCATATTTATGGATATTTTTCACATGATAAAACAAGTTTTCCACTTTCAAAGAGTGTTTTGGATTCATTTGACATAAAGTTTCATAACTTCATGCTTTGAAGGTTGATAAAATGTTGTAGTATTGGCATCAAATATATTTCAGAGTTTTGAGCTGGCATTTTGAAGAACAATTTTCTACACTGTTTTAGACCACCTTTATGATACCAACATCACAAAGTCATTCCAGGACAACAGGTATTTGTAGCTGTATATGGTATGAAAAGAAAAACTGAGTAATCTCAAAGGGAAAGAAATAAAGAAGAAAATCGTTCTGATCTTCTGTCAACTCTTTAAATGAAGGTTATAACTTCCTTGCAGACCATCACGTACACAGCTGTCTGTGTCAGTTTTTGTAGATTCTTCAGATAGACTGTGCAGTGATTGACCCAAACCTTGTTCCCATTCAGTTTTTGTTAAAACTAAAATCACTTGTGAGACAAGTTTTTTTTATAATATTGAAAGAGCTGGATCATAAATCATGTGGCTGCCAAAGGAAGCACAAAAATTCTATAGCTAACAGCATAACGCAACTTCAATGCACAAATAATTTTTATCAGATTTAAAGAGTGAAACTGAGTCTACTTTGGGCAGCATTTTTACAAAAACTTGATGTTCTCTTTCCAAGTTATAATCGTCTTTAAAAGTACTAACATGAAAGCATTTGAAGATATTTTGACACAATGAATGCTTGTAACATCATGAAAAAATGTGCAAAGGTAACTCAAGGTGAAAAAATATTAAAAAAATCTCATTGCATCTGCTAAATTTCAAAGTTACAGCTACTGTCAAGAAACCAAGCAGGAAAGAATAGACAATACCCTTAATTTTTCATGTAAAATAGCTTATGAAATAACTTCTCATCATGTTTAGGACTTACTCTTCTGCTCTCGTGTGCTGAACTGGTGGAGTACAATACACTAACCTATGGGACTTACAGGGATGTCTGCTGGAGGAGACACCCATCTGCAGTCCTTGGAGCACCCCATGCTGGACACAGTGGATGGACACCACTGGAGGCTGTGACTCCATGAGTGAAGTCCATGCTGAAGCAGGTCTGGGAAGTCCGTGGCCCCATGAAGAGGGAAGCCCACACTGGAGCAGGTTTGCTGGCAGGACTTGTGACCTCCAGGGGTACCCAGGAGGTGTTCCAGAGGGACTGAGGCTTGTGGAAGGAACCCATGCTGGTGCAGTTGATAAAGGATTGTCTCCCATGGGTGGGATGTTGTGCAGGAGCAGTGGAGGAGTGTGGAGAAGAAGGAGTGGCACAGCCAACCTGGAATAAACTGACCTCAATCTCCATTAATGTCCCCCTGTGACATGTGGGAGAGAAGGAGAGAAATCAGGGGTGAGGCTGAGCCCAGGAAGAAGGGAGAGACAGGGGAAAGGTGTTTTTAAGATTTATTCTTATTTCTCATTATCCCATTCCAATTTGATTAGTAATGAGTTAAATTATTTTTTATCCACATGGAATCTTAGTACATACCGTAGTTCACCTTTCCTTCTTCATGTAAACGTGTGCCTTGTCAAACAAGCCTTCTTCACAACCCTATGATACTGCATTTTGCATTTTTCTCCAATGGAAACAGAGTCCTGGCAGCATGGAATATTTCAAAGTAACTTCTGTATATTTTTTCCCCTTTGAAGTAGTTTCATATCTCAGTTGAAAAAAGAGTTACAAACTGTATAACAATAAAATCTCTGTAGCCTTGCAGCTATAAGCAATTACAATCTACCCTGA
Organism: Fringilla coelebs; assembly: GCF_963513975.1. NCBI lineage: Eukaryota > Metazoa > Chordata > Aves > Passeriformes > Fringillidae > Fringilla > Fringilla coelebs. Next base: position 45,879,202 of record NC_140029.1, read on the forward strand.
AAATAGATGTACAAAAAAACCAAATTAGAATGTGCACATATAAGAAATGGGCTGTGTTTTTCTGAACATTTTTAAAATTCTGTTTGTTTTCCAATAGTAAAATAATTGCTAAAGTTTTTAATTCCAGCAGTTATTTTTACATAATGAATATTACGTTTCAGATGAATTATAAAATTTAATTTTCCCTGTTTTTTATAATTGCAATAGGAGCACCTTCAAGCACTTCAGAGGACCATGATTTATCATTACCACTTTATGATGAAATAGAAATTTTCAGAGATGAGAAAGCTTAAAGTACAAAAAACTGCCATAACCCTACTTGTGTGTGTTTTACTTTACATGAGACAAACTGGGGCAGTTTTTTGGGTAATTTAGGTCATTGATCCATTCAGATTAATATTTTGATTCTAACCCTGATTAGTAGAAAAATAAAAGAAGATTCTGATTCCCATATGTATGTTAGAATAATTTTATTAATCGAAAAATCTTTTTTAATCATGTTCACTTTGGCTTATTCCAAAATTTTAGCTGTCATAGGCAGTAATCAACTGTTGGTGAGATTACAGCTATCTTTATTAGATTTAATTTCTGTAAGGATATGCCTTCTCCAAAATGTTTCTTAGACAGTGGCAGCAAGTGACTAAATGCAGCTGTCTTGAGTTTTGTAGTTGTTAGAGGTAAAACAGTATTTTCTCATACAGTATGCACATACATGACTCAGAGTATAAACACTACCTCAGACTCGTTTGGAGCATGCACAGCTTGCATGCTGTGAATTTGCACTGCATTAGCACTAAATGCAATGCACAGAAGTGAAATATGAAAGTATGAAGGATATAAACTACCAGTTAGTCTCTGTTGCAGCTTTAATTCACAAACTGTTCCATTGTAGTAGGACAGAAACATCCAGTTCATACAATGAACAGGAGAAGCTGTTGTAGCTTAATAATGCTGGATCTTCCTATGCAGTTTTGTTATTATTTGTCAACAGAAATGGTATTCCTAAATTATGTAATTATTTGAAAATTCTACTCTTAGAGGATTCTCTCACTGAAGAATCTATTTTAAAATTTTCTTCTGTGTCCCACTAAAGACATTTAATTTGATAACTTGACTATTAATAACATAATAAAGCATGTCATGTTGATCTAAAGACCTTGACTAGATTTAAGTCTGTCGGATGCTCTCTTTGATTGTAAAACCTCAAAGATCATAGGTGTACCATGGTATAGGAGGTATACCCAAGAACAACAGCATTGACATGAAATTCCTTCTCCAGGATTTGCAGAACTGGATAAATAAACAAATAAAAATTATATAGCAAGTTACTGCTTTTTTAAAAAATAGCTCAAAAATAATGTTTGAAGAGTGCCTCTGCTCATGGTTGGTCTCAGTTATGGTGAGAAGGTGGCCTAAAATCTCTCTCCATGTTCCTATTTTCAAAACTTTAATGATTGAATGTAAGATTCAGAATGCAAAAATCTGTTTGAACTTTCTCAAGATATATTTTTAATCTCATCAGTAATGAGGTATCTATGCTTGGCATATGTTAAGCATCTGATCGTAATAGATTTTGCTCAAAAACGCAGCTTTCTAGTCCATTTACTTAAGCTAGAGTGCTGCAAAAGCTGGGAAATTGGAATAGAGATTAGTTTTGTGCATTAGCAGACAGTCTGTGAGAGGATTTGTTATTATTATTTTCCAAAGACAGGGTACTCTAGAAGACATAAACCCACCATAATGGAATGTGTTCAGAGTATAATAGAAAATCTGGATCTAGCGTGCTTTGATGTTTGTTTGCTTTTATTTCCCTGAATGATGCTTCACATGGCAAATTGGCATTAATATTTTCTGACTTAACACTACTTCTACTTCCTGATTTTAAACATCTGATGTAAGTTTATTTTCATTTCATTTAGTAGCCCCAGGACAAACTGGAATCTTGCTGCTGCTTATAAAGAGAGAAAGAGAAGAGAACCTGTCCAACAGACTAATGCTAATATGCTATGAAATCCATAGACACTCTTTATCCCTGAGGAATAGGTGTGGAGTTAGTATCATGTTGCTGAAATCCTTTTTCTTGAATAAAATTGACAGATATTATTTGAACATTAAAAGATTTTGGGAGTAGACTGAGGCAATATTAGACCTGCTGACATTAGGTATGATGAAACTGGAATGTCCTTTTTTGGGTAGATCTGAGTACTGAAGTAAAAATAAATTAATAAAGGATAAGCAGTATTCTGAATTAAAAAATAATTTTCCTTCAGAATTTGTCTCCTACCTTCTATTAATTTGCTTTATAAAATTTCCACGTAAATCATCTGGAAGATTGTTTTTCTTTGGCTCTAATTAGCGCATGTTTTGTTCTCTATGTTCATTCCTCACCCATCTTGAGCAAAACCACCTTGAGCAAAATCACTTTGTGACTCCACCACTCTTGAGAAAAAAAATAACCTCTTGAGTAAAAGTCTCAAGTAAAATCTGATCGTGTAGATTCTGCCATCGTTTTGGAATCAGTGTTCCACCTAAGTTTTATTTTTCAGTGATTGCCATTTAACTATTCTTTTTTTTTTTTAGGGAAAAATGAATTTCCAGTCTCAGAAACTGAAGGCTTTGGTAGTTCAACACAATTCACAGAATTCACAGAATCTGTCTGCAGACTGTGTGAACAGTCTGCCAGCCTTTATTCAATCCTTTCAGACGAGTCTATTTGACATCTGGGCCTTCTTTATGTCTTCTTTTTCTGGGGAGCTAAAATTCCCTTTCCATGGAAAAAAAAAAGAATGTTGATCGATTTTAAAGGCCAACTACTTTGTTGTGCTGCAAATTAAGACAATAACACCTTGGGCCTAGGTGAGGCAGATCACACTGTGGAGTTACTGAGAGGATCATCTTCTAGGAGTGTTTGGTCTAATTTGGAGTGGAGGCTAGGACAGCAGTGTCCCTTATTTGGAAAAAGTAGGACTGAGGGCTCTGGTGAAGACATCCTCTTCATGTTGCTGAAAGGGCTCCAATTCAAAGTCAGACCAGAGGACTCCAATTCAAAGCATTTGGTGCATCAGTTTTGGCTTCCCCATCTTGTGTTATGCACACAGACTTGATATTTCTCTTCGTACCTATCATGCAGAGCCTTGGCATAGGCATGGACATAAATATAGGAGGTTTGATCTGGTCTGGTTTTGTTCTAGCACAGTTCCCAGCACACCTAGTCATGACAGGAGGCAGCAGCTGCATGTGGTATGGGAGAAAGTGCTGAAAGGATCTCTGTAAATGTGCAAGAAGGTTTTCTCAGGATTATCCCATCATCTGTCAAAGGACACGTGATTGTAATATTTGTAGAATTTGCAAAAGGCCTCCCGAATGGACACAGGATAGGAACTTAGCGACTTCCATGGGAACTCTTTAATTTTAGGGTACAGTCTTTCTGAATTTGTATGGAATTTAGCAACCAGTCTTTTGAGACACTTGATGTTTCCATCAAGTCACTTTGTCACTTTTGTAATAGTAGCCTTGCTGGGAAAAAGGTGGCTTCACTTAGTTATTAGGTAGAAGATGGTAGTGACAATTCTTAGGAATTTCATGATTGCAAACATATGGGTATCTTTTTGTTTAAACCTGTACAGCATTATCACCACTAGAAGTGAAATTGCTTGTACCTGTTATTGGCAGGTATCAGGCTATCTAACAGTTTTCAAGAATATGATGATCCATGACAATAGAATAACACAAATTCCACTTAAACTCTCAGCTGTATCTCAGCACAAGCCACTGTACTAGGTATTTATTTACTGTTGTAGTTGCTGTCACCAGAAGAAAAAATATTATTAGTTAAAACTGAATATCACTTTATGATCCCACATGAAATAGGAGATTGAATATCTGATTTTTACATCATGGAAAGTCCTGTAAATAGTAAATCCCATTTAAATGGCACAAGATATTGCATTATAAAAATTACCAGAAAATTAAATTATATCTAAATGTTTCTCTCATTTAATACTTCATACACCTTCACAACAAGCTAGGTTTTGTGCAGAGACTTCATGTTTAGATTTTATGTTACAGAAGTTGTAATAGACTTCAGGCTAAAGTATTTTCCAAAAAGAGAAGTAAAAAGAGAGGAATTTTTTGACCTGAATATGCTCGTACAAAGGAAACTGCTTTTACAAACAGGTTTAAATTAGTTGCATGACCAAAGCTAGACTGGAGTTTCACATCTACATAGGTATTTTTAGAAAAGGTAACACCACTACTATTACTTTTCTCGGCAGAAGATCACCTTTTCCTGTATTTTTTGCAAACAAAATTCCCTTTAAATTCCTTCAGTTTTTGAAGACGAAATATGTCACATGAAGCCTCTTGCTCTTTTCCCTCTCAAAGCATAGGGTTGTTGTTTAGGTGCTACAAGAAGCTGCTGTAATTATTGTCTACAAGTGTACCATTAGCCTGGGAACAGCTAACTGCCTTTAATTGCTGGAAACAGCTGGGTAATTAATGCTAGCCAATTAGTATAAACACTTTATAATCTTCTTTGAATCCTCCTGTGACCCTCTTGGGTATCATACCTCACAATTTGAAAACAGAACTGGAGGAGAAGTTGTGAAATCTGCTATTAAAGGCAGAAAATTTAATTTCTGGCTAACAGAAATTTATACATCCTTCATCATAGCCACTCCCAGTGCTTATTATTATGGTTATTTATATAGCTGTAGTTATCATCCATAGTGTCATGTTTGTACATTGGTGAAAACAAGTAGCTTGTGTCCAAAAATGCTCGGAATATAAGACTTAGATTATAGTCCATAAATCCAGTGATTAGTCCATAAATCTGTCTGTTACAAATCTCTCTGGAAATACCTCCAGAAGAGATAGAGGCAGTTCAGGCAGTAGGAGGAAAGAGAACTTTATGAAGAATGCATGGCATGGGGAAGACTTGAGGAAAACATTGTGGTGCTTGTTTTTTTTTTTACCATGAAGGAAAGGAACCAAGAAAACACAACGCTTTCCATAAAGTTAGGGTTTACTTTGTAGGCTAGATTTCTATTGATGCTCTCTCGATTTTTCCTCAGGGTTATCTGTACTGGATAATACAGCAACAGAGCTAAGTTACCTAAGTTTTTTGAAAATAATATGAGATAGTGTCTATTGCTCAGATGCAAGAGTATGTCAGGCTGTGATAACCCAATTAACTGCCCAAAATGTTTCTTTTCTAAGACTAGCTCATGAAAAGCTAAATCAGTTGCAGTTGAAATAGTCTGTAGTCTTAGCTCTCTGTATATTTAGACCACACAGTTACGTGCTCATGGCTAAAACACTGAACCAGAAATCAGAAAATTGTCTTTTCCTGTATGACTTATGCTCCTTCAAAAACATAAGGAAAACATTGAAGGCTTCACTGAAGTTCAGTCTAACATTTGCTAGTGATAACAGGGTATTTACAAAATACCTGAAAATAATTTAGTTACTCTAGGACTTTTTATATCTATGTTTCTTTTTGTATGTCCAGTGGGATGAAGTACACAGAAAAACTGCACTGGTAGGTTAGAATTAAAGTGATTGAAATATTGTTTGGGGGTTACATGTTAGAATTAAATTCACAATAACTCATTAGAAACAAATCAGGAAGCAAACCTAACTTCCATACTCAATAACTAGTGAGACTATTACTGACTCGCAGAATTCTTATTTGTTCAGTGCAAAATGATGTTTGAAGAGAAAACTCTTAGTAGAAAACAAGAGAGGAATTTTCAGAGCCCACAAATGACAAAAAGCAAAGAAATGTAAACAGGATGTTGCTGACTTTCAGTTTTGTTGGTTGGGTTTTTAAATACATTCCTCTGAAATTCCAATCATCTGTGTAACACACACTTGAGAACAAAATATCTGTGACTTGTGTCAAGTTTATTTCTAAAACGTTTTGTTACATTTTTTATAACCTGACAGTACTGTCCATTAGCTTACTTCTTTTATCTTGATTTAAACTACCTTGTGTTGTAAATCCAAGCCTACATTAGGTGAAAGACTTAAAAATATAAACACATGAAATGTTTAGAGACAGCCATATAAAACTGCATTAATTTGTCAGGAATGTTTTACCTCACAAATTATGTACTCAGTTTGTAAAAAAAAACAATCATTTTAACATGTAATTTAAGTACTGAAACAAAAAAGTAAAACCAAGGAAAAGATAAATTGTGCCTTCTACAATTAACAAAGCAGATGAAATGGCAGAAAGCACTTCAAAAATATAAATAGGTCTATTGAGTAATAGACAGATATAAAGTAGTTGTTTACAAACCTGTAAATTTTACTGTGTTGTAGCTTTCAAGAGTGCGAACAGGTAAGATTTATGAGCAGTCCTAATTTATTAGACTAACAAGAGTTTTCTGTAATGATATCCTAAGCCAACACAAAGAACAAAGTTATGTGAATCTACTGACTGTAAGATAAATTCTCAAGAGAATTTAGCAATAAAAGGAATAACAACCTTTCCAAATTTCTCTAAATATAGTTATTGTTTCTCATATGTCAAATATACCACACAAAAATATTTTTTGTGACTCAAAACAAGTTATTTATTACTGTGAATATTAAAATGGTCAACATTATCTCTGAACTTAATTTCTTTAGTTTTTATTGGAAGGAGAAATACTAAAAGGATTGCTCTTGGCTGAATTTACTGAAAGTTAAGTAACTCATCATTTCATATCACTGCTTGCCATTATACAAGAACAAGTATAGTGATGAGCGTGTCACATGTACTGAACCTTTGCAAACCTTTAAAAAAAATATTGTATATTTCCAAGAAGATAGATCACCTTTTTCTGGATTGTAATGAGATTATACATTGCATGCTTTTGTCCTAAAGGAAACGTATCAATGAGGCACTTCTATCATGATTGATAGGTGGAGAACAAATGCATAGAATGTACTGCAAGGGAAATTAAAAAAATAAATAAATAAAAGAAACAACCCTATGTGTTCAGTGAATGAACATCTAAATTTTCCCTGCAAGCTTTGTTTTATTTTAATAACATTTTGCCCACAATAGTTTTAGTCAGCTGATGTCTTTTAATTCTATTGAAATGGGATAGTAAGACATATATAAATATTATGATGATAATAAAAATAATAATAATAAATACATAATCTTTCATTAAAGCAAAAAACTTGTTAATAGCCAAGACACCAGTTTTCAGATACAGAGTCTAACCAACAGAAACAACTTTCCTATACTTGGCTTAGTAAGAAATAAATTGTTTCCCTTGCTGTCTTAAGTACACTAAAATGACCACCTTTCACTTTCCTTCAGGCCATTCCTTGCCTATGGGTATCCTACTGTTTCACTGTAGTACAGAGTAGCCCATTCTTGGCTCTTTGAGATGTACAGGTAGGCCTAAACAGAGCAGAAAATGTAAAGGTACAAATATCGGGACATTGGGTTAAATTCTATATTTTCACTAATGGTGATGGAAGCTTTAACATATAGACCATCTAAGGAAAACAGTTGCATTTAATTGTGTTAGTCTGTTCTAATTTGAATCTGAAATCTATCCTCTTTTTCTTCCTTTATTTTTATTCCTGTTTTCCAGGCCCACTGTTGGAAATATGTGGCACTTACTGTTCCCTTCTTTCCCTTGAAATGGAGAATCTGTCAAACAAGGAGAGGCTGAGAACTGGGACTGTTGAGGCTGGGAAGAAAAGACTCAGGGCAGAGTTTATCAAAGTGTATAAACATCTGCTGGGTGAAATAAAGATGAAGCCATACTCAGTAATATCCAGTAATAGGCAATTAATCTCCTCTGAAAGGCAATAGTCACAAATATAAAATAAATTCCACCTAAATGTAAAACACCCTTCTTTACTGTGAGAATGACTGAAAACTGGTATAGATTTCACAGAGGTTATGGGCTTTCCATTACCCAAATCCCAACTGGACATGGCCCAGGAGAAACCTGCTCTAAGTGACCTTGCTGTGAGCAGGGGGATTGAACCAGACAACCTCCAAGGTCCCAGTGATTGAAAATCACAGTTTCACTATTTTAGCAGAAACAAAATATGTAAGTGGCTAAGGCTCATATTGATTTTCAACTGTCCTCTCGGAAGGACAAATATCTTTAACTGCTATGAATCATAGAAAGTTAAATGAATTACTGCTTTGTGTTTTGGTTTTGGCATTTTGTGGACTCTCTTCTTGATTGTTTGATTTCATTTGGTTCCAATCTATGTCAGAAAATCCAAAGGAATGATATGTTAGTTAATAGTAGATACTTTAGAGGGGAGCAGGTAGAGGAGGAAAAATATCTACTAAAATATCAAGTCTATCTCGTCTCAATGTGAATACATACTTACTTATGCACTCAATTATTCAATTGGGAGCCTGAGAACAATCTTTAAACTATGATGTCTTTGTGGTAGTATCTGTTGGAAACCTAACATGAGGGTTTGAAAGGTATATGAATAAACAGGAGACTTGAAGATATACCTGTGTATAAGAAAATATGCATAACTATATTGCCTTCTGATATACTTAGTCTGTGACCTTCCATGTGTAGCTGAAAGTATTACAGAATTATAGGGTCGAAACAGAAGACCTCATATTCTCCTAGCACAACATTTGCCTTTCCATTTAAAAACTGGAAAACTTTCACGTCCTTAATGTTGAAACAAATTTTTTTTTCAAACGGATTAATTTCAAAGTTGCCCACTTCATAGTCCATCCAAAAATCATTATCTCAGTCATGAGCGATAGCAATTCTCTCTTGTACCAAATTAATTGCTGTCATTGTCCTTTGAATCAGACAAATGCTACCAGAATGCTAATCTATGTTTAGTAGCAAAGGCCTTGGGGCTGTCTCAAGCCAGACTTCTAATTTTTCACTTAGACAATTGACCAATTGTCCCTTTAAGGAGTCCTGATCATATGTTTATTCCTGCATTCCAAATATATACATTATGTATATTACATGAAAGTTCAAATCTTCAGAACATGAGTTGGAAAAGCCTGACTGCATACTGCACAGCTTTTCATTAATCCTGGTACCATCCAATCTGTCTGTCTCATCAGTGGTTAGTGAGAGCACATTAGAGAGAATTTCACCTTAAATCACATATGAATGATATTTCATCCTTGGCTTCCTTTTCTTGAGAATTACAGTGCCATTGAGCACCCACAAGTCACTGGCCATGCAAACTTCTATAATGGGAGTAAAAAGTGAAATGCAGAAATTACTTCTGATTCAGATGCAAAGCCAAATTTCAAACTTGCAGCTTTACTCTTCCTGCCCATAAAGTCAGAACAGAAAAACTTCATCTGTGCATAGTGTAGACCTATTGCTAACTGATGGTTTAGGGTGTGTGCATACTTGTTGTTACAGTCATTGTTCCTTTGAAGTGTCTATTTTCACTATTTTCACTATTTTCACATGACAAACAGTTACTAAATTTTGTAGGTGGTGCCCCAGCTGGCTTGAATTTTATTATGTGCTCAATTCATGCGATTCTGTACCTGAAAAGACAAATTGAATCCCAACCACAGCACTGTGATTTTTGTTAGAGAGGTTCTCTTACAGGACAAAGAATTGTGTGTTGAGTACTCATCAGTTTAGAGGAGATTAAGTAAAAAGAAAATCACAGCTGCTCTTGTTTTAGAAGTTTTTATCTGTTGCAGATGTATTTTTTCAAGCTATTCTTTCATGTGCTTCACCTATCCCTACTTCCTGTGATGACTTAGTTATTCAGGGCCTTTTTAGGTTTACAATCCAAAACAGTGCTTGATTTCACCTCCAAAACAGTTTAACTCTTTCTTGCTTTGATTCATAGAGGGAACTGAAAAATTTCTGTGTGCTATCAGTTCTCTCATCACATGTAGTGCATAATTAAAATAGAAAGATTGAACCAGAGATTTCAATACATTTTTAAACACTCTCTCTTTGTATATTCTTTTCAACCAAGATCACAAACACACACAAAAAAAAAAAGGGTGTAAGAAAGATTAATGTTCTTTCCTGCCTGAAAGTACAAGTTCAAATTCTCACCTTTTAACTTAGCACTGGGCTGTCAACTCATAGCACTCATGCTTGAGAGGGTTACTTTCCACTTGTCTTGGTAAAGCTGTGACACTGCATGGAAGAAGACAAGATCCACAAAAGCAGAGAAAAATAATGACTTCATAGTGAAGTGACTAAGATATTCACCTGAGAATAAGTACCCCCTTTTCCATTTTGCCCCCAGTATGCGTTTTGTATTTGCTGTGGATAGGTTCAGTTTTTATTGATTTCAATTTGCTCTTATTTAGTCTTGGGAAGTAGTCAGCATGAGATATGGAGGGACAACCCCCATCCAGAACAGAACATATGAGAGGTGAGTATTTAAACTTTTTTAAAGTAAGGTTTACAGTTTGGGGCATTTTACCATCCTGTGTAATTCTTTTGGGACTTGGAGTCATCTTTTATTGCTGTGCATACTGGTCTGGGAGTTTCTCCATAACTCCTGACTGGGTCAGTTTGTCCAACCACTGTGAGGGCCTGAGGGTGCATTCTGAGCTCTGGAGTACTCAGCTGTGAGGGTGAAAGCATTGTGGTACCCTATTCTTGACTGACTTAAACCAAAATTGAACAAACTAAAGAGCCCTGTCTCCCCTGCTTTGTTATGGCTGTTTTCTTCACATGATTGAAAAAAAAAAAAAAAGGGTATAATGTATGAAGTACTAACAAATTTCAGCACTTGTGGTTTATTCAGTCATCAATCACATATCATGTTCCGTGTTGATAAATGTTCAAGGAATATTTATTTATTTTTTCTAGTGCTTCATGTGGCAGAGGCACAATATGGAACAATTAGACTAAGGACTCAACAAGGACTCAATTTTACATAGTAGCAAATAATTATTTCATAAAGCAAAGTGATGTTAATTCTTTCTCATTGCCCTCATCTCTCAGAGGCAAAAAAAGGAAGAATAAACAACAGATCCATCAAGTGTTGTTACCTAATAGCCTGACCCAAAAGTCTGAGAAGCAGATTAAGAAGCCAGACTTCAAGAATCAATGAAACAACAACATTTATAGGAGAAAATGTGAGCTAATAGTAGTGTGAACTTGATGATTTTTATGCACCATATATAATACAATACTGCACTTCACTTTCTCTCCCATCCTTCTCTCCTGTGGAGCAGAGTGAGTTTTTTGACTTTTTTTTTTCAATAGTAGCTGATACCTTTGATAATATTATTTTCTCTTGCATTGTTATTACTGACACCTTCCAAGAATATAATATTTAATGTCATTCTGAAAGAAAAACAAGTTCGTAGCTGTGTTAATTAAGGTATAAAAAAAGATACAGAATTATTATTTTTTTCATTTATTTTTTATTTTTATGATGTAGGAGTCCTCCATGAATAAAAACTAGAACCCCCAAAACCCAGTAGCACCCTAAAACCCAGAAGTTCTCCAAACTCTAAGAGAAAGTTTTTATTAAACAAAGCTTTTTTTTTAGGCTGGCAGAGAGATAAAAAGGAAACTAATTAACAAACAAACAATTGATTTGTTGATTTCTGACTATTATTTTTGAAATTTATTTTAAAAAATGTTGCTCTTAACAATCTTTCCTGAAAAAAACACTGTATGCCATGGTTTATACATATATGCTTATTAAAAAAATTAAATTGACATTTGCCATCTGCATTTTTTTGCAGTCTATCAGATCATCAGTTATGCACAGTTAAGGCAGATCAATAATTTGAAAATGTGTTGAAGAATTGATTTTTTGTGAACTTTGTGAATTATTTTTTAATAAGACATCAGTTCAGAAGCACTATGGCACAACTCACTAAAATGTGAACCATGACAAATCTGATGTGTCTGCATATGCCACTAAACTGCAGCAGCAGTACTGTTAGTTTGACATCTTCTCTGATTTTGTGTTTAATCCTCTCATCATTCATGACAATTGCGGTTTTTGCATAAACATATGAATATAAAGTGACAAAAAAATAAAGTCAGTGCAGTTTCTGCACCTCATTTTATAGCAACAGATGTAGTGAGCTGAGGACATTAAAACAAATTCCAAAGTTACCACGACAAAGTAGCCAAGGTAACTGCAAAGATGTTTGACCTAGAGCTCCACCTAGAGAAACATTAATGAAAAACAAGCACTGATTTACTCGTCTAAATCTCGATTTTTAAAGTTCACCGGGTTGCTGTTGGCCACAGGTGCATTTAGCTGCTCAAGCTGATGTAAAGTGGCAGCTTATTTGCATTTCAGAATGAATTTATTTTAATTATCATAGAAAATTCCTTCACTTCTTTTCCCTGATGATTTAAAAAGGTGAATAGCCATATTTAGAATGCTATAATTTTGAGAGTGCCAAAGAATATGCTGCTTTCATTTTTATAGACAAATCCTGAATAAAAACCTTGGTAAAAAATAGGATCTTTCCTTCTCTACTCTATCTTCATCTTTTATACTAGTAAGTGATATTTTAGATAGATTTCACATCCAACAATGTAAAAGACTGTTCTCCAATTAATATTAGACATCAGGCTGAATCAGAATGTCATGTTTTCTGGGCTCTGAGGATGAGTAATGAATTTAATGAATTTAAAACTGGTATTTTATTTACAGAATAATATTATGATCAGCAATGCATCAGAACTGGTTGTGAACTTTAGTAACAGCATCAATATGTTGGGAAAGCAATTGACAAAGAGACTAAGATGGGTAAAAGAAAAAAAATGGTTTTTGTATTTTACACCTCTACACTTTTTGGTGCTATATGGAAAGCAAGGGGAAAATACTGCATCTTATTTGCAAACACTGCATCAAGCTGAGGAAAATGTTCTGTGATGGTGGTACAAAGTGATTTATGCTAATTTGTAATGAGAAAAAGCTTACTGATATGAGCATCCTCTCTTCACTATAAAGTCACATTATAGTTTTAGTAGCATTTCACCAAATACAGATTTTTTTTTCCACGTAGGCTGCAAATCACTGTTGAGGAAACAAATTATAGTATAATAGAGCTTACCATTAGCTCCTACCTTTCCAGACCCAGGGATCAGATGCAAAAAGAAGAAATATTTGAACTCTTAAATATCTTTCTATGCAGGTAAATAGCAGAATTCTGGTAGTTTGAATCTTGAATGAGAAAATGTCTCTCTGAGAAGGTAGGTTAGTGAAAATAATATTTGAATATACATGGAAGATCTTTACTTTTGTATCTCTATGCGTGAGAAAATGTGCTAAAATTTTTCAAGCTCATATAAAACTTGTAGCTTTCTAGGATTTTTCACTTTTAAGAGCACACGACAATTTTTATTTTGTGCGTATTTTCCTATATTTTTGTTTCTTTGCCTTAATTTCTTTAAAATACAAGATCCAGCAGCATGGCAACATGTACCTTTCAATTGTCCTGAATCATTATAGCTACAACCAAGATTGGTACAGCTTGAAAGGGCTAATAGCTGAAGAAGCTTTCTCTTATTTGAGAAAGTTTGAGGACTCAGAGCATTGAGTGTTGAAAAAAGAATGTAGGTCTGGGATTTTCTCTTACTGAGAATTCCCAAGTGCGGGAGAGAAGATGATAGTGGGTGTGTTAATACTCTGTTTTGTTTTTCTGTGTCTTTCACATTGTGTAGAAGACTGATTCGTGTGGGTGGAAGTACATATATTTGGGTTATTAAGAATGTGAATACAATTAAAGGGCTTTCTGAGACTGGGAAGCCTGAACTTCAATTACACTAAATCATGTATATACTTTTCACTCACTACTGTAATCCATGTATTTTGTTTACCAGTTTCTATATTTGCCAAAAATAGATTTTATTGGCAGAAGGGGGGAAATAAGTTGGATTAAAAAAGCAAAAATCCATACAGCATATCTCTCTTAGGTAAAGCTTGCTAGTGCATGGAATATTGTTGACCAGGGTGTATGGAGGGAATTTTTATGCATATGTACACATTTTAATCCTTGTGCCTTCGTAAGGCTAGCATTCATAATTACCACCAAGTGGACATTATAATCCCCAGCAGAAAATAACTGGCAGTCTTAGGGAAGGAGCACATTCGAGAAAAAGGTAAATTCACAACTCTAACAGAAAAAAGCTTCCTTTAAATGATAGCCTTAAATATGCTTCACATGCCCTGCCACTTGCAGCCAGGTTTTTAAGCTTTTGAATACTCTTTGCAACTCAGACAGTTTCTCTGAAGTGGTGGCTCGGTGACTGTGATTATGTTGCATGTGTTGCAGATGACCTGTTTGTGCTGTGGGAGTCTGATGCATTTAATTAATGTGCCCTGGGGAAAGGCAAGCTCTTTCCTGGGGGCAGTGAGGTAAGGAAAGATAATAAATAATGGAAAAGAGATTTGGAAATTACTTCAGAGGACATCTAGTTAATCCCCTTCTTCACAGTACATTGCATAAGTGTATCATTCCTAGCTCCCATAGGAGAAAGTTCTGCTGTTATCAGTGCACTAGAATTGTAACCTCACATGCTGTCCCCAAATTGTACTCTGAAAAATACAGAGATTCTCACTCTAAAGGCACAGGTAATTTTCTATAATTTAACAAGACCAAACAAAGTCCTGCACATGAGTCTGGGCAATCCCAAGCACAAATACAGGATGGAGGATGAAGAGGTTGAGAGGATGAAGAGGTTGAGAGTAACCATGAGGAAAAGGACTTGAGGCTGCTGGTGGATGAGAGGCTGGGCATGACCCAGCCATGTGCACTCAGAGCCCAGAAACCAAATGTGTTGTGGGCTCCATCCAAAGCAGCGTGGGCAGCAGGGTGAGGGAGGGGATTGTGCCCCTCTGCTCAGCTCCAGTGAGACCCCCCATCAATTGCAGCTCTGGAGGCCCTAACAAAGGAAGGAGGTGGAACTGTTGGAGTGAATCCAGAGAAGAGCCATTAAGTTGATCAAGGGGCTTGAGCACCTCTCCTATGAAGAGGTTTGAGAGAACTGAAGTTCTTCAGCCAGGAGAAGAGAATGTTTGAGGGAGAACTCACCACATGTAAAAGGGCTCTACAAAAAAGATGGAGAAGGACGTTTTACAAGGGAATGTAGTGATAGGATGAGGGGCAATGGCTTTAAACTGAGAGTAGATTTTATATCAGGAATAAATGTTTTACTGTGAGGGTGATGAGGCACTGGAATAGTTGCCCAGGGAACCTGTGAATGCCCCATTCCTGGGAATGTTCAAAGCCATGCTGGATGGGACTTTGAGGAACATGGTCTAGTAGAGGGTGTCCCAGTCCAGAACGGGGTGATTGGAACTTGATGATCATTGGGGTCTCTTCTAACTCAAAGCATTCCATGATTCTATGGTAACGTGTTGGCATTATCCTGCAGTTTTCGTAATTGTGTTTCTGCAATACGAATATTAAGCCTAGTGTCCAAGGCAGCTGAGGGAAATGGTTTGAGGGAAAAAGAGCAAGAAATGTAAAGATGATGGAAAATGGGCTAGGCTTGTCAATAGCAATCAAAAATGCTGCACACAAGGACCTGTGGAACTGGAACTGCTCTTTTGGTTGAAATGACAAGGAATTAAAACCGATTTTTTTATTTTGTCTTGCCTTTCTGGACCTAATTCTATCTATACAGGGTTCTGTAAGATGGCAATCACTTTGATTAATATTAGCTGTATTAGCTTTGCTTTCTGAAAGTGTGAAATGAAGTTGGTGCTGCCACTAAGTATTCTGAATATAAAGGAAAATTAATGAGAAAGAAGTATAAAATTTATTTTCTGGATAGGGGTGGTCCCTACGCCTTAGTGCTTTTTGAGTGAAGGAGCATTTTTTAAGTTCCTCACTTTACTAACATTGAAATAATTTATTTTCTTCATTTCTTTCCCCTTTATTTATGAAAAATATATAGATTGGGTTTCTGCAAATACGTTGCTGTAAAAGTATTCTCTCACTATGATTGTAATTAATAAAGCTTCTGTTGGATGTGTTCTAAAATGGACTTGTGTTAATATGCACTTGGAATCCAGAGTCTCTAACACCTAATCACACACTGGTTACACTCCCAGTTGTCTGGATCCTGAAATTCACAGCACTTTGCTTACTCCATTGGGGTGCAAGAGAATCTACATCATGTCAAGTCTGTGGTTTACATTCAAATATCTGACATATTTAATCTTTTAAAATGCCTTTTAGAGGCATAGTGAATAAATACAAATATTTGTACATGAGTTTCTACAGTAGGTCAGACACGTAGTCTGAAAGAAAAATTCAAATTTTGATGGGGTCTTGGCACCTGTCTTCCAAATACCCCTGGGAATGATGTAGAAAAGTGATGTAGTTCTATGTCTAATTGTTCTACATAGCTTGATCTAATAGGTAGGTTCTTCAAACAATTAGAGATTCACATTCTACACAAATATTGTAGCAAACAATATTGCCTATATAACAAACAGCTAAGTGAAGATGGGAGTGTCACATCATAAATAAGGAAAAAATCAAGCATCTTGATATTTATAGAATCACAGAATATTCTGAATTTGAAAGGGCCCACAAGGATCATTGAGTGTAACTAGAATGATGTATTGATTGAACCCACAACCTTAGTGTTATTAGTACCTGGCTGTAAACAACTCAGCTAATCTTGGTATTCTCAGGAACTAAAATTGTTAGAGTGAGCTTCTGAAGCTATTTTAAAAAACATCATTTAAGTGAGAGCTACAACACTGGAGGACTTTCAAAGGGAAAACTTTCTTATTGTGCCTTGTCCTCCCTTACATAGCTTTTTTATTCACATTACAATAGTTTCCCATAAAACAAAAAATCATTCAATTCTAAGATATTTAAAGACTAGAAATAAAAAAAAAAAAAAAGAAAAAAAAAAAGAAAAATAAGCCTTTCCATCACCACTGTCAGTGCTTTTACCCAAAGCAGTTATTTCTGTGCAGGTTGCAAAGACTACCTGAGGCAATGAGTATTTATAGGAACACCACAGCATAACGACTTGTCCAAACATGCTGCTCAGGCCTCATGACTGAAGACATGAATTTTGTCTGCATATTAATTTTAAGCTACTCTCGTGCCTGAGATAAGCTACATTCTTTGGGGGTTTTTGGGAACTGTGATAAGGTAACATATATGGCGTTCTTGGGCTTTAGGAAGTGGGTGACCTTCTGCACATAATTGAAAGAGTCACACAAGATTTTGTGGTAGAGTCCTCAAAACCCCACGGGGAGGTTCTAAAGGCTCTAAATTATTTCTGGAGACAGAAGCACATGCAGTTGAAAAAGTCACCTTCATCCAAAAAGGATGTCTACTCCAACAAATCTTATTCATGTAGATTATAATTGCCCACAACATTTTTTTTTCCTAGAGAAAGTAAATCTGTTTCTTTCCCAAATTTCCTGTACCCATGGTTTATAAACAGTAGAGCAAGATTTGAGGATTAAGTTAATTAATATAATCTCTAATAATTATTTATTCAATAGCAAAGATATTTGAAGATAAGAAAACTGACAAGTAGGCCAGAAAAATGTTTAAGTTTGTGGGAAAGGGAATGGGGGTAAAATTAGACTTAAGAGCAAATTAGAGTATGTTGCAGATTTTCTGTCAAGATTGTCCTACTCTCAGTTAGGAGAGACTTCACTAAAATTTCCTTCTTAACAAAAATCTCATATGTATTGCCGTAAACTGTATTTTAGAAATGGTTGTGCTCCCACACCACCCTCATATAAAAGTATCTTTCATACTCGTATTATAATTATGGAATTAAACTTTTGTCTGTTTTGTAAGCACCGCACGATGATGGAATCTCAAAATGGTGTAGCTTTATGTGCAATAAAATGTTTGTGTTTCTTTTTTAACTATTATTTTTATAAAACCTTTTTTAACTTTTGAGTAGCAAATTGAATGTTTCTGTACACTTGAAAAAAAAAAAAACAACCAATCACACCAAAAAACCCAGAGATAAAACCATAAAGCAAGATTTACCCCCCTCTGATTTGTCCGAAACTGTAAGAATATTTAAGTTTTGCTGAATCTGTTTCAAAGTTTGCAACACTGCTGATACCTTAGAGTGAAAATGCAGGACTATAAATGGCAATGCCAGTGATAATAACAGTTACAAGAATAATAATAACAATAGTAAAGGGAAAGAGTCTGAGCGTAGGACTGAGCAAGTTAATGAGCACAGTGTTTCTCATCTCTGTCCTTTATAGTTAGTCCACCAAGTTGACACAGAAGCTCTCAAGTGCTGCTGTTTTCCAGAAAGATCTTAAGTAAGAACTGAGAAATCAAGAGTCTGAGTGGTAGGACTGAGCAAGTTAATGAGCACAGTGTTTCTCATCTCTGTCCTTTATAGTTAGTCCACCAAGTTGACACAGAAGCTCTCAAGTGCTGCTGTTTTCCAGAAAGGTCTAAAGTAAGAACTGAGAAATCATCTAGGCAGAAATAACCTCAGAGGGCATTTATGTAGACTTTTTGTAGGCCTGCAGTGCACAACCCCTCAGAAAGGGAAAGGAAAAGAACAGAGAGGTAGTTCACGCACTAACACAAGATAGCAAGTGAAAAAATAGAAATGTGACTTTCAGAGCATGAAAAAGTCCCAAGACTTCTGCTCCTGATAGTAAGTAGGTACCATCTGGATTTAAAAAAAGGCATTTTATTAGATAAGAGGAATTTGTTCTATTGCCAAGTCTTTCCATTGCCAAACAAAAAGTAAGTTAAAAGAATATAAATACTTGTGCTTCTTAAAATCAGTATATTTTTAATCTCATGCAGTGATTATTTATTACTGAGGTGTTTGGATGTTTCTTATGCATAAATTTATTAAATTAACTCCATTTAATAAAATTAAATAGTACATATATATTTTTTAGTTTGATTACTGTCAATAATACTACTTAACTCTATGAGCAATGCAATTTTTTTATCATAAAATCCAAAAAGAAATGAAAGGCAAATCAATCTTTTCCTTTTTTCTTTTTGTTAACAAGAATACTTAAGAATTTTAAGTGATTAGGGTTTGTTACAGGTTTCTGCAATTCTTTAAACCCAGTGTTTTGTAGAGCAAAGTAATTAAAGATACTGGAGATTAGCCAACACCCCCTTTTTTTTTTTTTAAATCAAATTTAAAATATACTCACTGCAAAATACCTTTTTTTTTTCAGTTCATGAATAGAAATACAAAGGTAATTGTAGAGATAATTGTTCAAATAGCCTGAACAGTTAAAATTGGTTTATCCACACTTGGCTTCTAGCCCTGCCCCTGCTGCTCTGCTCACTGTCTTCTGCTCCTCTGGACCTTAAAGCTGGTGACTTCATTCTCATGCATGGGGCGAGGAAGGGGAGAGGATAACATTGAACACCTGCAGCTCTTCACACAGAGAGATGTGCTGGTTATGTCAAAAGTTTCTTCTTTCTCAGTTTAGGATTCACTTGGGGTGATTCTCTTTAATATCCTTCTTCACCTTGGCTTATCTTCATTGGTCTGCAACTCCTTGTTAATCCAAATTAACAATTTTTTGTGTCTTTTGCCTATGTAAGACGCTCTATTTACTTTTGAACTCCTGAAAACAATTTTGACTAGGTCCTGGGCAGCCCTGATTTATGAATGAATTGCTCACACTTGTCATGTCTCCTGTGCTCCATCTTTTATCACCTCCTCATGCCTGGTGCTCCTGTGCACCACATTCTGAGATAGATCTCTGATGTGCATAACTTCAAATTTGTACTTTGGAACCTGGTATACATTCCATGCTCCTCACAGTCTGATGCAAAATTGTGTCTTAAAAAATAAAACTGGCCTCATGAACATTACTTCTTCATTAACCAGAAAGAATGCATAAAAAATGCATGGCTTAAACACTTTATGCTTTTTTAAAATTATAATTAGTTTCAGCTGAGTGTCCATGATTATCACAGTAAAATAAACACTTACTCATTTGGTGAAGAGACTTGAGATGTTGAACTTCTCAAAGGGTAAAGTAATGTCAATAAAGCATATATTTCCATTCTTAAATCACACTAACACAAAAAATTCCAGCCCTCTGCTGAAAAATCAATAAATCTTACCTTATAATAAATACAGGAACGTACATTAATACTTATTTAAGTTCCTTTCAGAAGTGTGGACCTTTCACAGGAAAGACCTCTAAGTATCACCTTATAAAGATTTTGTTTCAATAATTTAACCTACTCACTTATGAGGTAAGCTCATATGTTGAAATGTTCTATATATATATATATATCAGAGGACATAAAACATATAAAAAGGACCTTATGTTGACAGCACATATTTCTCAGAAAAAATTATATTGAAGTTCTAGGAAAAAAACTCTCTCACTATTATTACAGAATAGGACACATGAATATAAGTTATGTATTATTTACTACCACTTATTTATTCTATCCAGTCGAACTGATAAGCTTGTCATAAAGGAATGACACTTCTATTTTCAACAACTTTGAATAATATTTCTTTGCATTCTTCGTGGACTTCTTTCTTCCATTTCAAATAGATTCAGTCTCTGCATAATCCCCTTGTGCTTCTACTCTCCTTTTCAACATGAAGGGTTTGTTTATTTGTTTTCTGACAGCATCTTAATTTCTTGTGTTTGTATTCAATTAACTCTGACGTGCTTTTCAACTGCAGCATTTTCAAAACCATGCATATATTATTTATACCATCTCACCAATGTTTTTGAGATGTCTTTCTATTTTTTAAGAGTAAACACTAGTTAATGTAAGTTAAATTAGGTTAGAAGGAACACTTAGAAGATGGAACTGAAAAGATGAGCTTATCTGGTTCAGAGGAAATAAATACCCGCTAGACCAGCACATGCACTTTTTAGTCAAAAAAAGAAGGAGTGTTAGAACTACTTTAAATAATATTTGGCCCAAATATTTTGAAGGACTTTTGGATATCACTAGGAATCTGGTCTGCTGAGATAACTTTCATTAGTTTTGTGCAGATCAATGTGTTCTGCAAATCATGGTCTTGTGGTCAGTATAGGTTCAAGGTGCATGGGACACACTGATTTACTGCATATGTCTCCCATAACTAAGTGCAGGACATGAGAGAGCATTGCTTGACCTTGTTCCCTTCCTCCCCCCCCAGGTTTTTTATTTAGCAGCGTACACATCACGGATTCTGCATGGGCACAGGCACCCATGTTTGTGCAGTTGAGACTGTGTAGTTATAGGAAAATGAGAGCCTTCTGTTGCCAACACCTGCTGTGTTGTTTCATGTGACTAATATTTTATTAGAGAGATTCTTTCTTCCTCTCCTTTAGTTTCAGGCTCTTTCTCTCTCTTTATTAAATTAACCTTCAAATGTTCTGATACAGTGATTAACAAGTAATCAACCAGAGAAATATGAAAAAGTATTTTCTTTAGCATTACAGGAGTGCACTTCTGATCACAAAACTTAGATTTTGACTGATCATTCATAATGGCTAGTATCTTAAAAAAAAATTTTAATGGAGATTTTGAAAAATTTAATTTTGAAATTTATGGGACAAATCTCAGTTGCATGTATAATATTTCTTCTTTTTTTCCTTCATTCTATGGACAAAACATTAGATTAACTTTGCTTTTTCCTTCCGGTGTAAGTATAGAGGCCTAAACTGAAGTGCTAGACCCAGTGCTTCACGATGACTCTGGATTAAAGCAGAGATTTATAAAATGTACACACTCTTTCCTTCAAATGAATTAGAAACTCAGAGCAGACATGCCATCCCTACTCAGACCATGTTGCAATAGTCTTCTCTACAGAATTTTAAAGAGCATCTTACTGACGAAAAAAAAAAGCAACAAAATTTCATCTTCCTTGTACACCTAAATTACAGTTTGTTTGTCATCTACTCCTAATTACATAGTCTAGTTGTGAGTAGTTGTGTTTAGATGGCAAAATTACAAGAAGTCTCAAAAATGGAATGTCATTGATTTGGACAATGTGTGATAGGATCTGGTTAAACAATTTCTGCTGCTCCCTCAGCACTTTGCTGTGGGGAACTACTGGTATTTTAAAGCTTCTGGCATGAGAACAGCTGACTGAGTACAGATCTCTTTCTAGTATTATGAATCATGTTCTGAAGGATTAGAGAGGAGGAATTCCATCCATAGTATTTTCCAAAAAAAACCCACTGCCTGTGTAAATTTGCTGCTTTACACATTTTAGGAAGCATATAGCATAAAGTCAGAAAGGCTTGTACAGTTGCTAAAAGGTTTTTGACCATCTGAATATGTCAATGCTTTTATGAGTGATAACAGATCACTAGAAAAATAAACAAACTAAACAAACAGCTGAACACAAGTACTTGAACTTTCCCAGAACAATGCCATTTATTCTCATTCAGTACTCCCCTGAAAATTCCCCAGACGTAATTTTTTCATATGTCTTCTTGTTGCATTCCAGACCATGAAATGTATCCTGTTTCCTGGTATAAACATACTTCTCTGATAAACTGAGACACTGCCTTCCACTGTTTTGGATGTTTTGAATTAAAAAAACTTAACAAACTGCACCTCAGTCTCAGAAGGCCATGTGGACTTCAGGAGAAAAGGAAGGACAAATAACAGTTGATATTGACTTGACTGACCTGCTAAGGGAATAAAATGTTTACTGATCATACATGTTTTTTTTCAAATCAGCATAAATTGATTATGTGATATCCACATTTTGTAAAAATACAATTTTCAAGGTGCAATCAATATAAATTGAGCAGTCATTAAGAATATTAATTCTGATTTTTTATAAACAATCAAATTCTAGGATATTCAAATCACTCTAATATAATAATGAAAAATTTTAAATTTCTCAGCTAAGAGGAGAAATTAAAATATTAATCTGATTATACAAAACACTGTAGAAATATCTGCAATCTCTCTGACTGTTAAGCTTTATGTTTCCATGGAATATGTTTCTTTTTATCCAAGTTTTTTCCCTAAAATTCTTACACCCTTGTTTTTCTTCTGGATAAAATATTAAAACGAGGACCTCAATAACTGAAAAAAATTTAACAGGTGTTCAGGACAGGTATAAATCTTACTTCATATCTGCTCTAACAGAGCATATGTCTTACTAAAAGTATATTATCATAAACTACAACAATTTATTAAATCCCTGAATCAATTGATGTCATAATAAAAATGGTTGTAATTGTATATATAAAAGTATTGAAAGCAGATATGAAATTAAATAAAGAAAAATCCACAACACACCCACAAAAGAGTATGGAGAGATTTTAATAGAATCCAAGAAGTTTGTGGTCTTTATCAGAGTGGATGAAATACTAGAAATTTTATTGTTAAATACAGTCAGTGATAGAAAGGTAAGAAAAGTACACCATTACTTGCTCTTGTTACTTCCTTTATTTTATAAATTATTGAAATTACCTTCAGTTTTTACAATAGGATACTATAAGTTGTTTTCCATTGGAAAACCAACAAATGAAACCCATTGTTCAGGGGACCATGACAGGATTGGTGGAGTTTTATGGTGAAAAACTCCGTGATTATTTTTTTAACATGAACAAAGTGAATCATCAAGCTCTGACTACTATAACTTTATGTCAGTTATTGGATTATACTCTTCTGTATTAGATAATGAAAAAAGAATGTATGGAACTTCAGGGTACTGCTGCTATTGTCACAAATCAGGCTAGTTTCTTATTTTTCTGTCTCGTAAGGGTTAAGTATTCTAGACAATTTTCATTATGCCATATGCAAACTCTTTATATCTCTGTAAATTTTACTACTTATTACCCATCATTATATTTTAGGGAGTTCAGGATATTTTGTTTACTTTTTACCCTTCTGTAATATAAAATGTTATCTAATTAAATCCTCAGGGAAAGTCAATATGAAACAAGCCCTCATGTGGTATGAGGCACTCCTATAAAGGCTAGTCTGTACAAAGAGAATTTAAGTACACAAACATGACAAAAAAGTTATAGTATTCATATGGGAAGACTAAATATCAATTTTTATTCCCCATGTTCCAGAATCACTATGTTTGAATCTATCATTCACAGCAACTTGTTTGAATCCACCATTCACAACAACAGCAACATATAGGGTCCACAGTAGATTTACAGTTAACAGGGAGCTCCTAGCACACATTAATTTTGTTTCATTTTCTAAAAGTCGAGCCTTTGGATATAAGTGCAGGAATTGCAGCACAGCACAGCTGCAGACCTAGTCAAATTGAAAAGAAAATTCTCCAAGTGGAAAAAAAAAATCTCAAGGAGCCTCCTAGGCATATGAATAAAAGCATTTTCTTTAACAAGAAAATTCTTTCTGTAATTTTGTTGAGGAAAATAACAAAAGATCATCATATGTAAAGCTTCTCTTGCTTGCTATTTCTGTTAGAATTGAAACCCTGGATTTTAACGTGGCTAGAAAGAATGGTAACATTTTCTTTAAAACATTCTTCTTACTTGATATATATTAAAACACTGAATATGTATAAGAGCCAACTTTTAATGTCTGAAGGCTCATACCTATGGAAATAACAAAAATTTGAAAGTTTTGTGGTTTTTTTTTTCCATTATATTTCTTTATGTGTGTATCTATTATTTAAGTAGCTACATTGTTTTTAAATTTGACACCTGTAATGCTCTAATCTATGGCCTTTCTAAGTGCCCTAACTACCTAATGGCCATATTAGTAAAATATATGGTGTCTTTCAGTTTAGGGACAGAAACTATCTTCAGTCTGATCAAGCTAGCCTCCTTCTCTGAGTGGCAAACATTCCTTCCTTGGATCATTCATATCAGGTAATTTATCATCCTCATCAACTGATTTGTAGATAGGAATCTCCTCATAAACAACATTGTGGTTAGGCAGAGGTTAGTTTCTAATGAATCCCTTGGAAGTTTGTTTTCACTTTACACACACACACACACACACACACACTGCTCTCCAAGAGCCTCATAAAAATCATCGAAAAAGCTTGTTACATAAGGAAGTTTTATTGACAAAAATAAATATTCCAGACAGCAGTTTTACCAGCCTCCCTTGCTGCAATGTAAACCAGATTAGAGCAACAAAGCAAGGAATACTCACTGCCAGATTCAAATTGGAATTAGATGAGAGAGGTGTTAAGATGTTCAGACTTGGCCAAACTCATGCATGGTCAAAACTGGAATTGTCTCAAGAACTAGGGAAGCTCTAAGTCAATGGGGAAAGATATAAGAAGTCTAAGCATTTCCAGGATTTGCTGGCAGCTACCCAAGGGAATTTTTTGTTTGCTTAGAATTGCAGTATTTGTATGCACAGCTGTACAGGCAATGATGTTCAAATTGTCTGTATTCAGTTTAATTCTGCTCATTATAAGACAGTAATATATGCCAGCCATTTTTTACCCCTCTGAATTTATTATAAATAAACATTAGGGAAAAAAAATTGGGAAACATCACTAGTAATTAATTAGATGTACAGTATCACACCAGAAACAAAGAGTCTTTTAAAAGAAAGCTAGAACTGAAATCCGAATCAGTGCCACATGAGAATTGTATGAACTTTTGATTGCTTGCTACTGCAATGGAACTAGCAATATCAACTAAGTTCAATAGACACAGTAATCAAAGGACAAGGAAAGCAGAGAATATTATGTAGATTAATATCATATGATCTGTATTAATTTTTCTGTGTTTTATGCTGAATATTTTAAATTTTTAATAGGAAATAAAAAACTCTGAAACAAGTGCATTAATAAAAAATGTCAGATAAAGCTATTAGCAAAGTTGACTTAAAACAACTTTTTGTACCAACAAATAAGAAGGAATAAATAGTTTTGAAAGGAATGCATGAAATCAAAAGATAAACAATCTGATTGAATACTTCTTAAAATCTTCAATTTTATCAGTTGCAAAATTAAAACTTTTGTAGAATCATAGAACCATAAAATAGTTTGTGTTGGAGAGAGACCTTAATGATCACTTAGTTCCCTATGGCAGGGAGACTTCAATTAGACCAGGTTGCTCAGACACCCATCCAGCCTGGCCTTGAACACTCCCAGGGATGGGGCACTCACAGGTTCCCTGTGCAACTTTTTCCAGTGCCTGACCACCAAGTAAACAATTTTTTCTTAATATTCAACCTGAACTCACTCTCTTTTGGTTTGAACCCATTCCCCCTTGTCCTGGTCACTGCATGCTCTTGTAAATAGTCCACTTGTCACTGCTGTCCATCAGGACTGAGCCATTGACCACTACCCTCTGGATGTATTGGTTGGATACCCATCCAAACAATTCCTAATCCACCTAACCGTCCACCCATCAAATCCACCACCCTCCAGTTTGGAGAGAATGATGTTGTGTGGAGGACTGTGTCAAAGGTTTACAGAAGTCTGGATTAAAGGCATTTGTAACTTTAGCTACTAAATGTTGTTACTCTGTCACAGAAAGCCACTAGGTTGGACAGACAGGATTTTCCCTCGGTGAATCAGTGCTGGCTGCCTCAAATTACATTTTGATTTCACATGTTCCTAAGCATAGCTTATAGGAGGATCTATACGAGGACGCCGATACAAGAAAATGATGATTCTGAATGAA
Source organism: Fringilla coelebs (assembly GCF_963513975.1). Classification (NCBI taxonomy): domain Eukaryota; kingdom Metazoa; phylum Chordata; class Aves; order Passeriformes; family Fringillidae; genus Fringilla; species Fringilla coelebs. The sequence goes on from NC_140029.1 coordinate 45,905,722, forward strand.
AAGGGAAAAAAGGATAAATTTAAGACTTTAACATGTACATAAAGGCAATATTTCACTTAAAATTTTAGGCCAAAGACGAGCACAATTCATTATTTTGGATTTCAGTATAACAGAACTCGTTGTTTTACCTGTTTTTCATCCACAGAATTTTTTAAACTAATATTTCTTAATATAGCTCAACTGACTGATGGGAAGCTGTGTAAGAATCAAGTACAAGTAGAGAATTTTTGTGCTGTGGAAGATTTAACCCCTACAGATTTCATGTACATTTCTTCAACATTTTTGTAACAGAATATGATCAAAGATTTCAGTTATTGTGATATAGCAAATGTGTGAAAACACAAGAAAGGACTTAATGCACAGAGGCCCAAAGAATAAAAGAAAAAAAAGCTTCAATGTGTGATTATTGACGTTCACAAAACCATAAAACAGCCCATACAGGAAGGGACCTTGAAAAAATGACTGGTCCACACTTCCACAGTAGAGATGAGATTAAAAAAACCTAATGGGACTATTTAGCTCCACCATGTCCAGTTTAATTCTATTTCATAGCAACATTTATCTCAGCAACTACAAACACAGCACTTAACAGGTAGATGTGATAATGGTACATCCTACAATGCTTTCTTTATGAAGAGAAAAAAACTGTCCCTATGTATGTGAAAGTCCAACATTTTAACTTTTTTATTTTCTCTCCGATCATTGCAGCAGAGTAGTAAAGAGAATATTCTCAGTTGGGTACAAGAAATAGGGCACTTTGATTATGCGGTTGATTAATCACAATCTGTCAATCTGTAGCTAAATATTGCCAATGCAGTATCTAAATAACAGCTCTATCATCTATTACAATGATTATAGCATCATCAGGTCTTAGTTCCTGCTGCTGAATCGCAAGGTTCAGTGAGAACCACTTGCTTTTTAAATTTCTCAGAGTGGTCTAGGTGTAGCTTGGTCTGCTAAGTCTCAGATGTGGTCAATAGTTCATGTCTGAAGGGTTAAAAAGTTAAAAAATATACGTAGTTATCAGCATGTTCTTTAGAAGTTATACTAATATCCAACCTCCACTGAAGAAAAAATCTTTGTAAGAGCAGAAATGTCTCAACTGATTCACAAAAACATTTCTTTCCTGAAAGAGCTGTAGGATTGCTTTGTTACATTTGCATTTAGAATGGCTTTATGACCAAGAAAAATTTATAAATATGGGAATATTATAATTGGCAGATATAAGAAATGCTGCCGTATGTGACACAAGACATTTAACCAGCTGTTAAATTCAGTACTGCATTTTCAAATTCTCTCTTCAAGTTAAACAAGGAAGATCCTGCTTTTTTGAGTGCTTGGAGCTCTCCAGCTGTGAAGCTCCATCCTATATATAATGTCATATCATTTTGCTCAGGAAAACACATTAAATTAGCTAAATTAATACTTTAGGATGCATATTTTAATATTATCTAAGTACTTTTATAATTTTCCTAATAAAATATATGATAGTTAACTTGATCTATCCATGTAGTGACGTATAATGTAATGAATCTTGGAAAAGCTGCTGTTCACTAGATATTTGCTGCCATCTGCAGCCAAAATGTGGAAAACACTTTTCTAGAAATAAAATTCTGACATTTAATATTCAGTGTCCTCCACACCCTGAGAACGTGTTTGTTATGATTATATAATCGTTAACTGAAAGAAATAAGTGGCTACAGCTATCAAGAAGAATAAATTCCTGGGAAAACTGTTGAGAATTTAATGTTCATTTTAGGGAGGTTTTTTTCTCCTGTTAGAGTTTTTTTTAAAGGAAATATTGCATAGATTCTTTTAGCTTTTAATTTGATTGCAAAGCTTCTTTTTTTTTTTTTCAACATAACAAAATTTTCTCTGAAAAGGTTTCTGTTACAGAAATTAGTGCACTTTGAAGTGTAAGCTTTGAATTTGTCTGGACCTGCAAATTTTAGTAACACAGGTTTCTCACAGTTTCCCAAAAGACCTGACTCACTGCTTTTTAGAATTTTCATGGACAAGGACTATTGACATTTTTTTTCTCTCCTATGGCTCTCAACTCTGAAGAGCTGGTTTCAGAAAATCTGTTGATATCCTATTTCTAATTCACCAAGAAATTCTTAGCTGTTGAATCCTTTATCTCAAACTCTTCTTAAAAAAGAAATTATTTATAGGGCATCTACAAGAATTTTTCCTTGTAGGAAATTAAATGGAATTTTATACAATTTTTATTCATAATACTTGAAGTTAGTAATAGAAGTTCATAAAAACCAAAAATATCATGAAACACTTCAAAGAGGATGATTGGGAATGAAAAATTGAGCACAGGATCTACAAAATAATTACGAGGGACATAAAGATAGGTAAATGATTGGCTGTAGCACAAATGTGGTTCAATTAAAACACATTTTAAGTAATTATACAGTTTTTTTTTTTTCCCCTGGGTTACTCTAAGGAGCTCAGAACTTTGTTGAAGTATGTCACTGTAGATCTTTCCAGCATGAATAGGAGTAAAGAGTAAATTGTTTTAATATTTTGGTCATATTTTGTTTGTAAATTACTAGTGAGGCATTCAACTTTGTCCAAAAAAAAGCTAAAAACCTCATGAGGCAAATCTTTTTTGAAAGCATATATGAAAGAAACTTTTAGTTATTTACTGACATTGTTGCAGAATTTAATATGGTTTTTAATCTTTTCCTCAATATAATTTTCAGATAATATGCACTCTATTTCACTTACAGAAATAGCCATTTTTTGTGAAGACGAGTTTTTAGGTTTCATTGACTGAAATTCATTTTATATTGAGACTTGCACAATAATTTAAAAAATGGTTTATAACAAGACAATAAATCATGTAGGTCACATTCATAATACATGCTATTTTATTCTTTTTTTTTTTCTTTTTCTATTTTTCCATGAGAGGATAAGGGTCATGGAATTGTTGGTTTTGGAAAGCACCTTTAGAGGTCACCCAGTTCCAAGTCCCCTGCTGTAAGCAGGGACACCTTTCCCTAAACCAGTTTGCTGGTATCAAAGCCCCATCAATCTGGTCTTCAGCACCTCCAGGGATGGAGTGTCCATCCACAGCTTCTCTAGGAAATGTGTTCCACTGCCTTAACACCCTTAATTAAAAAAAAAAAAAATCTTGTTTATGTTCCCCTTACAGTCTCTTTTAATTATTGAATAGGTGCAGTAATGTCTTCAAATTAAAGGTGGAGATGGAAGCAAGAATATGTGGGTTTTTCTTTTTGTTTTTTATTTTACCATATTTTTGAGGCAATTCTGTTTACTGTTAAGTTGATGCAAGTAAGAAATAACTCTACTGAAGTCAGTAAGATTATTTTTCATAAAGTTGGCATACAGTTAAGTCTCAGGTTATCTTTAAGAGGATTTCATATCTAAATCATTGCAGTTTATTTACTTAGAAAAATCCTCTGATCACAGAGTCCTCTTTGGAATTAGAGTTGAGAAAATGCAAAGGTGACTAATATTTTTGTATTTAGTCCTTCTAACCATCCCCTTCCTCTTCCCAAACCACACCCCTCAAAAAAAAGAAAAGAAAAAAAAAAACACAACAAAACAAACAAAAACCTAAAAAAAAACCCAAAAAATAATCAAGGAGAGGTTTTCCAGCCTCGGTATTGAATGTAAATCTTTGTGATTGTTTTGAATTGCTGGACTACTGAGCTGCACAGCTTAATAATTCAGTTGGGTGTTCATCTCTAAGAACCATGTGATGCTACTTATTAAGCTAAAGTATATTTTTAAAGTTGAAATTATGTTTGGGTGTGCAGCGAGTTCCTTTCAATTAGTTCAGCTGCAGTGTGTGCCTTACTTTCTGTCATCTGCATTACAATAGTAGTGACTTCCTTGCCTCTGTGGGCAGTCAGCCAGAAAGACAGAGTAACCCCAGTGTCTCCCTGTGCTTTCACTGCCATTTCAATGGACTACTGCTGTCAGCAGCAAAAATACAATAAATCGAGGTTCTTTCTTCAGTAGAAATCCAAAGACAGAATTAAGGCATACTTCAATATTTTACAAGAGACTGAGACCATCTGTTAAGATCCAGCTGGATGGCTCTTGGTCTAATAGAGTGGAAATGGATCTTGTGACTCTTATTTAGGTGGTTTCTTCAGCTGTCTTTCCCATTGTTAATCTTTCAGTAATCACATTCTGTGTCACTGAGCGGTCAGAGCAATTTCCTCCCTCAGGTCAAACCTCAGGGGTTATGCTTTTAATTTATTTAATTAATTACCAACTTGCTGAGTTCAAGCCCTGTTAAGCTTTAGGCAGGGGGAAGGAAAACAGGGAAGAAAAAGAGAAGGAATATATGATGGAGAAAGCATTTCCATTTTAAAAGGTAAATTTAGGAGTCAATGCCATACCAGCTAAGAGAGCAACAGAGAGGTTAGGAGGTACTGAAAGTTAATCTTTCCAGGATATTTTGCTGATCCCAAAAGATGGACTGTCTATTCACTAGGCTGTAAAGAACTGTTTTACAGTATCCATAAATCTTGAATACAGGCTTTGTAAAGGCTCATCCCACACTTTTTTTTTTCTTTTTTTTTCTTTTTTTTTTTAATTACACATCAGAAGCATTGCCAAAGTTAGTAGGAAATACCTATCCACCTTCAGGTCAATGGATTTGATATCCTGGTGGGCATTTATCATCTTATAAATTAGCTCAGGGAATTAAAGACTGAATCACATTCTGCTTTGTACTAAGAGATTTAATATGTATGAACGCTGAGGTCTCTTCCAACTTCCAACTGAACATCCTCTGACTTTTAATCAAGTTTTCACTTAAAAATATTTCAGCAACTGCAGTTCTTGAACCACATCCTGAACTGTATTAGAAAGGTGCATATGAAGACAGGCTGAGAGAGCTGGGTTGTTCAGCCTGGAGAAGAAGGCTCTGGGGTGTAGGGGGATACAGTATGGGTAAATGAAGGTGGTATAGAAGGTAATCTTGTCCCCCAATGACTGCAGCTGGACCAATTACTAAAGAGTAGAAGCAGGTCTGATCTTAACAGGCCACACCTGTAGCAGATAAGAACAAGTGGTATAAAAGAGTGGATTGGTGAGATCTAGAAGAAGAGGAGTCAGATGACTGCTGCAAGGACCAGGGACAGGCAGTGCATAGAGGAGCTGCAGCTCCAGAAACTTTGAGGAGGTATGAAGCCCTGGCGATACAAAATCCTTGCACTGTAATGATGTTAGAACTTGTGCTGTCTAAGATGACTCTGGGGAAGCCTGGATGGGGCCTTTCAGTGAATAAAGCAGACTTATGAGCAAGGTGCAGAGAGACTTTTCACCAAGGCCTGTAGTGACAGGATGGCAGAGTGGTTTGAAACTGAAAGAGGATAGATTGAGACTGCACGTAAAGAAAGTATCTTTTAGGGTGGTGAGACACTAGAACAGGTTTTCCAGAGAGGTAGAAGGTGCTCCATTCTTGGAAGTGTGCAAGAACAAGTTGGATGGGGCCCTGAAAAACCTGGCTGAGTGGAAAAATGTCCCTGTCCATGTACTAGATGATTTTTAAGGTCCCTTCCAAGCCAAAATTATCTGTGATTCTACCATGCAGAATTCATTTAGAGAAGAGTTAGAGGCAGAAATAGAGAAGTAGAAACAATCTTCTTCTTTTTTTTTTTTTTTTTTTTTTTTTTTTTTTTTTTTTTTTTTTTCCCTGAAAAGACCCCAAAGCATAAAACCTGATACTTTAGGTAACTTTTCTTTCTGGTATTCTTTAATCAAAACTTTTAAAATGCATCTCAATAGAATGCATTAGTAACTAATTTTTCACATTTGGAAGAAAAGATAAAATTGAGGCCCAAACTTTCTTTAAAGAACAGATATGACCGTTGACAGAACTGAAGTAATAGCACAATATCCATATACTCATTTTATCATTAACTCTTATTTTGGGTGACACAAAAGTGTTGTCTGTTCATTGGGGTTTTTATACTTTGAGAATTTTTTTTGAGAAAATTTCAGTTAAAAATGAAAAATTGTTTGCAACTTCATCCCGTTTTCAAGTTTTAGTATTTTTTTTCACTTTCTATAAATCTATCAGACAGAAAAAATACAAATTGCTTGCAATTTTCATTCCTATTTAGCTGGAATAGAACAACATAGCTTTTGAAAAATCTACAGGTTAAAGTACAGCCTCAGACAAGGCATCTTGTGCAAATCAAACTGGCTATTAAAGGCAATGTTAAAAGCCAGGTCATCTCAATGAGCACTTAGGAGGATGAGTAAGTAATTTCTCACTCTACCACTCTGTGTCCTTCTAAGGAAGGTAATAATGTCATGGGCACCAAGGAATTTTTGTGTTCTCACACTCACACCATATAGACTCTATATACTCTTTCAGTATTTGGGGGGTTGTTTTGGCATGAGGATGTGATGAGGATGATGAGGATTGATGATGATTTGGAAGATTTAGTTTTTTATTTGTTTTGGTTTGTTTGGTTTTTTCCTTTTTTTCTGTTTATACCTTGTTAATTTAATGGACACAAACTGTCAAATCCACACAAACCTTCTGTAGGCAGGTTAATTAAGTTAAATCTAATTTAACTAATCTAATTAAAATCCAGTTGAACACCAGGCCTACTTATTTCAGTTGGGAGGGACAGGATATATTCTATAGGTATTAAAAGCAGAATTCAGTTCCTACATATTCAGAATTTCATAATCACGTCAAAAAATTCAGTAAATCTGTGACTGTTTAAATTTGAATTTGAAATTTACTGTTAGAAAATAAATTAACAGAACTAGAAGATTATCTTATTTTAAAAATTCATGTTTTGCTAGTGTTACTCAGATACTTAGCAATTAGTTGTATATGTAAGGAAGACATGTTAAATTATTGTGGTAAGTCTTTAGAGAATACTATCAGGTCAAAATTAATGTACATTAAGGGACAGCTCCCGTTCAAGAAATTTTAATATATCAAAGGAATTTATACAGTTAGTGAGAAGAATACAGAACCCAAGCAATTTGTAGACAGTCAGGTGACAGATAAAAAATGGATACAATTGACTTTAGGGGCAGTGCTTTAGCCTGCTCTCCTTTGTCTCAGAGGTATTTCAAAGTCACTTACATCCCAGGGATAGTTTGCAAAGTTAATGTCAAAGACTGCTTCATAAAAAGAAGTTTGATTAAATTTTATGCCTTTTTCAATTGACTGTTATGAAATGGAATTCCCCATTATCTCTTCTAATGACTTTAAATATTTCATGTGTGTTAACTGGATAATGAAATCATTAAATGATTAGTTTATGTTTCTTAAATTATATATCAAAGGTTACTGAAAAAAAAAATTACATTGTCCCTGAACCCTGTTGGAGGGCAAAATAGTTTTACAATAATGTGTGTTCTAAATAGGAACTAAAAAGAATCATATTCCTGTTAGTATATTTCATCAAGTTACAACCAATGATGTTGTATTCTTCAAGGCATTACTTGGAAATAAAAATATGGTTGTGTTAATATTCATATTTTCATAGGAACCTTCTGTGATCATCCTTCCTCTTTTTTTCATGCTACACAACATTGCTTTCTCATCAATGCTCTCAAAATTAAACTGGATTGAAAATTGAGTAAATTTCTAACAAAATACTGTTTCAGCGAGGCATGTACAATAATAATAATAATAAAAATTAACAACTAATTAATCATTGTGCAAATTTAAATTTAGAAAGCAGCGAGTTTATGGGCATTCTGGATAAAAGAAACTTAAACATCAGCCTATGTGGAGGCACAGTTTACTCTCTTTAACCAGTCAGAATAAAACATGCTCACCCTTGCCTCTTTCCATATCAGTTAAAGTCCTTGTTAATCTTTTAACTGTGTTCAGAGATTGTTTCTTGTGTCTCATGGTACAAGCTTCAGAATGTCATGAACTTATTCCTGCAACAGATTCTCTTCACTTTTTCAAGTTTTTTTCTGCAAGCACATGATAAATACATAATCTGATTTCAAAAATAATTTCAATTATGCTAAAATTCTAGAGTTATAATAACTCTACATTATTCTAGAGTTATTATAACTAAGTTACAATAACTTGTGGGAGCCAAGGATTTCCTTTGAATTCCTGAGCTGATAAATTCTTAGGGTTGAATGCTCAGCATGTGTAATGCAATACAGATTCATTAAAACCAACAGAAGTAGGTAAATTTACGTAGACTTAGGATCTATCCCTTCATATTTAATCTAGTTTCCACACTGGTTTTTCGGCTTGCTCTTTATATTCAGCTTTAGGGATATCTGGCAGTTACGGTGGATGGCTTTCAAATATTTAATTAAATTGTGAAGTCACAACTATATTTTATTTCAAAATATTCCCTAATGCTTTAAACCAATTTGTTCAATTTTGAAATTTTAAACACTAGCTTCTTGACATATATCAGTTTCATTCTGTGAAAGTAACTGAATTCTACTACTTCCAAGTTCGCTCCTGGTCTGAATAAAGAGAACACATAATTTCTAACTTTTCTTACTACAGGTTCTTTGTAAATATTTTTATTGCTTTCAAATGACTTCAGAGACAAAATCCATCTTTTGTGAGAATTTTCAAAATTGCTTTTTTGTAATTGGTGGTGCTTTATGCATTTTGCCTTTACCAAGGAAAAAAATTAGAGACAATTATGATTTTTTTACATGGACTTGAGAATAGAATTAAAGAATCTATATTATTTAAGCAAAACTCTGGGGGCAGAGCTGTTTTAAAACAAACAAAAAGGCAAACTAATAAAAATTCCTGTTAACCCATTACTCCATAACCAGAAATTTTTGTGTTTGGATGCAGAACTGGTAAAATGATTCAACAACATGTTTCAGTGTTACCACAGGCTTTCATTGTGCATAATGAGTACTTTTGTCTGTGTAGCAGGCTCTTGCTTAGCAATGACATAAAGGTAATTTTGACCTGAAGAATTTTTTTTTTTTTTTAAACTGGAAGAAAATTTCAGATAAATATCATGTCTTTGAGAGCAGTTAGAATGCCTCTAAGAAACTAGTTAATAGCAAAGAAGAATAATTTTTAATTATTAGTTAAACTCTCAATACACAGTCTGGATTTCTTGGATCAAATTTAAGTAGATTGTCTAGAGTTAGTGATGATGAAGTTCAGTAAAATAACAGATTAAATCAATGGAAATAAAATGAAGGGATGCTCTGCTGTGAATTAATTGAGAGATGAGCTAATCCTCACACAGCTACTTAACTTGCTGCCACATGGGAGATAGGGGAAGATAAAGACAATTTAATAAATAAACAAAAAAGATGAAGGAGAAGAAATTAAAAAAAAAGGGAAAAAAGCTACTGCAAATGCAGTAGTTGACCACTAGCAAACTCACACCTAGTCACTTCCTGAGCGAGGGTAACCATTGAACCTTCTGAACATGTGGTGTGGTGTATCCCTTTGGTCAGCTGGAGTCAGCTGTCCTGACTGACCTCTCCCACCCTCTTCTGCACTCCCAGTCTGCTGCTCTTTGCTAGAAGGGACAGCAGCATCAAAAACTGAAAGGGCCTTGATGCTGCAAAATTGTTACTCTGCAAGTTCTAAAACATTGGCGTCTTATCAAAACTGCTCTGATCAAGGGCAAAACAGACTCTGCTTGGGGAAACTTTTCCTTTTCTTTAAAAGATACTTTAAAAGGCACTTTAAAAGATATTTATTCAGTTGGGGTTTTTTTTGTTTGTTTGTTTTTTTTTTTTTTCCCCATGGTTCTTCTAGTCCTTACCCAGAGTCAGAATATCAAACAGTCTGAAATCTTAGTTTCTGGGTGGATATATTAATCTCTGGTTCATGTTTCCTTTTCTATCTAGCAAATACTTGATAGTTTATACAAATTAAACACCATTAGCAGGATACTAGAGAGGGCTTCTTCCACTGTGAAGCATTTCAGTTGATAAATTCACCTGACTTGGGAACACACCGCTCTAAATCCCTAATTTAAACTGGGGATTAACATTGTGTTCTATCAGACATGCATTTTTACTGATACTTGATGCAGATTTTTTTCTTCCTAATGAGGGCATTTACTCAACATTGAGCTGTAGGATTCAACAACCATTTGAATTAAAGATAATTAATTTTGTCAAAATGGAACAGACCTGATAAAAGAAGTTGGGAGAGAGCACTTCAGGAACACATTTTGAAATTTTGAAAGCATTCTCCTGAATACCTATTAGGTCAACGTTTTTATTAGTTTTGTTAGTTGCTAATTGTTTGAAAACTAATTCTTAATTTCCTTATAATTGACCTGCACTGAATAAAGCAAAACACCAAAGCAGACATGTTCTAATGAGATGGGTCCATTCAGACAGAAAAGTCTTTATTCCATATAATCTTTGCTAACAGAAATACTGCAAGTAAAAGCAGGGGTTTCAAATTGTCTCTATTTTCCAGGAGTAAACTTTTAAAACTTTGCAACATTTACTAGTTGATTCTGAAACAGCCTGAGAAAACAATATAGGCTATCACTATATGTATTATCAGTGATCTACAAGAGAAGAAAATTATTGCTGAAATTTACAGGTGAGATTGTCACATGGGGGAGAAAGACTTGAATGAAAGAATCCTTTTTCAAAATAAAGACATTTTTATTGTGGGGTTTAGCTGAGTGATGGGGTTTTGGAGGGTTTTTTTTTCTTTTATATCCCCACATAGTTAATCTTCTAAAACATTCATCAGTCTGTAATAGCTGCAGCATATGTACCAACTCTGAAGAAATTTATTGATTCTTAGGAGCTAACAATCAGTTTTCAAGTTCTTTTTTTTTTTCTTTTATGTTCTATAGTATTTTATTGGGGTGCTTTATTAGATATTTGTGAAGCCTTTTCTGCCATATCTGTATCCTCAGCATGGTAGAAAGCCTGAAATCTGCTATTCATAAATTCTTTCTAGACATTGCTTAGAGTTTTCCATATTACCAGCAAGAGATATTCTTACTTATATAAGATATTTGTCTAGTGATTTGATTGAATTTTTAGGAGGGACATTACAAACAACAAAATTCTGTCACATGCAGAATAAAATATATTGACAAAGAGGATATGAAACCAACATGTTACTAATTTTCTGTTTGATACTAAAACCCCAATTTTTCATGCTACAGAGTAAAAATTAAATAATTATTAATTATTTGTTACAAAAAATAAGAATAGGTTTTCTAAATCTGAGTATTTTTCATCCACAGAATGTACTGAAAAGAATCTGCTACCATGATTTCTTGTCACTGATGGGAACATGAAGAGTCATGAAAGGGAAAAAAAAAATCGATTTAATTTTCTTTTTTTTGGGAGAGGGGAAATAACAATATATTTCTCCTATTTGATTATCCTATATCTGACATTTCTAGCTTAACAAAGTAACATAATAAATTCAACACAAATATTAAAAATTCATTCAGTCACATAGTTTACAAGAGGGATATTTTTCAGACAAGGTCAAATACAAATGAACTGGTGAGTGGAAAATTGTACACAGCTGTTGTAGTTAATTTCTTTCCTTCACAGGGAATCAAGGGCTCAAGTCCTGTTTGGCAGTCAACAGTGAATTTGCAGCTCTTTTGAAAATTTTTTTGTGGCACTAAGGTGGTGAAGCCTATGCAGCTGCTTCCCACCAAAAGAGCTACAATTACTTTCTTTCAATACAGCACAAGGAGAGCATCCTGAGACAGATTTTCACCATTAACATTTATGTGCTGGTAACAGGCTGAGTTTGAAAGGCTGAAACCAGTGTTATAGCCTAGATACCATAGACAGAAAGTAGACTCTTGATTTCCACCCTCCCTTTTCTACCAAGATGAAAGGTATGCTTGGAAAAGCACAGAGATAACTGACAGAAAATGCTTTCTTCCTGTTTGCTGATATATTTACAAAGCTCTAATCCCACAGTCACACTAATCCTTAAGAACAGGTAAAGGCTATTGAGGCTGCAAATTTTAAATTTAGTCTGGTTTTTTTCACATCACTGCTGCTTCAGTAAGTGAAAGTAGATGCTAAGGACTTACTGCTTTGACTTCTTGGGAAAGTTGATGGTTTTCAGATTGGTATCCCTTAAAATGCTGTGTTTATGAGCCTATGTAGTCAGACATCATATTTTTTCAAAAAAGCATTATAATCCCTTTACAAAGAAGCAGTTCCACATGTTCTGATTACCTTTGGAAATTTGACTCCTGTTTTGCACCTAGGCAGCATCACTGTTAAATAAATACCACACCTCAGTTCTTGTAGAAACATTTTATCTGTACTTCTTGTAGAAACATTTTATCTGTACTTCTGAAGGGAACTAGGTATTAAAAAAATGGTTGTTAAAACTTTTTTCAGAAAAGAAAAACCATTAGTAATTTTTTGTATATCTTATATATGATAAAAATTACTGTTATCACAAAAATAATTTGCAAGCAAACCAGAAAAAAAGAAAAGAAAGAATGAAAAGGAATTATATAACTTGGGTATGTTTTGATAAATTTTGATCTTATTGCCATTACTTTAACGTCTTTCAGCAAGAATATATTTTATTTAAAGGAAATAGTGATCGTGTCCAGAAAGGTGAAAAGGAGAGAAATGTCCTGAAGAATGCTGATGAATACATTCATTTTTTTCTCCCAGATGAAAGCATGAACTCAGTCTGCACCATTCGCCTCTTTTAATATTTTAAAATATTAAGTGTCAGTGAGTCTTACCATTTTAGAAAATGAAAACAGGGCTTTCAGTTGCTAGTGCTTTTGGGTTTTTGTGGCTCTTGCTTTAAGAGTTTTAATTTAAACATGAAAGCAATAGTCACCAATTACCCAGGAAAAAAGAAATAGCAATTATATAATGGTGTTTCTATTATTTAAGGGAAAGCTGGCAGAACAACAATAGCAACTCATTACATGACTTTCATTATTAGGTTTCCCTTCTCTTCAATTTCATGGCCAGTTTTGAAATCTCTGTGCATATGTGTTAGTGTGTGTGCATGTGTGATATAATTTTAAAGACATACATTCTATATAGGTCATTTTACTTCCTTTCAAAAGCTGTGTATTTCAAATAAATTTCTGACACTTTTGAGTAATTTAAGATGCTATTGTTAATGCAATGGATTACTTATACATTCTTATTCATACCTCATGCTACAGTTTAAAAAAAAGCATTATGAGATTCAGTGGCTAGAATACCTATTTATAAATAAAACACATCTCCTGTAACTTACAGAGTTTATAACATACTAATATATACAATGATGAAATGGTTATGGTTGGAAGGAGACCTTAAAGATCATCTAGCTCCAATCCCCCTGTCATGGGCAGAGAACTTTATACTAGACTGTGTTGCTCAGAGCCCCATCCAAACTTGTTTTGAACACCTCCAGGAATGGGGCAATGGCAACTTCTTTCAGCAATGCATTCCAGTATCTCACCAACCTCACAGTGAACCATTTCTCCTAATATCTAACCTAAACCTATCCTTGTTCATTTTAAGGCCATAATCCCTGGTCCTATCAGTACATGTCCTTATGAAAAGTCCCTCTCCAGCCTTCTTGAAGGTGCCCTTTAGGTATTTGAAGGCTGCTGTGAGGTTTCCCTAAAGGCTTGTCTTCTCCAGGCTGATTAGTCTCAGCCTGTTTTTGTAGGAGAGGTGTTCCAGCCCTGTGGTCAGCTTAGTAACTCTCCTCTGGACTTGATCCAACAGGTCCACATCTTTCTTTGTCCAGGACCCTAGAGCTGGAGGCAGCACTCCAGATGGTTTCACTCCTCATTTGATGCAGCCCAGACTGCAGTTGCTCTTTTGGCTCCAAGTGTACATTGATGAGCCATCTTGAACTTTCTTGTCCACAAATACTCCCAAGTCTTTCTTCCTAGGGCTGCTATCCATTCTCTGCACAGCCTGTACTTCTTGGGATTGCCCCAATCCGGGTACAGAGTATGAACACTGCCATTAGGGCTCATACTGCCCCACAAGTTTGATAACTCAGGCATCCTTGTGGCTGAATGTACTCACAGGTCACAACCTTAAATACCCCTACATTCCTTCAGTTTTGTGCTGCAAAATCACCACTGCAACAGTTCTGATTTTATTTCAAATACTCTAGGTTTAAACCAGCCCCAAAATACATTAGATTATTTAAATAACACAAATTTTTTCATTGCATCTCAATGTTTACAAAAAGTACGCACTGCAGAAACAGGAACAAGACAAACTGATTTTGTGCCCCAGTAAGCACAGATCTTGGTCTGCAGGAACTTCATGCTTATGGAAAAACAGTGAGTGAGTTTACAAAGCATGTCCTTGTTCAGTGTCATACCTACTAGAATAGTGGATCTACAGTAGATCTAATAGAATCTACTAGTAATAATTTACACTACCTAACAGTATAGTTCAAGAGATTAAGCAGTCTGGTCTCTAATTAAAGGATTAACATGTTGCATCTCAGACTATTTTACACTGGAGCACTTTCTCATAACTTCTGACTACATCTTCACAACACTAAAATAAATTTAAATTCTGGCTGAAAATTTTCCAAGGGAAAAAAGGCTTAAAGCTTTGATTGGCAACTCAAAAAGTACAGTGAGGTGTGGATTTTACATGGCTTCAGAAATCTGAATAGCATACTATTTTTAAATGTTTGTTAAACTTTAAAAGAAGATTTTCCACTTCTCATTCACTGATGTACTTATTGGATCTGTTCCAACCCTTAACATATTCTATAAAGCCTTGAACAAACCTTGTGGCTTCAAATGGAATCAGTTTGAGTAGGAGAATCATTGGTGCTGGATCACAGATGAGCAGAAACCAAATTATAAAAAAAAACACAAAAATGTTGAGTTTGGGTAATGAAAAAAAGATCCATAAAGGGCCATTGACTGCAAAGAAATAAAGTTAATTCTGAGGTTGCTTTCTCTATGTTCCAATATCATCAATTATTTAAACATTTTATATTTTGCTTAAAAATAAATACCTCTTTTTTTTTTTTAGTGCCTAATTTTAATGGTGAAAATTTCTGCTTTTTTATCAGTCTTTTTTACCCTTATTGGTTAGGTTAATTTGCAATATATACTCAGCAATTAGTAGCAACCAATGCATTCTATCGATTTAAATTTGGGAATATATTACATGGGAGTAATACTTTGTAGAAGTAACAGCCATGGAACTATTAAGGTGTTGTACCTCTGGAGGATAATAATTTGGGATTCATTTTAAAATTCAGTATCATTGGAAGGGTGTAAGTGTATGAGTCTGCACCATACAGAAGTCCTGCCTACTCTTTTATAGTCCTTGCAGAACTATTTAATGAGTGTGGATGGGAACACACACCAGCATCATTTTCCCTTGTACAATGGAATCACTTTATATTTATATTAACTATTTATGCTGGTCATTTTCTTCTGAGTTCACTGGGAGAATGCACGATTTCACAACAAATTCCAGGCAAAGATATCAGGGAGTATTACTTTATGCAATCATGCATGACACTGTCTGAGATGCAGTATTATAATACAATCTGATGTTTGCAGCATGTTCTGGCTATAAATTGGTTCAGTAGGTCCTTCAGAGGGTCCCTCACTTCCTTGAAATCTGTTTGAAGAGCCATCTCCTTTCTTTACATCTACCTGGGATCTGTAACAGATTCATAACCACCAGCCTCAGCCATTGCCTTTTTCAGGGTAAAGACAACAGGAAAGTAGATGCCCTTGTACCATTTTATTTTTCCCTGGTGGTGATGCCATCAGTTAATTTAAACCGTCTTTAGCTATTTTATATATGAGCGCATATGAGTCCATGCATAACTAAATAGCTAACCAAGAGATTTTGAAAGAAAAATCTGATTGTGATCTACACATCAGAAACTGATTAGAAATAATATCCAAATGGAGGACAGAGAGAAAGTGGAGATCTGCCAACTACAGCTATTTGTGGAAATATGATGAAAGAGAATTTTAATAAAAAACATTCCTTCACAAAGACTACAGTATCTTGCTTGGAGTATTTTCCCAGAAGTCATTAGGAGATTGAAAGCAGAGTTTAGAAAATCTCTGACTGGGTTCAGGGTGCTGTTGTTCATCATGACTTTTCTTCAATACACAGATCTGAGGCACTAAGCAATGCCATGGGGCCTGGACTGCCTAAAACAGGTCTTTGGGTCTCAGGCTTCTTCTGCAGCTTCTTCATACTGAGACCCCAGAAACAAGCTTCTTCCTGTAATTTTAGATTACCTGATACAGAGTCAGACAGTCTGGGAGCATAATACTCTAGGGAAGCAATGTAGCACTTGTCCAAGAGAACATATAATTAAGTAAACATTAATGACATAATCAACAAAACATTTCACAAGATATAGTCTTTCTAGAATAAGGTGTAGTCTGAGGCAAAACTTTGATTAATAAGACTGCCTGTTTTCATTCTGTCTTTGCACATCAGCTATTCAGTATCAGTTTTCAAAGCTGCGAACTAAAGCAGGCAATCATGTTTGGATGTTCAGGGTTTGTCTCCACATCAGAGTGAATGGAAGTAGAAGTTTAGCTACTTAGTTGTTGGTTCTATAAACTCAATTAAGATACAAGTAGTATTTTTCAAATGAATGTTAAAATGTAAGATCTGTGTTTAAATGCTATTAAAATACTCAGATTTTGTTAAGGCAAATATTCAGATTGTAGAGAGGAAGGTATAATAGTTATATTTCTTCTAAGATGATTCTTTTTGTTTTTCTTCATCTGTCATGATGAATATTGAGCACTTGAATTTACTTAGGAGCAATATGTTACAATATGTATATAAAATGCAATAACTCATTAATATATGAAGCCACTAAAATCAGAAAAGTTAAATTCAGAACAGCTTTTTTCTTTTTACTACAGGTGTAGTATATTCAGAATACACAAGAAATTGCACAAAACAATCCAAGTGTTTATATCTCCCAAGTACACAGAAGTTTCCCAGGAAAAAAGAGAGAAGAAAGAACATAAAAAATAACTAAAAAAACCGAGAGCAACACAACGTATGTGTTACATATAATAAGTCAGTAATTCAGATCCAAATAGGATTTTAAATAATCACAATTTAAACAATATTTGTTTAAATAAAAACAATCAACTAACTAATTGACACATAGCAATTTTTAAGTGTCAATCATTAGTATTTGGCCTAGCTTATTTAAACATTAGATGGGCCTCTAAAACAGGTCACTCAGATTTCAAATATAAGTAGAAGACTATCTAATCAGGGCAATTAAATGTGTATTATTAAGGGTTCATTCGGTTCTTTTAATCATTATACAATTTAGAAGTCAGTTTCTTTTATCTGTAACTTGGATCCTTGAACACAGAGCACTTGAGGGATCGAGCATCATTTCCATTAAGTGTACTTTCTTTGAAGTAACATCTTCAGTCTTTTGCAATATAATTCCATGTTAATTTAAATCACTGTTCTGCTTTCCTGTAATGAGCCATATTTTTACAGCACTTGACTGTAACAGTGAGGTGCAGACAAAACAGGTCTTGAGGAAATTAATTGGCACAGGTGGAATTGGCACAGTATGTAGCTGACTGATTTTAATTTTATTTTTTTTTTAACATTAGCTTGCTTTGTTAAAAAATGTTGCAGGTACCTGCACTTGTTATAAAATAATACATTCTTTTCCTAGGTTAGAGCTCCACTTGGTGGTCAGAAGGACAATATGTAAGTTTGTCATAGACCTCATTTAGAAAAGAACCACAAGTATACTTAATATAATTTTTATTATATAAAGCAATAATTTTAAAAACCCAAACCCCAACCGTAAGTAATGTGTACCTTGATTTTATTATAAGCTAATAAAAGTACTTTTACTTTACTTTTTTTAAGATGGAAATACACTGTTCCTTAAAGCAAATGCTGAAAAAACTTTAATTCTCACTGATTAATCAAACTGTATAGCAAAATTCTTCTTTGAGGTGGCAGATATAGAGCAGGAACTAAAAAACACTTGCCACAGTGATAAAGAGAAGTGATTTTGACTTCTTTTTGGGATTCCAAGAGCACATTGGGAAGGGAAGAAAGAAAAAGATAATGATTGGGTTTTTAGATCTCATGTGCAGTTAATTTGTTAAAAGCCTGTGTTTTCAGTGTCAGATAGCTAAAGAGTATATCGATATTTCCCCGTCTAATAGAATCTGCATTAGATAAAATTTTCAGATTCTGATTTTTATACATATAAACAAATATGGTAATACTTCTCTGTTTTACAAACAAAATTTTGCTCACTGGAAAATTATCAATGGGAAAAATATTCTGTCTCATTTAATTCAGTGGTATTGGTATCAATTAACTCCTTCCACCTCATCATAAACTTTCATGATAGCAACTTAGAACAACACAATCACACCCTTAATAACATGTCTCCTGACACTCACCAGTAACTTCCATGTCTGGTTATCATCTAAATGAAGAAGATGCATAGACAAATCATGTCCATAGTACTTTATTTAGTATTTATAAACAGTCAGTGGGCACAAATTGAAGCACAGGAGGAAAAACTTTTTTTATTCTGTGTATGACCAAGCACGTGCACACATTGCCCTGAGAGGGTGTGGAGCCTCTCTCTTTGAAGATTTTCAAAAGCCTTCTGGACATGTTCCTGAGCAAGCAAGATTTAAACAGCCCTACTTGTGCAGTGTTGTTGGGCCAGGCCAGATGTTCTCCGGAGGTCTCTCCCAAAACCAGTAATTCTGTCATTATGTGTTTCTGTGGTTTTGCTTAAAGGAGAATCTCTAAAAACTTGCAATTATGAGGATAAAAGGTATCCTAAATGGTGAAAATCCCCATGAATCCTAGTTTCTACTACTGCTTTTAAATTTTTATTCACAATATTTTTCATGGCCACGAAAAATTTGACCGCTATAGTAGCTGTCTTTTGGACACTTACTGGGTTTTTAATGAGCTTTTCAGCGCAATTCTTTAGAAAACTAGAGTTTGAAAAAGTCAGGTAAAGATATTTTTCTGTAAATTTTCTTAAGCATGTTTATTCCATATAAGATTGTTTTAAATTCCTGGACAATGGGTGTAAAGAGTCTTAGTATGAGTTTTTAGAGAATTTAAAACAGATAACTCAGAAAGAAAACAAAGAAAGAAAGAAAGAAAGAAACAAACCATCAAGCAAATATGCTTAATGGCCAAACTTTAGAATAACTGTGGCATTTTTCAACCATTTACTTAAATTCCTACAGCCCCTAAATGTATTATTTCTTAGTCTGTTAAAAGGTCTGTGATTAGATGCACTGTTATTTTGAAGAAGAAAACACATATGATTTATTCTAAGTATGCATGAACAACAATACTTGTATAAGGCGTTGTAATCATGTAAGATTTATTTCACCTAGCTTTAGTCACATAAAAATCATGTATGTCTGATCTATCCTTATTGTCAATGGGGGAAAACAGGCTGGTTTGAAGTAGATTGAATAAACCAGTCCTGTGCATCTACCTAAAAAGAAGGTGAACAGTCTTGGGGAGACACCTGCTTATCTCTGAATCTCCATCCAGATCAGTGAGCCTGACTGTTCTCTGCCCCTGAGGCTGAGTGACAGAGTCACCTCCAAAAAGACTTTAGGGAACAATGTTTTGCACATAGTTACTCCTGAACTGTTCTCAGATAGTCTTTGAAAAAGGCTGAGTTGCCTTAGAATGAAACCATGTCAGTGACTGTGAAAGAAACAGTAGAAATAGTTGTTTGTGCCCAGGAAGGTATTGTGGCACTAATAATTTACTGAAATGGTTGTAGTTATAAGTTTTTACTTTCAGCTGAGATGCTTTCCATGCAGCTCCACCAACTTATACACAGAACTGCTATTTCTCACATGATAACACTGTTTCTGAATGACAAATTTCCTTTTTTATAAATCTATGAACCTCCTGATAAACTCAGCTTGCATGATAAATTCCAAAAAGTCAATACAAATTGAAAGGCACTGGGTTTTACTAGAAATCCTTTATGGAACTTTATAGCACAGAATTACAGGGGAGCCTAAATATCTCAAAATGGCTTTCATCTAAAATACCACTTCCATAATTCTTGCCAGAGGATCATATAATTCTGACCACTCTCAAACTGAGATGTCAGCAAATATTTGCTCTCTTCTCCCCACATAGTTATTACACTAGAGATTTAAAAGGTAAAACAATAAAAGGTTACAAGAAAAGGATACGTCTTAAGTATTAATTGAGGAGTAAAATATCACCAGGATTTACATGTGAATTAGAAAAATTGTTGGAATTAAAAACTAGTAAACTAGTAGGGTTATCTTTATATATGCACCAACATAATTTCAAAAGGAGATTGTAGTTTGATAGTATATTAGAATTTTTTTAGCCTATCTTTTATATTCACTTCAGAAAAAAGGAGTAGATAAAAGAGAAATGAATGGCACAAAACTTTCAAAAGACTATTGATAGAGTAACTCAGGAAAAAAATCCCTTAAAGTTAAATCATATAGTGAAAGGCTAATAATAGAGATTACAATCTAGCTAAAATACAGGAAAGAAGGGGAAAAAATTAATTTTCTGCACATCAAAATGCTAATCCAGAATATTTCTGTTTGCAATGAAGAATATTGCAATTATTTTTACATTACTTAACAATTAAAAAGTTTTCTCACCACAGGCATTTCCATAACTATTTCTGCAAGCTGTGGTTTAAATAGGAAATCAAGAATACAGATGTTGCAAAAATAGACACTGCACTTTTTCATTAATATTTTCATTTAGGTTCATCATCATCTCTTAGTTTCTGATTAATACCAGTTTAAAGTTTAAAGCATAAAAGTTTAAAGCAATACTTACTATATTACAAAGGAAATTAATTCAGTACTGGCAAAGGGGATATTGTTCATCTGCAGAGGTATTGGAACACAGAAATCAAAACCACAATTAATTACAGAAGATTATATGGAATGGATGATATGTCATAAATATTTATTTACTGTTTTTCTTTCTCTAAGTAATGTATTACTTGGCTTATAACTTTCATTTCTAGACCAAACCAATGAAACCTCTCATATTTCAGAGGCAAAAACCCTTACGGACACACATCTTAGCTGTCTCATGAGAGATTTTGTGCAAATTTTTATTTGTGACAAGGAGATCATGCTTTTCCTGTCATGTCTTGAGCTTCTTCTACTTCCCTATACAATTTAAACTTCTTAACTTTTTTTTTTTCCTCCAGAATACTGGATTAGTACATGTTTCACACGTTAGGCACATGTCCTAATCCATTTGGTATTTTATTGAAAAAGAGTGTAGCAACAGTCATACTGCAAAATGGTTCATTTTTTCTCTCTGAACAGGGCCAAATGGAAGGTTACAAACCAAATCCACCCACAGGACCTTGTTCTATGCTTCACAATCTTTCTTGCTGTGCCATTGCCTGAGGTCAGATCTGAAGCAGAACAGACATAGACAGAATTTGGTAAGCCCAGCGTTACCGTACAGCTCAGTCTGTGACTGTGAGGATGTATGTGCCTCAGAAAGAGCCACCAGACACAGAGAGTTGTGAAGTTCCAGATAAAGATGTTTCACCTTTCACTAAAATTTAACAATGAGATTGTTGTTCTGTTGGTTTAGGTTTGGTTTTTGTTTTTTTTTCCTTTCTTTTTGCATTTAGAGACAGTTTAAGTGGTTGCTTAGCATTAAGTTAAGGAACTAATGATCAACTCTACCCCTCTCCTCTATGGCTTCTTTATTTCTCAGTTTCTGCTAGCATGGTCTCTCAGGTTTTATGTGGTTTTGGTTTTGTTTCTATTATGATTGCAGAAATCTGAGCTTTGTTGCCTTTAGTATTGGGGATGCTCTTCCTTACAGTTGTCATGGCCAGGCAATATGCTGTCTCCCCTCTGTCCCCCAATGCTGTCACAGCCTTGTCTTGAGAAACAGACTGTCCTCTCACAGTAACTCCCTTTCTTTTCTCTTTTCTATGCCCTGAAGTCTCATCATTATATCCTCTGGAGCATCCTCCCTTGCATTGCAGGATGAGACATACCCTCCAGATCATTGAATCAATAAATTATAAAACATCATAAAACATGAAAAATCATCTGGTCCAGACATTTTATGGAAAAGAGAAATTAGGTGAGATTATCTAGCACCATGTCAGGCTTATCTTGAAAACCTCCAGGAATAAACACCCCATCATGTCCTTGGAGAGATTGTTTCAGTAACAGATTTTCCTCTCAGTGTGATTTTTATTTCTGACATGTCCACCTCACTACTCAGTTTGTTTGCATCATCAGACCTGATGACAGTACTTTCAGTCCTATCCTCCAGAAGATATATGGAGAAGCTGAACAGTGTCAGACGTTTGGGGATCTTACCTGTAACAGCCACAGATTGACACCCCCTCTCTGTGGTCTATTAACCAATACTCTATCTCACAGGCCAACTATCCACTCTTGCCAGTTTATTTAGGAGGAGGAAATGGGCATCTGTGTCCAGGTCTTTGCTTAAGTCCAGATTAACAGAATGTACTCCTTGCATTTCTGTGGATATGCACTTCACACATATCCACAGAAAAGCCTGCTTTGTCGTAGAAGGTGATCAGGTTGGTCAGGCTTCCAGACATTTCCATTTGGCACATTGTTCTTTAGAGGGACTCACTGGGGGCATGTCCAGATGCATTTGTTGAAACTCTTGTACACCAGCAGCACCCTAGACATCACTAAGATATGAATAGTCCACGATATATCTACCTGACTTTTCCAAACTCTAGTTTATAAGATAGAAGTAAGATGACATCACACATTCCTGCAGATAGTCTTGTGGAAGAGTACCAAACACGATCATGAACCAGCAGTGCTTAAAAGTTTGTAGAATTGATTCTGAGGAAAAGAAAAAGCGAGGAAAAAGGTTTAAATTATTGAAAATATTTTTTTGTTTTGGTCTGTATTTCAGTTTTGGTTTTGCTAGTTTGGTTTTTGGGTTTTTTTTTGCTTTTTTTCTCCTCGGATATTCTTAACAAAGATTTTTATCAAAATACAAGTATTTTGGCTACTTTGAACAGAGTCTTTGAGGGCTGAAAAGAGAGGTAGTTATGTCAGAGATGTTTAGACAAAATGAGAAGAGGTAGCAAGGTGAGTGGTTTTCAATTATTTTCTTTTTTTAAGAAACAATTAAGGATGGAATTTTAAGTATCAATTCTTATTTAAAAAAAAAAGGGCCAAGCAAAAAAACAAAAAAACAAAAAAAAACCAAAAAAAACCCCCACATGAAATATAATCTTTCTTAAAAAAATAAAAAATAAAAAATTTCTTGTTACAGTTTTGAAAACCATTGCGACAGGCAAACATCATTTCAACACTCTTTACCCGGGTAATACTTTCTGTCTGAAGTTTATCACACCTCTCTTTCCAAACAGGCGCAGCTGTATTTTTAGACGACTCCTAAATCCTTCGGAGGAGCTGTCACTCAGTCTCCACCTTGCCCCTTCTGGTGAGAGCGGTGCGCTTCCCGCCGCCAGGCTGCGCTCGGACGGACCAGCCGCGCAGCCCCGGCGCCGGGCACGGTGACATCGCTGACCAGGGAAGGACACCGCTGGCAGCGCCTACGGAGAAGTGCATCCCGTCGGACTGAGCATGGGAAACAGCTCTGCATGCCTAGGGAGGAGATGTGCAGGACCGATAGGAATATTTTGGTAGGAATGTGGCTTAAGTAAACTGCAAAGTCTGTAGGATTTGAGGCAGCTGCAGCAGTGATGATGCAAGCACAACAGGCTGAAATGCTGTGCTGGTTTTGACAGTTTTCGTTATACCCTTTATGGTCTTGCCTGTAGAACTTAGTCTGTGACTAGATTAAAAAAAAAAAAAAAGTTTTAGTGTGCAGAGTTGTAGTATTTAAAGTAGAGGCACTGAGTTTCAAGAGTAGCATTCACAATACAGATTTTCTAATGTCTTAGACAATGATATTCTGTGGAAGAGGAACAGACATGTATGACATTCACAAAGTAAAGCCCATTCAAAGACCATAGAGACAACAGAAAACATTTACAGAGAAAGTGCGAGCGCCGCTTGTTCAGAGCTGCGGATTTTCCCTTGTCAGAAGCAGAAAGAGCTCTGAGGCCAGCAAAGCATTTAGAGTGGCGAAGGCTTTCAGTGCTGACTTCCAAAAACAATGACCTTTGGCTGCTTCTAATTCTTTAATGAAACCTGCTCCTCCATAATTTCCATGAAACATTTTAATACACTGTTGGCACTAAAGGTTCAGGAGATATGTTACATTAACAGGTAATCCAGATTAAAAAACAAGGAAGCAACAACAACCCACACACACACTGTTAGGTACACTTAGGGTAAACATGAATAAACTATTTGCTTTGGTTAGGAACAATCAGCATAGCATTTCTGATGTGATATGAGGATAGATGTCACCATTAACTGTATTTTCCTTCAAAGTAATCCTAACATTTTTTTGCAGTAGCTGATTCTCTTTTGTACATTATTGTCTTGAAATGCAATTGCATGTCATAGCAGAAACTGTTATTCTGAAAGAAGAGTGATGTCTGATTGAAAACACACTTAAAAAAAAGCATGCCACTGTGACCAAATGATCAGGTGCTAAAGTACATGCTAGTATCAGCTCCTCAGGAAATATTCCAGGCTGGAAGCTGTGCCCTGCCTGTCTGTTTTAATCTCCCATATCTTATGGCAACATGTTGTACATCCATTATATATTTTGCAAAAGAGATTAAAAAAGCTATGTCTTCAATAACTCACAACCTGGGTTCATTATAGCCAAAAAATGATACAAGGAAGTCTGGAGTGATTTAAAAAAAAGAAGTGTTAAAGTTCTTAGAAGTTCTCAGTACATAAGCTTATGCTCTCACCACTTATTTCTTATATGACGTGTATTCTAGTGAATTTTTTTAGAGGATGAGGAGTGCTTGGACTACAATCATTGTGATTCAGGCCAAAAAATGAATAATCATACTGCAGCTGACAAGATTTACATCATTCACAACGATTTCTCTTGCCGCTCTCAAACCCCTAAAATAAAACCCCTGATTAAAAGATAGATATCAGTTTAAAAAAAGAAAAAAACTCTATAGTTTATTTGTAAGAACAGCACTTTTAACTTATCCATGATCTGTCTGACCCACTACTATCTAGGGGGGAAATTTTGCTGCTCTTTTTACCTTTGGTTTATATCAGCTGGTGTCATGCATGTTCCTAATACTCTGTCTAGCTTCCATAAAATATAGAACTATAAAATATCTGCATCTGCTTCCATAAGAAACATCATCTTGGCAACAATAGGATTCTGTAAGGAGGGACTGACAATAAATTCTTTAAAAAATCCACATACTAGAGAAAAAAAAAAGATAGTCCTATTTTTATAACTGCCTCATTTCCTTAGGAAGAAACAAAGGATGAATGGCACATTAAGGATTTAAAAGAAAGGCTGTAAAGAGAGTAAGGGAAAATGCTTTTATCAGGAGCTTAGAATCTCATAATAAGTGACAGCTGAAGCCACAAACAAACTAATTAATGGTAGTCTGATGAGAGAAAATGTCCTCTGGAGAAGAAACAAAACAGAGCAGTGACAGAATTAGAGAGAAAAAGCTAAGGGTAAGAAGAAGAAAATGTTATGTTATTAAAGCTCTGTATTTAGGTAAAAACAAAACTCTAGTTCATTAAAGAGCAATGCTTATGCATCTTGCAATAACTTCTACTGTTTCCATGGTACCTGTCACATTTTGGGGAGACAAAATGTACCTTTGGGGAACATGACTTTACGTGCTTCTGTGTGGCAATAATTAGTGAATTTTAACTTTGTTTGTAAAAATAAAACAAAAAATGTCTTTAGATTTTTTTGTCCAAGTTGTGTTATTGTTCATAGGAAATCAAAACTTGGATACTGCAGATAAAATTATCTACACAGTTGTGATTACTTGAATTGAGCAGATTTTACAGAATCACAGAATCAATTGGGGAAAGACTTCTGGAGTCATCAAGACCAATCTTCAACCAAACACCACCTTGCCAACTAGACCACGGCACTTCGTGCTACATCCAGTCTTTCCTTAAACATCTCCAGGGGTGGTGACTCCGCCACCTCCCTGGGCAGCCCATTGCAGTATCTAATTACCCTTTCTGTGAAGAAATTCCTTCTAATGTCCAACCTTTACCTTCCCTGGTGCAGCTTGAGACTGTGTCCTCTCACCCTGTTGCAGGTTGCCTGGAAGAAGAGTCCAACCCCCACCTGGCTACAACCCTTGTCCCTGTTTATGGAGCACTTACTTACATAAGTTCTCTAGTAAGCTGTTTATTCTCAGATGCTGCAGAGAAACACCTAATGTTTTCCACTTCTCCCTCCATATGCCTGGACATGAGCCTTGGCAGCAGATTCCTATTTTTCCCGCCTCCTGCTCACCCAAGATTCACTATAGGTGTTTTGCAATCCCTCTCTACCATTTTAAAATGTTTTGAAACATGTTACTCCTCACTGACATGCCCTATCTACATTGACAGCATGGGGAAAGTTCTTAAATGTGAGGTCATTAAGTGGAATCAGGTTCAGACCTTTCACATTTCAGTCTTTTCCTGCTCTTTCTATAAGTTTTAACTCTGACTCTAGAGCACACTGAATTAGAGCTATAGAATTTTGGGTTTTTTTTCTTTTTTTTTCAGTGAGGTCACCTGTAGTGAATGGAAGTGTTGCTGCACAGAGCAGGATCGTGATCTGTCCTCCTCAGACTACAGGAGTGACACATGAAGGCATGAAGGTCCTATAGCCATAATCCCTCATGGCCCAGGCACTAAGTGCCCTTTCCTTTTGCAAGGTCCATAAAGAGCAAAGTGATTATTGTGCAAGGGAAGGTGTTTTGCCTTTTTTCAGGAAACAAAGCACATGGTCAAATCTTGCATAAAAATATTTCATTATTTGAACTCCAAATCTGTTGCAGTAGAGACAGACAAAGACAACTGTTTCTTTATCCACCATCGCTGATCTTTATTCTTCACAGTTCATATTTATATGGTTATCAGAAGACATCATGCTTAATTCTAATTGGCTAGTAACTTATTGCAACTTAGTTCATTGGTTGGTGATGGCTAGTGAACATGTCCATCAAAAACTTTCCTCTCTAGATATGTTTACGTTCTTGTCTCCTGGGAAGTAGATGTTTCACACGGGTAGACTCTTTCTCCTCATAGGTGCAAATTGGTTCCCACAGAAATAGACTGATACACAGGCTGATTCTCCCTGTTACAATTCCTTTCTCATGGGAACTTATCAGGCTAGCTGTTAGCTGTACCCAGCTGATGGAACAAGGCCTGAATCACGATTTTACAAGGCCTTTCTTTTGTAAGATTTTATCCGTATGCCACATAAATCTTCACTTTCAAGTTTAATTTTTTTTTTTCCAGGAAAGCAACAGCAATCAGTGATCTTTCAAGGACCTGGAAAAGAAAAACAGTTCTTTCCTATGTGGTCCTTAGGATGCCACTGAATAAATTTACTGGAGAGACCATGCCTCTTGGTCTAGCTTTCGATGCACAGAAAATGGTCACTCAACAGGGGTCTAGGCTTCTCTTGCACGGGCTGCAACTGGAAGAGTTTGGTGGTAGATGAATACAGGAAACCTTTCCACTTTTTCTGACTTTCCAGAAACACTCCAAGGTTTAATGTTGCCTGTGATGACAGCAACCAGTGTTAAGTTGCCATCAGACTGAAAAAAATCACAAGCTTTTACAATTGGGGGTGCAGACAAGGGTCTGTCTACCTCTGCCTTCAGGCATCTGGTCTGAAAAATGCAGACCAAGAAGGCAATCTTTAATGGAATATTAGTCCAGATAACAGCACTATAATGCCTTCCATCACTCCTATAAAGCTGAAGCCTCAACAGAAGGTTTTTTAAACCCTCTGATCCCCAGCCCATATTATGACTGACTTTTTTACACTATTAGTTGTCAAAATCAGCGGCTCTGCCTAAAGAATCTAATCTGTAGTGGAAAGGAAAATTAAAGCATCCAATGAATTAATAAATGGCTATCCAGTCTAACCTTCTACCCTGCTAGGTTTGCCACCAAAACCAGTGATGTTAAATAAAGCAACAAGGACCTCTAAGTAAGCAAACTTAACTGTTCTGCAGAAATTTAGCTCAAAAGTCTCTGCAGCACTTTGCAGTATCAATATATGTCAAGACTAATGATTTTTCACAGAATTCTTACTAAATTTATGTTGGGGTTTTTTTCTGTAGGGATCCCAGATTTTTGAGTCCACTTCCTCTTAAGCAACAGTATATCGCTATCCCTTATAATATTAGAAAGAATTTGGTGAGATTTCATTTCTAAATTTCTAAATGTGCAGACTTCATCTTGGACAACACAGCCAAAGCATTTGCTTTTTTTTTTGGTTATGACATTTGTAAGTATTTCTTTTATTTAGCCTTTAGGTCCTTTTCCTTTCTTCCATGCCACCCACCCCACCCAGTGGTTAAGATATTATTTGTAAGCATGAGCAGTAGAACTGATCTACTAATAATTTTACAGTATATATGTGTGACCGTGTTCGCAGGGGTCACAGGATGAGGGAAGAGACGAGAAAGTTGACTCCATGTTCAGAAGGCTTGGTTTATTATTTTATGATATATAGTATATGAAAAACTATACTAAAAGAACTGAAGAAGGATTTCATCAGAAGGCTCAGCTAAGAATAGAAAAGGAATCAATAACAAAGGCTCGGACTGACCGAAACAGTCTGAGCCAGCTGACTGTGGTTGGCCATTAATTGGAAACAACTACATGAGACCAATCACAGATCATCCACCTGTTGCATTCCACAGTAGCAGATAATCATTGTCTACATTTTGTTCCTGAGGCCTCTCAGCTTCTCAGGAGGAAAAATGCTAAGGAAAGGATTTTTCATAAAACATCTTGGTGACATATATGTCTATACCTATACCTATGTCTATGTCATCTATATCTATATATCTCTATCTCAATCTCTATCTATATCATCTATATCTATATCCATATCTCATTATGGGTGCACATAGTTGTGTCTATACAATTTGTACATTGAATATTTTGTTAGAAGGAAAAACATGGTTAAGGAAGAATCTTGCCTAGTTGTCTTGCTTTGATGGCCTATTACTGAGTTGGGATTGGGAGAAATTACACTCTACTATGATTAAAACAATGTGCACAAGTGAGAGAATATTTGTATTAAACGGTGGAATGGGGAATTTGTTAGAGACTTGCAGGCTTCTGTGAGGAAAAAAATATCTTAATACCAGGGAGGGGATCCTGACTCACCTTCAGAAGCAAAATAGAAGATTTTTCCCAGGGAGAAGAAGGATTGCAACAGAAATTTATTACAATACATCAAGCCAATAAAATAGCTAAAAAAAAAAAGAAAGACAAGCATGGGGAAGGAAGTAACAGTCAGACGCCTTTTAATATCAAGTCTGTGCCATCCTGCAGGCAGAAATTGCTGTTTTTTTAAGATTTAATATGGTGTAATCTCATAATTTGCAAAAATTTACAAATGGGGATTAAGGCTCTGAATAATTCATCAACCTATTTCTGACAAATGTGGTACTTAAGGAAGTGTTGTCTCATGTTGACTGCACTGATGAATGAAGAAATCAGGGGAAATTATTATAATGGTCCACCTTTTTTTTTTTTTTTAATATCTAAACAAGTAGATAAATGTGGGTTTACATGATTCAGTTAAAAATTAAAAACATTCCAATGCATGTACCCGATACTAATTCATCTACTTCATCTGCAGTTTATGTAACATGTTAACCCTTCCAATTAGAAATTTTAGTTTTCCTGACACCCCTTTCATCCTAGCTTTCACATCTGTCATGGTTTAAGAATGTGACTCCCCAGTTTAGTGCTCCCACTGAGACTTTCCAAATCATGGGCTCCCCCCTTCCCCTGCAGGTGGCTGGAGAGAAGAATTGGAGGCACAAAAGGTAAACCTCATGGGTTGAGATGAGAGCAATTCACTGGAAACAGTGATGAGATGAGGAAGCAATGAGTAACATCAACAATATGAAGATAAATGTGTACAAGATAGGCAAGCAATTCACATGTTCTTGTTCTTAACCAGCATTACCCTACCAGGGTAATGGAGGAGCCCCTTCACCCTGTTCCCAGCAAAGCTGTGGTTTGGTACAGAATAACCTTTGTTAGGATATTCTTTGTTAACCTTTATAACTATTACAACCCTTGCATAACCCATCCTGGCTACTACAAAAATTAACCCACCTGGAATTAATCTACCTGGAACCAAGACAACATCTCAATATTCAAATGTTTTATTCAATCTCAATGTTCAAATGTTGCTTTCTCAGAGCTGCAATAAGAAAACATTTACTGCCCAAGAAACCGCCAGCAACCTTTGTTATTTCCTGGCATTCTGTTTGAATTTCTTCTTTGTTTAAAGGCACAGGAAGGCCAAGTGAGTTGCTGTTCCTAAATATTTTGTTAGTTCAAAGTTGACAAACACATCCAGTCAGATTACTACATACTTACTGAATCCCTTATATAATAACATTTCACATTTTTATTTTTCTGGCAGTATTCATCTCTTTTGCTATTCAACAGCAAAATAAATAAATCTCTGTAGAATGATAATCCACAAGGAGTTTGGTATGTGAAAATGTGACAAAGTGTCATTGCAGTTAAAGAAAATGTATCTTCAAATGTCAGTGATGTGTAAAGACTTAGATTAACTCCGTAGAGGTTCATGTCCTTTCTCTGAACTTAATAAAAAAATGCTACTTTTTGGACTTGAAAATAAATGCTTTCAAGCTAATATTCCAAATTACTAAATTCAGTAATTTTACCTTCTTTAAATTTACCTTGCAAATAAAAAAAAGTAATAGTTGTTAATATTATTTTTTTGCTTGTTTCAATTTCTTTTTCATTTAAGTAGAAATCTGTGATTGATTGCTGAAGTTTCTATATAACTGGAGTTAGGAAAGATATCGTATAATCTTGTAACCACTGACACCAAGCTTGTTTCCCCATGGTACCTCTGCATAATACCTCATTGTGAAATAGGAAGATTAAATGTAGAGCAGGAACAGGGGAGGTATTTTCTAAATTGTCTCTGAAATAGCCCATCAGTGCTGAGAATAGCTATTCTTTGAAGGAAATATGAATTTAATTATGAATATAATTATTTTACTGGCTCCATAAGAAAAAAAAAATAAAGCAAAATTTCATTTAACCAAGACAGGAAGTCTTTTAGCAGTGAAGATCCAAAAATACTTTGAATCACTTCTCCAATTTTGAGAATCATATGAGTCATGCATAACAACTGAATATTTTCTTCTTTTCTCCTTACCTCACAAAAAGATAGAGATTTACTTAGAGCATTGTACTTTTTTCCGGATGTGATCAGATTAGTTATTTCTCTAAAATTTTTCTGGCATATTGGGGTGATATAGATTCTGTTTGTGAGGGAAGGAGAAATGTGAAAGCCACTTTATCCCTCTATTTCCCCATCCTAAGTAGCATTTAACTTAAAGCATTAAAGGTTTTCTCTTCTTTATTTCTCCGGGAGTTTGCCTATTGATTTCATAGAAGTGAAATTTAAGTTACTAACTCAGGTGTTTTCAGTGTGTTTCAGTAATACATTTTGTCAGTTTTATTATCTCCTGGATCTTGTATTGTCACTTTAAATCTGAGTAATCTGTATCACAAATGACATAAAACTTTGCTATATGAAGTCTGCCATTTTGAATCTATCATATAAACTGTTAATTCAGCTGGAACTGCTGAAGGGATGTAAAGCACATTTTGTGACCTTTGCTTCTCACCTTGGCCACTGCCCTGCATGACAGCTGCACATCCCAACAGCCTGTCTAGCCAAAGCAGTTTATCTTCTGTTTGGGAGAAACTAAACAAGGAGCCTTCCTCTGGGCATATGCAGGGCTACAACTGGATCTCTGTTTTGTCAGGCAAAGATGGAATGGCCGCAGCTGCCCTGTTTTGTCTCCATATGGATATTTCTACATTTTTCCTTAACAGAAATTTACCTCACCAGAAAATAACCTTCAAGGAGTGTCACACACTTCAGCTAGATAGACTAAGTGAATTTTAATTTTTAACCTGAATACATTATAGTATGTTACAAACTTTTATGGGTACTTAAGGGAAAGATACCTGAAAAGAAATATTTCTGTATGGATGAGAAGTCCCTGTCTTCACTTATTTCTATGTATCCTACCAAAAATTAAAAGATAAATGGATTGCAATTGTAGACTTGCTGGATTCAATTATGCAATAGGATAATCTAGGACTACTGTATAAGCCAATACTACAAAACTCAAAAAAATACCTGAACATACATATATTTTTATAGCTTTGAATTTTGGTACCTTATATTTTTTAAACTTATGTCTATATATTAAAGATCTCCTCAATAAAATAAAAGTTTAAAAATATAGTTTTTAGAAAATAAAATCTTATTTCCCTCAGGAAAGTGTATCTTTCTTGTGATTTGATTATTAATGTCTTCTGACAGAGCACGCAAGGTTTAATACAAAGTCAATTAACTTTGGCTTTGTTCTGAAGGTTTCGGAGGCAGGGAAGTAAACTGTACTCAAAGTGGCAATGGAGATTTTAATTTCTTTGAACTATTCTGCAGTGATCATGTGTCAGTAAACAGATCCTATTCTGAACTCTGAAGGAACAGACTGAAATAGAGAGATACAGTCTTTAGGCTAGAAAGCAAAGGACAAGGAAGTAGATGAAGGCAGAGTCTCTGGAAGGGAGACACGAAAGCTCAATTTCACTCCCTCCTGTTCTCCCCTCAAATTTATGCACTTGGCTATGCATTGAAGTGAAGAGTCATTTCCACAAGGGATTGAGAGATGGTCCCATCTGCACTGGTTCTTAATCTGAATGTAGCATTTTTAGTTTGTTATTTGAAAAGAATGGACACTATTTCATTAGTTTTCATTTACAGATCAAATACAAAATTGAAACATTCCCACTGGTTAGCAGTATTCAGTCTGTGCTTAAGATGATGTTTCACACTAGATGAATTTAGTCTTGCTGAGAAATAAATTAAAATATTCCATTAAAGGACTGATATATACACTGCAGAAATATAACAGGAACAGTGAAGTAAAATAATACATTAGAAACCAGCAGAAATCTATCCCTAGAATAATCAGTAGGTCTTGCATCTTAGGTCCATACTGTGTTCTCTATTATTTCAGTGCCATTTTATTTGTATTAATTTATTATTCATTATGTTGCCCAAAGCTAACAGAACCATATTTCATTGGTAGTACACAGTGAGGAAAAGTGTCCCTGCTATAATCTCCAGCAAGAGAAAATACAAAGGGGAATCAGAAAATTGTACTCCAAGATATAGATTTTAAAAAAAGACTTTTTCATTGTTCCATTTCCTTATCTCCTCCTGTCCCCTTCCCCTTAAGCTTTGTATTCTGTTTGGAATTTTTTTTCTGGATGCAGAGAAAGTCTGAAGTGAAAAAAACCCATGCCATTTCAAAGCATTTGTTGTCTTAAGTACTTAGAAGTTACCAAGACTTCTGTGGCACAGATAAATACTCATTGCTGACACAGTGTTTAGGGAAAGATGCATTTTATTCAGAAGACTCAGTCAGAACCTGCTCCTCTGAGCATGTATATATTAGGGTCAAATGCATCTACAAGAGAAAATTATGTATTCCAAACCAATAGACTGCTGCAATTTTAACAAAACTGGTGAGAATTATCTGCTGCTTTGCAGTTGGGATTCTCTTGCTTTTCACTTAAAAAAAATAAATCTTCTCTAAGAAGCAGCTGAGAAAAAAAAACCTTAGTACACTTTGAAAAGATATTCAAGAGTAAAGCTTAGAAAAATACATTAGCTATTATAGCTACCTAATAGCCTGAAATCTGCTCTATGATCTACAAACACATTATGTTATCATTTTGAGGTCTTTACCATTTTTCACTGAGATTTGTGGGAATTTTACTAAACACCTTTAAGAGTTTAACACTGCAAAAGTGTTTTTAAAATGCTTACAGAAAAAGGGGTTTTTATTGTATTAATATTTTTTGCTTAGGGGGGCATGAAAGTCCAGGTATTTTACGGTAATACTGGCAGATTTTTGGTTCCCCATACAAAGGACAGGTATGATCCAATGGCCCTTTACTGACAGTACACTGAATGGCAATAGGAATTTCATTTCTAAGAGATTATTTATTAGATTTGTGAAGGTTTTTTACATTTTGTGTGGTGATACTGGGATTTTTTGTTTACTTTTGTTTGTGTTTAATATCTGTGATGACAATGTCAGAAATACTTGATAGAGGTTGGGTTCAAATAGGAATGCCCAGGTACCTCCCCTGGGGCCAGGACTTTCACACTGAGTGATGCAATGATGTGGATCCCAGGACACTTCAGGAATCTTTTATGGCTTAAGATTTTACAGCTGCCTCTCATGCCAGTGCAGTTGAGTCAATTATGGCCCATGAGAAGGGGTGCATGGGCTATGGTGAATGTCACAGTGTTTTCCCAGAGGGGAGTTTTCAAAGCTGAGACATTTGTGCAAGGACTTGGGCATGATAAAAAGCATTACTCCACCTCCCAGGATCTGCCTCAGCCTCTTCCCTTATCTTGTTCAGCACCAAGCTGTAGCCTGAGGTGGTGGCTGTGGACCCGAGAGCAGAGCACATCATCAGCTTGCACCTTGATTGTTTTAGCCATCAGCATTCCAGTCTCTCACAGGTCTCTCATCAGCCCTCCCTACACTTTCATAGCTTCCCCTGGGATCAAAATTGGCATCACTACAATAGTAATGAAAGGAGGTGAAGAGTTTACTATTGTTTATCACTGTAACAGAAAGGTTTAAGTTTTTATTAATCTCTTGCTCCTAGAACAAGGAGAATGATGGCAAGAACTTGTGATTTGTGTGGCTCTGAATTGCTCTGTTTGCCTTGTTGACCTTTTTGAATTGAAGTTTTATGGAACTCAGCTGTTTGCCCTGTAAAGACTTGCAGAGATCTATCAGCTTTATGTATTACTCTCTTTTTTTGGATAATTGTGTGACCAAGTCAAAGAAAGTACTACTGCAGAAACAAAGGTTTTAATAATCATAATGTTAAGGAGGTTTTGAAATGCAGTAACAAGTTTTGAATATTTTGCTTTCACTTCATTTTAACACCTGCATTGCCATGGTACTATGGGTTGTCTTGAAAACAAACATTCCATTTCCAAAAAGAAAATTAGTGCAGTAAAAATTTTGGAGTTGTGCTTCATGCGAAAGGCACTTTGCAAATCGATACCATGGACACAAAAGTTTCAGCGCTTACCTGGAATGCAGAAGACAAGGAATTCTCTCTCCCTTTTGCATGACTTGGAAGAGGCATCTTAGAGCAAACAAGGGCTTAGCAGGAGTTCCAAGAGACATTTGACTTCTTTAACCTAAACCCAGCATTTATTGACTGAATGTAGGCAGCTTCTTTAATCCCAGTTTTGCAGCTTCTCTACTTTCTCGAGGTGCTTCTATCCCAGGTGCTTCTATCCAGCCTGCTAAGAAACTAAATCTGATAGATGGGCTCCTAAAGCGAGAGACACTGACACAGAGACTGTGGTGCCTGTGCTGAGCTGCAGGTGCAAACTCCTGCATTTGCATTGGCCTTGTTCTTGCCATGTGATAGAGCTCAAACCATGCAGATTGCAGCTGGCCCTGATCCAGCATCACTCCCATGAAGTGTGAATGACAGCCAACAAAAAATTTACCCAGCTGGTGTGAAATGCACCTTGCCTCTGAATCAGAAAGATTTTCCTTGACTTTTGGGTTCCTTCCTATCCTGAGTGTGGATATTAATGGATAAAGCACTCTCCAGTCAAAGTGCTAGTTCACTCTGGGAAACTTCTATGAAAATACAAAAGAGAAATGTCATTTCATGATAAAATCATATGAATATTTGGTTTCTGTTACCAAACACCGAGCTGAATACCTGAATAAAAACAACTATTTGAAGCTTTTTTTTTAATTCTATATTTTTTAATTTACCTAAAGTGTGGAAAATGAGGCTGTGCCTATACATTATTTTTGACAAATATATTTTTGAAAAGAAGCTATTATATTATATGTAACAATTGCAAAATCTGTTCCTTTTTCTTGATTTGCATATCTTTGGTTTGGAGTCAAAAAGAAATAATTTCTATACAAATAGAATATTGTACTTTCACTAGGGGGCAGAAAATGCCTGAGTTTTTCATCTAGAGAATCACATTTGAGTTCATTTGACATAAAGTTTCTAAAACAGCTGTACTCTGAGCTGTCTAACCTCTGAATCATCGTACACTAAGCAAATCAATAATATTCTATGGTAGTCACTCTTCAAGGAGAGAACACTGTGATGGAAATGCCTTCACTTAGACAGTCATGTACTGAAGCTGTACACCAGTGAGTAATAATGCTTTCCAAGGAAGTCACCATGAAAAACTAAATCATTCTTCTTCTGTTCTTCCAGGAGTGAGACAAAAAAGGGGGAGAGAGAAAGAGAAAGATGAAAATTCAAACCTTCACCTTCAAAAATGACTTTAAAATGTTATTATTTGCATTTTAATATGTGTGATCAAATCTTCAAACTTATTTGCATTTATAGATAAATAGCTTTGAAGCAGTTCTACACTTCATGAAAATTATTGGCAAAATTTACATACACATTTTTTATTTCTTCAATAGCTGTTTTCATTAAAATCTTTCACGAAGTTTACACCAGCTAACATATTTATAACCCTCTGTATCAATCGCAAAAAGTATTGATATTTTCATACTAATTTCACTGCATGATAGAATTAACTTTGCTGTATATGAAGATAATAAGATTATACTACAATCTAATGAAATACGCAAAACCAAGGTGCTGCATACTGGATATTTTTCTGGCTAATGGCATCTTTTATAGTTTTTCTGAAGCCCTTCCTCATACAGCTTTAATTCTTAAGCCTGAAAAAGACAGAAAAATAAGTCATACTGTGTTTCAATTTCCAAATGAAGTAGTAAGTCAGCTGAGAACCTGCATTACCAGCAACTCTCAGTAAGTTCACCTATGTTTTGTGGAATCAGAATAGCCCAATGCAGGACAATCTTCACTTTAGAATCATTGCAGGTTTTCTGTGACATTTTCTTGAAGTACATTGGTCTGCTTGAAAAATTCATTAGGCACACATATTAATTTCTTGGTCCAGAACTTCAAAAAGTGTTTGAAAGAGCCCTAAATACTTGTAAATGTATCAGTACAAATAGTGCACACAGGTATAGAGCTGAAGGAAAAGCTATTCTTTTGACAACAAATTTTTAAATTGTTCCCTGTGACTGTTCTTGAGGAAATAAGCAAATCCCATCTACTAGCACTACTTCCCACACAAAACTTAACATAGGCTTTTGTTTAGCCTTGCAAAGAGCTTCATAGTGGAGAAGTAAGTTATAATTTTGCTCAACTTGGCATGTCTGTCAGTCTTCAGTGGCAAATTATCTGCTACATGAATAAATTAAAGAATCCATGGAATTTGCAACAAGTGAGAATACAATTGAATTTTTTTTTTGGGCACTTATTATTTCATGTGAGTCACAGATTCCTGAAAATAAGGCCTGTAGTAGATTTAACAGCTGTTTAGTGAAGCCCCCAAAATGAGAAATGCCATATTAATCTTTCTGACTTTAAAAGCATGAGATGCAAATCATTTCACATAACTTGTATCTTCAAGATTTAGATGTCTGTATTTAACTAAGTCAACATAGCTCCCTTTTGAGGGAACAGAGCTCTGCTGATTTGCAAGTGACAAGTATATTATTAACTTTGATCAATTTTGGTATTCAAGTTAACTACAGGATTTGCATATGAATTTCTATGTGAAGTAGAATGAGCTATAACTTATGTAAACACCAAACATGGAACAGTTCCAAGTTGTATTCTTAGTCACTCTACCTGGAGAAGAGCAAAGACCAATTATTATCTGTGCCTTCAGGGAGAGGTTCATTTGATACATGCTGTAGTATGCATCTAAGATTAGATGAGTTGCCCTCAGGAAGTGTCTATTTCTCTCAGTAAAAGGTAATTTGGTTTGGTTTTGATTATCTGATTTTAATGTTATGTTAAATTGATACAATTCTACTGATTCTGTAGTTACTTGTGTGAAAAAGCAGTGGTGCAATGACAGTAATGTCTTGAAGGTCCTTCTGAATGTAGCTTTGTCAACAATCCTTGTGATATCCAGATATATATTTATTTAAGAAAGCAAACAGATGGCTTGAAAAATGTAATTAAGTAAAAATTTCTCATCTGGTCTTGTCTAAACAAAACTGCAGAAAATCAACAACAGCACTTGCTTCTTGGAACACACAAAATAAGCACTGTTTCTATTTTTTTCCTGTTTTTCCTTCTGTGCTTTGTTTGATGAGACCAATAGTCATTGCTATATGCCCTGAATAAATATTTTACGTCCCTTTTTATAGATTTATGTAACACACCTTCTATTAACTGCCTGTTATCAGCCAAGCTCACCAGTATTTCTCCATTTTATTTCACTTTTATGTGCCGTCAAGCTGCTGCCATTGCATTATTCAACGTGAGCCTTTGTACTGGGTCCTGTTTTGAGACAACAAATTTTATTCATAAGCAGCCATATGAGTCTGTGGTTTAGATTTGTGACTACACCGGTGTTGATAAGAAATCAGTCTTTTAGTTATCACTGAACACTGCACAACATCAAAGACTTGATTGTTCCTCACTCTACCCACCAACAAGGAGGCTGGGGGTCGGCAAGTGGCTGGGAAGGAGCACAGCCAAAGCGGCTGGCCCAGCTGACCAAAGGGATATTCTATACTGCATGGTCTCATGCTCAGCAATAAAAATGTGGAGGGGCTGGCCAGGACCATTTCCCAGCCAGACTTGACTCCAAGACTGGCCTAGCAATGGTTTGCTCACAGAAGGTGGTGACAGACTGATTTTGTTTTACCTCTTTGGAATTTTTTTTATTTGTGTGGTTTTTTTTTTTTTTTCCTTTCCCTCCATTTAATAAACTGAATTCATCTTGACCTACAAGAGTTTTCTTGCTTTCATTGCTCCTATTCCATCCAGCATCCCATTAAGAGGAATGTGGCTAACTGAGCAGCTGGTGGGCACTTAATTGCTAGCTAGAGTCAACCCATTTCTAGATAATAATAAAAAAAATCAGGAAGTATAAATATTGCATGAAAGAAATTTGCATTGATCTCTCCTCATCTCTTTCTCGCTCTCTCTCTCTCTTTCTGTTCTCTGTCCACACCTCCCCCTAAAATGTTTTCCACTGTTAGTAATTGTCCTGAAGAAAATTATTCAAGAGTTTATCAACTTTTATCAACAGCAGATAAACAAAATAACAAAGCTTCGCATAAAGTTTATGGATAGAAAGAGTTGCCTTATTAATTTTAGTGTTCTAGTTTCAACACTGCATAAAAGTCTACTTCAAAATATTTCATTTCAGAGCTTGTATGTTTCACTCTATTCAGCAGCAATTTAACCAATTTACACATAATAACTGTAAGAAAATAATATGCTACCTCTTTTCTGGTTGCTATCAAGTCCTCAAAATTTTTACTAGAAAAAAAAGTCTAACTAGCTCTTCAAAGTGAATTTGTTTACTTTACTGGTTTAAGTCAGCATCTTCTTCTTTAAATAATTATGATAAATATACATTGCAAGAAGCTCTGTTACAGAATTTCAAACTAAAGTATGATATTGTGTAATAATAAAAGTGATCTCCATTGTGCATTTTTTTCTGTGCAGATTTGTATAACAATATAGCTCAATTATATATAATAGTATGCATATATATTTTGACAGGAACCTATGTTTGAGGTGAATCTTTCTCTAATGTACAACTTCACAAAGTCTTAATGGCTTAAAACTCAGTATGTCACAGAGGGGTTGAATAAAAGCTATGACATTTCTTTCTCGTTAGAAAAATTGGGTGTGACAGGGAAGCATAAATAAAAATAACAACAATTATAATAACTAATAGTAATATTGGCTAATAAAAACATCATAATCACCATCTAGAGGAATTTAACAGTTAAAAAAAATTAATTTACATTTCCAATTTAATACTATAATTACAATTGAGCAATTTAACTGGGTTTTTTTTTTGTGTAATTACACAGTAAATGTAGGGTTAATTTTAGCTTTTGATAGTTCATATTTTAAACTATGCTTACAGCTCTAAGGAGATAAGCTTAGCTCATTTATAACAAATCAGAGAGAGATTTTTACTGTAGCAATATATTCAGGCATGCTGTAACTAAAGCCTCAAATATTTGTCATTTTCATGTGGCATAAGCTGAGGTGTATTGAAGATGAACACTTTGGTTGGCTTCAATAATTTTATTTTTCTTTGAAATTACCACTGTTTCAATGAAGTGAGATTCTCTGTGTTACTCCTCAGCTTGTTAACATTCTTAGCTCTTATCAAAGATCTCTGCCACATCATCTCAGAAAGTGTCTAAGATCCGGTTTATCCATTTGCTAAGGCCTCTTCTCCTTCAGTCTATGCATTAATCCAAACAATTTAGATCCATACAAACCCATATGCCCTTGGGAAAAACTTTAAAGATGGCAACTATACATGCTCTTTTATCAGATCCTATTTCATTCTAAACCTGACTTTAAACTGAACTTTCACAGAAAGTTGAGAATATTGTGCAGTTAAAGAAGAGATGGCCTAAATTAGCTTATGTTTTGCTTCTCTCTAGAATAGTCACAGCAACTCCTGATAATAAAGCAGAAAATGGTCATAAATTTATGTGTTTAGACTGAGATAATCCATGCCTAAATATCTACTTATAAAGCAGGCTAAAACAAGACTAGTTCAGCAATTAAGACTGAAAATTCAACAGAGATTATCTAATTATAACTGAAATTATCTTCCCACTGAATATAGAAAAAGGCCTAAGAAAATTCAGTATTTGTGCTAGTAAAACACTAATGTCTTCAATTTTAGCAAAAGCAACTCTAAACTCAGATAATGAGCTAAATAAATCTCAAATTTTTAACAACTGGAGCAGAGAAATAATAGGATTAGCATTAAAGTCTTTATAGCCAACATACTGAGCAATTTTATACTTCATTTCACTTATTACTAAACCAACCTCCTATAATTTTCTTTACTCTTTTGCCCTAAAAAGGGCCATAGCTGACACATAACAGGCCAGGTATTTGCACAAGAAAATGTCATTTTGTCAGTCACAGAGGACTCTCTTGTTTTCACTCCACTGTCATGAGTTCACTGAGAAGATTTGAGAGGCAAATGACCTTGTTTTGGTTTGATGTGTGTTCATTTGGTTGTATGTGTATTTTTTTCCCTGCAGTATGAATAAAACCCACTGACTGCATTCGACAATGAAGTCATCAGGTCTTTGAAAACCCTTGCCATGCACTTCTCAGTAGTGGATGGTGTTACAAATACATCAAATATAATGCTCTATGTTCAATTAACAGATCAAACATTACTCAAAATAGCAACCTAAGTCTCTCAAGAGATAATCAGAAC
Organism: Fringilla coelebs; assembly: GCF_963513975.1. Lineage (NCBI taxonomy): Eukaryota > Metazoa > Chordata > Aves > Passeriformes > Fringillidae > Fringilla > Fringilla coelebs. The sequence continues at coordinate 45,947,251 of NC_140029.1, forward strand.
AGTCAGCATTGCTCCTTGAGTCAACAGAATTTTTTTTTATCCAGAAGGGTAATTCTCTGTGCAGATGATGAAGGTAAGAGCCTCTGCAGGGAGTCCAAAAGCTGCCAGAAACCTCAGCAAATATGAAGAATGCTGTTTTGGCATCTTTTCATAAAGATAACCTTTTTATGCAGATAGAAAACAGTACATATTGAAAAAACTTAATCTGCAGACCTATTTTTCTTTCTTACACAGAACAAATAACAATTTGTTCTTTTTTATTATATATCCTACTAAACAAACAACTTGAAAAATATTAAGACAATGCAATGATAAAATATAAGAACTTTCTGTTTCTCAGAAATAAAAATGTCTTGAATACTTTCTTGAACTTTCCAAAATTTTTAGACAATGTCTTTTTTATTTGTGTTTATGCAATAAAGTTTTGATCATCTATTTTACATCAGGAGGTGCAGGGGCTTTATGACAACACAAAAAAAGACACTGACTTTGTAAAGTCTCACTTCAAATGAAATTTATTAGAGCTCGCTTTATAAAGGAAAAGAGAATAATATAAACACTTATCTCTTTCAGTGGTGAGAGCCTTGAGAAACGCATCATTGAACATCTCCAATCCACAGGCAGCACACCATGAAGACCTCATTTGTGGATAGGGTTACTTCCTTTTGGTTCTTCATGCTGTCGCAGAATTTTCGTCCAATTTTTCTTCCAGTTTTCTTCCATTTTTTCTTTAATTGATTTTCTTCCAACACTATTCCTCATTTCTACTATCAAACAGAAAGGATGTCTACATGAGAACTTCTTGCTGCTCTACCAGGTTAAGACAAGGCCACAGAGGTAACATAATTGTGCTGCCTGCAGCTCCTCTGTTACTGGCCAATTTTTTTCTGCAGACAAGGGATTTGCTCAGCACAGCAAGGTCCTGAAGGCCAGGCTGTACATCCAGCTCAGCACAGCAAAGGACAGCACAAGCCTGGCCTGTCGTATGGCTCATGAACACTTTGATGTAAAACCATCTTCCAGCGAGGATCACTGCACATCTCCCTCAAACACAAGTTTTACCTCCGTCTAATGGAAGAAATTCTGGGTGATCTTTGTTTTATTTTGCCTTTAAGAAAATTACACTTTTAGAGAAGAATGTGTTTTTTACTCAGCCAACAGTGTGTCCTAATCTCATTACTTGATGGTGTGTGTTAAAATAAAAGGCATCTCATCTAGTCCTGATCAAAAAGCTGAAAGTTCTGTCCTTGCCTTACCTCTAGGGACAGTAAAAAGGAATAGTCACCCCCACAGTATCCTCAGATAGCTTATGTACAGCAAGTAACCTTCAGAATCTTCTTAATTCTCACTAATTTATAAGGGTCATTAAAATAATTTAGATGATGCATTGAACTTTTAATTAGTTGAAGTGAGAGAAGATGAATACCAACACAATTCTGTAGGCTGGTTACTGCACAGAGATTTTTGTGTTTAATTTATTCAAAGATGTAAAGAGTCTTTCTCCATCCTGACTGTATTAAGACTTAAAGTAGTGAAGGATATTCAGATTATAACAGTGGAATTGAATAATTTAAAGTGGCTGGTGAAGGGTTTTCTTGTGCCATCACCTTTGCATAATTTTGAGTGTTGAAGTTAGCTGGGACAAGGAGTTATTTATATTGAGGTTTTATTATCTTTTTGGATGAAAAAAATCTACTCTTTCCAGGGGGAGACTGGAACAATATGAAATCCACAGGACAATGGGAAGAGAATTTAGGAGCAGAGTAGCTGCTTTATTATGAGTACCCAAAAAGGATATGCACTTTTATGGCAAACAAACTGGTGCATTACTTGATAGTAAATGCAAGCTACAATTACTCTTAAAAATACAAAACTAAATTATTGAGACTATGTAAATTAATTTTTTCTTATATAAACATTGCAAGATTTTAACTAAAACAAACATCCTTTAAAGCTTTTATTTGAAAAATGCTAAATAAATATAAGCTTTATTAAAAATTTGTTTTGGTTTACACAGTTACAAAAAAGAGTGATTAACAACTGTTTGATGAATTCCACTATCTGTTTAACTTATGTTTAGACCAAATAAGTCAGTAAACACAGTTTGTAAAAGTTTCTGGGTTTTTTACACATAGTAGCTTTACAAAACTACCTGAGATATAGATTAGAGACTGGTAGTATAGGTCATTGATTCTGAAACTAACTTGATTTACAGCAATCAAGAATGTGACCAAGTAGAAATCTGCTCACTCTGAGATATCAAGGTTTGTTTCTTTTTTTAATCAGTCAGTAGAGAAGGACATGTTAATCTCTTCCTTTCTGTGTAGAAAGAGCCATGACTGGACTGTACTTATACCAGATAAAAAGCAAGATATGCTTTACTAAACCAATTTTATGGTGAAGTGTATCTTGTTTATCACTAGAGTGCATTTCCCAGAGAAAAAAGAAAACTGCATTACTCTTATTGAATCCCTCAACTAGAAGCCTTTAATTAGCTTTTGATTTGGGTTCCACTTAATTTGTAAATGGACTTTTTTTTACTGAATTAAAGCTGTGTTCTGCACAAAATAGTAATACCTTTCTTATGTCTACTTGGGTACTGCCTGACTTATACAGTTTGTTTGTTTTTTTTTTAATTTCAAGAGTTATATAACAATTTAAGTCAACAAGATTACCAAGCTTCAGCAGTATACAAAAATTGATGTCTGGGAGCTGGGAGAATCACCACAGTTCTAGAAGGAAGACATAGAAAACACTTTCATGGAACAGAAGTAACACTCTTGAGAGTCTTCCTCAGGACAAAAGGTCATACATGCTATGTATGGGGTTAAGAATTTATTTCCTGGTAATGTTTCAGAAATCTAAAAAAAAAAAGCAAGAAATAGTTACAGTTTAAATTTCAATAACAGTAAAGCTCACTCAGTAAAAACTAAAATGAAGAGAGAGTACACACACTCAATACAAGCAGTTAATAAATATCAGCCTTCTGTTATATATTCCTGTCTTCTGCTATTTTGTTAGCCTTTCCTCTCACTGGGTACTAAGGTCAAGAGAATCAGTCCCAGCTGGAAGTGGGGAGGGGGCGGCTACAAAAACCCATCAGTGCCTGAGCTTTTTGCCAAAATACATATATTATTAATGGTGGGGAGTTCTTCTGCCTTCGATTTCAATTCTTCTGTTCTCTACTTTTTCTCTGAAGTTAGTTTTAGCTGGCTCACACAGGTGCACTCCTGCATTGGTCAGCTTTTGACCACTGTGTTCTGTTTTCATGGGCTGGAACTTCTGATGTCACCCTATATGCACACTCTTCAACACCACATTCAATGCTGTTGTCACCAGCAATTCCCCTCACACAGAATGGCTGTTTGTTACTGCTACATAATCTGAAGCAGATTTAGGCAATAGGTACCAGATTGTGAGACAATTACCAACACAGGGAAAGCAAGGTAACATCAGCTCAGGACAAGGCAAGAGCAAGTCCTGAGAGGCAGCAGTGCCAGGTCAATTCAAAGCCTGAGGCTTTTTACAAGTAATGACAAAACATCATATTTCCTGGTCTACAGAAAGGCTCCCTTAGGCAATCCTGCTGTGCTGTGTACTGTCTAAGCATGAAATTGGATTCCAGAGCAACCAGAAAATTTGGCCTTGTTGACCTTTGTTGCCCTTACTTCCTTCTGCAGCTAAAAGAGTTAACAGCCTTTGTGGTAGCATAACCCAATTACATGACCTAATCCTTCACAGAAATTTATCAGCACCTGTAAAAGTTATTGTAATATTTTAAAATAGTTAAGAGATATTGCATAAAAATAATGGTTATTTAAATACTGCTATTGCAGACATGCTTAAGTAACCGGGCAACATTTGTCACTTAAAATCTTTATAACTATGAACTTAAAGCATGTCAAAATGAATAATTTATTTTCAGTTAATCATCAGTTAGACAAAATGAAAAAATATTGTCAGTATTGGTTTATCAACTACCAAAGAACAAATTTCAGACTGTCTAAAGTAGTATAAGATTCATTGGACAAACACTGAATATAAAACTGTTTAGGGGTCTTTTCTGTTCTGCTTTGTAAGAGGACAACTTACTGTAAAAGGGAGTTGCACACATTGAATATTTATGCAGTTTTAATGAAATTTTAATGGAAATATTAGATTAATTTTGGGTTTGAGTCCTTTTGATACCATATAAAGTATTCATTTTAGCAAAATTTGTTTATTGTTGAACCATTAAATAGTTTATGCCTTTATTATGATTCCCAGTGTTCTGAACCCAGAATTTAAAAATACCTAAGTGCAGGCTATATAACTTTCAGTCTGGGCCTAGATATAAATATTTTTATATACATCTGGCCACAGCTTTACAAACCAAAGTTTCACACAAAAAACCAGCAAATATTTCAGTGACCATGGACGTTCCCCTTATTTTTTTCTTTGTTTTCTTTGGTTTGGTTTAGTTTAGTTTGGTTTAACCCAACTTTCCATATAAAAAGTTAATTGTTTTTCAGCCACTTTTAGAAGACCTATGACCAGATATCCCAGGCAACCCCTGGCAGTACATATATGAGTATTTCTCAAATGTTCTTGAATCATTTGTAACTAATATTTCTGAGAGTAATTATGAAAAGTCAGCGATTAGCAGCTACTTTTATTTCGGTCATGGTGCCACACAGGCTAAGAGCTTTATTGCTTCAGAAATCTTTTTATTTTCCTCATTTTTCTCTGAATAGTATTACTCTAAAATTGAAAAATTTAATCAAGAATTCATAGCTAATGTTCAGTTTATATGGGCAAACATATAATCCATTAGAAGTATATTTGAGATTGCTGTCCTTAAGAATTCATAATAATCAACCATCTTCTCATTTGCTCTCCTTTAGAAATATCTCTAGGGATTTAATGACTTACATTTGCAAAGGGATTTCATTGGCAATAATCTGTATTGTCCTAAAGTTAATTATTTAGGAAAAAGTAATCACTTAGAACTGCTAAGTACATTAATAACTATGCTCTAAATACTGGGAGGATAAGAAAGAAAATAAAGTGTTTGAAAGAGAGGCTTTGAAAGTTTGGTTCAGAAAATGCATTGTTCCACTAAGATACAGTAAGATACTTCTAGCTACATTTTTTAAAAAATTATTTCAAAAAGATAGAGTATTTTTTTAATCTCAGTAAAATATCTTATTTTGAGTTTTTAATGTTTCTAGTAGTACCATAGTATCACATACTTACCTCGTGAATTAACAGGGAAAGTGTAAGAATCAATCAGTGGATCATTCATATATTAGTCAAACCAGCAAAACTAGTCATAAATGAGAGAGAGGCACATAAAATCTATACTCTTCAGATATCTTATGTTTCATTTAAATCTTATGTTCTTTCCATGCCTTCTTCTAACAGTTGCAGTAACATTTTGCTCTCACACACTTAAGAAGTTTGATACAGAGGTAAGTTGTATCATACTTAAACTACTGTAATGGTGAAGTGATGTTAAAACTTCAGCAATCCTCTAGTACCACTGGTTCCAATTATCTTTCCATCCACCCTCCTCAGTTTTTTAAATTTATTTTTGTGTTTGAACATTTTACCTCTAATATCTTCAATATTAAACTGAATATATTAATAGCTGTGGAACCATTTTTCAACATCAACATAACTATCATTATTTGCTATGCAAGAATTGTTGAAGAAAAAAAAATACAATTGATCCTAATATTAAAATTTATGTGCAGAATTCATTTAGAAAAAAAGATATGAATAGTGTTTTGTGATATAAAAAATGGATGCAATAACACCTTCATTCTATCTGAGAAAAGACCTTTGTGTGTTTGCATATGCATGCATGTGTATCATCTTTTGTTACATAAAAAACTAATTTTCTGTAAAATGAGTATAAGAATAGATTTAAACTGGATGTGAGGACTGACAATATATGTGTCTTTTGATATAAATTTCCTTTCAGAACTAGAGGTGAAATGCATTATTCAAAAGAGTCTTATCAGTTTTGCAAAGATATTTTGAGAAAAATATTTCTACAAAGCATCTGTTTAAGGAGATTAGCTATTTGGAATTCTTTCCTAATGTAAAGAATTATATTTGTGTTCAGCATTTAAGCTACATTTTTACTTAGAGTATTATTGATGTGCATTAAGTGCTTATAGATTTAAATTACTAACTGGATGGACTGGTTTAGAAAACCCCAAAAACTTCACTATGTATTTTTCAGTATTTAGAAAATCTATTTAATAAATAAGAATGCAGTTTCTGTACTTTGTGATCATACTTCTCTTTTTAAAAATGTCTCATAACAATTTGAATATAAAATAATTTTGTCATATTTCTTTGCCAATATATGATGCATTTATCTCTTAAACCACTTCAGTGACATCTGCCAAAAGACTCTGGAAGGATAAAGGATAAGTTCTATATCTTTAAAGCAGCCTGAGACTATTGTGAAGGAAGATGCTCCCTGTGTTCTTTTCCTCCCCTTCAAGGGCAGTTTTGTCTGTCATATTGCCTCTGTCTTCCTTTGTACCCTTGTATAGGGCTGGGAAGATAATTCCTGCCATGTGAATCACAATTATTTATAGTATCCATGTATTTATAGTGCAATATTGACCCTTATATATCAAAAACTTTCAAATCCCATTTATATTTTTTTAAATTTAGCTCTCACATTGCCATAAATATTAGGTTAGTCAATGAATAAAATTAATTGATGTCACAAAGCAAGTCCAGACCAAAGGAAAATAATTGACATAATTGTTGAAAACACTGTCATCTCTGTACAGCATTCAAAAAAGAGTGAAAATCTGAACCATAATTTTCAGGCAATGGAAATAAATAGAGTTGTTTCACAGATTTTTTTATCATTGGAGAGTGTATGCTAAGGACCTTACTGTTTGTTTGCTTTTCTCTCTCTTTCTCTCTCTCTCTCCATATATATAGAGAGAGAGACAGAGAAATATACATATCAAAGTAGGAGTGTAGAATATAGTGCCATATTATATAAATACTTCACATAATTTCTCATTCTTTTTCTCTCAGTATTATCTTCCTAATTTGTATGTTCCTTAAAGAATTTTTTTAAATTACTTCTTTGAATTGTGTGGTTTCATTTGCACTTAGAAAAAAACTTCAGATTGTTTTAGATAAATAATAATTTTCAATTAGACTGTATCAAATTTTCAAAAACTAATTCTATGAAGCTTATTTAATTTCATTAGTCTACAATTTTTAGCAATTTTTACTATTTGGTCTGAAATATCATCTCAGAAAAAGCTAGTAATTACCAAACATTTAATTGTGCATTTTTGCTGACATTAAATAAATGTCCAGATTTCATATTTGACAGTGGGATAGTGTCTGTTTAGCAAGCCTTGTATAAACAGCAAAGTAAATCTCACACCTGCAGGCATTTGTTTTCATGGGGAGAAAGAACCACTTCAGCACATCCTGTAAAGGCAATGTGTCTGAATACAGTTAACCCAGGTGATTTCTGAAGAATGTAAAAGACATTTTATTGACTTACATGCTCCACAAACCAATAGGATGATGCGTGCCACTAGATTTACTGATCCTAAACCTGGCTAGAGCTGTGAAGGTTAATGGCAGACTTGGCTGTTGTGAATGCTGGAGAATTGGAGAGAGTGTGCCCTGAGTGAGTGAGAAGTAGAAGGGTAGCAGAATTAGAGAGACATTCTTTAAGAGAGCAGTTCTGGGCTTGCCAAGGGATCTGCTTGGAAAGATTCAATGCAAAATTGCTCTGAGGGGCAAAGGAGCCCAGGACAGATAATTGATCTTCAGGAAACAAGATTCTCAGAGTGCAAAAGCAACTTCTTCCTTGCAGAAGGTCAGGTAAATATGGCAGAAAGCCAGCAAGGTCTGGACAGAGATTGCCTGACTGAGCTCAAATGCAAAATGAAGCATACAGAAATTGGAAGAGGGGGTCGTGGAAATAAAGGGACATTGCCCAAGTGTGCAGTGTGGAGTTAGGAAAGGCAAAACTCAGATGCAGATGAAATTAACAAGTAAAAAGAAAGAGCAAAGCCCACTATTTCTCTAAGTACATTGCCAAAGATAAAAGGTTCAAGAAAACCCTAAATGTGTTTCCCAGTAAGGTAGGGCACCCAGTAGCAAAGGACTAGGAGATGCATGGCATACTTAAAGTTTTTGTGGCCTCTTTTAAGGGGCCAGGGGGGATGTGCAAAAAATTGCTGAGTGTTTGGAATCTGCAGGCACCACCAGCCCTCATTGTTCTTATCCATTGTCTCTAAGTCTCCCCCCTCCACTGACGGATGACCAGAAACCCATTTCAGCCACTGCTTGGGCTACCAGCCTCGGCTCCAGCAACACTGCAGTGGGATTAGTCTTCAGATCATCCCCAACACTGTCACTCACATCCCAGCTATCCCTATCCCCAGCTTCCTGATGCCTGAACCTATATTCTACTTAACCTGCATGCCATTAAAAATATCTCTCACTTGTTAGTGATAGTTAAAACATTATAGTATTTTATTCTGCATGCCTATTTCTCACATGTATTCAAAATTATGTTGAATCATTACAGGGATAAAACTAAAACACTGATTCTTTAAAGATTTGTACACATACTTGACTGTGATCAGTTCCTTTGACTTCACTATTTGACTTCAAACTGTGCTTTTCATTTTTGGTAAAGTTTATCATGTGTATCCCCATGATGCTTTGAGCTCTACAGTCTTCTGTTTTTGGATTTATTTTCAATACTTGAACTGTATGTGGATGTGCTAAAATTAATATTGATTTAGGCTGTATATATATTTGAAATACATATATATTTGGAACAATTGCAAAAATAATATCTTTATTGCTTTTTATTCACTTTAATAAAAACAACAAAGTTCCATATTAGTAAACACCATACCTATTCTGCAAATGTAAAAGAAGACAAAATTTCCAGATTTTATTGAGTTTTCTGGCCCAAGATTTTTATATGTAAACAAATTGTAAGTGGCCCAGAAATGACTAAGGATAACCACCACAAAATCTTCCAGAGTAAGGTCAAACAGTACCATTAAATCATCAATCTTAGCCCTTTTCAATTACAAAACTCTAAACTTTACCCAGTTTTATTGAGCTCTTCTGAGCTCAATAACTTTTATTTGAGCAGACAATAACTTGTGTTTGGCTGAAGTATATCGCCTAGAAAGGCAACCATTCTTTATTTAAAGGTTTCCACAGACAGAGAAATCTACTTCATCCTTCGGTAGCTTGTTTCAGTGATTAATTGCCCTTGCAGTTAAAAAGATGTGCCTAAATTCTAATTGGAATTTATCTGGCTTCAGCTTCCAGGCATAGGTCCTTGATAGCCCTTTTTCTGCCAGATTGAAGCCTGTTAGCGATGGGCATTTTGCCCCATATAAGTACTTATGAGTGCAATCAAATCACTTAATCTTTTTGATCCACCAAACAGACTGTGCTCTAAATCTTCCACCTTGAGCCATTTTTTACAGCTTTTGGAAATGTCTCTTCTCTGTACCTTGTACAATTTTACATCTTTTAAAAATATGGATGCTAACTTTGTATATTGGTCTCACTGAGCTGAGCAGAGATAATATCACCCCTTTTACTCTTATGCTCCTTCTTTTTATGTCATTAAGTATTCTTTTCCACCAGCATTGCAATACGTACTCTCAGAAAATTGCAATAATCTTTATATCTTTTTCAGAATCATTGCTTTCCAATTTTGTCCTTTTATTCTTATTGAACAGATTTCTTTGAATTCCAGCACTTTTATTGGAGTGTGATCCTTTACTTTGAAATCGACAGTGATCCTGACTAATTTTTTGGACTCTTCTGCTAACATCTATTTTTTATTTTTACTATAATTAACACCATTTACAATCCATAAGTCTTTGTTTTATCCATTGTTAGATTTACTTGACTCTCTCAATTACTATACAATATCCAAAGCTGATTATTTCCAAATAAAACAGGGATTTCCCAACACTGGTAACTCTTCCAGGTTTGTCACTTGGTAATTTTTTAATCTATTGATCTTGTATGATTCCAGAATTCTACTAAACTTTTTAATATTCCTAATTTAAGAACATTTATCAAAAAATTAAATTAGAAATGCAGGCATCTGAAGTGGAGAATTTTTACATGCTCTTCATATATATCTAAGGAAATAGCAGCTTTCTCTCCTCTATGGGTTGTTCTTAGCGCTGTTGTTAGTTTTATTCTGCTCAGAAAAAACAGGCAAAAAGAACAAAAGAAGGAAAAAAAGAAAGGCACATAAGAATCAAACTGAGAAGCATATTTTGTGTTGCAGAATGCAGACTAGCATGGTCTATTATTTACAGCTAGTATGCAGTGAGTATTTCCTTCATTAGTTACTCGATGGGAATTTGTCCCTTGATGGACAATGTGACCTAACTCGGTTTTTCCAATTTCTTCATTCAAATAAAAAACATTATACAATTTCTTAATTGTTCTTTATTGATGCAATCACTAAGTATTCCATGTAAACATATTTCCATGAAAAAGATTTTTCATGTTTAAAATTGTCATTTGATACTTTCAGAATAGAAATGCAGGGTTTTTCATTTATAATATGATTAATTTCTTGATCTTCTTTCTCAGAAGATTCATTCCAAATCTCTCGCAGAAAATCATATTTCTATCTCTGAAAACTTTTTGCTCCTTTTTGATCACAAAATTGTCACTACCTTGGCAATATATTCCATGACATCATATTCCACTTTCACAAGGGTAAAAATGAGAAATGTGTGTAGGCAGTTCCAAAAACTGATTCTGGAACACATGAGCACTTGCAAATTTAATGGAAGTCAAGAGCTGTAGATAAACATTATGTGGGGATAATGTTAGGACTACCATTAGTGAACAAATGTGTTCACAATGACAACTTCTTAGAATTGACAGATTTGGTTTAGCTTGCATGTACACCTACAAAATCCTTAGATTCATCCAAAGTTTGAAATTGGACCATCTAAGTTTGTCCTCTGCTATGGGCACAAAAGCAGTTTAAAAATTTATGGATTTTAAAAGAAGCTAAACAATTGGCATACAAGACAGCTTCCCATTGATCTGTGTGCTTAATAAAGCTAAATGTTAGGAAGACTAATGTACCGTACTGATGTTTTAGGAATTTCATTAGCGTATTTGAACGACTATCATAACTCACTCACCTCTGCTGAGTTTATGAGCCATGGGTTTTCTCCAGCTCATAAAATCATCTTGCTTAGCACAATACAGTGACTGATAGCATCAGAGATGAAACTTCATGAAGCAAGGTGACTTTTTTCCCTTCTTTTTTTTTAATGAGTTTTGTAGGACAATGCAGAAAAAACTGCTGGATAAGAATCCAATGAAATGCTATCCTGACTTAGTAACAAGATAAATACAAATATCCTGGGTCTACTGGTCTTTGTAATGTTGAATGTAAACTGTGACAATGTTAGCTTCTGAACTATTGAGAATTTATTTCTGTTTTTCTACCTTTTTAAGTGTAGTACACATGGCATGAAAAATCACCACTGGAAATAGCAATGTGGCTTTCTCTCACTGGGTCTTTATACTGAACTTTCATTTTAACATTTTGAAATGAAGAACATTTATAATTTGCCTTTATGTGGAATAAAAGAGGGTAGCTTCACATCTGTACACATTTTCTCATTACAAGCGTCAAAACCATTAATTTTTAAACAGTATTCTTACCTCTTTCTAGCCATCTTATAATGCAGATATCATCTTAAGTAATCATTCAAGTCTCCCTTTATCCATAGATCAAAAAAAGGATCCAAAATATGTGTTTTCTGAAGTATTGTGTTCCAATTACCACAAAGGCGACCCTAAAGGAACAGCCCAAATGTAGATCCTTATAATGAGATAAGATTAGATATGTTTAGACCTAGTTGTTCTCCTTCTTATCCCTGAAGTAGAATCCACATCTTCAGCCATCACCTGCAAAGTATTGTAAAAGGTGTTTTAGACCTGGTTCCAAACAGTTAGTTCCGTGAGTTTATGTGGGTACAGAGTAAAATGAGGCTTTTGAAATTAACCTTCGTATTTTATCAATGCTCACATTTAGTTCCAGCTCAGATGCCTTAGTTAAAATTTACCTTGTGACTATGTGCCAAGTAAATGGCTTTGATGCCCAGAGTGCATGTAATTTTTAAACAAAAGTTACATTATTTCTGTGTCGTGACTCTTTCATCAATTAAAAGTACCCCTATGAAAATCTCTTCTCCATCACTCTCTTTTAACACCAGGATGAATTTATTTTCATTTTCAGTTATGCAGTTACCTAATTTAGCTCTGTGAAAATGTTCACTTCCTTTAAAATATAATTTAAGACTAGCAAAAGCATCCTTATATGCTATCCTTGAGTATATTTGGTGTTTTAAGGCATCCTTCACCACATGACAAGACGCAAGTATCCTTAGTTCAATAGCCATTCCTGAGACTGAGAATTTTAGTTACATATAACTTTTATATTGTTTTTATAATTGCATTTTATCAATTTATTCTCCAAGTTTTCTCACTGCTAAACATGTTCCTCTTTTTTTTTTTTTCTGTTGCCTCTAATCAGGACATCTACATTTATACTGTTTTGGGTAAGGGTGCATGTATAGTTACGATTTCAGTTATGGGATTAAATTTAACTTTTCCTCCTTTTCTCTAAGATTAAAAGTAGCAAAGAATTTACTAACATCTGCTAAAGATCTAGATCCAGCTTGCCAAATTAAATGCTATGCCTCCTCTGCATATGTCATACAATTTCAGATACTAACACCTTTACCAGACCGAAGCTTCCATAATTTGCAAGAATATCTTAGTTTGTTGAGAGCTAAATTTTTACTAAGGGAATGGGATTATCTTGTATCTGTTGTTGACTGAGTTCATATTGCATTCTTTATTTTCCTTGGATTCAGTCATGAATTTCAGATAAGTAGGACTGTAGTTTCTGTCCTATATTCCAAGTTACTAATTCTGACTTAGTCTAATAATCCCTGAATCTATAAAATACTTGTATGTCACAAAAAAATAATGCATATTAGAAAGTAATAGAGATATAGAATAATATTAGGATACAAAGTAGATTAATAAGTTTTTAATTTTTATTATTTTGTAAATCTTTAGTTTAAAAGTTCCTGTATATTAGATGCTTTTCTTCTAGATACTTCTTACCCATAATGCTGGTTATTTTACTTTTCAAAAGTGCTTTCTATTAGTCTAAACCTAACTAAGTCCTTCTGTGCTTAAACTTGCAGAAGATCTCTTTTTCTTGGAAGGGTAATCACATCTTTATGCAATAACTATAAACAAGCATAAAGCCTTAATGAGAAAATATAATCTTGGGTAGAGTTTTTGGGTTTTCTTGACCCCTATGTGCTATCACTACAACAGCTGACTTTCCCTCCATTTTAGAATAGACTCATAGAATGATTTGGGTTAGAAGAGACCTTAAAGATTATCTAGTTCCAAGCCCCCTCCTGTGGGCGGGGACACCTTTCACTAGATCATGTTGCTCAGAGTTCCATTCAACCTAGTCTGAAACACTTCCAGGGATGGGGCATCAGTGACATTTTTGAGCAAGCTCTTCCACTGCCTTACTGCCCTCACAATGAATTATTCCTTCCCAGTATCTAATCTAAATCTTCTCTTAGTTTGAACCCATTGCCCCTTGTTCTATCAGTACATGTTCTTGTAAATAGTAGTTTTCCACATTTTGCATCTATAAGGGATGCAAAAGAATCTGATGGGTCTTAAAGTTTCTCTTTTGCACAAAGAGCTGCAGCCATAAAAAATGACTGGAACTGACAATGCTGCGAGAAGGACTTAGCATTGTTGGGATTACAGACTTGTGCTTCAAGTAGCACAATTGCCTAGCAAAAACAGACAAATTACCCAAGGAAAGGCAAAGTCAAAGATCAGTAATTCTAAGCTATCACCTGAACTAAGGCTTTCATGAATGCAGAGAAAATTTGGAAGCATTTTAAGTGGAATTTTTCGATATCTGTATTACTAACCAAGGCTTAACTGATAGAAGAGACAGCTAGGAACACATTGTACATCACTATGGTAACAGACACCCTAAAAACAATGTAATGGCAGTAGATTTAGAGTCATTGAAGAATAAAAGAGCAAAATATAATGAACAGTATATAAGTAATGCTATTGCATACAGCAGCTACAGCAAATTCTCTCTTCTGCCTGAGGACAGTATGTAGCTTCACTTTGTAATTTAGGGTGAGAAGTCACCGAGTTGCTACATCTGCACCAAAGATTTTGGAAAGATTTGAAACTTTTATGAAAATTCAGAAATTAAAGAACCATAGAATCACCAGGGTTGGAAGAGACCTTTAAGATCACCAAGTCCAACCATCAACCCAGCACTACCATGTTAACCCTTAAACTGCCAAACCCTATCACCTCCTTGGGCAACCTATTCAAACTCCTCACAACGCTCGCAGGGAAATTTTTTTTCTAGTATCTAATCTGAATCTCCCCTGTCTCAGTTTAAGGCCATTTCTTCTAGTCCTCTCACTGCAGACACAGCAGGAGAGACCTCACTACCCCTCCTGTCCAGTAGTTATACAGAGCGATGAGGTCACCCCTGAGCCTCCTCTTCCTCAGCCTAAATAAACTCAGCTCCTTCAGCCATTCCTCCTAAGACATATTTTATATCTAGACCTTTCACAAGCCTTGTTGCCCTTCTTTGGACATACTCCAGTGCCTCGTGGCCCTTTTTCAAGTGAATGGCCCAGAACTGAAAACAGCACTCAAGGCAGGCAATATCACTTCCATAGTCCTAGTGGCCACAAAATTCTTGATACAGGCCAAGACACCACTAGACTTATGGCCACCTGGGCACACTGCTGGCTTGAGTTCAGCTGGCCCATATTCAGCTGTCAGCCAGCATTCCCATGTCCCTTTCTTCTGCAAAGCTCTCAAACTACTCTGTCCCCAGCCCACAGAGCTGCAGGGGATTATTGTGACCCAGGGGCAGACCTGGTGCTTGGCCATGTTGAATCTCATTAAGCTGTCACTGGCCCATGGATCAACTCTTTCCCTACCTCTGTAGAGCCTTCCTACCTTGGAGCAGATCGACACTCCCACGCAACTTGGGTGATTCCTCCTACTGTAAAGAAGACATCTAAAACATGTCAGAGGCCCATTCTTGCTACATCAACCATTTCCCTGGAATAAGGGAAGTCTGGATCATTTCTGGAATGTATATGTCTGGAGTATGATAACTGTGAATGATGCAAACCTCTTCTAAACTATGTATGATGTTTTAGGCATGAAATCAAAGATGTTCTTCTAATTTGCTGAATAGGTTTTTGTTGTTTTGTGGGGTTTTTTGTGCATTTTTGTGGGGTTTTTTGGTTTGTTTCTTTTGTGATTTTTTGGAGTTTTTTGTTGTTTTTGATTGTTTGGTTTGCTGGTTGTGTGGGGCTTTTTTGTTTGGGGGTTTTTTGGTCTTGGTGGTGGTTGTTTTGTATGGAATAATGACCTATTCCAGGACAACTATATTAATTACTGGTTTTCCTTACCCATCACTTTTTCAGTTAGATTTCAACTTTTGACTTCTATATATTTCGACATTTTTTAATAAATAAGATTGCAGACACTGTGTAGCAAATATAACTCTGCTAATTAACTTGTTACATACTCTTTTGAGGCCCTTTAAAGTTTCTTTTGTACTGGCAGGAGTGCCCTAACAGCAAATTGGAATTTTGGACTTAGAAGAATAGATGTTTTGGCCAAAGACCATGTAATATGAAGAGAAAAAATCAAAGAAAAGAAAATTTTTGTTTTTTGGAATAGAAGAAACGTCATAAATTCTTTTTTTTTTGTGATTATTATAGTTATTGTTATAAACTTATGGACATAAAATAAGCCAGAGGAAAAAAGCTCTTGGAGTCAGTAGAGGGAGCCATGTTCATATGCAGTTTATTACATGCCGCTGCAAAGCTTTCTAAAATAACCCAGCTGATGAACAAATGAGGTTTTTTTTTTTAATTTGCTGCAGTATCCTTACATAGAAAGAGAATGCAATATGGAAAACACCAGACTCTTTCCTGACCGAATATGTTAGTAAAGTGAGGGATCACAGTGATAACAACATTAAGGTGCAGCTGCAACCTTAGATTTGCTGTATTCTATGATTTTTAGATTTACCAAGGGATTTAAGTACTTGATATTAACCTCCTGGGTATTTTAGTGTGCAGGTTCCAAAAAACACAAGGAGAGGAAAAACCTGCTGTACCAATGCTTACATCTGTCAATAGCTTGGCAGCTGCTTTCATGTTCAGCTTTAAAGTTTCTGAATACTTTTATATAAAGAATTTTGGTTTAGGGATTGCCTTTTCAGTAATCAGTGACTAGTAGGTTTATTTTTTGTTGGTTGGTTTTTTTTTTCTGAAAATATAACTAGAGAACCCTTAGGTATTCTCACTGCTGAAATATTTATACCACAGGAAGATTGAATTCCCAGTGAAATGCAGTTGCAGCCATTTTCTCTGAAAACACGGCTGGAGCCCTTTCATGGGGATAATGAAGGTGAGTTCTTCACACTGAGAGGAACATTAAAATAGGGATTTGAGATCTCACACCATGGGTAAAGAAGGGGGAAGGGAACACAGCAGCTGTAGTACACGTAGTAATAAATATCATTCTTGCACAAACCCTTTTTCATTTTGACAGAGAGAAGTAAGGCACTGCTCATTAGCTATTACTGTATGAAAGGACTCAGCCCAGTGCCAAGAACGCCTGCCATGCCACTGTACCGTAAGGCATAGTGCAAGAATTACAGCTTTCAGGTTCTCTACACTGAGTGAGGTATGATTTATGGTGTTGAGTTGCTCTTCAACACTAAGAATAAGGAAATTGTGTATAAAAGGGTGGTGCAATTTTAAGATCTGTTGATGCTGTCACTAATACAGATGTATGAGGAAAGTGCAGCGGTGTTTAGGAGTAAGAAGAAAAGTGACTTAGGAGAAAAAAATTTTCAGAAGCTGAACTTTATTCCTAGGGAAATCAGTGAACTTGTGTTTTAACTATGCACATAAATACACATAGAGGTATACTTATCTGTGGGAACTATTCCATGTTTAGTTTTCTGTTCACACCTGTGGAGATAAGGCTTCCCTATGTTAAAGCTTCATGGGAGTACTTTTAAAGAAACAAACCCTAAACAAGAACAAGACTGTTCTCCCCACTCTTCTGTAAAAGCTATGGAAATTACAGCATTAGTAAAAAGCATCACTCTCATGAAAATACCTAGTATCATAGGTTAGGCAGAAATTAAAACTATAGATATGTAAATTCTATATCACAGTTTATTTCTATTTTTGTTTCAGTATTTTTCTTCTTACAGTCATCACTATATGTCAAATCATATAACTTGAGCTCAGATTTTTTCAAAAAGATCTACCCACCCTATTTTTTTTAATATTCCCTTTCTTTTGTGATTTTTAGCAGTTATCTTGTTTTGACCCTAATTTATTGAAACTGTTAGTCTAGTATTTCTATGGCATAAAGATTAATCTATTTAAAGTTCAACAATAAGGTACTTAAAAAAAAATTATAGTAGATTTCACATGTTCTTCATCTTTTGTGAGGGAACTTATGGATCCAGACCTGTCAATTTCTGATTCAGCATGGATGTAAGCATTGCAGTTTCAAGGAAAGCAACAAATTTCCTGTGGCTCATGCTCTCATTGTAGGAGTGGCTATTGTATCCATACAGATACATAACACTTGTATACTCAGCAGTATGAAGTGATTTGTTCTAAGACAGAATACCAAGTTAATAAATGTCTTGAATAAAATGGATTTTTTAAAAGGTATAAGGCATAAAGGATTAAAGATTTTTCAAATTTCATGGTAACCTGTTGCAGGAAATAATCTGCCTGTGTATTTTTCATACTACATAACACTGGAGATCCTCTTCTAGGAACCTTGCAGTAAACTTGCATAACATTTATTTGCCCACTCTGTTTTAGAGTTGTGCATTAAATTTTCATTTTAATAAAGTTACTCTTGATATTTGGAAGGTACAAAAACTCTTCCTAGCTGTGCTGCAAATGTAAGCCTATGAAAAATAAGAGCATAATTTTTTTTAGACTAGGCTGGACAGGAATGCTTTGATTATAGACACATTTTCACATTTTGTCTTAGACTCGTATATCATAACTGCACAATCTTCCCATTTTGAATTCTGGGACTGGAGCAGATGGCAGAGATGTATTTCAAATAATGGTACTTGACATATAGTGTCTATAAATAGCTACACAGCTACAAGGTGTTATTTGTAATTTTTCTCTCTTGGGAAGAAACTAGAAGTTCTCTGTCACTTCATAATTGTTCTTGAAATTCTTCACCAATGCATAATTTTTTGAAATTTTTGTCTTAAGGTAAAATGACAAATATCAAGGCAGATGTTCTTTTGCATGTTACTGGATTCTGAAATGTCTCCACAGCCTAGTCATAGAATCAATTCCTGCCACATATTATGCACACATAGGTAGTCATAGAGAAAAAATATGAGACATACATTCTCCAATTTTATAAAACATTTCTTAAATTTATTTGCAATGATAAAGGAGTCTACCAGAAAAATAAATTGGTTTTCTACCCAAGAAAAACTACATAAATGATAAAATGGATTATGTATCTTACTGAGCGAGCTTATATGTTAAATAATTTTCCCTTCAGCTCATTGATGCAATGATTTAAAAAAAAAACCAAAACTGGTTCTTAAATTATACTGAAATGTCAGCTATGGAGGGGAGAGAGTTGTACACCATACCAAAAATAATGTTTTGGTTTTATGTCACTGGTGGGTGCTCTTTGAGAGAACAGTTAGTTCTTGTTTCAGGCAGAAGAAAAATGAAAAATAGTCTTAGACATCTTAGTTTATAGTAATATAAAATAAAAACTAATGCTTCAGAATCTTAAGCCAATTTCCATACGTTGTATTCTGTTCCAGTATTGGTATTGTCATGTTTTCAATCAAGGTTAATGCAAACAAAGCAAAAAAACTCAGAAAATCAGGGACAAGTTATGCAAAAACTCTCGCTGAAAACAAGTAAGAATGAACAGACTGTGTGATTTAAATGTTCTTTTAAATTTTTGGCAGCTTGAGATTTACTTTATATCCCATTTGCTCCTTATTCTTTTAGTTATAGTAAGCAGGTAATGCTTTCTTTGCTGTGAAAAATGCTGCTGTTGCCAACTTTGTCATCTAAGCTTCATTTTTACAGTTCTAGTAGCATCAGTTTGTCAACATAAAAGCTAAAATATTCTGAACTCAATCGGCTTTCTCAGGCTTGTCTCTGGAGATGGCATTAAGGGGTTTGGATAACCTTATCTGTTCAATACTGAGGATGTTTCTAGCTTCTGCTAAGTGCTCTCCAGTGATTCCTTTCAAAACTTTTAATGGGCAGCAATATGTCTGTCTGATCATATACATACTCCTTACCACATCATCCTAGAGACTTTTTAAAACAGTCGTGCTACCCTTTCAGCCAGTTTATATGGCCCAATAACAGTAGCATAACAGGGGAAAAAAGCCTCAGACATTTAATATGACTCTTCATTTTGGGATAGTTATTATTGGACTTTTTAGGAGGTATAGGCAAGTTGAAGTGGACTGCCTCCAGGAAAAAAAATAACAAACCAAAAAACAAACAAAAAGCCAAAACAAAACCAAGAAGCATATCATGCAAGAAAACTCTTTCATACTCAGAAAGTTGAAAAACATCGCATTAATAAAGAAATATGGTGTAGAACAAGATTCACATTTGAACAACATCACTTATCTCACACAGCTTCAAAGAATAGAATTTAATATTTTATGAGATTATGTAGATTTGTATTGGGAAGGTTACTTGTATTAGGAAGTACTATTTCTATTGTTGGATGCATATTGAATTATTTCAGTGAAGTGGAACAGCTCTGATTGTGTTACCAAAAAATACCCCAAACAATTTTTAAATGCAAATTCCAGTTACAATACACCAATTTTTTTTTAGTTCTGCAGACAGCATGCTATCCTTTAGGATTTTAAATTAGTGCACAGACAGATTTGAGGTTAAACTTAATGCAATGACATTTCCATTTTATGTTTTTCAAAGCAAATTAACAATTTTGCCAGTGTTACGATTGTATTTTCTGTGATTGCACTGGTGGGACTCTCATTTAAATTAGAATGTTTTATCATCTACTTCTTCAGCAAAATCATACTCTAACATTTTGATATACAACTTTGGGAATCAAAAAAGATGGGAAAACTAGCATTCTACCTTTAGCACTGTCTTTTTCTACTAATTTAATTTTATAATGGTGCCTTCTGCATGAAAAATGGATTTTTATTTTCCCTTGAGGTAATTCTTTACACAGACAACGCAACAGAAGAGTTGGCCTGCTGTGATAGAACTACAGCTACTCTTAGCTGATGCAATGCCTGTGGTAGTGGCCTACCCTCTATTAAGAAAATGTGTATTTCTGACATTAGCTCATTTGTAAGTTTAAAAACCTTGGATGGAAGTCTACACTCAAACTAATATAACTCCAGAACTTTCTTAGAGGGGTAAAAAATAGCACAATTGAGCTTTAAAATGACGATGGTGGGTTCAATCCCTGTCAGGAATGAACGCCAAGCATGCAACAAATTGCAGCTTTTGATTAATATGACACTGTTTGATGGTGCAGCACAGAAAGTGTGGGCACAGTCTTTCCTTGGAAGGAAAATATGCAGAGAAAAATGGATTTCTTTACATAGGGAAAAAAAAAAAAAGCGTTTCTGTGCACAAGCAGACAACTAGTTTTGATTTTGTTCCCAGGCATTGTCAAATGCAAAAAAGCATAAACAATGTAAGGAGTAGAGCCTTGGTTGAGTCTTTATTAAGTTATACACAGTAGAATTTATTTTCCCATTTATTTTTCTATTTAAATATTCAAGGACTGCAAGGAGATTGATGCAGATGTTAGCTCAGAGGCATTTTGCTAGGATAAAATAAAATGTGCAATGAAAACTATGAACACTGACTTAAGATCTTGAACATGCTGATCCCACACAGCTCCTCCAAGAAACCAAATGCAGTGGCCCATCTAATATTTTATGACTCAAACTGCTATTCAAGCATTTCTATGGAAATATTTGGAAGATATACTTGCATCAACTGACTCAAAATTCTCATATTGGACTGGGGAGACAATATTTTAAATAAGCTAGAAAAATAACTAAAAACATCTTAACACCAAAATAACAACAAAACCAAAAGCAAGGCAAAACAAAAAAAACCACAAACCAAAAATTAAACTTAAGTGTATTTTCTGAACATGCTCTGAAAAAAACCCAAAAACAAAACCAAAAAACCCTGTAAACATCCCTTCATTTGTGATAGAACTGTTGTTAAATAGAGTGGGAAGGGATGTTAAGGTATCAGCTAGTCTGTCTTTTAATGAAAGCAGAATCAAGTAAAATTAAGGCAGGCATTTTTCTATCCATTGCTTAAAATATTTCTTTGCTACCTTTACAACATCCAAAATTATTTAAAAACTCATTAAGTGTTTTAATCACGTCACTCATTAAAAGATTTTCTCAACTACTGTCTATACCAACGGATCTTTGTCTCAGCTCAGTTCTTCACTTTTCTGTTCTGAGTGAAGGGAGAGCTTACTTCTTTGTGGCCATCTTTTTTTCTTGTAACATTTTTTCGTTGTGTCTATGTCTCAGTTTTCTTTTTTTCCAGGCAAACCCACATATTCCAAGCTCTTCTTTGAAATACGGACAAGTATAATAAAGCATGGGCATCACAGTGCCACGCTGAACTCCCTAGCCTTTAGCTGCAGTGAAAGCTGTTTCAGAGAGAGCAGTCACAGTCTTTCACTGAATGCTGACCCATTGGCACATCTCACCTTCACACTCAGTGCATAAAAGGGATAAGGATAATTTCCTCTTCAGTGTACAAATGCTGTCTAGCAAAAGGTATTCCACAATATGAATCTTTTCTTCTTCGTTAAGTCAAAATGTTATGTGATGTAGAGACTGACCCACGTTGCCCAGATGAGAATTTATTAAAAAACACCATAACAATTTTTTTCCATAAAGCTGATGGTACCACATGCAAAAATATTACTTCTTCCTGGAGTTAAGTATTAAAATCTAAGGAGATTTCAATATAAGCATGGATCAATTTTTCATCTTGCTCATGTATGTGCTACTATAAAATCTGCCTCTTCATTCCTTTCTGTGGCTTTAACATCTTGGAAACATATATCTTTGCTTCTTCATTAAAGTAGTGGTGAAAATGGTTTTGTGAATCCCAACTATGGCAGATCGGTCAAAACAAAACTTTTATTTTCACTTTTAGACTTAAGGAAATTAACAGCAAGACAAGATTTCGGAACAAAATGTGTTATGGATGGTATCAAAATACAGTCTCCACAATAGAAGCCTTAGAGAACTTTCTTCTTCAAAGAATCACAGATGAAAGTGATAAACACTTGAATGGACAAGAACATTGAGAACATGAAAGAGAAAACTAGGAGAAATTCTTTATGGGGAAAATTTGGCAAAAGAAATGAAAAATTTATGCTGACCTGGTATTTCAATAGGTCTCCATTGATTGAGATACTCAGCCATGAATAGATAACCCAGGGACAGTTATGGTCCTATTTTATAAATCATGTTTCACATAAAAGAAGGAACTTTTCTGTGGAGAAAGAGTAGAATTATCATGTAACCAAACAGCTGCAAATATAGAAAAAGTTATAAATATAGAATTACAATTATAGAGAAAGCTGATTACCCATCCTGATTGTCTGAATAAGAAATATCCATGCTACTTCCAGGGAGTTTCATCCATACTCAGATTGTAGGCAACCTATTGCAACTACATGGATTTTACTGTAAAAAGGAAGAAAATATGAGAATTTTAGCTGTCTTCACAAGCATGTGAGCTTTTGACATTTTTTCTCCTGTAACACCACTGGAGATAAGGGGATCCATAGAATTAAGACATCATGCATTGCAGCATTGCTCTCTCTGCTCCTCAGTTGTTATTCTGCAGTTTCCAATCAGTGGGTCATGGTCCTGAGCATGCTCCCTCCTCACCACGAGGGTTTGCAGGTGTAGTACAGTTGGGTCACCTGGGATCAAGCTAATGAGAAAGAGCAGGCTGAGAAAAGTCTTTCTTCTCTGCTCAGGAACTCAAACACTCCTTCCTAGCTTGCCCGAGCTGCTTGTCAGTGTGCTAAGCATAGTTGCTCACCTTGTGGAGGCCAACCTTGATTTCCCAGCTTGAATTTGGTCCTGCCTGGACACTTTGGACTTGTCTGTCTATTTCTAGGCTCCTGACTGGCATCTGTCACCATCCATATGCTGGACTTGTTTCCTGGTTGGGCACTGTGGGGACTGTGTTCACAGGACCCACAGAATTACCCATATTGTGAGGATTTGATTTGTTTTGCTTCTGCAGATTGTCTAGTCTGACACTCCTGCTAAGGCAGGATCACCCTAGAGCAGGTTGCACATGTGGGTTTTGAATGTCTCCGGAAAGGGGGACTCCATGAACCCCACGGGCAGCCTTTTTCAGTGCTCTGCCACGTTCAATATAAAGTTCTTCCTCATGCTGAGGTGGAACTGCTGTTTTAGTTTATGACCATTGCTCTTCATCCTGTCACTGGGCACCGCCAAAAATGATGTGGCACCATCCTCTTGATACCATTATTTGAGATATTTATAGGCTTTGATGAGACCCCCTTTCAGTCTTCTAGATTTAAGGGATTCACTGAATTGTTGCCCAGTCACCCTCCCACAGCCTTGCCTTCTGGCTCTGTACTCTGCCCAAACTCCCTGGTCCCTGACACAGAGTGTGGGATCTAACAGGATACAGCTACCCCAAACAACATGGCATGAAGGTTACACATGCCATCGTGTAAGACTTAGTCTGGAGTCTTATGAATGTGATAATATGGATGAGACCAGTCAACTGTTATGAATTTAACTAGTGTTAAATTTATAAATGAACATATATAGGGAGTGAGAGAGGTCAGGTTATTTATCCTGCACTATTTGAAGTTAGGACTGGCAAAAGTCTGAGTATGTTGTCACACAGATTTGGGTCAGAGGGACATTTAATTGCTGTGGGTTGTCACATAACTCTGCCAGGGGACATGGTACAAAGGCAGGAAGAACAAACTGGGAATGTGATGTGATAGGGGCACTTGGTGTTGGAACTTAAAATGATTGTGTCAGGTTGTTCATTCAGGTTGTCTTCTGGAGTTCAGATGAGCTCATTGGGGTTGGACAAGGAGTCAGCCCTGGGCTGGAGGAAGCACCTGGACATGGGGAGTGCTAGTGGAACAGGATGGGCAGACCCTGACAGAAGGGCCTCTCCTAGTTACACTCAGCCTCCAGAGAGCCAGGGGCAGTGGGACAGCTCCAGGCATCAGATATATCCCTGAGGATAGTGACAGGCTGAGGCTGCACCAGGATATAAGGGTGGGCCTGGCTCACCAGGGGGATGGCTGGACAGGACAGGGCAGTGGGAGCTGGAGACCAGCTCTGCTGCTGCATCCATGGGACAGATGACAATGGCACTGGGAGGTGCCATGGGATCCTGGGCTGTGGGCAGGGAGAGCCCTGATGAGGCTGGATAGGGACAGTCAGTCCTCAGGACCCTGTCACCTAAGTAAAACTTCCACACAGCTATTCATTTTTATAATATATTGGGAGCTGATTCTCTTGTACATCATTTAAAAAATTTTCACTACCTTTTACTTTTTCATTACACAGACCAGATTTCAAAGTAATATGCGGATTTCTAACCCCTGTATTTGTGGTGGTGATATGCTGTTTATCTTTTATTGATAATCCTGAGCTCCCAGTCTCAAAAATGTTTCTTAGCTCTGGTACAAATGCTGAGTCCCTGTCGGAAAGAGAATGAGCAGAAATTCATCAGAAAGCAAGTGGTTGCTGTGATAAAAGGAATGTCATCATGACAGAGGAAAAGAGGAATAGACAACTGACACTGCAGATTAATTCATAACATCACAGAATCAATCACTGAGGTGTGAAAAGTACCTTAGACAGGGGCAGCCATCAGTACCAGATTAACACTTCTCTTAGCTACTCCAGATTTTCTCTCAAAAAATAATACAGGTGCTAGTGGTAAAAAGATGCCTTACTTATTCAGTATCTCAGCTCTTAAATATTCAGATTTCCCTTCTGTTTTATAGGCAGTATGTATGCCTTCATTTAAATTATGTATTCTATTTTTTCCATTTCCTTTCAAACTGATGTATGCTTTATTAAATATTTTTAGGTATTCTATGCTTGTAGAGCTTTTAGGTGTTCATTTTTGGCACCTTATTGTTTTGGCTGGAAAAATAAGCAGTAACAGCCCAGTTTCACACCTCAGCAAATAATCTGCAATTAAATCATCTGGACAAATGAAATGAGTTTATATTCTTCATGAAAAAGGTGGCTGAACTTCTCTCTAATTTGTAGGTAATTTATCATTTTCCTTTTTATTTTCAGGATTTGACAAGTAGGAATTTTCTACTTTCTGCTTCACAAAAAATGTATAATTGTGTTAGGTATGCTGTAGATGACATACTTTGAGAATCAATACGAGAGCAACTACAAACTACAGCCAATTCTTTTCACTTTAAAAATTGGATTTTCCCCATTTTCCCTCTTTCTGTAGGCAGAAGGAAGTGGTAGGTATTTAAACAAGAAAATCCTAAAAATCTTTGAGGTTTTATTTCAGCAGTTCTTGTGCATTGTTTGAACCTCTCACCTGCTTGACATCTGTGTCTGTAGTATTCATTCAGTGTATATTTACAGTCTAGAAAAACTCTCTTGTAATTGTGCATACGTTGGGAAATGATATCACGGTGATTTAGTAGCAATTTATGAACACTATTCTAAGCTTCCTGAAGTGGACTCATACCTTATATATTGAATGTGGAAGTTGCAGCACTTGAACATATAATTTTTCTTAATGTAAACAGCCTTGAGTGTCATGATTAGGATGACAATGATTTTCAGTTAACTGGCTTTCATTAATCCAGCACAAACACAATGGGACAGTTCCAAATTACAAATTACAAATTATAGGAATATTCATGTGAACACTTCAAACACTACAAACTCTGTCTTCCCCTTCCCTATATTTTTTACCCCTTTGCTATTTTCTCCTGTTCTGTCACTTTAGAAGAGTATCAATCTAAAAGACTGCCACAGATCCTGAGTTTTCCTGTGACTTCATGGGCTTAGTTTTTATGCGGTTCTATTCAGACTGTGGCTACATCTGAAATTTTAAGGTCTCTGATGTTTTTTGAAGGTATGTGAACTGCTTACTTTTAAATTCATACCTACACTTTCTGCCAAAGAAGTGAAAATGGCACATAAAAAGTATTTAATTGACAGGAGCAGGTCTGAGGTTTCTTCTTGCCTGTTATAAAATAATAACACATAAAAGCCATCCAGCCATCCATCAGGACATTTTTCTTTATTTGTTCAGGTAAAGACCAGAGCTATTATTTCAGATGACCGTTGGTTATTGCAACCAAAGGTACTGTTCAAATTAGCCCACGAACAGCTTTATGTTACACAGGGTAAATGATCTGCAAAGTCATGATACTCAAATCCAAAGTAATCTCTGGTTTTATTTCCACAAAGCTAATCTCTTGATTGGCATAATGAAGCATTTTGAGTTATTATATTAAAATATTGTAATTATATTCTAACGTTCAAGGTTAAAACTAAAAAAAACCACCAAACTTTCATAGACATTTCATAGAAGCTAATGTGCTTTACTTGCAATTTCACGGAGTAATATGATGGTAACAGCAGTGAAGATTAAAAATAATGGAAGTTTCTTTTGATTGCTTATTGCAAATTCTTTTCCTCTGAAGTCTTACATGTGAGTTCAAACAGGCCATCTGCAGGAAAAACTTAGGACTTAGAGTTGTTTTAAATAAATTATAGGGTAACACTACCCTTTACTTTGTGTCACTGAGTAACTGGAATTATCATGGATTTCTTATTGCTATTGCCTAAATCTTCAATGCAGTGTATGTTCATTAAATTAGGAAACTATAGGAGAAATTTTAGTTGTTAAAAGTCTGGAAAATGGAAACTTTTCTCACTCAGGAATCCAAAAAATGTAAACAGATTCACCTCAATTTAATTAGGCATTTTACTAAATTATAAAAAATTGTAGGTAATGCTTCAGATTTGCCATGTCTACATTCACTTTCTCAATTTTTAGTAACAGTCTTTTAAGACTGGGAAGATTATTAGATGTCTAATAGCTTCCAAATCCACTATTATTTCAGCCAGCCCTTTTGAATTCTCATAATGACATTCCCCAAAACTTTGTCTTGATAGAGGACAAATATTCAATAAAACAGCTCAGTGAAGTACTATGTAGATTTTATGATAGTGTAGTTTTTTCCCAATTTGCATGTTCACCCTGACTATCTAGAGCAGGTAAAAAAGCAAAGTAATTCCGTTTTCTCCATTTTATATTATTCCATCCCATTTGACTGTAGAGACAGTTCCAAGGAGTGATCCTCTAAGAGAGACAATACCTATTTGCTTGGTTAGTGTTTGCTTCACATCTCAAGAACAAGCTGTTCAGAGCATGTGTGAAATTCTGTCTGCCTGCAAGTCAGTGAGAAAGCTCCCACTAATTTTACAGAAGTTACAATTTCTTGAGAGGATTCAGCACTCACCAGACTTATAGCAGACTATAGCCCTAAACACTTCCCTTGCTACCATTAGTACCCCAGAAAATATCACTGTCCCCTCTAGAGCAAGTGTGTAAAATCTTTTCAGTAGTAATATTAGGTGATCCTATCCTTTACCCACAACAGGACCACCACAGCTGTCTCACCCTTTCTACTTCTAACTTATTTCTTTCATGCAGAAAAAACCTGACCTCTGACTTCCACTTTCCAGAGGAACCTCCCCTATATTCAGCCTAGACAAATGTTAAGTGCAACAGATCTTTCTGGAGACTAATCAAAACAAATCCATCTGGCCAAAGAACACTGGATACCTGTTTCATTTGCAGACTTTTGCTGGACTTCAATCTAATGTTTGTTCCAAGACGGATGAAAGCAGGGTGTTCTGTCACTATCAGGCTTGCAGGTACAGTATATGGAGCATGATGTCTTACTGAAGTATATTTGCAATTTTTTCTCAGCTCTCACTTTGGATTTTAACATATTTTAAAATAAAAGAGTGTCATGTAGGTATGAATTTAAAAGTAAGCAGTGTTCACATACGTTTTCACCACGCCTATGCATCGGGAATTGTAAATAGTTCAACTGTCAATAAAAAGAAAGTTTCCTTACTTTACAGATGTGTTTATTTCTTTCAACAATTGGAATGACACATAATGGAAACTGCACTTGGAAAAGCTTGATTCAGTCACAGCATTCATTTGCTGCAGCCTATGACTCCTTAACCTCAAAAAATGGCTGATTTGAACCCTACACATAAGCACATTTAAATGTCATAACCTACTCATTAGTGGGAAGAACAGAAAGATTAAAAATATCCAAAGAAACCCTAAGTGAAGATTGATTTTGTATGCACTTGCTCACACATATCTTAGAGTTACAATACCACAGCTAAGAATAATTACTGAGGAGGAAAGAAAAGGACAGAGAGCTGAGATGAACTCTGTGAAGTTCAAATGTGCAAACCCTCTCTGTTCCAGAAGTGAAGTGACATTCTCTGACTTGAGTTGGAATTTGCATAATGTAGGAAAGCTTGTTTCTTATCTTCACATAGTTGTGCTTGCTCTGGAATTATCAATTTTCAAGGAGCATTTCAAAATGTATGCAAAAAAGGGCTGCTCTTGAAACTCTGTAATCTCATATCCATTTGGAACACACATCAGGGGTTGGCTAAACCTTTGACTCTCCCATGATACTGCTTACATGACAATGATCGACTTCTTAAATAGCCACCGCAGAAAAATAATTAATGGCAGGTTTAGAAGAAACAGAAATTGCTACAGAAATCAACTCAATGTTTGAAAGCAAATCATGTTTTGATACAAGGTCATACTGTCCAGATATGTGTTGCCAATGTCACATATCTTGGAAGAACTATTTCAGAAAGCACAGGTGTGCATCAAGCAAACAAAGCTATTTTAAGTGTCTGTGTTTGCTTTTCCAGTGCAGCATATTTCTATATTGTTTTCATCTGTCCATGTGGAGTCTGCAAGGAATAAGGAAGATTAAGCTGAAGATATCATCAGTAACTGCAGGTACACAGAGAATTTGAAGAGTCCTGTGACTTATATTCTTTGTCTCACATTCTATGATAACATGAACATTGTGAGTCTGAAGAATGCTTGCTAATGATGAAATTATTTTTAGAAGTTAACACAGCTGCAAAATATAATTAAGAAAAGCTTGGTTTAATTTTGGTTGCTTTTTTGGTTTTTTCTTTTTCTTCTTTTCCTTTTCTCCTTCCCCACCTTTTCAACTGAAAAGCTGAATATTCAAAAGGTCTAATTTTCAAAAAGGTGAGTAATCCAATTTCATTCATTTTCTGTAAGTACCACATTAAGAAAAACTGAATCTTTGGCCAAGTAAGCTTTTAGGCATTAAGAGACTTTCCAGTTTTGTTCCTCAATGTCTAAATCATTGTAGGCTTAGGGCTTTGATATTATTCTAATGCAATTTCTTAACTGTGTACTTCGGATGATATTCTACTTCTTCAGTAATAACAGCATTATGAGAAGAAATATGTAAGAAAGGTATTCCCATGCTGCATTAGTGAGAGGAAAGTACCATTGGCACCAGTGAGTCTGATCTATGAATAATTTTAGTGGAGGTAAGGTAAAGGATTCAAAGGTATGCAGGAAGTATCAAAAAATGTCTTCATAGTGATGCTGGAAAAAATACATTCACACAGATTCATTTATTTATGCTACAATTCAAAAGCTTATGTAATAGCATTCAACTGCTTAACATCCACTTGAATTACTGTACACTGTGACTAATGTTATTAAATAAAACCAATAGCTTTTAATGGGATTTCTCATACTTTTCCAATCCTTACTATTTCTATTGTATATTAAATTAAAAAAAATTACTGAGTTTTGGTTTGTTTCCTATGCATTTTCATCTGCAGAATTTGGTGAAAAAAATATTAACTTTCAAGGCACCTATGAAATGTGACAGAAAAGAAAAAGCATAGACTGCTTTATACCCCTATCCCCCCCTTCTTTGTACAGTTGTCCTTGGCAAGATGAAATAAGTGAAATGAATCATGGGCTGTCACCATTATTGAGCAAGTCCTGATGGCTTTAGCTCGAGGTTAAGGTTAGAAAATCTCTCTGAATATTACAGTTTGCTTTCTCTCTCTATATCTCAGGCTGAAATGTCCTTAAAATCTGCTTCTCCCTCCCTCCAAATCGATGCAATCAGACTTTGCTGAAAAATTGAAAAATTATGCTCTTCAGCTTTTGCATGTTTCTCAGAAAGCAAAGAAAAACTCTTGACATTTTTTTGAACTCCTCAGATATGATTCCATATTATTTATCCAGAGGTCCTGTTTTCACATATGAAAGCAGACTCTGCTTGTTCTTTTCCCTGGTGATAGACTTCTTTGCTGATTAACATTACTGTATTATTATCATAATAATACTACTTTTTATTTCTACACATTTTCCAATTTTTGCACATATAGAAAAGCTATTCTGGCAATTCCTTTTTTTTTTTTTTCCCCAAAGTATGACTGCAGCAGATTGAAGCATTGCACAAAAATGATGCAATAAAAATTAAAAGTATTTGTAGTGTAACAATACTGGAAACAGATATGGTTGCTATTTCAACCCATTCATTGTAAAATGAAGCCAGAAACAAATTCACAGACTGTCATCTGCTGTGATAAAATCTCAGGGCTGTTTCTAATCACCAAGGTCAAGAATCTATGTGTACAGGTCGCTCCTCTTATTTAGTTTGCTTTGACTTGTTTGACTTATGTAGAAACCTAAATTCAGAGTAGGAAGAGTGATATGGTTGGAGAGCATGACAGACACATCTGGACCTGAGAACCTGTGAGTTGCTCTGTGCCCAGTAATACAATAATATGAAAAAAGCAGAGGTTAAAAAGTAAATCAACTGAGAATAGTTACATAAATTTTCTTTGTGAAGTCAATTGAAAAGGGGCTGAAAATATCCACAATTTTACATGTGGTAAATAAATAAATAAATAGTGATAAATGTGACCTTTGGAAGTCAAGCTCTCTAGTGAAGATAAAAATAAAAAAAAAACTTTCCTTCCTAATTTAAAATTAATTTTATATAAGGTTCCTGGTGGCCTGCATTCTGAGGAAGGGAATGATGTAAGCATAAGCCAATGAAACATTTGTTTATGTGTCTGTAAATAGCTTAGAAGCATATGGCGGATGGGATACAAGATCAGGCCATTTAACTGCAAATATAGTAAAAATATTAATCTGTACTTGTGCATTCAGATCTGCTGTCTAAACAAAGGTGTCCAGTGACATCTTTTTTATGACATTGTCCCATGTATACATGTCATCTGGCTTCCCAGAGAGGACAGGTTTCCTGGAGCCTTGTGCCACATCTGACAGAATTGTGCAGATATCAGCTGCCACTATCCACATATATGTAGACAATTTAATAAAGTCCTTAATCAGTATAGATGAAGGAGCTTTAGAGCTATTCATCTGACCAAATGAAAGTGCCTAGTTTAGGGTGATATGAGCAGCTGCCAAGGTAACATTGATCCTACTGACCCAAGGCTTGCTGTAGATTCACTTTTACACTATCTGAGATACAGAGAATCTGAGACATTTCAAACTGTATTGCTTTTCTAACGATGGGCAAGTTTACATGGAATACAGTGATCCTGATGGGTCCTTTCCAACTTGAAATGTTCTCTGATTCTATTACTTTATGAAACAGAAGCAGGGTGAATACATATCTACATAGAGAGCTGTCAGTATGTGCCATTCTTTGACAAATGCAATTGAATTAGTGTGATTAAAACAAGCAGGCAGTAGAAGTGTGGGAAAAGTTTACATCCTTCATTGTACACATTTTCCATCTAGTTTTTTTTTCCCCTTTAATTCCCTTAATGCACGTTACAGTCCATTTTGTCTCCTGACAGTTTTAGTCAGGGCTTGATTCTGTTGTCATACCTAATTTTGTACATCATGAAGATGTTTGTAGGTAAACTGCTGAGCCTCTAGATGCTCCTCCAAAAGGCAATGGTTGTTGTGTAACCTTGCCACACTGTGTGAGCATTTCAGTACTTTAAGAGAACTGTGATTGCAGCATATACTTTCCTTTAGGCAAGAAAATTAACCCCTAATATTTCACAATGAAACAACAATTAAGTGTTTTGATAACTGCTCTAGCACACAAAAATAGTGGCAATTATATGTAAAACACCAATTTACACAAGGTTTATGCACTAAAAATGCAAGCAATGTTCTTAACTGGTATTTCTGGAGTAGGAAGACACAGTGAGTTAACAATCCAGTGACCTATTCTCACTTACACTCATCTGACACAGAATGCCATCGTACTCATGTCAGATTAATTTAAAATGAAATGCAATTTTTTCAGTGCTACTTCACACTGTGAAGTTATGTAAATGAAAATTAAGCCTTGGATTTTCCCTACAGTGTATTTTGCTGAGTTCTGACTACAATTACACTCACAGAAATTTAGAAGTTATGAGATTGCACTCAGTAAGAAAGCTACTCACTATTTCAAATCCTATTTTAAGGATCCTGTTAATTTCATGCTGTGTAGGCTAAATCATAGAGAATGATGCAGATTGGATTTTCACTTATCTAGTTGAATGTTTGAAGTTAAAAGTATGCTTAAGAATATTTTTTTCTTTAATTTTACTGCTTCAGACTGAAATGGTTTGATTTCTCCCTCCTGACAACGAAGTCAAATGAGTATTTTTGGATATTTCAAAATAATATCCTTGTAAATGATGCAAATTGTGTATCTACAAATCCAACAAAGAAATTCATGATGTAGCACCACATAAGTGATGGAAGAGATCAGTGAGGCTTGAAAAGTATCACTCTAGCTAGCCTTTTATAAAGCGGAAGAAGAATTTTGGATTGTATGTTTTATAATTTAGCATCTGAAAGATTTTTTTTCCTAAGGTTCTGCCAGTTTTTATGAGAGATTACCTAAGAAAGGTAGGAAAAATTTAAAAAATTTAAAAATAAATTTAAAAATTTAAAAATAAATTTTAGAATTCTTAGTTCATTGAGAATGCATAGAATTATTCATTGACTGTTCTGCAGCAATGAAAGGGAGGAGCAGGACGGGTATCGAGAAAGAGGCAGGGATGTTGTGAGTTTCTTTCTGTGTTTTAATAAGAAGGATCCAACAAGAAGAGAAAATCTGTCTATTAAGACAGAATTAGAACAGGAATATAGATAAGTAAATATTACACACCTTGGAAAGCTGTAGGAAGAGCCCATTCGGTGAACATCCATGCAGTGTCAGAGGGTCACGGGATGGATATTCCTAATTCATGCTGCATCAGATCCTCAGATCCCTCAGTGGGATATTGCATTACTTTCTTCAAGAAAACTGATGTTTTCGTGCAGAACTTCTTGCTGCAACTTTAGATGAAGGCAAGGCATAAGTGATGTAATTGCCAGGACCAAGACACAGCTGTCTGGAGGCTCCTTGTTCCAAGTTCATCTGTAGCCAAGAGTTTTGTACAACCCACTAGAGCCTGAAGACCACCTTGGACATGCAGCACAGAGCAGCAGAGGCTTGCACCTACACAGGTTAATTGTACTGTGGATCAGTAGTCCCTTTGCTTCCAGAAGCTTCCTGCATAAGACCATGACAGTGACTGAAAGTACTCTGCAAAGTAAGATCGACTGAAAAACTCCAAGGTAATGAAATGTTTATCCTTTAGGGATACTTAGCCTTTAGAGAGTAATATGAAAAAGCCATAGAAGAAGCATGTTTTAGTCAGGTTAACTGAAACTGAGTATCCCCCAAGGAAAAATTCAGCACAAGAAAATAACATGGAGAGTTGGGATCTTTCTGAAATGTTCCCTGCATAAATTCAGTTTGATTCACATGAGCTGTGAAAGGAGAACACTTTGATAAGGTAATGTATTCTTACAGTCTTACGATGTCAAATATAAAATGTCTATTCTCTCCACTGCCATTCACCATAATTGGATTATTCTCTGAATAGTTTGACTGAATACTGCAAGATCAACAAAGATGGCAGAATCTCATCCTAAATTTCAGTAAAAGTCCAATAACACAAGAGACATGCATGTTAGAGTCAGTTTCACAATTCAAAATCCAACAATTTACGCTTTCATCTACAGGATAAAAATTATAGGAAAAAGGCTAGAGTTTTACTAGATAAAAGTACCAGTCCAACAATCTGAATGGGTGGATAACTGTCACTATGCTCCTTGTTATTTAGCAAGAAAACCTCAGTGAGACATTAGCCATAAAACAGGGGTTGCTAAGAAACTAAGAAAAAAATTCTTGACAATAATTGAAGCTTACTTGTAACCACAAGAAAAGAAAGCTTAGGGGCTTAGTAAAGATACAGGAAGATAAAGGAAACTTATGGTGTGGAAAGATGGAATGTAAGAAAATAGTGCAGAAGGTAGTCTCACACCTGAGGAGTTGCATCTGTGTTAAGCACCAAAGATTAGGAACAGGCCTGCCCTTAATAGGCCACAGCTGTATCAAATTAGAAGAGTGCTACCAAAGAGTGAGTTAGCTGGTTGAGGAGAGAGATGGGGTTTGTTGGCTGTGAAGAAGAAGGAGGCAGTGCTGTGAGTAACTGCCCATGAGAAATCACTGAGATGGTAAGGAACTTTGCAATATGATGACAACAATTGGTGACCCTGGTGATTTGGGTAGAGAACTGTAGAGAGAGCAGTAAGGAGGTGATCCTGTGGTGGTTTGGGGAAAAAGGAGTTAAATATTAAGCAATGTGATCCCAAGGTGATTCAGGAAGATGACTACAGACCTGAGAGAAATAAGATGGTGGAGCTTGGGAGCTGAGCAGGTGGACCAGGAGCCAGAAAATCCAGATGAGTTGTAGCCAGGTAGACCTGAGAGCCTAGAAGTCTGGACAGCATATGAGACACCACCCCCAAGAAGAAGGGTGCTAGATATGAGAGGTAGGTGCTACACACTTTGCTTATTGGTTTGTTGGAGCCAGCCTTGCACCCCTCTGCCAAGGTATGGCTGCAGTCTGGCAGAGACCCAGGATGGTGCTGGGCTCCCCCAGAAGGGCAGAGTGTGCTGCAGGACACAAGCCATAATGCAGAGCTCTGAGAGTCAGTGCTGTGCAGACAACATATAAGAGAAGCCTTCTAAAATTGCATAGTGGCCATCTCCACAGTAACCTGACGTGATTTGGGATTGGGCTGTAGGGCGAGGTGCAGCTGGAGAGAGAGCCCAGCGTAGCACTGAGAGCAGCAGGGGATGCTGCCTGGTCCAGGCCTGATAGACTTTGACACCTGGGGTACAGGCAAGCCTCTGAGGACACAGTGGGATATAACATATCAAAAGAAGAACAGGTTGCTTTGTCTACATGGAAAACAGAGCAGGGCAAGAGAGGCTTGCAGTGGCCAACTGATACAACAAAGAACTGTAAAAGGAAGTGAATTATTAAAAAAGCAGTTGGGGACAGAGTAGCTCTATCATTCACTATGGTGTATTCATTTGCTGATGAAACACGTGCATTTTGTTTGTGAATTGCAACTATTAATCTTTGATTAAGCATAAGTGAAAGTTTATATTCTGTAAGCATAAGTACACTCGACAGGTACTGGATCAATGTTGTTCAAGTCGTATAGCTATTGATAAAATTATGTAACTGTTGATTTGTTACTATCCTAATATATAACCTTTAACTTGTTCTTGTGAGTTGCCTTATTAAATTGTACAGCTATTGATATTGTCAATATTCTAGGAGTGTAAGTATAAGAGTTTCTGTTAATATGTAATGTAAGTTTGAGTAATGAATCAAGGTCAGTGCACAGACACATTCCAAAGTTAAATAGAAGTTACACAAAAGATGTTTGTACTGGATTTACTATCTTTAGCAAAGGGCCCTGCAAAAGATAGTAAACACAACATTAGTTTAAGAAAAGCTTCAGGTTGATGTGTTAGACTGTGAAAAGCAAAACTAAATCAGAACTGAGAAATGTATGTTCTTGCTGTGATGTGTTGCCTGAACATTTGTATACTGTTAGTCCTAAGTGAGATATGTGAATGTGTGAAATTCCTGATCAGAGGCATTGTATCACTTTGTGATGCACCTATATGCTTCAACAAACATAACTTCCTAAACTGGCTCCTCCAAACAGAACAAGGAAAAATTCTGTTTAAATTTTCATTTTTGTGATATGAACTAGATTTTGCTTATAGAATTGAAGTTCATTCCTGGAATTATGCTGAATGGTAAATTCACATACAACTTACTAAGCCATGGTTAAGCTGGGACAAGTGATCTCAGGAGTACAAGGTTTAAAGAGGTAGAAATATTAAATATATATGAGTTAATGTAAGGCATTTTCCTTCACTGAATTTTTTTAATGGAACTTAATAGGCATAAAATCATTAGGGAATTTTCGAATGTAGAGTTTTAATGAAAGTGCTTTGAAACATGTAGAATTGTATTAAGGATTATGCCCATTAAAACTTCTTCTGTACTTTATGATATGAAAGTTTCCTTTTTGATCTATTTGCTATAGTATCCATTTGGCTTTGAGTTTAAAAATCTATGGAAATAAACAAAAATAGGTTCTCAGTTGAGGCATTCAAGTAAATCTATGTACTTCTCTGCATCTGCCTTTTTTAAAATTTTGGTTCTAAATGGAACTTAAATATGACAATTATACGGGACTCCTTTATTCCTCAATGAATACGTATGGATTTATTTTTTTTTAAAGAAAAAAATCTTCAAGTTCATGCATTTGCTTATAGGTAGTTATTTATTCTCATTGTCTGGAGAGTTAGATAATATTTTTTTTTATAAAAACAGAAGGGACCTTGAAGATTATCTGGCTTGAACACCTCTGTCATAGCCAGGGACCCCTTTCACTAGAAAAGGTTGCTCAAAGTCCCATCCAACATGGCCTTCAACCTATTCCCGTGTATCCCTACCCTCTCAGTGAATAAGTTATTCCTAATTGTAAATCTAAACCTGCTCTCTTTCAGTTTAAAACTATTTCCTCCTATCCAGTCACTTCATACCTGTGTAAACCATCCTTCTCTATCTTTCTTTCCCCTTAGAAGGCTGCTAGAAGGTCTCCTTGGAGCCTTCTCTGTTCCACGATGAATAACCCTAATTCTTAGCCTCTCTTCATAGGAGAAGTGCTCCAGCTCTCTGATCATCTTTATGGTCTCCTCTGGACTTGTTCCAACAGCTCCATGTCTTTCATATACTCACACCCCAAACAGGACACAGCTGGACAAGAGAAGAGGGAGAGAGAGTCACATCCTTCAGTCCATCCAGTAGAAGCTGGAGAGCATTTTTTACCCTGCTTAAATTTGGCATACAGATCTGGTCAGCAGAAACAGGTCTCCACACTCCACTGACTATATTAGCTATAATAAATGAGGCAAGGTAGCTTAGGGTGATCACAAATTGCAGGGCTTCTATCCTTAGAAAATTGAAATATAACTTCCTATTTTCAGCTCAATAAGAAGTTAAAGCCTATATGTTGATTCCATTTTCTAGTGATTAAATTATTTTGTGTAACCCATTAAGTAGAAAATATAGCCATACTTTTGTACTTCCAATAAATGCAGGTTCCTGTTTCTAAACTGATAATGTTATACAATTTGCAAGCTGTGGGGGAAGATTGACTTTGGGTATGGTTTGTTTAGTTGGTTTTCTAAGCAATGCAACAGTGTTACTACTGCCCCTGGCCTTGCAATAGTAATGTTTTCCTACTTGTGTGAAGAAATTAAAAAATTTGATTTCAGAAGAATATAAGTGAGGTTTATACCAGGCTTCTCTTATACTCTAAAAGCACTTAAATATCAGCTTTGCTATCATGATGAGAATGTTATTATTGTACCATCTGGGACAGTTTACATGTATAGTATTAGTCATTTTTAGATATACCATCTAAACAAAAACTCTGCCTATTCAAGTTGATGATAATATAGATTATCAATTTTATAAAGGACAATTTCAACTTAGCTTAGAACATATGTTTTATTTTTGATAGTGGTAAAATTCCTGTTCAAAGTTTTCTCTTTTCCCCCCCCCCCCGCCTTCTACAGAAGATTATTTCAGCTCACTGAAGTAATTTTTAAGGCTTCTTCTGGTTTGAAATAGTGGAGGATCACTACTGATATCTACTAGTGCAGTTCACATATCTGCAGGAACCAGGACTACCCATCCTGAATGTGAAACTTTGCATAGAATTGAAAGGGAGTTAATGTGGTACAAACACTGCTTCACAAAGAAAGAACATCGAATATTGAGATTCAATTGATTTTAAAAGGTGAAGTTAGATAAACTGTAAAGCAATATTTTATAGTATTTTGTACTACTTTACACAGAATTTGCATGTGATATTATTTCTGGAGGGCCAGCCACTTGAACTTTTTCAAAGTTCATAGGAAAAAAAAAAGGTTCTACTGAAATTGTACAAATATCTGTTGTTTTGTTTGAGATAAAATGGTTACCAGTGTAAAGACTGTATCACAGTTCAAAATAGCTTGTCTAATATGGAGTTCTGATGCAGAAGTGCTGCAGTCCTATAGTCTTGGCTTCATTTAAGACCTTTACTGCTCGAACTGTGAATTTAATCTCAAACTGAAGAAGTTTTGTACAAGAATCAGTTTCTTTGTTGAAGTAAAGAATGTTCTAGCAAGTCTATTTGTCTTCCTGTTGATAGCTTGCATAGTACTGCACAGTATTATGCTAGGTTCTCGTTACACTGAACTAAAGAGACTGAAGGTATCGTATTCAATAGTTAGACTGCAGTAAATTATCAGAATAAGAGAACTATAAAATTATCCAAGTTGGGAGGGATGTCAAGAAGTCTCTAATACAATTTTGCTTCAAAGGAAGGTCAACACTAATTTTGTACCAAGGTTTTTTAAGTCTTTATTCAGCTGAGTCTTGAAGACAATCAGGGCCAGCATCGTAAATGCTCTTCATCCACTCAGGGAACATCAATTCCTCCTGTTACTTTTCCCAGGTTGTGTGAATTTGTGCACATGAACTCCCAGTGGGTCAGCTTCTAATGTTCTTTGTCTTTCACAAGACCTCCCTTACACCCATCACCTTGCCCTATGTGAACCTTTGTCTTGCCTTTCTTCACTTACCTGAAAGCAGATCTCATCGTGTCTTGCTAGCAGTCCTTATTCCTAGACATCTCTGCCATAAAAAAAATCTAAGCACTGCTGTGACAATGCCACTAGTCTGCTTGTTATTTCAGGATACTTCAGGAACCTCTGCCTGTTCCCATCATCCATGAGAACAAGGGGAAAACCATCTTTGTCCTCATGTCTCTGTACTCCTGATTCCTCCAGGTTTGCCTTAGCAGTATAAATGGTGCACACATGGACAAGCACAAATCCGAAGGCCACATGAGACTCGTCATCCTCTATGCAACATTCTGGTTCCAAGCCCATCAAAGAATCTCCTGGGGCAGCAGTCCTGGTTGGTGGGTGCTTTTATCTCTTGCAAAACAGAGTCTCAAAACACCAATGCCAGCTGCTTCCTCTCGGCACTAACTCTTGATTCGGGCCCAGCTGGCTCTGAAATCTATTTCCATGAAGTTCCTTCTCTTTCCTTGGCTATTAGTGCAATGAATGAATTCTGTAAATTCAGATCTGGAAGCCAAGGAGCCTTTCTCCTATTGACAGAGAGCACAAGACTCCATCCATCTCTATCTTGGGAGTAGCATCCACAGTTATTCATGCATAATCTTTCATTGTGCCTCTTTCTTTTCATTTTGTAGCTCAGCCTCCTGTCTCTGCGCTCTCTAGGATGATCAAACAAACCTACTCATCCCCCAGTGTTTCAGTCTGATTGCCTTCCCTCACAAGTGGGGCCACCATTGCTGTCACTCCTCTCTGCTCCAGATAAAGCAGTAGATGAGCCTTGGGAGGTGGCATCCCCCTTTTGAAGATGTGTGGGACCCATGAACCCAATGTGCCAGGGTTCTTACTCCAGCCAAGGCTGGACACTGACTGTGGTGAGGAGACCACCATTGCCATGCAGTCCCACTGTCCAGAAGAGAATTCCTGGGCCCCCTTTGCACCCATGGCAAGAAAAGTGTCCTACAAACAGCCAAAACGCCTGTAAGCCTGCTTGTCTTGCTGGACACTGTGGTCTGACTCATCAGCTGAACAGATATCCCCACTGCAGAGGAACAGGAGGTCATTCATCAGAAGACACTTGTTTAGCAAACAAGTTAAAACCAGCTTGTTTTAGCAAAAAAAAAAAAAAAAAAAAAAACCAAAAAAAAATGCTACAGAGAGAGCAGTGTTCTGGGATTTGCATATTTTGGAATGAAATTAACTAGGGAACTTTCTTAATTGCCTTTTTTTCCTCGTTCTCTATCTTAACTTCAGAAATAGTTGAGCATTTATAACTAAAACACTATGATCATAAAAATATTAATAATTACAAATGTGATTAAAAATCAGGAGCAACATCTGCTCTTCTCAAAAGCAGAAGCCCTGAATCTTCTAAAGGATATGGAAATGAGATTTGAGGACTTCAAGGGAACTTTTTTCCACCATCAGTTTTATAAGATTATTTTTGGCACAGTTTCAACAGATGACTGGAGTAAATCTTCCTGCCAGCATACAATTTTCTGGAAAACTAATTATTGTTCTGGTTGATCATAGGTGAGGTGGGTAGGGACATCTATTTTTAATGTTCCTGGAATCTCAATTTTTATGACCCTGTTTTTCAGTGCTTACAATTGTGCCAGGTTTCAAACATTTGGAATTAAATAGCTATGTATGATGTCTCCTGATTAAACATTCTTCAAACACTTTCTCAGAATTTGGTGGGAGAAGTGGGGGTATATAGTAAATTGCCCCCATGGCCCCCAAGCTCTCAAGAAGCTGCTACACTTTCTCTCATCCTTAGAGACAAGACTGTCTTCCTGTTTAATTTACCAAGGTGGTCAACTTGCCTTTTATTGCTCACTTAATACCATCAAAGTATAAGAACGAGACAAATTCTTATATATTCAGACTTTTTTTTTTCAGAATTCTATGATTCTCAGTTCTGAAATTGTTAACTGCTTTGGACATCTGGTACTTTTCAACTGACCTGCAAATACACCTTTCCCTGAGAAGGATTGCGCACTTGTTAACCAATTTAACCAGTGACGAACGTTTTCCTTAAACCATTAATTCTTACGGAAGCATTTAAATCAGGAAGTTCGGGAGATTTTGAAGTGCTCTTTGTGTTTTCTTTATTAACAATCAGATCCCAAAAAAATAAGAATAAAAAACTTTCTTAAATAAATCCAAAGAATAAGGAAGAAGTGAGACAGGTGTTACAGAATTCAGAAATTTGGCTGGAAAACTGAATTTTTACATTCACTTAATTTTATTTTCTATGGCATAGCTGGATTATTTTTTATCTTAATTATGATACAGCTGAATGTTGAAACTTGTATCTCTGAAAAGGTTGCTGAAAAATACTTTACTTCTTGAAACAATACAAAGCAAATAAAAAAGCAAATTTAAAAGGCCCTCTTCAGTGTGGTTTAGGGTACGTGTGTCTTCTATTTGCCTTTGAGAACCTAACATGAAATGCAGGATTTATGTATGTATATCTATTTATATTTTCATTGTTTAAAATAAAAGGTTCTACATTTCTTATATTTGATTTGGTGTAAACATAGGTTTTATACACTGTAAGTACTTAAATATTGCTAACTTCACAAAAGGAGGTGTAAACCAGAAAAATATAAGTTGTCTTTTATTTTGTGTTTTCAGTAATGCCAAGATTTTTTTAGATAAGTCAAGTGAAGTGATGTGTAGCCTCTACAACCTTCAGCAAAATCTTATCAGTGTAATATTAGGAACATTAATCAAGGCGATATCTCAAAAGAAAAATAAAATTTTTCCTCTTCTATACTTAGTAATGTATGGACTTCCTCAAGATGGTATCAAGCAAAGCACTTTTGGCTATCTTCTAAATTACATAATTCAAAACTGCTGTTTTGTGCAGAGTAGGAATTCTGTCCTTAGACTATAACTCATGAACTCTTGGTTCTGAAGGAGAACAGAATGCTGCTAAGGACATCATTATTCATTTTACCTAGGTTTTCTCAAAGGGAACATATAGTTTAATGAGATTTTAAATGACTGGGCCTTGATAATTGTTTGAGACTTCAAGATTTATAAGGTTAAACCATACTATCAACATTAAAGTTTTAAAGGGTTAAAACTGAATGAAAAAATTTTTGAGGTTATCTATCAAAAAGGGTACAGTTAGAACACTATGACATGCTAGATACTACTGCAGTACCTCAAACTTCTGTGTCAGTCAAACCAGAATTATATTTTTTCCTTATCACGTGTATAGAAATACTGTGTCAACTACATGTTCTTAAGTGTAAAAATGTACAAAGAACCAACAGCTTCTGAAAAGAACAAGTCTGAACAGGAGCACATCTGTCTTTCTTTCTGAACCCTGAGAGTACTCTCCATTCATATTGTGAAATTTAACAAGAGGCAATAAATATTACATTTTTACTTAACAGACTGAAATAAGGTTTGTGGTTAACCTGCTGTGTTCTGTTCTTTGAACTGTAAAAGCTCATATCTTCCAGGTGAGATGTGACTGCAAAGTTCACCATGTTCAATAAAGACCAAATGGGTATATTTTCAAGAGACAAAGTTCCAGACTGAGTGGGGTCAAAGTTTTCTGAGGGTCAGTAATATAGATTATGGTTAATGCTCTTTTGATGTCTTTGAGACCCTGCTTGTCTTCTCCTGAAATCCATGGAAAAACCCTGATTGACATGTTGAAGCCTTGAGCTCTTAGATTTTTCTCCATTTCGTGAAGTAGGCAATAGCTTAATAAAAAAGGTCAATCATGCACATTTTATTCAGGCAGCCAGTGACTTTACCAGAGGATGTAATTACTTGCATAGCAAGGATTTCTCAGATGAGCAGGGCCTTGAAGATCACATCCTACACTGTAAAATATCTAATGATTTCTAAGGATAAAACGATTGAAAAAACAGCTTCGTCAGAGCATTCTTTTTATAAACAAATGCATTTATAATTTGTAAATGTAAACTATGCCTTTGAAGCAGTAGCAACTGAAAATTTGGTGTTAACAATTAATCACAAGTGCTTTCCTTTGTCTAAAAATTTGTTGAAAATAAAACCAAATTTGCCATCTTAGATTTTTATTTCTCAAACCATTTTTTAGATTAATGATCATTCATTTTTTGTTAGTTGACTAGTGAAAGAAAGAATTTAATACTGCAGTAATGCACATTAATTGTAGATAAACTGCTAATAAGTTAATGTACATCTGTTTTCTGCAACATTTATTCTCTAGTGCTGAGAAAATAGGGATTTGTTGTGCTTTAATCCTGGTCAGCAGCTATGCTCTATGTATGCAGCCACTCACTCCCCCACCAGCAGGACTAAGGAGAGGTAAAAAGGCAAAACTGGAAGGGTAAAAACATGATTTATTGTCTCTAGGAATGGTTGTTTTTTTTGAAAAGAACATTTCAGGTTAACCAGGTAAACCCGTTCAAAGAGCCTAATCATTCAAACTTAAGCATATCCTGAACATAAGTTTCTGCTTAATTCCAAAAGTGAAATATGAAATACAGTGTGGTATACTGTTTCTTGCTCTTTCACATAAATTTTTTTAGCACAAGATAATGAGAACAAAGCAGACACAATAAAAATAAAAAACTGCACATTGATGCTCAGCATTTTCTGTTGCATCTTTCAAGTCATTGAAATGTGATGGTGAATATTCTATTAAGGTCATATATAAAAAAGGCAAACTAAGCAGTAAACCTGTTTATTTAATGAAATAATAAATCATAAAACCAGTGTAAAAAAGATTTTTATCCACATTTTATGGGAAGACCATTAAGAGTCACAAATGAATGTGTTACTAGGCAAAAACAAGAGTCTTTGAAAATAAAAGTCGGAAATAAATTTATGATGGATTTCCAAGGTAATTTGCATTGGATATGCATCAGACCACTATCAGTACCACAGTATCAGACCACTTATCAGTATAAAATTAACATTAATCACATTCAAAGATAGAATCACACCTGTGCTGAAGGTATTGTATGGAACACGATTCTTGATATGGTATAAATTTATGTTGGTATTTATTGATAGGAACTGATCTGGCATGTTCCAGCTTGTGGTGTTCTCTTTAAGCCCGTAGTAAGAAATTTGAATGGACACTCGTTCTTTGTAAAATGTCCGGTTTTGGTCATGTCCTAGAAGAATGGCTTTATTATCTTACTTAAATTTGACTTAAAAGCTAAGAACATAATTAAATATAAGCTGTTTAGAATGCTTTCATGAGGTATAGCCTATGAGACACAAATACTAATGACATTACTGATGTTCCCTGCCATTCCAAGTAAAAATACATTTTCTTCAATATTTTCTTTTAATGAAAAAACTAAACTGTACACTAATTTAGATATGGAAGCTTTCTGCATTTAATTAAGTAAACATATCTCATTTTTATGACCTGACAGCATAAACAGAAAAAAAACCTCAACAAAATAGAAACATGAAAAAAAGATTGTATCAGGCTCACACCCTCAGAGGAAACCTCTCCCATTTCTACTCCATTTTATGTTCAAAGTGCTTCA
This sequence comes from Fringilla coelebs, assembly GCF_963513975.1. Taxonomy (NCBI): domain Eukaryota; kingdom Metazoa; phylum Chordata; class Aves; order Passeriformes; family Fringillidae; genus Fringilla; species Fringilla coelebs. Next base: position 45,992,166 of record NC_140029.1, read on the forward strand.
GACCTGAAGCATAATGTAAATGTTTAATTTAATATTTTTCATAACTGAGGTAATATTAATCAATATATTCTGAATTTTTAGGCAAATTGTTTCTTCAATCCTAAATTAGAGGCATACCAAAGAAAATCTAATAGAAGCTTCTTATGATCCTCAAAACTAGGCTTCCAATATAGTATAACTCAAGAACCATTGTTACTGTTAGTGATCCCATGAAAAATAGGATTGCCATTGCCCATGACAGAACCCAGCCTTGTATTGGCTATGCCTAGGGTGACTGTGCAAGGCCCTAGTCCTGGCCAGCTGTTATCAATTTACCCTGGGAACTGGCTGTGTGAGCTTGGTATGATGTTTCTCTTTTGATAATGTGCAGCTTATATGTGGGGTAATAGAAAAGGTTTTGAAAATATGACACAGACCAAAAGCAGAGGTTCCAGAGGCATAAAGAGCTCAGTGACAGTCCAGTGTGGGTCAGTGTAGAGGCTCAGTGTAAAGAGATGGGATAGGACAGGTTTGACTTCAAGGAAAGAAGCATCAATTAAGTAAGGGAAAATGAAATGAAAGAAAAAATATAAATGAAGGAACAGGATAAGGCAACTATTAGGAATGATAAAGCAGCCCCCATCTCACCCCACCAAACCTGGTGCCAAAGGCTGGCATTTGCCAAGGAAATTAGCTGTCTAATAAAAGGACAAGATCCCAAATTGAGGCATGAGGTCAAAAAATTCACACACACTGCTCCTCTGCATTCTCTCCTTGAAGGAGTTTTCAGCCTGATCAGGTCAATGATTAAGACCATCAAGGACCATTTCAATCAGGAAGGTGTGGCACCAGCAGTGAACACTGGATGTTCAAAGAAAATGTAAGATAAATCTTTAAAGGATTTATGACTTAAAATACAAAAATGTTCAAACTTCATTTTGGTATGGTGTGTTGTTAGTCAATGTTAGTCTTGTAAAGTTGTGTTTGGAAGTCTGAAACTGGTTTGATTTATCACTTCTTAATATTCCCTTCACAACAGTCTCTGATTTACACAGATACACACTCAGTTGAAACAGTTACACCTATAATTGGTCATGTTTGCAATTATCTTCTCTTTTATACATTTTGGGTCAACACCTACTTGGTAGTTTTGGATAGTATTTTACATTCAGGATCTTTTTATCTGTAATAAATGGGTAGTCTGGTATTACCTGATTTCTGTTATCCTGTTTCTGTACCCTTCTACAGCACATTTAAATTTGAGACCACATACAGATAGTATCAAACCTGGTATTGTCATAAACTAGGACTAAGTCAAGGCAAATTTAGAATATATTGTCTTTACTGTTAGACAATTGCTAGTACACATTAATCTGGCTAAAGTCATGTCAGATCAAGAGAAGACTAGCCAAGTCCTAATGTTGTTTTCAGTAGGTCAATGAAGACTTTGAGGTCCTTCATTAGTTAATAGCAAAACTCAAATTAACCAAGATTTTACAGTTCAGGTTTTTGTGGGGGTTTTTTTTGTTGTTGGGTTTTTTTTTTTGGTTTTGTTTGTTGTTTTTTTTTTTACTTCCTACATTGCATTTGGCTATTTTGCAACAGTTCTACATCCAAGAATGTGCACAGGGATATATTCGTGGCATACAGAGCAGGGAGGTATCTACCTCACGTTTAAATGCCCATGAGTAACTATTCTTGTCAAATCTTTGTAGAAGACAACTTTTCCACCAGTTTTTGTATTTTAAAAATTATGAAAAGAAATATTTGTCTTTACACTTGGAAATCACTATGAATACAGGAGTTTAAAATAAACATGTCAATCATCCTTATTAAAGGATATGACAGAATGAGATGAAATGCTGCTTGAGGTGAATACACCTCTAGGTTTATTTTTTCCCATATTGACATTTTTCCAAACCTTTTTCCTTTTCCTTATTCTCAAGTGTCTTTTAATTTTTCCTCTGTATTAAAATGATGTGAATTTTCCTTCATGGAAAATGTCAGTGTTGGTTCCATAATTTCCATGTATAAATATATAAATGCATGTGTTGCATTTATGTAAACCTTCTAAACATGCTGTCATTTGCTTATGTGTAATCCTCTCAATCATTAAATTTTTAAATTATGCAATGTGGGTACTTCAATCTTAGCTCATCAAAGTTTCCTTCTAATACCTTAATAGCTTTTGTTTGGAAGCCTGGATTTTACACTTCTGTAACAAAGAGTGGGATTCCAGATTGCACAAATCTATATTTAATGATGGGATACAGCTCCAGATTGTAGACTACTAAATTTAGGTATTTAAAATCTGGAGCTGAATTCTATTTCAGTTTTGGGTGAGTATGCTGAAGATCAAAACATGAGAGTGCATAATTTCTGAGGCCGTGTTTAGCTTCTAAGACTTGATTTCTTATTGGGAAAGGGAGCAGGAAGAAGCTATAGTTTCTTCAGAGTAAAATCATCTGATTCTTAACACATGACTGTAATTCACTGATCAGTGAGCCAGGTGTCAGTGTGTCAAAGGGCTAGAGCCAATAGCAGAAACCAATTAGTTGAGGTCTGCATGGATTAGTTTACTTATTTTACTTTGCTATTTTGAGGTAGATGCAAAGAGAGCACAAATAGATTTACACAGTGTTTCTGTATTCCTTGTGATATCTATGGTATCTACATTAGGAGTACATTCACAGATACAGGAGACACAGCCTGGTGAGGAATTTCCTGTGTAGTCTGTCCTTATCCATACAAATGTCTGTTTGTGCTCCCTTCAGACAATATAGCCAGTGGACTGATTTTCCCCACAAATTCAGGCAGCCTTCTGTCAAGCATAAAGTGGTACAATCCCAGTCATTTTCATTAAACAGCCCAGACTAGGAAAATGAATTATCCTGATGGCTGGACCTTTTACCTTGAAAGTAGAAGATCAGTTTTTGTGATTCTATTTCAGCCCAAGCCATTTTTCATTTCAGCTACCTTATCAGGTCTGAAAATATTCTTGGTGGAGTCCTTTTCTTCCAGTTTTACCACTGAGTAACTAGATAACTGGCTGCAGCTGAGAATCCTGGAATGGCAAGAACAGAAGTGGAACAAGTGAAAGCTAGCATGACTGCTATTTAGTAGCTCCATCAGCTAGAGCAAGACAGACTAAGATTCTTTTCATTTGTTTATCCTTTTTTTTTTTTTTTTTTAAGTAGCAGACATAAACTCAGCTCTGAGCAGTATTCTTTGGATAAATGAGCTCTTTTGCAAACCTTCCCATGATTCCTTATGGATAATTATTGGTTTCATTCATAAAAATATCAATTTTTTCTGTTAATATGATTAACATAAATATTATTAACATGATTAACATAAACATTATTAATATTTATTAATAATATAATAAACAACTTATTTATTAATAACTTCAGTTGTATTATTATAATATTTTTATTAAATATTATAATAATTGTTAATTCTGTCATTATTTTGGATCAAATTTCCCCCACACCTTTTCCACTACCTAATTTACTAAATCTATTTTCTCCCCTTCTTATGTTTTTTCATTTAATCTATTAAATTGCTGCCATTGTGAAAAAATAAAAATACCAGAAAAGGGGAGAAGTCCACTACTGTAATGACCATCTTAAAAGGGCCTTTCTGAAGAAAATAAGTGAGCTCAAATAGAATAATTTTTATGTCATTGGTTATAGGCAGAGTTTGTAGAAGTGAAAAAAATACATAAATTTTTAGAAACTCAGGGTCTCTGTAACTGAAAATTTTTGGAATTTGAAAGTGTCTTATTCTTTACTGCAGATGGGGGACACAAAATATGACACATTGTAGTTGAGCCATGTGTGTTGATAAAGACTTTGTTTAAAACAATCTTCTTATGAGGCCTAAAGGAATGAGAGCACAAGACTAAAGTTCCACAGAATGGAAAATATTCACTCATTATTATGAATAAATTAAAAATAAAGTGGAACTCTTTCTCAGAAAGCTATAAAGATGGTGATTTTTTTTAAATTTACTTTTAGATCATTCATAAAATGGTCTTTCTTCTATTTTAAATTATTGGACGAAACATACTACTGTCATCACTTTCATGACCTATTTATGATTAAAATACTATGAATGTGTTGCTGTTATTTTTATAAATGCACTCAAAATAATATTTTAATTATAGATAATAGCAAGATGAAATAGTTTGTGGATATTTCATTTTAAATAAATAATTGAGGTTTAATTTCTTTTCAGACTGTGAGACTTATTCAAATTTTGACATCTCAAAAATTTGCCACAGGAAGACGACTCTGAATTGCAAATCAACTCTAATGTTATACCTCTTATTTTCTCTTCCAAAAATTAATATATCCAGAAGCTTTTCATGAAATTTTACACTGACTATATAAATTAGCAAATTAAGTTTCCAATAGCAAGTAATTTTTTGTAAAGAGAGCCTGTATCTTGTTCCTTCTCTTTAGATTTCTCATTGTCTCCAAATTCTATATAGAACGTTTAACTTCCAGATTCTATATTTTTAAGGTTCTGATATTTTAAACAGAAATATAACAAAAGCACTAAACCTCACATAAAACTCCCCAAAGTTGAGTAGCGGCTGATGTTAAACTTGTAGACTTACATTTTTTTTTATTATTTAAGCATGTTCATTCTTCTCTGTCAGGAAATTATCTAAAGCACACAAAAAAACCATTTTGATTTCTCTCCTGATTTTTCTTCTGCAATCAGATCCCAGATTCACCCAGAATGGTCACTAGAGGAGAGTGTGATGGATTTGCACCTGTAATGCTTGGCCAGATGTCAAGTGGCAGCTTGCACATTTCTAATAGCTGTAGAAAGCTTTAGAGTACTTTCCAAAACTTATGGAGGTTTTAACACTTAACCTTTTGAAAGTCTATCCTAAGAATATGCAAACTACAGTGTTTCTCAGGCTTGTAACTAGGTCAAACAAGGACAAATTTTCACTAGAAAAAAAACCACAAAAAAACAATATATTAGCTGCCAGATTTCAAATCCCTATCCAATAGCTTGCTCCTATAACAGGGTTCCAAAGAATAGATTGCCAGAATTCCTACTAGCATTAAAAAACCCCAAAACATGAAACCCACAGAATTTCTCCTTAGGTTCATTAAATAGCTGAATTATTTTTGTTGGAAGATAAAAGTACCCATAGCATCATAAGAATTTCAGCTTGAGGTAACTTAATTTAATTTGTTAAAGTCTGAATAAATGACTTTATAAGCATCTGAAGTCTAGTCCTAAAATTAAAGTTTCAGGGCACATTCAAAATAATAGTTAATTGACCTGCTTGTAATCAACCTGCTTGTGGAAAGACAAGCCTGAGCAGTATGCTTCCTTCAAGTCATGAACCTCTGAACTGGTAAACTGTGTATAAATTCCACAATAATCTCAGCATGGAGTCAAAACCAGAGATATGCTTATGTCAAATAAGTCAGTGTGATAATTACTTGACTAAAATTACTAGTACTTGTCCTGAAAGATAAAATAGCAGAAAAATCTTTGGGTGAACAAAATTCAAACCATCAGCTAAAATTTCAATACTGAAAATAAATACTGAAAATAAAAGTCCTTTCACTGAAATCTACAGATTTCATTCATTCCAACTAGTTTGTTTATCCTCAGTTTCATGTGGAATTTTGGATGTATACACTACCTTTTGATACCACAGTGATAATTTTTTGATGACAGAAATCAGAGAAAGGATTTTGTTGGCTTGAAGAATTAATTTTTAGTCATGATCAGATCAAGACATGCTTCATCACTCAATCAATGATGGCTCCTGAGACATAGCTCTGTACCATTTTTACTGGTAAATATTTCCTACATATGGTGATTCAAATAAATGGGTCTCAGGCTCAAAGGTACTATTAAAATCATGACAGTTTTCATCTCTTTGAGTTGAACTGCAGCTTTATTTCTATTATTATTTTCATTAATATTTTAAAGGGTGCCCCTTCTCTTTGATACATAATGTTTTCATTGCAGGATGAATTTTAAAACATTAGGAGATTAAAAGGTTATGGCTTATTCCAATTTAGATCTGAGCCATAAAACTCAAGCAGAAATGAGAAGGTTGGAAGAAGAATATATTGGAAGTTTAAATGGTCTTGGTAAACTAGGATTAAATTATTTCTATATCCATCAATTGAAACAATAAATGGATACTCTTTTTTCAAAGACACTGATATGAAGAGGAATTATTTTGTGTCACTGAAATAAAGATTTTTAAATAGCTTTATTTATATCTCATTTGTCAGATTGCATAACTCTTTAAGTGATGTTCATTTTCCTGGAACATATAGATAGGGATCAAAACCTAACTAATTCAGACTTGGGTTTCAAACCAGCATTGAAGAATTTTGGGTTGTTAAGATATGCCAAGTCTAACAGCACTTGTTTAGAGGAAGAATGAGGGATAAGCAATTATGTATATAACAATGGCCATCTCTTTTTTTTTCCTGGTACACAGAGATAAAGACATACCCTGTTGATTGAATTTAAAACATTTTTGTTTGCTAAAATTGTTCCCAGGTCTTTAGTTTCTTAACAAGATAGTATTTGCTGGCTGCAGTCTTCTTGGTTTTAGGTTTAGTGTGGTTGTTTTACTTTTGGGAATTTGTGTGTGTGTGTGAGCGTGTGTCTGTGTCTGTTGTCCCTCTCTATCTATAGCTCTATTTTGTTTCTTTCCATAAATGTTTGTATTTGGCTATAGCTGGGCCATAATCAATCACTGGTGTGGCAGACTGTTGTAAATATTAGTTGATTTCAGGATTCCTGTGGAGTTAATCAATGATGTTTGATTTAACATGAGTCACATGCTTTGCACATTCAGTTCTTGGCAGTCTTCTGGCCATCATTCTTTGTAAGCAGGATCCTACATTTCACTAAGCGGTAAAAAGGGTGTGTGTGATTATTTCTTAGTTTGCTGTATTTGTTTACTTATTTCAAAAAAACAGTGATATTTATAGGATAGAGAAAAGCAAAAAAGAACATCCAGCCCTTGAAAGGCAGTTGAAATTGGAAATTCTGCAAGACATTCAACAGAGGCATCTATCATTAACACAAAAAAAAAAAAAAAAAGTTGAGGCAATCATACACACCAAAAGCCATTAAAAAATGAAGATAAAACTATGCATTTTATTTTGTTTTTCCCTTTCATAAGGATTCTATCCTAGTTTCTTGAGAAGAAACCAGACCTGAGTTAAATGGATCAACATTTCTGAGTCCTGGGTATGCATCTGCACTCGACGGCATTAAGGTGTGATAAACCTCAGCCATTTGTGTTCAATACTTCAATCCACAGAGATTGATGTCAGTGACATCCAGCAAAGTTAATGGAATTTGCCAATCTGACTGAGAAAAGAGGCAGATTCTGATAGTGCTTATGGATTTCTTTTAATCACAGCATTGAAGATAAAGAGATTGAAAGCTAGTTTACAGGTTTCTCTTTCAATCAGATCGATGTGAAGGAGATATCACTTGAAGGGCTCACCTAATCTCTAAGGCTAACATCAGTGCCAAGGACAAAACTGTCATGAGGATTATTCTGTTTTGCAATTATCCAAGAGTTTAGCTTTTCTACAATGCTTGGAAGAACTCCAAAAATTTGGCTTCTGAAGTCAAACATATGGCCATGAAAATGTGCAACTGTTATTAAAGTGCATATCCAAGCACAAGAACAGGGTTTCTCTAAATTTGCCCTATTTGGCAATAACAAACACTATTTGTTATAAAATATTAATTTTCCAGCATAGATACTTGCTGCTGGACACATCTCCCAGTTCTACATCTGTCTGAAACAACTTTTTTATCTTTAATATTCCTCAGTTCTCAAGGAAAACATTCTGCAACTCTTCAGAAACTTTGGTTGTGGTTTACATCAGCCTATAATTTTCAGCAATCACAATCTAGATTAAGAAAATTGTAATGAGAACTTCCAAAGTTTTAGTAACTATATTACAGAATCAAGAATTTGAGTTACTTAATTCAACATATTTGTGTTTCATTCTGCTTATTATTGGCTCAGAAACCTCATCAGCTTTTAATTTATAGTAAATCATGGACACCTTTAAAAAAGAGGAAGATGTGGAGACATCTGGACATAAAACTTTTAATGAGAACTTTTTTTATCAATGAAGGGAAAAGAACATCTAACAATTTTCATCAGGAGACATTTATAGAAGACATATACACAGGACCTTACAAGTGTAAGCAATTGTGACAGCTGTCAGGGAGCAACTACTGAGGTAGGAAAAGATGAGGAAAGCCGAAAAAAAAAAAAATCAATGTGTATTGATTTTTATCAGACCAGACTCCCAAGAGTTGTTCTTCTGATTACTTTGACTGTATATGAATTCCTGTGCAGATGAATTGAGAAAACTGAGAAACTGAAAATCCTCATTTCTGCTTTGTGGAGCAAAAATAATATGCTGGATAGAAACTTTGTATCACAAATATAGTCCTGTGAGATTCTTCATGACTTCAACTTGCAATATTTTTCATGTTCTGCATATTTTAGGTTCTGCATTCTGGTGGTAGAAAATACTGCTCACCACTTTTTGGGCTATCTTTTGGCTTAATAGTTAAAATTATTGCACCAGGTCTGCAAAAATTAGGCTGCAAATTAAAATAATTATATGTTAAAAATAAATCCTAGTGATCTATAGTTTGATATCAATGCAAAGTGCCGGTACTTAGCACCTTTGGAATTCATCCCTGAGGTCTTATTTTCAGTGAAAGATGAGAGAAAGAAAAGATTAGGAAAAAGCATACATTAATAAAGGCAGGTCAGACTGATCCAGATACTTTTAATGGAAGGTTAAAAGTGTGGAAAGTTATGTTTCTAGGTGACCTGGTCTTTTTACAATACTGACATTAGTATGAGTCATAGCAGATGATGGTGTTTTGTTACAACACAATTGTGTGTCTTTGTATTCTGTAAAGTTTTATAGAGAAAATAATGAAAATGGCTGAAAGACACTGTGCCTAGACTTAAAAAAAAATAAACAAATAGGAAAGATGCAACAAAAATGTAGTGAGTTGGTTATTGACATATTTTGTTGGCATCTGGAGGCAAATCATGTCTGTAACCTTTTGAACACAAGTGATATGTGATCTGTAAAGCAGAAATATAAACTGAGGCACATTAAGCCCTTTCATAAGTGAATGCAGGTCACAGATAATATAGGAATGTAAAACAATGGCAGGATATAGAATATGTTTGTATTATGTAAGTATATTTGTTTTTCAGATAAAATTCCCACTGTGAAAATATTTTATTTATTTTTTTTCTTTAAGTGGAATTATCTGCTGAAAACAATAAATATAGACCAACGAGTCCTAATCTCAGAAACATAACATGGGGCCTGCAACATGCAAAGTCACAAGGACACTTTTGAGTAGTCAAACTGTACTAGTTTTAAAACTTTTAATAAAATGAAGGAAGACTGAATTGGATATTTTGTACCCCATTTTGCAAAAAATGGAGGGTTCAGAAATTCTAAGATAAAAATAAAATTTTTTTCAAGCACTTACAAACTCCGTATAAAAACAGAGTACTATGTGTAATTGGTACTGCCCATTGAAGTGCATTAAAAGTGTGTTGTCTAATGACAGATTCAATTTTTTGCTATGCTTATCTTGTTCTTAACAAGCAGCCAAGTATTGTAATCTCTGACGAGAAAACAAAGCATAAAGTACTTACCATTAAATACTTTTCAATCTGGAAATATCTAGCTAAATAAAACTCACTTAGAAACTGGAATATGTTTCACAAATCAAAAAATCAGAATGGCAAAAGTGTGACAAACTGCACTTAAGAAGAAACAAAAACCCATGGATTGAACATGGAATGTAGAATCTAGTTAGAAAAGTACTACTGAAGAAGAGCTAAACTTATTCCAAGCATCACCGGATATTAAACACTAAAGGCTGTCAAAAATGTTATTGAATTTCAAGAAGGATAAATTTATTTAATATTAACTCCATAGTTTAGTGCTGAGAATTTTCAGTCTATAAAGGCCATTAAAATGAAATTCAGGTGGGCATAAATTTTGGTTTTATTCCAGCCAGCAACAAAGTACCCCTCCCTTGCACATGTGCTCCTTTCTCCCCTCCCTCCCCCCTGCCCCTGTGGTGCGACAGGGAGGAGAGAAAAAAAAAAAAAGTAAAGCACCTGGGTTGAAATAAGAACAATTTCATAATTAAAGTATGATTTTCTGTGGTATAGGAGAGCCTTTGGTTGGCTGTGCTAACTCCTGACTTTCGTGCATCTGCTCACTGACATAACATGGGAACCTGAAAAAAGTTTGTGTCTTAGAAAAAGTACTACTTAGCAATAAGCACAACATCACTGTGTTATCAACATTCTCATGTTAAATCTGAAACAAGAACTGTACCAATTACTAGGAAAATAGTTAATTCCATCCTAGCCAAACTCCAGACAATAAATCTGAAAAAATACCATGCTGCACCTTGGAACATATAAACAGTGTAAGCAATATAAATTTGTCACATTTACTAGAAATTATCAAAAAATGAAAATCTACTAGGTAAAACATAAATTTTCTAATCTAAATAAAAATATCTGCTGAAGCAAATGTTACTAAAGATTCTTGTAGCAATGAATTTAAAAGTTATTGCTTGTTTTGTGGTATAAAAACTCTTTTAGCATTATGCCTAAACTGGCTTAGGTTTTCTATGCCTAGAACACAATGGCTTAATCAAAAAGTGGTATAAATTATTCCTGAACCACCACAGGGCTTTATGAATAGAAGGTCTAGTACATTATTTTCCTAAGAACAAAGACCACTTGAGCTTAGACATTGTTTCATAATTTTTGTAACTGCACGTATTTGATTAACGTGCACTCGTATGTATAGAGCAAGATTTGCAAATCTGTGGCAAAGGAGGTCATGCTTATACATGGGTATGAGCAGTACAGGGCAAAATGTTCTGTAAAATTTCTGATTGAAGTTAGACATTCAGTTTCATATGCTTATTGCACCATGTGAGCTTCTTGTCTTAGTAACAGGCTGAAACTAATATTAAGTAAACAACTGGCAGATTTTGAAAAATTATGACTGTTGAAAAAATACTTAGCAAAATTTTCATTATTATTTTATTGTGAGTACTTGTGATTTATTTCTAAATTTATGGCAAGAACTTAATTAACAGCTATAAAGGCAGCATAGAGGAAGGAACCAAGAGACCTATTGGTATTCCTGGTTCTGTCTCTTGTTCACAAGGAACTTTCAACTCTAGACCTCATTTTCTGTAAGGTGGATATATTGCTGTTACAGGCTTTCTGCAATACCTGCAGGTAAGCTGCTGGGTCTGCTCTGCCCATGAAAAGTGTTATGTGAGCAGTGTTATTGTATTATTAACGTTACTACACTGCAGCTATTGTAGTTATGATATTTTTCTTTCTTCTACTAACTAATTGAATGCTTTTCCTCTTCAGTTGTATTTTTAAGGGACAACTCTATTCTTTTGTCATTACCATAATTATTTATATCACTTTACTTGTTTTGTAATATGCATATATATATATATATGCATATACTTTTATCTGTATCCATGTAGAAATAGCTATACACAAATATATTATGAATATCTTCATGAAAGCTGCATACAATCTTTTAAAGGTATTATGTAGGAGTACTATTTTCTCTGCACTTATTTTCCATTATAATCCCCTATTACTATAGTCTTACTCATATTTGGTACAATTTCACCATTAGTCTCATCAGACACCCACATAACATTTTGAAAATGTTCTACATTTTTATCAAGGATAAAGCCATCTAAGCGACACTTTCAGATATTAGCCAAATGTTGTATTAACACATTATTTCCACTGCTTTCTGGAAGTTCAACTGAAGAAAAAGCACATAGGATCATTACTCAAAAATGATTGACCACTGCTGGTTTTAGGTTTTATTTTCTGTTTTGCTGTGACTGCTTTTTTCAGCTAAAATTAACCAAAGTGGTGAGCAAGAATCTGTTGGTTGCTTCATGTGCCTCCAGATTTTTCTTCAGAGCAGTAACAAAGTGCTTTTTACCAAACTGCATAAGAAACAACCTTAAAATGGTTCATTTAATTTCAGACAAATGTCAGATCAGAAGTGAACCTCAGATTAGCTCCATTATAGCATGTTTAGGTAGAAAACACCACAGCTTTGTTTTGTTTTCCTGCATTGTTGGGGCTTTTTTTTCTCTCATTTTTTGCATTTTTTTTAGCTTTATGTTTTGACTAGCAAGAAGTGACATAAAGTTTGAGTAATCTGTTGATGCAGTCAAATGATTGGGGTGAATTTTACTTTTTTCCCAGGAATTTTCACAAATAGCTGAGTAAATGAAACTTTTTTTTTTTCTCTTTTAAATGGCGAAATGCAGTCAAAGTTTCTGTTGAATTTGTTTATCAAAAGATAGGAGATCTAAAGTCACAATGAATCAAATTCTACAATGACCTCCTATTGCAAAACTGATTAGGTTGTTGCCTCCTGCAACCATTCATTCTCACATTTGCACACAGATGTTTCAAAAGCCACATGGTCATCTGTTCACTTGCTGGGAAATTGATGTAGTGCTAATAAAATTCCTGTTGATTTCAGGCAGAAATATGTCTAGAGATTTATGCAAGTTGTCCCCGAGGAATTTTGATATTTTCCCTCTATACACAGGCTAGGCTTCTCTATGGGCTTTGAAGAGATGCAGATTATTCTATTTTATAATTTTACAGCACAGGTATAGAAAAAAGTATCATAAAGCAATCAAGATTCATGGTTTCAAATACTGCCTTTATTTTATTTTTCATCTATTCTCCACTATCTTTCCACTTAGTCTAATTTCTCTGAGGGGTTAAAACTGTGCCTCCTCTGAAAAGAGATGCCTTCCACAGAGGTACAGAGGGCTCACCACTACAAAGCTCCTTCTTTGGATTCTTACTATCACTCCCTACATAGGAATGCTCCATTTTTTACAATAATTTGCAGAGAGGATTCTTATCCCTGAATGGAAGAGATGAGTATTTAGATGGATAAGGAAGTGGGTTGAAAGCCTGCATCCAAAGAGCTGTTATGATCAATGTCTCTAGGCCCAAAGGAAGATCAATATTGAGTGATGCTCCTCAAGTATCTCTACTGGAACAATAAAATTAGGTCCTGCACCTGAATGGGCATTATTTCACAGCCACTAATAATGCAGGCTGTGAAATAATGGATCAAGAGCAGCCATGCAGAGAAGGATTAAGGTGTGTTGATGGATGAAGAACTAAACGTGAGTTGTAGCAACGTGTGCTTGTCACTTAGAAAGCCAGTCATAAGAAGCCAGGTATTCATAAAAAGACATGTGGCCAGCAGGTTGAATGAAGTGATTCTCCCTCCTCCACTTTGCTCTAAGGAGGTCCCACCTGTATCATTCAGTTTTGAGTCCCCCAGTACAAGAGAGACATGAACCTGTAAGAGCAAGTCCAAAAAATGGCTTGTAGTCCAGAACATCTCCTATGAGGAAAGGCTGAGGAGAAGAGAAGGCTCTGGGAACATCTTGATGTAGCCTCCTCATACTTAAAAGTGTTTATAAGAAAGTTGGTAGAAGACTTTTTTTAATCTGGGCATGTAGCAATGGAACTGAAAGAGGTTTAAATAGAAATTTGTTATCACAAGAGTGGTGAGACACTGGAGCAGATTGCCAAGAGAGGTTGTAGATATCCCACCACTGGAATTTTTCTAAATCAAGTTGAATAGGCTTTAAGCAACCTGACCCAGTGCAGGATGTCCTGGCCCATAACTGAGGGTTTGGACTAGATTAGTTTTAAAAGTCCCTTCTAATGAAAACCATTCTGTTACCCATCCTAAGCTGAAAAATTGCCTTAACCCATTTGCACTCTCATCTCCAGACTGTGCCTTTGCATGGTTGGATATGTTACATTTTTTGGTTTCTCAGACATCAGCAATAGAGTGATGAGGCAAACTGAGTCAGAGTCTCATAAAACTAAATGAAACAGTGGTGTGCCACATTTATAATAAGACAAAAAGGACAAACATTTTTATATGTATATGTAACAAACATTTTTATATGTGTATAAATTTCTAGATTGTGTGTATATATATTATATAAGGTATACGTTGTTATATACTTTCTAGACAGATTATATCCTATAGCATGTACACTATGAATATACAGCTTGGATATAAGCTAGTACTTAATGTTGATTTTTCTGTACCTGTGTAGTAGTTGTAGTATGTGCTACAGTAGTAGACAGCCCTGAAAACAGCAGTTTGACCAACTTTCTCAATACTATTATATCCCATTATAAAAATCTTTAATCTTCTTATTACTAACTTAAACATAGGTCTTGGGAATGTGATGCTCAGATCTGAAGTATTCAGCTTTTAATTTATCTACTGCATAATGAAATTTCTGAGCTCAAATCATGCAGATGATCTTAAATATTATAAACCTACATAGTAGTATTCTTTGCATGTATAACTTCAAAGGCATTGGTGGGTTGAAAAGAAGACTCCTGCATTTTGCTCTTGCAGTGTTACAAAAATTTACTTCCATTAGATGAGACTCAAATTAATGTGACTGAAATTATTATTAATTATTAGTTTTAATGTAGAGTTACAACACATTACTTATGAAATGACACAAAATTCAGAAAATTAAATGGATTGAGTTTCAGGTTTTGAGTCCAAGACTAAACTCAGCCTACCTAATATTAAGCACATAAATGTTACTTGCCCAAATATATGTGTCAGAGCAATTTGTGATAGCTTGGTATCTGAGCCCATCCGCATGAGGCTAAATTGTGATTTTTATTCTTTCACACATTGTTTCAAATAATTACAGAAGAGAAAGTTCCTCAGTTCAGTTTCTGGAATAGATCTATCAAACTCCTGAAGTCACAAGATAGATTGTCTCATCAAATGTAATCAAAGGACAAATTTAAGAATGAGACAGGACAGGAATTATTTTTATAATTACAGTTTAAATATGAATTTCAACAGTATTTAAAATTATCAAAAACCTTAAAGTACAGAAAAGGCTAATAATAAATCCAAATTGGAACACATTGCCAATAATAGATTGCAGTGTCATGACTGAATTAATTAAAAATGTGAGGTCACTTATTTAATGAACTTTAAAAACTTGCAATCACCTTTCATCTCCTAGCCTAATTGAAACCAGATATATTTATAGTGCTGTGTTGTAAGGTGTTGTAATTCAGAAATGTAAAGCAGAGTTGTAAATATCTTATTTAAACACTTTACTGTCACTAGTGTAGTCAGCAATAATTGCCTGTGGGAATTTGTTATGTCTACTAGGCCTTCTACTGCTTCAAAACAATTTAATCTGCATATATTTTATGTATGTTTATATACTCTAATCTATAGAGTCCTATAGCCTAAGAAATTTAAATTGAGGACACTTTTCAGTTAGAAATCAGGTTGGAGATAATCCAGAAACAAAAAAATCTCTATGTGATGAAGAATGAGTAAATTATTCCTGCTTTAATCTGATCCTTTCTATCCTTGCATACATTATAAAATAGCACTGTGTAAGAAAACATGGAAATATACCCAGTGCAAAACATAATTCTTGGGAAGGTCAGTGGTGTTTAAAAATGGATCAACATTTTCTTAATAGCTTTGTCCTTATTCTACCTACAGGCAAAATTGAGTTTAATATTGTACTAGTTAAGGTACTTCCTAATGTTAATTCATAAAAATTCTCTCTAGCAAGTTCTGTTCCACAATCTTTATTACATGTTCCTCTTAGCTACCTTTCTAACACATATATTTTTCTCATTATTCCCTAAGGATTTATTGGGGGGAAAAAAATTCAAATTATATTCTAGAGGAAGCATTGCTTACTTGTACTTTCCACACAATCTTCTCATCTTAAACACAGAAAGTATGCTAAATCATAATTTCAGTGGCAGAGTGAAGTGAATTGTATAGCAAAGAAGTAAAACACTCAATAGAAATTAATAGGTGCAGTACAGTTCCAGAAAAATAAAAACAAAACCCTAGTGACTTAACACAGTGAAGAATAGGGTTAAATTATCTGGAGCAGTGGAAATGCTAGCCTATCAAGCCAAATATTATTAGAAATTATTCTAAGTGTCTAGAATAGCTGAATGTTGAAGCAAAGATAATCTTAGGAGCTCAGAGTTAGAAGATCAAAATTGTTTGAAACTTTGAAACAAAATATCTTAGAAGGGATAAGACAGTAGGGTTGCTGAAAGAAGATGATCAAAGAATCCTGTACTGCTGCAGGAGTAGCGGAAAATGACTGCTGGGGAGACCTGTCATAGATATGTATAGTCTTAGAATGCATTAAAAAAATGTGATACATTTTAGATACATTTTTAGATATAGTCCAATAACTTACAAACCAGCCACTGTGACTGATCCTAATTGCTTGGGCATGATGTTGCACAGGTTGTAACTCTGTTCTAAAGAGATTGATGGGGATTTGCCCAGCAACCGCCAGTAGAAAGGTTACTGTCACCTTTTTCTTTCCTTACTCTGATGGGTATTCAATTTATTCAACCAGTAAAATGCTTCCTAGATATTGTTGCAAACCAGTTTGATTAATATCACCATTATGCTAATTTAAATTATGGCATGGGTCAAGGCAGCTTTCAGAAACCAAAAACTCAGGAACTACAGCGATATCTTTACATATATTGTTGTTAAAATTTCCTAATTTTCCAGATTTCTAGAAGTCGAGAAAGGAAGACTATGGTCACTGATGTCCATGACGACTCTGAGACATTGACCACTACCCTCTGAATATGTCTGTCCAACCAATTTCTTATCCACCTAACAGTTTATTCATCGACTCCCTCCAATCTAGGGAGAAAGATGTTGTGGAGGACTGTGTCAAAGGCTTTACAGAAGTCCAGATAAATGACATCTGTAGCCCTTCCCTTGTCCACCCATGTAGTCACTCCATCACAGAAGGTCGCTGACTCTTTTTTCATATTTCCCAGGATACTCTTAGCAGAGTAACATTCTTTATGTTACAATATCTTTGACATATTGAATGGAATTATGAAATTTAAGAAATTGATGCAGGCCACAAAAAAGCTTGGAGAATTTAAAGATTTTAGAGATGTCTTACATTATTAGGAGTGGGATTGCTTTCCAACACTTATACACTGGCATATATCATAGGTGTCCTTGGGAAACTCCAGTGTCTAAGTGCCAAGACTATGAAAATCTGGGAAAACTTGTTGCCTAAACATACCTAAACATTGGTATGAGGTGTTATCTGAGATGCTCTGAGTTTTACCAAGATATCCATACAAGTCTGGTACATGTCACATTGTATATCCAAGATATACACCTTCTTTAAGGGAACACTTCGGGGAGGTCCAAAATGGTGCTAGGCACCTATGTCTAGGGAATTGAACCCTATGCTTTGGCAAGAAAGTCGGCAAAGTGCCTAGGGAGCTATTCAGCACAACAAATGTAGGAGAGGGATTTGAACAAATGTCTTGACCTCATGGAATATAATTTAATTACCTAAATATGGGAAGTTAATGCTATTTGAGTTGCTTTAGGGAAACTTTTATGACTGCTGAGCCAGAGTGATCTGGATTGCTGTGTTTTATGCACCAGTCCTGAGAGGATGTCCCAGATAACAAAGGATTTTCCACAATGTTGTCAAGCTGTAAGTGTCTGTAGTCAAGAAATAAGGCTTTATGTGTTAAAACAGATTAAAATTCAAGTTATTTTAGAGAATAATTGAAACAACTGAAGGACTCTTTTTTTGGAAGGCTATGTCATAATGCACAATGCCTGCAACTTGAAATCAGACAAAGTAAAACTATTCACCCACTTTCTGGCATGAGTAATCACAAGTAACATTGGAACAGTATGTCAATAAGTAATGTTGATTAACTACATGTTCCTTTAAGGTTTGATATATTTTGATTTATATTAAAGTGTGTTCTAATTCAGATTCAGATATTGGACTTGAAAAAGAAATAAATCCATTAGATTCATTAGATAATGAAATTATTATGCAAATAATCAGAATAGGTCATAGAACACATATTTAGATTATGACCCTGGGGCCTATAATATTTTTGGAGTTCAAAACTTCTAGGAATGGTGTTACAAGAGCTTGACGATGTCTGAGAGCAAAGACACACCAGGGAATACAGTGTCAGCTTTGAAGTGTTACCAAGAATTGCATGTTTACAAAGACTAAGACAGTACTTGATGTATTAACAACCTAAAAAAGAAAAAAGTGAGGAATTTGTGCATATTCATATTCATTGCTGTCTAATTGGAAGATGCTGCCACTTTTGCTACTTTTTGTATCCCAGTTATTTTCATTATGAATATCCCCAGAGTAAAAGTGACAATTCAGCAATAATGGGGTATTTCTTTTCAAAATATAGATGGAGACATCTGAAATAATGTCATCAATAGCCTGCATGAACCACATGAACTACTCACTATATGTCATTTGTGAAATAATCCAGAAAAAAGACACTTTCCCTTTTATGGAGGGATTCACTGAGAGAAGATGACCACTTAGTGGAACTTGGAAAGTTCTTTCTCTGCAGTGGACGTGTAGAAGGCCACATTGACCAGTTTTGTCTGTCCCTGGTGCTCATTATTTCTGATAAGAAAAAGTTGGTAAAGGACTTAATGTAGGACAGTTTGTGTAAATGCCATCTTTTGTTTACTCTTTGACTTTGACAGTCTCTGATTTCCTAGACACACTAGCAATGTAGGAGGAAAGTTAGCTATTACTCACAGTCTGCTGTCAGTTTAAGCATTCACAACCTGTCACATCTTGTGAGAACTGAAGATGCAAATCAGTCTTTCTCTGCAGTGGCTTAAAAAATGTGCCAGGTGGAATGTATTCCTTTATATGATTGAGTTGATTGAAAAGCAACATAAATCTATTGATGAATGTTCATTAATAACACTAATTATCTCCTCTCTACCACTGAGAAAATATAGAATACACAATATCTAGAAATCTGCATTCACCTGAAGAAGACCTTTAAAAAAAAGCCCAATGAAATTACCGAACTTTCTTTAAAATTTACTTTTTTCTAAGTCAAAATTATATGGAATTTGCCTTGTCCTTTTCATTTTCACTCCACTGGTTCTGCTCACTTTTTCAGCAGTGATTCAAAGATGACTTCAGTAATCTACCTTTGGTTTTATATCGCAAGGACATTTTCGGGTCATATTTTTTAAAATAAATTGTCATTAATATGTATAAAAAGATGTTCGCATTTTTACGTATCTGTCAATCTATCCCCACTTGCTCATTCAAATGTTCATGTTTCTTTAGACCAGAGGGTTTTAATCTTACGTTTATGTACCAAGCACCTAAGACAAAGTGCTACCATTAATCTGAGAGTAGTCTTTTAGCAAAATAAATTTTCTAATTTAAAGTATGAGAGTACATACAATTTAACTTTTTTTTTAATGTAAAAGACACTGGTTTATGAATATTAAAGATTCATCATTGTTATGATATTTATGTTTGCAAGATACACTTTTTGATTTTATGAGTCACACAATGGCCACAACAACACCCCAAACCTTAAGTGTGAAAAGTCTCTTTTTTTGTCTTTTATTTTTGTCATCTAGTGTTTGTAGGACCCTAAACCATTCCATTTATGAGTTATTAATGAAGCAAAAAATAGTAGATGTTTTAAAAAGTCTGTGACAAAGGAGCAATAGTTTCTTTCCTCAGAAAGATGCCTACTATGCTACTTCCACAACACAGACTAAAGACTCTCATTTTATATTTCACTGTCTGTCTTTCAAATGCATCATTTACAATTTGTGTTGATCTGTTTTCAGTTAACCCTCTGACCACCAGGCTTCCCCTCTGGCTCTGTGAAGCATAACTCTGAACTTTATCTGTGGAATTACATTCTGTGTTATGTGGTTTGAACATTTTTGCTATCAGGATTGTTTCACATTCCTTTTATAGCAAAAGAGAATAATTTATACTTTATGATGGATAGGTTTTAACGTAAGTGCAGAAAAATGTTCCAGACCCATCTGTTTTCAAAGAATTTAAATTGTCACTTTAAAAAAAAAAAAAAAATTGCAATACTGACACTTGCCATGATGTTCCCAGATACAATAGTGAACTCCATGGGTTATGGACAAGAAAGCACTACATGTAAGTAGACCTACCTCTAAGTTTATGCAGAATTAACATGTAAATATGACAGCTAAAACCATATTATGAAATTTTTGCTAGTACTAATTGAAGTTCATTTTGTTTCAGCACAAATGTTTGAATTTTAAATAAAGCTAAGAAAATGAAAATATAAATTTTTGAACATAAAAAAAAGGGTTCTATCTTTGCAAACATTTTTGACAATTCAATTCTCATCACACTAAATGTGACTGGGACTAAATTTCAGTGGCTTCATTAAAATATTTTTAGCTAAATGATAGCCATACTATAACTTATTTTTACTATCTAATTTTATTTTTTAATGTTGAGAACTGTCAAGTACTTTCTGAAAGCATTTTGCAGACATATGGTGCAGCATGCTTGTACCATTGAATGCCATCTGCTGTCTAGGCTTAAATGTACACTAATTTTACTTTTAATTCGTAATGAACATGAAGAATGAATGTGACCCATTTACTGCAATTTGGCTAAGTCATTGGCAGGTGTACTTTTAAGGCATAAAACATATTTGTAATTATAAAATGGCTATTTACAAGTTCCCAGGTGGGTAGGTAGCTATTAGTAACAAATAATTGCATGCCAGCCCTTTATGTTCCCAACCACAGTACTGGGACAAAAAATAAAAAGATGAAAGTATGAGGCATTCCCTTACTAATAAGGATATGAAAATTGTACAATTTGCATTGCCAAATTTAAACCTATGAAAGACTTTAAAACATTTGTTTAACATGTAAATGGAGATCATAGCTGGAAACATAAAGGATCTCCAAGAAAAATTAGTGTGCACATGCTCTAATTTATCATCCTTTACATCACAAGATGAAAAATTATCCAGAACAAGTCATGCTGACAGCTTTGACCCTCATCCAGGAAAAAAGCTTAATGCTATAGTAAACGCAGCAATTGTGAATGATTTGTCAAGAAAATGATGGAGAAACACAGTGGTGAAGAGTGTTAAGATGTATTGTCATGTCTTCACTGAAAACAGTGACAGACCAAATCTGTGGAGGAGCTGAGAGACCTGGGGTTGTCTATTCTGGAGAAAAGGGAAACTCAAGATGCGGCTTATCATTCTGCAACTACGTGAAAGAAAACTGTAACAAGGTGGGGCTCCTCCTCCTCTCTCTGGTAATCTGATGGGACAAGATGGAACAGCCTCAATTTGCAACAGGGGAGGTTTACATCAGATATTAGGAAACAAAATTCTTCACCAAAAGAGCTTTCAAGAACTGGAACAAGCTGTTCAGGGAAGTAGTGGAAAAGGGGAAAGTGTGTGTAGATGTGGCACTCTAGGAAAATGGTTTAGTGATGGACTTGGCAGCATCAGGTTTACAGTTGAATTTATGATCTTAAAGATCTTTCTCAGCTTAAATGATTGATTAAAAAAAAAAAAAACAATAAGAAAAACATTCCCCCAAACTCAACTGGAAAAAAAAATCTTAGAATGTTCAACATCATAGACATGTCTTGCTAAATTGTAATGTACTTAAAAAGGAAGAAATACTGCTGTTCATGTAAGTAATGGAACCCGCATAGAAATAGAAGTTATCTGGTTTTAATGTCTTGCCTGAATATTGCTTTTATTCCTCTTACCATTGAAAATTAGGCTAATTCAGTCATACAGTTTTTGTTATATTTCTGGCTGGCTTTCTGCTTTCTCCTAGTAATTTATTCAGTCATTAGTGGCTGTGAAATTTAACAGAAAGATATAACTTTTGGGGCTGTGACTATGCTGTTTTTCTTAGGAGAAAATCCCATGTCTTGGAAATTATCCATTTCACATTGTGGTCTCATGGTCTGTTATATACTTCACTCGTGGCACCCCCTCATGTCAGAAGCTTAGTAAGGAGGAGAGAAAGAACTAGGCAGTGTACTGACATGCTGATATTTAACTGCTGATGTGCAGCATCTGTAACCCTCCTTACATATGTTATCACAGATGTTCTACCAGCATTGCTGAAGGGCAGCAGAGAATCTATTTTGGACACATCTGGAACCACCTCTTACAGACATGCAGAAAGGTTCTGATGTCTTCTCACTGAAGACACCCCTGCTGCAGTCCAGCTGCTGCCAAAACCTTGCCTCCTAAACCTAATACATGTATGTTGTTAGCTTACATGCTAATGCTCTGCAGATTCACAAACCTAGTCTGGGTGGGGCTGTCCTCATTCTCTGCCTGCTCTGCAGAGCTATGCTGCCGTCAGAATTGCTGTGTGTGTCCTGCAATTAAAATTAAATTCTTCTATTTCTCTTATATGAAGTTTCAGTAGTGAAAATTACATCAGGCATTTCATGATCACCCAGATCTCTTCTCCAACTTTTTGCAATAGATATGTGTAACACTTCTCATGTATGATTCGCAGTGAATAGATCTTACATACGCGCCTTACCATTGAGCAATTGTCATCCATCTCAGACAGAAAACAACAACAATGACAACAACTATTACTATTATTATTGTTGTTATTATTATTATTATTATGATATACACCCATATGAACAGCAATATCATTCCTTAGATGAACATAAGCCTGAGTTTCACCAGACATGGATACACTCTGTTTCAGTGTTCTGTGAGAACAAAGCTGTAACCTAGAAGAATGTATGAGCCAGCCCGTTGGGACATCTGTGGGTGAGGTTTTCTTGTCACTTGCTAGACACCTGAACACTAGACAAGGTTAACCCAAAAAATGAGAAATAGTACTGTAAAGTGATAAAGGTGGAGGTGTGGCTAAGATATTCAAATTGCCCAAAATAGGAGGCTAATTTCATTGAGAGAGTTCTTGTCTAGTCCCATAGACTGTATGCTTACAACAGGCCAGATGGCATTGGAAGTATTTCTTTTTGCAAAGTTTTATTTAAAAGCAGTATAGTTTGTCCACTCATAAACGTGTCCGTGACATAACTGAACTAAAGTATGTGGGTAAACTAAGAAGACTTAAAAAGTGCAGTTCTGATTCAACTTAAAACAATTCTACAGATTCCTACAATGGTTTATGCCTCACTTTTTCCATTATTAGTGTAAATGCTTGTGTAAATTCCTGGTGAAATAAACAATTCAGGGCACCACTAGAAAACTGGTCACTGATTCTAATGTAGGATGACTTTGATTTTATTATTGAAGCAATTAGTTTCCTTGAATAACGTTGATATATATTTCATAGAAATGGGTACTGAAATCTATATCCTGAGCTGTGTTTTTCCTTTACCATAATAAAAGTGTTTCTGAAGCCCAAATATGAGCTGGTTTGAATAAAAAATTATAATAAAAACATTACTGAAATGTTTATGAAAAGTAGCTATAACTCATTTTT
The DNA here is from genome assembly GCF_963513975.1 of Fringilla coelebs. Classification (NCBI taxonomy): domain Eukaryota; kingdom Metazoa; phylum Chordata; class Aves; order Passeriformes; family Fringillidae; genus Fringilla; species Fringilla coelebs. The sequence goes on from NC_140029.1 coordinate 46,015,682, forward strand.
CAAGAGATGAAGTAGCTAAATTTGTATTTATTCAAATCTTCTAATTTATTTTTTTGTGCATTTTAAGGTGCTAAGCACCATCTAAATGAAGATTTTTTTTCCCCACATAAATCCAAAGATTTATGTCTTTAAATTTAGAAGCCTAATAAATTAAGAGTACTCCAAGCTCATTTTACAGTCAGAAGAAAGAAATAAAAAATTTCCAGAGGGACATGCCATATAAGATCCAAATTGCTTTCTGGAGATGCTTCACTCTTTTTATTGATTACACAAAGAGCCCTGACACTTCTGTAATGGGAAGGATGAATCTGAAATACAATAATTAGTGGTCTTCTTTAAACTGAATTAGCTGTACTTCCAGATTTTTCTTCATTTTCTTTTTTTGATCACTACCTTGCCTTTTTTTGATTACTATTTTTATCCTTCTACATTTAAAGTAACTGTTAATGTAAGTTAAGGATAGCTAGTGTCTTTTTTGACTAAATAGATTCATTAGTAATGGTTTTGGTTGGAAGAGATCTTAAAGATCATCTAGTTTCAACCCTCCACTTCCATGAGTAGGGACAGTTTTCATTAGACCAGGTTGCTCAAAACCTGGCTTTAAATTCTTCCAGGGACAAGGCATCCTTTATTTCTCTGAGCAACCTGTCCTCTGTCTACACCTTCACAATGAAGAATTTCTTCCTAATATCTAGTTCAAAAACTATTATCTTTCAATTCAAAGCCTTTCTTGCTTTTCCTGGGACTACATGCCCTTGTAAAAAGTCTCCTTCCCTCACTCTTGTGGACTCCTTTCAGATACAAGAAGGCTGCAATTAGGGCACCTTGAAGTCATCTCATTTCCAGGCTGAGCAATCCCAATTCTCTCAGCCTTCCCTTATACGTGAGATGCTACATCCCTTTAATCATCTTGGTGACAACCCCTCGACCTCTCCTTCTTCACCTGCTCCTTATGGACAGCTATTGAAAGGCACAGTTCAGTCATAGAATTCATTCCACCTACTTTCAGTAAGGGCAACAAGGTCATAACTTTGCAGCAGCAAAGTGGCTTCCAGCTCTTCCTATTTGTCACTCATGCTGCACACATTGGTGTAAAAGCACCTCAGCTGGGCTGTTGCAGCTTTGCCTTTCCAGAGGAACACCTTTCTATTCCTTTAAAATATTGCCCTGTTATTTTCCTGTTGGCTTCTGTCACTGGATGAGTTCCTGGCTCATTTCTGCAGGACTGCAAGGATGCTCTGCTGTGGCTAGCACTTTTCCAGCCACTGGCAAAAGGCTCTCAATAGAATCTCATCCCTCTAACCTTTGCATATCATGCCACACCTTGCCAGGGACAAACCTGATATGGTTTCCTTCTCCTGTCATATCTAGTTTAAAGCTCTGCTAATGATCTCTGCTGGTTCTTGAGCAAAGACCTTCCCTCCTTGGTGAGAAAGGCGAGTCCTGTCTGATGACAGGGTGCTAGGTGTTGCACATCATTCCACTGTCAAAAAATCAAAAACTGGTGGTGACACCAGCCATGAAGCCATGTTTTAATAGACTCATCCTGTCTGTTTTTTCAAGTATTGCTACCCTCAGGAAGTACAAAAAACAATAAAGCTTGTGCCCTAGAATCCCTTATCAACCATTTCAAAGCCCTAAACTTCCTTTTGACTGCCCTTAGACTATGTGGTGTCACTTCCTCCCTCACTCCCTGCATGGGAGATCAGTCATGGGGCTGCACCAGCCTAGAAAGTTTTCTGGAGATAGCAAATCTCAATATAAATCAAGCAAGAAAGCAAGTAAGTACAGAAAAAAAGTTATTTTTCTCTATTTTTTGGCTTACCAATAATATACTTTTTATAGTCTTTTTGTCATAAATCTTTCTTGGAGCATAGGGCCAAAGAAGTAGGTTTCCCTCCACTTGCTTAGCATGTGAAAAGATATGGCATTTCCTTTTACACATTTTATTCTGCATTCTATTATTTTGTATGTCTACTAAGGGTTAACGATCTCAATACCTTTTGGATTTTTTTTTCAGAGAAATTCACCATTTTTAATAGTATGAGCAAGATTTTATAACAGGCTAGACCATCTATGTATTTAGAACACATTGAACTCTTGAAAGCACCAACAGATTCAGTCCTCATGGGCTTTCAAATTTGACTTTGCTGATCATGGGCTTCAGCTACTATGCTAGCACTTTTCTTAAACATCACTGCCAGCCCCTCTAGTCAGCATTAAATATTGTAACCAGTACCTACACAAAGCTGGAGAGGTTTAGGCACTTTTAGGCTGCCTAGTCAACACACTTTCCATGACATTGAAGTAGTTAATTATCTTCAATGTTTTCATTCTCAAATGTCACATGTGGAATAAAGAATTCTTATCTCCATTTCCAAAAAGGCCAGTGTGAACACTTGTTCATTGAGAATTTGAAAGTAAAATTCACCTACCTAAACATGGTGACAGTTAAAGAAAAAACATATCATGATAGTCCACTATCATCATAATCTGAATAGTTAGCTATGGTTAAAGTACTTGGATAGCAGGCATCCTGAAATCTGGAATGATTCACACTCACATCTTGAAAAAGTAGATGAACCTCTGTACTAATTAATATGCTAATACAGTACTTCTCTGTTTAATTTATATCCCTGTGAAAGCAAATATCACGGCTTCAGGAAGCCTGTGACTCTGTCTTACTGATTTCACTTAACAAAAGCCTCCAGTGCCTACTCCATTATCTGTTGAAGTCCCTTATATTAATTTATTTTGTTAATTTATTGTATGAAATCAATTAAGTTACAGTTTTTATTATGCTAGGATGTAAAATCATGAATATTTATCATACATATGATGAAAAGTTTTGGACAGCAGAAACAAGGAAGCCCAAAAGAGAGGACTGTTGGATAAGATTCAGACAAATCTTTGCAAGAGTGTAGATGTGGAGGAGAATTAAATATGAGAATCAGAAAGCACTTTTGAGAGGAAAATAAGAGTAAATTCATGAGAATATTGAATATGAGAACTGAAAGCTAAGAAGAGAAGGGGGAAGGAAATGAACGAAAAAAAAAAGATTCTATAATGAGGATAATGGAGAAGAAGGAAAAAAAAAAGTGAAAACCCGAGCAGTTCTTTACACCATATACAGGCTTTTTGTGCTTTTTATGTGACAATGGCACCACAGATTTGGCAAGAAATAACTTAAAGGTAAGGGTTATCAGAGAATCACAGAGTTGTTGAGGTTAGAAAGAACTGCTGGAAGTCATCTTGTCTGACTCCATGCTCCAGCAGGTTTCCCTAGAGCAGGTTTCCCATCACCAGTTGCAGACTTGCTGATATGTTCTTCCCTATTATCCACATCAATAATGAAGCTGTTAAACAGCACCAGAGTAAGTGTGCAACCCTGGGATACACACCTACTTTCTGGCCTTTCTACTAGGCATTGATCTACTGATCACCACCCTCTTGTCCCAGCTTCCAGTCAGTTTACAATCTACCTGCTGATCTGGCCCTTACAGCAGTTTGTCTCTGAGAATCTCATGAGAGGCAGAGTGAAAGGCTTTACTGAAGTCCAGGTAGACAGTAATGACTACTTTCCCCTAATCAACCTTACCAGTCCTTTCATTGTAGAAGGTGGTTGTGTTTTCCCTTCCATGAAGCCACATTGACTATTCTTGTTGATCTTTGTTTCCTAAGAACTTTTGTTCGTGTCATTCAGTGTCCATTTTGTTATCACAATCTCTGGGGCACTGTAAATGATAAAATTTCTTCAGTATTTGAGTTGTTATTACCTTCATGACATTTAAATCCTTGCTATATGTTATATTATCAGAAGTAGTCATGAGATATGATAAAGTGATTATGGAGTTTAATCTATAATATTACAAAATACTTTATTTTGAAAGGTTTAACCAGTCCAATAATTCTTTTGCTTGTAACTTCTGTTTCATTTTTCAGAAGTTAAATATAAGTTGTGGGGATATCCCTTCTTATCTGTAAAATGGTACAGATTTTATGGAAAAATATTTTTTGCAGTGGATGGAAGCAGATTTTTTTGACTCATAGTTTTTTCTAAATTTTACAATGGCAAGCATTATGCAAGACAACTTCATAGTTTTGTTTGTGATTACAGGAAAAAAAACATTCCACTAATCTCCTTGCCTCCTATATCTCTGTTTGATCAAGTGTAGGAATTCCACTTGAAATAGTCACTTTAACAAATAGTAAATTAAGACTTTGGTTCACAGAATATTCTGAGCTGGAAGAGACCTGTGAGGATCATTGGACCAAAATCTTCACGCCACACAGGACAACATAGCAGTTAAACCATGTGTCCTGAGAAGGACTACAAAGATGATCAAATGACTGGAGAACCTCTCCTAAGAAGATATGAGAGAGTTAGGACTATTTATTCTGGAGAAGTGAAGGCTCCAGTGAAACTTAATAGCAGCTGATGTGGGGGAGGCATGTGGGTTGGGTCTTGTAGATGATCTTTGAGGTCCCTACCAACACAAACCATTCTATGATTCTATGAGCTAAGAGCATTGTTAAAATTCTTCTTGAGCACCTGCAGGCTTGGGGTCATGACAACTTCCCTGGGAAGTTCTTTTAGCACTTGACCATCCTCTCAGTGGTGGCCCCAGACAGAGCCATAAGCCATTCCCTAAAATCCTCTCACTGGATATGTGAGAGAGAGAGGGGGAAAAAAAACAACCAAAAAACCAAACACATCCACTCTCTTCCCTTCATTCACAAGATGGATAAGCTTATCATAAAAGGACAGTAAGCTAATAAGGCATGATTTTCACTTCATGAACCTGTGTTGTCTTTGAACAATGTCTGCATTTTCTTAAAGCACTTTTCAATAATCCCCAGAATAATTCTGTTCATAATTTTACCAAGCACAGAATTGAATCTGAAAGTCTTATAATTACCAAGGTCTTCTTTCTTGTCCTTGAAAACTGGAAAAATTATTTGCTGGCTTCCATTTGAGTGGGACCCCTCCAGATTTCCAAAACAGTACTTCCAGCTCCAGAATCTCCCATATGTTTTGTAGGTGCAAGTGGGAAGGCAAGGTAGACGTCCAGAGACAGCAAAATGTAGTTCAACCAGTTGGTAATCATCTCAGAATTCTGGATATTCCTCAACCTGTTTCACCTTTTTCTTCTATCTGGGCACATCTCTCAGTCATTCTTTCTGCTGCCCTCAGACATGAGGGGAAACCTCAGGCACACTCTGCAGCCAGAAACTTGGATAGCTGCTTCCCTTGGGATCTGTGTTTGGGTGGCTGCTCTGGGTGCTAGTACCACAGGAGGTGCAGAAGACATGACATTCTGATGTGTGGTCACAATTATTAGAGGTTCCTGTGGGGAGAGTAGGGCTGGGGGCAAGACTCTGGGATCAGGAAATCTGGTTGGTGAGGCCACAGACTCCCAGCATCTTTGCTTCAGCAGACTGTCGTCCTTGCTGCTGCCTGGTCTCTCTACACACATAGCCCAAGGGGTTCTGAAGCCCCCTCAGAAATTCCCCTCCAAGGTACATTATAAGCCTCACATGCCTCTCAGCACATGGTAACTGCTGTTGCTAGCTGCTAATCTGGGCGTCCCATGGTTTGACCTGTGATACAGGCATGATTCTTGACTTCTCAAAGAGTCTATCATCAGGATTTGTGCATCTTCTAATGATGAGGCTGCACCAGAGGACACTATTAGTAGGTAATGGAAGAAATAAACCAAACCAAATAAACAAAGCATAAAACCCACCGACCAAACAAACAAACAAACAAACCACAAGAAGTCTTTTTTTAATGGCCTGGTAGTTAATACATTTCCATGGTTCAACCCCAACCAACAGCCAAGCCCCACAGGCCCACTTGCTGCCTCCACCAGCAACAGGATGGAGGAGAAAATTAAGGAAGAGTAGAAGTTATAAAATTCATGGGTTGAGATAAAGAGAATTTAGTAGGGAAATAAAGCCTCACACACAAGCAAAGCAACACAAGCAATTATTTCACTGCTTCCCATGGTCAGGAAGGCATTCAGCCATCTCCAGACAGCAGGGCCCTAAGACATCTAATGGTGACTTGGGAAGACAAACACCATTCCTCCTCCTTCTTTGCCCCAGATTTATATACTGAGCATGATGTCATAGGCTCTGGAACACCCCTGTGTCCATTTGAGTCACTGTCCTGGCTGTGTCTCCTCCCAGCCTCCCATAGATCCCCAAATTCTTTGCCAGCATATCAGTACGAAAAGCAGAAAAGGTCTTGGTTCTGCTTAAGCCCAGCTCAGCAATCAAAAAGAAAATATTCTTATTATCATTCCTGTGCTCAGCACACAACCAAAACACACTCCCATACAGCCACTGTGAAAAAAAACAACTCTACCTCAGCCAAAACCAGCACAGACACCTTTACAGTATGTGGAAAAGGTAGGTTCAAACTTCCTCAATATAAGAAAAAAATCTAACATCTCTATTCCTTTCCATTAATCTATTGTCTACAATGTAGTCACAAGCTCGGCTGTAGCCCTAACCACATCTAGCATCTGTCTCTCCAGAACTGTTAGGTATTCAAGGATCTTTCTGGCTAAATAAAAAAACAATGTTCAATGAAATTAGAGGAATACTGGGAGGTTTTGAAAAGAAGACAGGCCAAATCACTATTTGGACTCAGTCATCTAAAGCCCACACTAAATTGGATGGGGTTTAAGCTGTTTGAAACCTTGAGTTATTAAATTATTGAATTACTAGATGTCATAAACACTGGCAGCTGGCCAAATTGAAAAATATGATGATAACTAGCTTTGTTCTACTTCTAACAGCTCATTACAGCATGAAAAATGAAACTGCCATATTATTCCCTGTCACAGATGGTATGCACAGGTTGGAATTAGTATTTATTAAAGTAATATAATTCCTTTTATCCATACTTTCCTTTTATCTTACAAAAAGAAGCAGGTGATTGACAATTTTTAAAAGAGAGTGGTCTAAGCCTTCTCACCCTCTTTAAATGGCTATATTCATAACGGAAAATTCATACTTAAAGATGATATTTTAAAAACATTTCTTAGAACAAAGCAGGAAAAAACCCAAAGATTCCGGGTTTTGGATCATTCAAGTTTGAAAATAGTTGAAAGTGGCTGTCATATTTTACAAATCATAGGTCTGCTGCTGAACAGTTAGAGAGGATGTGCTGCCAATCAATGTTCTAATTTCTTTATTTTATGAAAAATTCAGATTATGACTCATACTTTTTCTCCTCATTTGCTAGTTATTCCTTTCCAAGGAAGAGTAAGTTTGAACCAGATTTCTTTTTCCTCCTACCTTCAAAAGGATATGGAGGATATTCTGTAAAAAAAGAGTAAAGGATGTTTGCAAATCAGGGAAACATATATGCTCATTAATTCCCTTCCTCTGTGTCAGTCCCCTCTCCTTTTCCTATTTTCTCAGATGATATTGCATAATTTCACTGTAGTTTAATAGTTTAGCCCAACTGTAGGTCGAAGCTTTGTCTTACAGAAGCCAGCATCATAGGCAAACACATTGAAAGGCAATTTCCATTTCATTTGCTTTTGCAGTAGCTCCTCATGCCATGAGTTGTTCTCCTGAGTTGGGTTGTGGCCAATTAGCTTTCACTACAGACCAGTTTAGCATCTATTAAATTCTTTAAACCTAAACTTAGGGGAGAACAGTTGGTAGAATGAAGGCCGCTAGAGGAAGAATTGCTATAACTTAAGATAGACAAAAATACTGGAGGAGAGAATTCATCTGCACCAATTCTGAACCTCTGAAATGAGGATGTGTAATCCAAGCTAGCCCATCAAATCTTCACTATTACTAGTGGAGAGAAAAAGTGCAACTGCAGTGCATAAAAATAGGCACCTACTGTGACATGAGGTACTGTGACATATGTTGGCCTCCAAGTTTCTACTTTAACAGGGTGCAGATATCTCATTTAAGTGCTGTGCCATACAGCTTTGTCCTGTTCAGGTGTATTGCATAGCCTAGAGAGTCACAGACTACATCGGGCACTTCTGTGTGGGCAGCTGAATCCCTTCTGAGCAGACCAGTGGGTTTACACTCCATATCTGATTTTGATCTAGCAACAAAGATTCCTACCCACAGAGGCATTTTTAGATATAACATATAAATATATATATAAGTCTTATGCCCATAGCCAATGTATGCATCATGGCTATTTTGCATAAAATATTATGTTACAGTTAAAATATTATATGGACAGGCAAAGCTAAATATGTAATGCTGTAGACAAAATTGGTAGATATTAAAGTGCATTCATTGAACATTATGATTAAGATATTTCATTGGATGTACATGGGAAGATTCTGGTAGCAGGTGGGCTTTGTGAGAAGAGATCAGGAGCTGCCCCCTTGTCAGAGTCAGCCTCTTCCATCTGGCTCCAAAATAGACTGGCTACTGGCCAAAGAAGAGCCAACCAGCAATACTCATGGTGACCCTGAAATAACAAATTCAAGAAAGGGTAAAAAACTCTACAGCAGCTGTGAGAAAGTTTAATGTGTAAATGTGAGAGAAACAGCCCGTTCAGACACTAAGGCCAGTGAAAGCAGGGGAGGAGATGCTCCAGGTAGGAAAAATTCTTCTTCTGCAGCCCATGGAGAAGACCATGGCAACATAAATTGCCCCTCAGTAGGCCATGAGGACTGTGATGGAGCAGATTTCCACCTGTAACCCTTGTAGGACTCCATCCTGGAGCAGGTGGATACACCCTGAAGTAAACTGCAACACATGGAGAGGTGGTGCCAGAGCAGGCTCCTTAGGGAAGAAGATAGAAGTGTTGGGTGTAGAAGTAGTGGAGCATGGGAAGAAGGAAAGAGTAGAAGGAATGTAGTTTTAGCTTTCTTTTATTTTTACTGTCCTATTCTTTTAAAATTGCCAATAAATTAATTTCCCGAGATGAAGATGATTTTGCCCGTGACAGCAATTGGTGAGTGATCTTCCTGTTGCTTTTAATCACATTTTGTCAATGTGTCTTGATGAGAAAAGTGAATGATGAAGAGTCTTGAGTGGGCATCTGGCACGTAACAAAGGACAATCCCCTCCATATTTTTTCAAATAAAAAATTTGTTTTATCTGAGATGGATCTCAAATCTAACTTACTGCGAAGTTAAAATCTGGCCTACTATTACATGGAATATTTGAAATCTTCCTTGTGATGTTAATTCTGTAACAACTTTGTTATCAGACCAAAAATAAATCTCCAAATAAAGTAAATTAAGTGTTCCTCCTTCAATAATTCAGGGGGTTTTTTTCCTTTTTTTTTTTTTTTTTTTTTTAAGGCCTGGAAGAAGGTAGAGAATATTTTTATTGTAAGTTTTACATAGACAACATGAGATTAGTATCTGAGCTACACTTAAGGCCATGAGTTAGATGGCACCTTTTCTCATGAATTAATGCAAACTCTTCTTGCTATAAACAGGATGAAAACAATCAGCATAGCTGAAGCTGCCGGTTTTGAAGATAATAATAATAATAGTTTACAGTTGTATAGTTCTTGTATTCATGAAGATTGGTCCTATTAAAATGGAATTGTTATCTTAAATTGCAGAGGAGCTTTTAGTCTACTGTATTTTCAGATAGTTCTGTTTTTCAGACTGATGTTTTCTCTCTCAATGCAGGGTGATTTTTTTCTCCTCTCTGCTGTTGATTGGGATTAATTGATCTCCAGACCGGTGCTGGCAATGCTCCAGGGGTGTCTGTGCCCAGTGCCACATCCAGTGCCATGGGGAGTCTGTGTCCTGGACTGGCCCCTTGCACCTGCATTGCAGCCTGTCTCTGGCCTCAGCTCTGGCCCATCTCCACCCACTCTGCACACAGCCACCCCCAGCCTCACCTGGGTCATCCCTTTACTCAGGTGCTGTGGGACTTCACCCTGGGCAATGAAGACAACACCTGTGCTGAGTCACCCTCACCTCCCATCCAATGACCCCCCTTGGACCAGCTCTGCTTTGCACCACTTAACAAAAGGAAAGAAAGAAATCTATCTTTGTGATGGGTTAGGAAGAACCCAGTCAAAAACACAGGCAATAAGGTGTCAGTTCGTGCTGAAGGGTTGCTGGGTTTTACAGAGCAGCATGCAAGCTCCCTGTGGAAACTCAAGAAAGTAGAAAGACTTAAATAAATAAATATATAAATGAAGGTAATTTTTATACATAGTTGTTATGTGTTAGTTGAAATGCTCACAAATTTTTGTACTGCATTGAATTCTTCGTTCAGCAAAATAAGGTGAATCCAGGAAAACAGGTAACATCCTCTGATACAACAAACTAACTCTTGAGAAAGGGTGGTTTACTCAGAGGAGCTCAAGAAATAATAGAGTGAGATCAGCAATGTCCCAAAAGATGTGTTTGAACAGACCACTGTTTAGAACAATATCAGTGTTACTGAGAAAGGAACAAGGGGGATGCAGAAAATCCTAAAGCAACATTCAGAGAACAGAACAGCCTTGTCTTCAGGCTAACAAACTCAACTTCTTTTAAAAAGGATTTAAAGGAAAGTCTCTCAAAGGATAAGAAATTATGGTTTCAGTGTTCTCTGGAAAGTGGTAACATGTCCCTTTGCACTGGCAATATCTGCCAAAAGACAGAAACATTTTTGATTTCGTCATCTAGCTTACACATATTTAGGTTTGAAACACAAGCAAGTTGCATCAAGCACCTTCAAAAATGAATGGCTTTTAGCAACACCTGAACATTCTGTCAGTAAATAACAGTGATGTATTTTGTGATACCTAGTCTGCAGTTAATGACTTCATAGTAATAACAATAGAAACTGTTGAAAAATTATATAGAATGCTATCTGTAGGACACTGGATTCAAAATGTTTGCTGGCAAGAGCTTCCTTTGGTTGGGAAAGAATATTTTTATTTACAAAAACAAACTGAATGTTATTTCATATGTCAACAACACTGAAATTCACTTGCTGATTAGGAAAAAAAGTAATACTATCACCATTTTATGAGTTAGTCAATGAGAATTGCGACAGAAATTGTGGCATATTGCATCTGAATGAAGTCATCAATGCCATAGAGAAAGAAAACACAGATGTTGATGACCATCAAGGGAAAATTACTAACTACAAATAAGGAAAGGAAAATCAGCCTGAATTTTTAGACAGTTCAGGAATGGAGCAGAAAGACACCTGACAATGCAAATATACGTTTCTGTTTGTGTGTGTCTATTTGAATCTGGTCCTGGTCAGTGCCACAGGTTTATAATATTACTGTCCAAATCTGATACACAGCAGTGAACAAAATCCACTTAGAACCAAGGCCTTTCCAGGATTACCAAAAGACAGAAACCTTTATATCTGTTTAGTTTGATTTTGAACAAAAAAGTGAGAATTACATGAAAATTATGAAACTCACGAAGAAGATAATAAAAAAAGTGTAGGAAAGGGTAAAACATTTTCAAATTTCAGGAGCTTTCAAAAGATACTGTAATGGAGCTTCAAAAGCTTCATTTATACTACTTCAGGATAATGTCTAAAAAATGGGTTGAGGAAAATATTTTTGCTAAATAGCAGGGAAAGAAAGTTAATAAATTCAAGTTTAAAAATAAAATTATTAAATTCTTAAATCCTGACAGGTTAAATTTGAAAACACAGTAAGTCAGTACAAAAAGAAGTGTTGAAATGCATTAAAAAAGAAAAAAAAAGGGTAAGTCATTCTTCAAGTAGATCAGGTGAACCAAGCTTGATGGGAACTTTATAAGGTCAGTAGATGATCAAAACTTGAGATGAGTGTTCAGAGAAGATAATGTCAGAGCTGGAAGGTTTAAGGATTTCTCTTCCATCTTTACTCACAATGAACAAGACAGAAAGTTTCACCACTTTGGCAAGTTTTTTTTGTTTTTTTTTTCTTGTGTTGGGGGAGAAGGGTTGCATCCCAGCTTTTTCTGGTCAGTAATTCATCAGGAAAAGGAAAGTGAAAAGAAATAGTTTTCTATAAACATATGGCATCTACTCCAAATCCTATACAAAGTGAAGGATTAAATACCTGATTAATTGATTGCATTTTTTGTTAGGTTATGTGATAAAAACTGATCTGTACACCCATAAAAGAAGCATGCAGAAAGCATGGCAGATGGAAGAGCCCAAATAATTAATTGCTCTGGCTGCTTCTAAGCCAATTGCAGATGCCATAAACCTATGAAAGACCAATCTTAATATGCCCAGAAAAGGACAGGGGGAAAAAGGCAGGTGGGAACCCAAATTTCCCAGCCTCCCAGGAGAAGGAGGGAATCGAGAGCAGTGCTGCAGAGAAGGACTTAGTGATACTGCTGGATGCAAAATTGGACATTAGGCTGTAATGTGGACTTGCAGCCCAGAAAGGCAACAACCCTGGGCATCATAAAAAGCAGTGTGACCAGCAGGTTGAGGGAGGTCATTCTACCCATCTACCTCTTCCCTGAGAGATCCCCCTTGGAATATTGTATCCATCTCTCAGACTTCCAACAAAAGAAGGACATGGACTTATTGGAGTAGGTCAAGCAGAAGGTGACAAAAGTGATAGGAGGGCTGCAACAACCTGCCCATGAAGGAAGGCTGAGAAAACTGGGGCTTTGTAGCCTGGAGAAAAGAAAGCTCTGAGTAGAACCCATTGAAGGCTAACTGAAGCCTTTCAGTACTTAGAGGACACTTGCAAGAAAAGACTTTTTACCTGTACTCACAGAATGAGGGGCAATTGCTTTAAAATGAATACGGTTAAGTTTAAATTTTACATAAGAAATAAATTGTTTACGATGAAGGTGGTGAAATACTGGAACAAGTTGCCCAGTGAAGTTATAGATGCCACATCACTGGAATTGCTTGAGGTCAGTTTGTATGGGGCTTTGAGTAATCAGACAGTGCAAAATGTCCCTGCTTTTGTTGGGAGTTTGCACTAGATGGCCTTTGAAGGTCCTCTGCAACCCAAACAATGACTCTGGGATTCTATGATTCTGGTGTCTGACTGTACAGCATAACTCAAAAAGTTATGAAAACTGGTAAATACTGAAGGGAAAAAAAAAGCTGCTATTGAAGTAGCAGAGATTAAGCCAAGTATGAAGAACTGCAGAACAATTTTGGAATAGCAATGAGGTACTAAAAGAATAGCAGATGAAAATATATTAAGATAAGTGTAAAATCATATAGAAAATCCCATATTTTTATGCACAGTCACTGGTTCTAATTGGATGATTACGTACTAAATGAGGTCTTGACATTATAATTGTTAGTTGTATACAAAATATAAGCAGAGTATTTCTTAAAAGATTCACATGAGAGGGATTATTAGAAAATAAATTCAGAAGATAAGAAAAAAAACCAAACAACTATATTTACACTATTTTAAAGATGATAGCAAAACTGAAGGCCCGTGTCTATGGAAGTATGAAAAGGGTGATGATGTAAAATATCTTCCATATGAAAAAATAGTAAGCTCATGTTTAAATGTTACATTATATTTAGTCTGGAAAAGATATAAAGGGAGTGAATAGAGGAGGGAGGATCTGCAGTAATTTCAGAAAATTAGTGACATGGCTATTTTGTTTTAGGGTATGATTGTTTATTAAGTTTTCTGTTACAAGAACTGGGAGATTTCCAGTGAAACTAGAACTGTCATCCTTAAAAAAGACAAACAGGACCATAAGCTAGGAAGATGAGATAAACTAAGAACATATAATAGGTCCCATATATCTATCAAATAAGAATTGAACTTAAAAAGAAAAATTAGTTCCCTTTCAGAAAGATGGTGTGGATGCCAAAAACAGATTTTTTTTTTTATAATTAGGATCACTAAACACTGATTAAAACCAGTAAATTTAACATAGTTAATTATTCTCTATCAACACCATAGGTTATCCATAATGAAAATATTTGCTGGTGCTGTTAAGTAGATAGCTCAGAAGGAAGTTTACCCTCCAGAAGCCTAGGGATTCTAGATAGAAATCTGTCTTTAGGTAAAAGACAGAGAAGACACTTCTAATGTATTTCTCCTAATTTAAGAAAGATACTCACTACAGGTAAGTTAGAGTCTCTCCTAGAAGAACTCCTTTGTGATAGCTAAAGATGACCTAAACTACGTCTAAGTAGCTGAAAGTTACTGAATACTCCAATTTCTTTTAATAATAAGATGTAAACTGTAAAACCACTTTTGTGTTTTGAGAATCTTATCTAATTTTAAATTTACAAGATGTGAAGCATTTCAATGGAAAAAAAGATGTCAATAAAACCTGAATTGGTTATTGAATTGCCCTATTGGAGTCAAAATCATAAAATCACTAGAGGTGCTTTCACAAGTCACCAAATGAATTTAAATTGCGGAAATCAATAATTCCTATTGAGAAAATAACAAATTGAAATTGTATCTGCATTGTTTTTTCTATGTATTAAAAAAAAAAACAACACAGACTGGGGCATCTATGCAGTCCTGAAATATAACTCTGTTTTTACTTTGAAACTGATTTCACTGAATTTGGACCTTTAATTGCCAGCTTGTTAGTTACTACCTTAAGGCAGAGGCTGTCAATTAAGTAGACAGTGAAGGAAGCAGTAGTTTATTAGTTGTTACTTAATCTGAGCAGTGTTATTACTTAAAAGACTGGGAAAAAATAACAGTGCCTTAAGTAGAATTAATTGGAACATGTTATTTCCCTTGGGCTCACATTAATGCCACCAAGCAACTTGAATTAGTAAAAAGGAATCTTTCTATTCAAAACTCAATGTAAGTGCCTATTCTTACTCATTAGATTTATACTATGAGTTCATATGTTGATATCTAACAAAATCTATTAATATGTCAGCATCTGTGTGTGTATACACATTGTATATGTTAGTGTATAAGAATTAAAAGAATTTACTTGTTCACAGCATCACAGAGTGGGTGAGGTTGGAAGAAACCAAAATGGGTCCATTGGCCCAATCTCCCTGCTCAAGCAGGGCCAACCCAGAGCACACTGAGCAAGATTGTGTCCAGTGAGGGAGACTCCACAGCCCCTCTAGACAATCCATTCTGGTGGGTGGTCACTCACACAGAAAGTAAGTTATTCCTCATATTCAGGTGGAACATCATGAACATCAGTTTCTGCCCAGCCCATTGCCTCTTGTCCTACTGCTTAGTGCCAGTGGGAAGAGTCTAGCTCCATTCTCCTCAGTTGGAAAGTGTCTGACCAATTCAGGGGTACAAGAAAAGGAAATCAGCAGAAGAGATTTTCTGGCTACCATAGATTACCTGTATATGTTTGCATGTATTTAGTAATGCCAATACACACATGAAAGCTGTGGTTTAACCCAGTCAACAACTCAACTCCACACAGCTCCTTATTCAATCTCCTGCAGTGCTACAGGGAAGAGAATCAGAAGTGTAAAAGTGCAAATACTTTTTATCCACAAGTGGATTGTCCTAAAGACAATTTGATAAAGCCAAAGCTGTGTATCCAAGAAAAAGAAAATAAATTCATTCACTATTTCCCACTGGCAGGTAGATACTCAGCTGTTTGAGGGAAGATTGCTTTTATCATGAGTTAACTTGGATGGACAAATGCCATAGCTACAAATGTTATCAGCTTTCTTTTTCTTTCCCCTAAATTTTATTGCTGAGCATGACATCATATGGTATGGGATATCCCTTGGATCTGTTGGGATCAGTTATCCCAATTGTGTTCCTTCCTTGTGCAGCCCTAGCCTACAAGGGATTAACTGAGGAGAAAAATCCCAAACTCAGTGTAAACACTGCTCAGCAATAGTTAAAACATTGGTGCGTTATCAACACTGTTTTGGTCACAAATTGTAAATATTGCACCATACAGGAGGACCCTATGAAGAAAATTAACTCTACCTCAGCCAAAACCAGTGCAAAAGCGACAGGATGTACCTTCAACACACTCTCAGGAGACCACGGCTGTTGACACTAGATGGGGTACCCCTGGCCAAAAGGGGTAACAGTGTTACAGGAAACAAAGTGGCTGCACACATCAGCAACATATGAAACTACATCTGAAAGGCAAAAGGAGTGACAGATATGAACCAGGAAACGTCAACACTTTATGAAGTATCAGGAAAATAGCTGGGAATTGGCCCAAGAGAATTAGGGAGTGCTGATCCCAAAAGGTGAAGAGGCCAGTAACTCAGCTGAATCGCTTCCACACGAATGCACACGTTTCTCTGGAAGCAAGAGAAGGTGAAAACCATAGTGCAATTGGAAAACTATGACCTAACTGCTATTATGGAAACATGGCAGGAGGGATTAGTCACACAACTGGAATACTCCAGTTGAGGGCTATAAGTTTTTCAGGAGAGATTGCCTGAGAAGGAGGGGTGGATGTATTTCACTCCATGTTAAAGCAGGAATAGACTGTGAAAAGCTGCCTCTAAAAAAAAGCCACCAAAAGTTTGAAGGCCTGTGGGTGAAAATCAGGGACTAAACCAATAAAGGACACATTGTGGTTGGGGTCTACTAAAGGCCAGCTGATCAGGGGGAGCCTCTTAATGAGATCTTCTTGTTTCAGACAGACAAAACACCAAGCTCACCACATCTCATCTGCACGAGGGATTACAAGCACCCAGGTGCCTGCTGGCTGTAAGCAATACAGCTGGCTGTAAGCAATCCTGAAAAGTACTGGAGGGTATTTGGAATAACTTCCTGGTACAGATATTGGACAAATCAATACCAAAACCAGCAGAGAAATTTTACTGGACCTGGTGCTTACCATTGCAGAGGAGCTCATTAAAGAAGGTAAGACTGGAGGTAGCCTGGGCTGTAGTGACCAGGCCTGGTGGAACTTGTCATCTCAAGAAATATGGGCCTGGCAAAGAATCAAGTCAGGACCATAAACTTTAGAAAGTGAATTTCCAGCTGTTTAAAGAAATAGTAGATGATATCCAGATGGCTTCTGAGTATCTTCTAGGATGAAGATCCTATAACCAGACAGACTTCTGCATCTAAGTGTCTGTCAGTAACTAAAAAGATACAATTATTATCACTTTTGAAATCCTCCAAAATGAAAAGAGTTCCAGTCACACCCACAGTTTGGGTGGAGAAGTGATTGAGAGCAGCCCTATAAAGAAGAACTTGGGTGTGATCCTTGATTAAAACCTCAACACGAGCTGGCAGTGTGCACTTGTAGCCCAGAAAGCCAAACAAATCCTGGGCTGCCTCAAAAGCAGTGTGGCCAGCAGGATGAGAGAAATGAGTGATTCTGTCCCTCTCTCTTCTTAGACTCCGCCTAGAGTACTTCATCTGGCTCTGGAGTCCCCAGTATAAGAAGGACATGGAATTCTTTAGTCCAGAGGAGAAGCATGAAATTGACAAGAGGACTGGAGCATTTTCCCTCTGAAGACAGGCTGAGAGAGTTGGGACTGTTCAGCCTGGAGAAGAGAAGGTTGCATGGAGACCTCATAGAAACCTTCCTGCACTTGAAGGGGACCTGCAGAGAAGCTGGAGAGGGACTCTCCATCAGGAATTGTCGGGGGTAAGACCGGGGTGCAAACTAAATGACAGGTAATTTAGGCTAGGAATTGGGAAGAAATTCCTTTCTGTAAGGGTGGTGAGATACTGGGACAGGTTGCCCAGGGAAGTTGTGTGTGTCCCAGCCCTGGTGGTGTTCAAAGCCAGGGTGGATATAACCTTGAGCAATTTGGGCTAGTGGGAGGTGCCTGTGCTGTGGCAGGGAGGCTGGAACAAGGTGATCTTTAAGGTCCTTCTAACCCTTAACATTTTATGATTCTATTTGTTATTTCAGAAGGAGAGGGTCATTTCCTTTTGGAAATAATGAAACTAATTCCTATTTTTGTATTTTGAACCTAATTGGATTCAATTTGGAGGCAGTTTATCTTTCTTAAGCAATAGGAGAAATAGGAGACAAAGTTGAAATGATCAGCTGTTTATCTGTAGAGCACATCTGCACAACTTCCTCCTGATTCTGAAGGTAATTGTATGGTAATGTTTGAATTCCCTTGCAATCAGTTCCAAACATATGGAAGAAAGTCTTAATTTGAGCTTTGTTTATTTGTTGTTTAACCTACAGGTCATTTGTTATCGTTTGGAAGTTAGAAATAAATAAATGCCAATTGATCCATCATCTATTGTGTCCCAATAGGCAATCTGCCTGGAGACAGGATTTTCCACCAGAATAAATTTTTCTCAAGTGCTGGAAGGAAAGCAGTAGAGAAATGTTATGAAAGAGATTCAGTGATGCATTTCATCTGGTTTTAAAATTCTTCTGGTGGATTTCCTACAGCGCTTTCCTTACAGCTTTCCTTAACCACTCACATTTCATGTGGTATAAAATGCCATGTGATCAAGGCTGAAATGCATAATCCTAACGCAAAAAGAGAGTGCTGGTTGAGTGTACATACCCAGTCAGAGATCCCAGATAAACATGTGCTGTTTTAAATTGCTTATATTGTTCATAATTGGACAATAAGGAAGAATTCTGTCAAGATATTTACTTACTGGCCTAAAATAGCCTCTCAGTAAAAACTTCAATTTCATTGAAAAATATATATTGTTTGTCTGTTTTCTTGGAGCAAAGGCCTGGATTAAATGCTAAATGCACTAAAAAGATATTTATAAATTTTGTGTCTCGGTTTTAGGTATTTTTAACAAAATTGGCTTGTTTGTTGGTGAGTTGTGGTAAAGAGTAGAAGGAACGAAGAAGGAGGAGTAACTCATACATTGAGACTTTTGTTCTAAGGACCACCAACAGATCTGTGAAGCAGATTTGCAGATGTGTAAAGCAGGATCTTATATATGAAAGCTCTAGTTGTTCACACAGTGTATTATTTGGTATTTCCAGAAGATATTGGTGACAGCTAAAACTACCCTGAAAGAGTAAGAGCACACCAGCACATTTTCCAAAAACATTATTCCTTTAGCTTTTCTGGTAAAAGGAGAAGACAAGTATCTTAGCATTACTAATATCTTGGCATCCTTTTTTTTTTTTTTTTTTTTTTTTTTCAACATGACATTACAGAAAAATATTTCTGCTCTGAATCCTGGATCCTGGTGTGCTTTTTAATTCTAAATGTTAAAACAAACTAACAAAAATAAATAATGTAAACAATCCTACTGATATATCTTAGTCAAAGACATAATTTTTTTTTTTCATCAGCATTAGTAGAGAACTTCACAAAAAATATACTTTATTCACAAAGGAGTCCAATCAGATATACCAAAAAGAGAAATTGATAGCTTCAATACCTTTCAAAAAACAAACCCAAAATAATAGCAACCTTGATCCACAAGTGAAAAAAATAATTTAAAAATAGGTTAATATTCTCTGTTACAGATGATCAAGGAAAGAAGAGAGACTAAGAGACTACAATGAATTCATATGAAATGTTTCTGCATACTGCAAAGAAATATTTGAATTTAATATGTTATGGTGTCAGATATTTTGAACTGTAAATACAAGAAAGTATACAAGAAAGTTTCCAAATTTTTGCAGCCTCTTCAAGAGCCAATAAATCATAGTTTTAAAAATTATTTATTGTAATGTACTATGTGATCTTTGGTATATTGGTTTAACAGATGTATAAGTTCAAGTTAAATATGGTTGTGTTTTTTACATTTCTATTCAACACTAGATGGCACTCTGAATTTGAACTGTAACACTTTTTTCTTTTCTCCTTAGAATACAGGGAACATGTTACCTTCATTTTATAAGTAAAATCCACCATACAGATTAATCAAATAATTTCACTTTTTCCTAGTGCAGTAGTAGGAAGTCTCCTAAGGCCTATTACCATGCTATCAAGTAATAAAGAACATAAAAGAAAGAATCAGTCAACTTATAACATATTGAGATACTCCCACTGAATTTCAAAAGCTTCTTTAATCTAAAAAAGAAAATGATTTTATGCTATTAAATGCTTATTAAAATAATCTAGGCTGCTTAATGTACAAAATTTAAAATCTTTAGGATTTAAATTTAAATGTAACCACTAGCTTGTGGTCTAGCATGGGGGAATTTTGTAGACTTCTGTGTTGCATATCTATAATTCTGGTTCAACATACTAAGTCATATTTATACCTACAATCAATTAAACATGGGATTCAGAGGCATGATGTACATAAAGACAGTGAAATGGTTATAATAAATATAAAAATAGATAAGGAATACCATAAACTCTTTAAAATTACTACATTTTATAAAGGATCATCTCTCATTATCTTGCATCTCTTAGCAGGAGATCATATTTTTTTTTTCCTGGATATGCTACTATATGTCTAACTTTTATATTGACTGCTGCAAATTTTGTAAAAGAATGTCTATTTTTCAGGTGCTTACCTTTTGATATATACATTTATCTCTGTGTACTGCTGTGAAGTTTTCAAATAAATAAAATAGTTTTAAATAGAATTTTAAAAGACAAATAATTTCATGGTAAAAATTACATATAAAATTTTGGTTTTATGGATGCCATGAATGAAGCTTTTAAGGACCACAAAGAGCAGTGCATATGTCAGAGTTAAAATATAAGAAGAATACATCGTAAGGCAAAAGATTGAACTATCAGAATTAGATGGAAAAAACCCCTAAGCTGTTTTTAGATCTGTTATTATGTCCCACGATTATTAGGAGCTGTCTATTAACTCAGCTTCTACTTGCACTTATTTATTTTGGTCTTTCAGCATTCATCTCAGGACATGTACTATTATTATTCTTCTGTTTCATTCTGCATATAGATTACTGATCCTGATATAACCTGACATGCACTCTGTTATTTGCTGCTTGTTACTAAATTAAGATCTTACATTATCTGTATATTTTATGTTAGTCTAAGATTACCTTTCAGAGTATAATATCTAACAGATTACATTCTAAGTCAAATGCATCAGTTTAGATACCTCAAAAGCAAAGCAAAATGAAATCTAGGATAGTTTGTAGCCAACATCCATTAGTTATTTCTTGATATTAGAATCACACAACTTTTTCTGTAAGACATGGAAAAAATGCTCTGTTGTAAATATCAGAATATGTACTCATGTCTATGTGGTCATAGAGTGGTTTGGGTTTGAAGGGAACCTTTGAAGACCATCTAGTCCAATTCCCTGGCCATGGGCAGGGATGTCTTTTGCTAGGTCAGTTTTGTAAAAGCTCCATCTTATCTACTTTTCAATGCTTTCAAAGACTGGCCATCCACAATGCCACTAGGAAATCTGATCCTACTTCTCTCCATCCACATTGTAGAAAAACTTCTACTTCATGTCTGATACAAACCTACTTTTTTCAGTTTAAAATCACTGCTCATTGTTCTGTCACCATGTGCTCTTGCAAAATGTCTTTCTGCATCATTCATATAAGATCCCACTAAGTGTTGAAAGGCCGCCTATAAAACACGTACAGAACACCGATTCAACGCAGTGTAATAAAACTTAAGAGACTCTTTGTACCAAAGAATTTACTTTTAGAGATTATTAAAAAATATAGAATATGTTTGTTGACAATATATAAGCTTTGCATATAGAGTATAAGAAATTAAATAAATAATATATTTTTTTCTTTTTTTCTTTTTCTTTTTTTCATGCAGTCACATCGTTGGCCTGTCTATATTCTGTTGTCAGTCAGTCAAGTTTCTGCCAGTGCTGTATTCCGTGCTCTATGTGTAAAGCATGTACAGAAGCATAAGTTGTATAAAAAAGCTATACCAGTCAGTCAAGCTATTTGTACCTCTTACTGCTGCCAGTTAATGCTGCAAGCCATGTCTGTAATATTTAAATATGCTAGTGGGTGTCCACCTACTGGAAGATAATAGAAAAATAGCATAGGGGTATCTGTCTATTTTTATGTTTGTTTCTACTCTCCTTCTGCCCCAGGGAACAGTTCAACTATACTCCTAACCTGTTACAATACCAAGTCAGGACCTTGACTCCCTCTGCAGTAAGAGAGTTGTGAAAAAAAATATGACAAATAGTGTCACAAAAGTGAGGTATTTCCTTTTCTCCATTTACTGCATAAGAGTTTTATGTGCTTTCATAAAACTCTTCAGTGCTCACCCAAAAAAAGGCAATTCTTTGTTAAGACAGTAAGAAAAAAGGAAGGGCCAAGGTA
Organism: Fringilla coelebs; assembly: GCF_963513975.1. Classification (NCBI taxonomy): domain Eukaryota; kingdom Metazoa; phylum Chordata; class Aves; order Passeriformes; family Fringillidae; genus Fringilla; species Fringilla coelebs. The sequence goes on from NC_140029.1 coordinate 46,037,737, forward strand.
TGCCAGATTTGTATGCTGGTCACTAGCTAACAATTGAAAAAATGGAATGCCCAAGGGACTGGAGAGTGTATCTTGCTGAGTTAGGAGAACCAAACCCCAGAATTCTGATTTAAGTGTTCTAACAACCAGAGTATTACATATCTTATAGTAAGTTGTGGAGAAGCTCTAATTTTTATGACTGGCTATGTTTTGAGCGAAGTTAATATCTGTATGAATTAAAAGTTTTTAGATCAAGATCCCCAAGTATATAATAGATTCTTTTCATACTTCTGAACGTATCACTGAATCATATTAAGGTGTAGGCAGTAAGCATCTGAGTATGTGCTTGCAAAAAGAAAACAACATGCTGATTAAATGTGAGTATCTTCACGACCTGGCAGCTTTATTTGGTAGGTTGGCTGAATCATGTTCTTAAGCCTATAGGTAAATTCCTCTCTATTTGAGAAGCACTATCAGCCAGTCTGAACAAACTGTGTGTTTAAAGACCTGCTTTTAGCAATGTAAGAATTAGCTTAGTGTTCATAAATTGACATCTGATTTATCAAATCCAGCAATCATACTGTTAGTTTGCCTATCAGCTCAAACCTTGACTAGTTTCTGTGGCCAATTAAAAAGTGATTATTTTTGAAGAATACTTTCAGTACTTACAGTCCAGCTGCAGTTTGAGCTGTGGGCTGAGCTCTGGGTGTCGAAGCCCCAGCCAAGAGGCAGTGAACTGCTGATCCTTTGCAGAACAGAGGGCACAGGTATCGCAGAAGAATGACCCCCAACTGGGGAATAACATGCTGTGACTCCAATGATTTCAGAAGGCTGAACAAATGCTTTATTAAGCTATATTATATTATACTATGTTACTACTATACTCTATACCAAACTATACTATACTAAAGAAAAACCTGTAACCCTTTCCAGACAGTCACAACACAGCTTTGACCCACTTGGTAAATCAGTCCAAACAACCATCAACAAAGTCCAATTAACAAATCCTTTTCAGTAAACAATCTCAAGAACGCATTCCACATGTGGCAAAAAACAGGAGGAGCAAGTAGAGATAAGAATTGTTTTCTCTTCTCTCTGAGCTTTCTCACTGCCTTCCCCAGGAAAAATCCTGGGAGAGAGAATTATATCTCTCTGTGTTCAGAGAATGTGAATATCACAGACACGGGGCTGTGGCCCAGCCAGGTGACCAGGAACTCGGGGACACAGCAGGAGCTGATGACCCTACACTTTCTCACTGAGACTGTGAGGGTATGGAAGCCCAGGGTTTCCTTTGTCCGGGGCCCCTCCTCGGAAGTACCAGTTTGAGCTGTTACTTTATTGTACCAAGGTTAAACTATTTGAAGGATAGGCACATTTGAGCCTCTGCTTTGGGAAGCCTATTGCTGAGCTGGTGAGGAAACCTGGTCAGACTGTGTGTGAGTGGGGGGTGTAGCTGTGGAGAGGGGCTTTGGTCCCAGCCCAGGTACTGCAAGTGTGACTGTCTGTGTGGCTCCTGGATGCTCGGACAGGGAAGTTTCCTTAATAATACAAACATGTTGTCATTTTTGGAGGAGAAAATGGAGGATATTTTAATGCAGCATTTATTCATATTTTCTATTAGGACTCTAAAAAAAATGACCTTAAAGCATGCTTTTCCTTAGGATGATCCAAAAGATTCTTTTTTTATTCAGAGCTTACTATGCTTCTCAGCATGTCTGTTTACTTCCATCAACTCATGCAGATGAAACTGTAGCAGGTTTTGGTATCTAAAGTAGTTTTTCATTATGATGGGCAGCCAAATATAAACCAAAATGTTTTAAAGCCCTCTTTAATCTAATACATTGAAAATACAGAAGCTTCAAACTAACATCTTTCTCTTCTATTTACAACATAATAGTTCCACAAAAATTTATTAAATTTGTATCAGTCTAAGAAGCTTCCTAGTTATGTGCTTTTTCATCATCATTTGTTTTATAAAAGTGGTTGTTCATTACCTTGAGTTACTTAAGAGTTTTCAACAAAATATCATTTTATAGATTGACAGAGGGCCAAAACTTTAAATTAATGTCAATGGACTAATTAAAAAAATAAAAAGTGATATGAAAACCACACAAAGCCTATCATCAAAACCAAACAATTTCATGATCAGGCGTAGGGTAATAAATTAATTTTTAATCCTGATACAACTCAAATTCAATGAAAATAATGCAAACTAGTCTATTTTGACTTTGTTCTAAGGCAATTCTTGTGAAAGTTAAAACAAAGAAAAACCTCACTATTCTGAGAGAAGGAAGGAATAAAAGTAATTGAAAGAAGATAATGGAATTCAAAAAGCAGTCCTCAATAGTGAGAAGAGGAAAAAAATGAGGTTCTGGTAAAATGTAGCCAAATCAACTTTAATATCAACACAGATATGGAACAAACTATGCAATTTACTATACACATTTAAAAGCATAAAGATACAAAATTAATTTATCGAGACAAAAATACAGCAAAGAGCCTTTTGAGATACAGATACAGTCATACTTCTTTGAAAACAGCTATAAAAGTTACTTATCAGTGTTTTGTCACCAGACTGGTAGACCATTTTAACTAAAATCCTACAGAGCATGTACTGAGATGGTTTCACTAAATATTTTCCCTAATAAGCTGAACAATAGAATAGAGAAATGGTTTATAAAATTTGTGTATTGCATCATACTGGCAGAGATGAAAGCCATCAGAAAGAAGGATCAAAATTCATAATTGGGGCATGGTTGATAATGATTAAAGAAAATTTACAAATTATGAAAGAGAATAAAAATAAAATTACTTTGGTAAGCAGGAAAAAAAATACTGTTTAAATGGGTGATAATGCAAAATATCAGTGCTTGTGAATGTGAGAGCCTGTCTGAAATATCTGCCTCATGATTGTCATTGAGTGACTACTGAAGAGAAGAACCTCCCCTGTCCAAAGGCCTCTGGCTTTTTATGAGAAAGTTACATGCCAAAAGGCTCGGAGACCTGAGAGCATTGCTAAGCTACTGTTGTCACGGGTGTGTGTATTTGCTACATGCTACACTGAGCTCAATGAGAAGAAAAAAGGACATTCTGACCATTTTGCAAAAATAGATCTGTGATTTTCCCCCATTTCTTGGCCTGGCTGGACTTCTCCTGAGTTTTGGGGGTGGTCCCTCAAAGAAGACCCCTCTCACCCATTTGCAACAACCCTGACAGACAAACTGAGATGTAAGAAGCCTCTTCACCAGTGAAAAAGCTGAGACATGAAATCCCCATGTGAGAAGGCCCCTCTCACACTTTCCAAGGACTGGGACTGAAATTCCCCCAACTCTAGGGAGAGGTGTGTAGGGGGAGGTGAGCTGACCGAAGCAAGATGGATGTTGCAGGTGCAGGCATTGAACCACGAAGACAACGGCCCTTGCCCACTGAGAATATGGACTGTGTGTAGCCTTTTCCAAATATCATTCTTTCCCCCTGAAGATACAGTAGATTCAGTTTCAAAATCATTCCCCTTCCCCCATTGAAAATCATTCCGCTCATCGGCTGAACACCAAGGACCTTCACTGTTCTACGTTTCATAGCTATATACCCTTTTCTTTTTCCTCCCTCTTTTCCTTATTTTCCCTTTTCCCCCAATTTTTCCCCAAGGCATTTCTGCTGTGGTTATTTCAATAAAAGTGTATTTGTGTTGATTATCACTGCAAACCCCTTGTACCATGTCAGTTTTTGCACCCTGAGATCCCCTACGAACCATCACGAAACCTGTCTGCTCGTGGCAGTGAAAAAGAGCAAGAGGCTATCGAATATCACAACCTGACTGGGAGCCAGAAGTCTAAAGCAATGGCAAATCCAGGAAATCTGGGATTTCTTAGGAAGAATGCTGCATGTAGTCATAACAAGGAATTTATTGCTTCTGGGCACTAAGATAATAATTTTGAAGTCTTTAATAGTATTAAAAAAATGTGGGAAAGGTTGGAAAAAATCCAGAGGAGGGCACTAACAGTGCACAAAAATTAAAAATGAGACCTCAGCTATGGATTAAGATAGGATTTAATCTAGGAAATGAAAGACTAAGCGTAAGGTGTAAAGAGAATTGGAATGGAATTTGATAACATAATCCCAGTATGTAACAGATAGCTAGAAAACAGCTCACTGATTTGTTGTGCTTCATAACCAATGGGGTAGGACTAGTAGGAAACATCCAATTTACTTTTCCTTTTATCCCTATACATCAGGCTTCTGACTTTGCTTGAGTGATATCATGTGGGAAAGGTACTTGCTCACATATTTGCAATTTTAGTGTGAAATAGCTCCCTAGGTTCTTATAAACATCCTCAGCTACAGTGACAGAATAACCAGCTCTTCAACCATCCTTCATTAGAGGATGACAATTATTTTGTAGAATAAATTAAAAAAAAATTAAAACTAACTAATTACTTTGTGTAACTGTCTAGCTCCTACCATTAGAAGCATGGTATATACCTAATTAAAGGACCTCTTATAATCTGAAAGCTTCTGTAAAAAAAAAGTAAAAGGAAATTAATGATGGAGCATTTTTCTTTTTTTATAGGTGTAAGAAATTGTGCACATGCTGAAATGCTTGGTTTGCTCTCTGAAGATTTCTATCTCATATATCTGTTTCCCTATTTCTTCTTGCTTTGAGGAAAAATTTTGTATTCATTGACACCGTTTGCATCAACTGTCTTTACTCAATGCAGTGATAAAGGGGAGAACCCCAGCACACTCATTCTGGGTGAAAATAGGCAGCCATGGCACAGTCCATACATTGCTGTGCCAAGCCTTGTGCTACAGGATGCACCTTAAATCACAGTCTACACTAATTTTTCTTTCCTGTCTAGTGCACATGATTACTGAGTTCTGCAAAGAAAGTTAACACAAAACCAAACTGCTAGTTCCCAGTTTTTCGTAGGTTTTTCAACTTTCTTACTACAATGGCAAATTTTTAAAGTTTCTGCACTGTCAGATTTCAATAATCCCTTCTGAGAATGGAAGGTTTATATATATTCATTGGTGGAAAAATAATTTGTTTAGTGTTCAGTAGTAAAACTGGTAAATAAATAAACATATGGAAGAAAAAAAAAAGAATTACACTTTCGTGTATTTTTCAATATCTTCAGCATTAATTCAACCTAATGCTGAAGTTATCTGGATAAGTAAATTATAATCACTTTGTACCATAAATTAGCATATCTAGTGATTTTTTTTTTTTTTTTTTTTTTTACTAAAACATTATCTCCTATTTTTTAAATCAAATGGGAAGTCTGGACTTGTTAGGTTGGGATATGCTGTAGTCCATTAGATAATTGATCTAAATAAATAGTATAAATTCAGGGCTAGCAAGATATTTTTAGCTAATAAAGATTTGTTAATAAATACTCAATTACATGAATAATTAACAGAAATTGCAAAAAAGGATTTCTTAATGACTCTAATATATGTTAGTAAAAAGTAGGTTTTAAGAAAAAAGCAGTAAAAAGTATGGCCACACAACTATCAGAATTCAACATGTATACTATCATAAGAAAAAAAAAAAACATAACAAAGCTGAAACTTCATATTGCTCGAGCCAATTAAATAATGGAAACTTTGATTTAAAACAAAATGCTTGAAGTACATCTTGGCTTGGGTTTGGGGACAGGGGCTTTCTCTACACTGGGAGACCGTTCACATGAGTTTGGAGTGCTATAGCTCTTGAACTTGCCATAAACCAAACTAATGCACCTAAACCAAATGTTATTCCTAAGAATCAATATTTGTAAACTGAACTGCAGAGCTTAATGACAGAGGGGTTTATGTGTGACTTTGCTCTAACACAGTCCAGTGACCAGCTTCTTCTATAAACAAAGGTTCGAATCATGTAATCATTAAAGGTGGAAAAGACCTCTAAGATCATCAAGTCTGAAGTTTGACTGTTGACTTGATCACTGAAAATGCCATCATCACTAAATCATGTCTCCAAATGCCACATCTGCAAAACCTTTTGAACACTTCTGGGGAAGGTGGTTCCAACACTTCTCTGGGAAGTCTGTTCCAGTTCCTGATCACCCTTTTTTTCCTAATATGCAGCCTCATCCTCCTCTGGCACAACTCAAGGGCATTCCCTCTTGTCCTATCACATGCTACCTGGGAGAAAATATCCACTTGCTAGAACTTCCTTTCAGGTAGTTGTAGAGAGCAATGAAGTCCATTATTGAGACTTTTCTCTGGACTAAACAATCCCATCTCTCCCAGTTGCTCCTCAGCAGACTTCTTCTCCCAGCCTTTCACCAGCTGTGTTACCCTTCTCTGAATATGCTTCAGCATCTCAATGTTATGTAGAGAGGGGCCCAAAACTGGGCACAGGAACTGAGGTGCGGAGTACAGGGGAAGAATCTCTTCCCTGGTCCTGCTGGCCACACTATTTCTGATACCAGCCAGGATGCCACTGGCCTTCTTGGACACCTGAGCACACTGACAGCTCATGTGCAGCTGGATGTCGACCAGCACACACAAGTCCTTTCCTGCTGGGCAGCATTCCAGCCTCTCTTCCCCAAGCCTGTGGTCATGCATGGGATTGTTGAGACCCAAGTGCAAGACATAGCACTGGGCCTGGGTGAACCACCTAAAACTGTCCTTTACCCATCCATCCAGACTGTCCAAATCACTCTGCAGATTCTTCCTACCCTCAACACCTAGCTTAGTCATTGGCTATTTCCATTCTCATGTTTGTGAAATCAGTTTCCAATGAGACAACAAGACAAAAAATCTCCAGGCTGGCCTGAAATAAAGCATGGAAAAACAATCCAAGCTGGACATCAGCTTCTGAAAACAGTAAATTAAAAATCTCTTTTATTCAGTATAACACATCCTGTGGAAAATAATGAAATCTTGAGAAGGCTGTCTTCTCTCAATCTTTGTATAGAAAAATTCAGAATGGCTTATTCATTAAAGAGAAAGTTTTGATTAAGATGACATGAATTAGAATAGTCTTTGTATAAATTCCTTGGGGGAAAGTGGGGGCAAGCTGCACTTAGAATAGATTAATATACATCTCAAAATATAGTCAACATAATGCATTTAATAAACAGCTCAAAAATCATTCAAAGTGATTATACCTTCCACCTTTGTCTATTAAATTTACAAAAATATTTTAAAAACACAAATTCTATGATCAGCTCTATTACAGATACAGTTTTATTTGAAAAGTGGAAAACTAAGAGCTGAAGTGAAATTAAGTCTGTCATTTCTAATGTTTTAGTCCAGACAAAATTAGTGTCAATTGAATTTTTGATATCAAAATTATATCATGAAAATTTACTCAACTGTTTTTCCCAAGCCTTATGGCAGCAGAGAGGTAATTTTATGGGCTTGACCCCTTGAACTGGAAATTACAGTCAGCACTGATGTTTAAGAAAAAAATTCTTGTGAGTGTTCAAAAGTCATCTTTAACTGAGCTCTTTCTGGATTATTATGTTGAAGCATCTACTTCATCTATTTTATGAGTCTTTTCTGAACCATGAAAAAAGATAGAATAAAATGCATATTTTAATGTAGCTTTTTAGGGTGGTTCTTCAATCTCTAACCTGTTTTATTGCTGATGGATTTTAATGCTTGAAGAATCAATGCTTCTGATGTAAGCTATTTTATCAAAGCTTATTTTTTACCTTCCTCTGGCTCAACACTACCTGTGCTGAATGGTGACCAGCTGTTTCTGATGGGTGCTTTGAAACTGGATTTCATCATCCTGTAATAGAGATGGCATAGTACTGATTATTAGCATTTTGAAGTGTGGAATAATTATAACCCAAATCTGCTTTTTACTTTTCTTCATGTGTTTCTTCACATCTCAAAATGATGATTTTTTTTCCAGGAAAGTCAAGTGTAGCACAAGTTCAAAGCTGAAAGATCTAACCTATTTGTCTGTGTTCAGCACCACTTTGTTTAACAGACTCGACTTAGATGACAGATTCCCAGATCCTCCTTCCTGGGCCAGGAAAGATTTTATTATAATAAGACCTTCTAATTTAGAATCTTTGACAACTTCCAGAGGGCACCATGTCCAATATACCATATAAAGAATGACAGTTTCCTTGTCAGGCAATTGAAGTCTAAAGTAGAATGAAACAGGGAATACCAAGAGATAAAACCTACGCATTACTATTTCCTGTTATCAGGATCTGAAATAGAGAGTTCTCATCCCCTGAGACAGCTACACTTAGAAAAAGAATCAAAAAGCTAACAAACTCATGCTTTAAAATCGTTCAGTGACACTTGACTCATCTCAATGTCACTTTCTACAGAATTAGAATGAGACAATGGAGTGTTTACAGTGAAGATTAGTTAGCTGTTACATCAACATTTTAAATAATCCAGGGACTAATGTATAAATATTACCACAGACCATCTCACAATATAGATTATAAAACAACTGGCCATTGTAGACATAACCAGGATAAAACTCTTCAAAATTAAGAATTTATTTGTCACTAATACTTATTTTGCTCATTGTGTTGCTTTAGGGCATACATAAATATCAAAATTTTCAGTCAAATGAATGTATCAAAGTATCTTATTTTTGTGGGTATAAATCTTTGGGCTTCTTTAATTCAAATTTACAGCATGGCAGAGCTTGTTTAATCTCAAAAAATTAATTCAATTTTTATTGAAACAATAACCTCTGACATAAATAAAATTCTGACAGATGTTTCTTAATTTTATGTAGACCACAATATGATCTGTAGTTTCAGATTTATTTAACAACATAATTTGGTTTTATTATTACTTTCTAACAAAACTGATGATTTTTCAAGATTTAATTTTATTTCATCCCTTTGAAAATACTCTAAATTGCATTATATTGCTTTTGGATTGCAACAAATCCACAGATCACAAGCTTCACAAATCTTTATTCAACATTATATGTGGATATTATTGTGGAAAATGTAAGTTTTACACTAAAGATAGATCTAAAGATAGCAAATTATTTCCCTTCTGCATAATGATTTACAGAAGACGAAATCTGCTGAAAGATCCTTTACAAGGACAAGATAATGGAAAGCAAGCTGATGATAACCTTGGTAACTGATCTTAAAATACCTTGCATGAGTGATGTATCAAGACTGAAGCAATGGAATATTGGAAGAGGACACAGGGAAAAAACCTCACGAAGATATGGTTAAAACAAAATAATTAGGACATTTTTTTGTATTGGAGCTTGACCTGAAAATCTGCAGTTTAAAGATCATACAGTCTAAATCCCTCTCTGTGGTCTAAATAACACAATCTCACTAAAAATGTGATGTGGCCTCCTTAAGACGATAGGTTAGGGATTTACACAGAATGAGACAAAAAAAGTTCCTTACTTGTATTGAAGAGCTTTCCCTTGCAAAGTATTGTGGGGGCAGTAGGGAGGGTTGTTTTTTTATGTTTTTGTTTTTGTGGTTGCTTTTTTGTTTGTTCATTTGTTTGGGGTGTTTTTTTAGAAGGAAAATCACACTGCTTTTCAGAATTCTGAAATACCAAATATTGAGAGCATACCATACTTATGCAAAAATCTTGAAGGGAAAAGGAAAAAAAAGAGGTGGGAGCTACGACTATGACAAACTGAAAAGCACTAATAAGTGTTTCTCTGTCAGTTATAGGAAGATGGTGTCACATAACTGATAGGAATTCTGATGACAGGTAGGAAAACATTATTGTATATAATATTACTAATATTTTCAGAGAATATTTATTAGGACAATCTTGTGAAAAGAGACATTGCATTACTGAGAATATTTAGATTCTGTTCCTGGCTCTTCAAAGTATTTCTTGCCTGACTTGCATTAAATCTTTTAGGCTATAACTCCAACAGTCAGTCATGCATACTACATAAAACACATAAAGTGTGAAATTATGCATGCCTTATATTGTATTGCTAGACTGAGGCTTAGTTTCTTATATTCTTTGTGCTGTCATTTACCAAATATTGTCAGGAATACTCCCTACAGCTAAAAATTTGAGCTGTGTCCAAATATTGTGCAAGAGTGAAAATGTAGGTGTTAATACCTAGACAGATGTAATGGAATATATGAATGATGTATCAGGGACTGAAATACAACTTAGTTACAGAGACTAGATAGAGCAGAGGTCTTTCGCATTCATAACAATAGAAACTCATTTAGCATACCATGATTTATCTCTGTGCGATTCCAGGAAAATTTTATGCTAATGTAGTAAAAATGGAGTATTTTTTTAATAAGGTGGCCACACGAAAAATTAGATTGCCATTGTTAATAAGTGGCCATAGGCCTTTCTCTGAGTGTGCCTTAGGCTGACCATGCAAGACCCCTGTCCTGGCCAATTGTAATGAATCTATTATGGGAACTGGCTGTGTGATCTTGATACTGCGTGTCTCTTGCTATGATGCACATTTTAAGAGCAGGATAATGGAAATATTTTGGAAAATATGACAGAGATCAAAAGCAGAGGTCACAGAACCATAAAGAGTTCATTGGTGATCAAATGCTGGTCACTAAAGAAGCTCACACTCAAGAGATGGGAAAATTCAGCTTTTGCTTTAAGGGAAGTAGAAGCAGCTCTGTAAGGGAAAATAAAAAGCAAAAACAAAAAAAAAAAAAATCAAGAAATCCAACCAAACTAAAGAAAAAGAAACAAACAACAACAAAAAAAGCCTAGGAAGAGGATAGGACAGTTATGATACCTGGACTTGGCGAAATAATCCCCACCTTGCCCCTCAGGCTTTGTGCAACATAGAGCCCAAGGGCAGAGGAGAGAAACTGTACTTTCTGGAAACCTGAAGGTGTTAAGATATAGAATTAAGAATGGGGAAAATTAAAGAAAACACTTCTCTTTGGGGTCGGCCCTTGAAGCATCTGGAGACTCTCCACCCTGATCCCAGTAACTGAAGTCATTAAGAGATGTACCTACCAATAACAGCAATGCCTTATCTAGTTGATGGTACAGTGAATTAACACCTACTGTAGCCTATGATTATTGATGAGCAATTGCTTTGAACACATAGTGATAATGACTGATAATGTATCATGATGGATTGAATTATCCAAAAGTAGTATGTGTTAATGTGTTCCAGTCCAATAAAGTTTTGATGCTTAAAACTTATCCTGTTTATCAGTCTTCTAAACATGCCCATCACAGTGGTTTCTAAATCCACAACTCTATCTACACATTTCTGATATTGGAAATGTAGGTAGTGTAAAAGAACTTCAAACAGGTGGGGTTTTTTTATTACTTTTGGCTTCTTTAAATAGCCATTTAAACATTTAGGTTGAGAAATACATAGTCATTCTCAGAATTAGTATTGGAAGTTTTGAAATTTGAAGAGAAGGGCTGCTTACAAGAAACATATGTGTTTTTGAGACGTGTAGTCAACAGTTCCAGCCTCTAAGAGTCAATAAGTCTTTACCATGTAAGCAAAGAATCCATTATTTATAAATTATGGACCCTGGCCTCTGATCCCATTCCTTACAATCTCGCTGGCTTTGAAGCCTGTAGAATGGAACACATCCATCACAGTTCTTCTAATGGCAAAGTCAAAGCTGAAAGAGACTGAGAAAAAGAGGAAGGTCTAGTGGAATGCAAGTGCACATGTCAATATAAATTCATACAGGGCAGCATTTAGAGGTGAGCAAACTTGCTTCTTTAAGTGTCTCCACATGTGTACTCTAATAGTGAATAATTCAAAGCAGCCACAATGCTATCATGTCTTATGAAGGATTTCAGATCTCCATCACTGAAATTTGCTGAGAGTATCAAGCAATTATACTCATTGCACAACCTATACCAAGAAACAGTGTTGTGGTGGGTGAGGCTTATCTAGTGGGTTGATGTTCGCTGGCTGATGCTCCTGGTCCTGGGTAGGGATATTCTTGACTATTTACTCAGTTCCACCCTCTGCTGCCAGCATTTTGGCTAGACCATATAGATGTACATTTCTGATCTGATCTATCATTGATTCTGTCTCAATTTGATAGGAGTCAACCTGTCACTGCCAACTATGAATCTCAATGAATCACTTTCATGATTCACACTGTATCACTTGGAGACTTCACCCCACAACATTCAATTTCAGTAATTTCAATGGCTACTAGAGTGTAAGATAAGAGTGCATGGGAAGTAAAAGCTTGTACATGAATATGCTTATCATATATGCTTTTGAAGTGAAGCATCTCAGTGGTAGCGAAGCGCAGTAACTGAATGAAACTGAAGTAGAAAACTTTAACGGAGCATTCTTTAGATCCTAGACACTACTGGGCCTTTAGTCTATGGGAGCAGACTAGAAATATAGTGAAGAAAAGTCCCTGAAATAAGTAGGGCAGGCATCATATCCTTACAGCTGTTTTGTTTTTCAGATTTTCTTGTATTAGGTTTATATCATTATTTAGACATAGCCCTTGCTTATCTTTACATTTACATGGTTTCATGGTACTTAATTTCTTTAAATATTATAATTTATCAGGGACAAATGTGAGAGTCCCAAATATGGGAAATTCTGAAGAATATTGACACATTTTAGCATTGTTGTATATTTGCATAAATATGTACATGAATATTCACATATACAATTTTGGATTAATACCAATTACTGTTCTGCTTTTTTCTTTTAACAGGACCAGAATTTCGAAATTTCTCTGGGGAAAAGTGAGCTGACATTTCAGACTATTCCAAAATGACCTGTTTCTCTTTCCTTTCACCCCATAAAGCTCAAAGGTTTTGAGGCCAGAACAATGAGATTTACTGTTCTTTAACTAGAAAACAGACTAGGTGACATCTGTGTATAATCTACAAGGTCTTGCTAGGCTGCTACACGAGCATTTTGGGAAAGGAACTTAAAAATCTTCCATATCTTTGTTCCTGGTACCTGTTAAATAATCAGAAAAGAAAATAAATCAAAATGCTATTTCTTAATGGAAAACCATTTAACTGGAAAACTGTCATCAGTTCTGTTCTCAGTGCTCTATTTCTGCTTCTGCCCAGATGTATTTGCAAAATTCATCTCCCTTGTGTATATTGACATGACAGGGCATCGGGGATCCAATGAAGCAGCAACTGAGTATCATGTCAGTAATTTGACAGATCAAGGACTCTTCAAGGACTCTGTAATGAAGACTCTGCCATTCATTTTTCTCTCACATGTGCATACTCATATTAGTTTGTTCAAACTTTCTGTGTAGCCTCTCTTAGCAATGATGTTAGGGAAATTCAGTTTATTCTGTGTAGATTTCAAGTTGTCATTATAACTAAATCAAGATTTTTCTGCATCAGGTACAATTTCAGACAAAATAATATAATTATTCATGTTAGAAATAAAAACAATTTTTATAAGCAATGTTTCTTTTAAAAATAAACCAAATTATGAATGTATCAAGTTGTCTTTACATGTAATAAATAATTTAACTTATGTCAATGAAAACATGCAACCTGAGAACGAAGGGTCTAACATTCTGTTAAACTCTGCCCTTGCTTTTCAGCAGGCAACTTTCTTCATTAGAAGTTGCTATCAGAAGCTATCACTTCAGGGATTTCCCTACAATCAAAGGCAGAACTTATCCCTCAGTTCATAGTTCTGATGCAGAAAGTGCTGCAGGAAGTGTTCCATGGCATGTGCTGTTGAGCTGCCAGTCCCTCTGTGGGTGCAGGAGTACGCATCTCTAAGCAGTCATTCAGCACATGCCGTATGAGACACAACCCATGCCATAACTACTGTGGTCTTCTCCACCCTACAGGTCAATTCCCAAAGCAGAAGCTTTCCATCCTTCATAAATTGGTGTTTTTCACAGTTAATCACTTGAAAGTTCCAGCTCATAGGATTCAGGCCTTGCAGTAAAATTGTTAGCCCAAACTCACGACAAGTTTTTCTTATGTGACACATTTAAGGGTACTCATAGCCTTGCAGAATTTAATCTTCACTGAAGCGAGTATTTGCTTCCTTGGCCTTAATGTATGAAGAGGAATGGCTGTTGGTTTCCTGATATTCTAACCCTTATATTAGCTTAGTTTTGCAATAAAAATATGGATATTCTCCTAAGACTTTAAAATATTGTGAAACGTGTAATTTAAAAATATGGCTATAATGTTGTTGCCCTAAAATATGTAGTAATATATAAAATAAAAACCAGTAAGATGTTGTTAGACAAATTCTATGCAGTGCTCTTACTGAATTAATATGTTTTAAATACATATTTTCTTTTACATATAGCAAAGATTCTGTGAAGCTAACATTTAGTATACATGTAAACTGAGTTGTTTATATATATTTACATGTATATTTAAAAAAAACCCAACAACATAAAAAACTACAAAACAATTTACCTCTCATACTATTCTGTTGTTTCTGAGATTTTTTTCTCACCCTTTCAGACGTTTTTCTCTCACTTCTCATTTTACTGTGGTACACACAGGGTAAACTGCATAAGCACAACATGCATCATGGGCTCATTCATCTTCAGGATTTCCTTTGAAAGCTTAATACTTACATCAGTTTTCTCTTTGGAAAAAGGAAGAATTCTGGTATGGTTTCAGATTCTCCTCCAGAGTAGTTATATGTTCTTCACAGTGTCCCTGAGTCTCCTCTCTCTTGCATAAATGGTATGTTCCTAATATTTTCTGACATTGTACAATGAATCTATAATGTCAAGGAGACTAAGCCATTTTAGAGTGAAGAGATTTAATGTGAAAGCTTCTTGGAAAAGTGACTACATGCATCCAAGGCCAGAATGATTGATGAGAAGAGGTATTAGATTGTCTAATATTTTTAAATGTGTGATATGCTATTAGTACGGACTTGGCATATCAACAGCAAAGAGGGTTACAGGGATTTGAAGATCTATTAGCCAGATTTGGATCTTCTTCCCCAAAAGGAATGTAATGAGGACAGAAACTTTGCACAAAACTATCTTATGGGATTGCTAGGTCACTGTGTATGGAATGAATTGTCTTGTAAAAATATATTTGTGTTGGGTTTGCATGGATTTTGATAGCTGGAGGGGCTACATAGGTGGCTGCTGTGACAACCTGGTCTTGAAACCTCCCAGAGATGAGGCATCCACAACTTCTCTGGGTGAGGTGTTCTAGTGTGTCACTAACCTCACAATAAAGATTTTATTCCTGATATCTATTCTAACCCTACTCTACTTCAGTTTAAAGCTGTTCCCTTTTGCTCTATCCCTACATGCCCATATAGAATGTCCCTCCTCATCTTTCCTGTTGGCACCCTTTCAGTACTGGAAGGTTGCTATAAGGCTATAAGGTCTCCCCAGAGCCTTCTCTTCTCCAGTCTGGCCAACCTCAGGTCTCTCAGCCTCTTGTGTTGTAGTATAGTGTTTTCTTCATCAGCCTATTAATTCTATATTTTTTTTTTAACAGACAGACAGAATCAAAGGCTTTCACAGACTTTAGCTTGACTTAGGCTATACTTACTATGCTTTTCAATCTTATGATGCTTTCAATCCTATGCCTCAGCTTTTTTTTCTGCAGTTCTTTAACCATGCAAAAAAAGAACAAGAATCCATATTTTCTTAAGAACTATAAAAGAAAAGATTGTATTTTGAGATATGCTGTCAAGAGATATTCCACTGTGACCTTTGAGTAATGCTAATTTGATTTAATTTTTTGTTTGTTTACTTTTTTTTTTTTACAGTTCCTAACAAAACTTTTTATGGCAAATTAAGTGCAGCTTTCAAAAATTTCTTTAGAAATAGAGATGTATTTTTCTCAGAAATTAAGTATGAACAATACAGCATACTACCTATAAAGGGAAAATTATTTTCCCAGCAGATCCTTACAAAAATATGAACAGAAGTCTGGCTGCTGTTCATATAACTTCTTACATGGGCCCTTCTTTATTACTTTAATTATACCAATGAACAACATAGAAACATTAAACAAATGCTGAACTTCAGAAACTGTCTTTTTCTTAAGCACAGAATATTAATAGAAGCCCACTAATACTGATTATTGTTTGTCACTACTGTTTGAATACTTCATGGCAAATGCAGTAACTTGTCAGTTTTGTGACAGCAAGAACCAAAATGAACCTGATGAAGACCAGCCTTAATATATGTCTCTCTGTGACTCTAGATCTATACATATAAATCTAAGGACAGTGAAAGAAATTCATTAAAAAACCCAGTGAAAAACACAATCTAAGAATACTTACAATACTTTAGTAAATACCATCTATGTACAAAAATGCTCTGAACATGGATCAAGTTAAGTAACTAAGATATGTGAGCTTGATGCTTATTTTTGGTACATTTGTTAAAGAACAACTTCTTCCTAAGGCCAGTTCATAAATAAAAAAAGATTGAGGATTTTGTAATATTGCTGATACTATATCTACCCACAAAATTAAATTTATTAAACTATTTTTCCTTGAGTTGTCAGCATATATATTTAAATTGTCTGAAACTTGCAAAGGATAAAATGAATTGCTTAAAATAGGTATGAAATTGTGTCCACTGAGGTTCTACAGCACTACCATTATTAGATTTAGTTTTAGTTAACTTGTTATTCGGGCAGAACTGGAAATAAAATCACATACTGTTAAATTGGTTGAGTCTTACAAGGTCATTGATGCAAATTTAAGGGGCTTAGAGATATCGTAAACATGAGTAGAAACAGCAAAATGAGATTAAACCTTGGAGAGTCAGGATAATATTTCCAGGGCAAAAAATAAAAGAAGGACAGATTGTTCTGCTGAGGTTTTATGGGCCTGGGGTGCTGGTCAACAGCAGCTGAATGTGAGTCAGCAGAGTGACCAGTTGCTCAAGAATTCAGTGGCATCCTGGCCTGCATCGGGAATAGTGCGTCCAGCAGGACCAGGGCAGTGATTGTCCCCACGTACTTGGCACTGATGGGGGCACACCTCAAATCCTGTGGTCTGGGCCCTTCTGCAGGAAAGGCACTGAGGTGCTGGAGCAAATCCAGAGAAAGGCAGAAAAGCTTGGGTCTGGAGATCATGTCCTGTGAGGAGGGGCTGAGGGAAATGGAGATGGCTAGACTGGGGGAAAGGAGGCTCAGGGGGACTTCACAGCTGTCACAACTACCTGAAAGGAGGGTGTAGCAAGGTCAGGGGTGGCCTCTTCTCCTGGGTAACAAGTGATATGACCAGAGAAAATGACTTCAAGTTGTGCCAGAGGAGGTCTAGATTGGATAATAGGATAGAATTCTTCACTGATAGGGTGGTCAGGCATTGAAACAGGTTGCCCAGAGAAATGGTTGATTCACCATATCTGGAGGAGTTAAAAAAACATGTGAATGTAGCAGTCAGAGACATGAGTAAGTGATGGAAAGGATAATGCTGGGTTAATGGGCAGCCTCCATGATCTTAAGGGTATTTTCCAACATTATTGATTCTATGATTTTATTATTGCAATATTGGCCAATTTTGGGCATTACACTCTTGGGATGTTCAGAAAACTTGAAAAATAAACTAAAGGGCTACAAAAATGAACTTATTACAAGATTATAAGAATTAATAATGTCTATTTCTAAACAAGCCTGAAGATCCACCCTTAGGTTTTTCAATATATTTCACAGTGCCATGTTCATTCATGCAATTGTTTTACGGGAAGTGAAAAGCAAAGGACAGAGCTTGACTACAATTACGTTCTCATTGTGCAATATACCTTTTATAAGTCACCAAGCAAGCATTTATCTTGGACTAGCAGCATTACCTGAATGACCATGAATGATTAAACAGCAACAACAGAACGAGATGTGCAAGCTGTGGTTAAGATGTCTGCTCTCACATGACCTATGGGACGACATTTATTATCAGCATGGAAATGTTGGTACTAGATGTTGTAGGTCATGTGAGAAAGAACTGCAGGAACTTGAGGAAATTATCTCAGCAGAGGTAAAAAAAAAATCATGGACAGGGTTGAAAAACATTGGAACAGACTGCCCTGGAAAATGGTGGAATCACCATCCCTGGAAGTGTTGAAAAAACATGTGGATGTGGTATGTGAAGACAGGGTTTAATGGTAAACAAGGTGGTGATGCTAGTTTGATGGTTGGATGTGATGATTGTAAAGATCTTTTGCAGTCTAAATCATTCTATGAGTCTATGAACATTGCTACTCCCTTTCACAACAAGATGTTGCTCATAGTTGCAGCTACACATGTGATTTTGAGTAAATATCTTTATGCAAATACATTTGAAAAAAATCTATTTGTGTTCATTTTCAGTAACATTTTAAAAATATAACCTATTGGATTCAATGGGGGGACTTGAGAAACAGCTACATGTAGAGGTGTGCTAGAGAGTTAAATTCCAGTCCTGCACCATCCACACCTCATCTGTATGCAATTCAGGAAAAAGCTGCACTCATGGACACTCTATAACTCTTTATTTCTATGGAAAGAAGTCTGGGCTTGGGTCACAAACTGGAATAGCCCTCAAGAAGTGTCCATTAAGAATGATGAGACTCCACTCTCCCCGCACATACTTTGTATAGCCAAGCAGACAAATGCAAAGGTAGGCTGAAACAACTGGTCAGTGAAACTGACAAAGCATGTGAGAGAAATCAAGATGTTAAAAATTTACTCCTCTTGGCCTTTTCACTTCTAACTGGAGAAACTGTTAGGCAATACCTGAAGATATTTTTTATTTGATTTTTACCTTCTATTTTTCATGTTTTCCAGAAAGTTTGAAGCAGCAGGAAAAACAAAAGAAGCTATTGTCAACAAAACATTTAAGAGCTTGCCAGATGCAGCAATTCATTGAGTCTGTAGGCAGTCACCACATCAGTTACTGGGTTTTATATTCTTCCTTCCACATGAACTTCCCCCATTTTCTCCAAGGACTCCTAAGACTCAGATTAGGTTTTAACCACAGATTTCAATTTTAAGGAAGGCATTTTTGACAGGGAAAGTGCTGAAAGAGTGTGTTATACTATGTCATTTCAAGAATAAACCTCTTCAGAGAGGAAAAAATGCAATGTATCACTTGTGTGATCTGATCTTAGTTGTACAAACGGGCAGCTGGTGTCAGAGAGTGTCTCTGACTGACAGTGCCTAACTTTTTTGGCTTTTTTTTTTTTCTTTTATGGCAACAGTGTAAAGCCAGAATGACTACTGTTCCAGAGTGTGTGGTGGGAAGCTGAACAAAGGAGAGGAGAGTTAGAACAAGGAGCTGGAGCTGGCAGATCTCATGGCGATAGAGAAATTTCTGTAAGGAACAGTGAACACATAAGTCAAACCTCAGAGATCATAGGAAAGAGCCTTCTGACAAAGTAAAGAAAACTGTCTGATGCGACAGAAAATTAACGGCTTGGCTGAAACTGAGGCAAGAAGTAGGATGTGCCAGCAACAATGCAGTAAGCAGGGGCAGATTTGTTGTAATGCTCTTTATAGTCTTACATAGCCATTTCAACAGCTCTTTATTTTGGAAAATAAATCTAGTGTTGAAAATTCAGCTTAAGAAGTATAGGCAGGTCTTACAGTGAGTTGTCAAGGTTACTGAATTTGTTGCTAGGAGTTCGATGTTAGATCTGGGCTTTCCATCCTCTTAAGTTCTGGAGCTATTTGTGCGTTTCTTTCTCCAGCCAGTTGCCTTCATAGTAGAACTCATCCTGGCAAATGAAACAAAGGACAATGATTTTGTCCAGAAGGGAAGTCCTTGGTCTGTCAGCCTATTGTGACAGGCAGCAGTCACAGAGCTGCAAATACAAAAAGACACTAAGGACCCACTTGACAACGAGATAAATATCACAGATTGTGGTCTAGTAATAGCAAAAAAAATTTTTTTAAGCTATACTTTGGAGGAAAAATTACTTTCAAATGACTGTTAATTAGGAGTACAA
This sequence comes from Fringilla coelebs, assembly GCF_963513975.1. Classification (NCBI taxonomy): domain Eukaryota; kingdom Metazoa; phylum Chordata; class Aves; order Passeriformes; family Fringillidae; genus Fringilla; species Fringilla coelebs. Next base: position 46,057,542 of record NC_140029.1, read on the forward strand.
TAACCTAAGAAAAGCCTGCAAGATCATCTGACAGAGGTTCTACATCTATTGCATGGATCAAAAGTTATCAGGGAAAAAAACACAAGTGAGAGAAATAATTCATCTTTGTAATCTGCCTTCAGCAACTCAATTGGAGTGGTAAATGTTTACACTACAATAACACTGTGGCAAATGGAAACCTGCTTTTATGAATTCTGATGCATTCCCAGAGACTCTCAAAATTATACTCCTGTCATTAGAGCTCAGGTTTTAGAAAGATTTTTTCAAAGACTTCCTTTTTCTTTTTTTCTCCTTCATTTTTTCTTTTATGTCTTTTTTATCTTTCTTACACCTACAATTTCCCCCCCACCCCTGAAGCCTTCTTTGAGCTTTAACATAAAATGAAGTTGAGTAAAGGAACTCAATGCAAAACCTTTCTTTAATCTCTTTTGCAGCTGTTACAACCTGTTACAAGTTTAAAGTGAAAAATTCAAAGCTATGGTGAAGGACTGGGAAACTTCTTAAATTTACAGGTTACATCAAATTCTGTCATTGATTCCCACCATCATCATCAATCTGTGTTACTTAAGATCTGATCTCAGAGTGTTCACAAGGCTTTCATTACAGACAAGTTTTGGATAATGAACAAAATCAACTGGTATTCTTCACATACATTCCTCAAATTTTGTTGACGCTTCTTAGGAGTATGTGTACGCTTAGCTGTTAACATCTCATACCATCACTAGCAAAATCAATCATGCTGCAAGTCACTTGTTTCTGACCTCAGATTTTCAACAGCTCTTGTGTCTGGTAATAAGGTAAAATCACCAGGAACATCTCTTAACCATTCCTGGTAACTTGTCCCACTGCCTGCCTCTGCAGTCTTGAATCATTCTGTGAGAAGTTGCAAGAAGCTTCCTCCCCCATGTCAGACAGAGCCAGTGCCTGTCAGCTCCAGGACAGACCTGCTGCTGGACAAGGCTGAGCCAATCAGGAATGATAGCAACACCTCTGTGATAATATATTTAAAAAGGAGGAAAAGATATTGTGCAGTTTTAACTGTGGTCAGAGAAGAGCAGATTGTGAATATATGAGAAGAACAGCTCTCCAGACACCAAGGACAGTGAAGAAGGGAGGAGAGGAAGTGCTCGAGGCACTGGAGATGAGATTCCTATGAAGCCTGTGGTGAAGACAATGGTAAAGCAGCTCTGCCCCTGCAGCCCATGGAGGAGATCCATGCCAGAACAGTTGGATTCCTAAAGGAGGCAGTGAACCTGTGAGAAGCCCATGCTGGAGAAGGGTCCTGTCAGGGATGTGAAGACCTGTGGAGAGAAGAACCCACTCTAGAACAAATTTCTTGGCAGGACCTGTGACCCTGTGAGGGACCCATCCTCGAGCAGGCTGTGCCTAAAAGACTGCTCCTCATGGAAAACTGAACCATGCTGGCAGTTTGGGGAGAGATCCTAGCCATGGAACTCAAGTTGGAAAAGTTTGTGAAGGACTATGTGCTGTACGAGGAACCCCACACTGGAGCAGGGCAAGGACTCTTGTCCCTGAGCAGTGGCAGGAGCAACGTGTGAGGAAATGATTATAAAATCCCCATTCCCATCACTGTAGGAGAAGAAGATAGAGCCTGGGTAAGAGGGAAGGGTAGGGGAAAGTTGCTTTTAAGAATTATTTTATTTCTCATTATCCTTCTCTGCTTTTGGTTATTAATAAATTCACTTAATTTTCTCAGTTTGAATCTGTTTTGCCCATGACGGTATTCGGTGTGTGACCTTTCCTGGTCTTTATCTCAACTCATGAATGTTTGTTGTAATTTTCTTCCCTGTCCAGCTGAGAAAGGGGAATGATAAAGAGGTTTTGGTGGGTGCCTGGCCTCCAGCAAGTGTCAACCAACTACAGAGATATCCTGAGGGAATGACAGATTTGAAGTTTACTTCTAGCGAACAAGAAATCCTTTCATAAAGAGTGTTTGCCTTTTCTGCTTGCAGATGTGTAAAACTTCAATTGATACCTCAGTTGTTTCAGTTGTTTAAAGAGAAGAAGCAAAATGCTGTAGGTTGGAAGGGGTTTATGGAGGTGTCCAACTCCATAGGGACCATTTTCAAATTAGTTCAAGCTTCAGAATAAGATCAAGTTACTCACTATGCTGTCTGCTTGAGTTTTGAATCTATGCAACTGAGTGTAGGTATTCCACAACTTTTGTGAGACCCTTTTCCAATACTTGGAAAATGACCTAACTAAATGGTGAATAACTACCATAATTTAAAAAATTATAGTTATATCTTAATATCTGACTGCAGTGTCTCTTTCTAGAATTTGTATCTGTTGCTTTTGCAAATACTTCCCATTAGATATTTGTAGGCAGCGTAAGATCTCACTGTAACTTTCTCCTCTTAAGTCCATTTGTGTCTACTTCTCATTAGAAATGATAACCTGCAGCTCCCTAAAATCTTGAGCCTCTTTCCTCCAGTTGCTGATACCAAATGGAACACAGTGCTCTATATCAGTCCTCAAAAGTTCTGCATTGATTGGAATAACTACTTCATTCAGTCTGCAGTGTTCTTGATGGTATGTCCCTGTATGCAATTGGACTTTGCTGCATGGGTACATCCCTAATTCTGTTCAACTGGTTGTCCAGCAGGACTTCAATGCTATTTTCTGCAGAATGGCTTTCTGTGCAGCTCCTACCCCAGCTGTACTGTTGCATAGGTTTATTCCATTAACCCTGGGGGCACTGCAAATGACTGACTACCAATATACTGACTACTACTATACTTCAAACCATTGACCCTGCCCTTTGAGCCCAGGCCATTCAGCAAATTTTCCACATAGTTTACAGCCTTGCTCTGTGTCTTACAGTACTTCCATGCTGTTGCTAGCTGAACAATTCATGGTTGCTAAGGAATGTTCTTCTCTCTGTGGGAAAGAGTATAATCATTTTTCTTTATTCTCTTTTATTACAGCAGCCTATTTGGTCATGCTGTTTTTCTCTTGACATCCTCTGAGCTGTACTTGTCATTGTCTGCTTACCTTTGATGACAGAAGTTGGAACTTCATAAGGAAGGAGATATGATTGTTTTTCTCTCTCATTTTTTGTCACTATATAGAAAAATAACCTTTTTTCATAAAATCAAAGACCTCCAGCTCTAGTTCTTCACTGTGTGGGATGAACTTGGTGATCAGAGGTTCTATTGCCTGCTGAGTCGACTGATGTGCGTTGTTCTTTAAGTGAGGAAAAAACCCAGGAATATTGGTCAGAGCTACTGCCCTAGACATAAGGTTATGATGGTCAATTGTAGCTGAATATATCTTAATTCAGTGAAGAAGTATGGTTTCTGATTGTAACAGCGTTCACTCAAACCTGGGGCCCCAATCTTGGACAGAAAGAGGTGGATCAAGAAAAATCTTGATGCTTTGGACACATTGCAAGCAACATTACTGTTGGGTGATATTTAGCTGGTATCACTCCAAATATGTTAAATTGCTTCTTCATTTAAATTGAGCAGAAACTGATGAATCCCTCTTTATACTGAAAGTGCTTGAGAAGTAGCTGAATTTTTACAAGAAATAAAATCTTTGCAAGGTCAACTCCTAGTCTGATAGGAATGATAATCAGCTATTTTGAATGCTTGGTCCATTTAGTTAAAATTTAGTAAATGTATTTTTGATTCTCATTCAAGAATTTGTTCTAGGTCCTTGTCTACTTGAAACTTCTATGGGTTTGCTGAAGAGAGATTTAAAGAGAATTCAATCTTTAGGTAAAAAACTACCCAAAGTCCCTAAGATGAGATATTTATGGAAGAGGGCATTCCTTAGCTTGGAGGGATTTGTTAATGTTACGAGATGTAGCCATGGCCTCAGGGTGGGCATACTGGAACATGACAGGGGACTCACGTAACTAGAGTATTGCATGAACCCATTTTCATGGTGTAGGATGCACTTACATTCTCAGAGAAAGAGAAAAAACCCATGACGTGGCAGTGAGATCTCAAAGCAACTTCCTTACTTGTTTAAAACACACTAATTTCTCCATATTTCAAAGTCTTTCAAAGTGGGGAGTCTTTCAAAGAGGGGAACTAGAAGAGGTTCCAGCTTTCTTCTCTCACTAGAATCTAGCCATGGTTCTTGAAATCCCTGTCATGAAACAGATTAAATTCCATTTTATAAATCTCAAAGTATCATCTACTCTGCCATGGAAACCCTGTATTTCTCTGGAACTATATTTTTACAGATTAAAGAGCTGGTAAATTTCCCTGCTGTAGGGACAGGATGTTCTCCTAGCTCTACCTTCCATCAGAATCTATTGTCCTAAAAGGAGGACGAATTTTCCTGAAATTGAGTAATGACACAGCCAAAAGCATTAGATTGATACTGTTTCTCTTTCCTGCTTACAGAACTGTGCAGCTCATTATGATTTTGGTAGCTCTATGAGTATTTTTGAATACTGCTATTAATTATAAAGTGGCAGAGGGTTTGGAGGTGAGACACCTGACTTGAAAAAGGCACAGGAAAAGTTACAGTTCATTTTTTTTTACTTATGGTGGTTCTATTTGAAAGAAAAAGAAGAAGAGAAAAACAAAAGAAAAAAACAAAAGAACCCCCACAAATAAACAGAAACCTGAACCACCAACCCCAACAGATGATTAATGGTGAGAATGAGAAGAAATCTAAAAAATAGGGGGACATAAATATGAAAATGGAAACATGGAGTTTTCATCTGCTGCTTTTTCAGAAATCATTCATTTGACCCCTCACAAAAAGAATGTTTTTAACAGACAGAAGAAAAATCTGACCTGAATTTAGTAGTGGCTATATTTTGAGTAGGAGGATGGACTAGATAGAAATTTTCAATCTGAATGATTCTGCAACTCCATGACTTTTGGTATTTGTAAATATTCAAACAAAAGATGAATCCCAGTTTCATGGGAAATCATTAGCCCGAAAGAACAAGAAATACTAGAATCAGAAAATATTTCAGAGAAGGAAGGCAAATGACAATAGAGGTGAATTGGAATGATACAATTTCATATCTTTTTCCTTTGGGAAAGATCTGTACTTTACCAGCATCTACCTTCTGACCTCACTAAAAAGCTCATTCCATTCCAGGAATAATGTAAAGATCATGGCTATGTGCTTAGTCAAATAGATAATGCAGTTGAAACATCAAGTTACATTGTTGAAACAGGAGGCATAAAATCCATTTTAGTAAAAAGGCAGAAAAGAAATTCACACTGCTTTATCATTGGCAGCGTCAACAGATGGTGTAAAATTACCTCCTTATGTGTTCTTGATACACAAAACAATGCCAAAGGAACAGCTGCCTACTGGAATAGTTGTCAAGTGTCAAACCCAGGATGAAAATCTACAAATTTAGTGAAGGATTGCCTGGATGCCATTTACAGTAGGATACATCTGCTACTAAGAGAAACAGGAATGCTTGTTCTAGAAGCATTCAAAGATTATCTGTTGTCAGCAGTGAAGACTGCTGCTAGAGAAGGGAGCTCTGATCTTGTCACACTAGGAGGAACAATGCTACAAATTCTTTATACAAGACACCATTCAGTTTTTATAGTCAAAATGGATTCTGGGATCAGGTCATGCTTTAACCTCTTCAGAGGAAATGAAATAGCCTTGTGACAAACAGGTTTTTCATTGGATCAAAAGGGAGAAATAAGACAAAGTTATAGCAAAATAGATTAAGAAAGGCTATGTTTCAAATCCTATAGGTGGAACAGAAGATAACTGTTATGAATTAGAAGAAGGAATAGAGAATGATAAAGACATTGGAATTGACAAAAAAAGTTGAAGATCATAATCACAACATGGGAGATAATGAAGAGATGTGGTAAGTAAAACCCTAAAGGCAGTAGTAATAAAATATGAGAGAAGAAATAGATTAACTTCATGGCCAGTCATTAATGAAAAGTTGCTTTCTGTTAGTTCAGGGTAACAGAGAGCTAATAAAGCCTTTTTGTGCATGACCATTTTTTTCAGGAGTTGGTAGAGCTAGCACAGTGTACTTTATGTAGTGCTACACTATAGCAATATTTTGGGCCATTAAAATGCAATGTGACAAGTTCTATGCTAGCATTTCTAGAACCAAATTCATTATCTCACTACATGAGGGCTCCACATCATGAAAGATGTATTCTCGCTAACATTTATCCTTCTAGTCTTGTGAATGTTTTAGAAAACATATACATAAGATGATCTAACAAAATTACTTATTTTTCCTTCTAAATATATTATTTAATTTTTGGGACATAAATTTGATTCCATGTAAACTAATGTACAGCATAAACCAATGGAATCCTGCCCAAAGGTTAGAGCTCTGTCTTGCTGACATAAAATATAAACTGTGTGCCACTGTGGAAATAAGCTCATAACATACCTCTTCAATATTTTATTTTCTTTTTTTGTGTGAGTGGTTTTATTCTGTGTATTTTTTGTTTGGTTTTGGTTTTCATTTTCTTATGTTCTTATATAATGAATCTATATCACTCCATAAATACAGTTCAAAGTGTTCTGAATTTGGAAAAAAACATCCATAGAATAATATAATCATAGAATAGCTTGGGTTAGAAGAAACTTTAAAGGTTGTCTAGTTCCAATCCCCCTGCCATGACCAGGAACATCTTCCACTAGTCCAGGTTGCTCAGAGCCCCATCCAACCTGGTCTTGTCCTCTCCCAGGGTCAGGGAATTCACAACTTCTCTTAGAAACCTATTCCACTGCCTAACCACCCTCATAGCAAAGAATTTCTTTCTAATGTCGAATTAAAACCTACTCTCCTTCAGTTTAAAACCACTGTCCAGTAACTCTAAGCCCTAGTAAAAAGTCCCTCTCTGTTTTTACTGGAAGTTGCTGTAAGGCCTTCTTAAAGCCTTCTTTTCTCCAGGCTGAACACCTCCAACTCTCTCAACCTGTCTGCATATGAGAGGTGTTTCAGTCCTCTGATCATCTCTTCCTGCCTCATCTGGACTCTCTAACAGCTCTGTGTTTTGCTTATGTTGGGATCCCCAGAGCTGATATAACTCAGGTAGGTTGTCACAAGAGCCGAGCATCACTTCCCTTAATTTAAAACCAACTCCCCAACAGTCAAATACATTTTTTTATTACTGTAATTATGAGCTAATTGCATGATAGTCTTGATTTATCTGTTAGTTATTTGCAGGAGCTCAGGATTAATATTTTTTTCTATAAATAGATTTCTCAAGTTCCTTTCATGTGAATTTTCCCAATGCTAGTTTTGAGACTCTGTATACACCTCTGTTTCATCTTCCAAATTAAATGTTTATTTGAGACAATTCATTTAAATGGTTTTGATTTTCTTTTTATTCTCAGTTGTTTCAGTTAAAAAATAAATCACACAGTCATAACTAGGATATCTTCTCTGGCAGTTTTCATTTGTGCTCGAGTGTGGTGACGGAGGGTAGATTAATTTAAAATGAAAAAGGCAAACAAGCAAATTGCAGTTTTCCAATGCACAACAGAAGCATGGTGTAATAGATGAGTGAGACAAAGGGAGAATGCTTAGGAGAAACCTTAAGCTATAGTCATTATGTTTATAGAAAATTTTGCTCTTTCAAGGCAGAGCACAACATTCACTGAAAAGACCTTGCTTTTAGTATAGATGATGTGAATATTTCATCTGCAGTTGTTATTCAAATTATATATTATATTTACCAAAAAAAGGGAAAGAAAGAAAAATTTTGTCAAAAGAGAAAACTGTTTTGATAACAAAGACTTGCTACTTCTGCAAAAATGGCTATGATTAAAGTTCAATATGTTCTAAACAGTCTGGGAAGATCTGTCTTCCTCACGTTCATTTAATGCGGTTTCTTTTGTGGTTATTTTTGTTGTTTTGTTGGGGGCTGTTTTCATGTTGCGTTAAAAACCCAGGGAGAAGGAAAAAATTAACTTAGAGAGCAGCTTTTGAATTGGATTAATTTGTCAGCTGTCATAATTTTCTCCTATGTTCATCTCTCCTTGTTCTAACAGCCAGTCTACCTGATTAAAACCAGCATCCCTCCAGCTATATTTTCATTTTGTTTTGTATCCTGTGTTTATGCAAAACAGCTTTTGTTTTACTTTATTTAAATAAGAACCTGATTATGTTCTGAGAGATGTGGGATAATTTTTTTTCTATGCTGATTGACCTGTCTGTGGGACAACAACCTAATAATGCGATCAGATGTGCTATCACTCCTTTAATTCAGATAAAGAAGCACATATTAAAACTATTAGCTCATGTACTCAGAGGCGTCCATGAGGGCCATCGTCAACTTTTGCAGGAACTCAGTTCTATTTTTACTGAGTATCATTATTTCATAGACTCAAGTCAGGCATAGGATTTGGTGACAGTTGTTATTTGGATGAGTACAGACTAGATATTTGGACAGATGCTTTTCCTCTGTAGATGGCAAATGTTCCTCAAGGTAGAGAAAAAGCTGGATTAATATTGGGTTCTTGGATTTTGTCTTCATTCATACTTGAAATTATTGCGGTTATTTTATCTTAACTACTGTAAAGCTACTTCCTTGTCAGCTTGACTAAAATATTGTTTTCTAGAGCCGCATCAGTTCTATGGATGGTTGGAATGTCAGAACATCCAGTCAGGCTTCTCTGGATACATTCTCACTAAATTTTGTTGCGGTTTGTGCTTTATGTTTATTTTATTAAGTCTGTTGTTAAATAGTATGTTCAGTTATCCCCCATGTTTCCCCCTAGTTGGTATTTCCCTATGTTGCGCCCTCTCTTCCACCTGTCCCTCAAAGTACCCCTCCCCTTGTTCCAGACCCTTCCTTGCCGATCAAGGCAACCCTGCCCCTTCCCTTCTGCCTGTCAACGAAATCCTGCCCCTTTTTCCAGAACATTCCCCACCACTCATTGTTTAGACCAATCCCCAACCAAGACCTTTCTCCTCTCTCTGTTCTGGTTGGTTTCTGCCCCTAAACTCCACCCCAAGTATGATCCCAATGGCTGTCCTGTTGTATCCACCCACTGTTTTGTTATGCTTTATAATCCATGCGCTGAGGTGCTCTGTGCGCTCCTGGTCTTGCTCTGTCTGATTTTGTTCGTGGTTGGTTGGAATTTCAAGACCAGAGAGTCTCCACTGCCTTCTTTGGCCAGTCACTGTCTTGCTGCACCCCCTCGCAAGCTGGAACTGCGATGGTTCTAAGGTTCTGCCTGTGGCTTCATCCCAGTCACGGAAGTTTCCCACTCCCATCATGGCTCCAGAATATCAGGGAGCTAGCCTGGGCTCTGGTAGGCAGTGGCAACGTTTAACATTCCAAAATCCTCACGTCTGAAAAGAAAAAATAAAGCGCATACGTATTATAGGATCAACAGGTTTTGTGTTTCGCACCAAATCCTAGTTATCATGTGCAAGACTGTTTGAGAGGGGCTGTAAGCTGCCCTGAGGAATGGTTTTATAGGATGTGATATGATTATATGATATGAGGTGAGATGTTTCTTTTCCAAGTGGTAGAGGAGTAAGGAGAGGTGGGACTTTGTTCCCACCAACGAAGAGCGGGTGGTGAGCAATGTTAAATATTGGTTGCAGTAATCATGAAATTTGTTTCCACAAACATTCAAAATCACTTAGTTTTCGAAACAATATATAATTTTATTTACAATAATTTTGTTTTCTTGAGGATGGACGGTCTAAGTCTTCGATGAATATTGGTCATACTGAGAGAGAGAAAATTTAAACTTACATTCTTCCAACTTCTTTTTCCTTTTAAATTTCCAAAGAGTGCCACCTGAATGGAACTCTGGAAGTTGTTTTTTATCCCAGTTTTATTTTATGTATTGTCTTAAAATTTTCTTCAGCCTAAATTCATGAGGGATGATTCTTTTATTGCAGTATTCTGAATGCACTGTAAATTGTAGTTCTTTCTTTATTTATAACATGATTTATTAAGTGTTTGTGTTATCACCCTCAAATAACATTTTTGACCCTATTGCATGACTCCACATTGATCTTTTATCAGTGGAAATTCAGCTGTGGACAGTATTGTATTTTCTGTCCATAATACTGAAACATATTATGGTTCATAGTTCGCTACTGAAGTGCAGTAATTCATAAAAACATATTGGCACACATACTGATTTTAATTTCAAGAGATGAAACGCTGATCTCCAGACTGATGCATCCAAAGTACTAGAAGTTCTAATTCTTGCTGGTTGATACATGATGATTCACAGATAATTGATACTAAATTAAATATAGAATAAATTGACTTCAGTATAGTTTCCAATTGTCTCAATTGATACTGGTTTACACCAGCAGTGTAAGAATTCAAAGAAAATGCAGTATCTGGAAGAGATTAGAGTATATTTTCATGCAAATATTTTAAGTCCGTGTGTTCTCATTTTGACAGAAAAACCAAACAAGATGAAGGTGGTGTGCTAAAACTTTAAAATGGCCATATTGCTGCTGTTAAAATTGCAGAGTTATTTTCTTTAATACATAAAATGTGACAAGTAATTTTTTAAGATGATACTTTATTTTTTACATTTTAAAATAATTTAATTTTTCAAACTCTTTGCTCAGCATTTTCTTATAAAACTAGTCTGTACAAACTTACCCTATGTAACTATTTTCCCATCCTTAGGATAAATAGCCTTTCAGCTGCATCTTTACATTTCTCTGCCACTCATAAAACAATTTTCTTATAATCTGTGCTTTGTTTAAAAAGTCATCTGAAAGTTATGACAAGTTCATGCTATTTTATACATATTTACAAGGTTGGATTCTAAACCATGAAACTGTAGGGCAAAAAAAACCCAAAACAACAGAATTAAGTTATTTAGACTTAAAGTTCAGAAGAAATAACCGCAACCCATTTAGATTCACAGCAGAAATGACAGAGAGTGTGCTAAAACACCTTTACCCACCTTTTCCTCACACATTCTTAATGCTGTGATAAACCTATTCATTCGGGGCAGCTTTTCAAACATTTCTAAAATACATCCTTGTTCATGTAAATTAATATTTCACTGTTTTCTACCTTTTCAATAGAAGAAAGCCCCAAATTCTCAATAGAAAAAAAGGTTTTAATTTTAAAATTTTTCATGCACATTTCTGTAAATGATACCATTTTGTGTCTCTAATCCATGTTACATGGCCCAGTCTCAGGATCTATATCCAGGACAGGACGAAATGCTGAAGCACTTGTAATATTAATTAAATTGAAGACAAAGACAAAAATAATGCATGAATTGATACTTTGTGAACAAAAGTTGAAAAAAAGAGGCTACTTTGTGGTCTCAACTGTAATTGTGTAAATCAGCATAATATTTCAGAATTTCATCAATAACAAAACCTGGGAAATTAACTAGTCCAAATACTAGTTAAAATTTTTCACTCCAGTCAGATTCTTCTTCATTACATGCTTACTACCCTGTCAAATTCTACACTGAATTTTGAACCCAAATATTTTAAAAATACAGCTTGGCTTAAAGTCGTAAAAACTTTTTAGAAAACTGCTTCATTTGAAAGTGTTTAGGAGATTACCAGATAAAAAGGCATTTAACTACTATAATGCAATGAATTGGAAGGATATTGTGTAATATCTGTGTCTTTTTATCTCACTTGAGAAATTAGTACAGGTCTCAGAAAAAAATCAATCATTGTATATATCAAATACAGTAAGTTTTCAAATTAATGTGTGGTTTTTCAAAATTTTTCTTTTTCATCTGTAGAAACATATAAGCCTTCCTACTTCTTAATGATTCAGAGCAATGAACTGAATGTCATATCAGGAGTTAGAGATCAGATTACAATATTTTAAAATCTATTACAGAATTTGCTTTTCTTAAAGCGTTTTTCTGCTGTAGATCTTGCTTCCTAAACCTCAGCTGCATTAGAAACTCATAAAATCTATCTACTCAACATTCTGCTTTAGTTTATTTAAATGGATCCTGCAATTTCTGAAACTTTCAGTTGTTAAATAAATCATGTAATTTAAACAAATAATTTGCATCTGTAAATGTACTACAGTAAAACATTTTGAGTAATTTTCTGGGTATATAAATAGTATTTGCTAACTTCAAGTCAACAAAATGTTGGCTATGGCATGAGATACAGAAATCTTGTTCTCAGTGGTTAAAGTTTTCTGTGTTAAATCATCTCCATTGCAAGTCATCTGCTTTCCTCATTGTTTTCATTATTTCCTCTCTCTTGCAATACCATATTTGTCTTCTTAGTCTTTCTCCACCTACACACAAGGATCTGACAACAGCTGGACAGAAGGTTAAAGATTATAAAGCTGTGTACTCAGTGGCCAAGAGGGAAAAAAACCCCAAACAAACAAAAATACCCTCCCTGATTTCAAACCAAAGCATTCTCTCAGTGGTACCATTAACTTGGATCTAATACACCTACCCAGCTGACAGTTTTAAGAAACTTGAAGAAGCCTAGTTGTTTCTTTGGCATATCTACCCTTTTTGAAACGTGATTGGACTAGATCCTCTAAAACTTTCTCATGAAGAAATTAGTGACAAGTGTGTCTTTTCTCTGGATAAACAGCTGAATACTTGTTACAGTGGAATTTATCTGAAAATAATTAATTCTTTGTTATTGACTCAGTTTGGTTATGATTGAAATGATTATTAAAGGAAGTAAAAGAATAATAAACATTTTATGGTTGAGGCTACCTATGTTGATAGATACTACTTCACAAGAAATTTTTAAAAATATTTTCAGAGAGGTTATCTGAAGGAACAAATAGGAACATTTTTTCTCCTATTTGTGCTATTGATTGATGATAATGAGATTCCCGGTGTAAGAATACCTCATTCCTATAACAGGTTTTTGATGGTCTCTAAATAACCTGTCTTTTTACGTAGTAAGTTTACATGTACATCCACACACAAAGTCCTGGAATTCAGAAAATAATTTCACATGCTTAATGGCAGGTCTTTACATAGGCAATAACCCACAGTGAATGAGTTGAGAGAGATGATGAAGGTTTCACAGATTTAACACCTGGATATAATTTGTGTCTGGGAATTCAAGACTTTTAGGTTCACATTGCTAATTAAGTATTTCCATATTTAGTATAAAGAATTCACTTAGGAATAAGTAAAAAAAAACCTTTTTGTAATCAGGCCTGATGAGTTTGAATCTACATAAATTTTGAAAATACAAAATCTTTTCCCAGAAACTCTTCTGAGTAACTTCTGGTGTGGACACATATAAGTGAATCAGCTGAGTGTTAAGGAGACAGTAATTTCTGGGGCAAATTCTGGTATCTGAGTTTATTTATTTGTTTTGCCAGATAGAGGCCCATAAATAAGATACAGTTTTGTTGATCAGACATTTTCTAATAAAACTACTTTACAGAAAACAAGCAAAGAATCAAAACCCAATCTAATAAAAATTACCTTTCTCCAAGTTCTCTTTGCAGTAACCGAAGCAACAACAAATTTCACTTATGCCACATGTATGTATATGTTTTAAGGTTCACAGGTTGGCATCTAGTAGGGTTTTTTTTCCTAGTAGTAAATGATTTGGGTTTGGCTATTACTAAGACTAGTAGTCTCACCCAGCTACAAGGTCTGTATTTCATAATGTTACTTTGAAGGTTAAGTTTAAAATCATAATTGTCTCAACAGCATTTGCATTTTTGTACCAGGTGTTTGCATTCAGCTTATTTTACAGGAAAACCTATTTTCTGTTAAAGCAGGGGAAGGGGGAGAGGAAAAAAGGCTAATTGTTTCTGTGAAACCTACACTGTTGAAGCTTTTTCTTAAGGAAAATCACTTTGCTTGTAAAATGCATTGATAGTTCTTTTGCCTGTATTGTTAGCTTGTATTTGCCAGCATTTTTGCCCTTTTCCTATTTTTATTTTTTCAATACTTTTATTTTACTGTATAACTTTTCAATAACTTTTATTTTACTCTAAGAGACCAAGTAATACATATGAAGAAAGTTTACCAACAAATGGCAAGTATATTTTCCTGTTCAACACATTTTGCAGCTCCTACTGGCACATCATAAGCAAAACTAAGCTCAGACATTTTGAATAGATTCTGATGAAAGTGATATATTACTACATGAAAAAATTATTTTGAGGGATAATCTGCTGCAGTGGAGATTATACTCAGGGGAGGATGTTCATCTGGATACCCCATAGCTTCTGTTGGCAGCTGGCTGATGGGGAAAGTTTTCTCTTCCTTTATCTCTCTTATGTGCTCTCTCCCTCTGCCTACAGCTCTGTCTTTTGTTTTGAAAATGCTAAAAAGTAAATTTAGTGCTGGAATGGATATGTGACAGTGGTTATCAAACACTCTAATCTGTCTTTTGTGAACTAGTCTTAGCATAATTTGTGAAACATTTCTTTCATGTCAATAGAATTAAAAAATCTGCTGAGCTGGAAGGGACCCACAAGAATTATTACAGCAAACCTGTGGCTCCAGAAATCACATCATGCACCTGAGACCATTGTCCAGACACTACTTGAACTCTGTCAGGCTGGTGGTGTGACCACTTGCCTGGGGAACTTGTTTAAATCCAACCTAACCCTTTCCTGATTCAGCTTCACGCTGTTCCCCCAGGTCCTGTCACCGGTCACCAGGGAGAAGAGATCTGTGCCTGCCCTTGCTCTTCCCTGCATGAGGAAGGTGTAACTGCAGTGAGGTCTGCCCTCAGTGTCCTCCAGGCTGAACAGACCAAGCTGCTGTGACCTCAGCTGCTCCTCATATGGCTTCTCCTCAAGGCTGTTCATCACCTTTGTAACCCTCCTCTGGATGCTCTTTAATAGCCTAATCTTTTCTTTGCACCGTAGCACAGGAACAAGACAAAGCCATTTCATTTACCTGGCAGTCCAGGTCGGTAGGACAGGATTATGCTGTCTGACAGAAAGCATATCCTACACATCACAGAAGAATCCAACCACAAATATTCAATGTTCATTTACCTCTATCACAGCCAGAATTTCATTTATTCCTACAGTAATGTGCTGAGGCTTACTTGACTGCAATATTCTGTATGCTTCTTCATATCACAGTCTCTCTTCAGAAGCCAAAAAGGCTGGTCCTTTACAATCCTCAGCAATACCATGTGGGCTTGCTACAACCTTCATATTTTATCTGTGAGGACCACTATTTTTGTTAAAGGGCTGGTAGGAAGAAAGGGGCAGCTCCCAGGACATGAAAGAATCAGAGAAATTGAGAAATATTAGTTGCATCCAGTAATTTCCAGCCTTACACCTATCGTAAGTAGTCACAACATTTTTAAAAATTCAGCTAAAAACAACCATGATTAACTCTCCCAGGAAATTCTATTTTTTATTTATGACCAAATATTATGACATTTTCTTGCATTTCTCTGTCTTTATATAGCTAAGAAATGAGAAGGTTCCTGCACACAGTTTATTGAGATTGGGTGCACTTGACCATAAAGATGATAACAAGCAAAGTGCTCTCTCCCCATCTCCATGTGAAGTGCTTAATTAGGTTTAGATGAAAGCAAAAAAAAAAAAAAAAAAAAAAAGGTTGGGAATTTTCACACCATAATAGGAAAAAATGATTTAAAATAATTTTGGTACAATCAAAACTGTCATGCTGCAATTACAGATGTTAAGAAAGATTTAATATTTGTGAGTTTCACTTGGAAACAAAATACATAATATTAAATAAAACAAAGGATGTCCTTTAGTCTAAAAGAAAGAAATAAAAATTCAACCACTTTAAGTCAGAAGTTTGTTACTAGCAACAATGAGAAATATGGTATTGCAAATTATCACATTTGGCCTGCCTCATTAAAAATAATAATGGAAATTTAAGTATGAGAATTCAAAGTTTTTTTAGCAGTTCAAAATAAACATAACAGATTGAAAACAGGAATTATAATGTCTTGTTCCATGCAAAAGACAAAAGTGTGTTAGATAGAAGGGAGTATTCACTGTCCCCTCTAGCTGAGGGGAAAACAAAGACTCTCCTTTTTTCCAGCACCATTCAATAAAAATAAATCATATAGAAAGTCAATTCCTGGCTCTAAATATATATTATTGAAAGAAAATTCTGTCATGAATAGAGTATGTACATTAGTGTGATAATGGAAGAGGGGAAATGGCACCATTTTGCTACAATGAAATTTCTCGGTAATTTTGTAAATGTAGGACATTTATGTAAATTTTAAGCAATGATTCTTTGCAGATTCACAGTATTATTTACAAAATATTGAACAAGATAATTCTATGTTTCCTTAGCTACAGCATGTCAGTTGTGGTTAGAGTACAATTAGTACACTATTTCAAATTTGATGCATGTAATTTAATTTGCTTTCATTAGTAAAAAAAACAAACAACCCCCAAAACAAACTCAAGCCAAACCCAAAGCAAAATAGCAGAAACAAATAAAAACCCCAACCTTTCCCAAGCCCAGGCTTCTTTCCAGGAAGCTGTGACAGACGAGAACTATCATTAAACATTCTATTAGTAACCTGGGAAAAAACAACACATCAAGCAATCAAACAAACAGACAAAATAGCATAATTTGTTTTCCTTTAAAGGGAAGATGAGCAAGGAGGGACAATGTCAAGCACAAAAATTGTCTCAACATTTTAGTCCTATGTTTAATTTAATCTTTTGTCACTTCATTTGCACAAATGTTAGTCCACCAAAGATGTATTTGTTGTTTCTCCACATTGGCATATGTTTATTTCAATCTTTCCCACTCTTTCCAGCTATATAGCTTCCAAAAAGGGTTATAAAATCTTAGAGAGAGGTTGTAAAATTGATTATACTTTAAGAGATAGTTTCATCTAAATGTAGTCATCTTGAGTGAGATTTTCTTAAGTTTTTTGTTGTTATCATGATGCCTCTGACTTATATTTTGGATATAGAGCCATATGACCATAGGATAATTCAGCTGGGAAACTCTCTCATGAAGTTTTTAGTCCATTTTGCACCAAGAGATGTGCTAAACTCAGAGCTGCTTAGTCAGATCTGCTTAACTCTGCTAGTGCTACATCTGGTCAGGTCTTAAAAATCACCATTGTTTTAGAATTTTTTACAGCAAATTGCTCCACCCTTTTGCTATCCTGTTGGGAATTTTCTCTTCATCGTATCCAAACTGAATGTTTTCTTTTCCAACATATGTCCACTGTCTCTTGTCCTTTCACTGTACGCGGGTATGAAGAGCCTGGGTCCACTTCCTTGCAGGTGGTGGGATCTGATGTTCAGTTCTTCCCTGCAGCCATCTCCTCTCCAGACTGAACAATCTCGGATCTGTCACACACTTCTGACAAGACAAGTGATACAGCCCAGTACAAACCCTGTGATATCACCTAATAATCAGTCCCCAGAAAACCCAACCACCCAGTCACCTGTTTTATTCCTCTAATTCTCCACTCACCCAGAACACAATGAGCATCTCCATTTGGGTAATGTTCTAATGCAGGTAAAGCAATTCAGATCTGCCTGAAATGCTAGAGGAATTTGTTTAAAATTATTTCAGATATTTTTTTTACTAAATGTTCTTTATTAATCAAATGGTCTTTATTAATCATTCCACCAGACATTTTCTATTGCAGTTTTTAAGGACTGAGTTCATATGATTGTGAAGGAAATGGCAGGGTAAAAATGAAATGCAAATGCATAGGTCTACATAGGGCAAAGAATGACCTATTGAATTACTTGCCTCTCTATGCATTAAGAGGTGATGTTGATGAGGAACAGATCTAAACCACACATTTATTTCACTCCCTTTCCTTCTTCTCAGGAAAATAGGAAAATGGAAAAAAAAGGTATGATGATAAAAAACAAATCTCAGATTTATACAAAAGTCTAAATTTTGACTTATCGTTGAGAAGAAAGAGCATTTATCTGTATGCTTTAATCTTGTTTAGATGTTAAAGAGTGATATCTAGCCAAAGTTCTCTTCTTTGAGGTTAATTTTTGTTAAGTTACACAACTACTAAACCCAAGATTATTCTCAATTTTAATGAACAAATGATTAAAAATATAGTAGAGGAAAGACACATGGAAGAGACCAATTAAATGACCTGGTTTCCAGTAAACAGTGATGATACTGTAGTTCTAGCTATTTTCTGTCATGATTATATCCGAAGCCAAAATTTTAATATTTCTACAATGAAAGAAAGAATTTATCTCTCTTTAAAAGGTCCTGACCTCTTTGAAGAACTAAAGAAGGATAGAAAAACCTCAGATTTTTAAATAAATCTTTCTGTTCATGTTTATGACTTTTTTGTGTCTGAGATTTTATTTGCTTAAATATCAAATGTAAGAAAATATATCTATTCCGAGTCACAGAGTTATCATAACAAAATAAAACCTGATTCTGTATAAACCCTGACTTTGTTCTTAAACTTTGATTGATCCGTTTCTCTTAATACTATATATTTTACTGTACTAAACTTTTGAAATTTACTTTATATCATTCTTTCCCTATTTGTTTTCTCTGCAAAGTAAATTTATTTGCCCTTGGTAATATTTATTAATAACGGATTTCTAATATGTGCTGTTAATGCCAATTCACTTATGGAGAGCATTAAAATATCAAAGCAATAAAGTTAACAAACTGAAAGTATTTTTTCTAAGATGTATTTGAGTACACTCTTGGCAATACATATACTATTACATTTCTATTTTCTTTTAGTGAAATTTGGTATTAGAAAGAGAAGAAAAAGCAACGTGAATAAATGAAGAAAATATTTTT
The DNA here is from genome assembly GCF_963513975.1 of Fringilla coelebs. Lineage (NCBI taxonomy): Eukaryota > Metazoa > Chordata > Aves > Passeriformes > Fringillidae > Fringilla > Fringilla coelebs. The sequence goes on from NC_140029.1 coordinate 46,076,217, forward strand.
AATAGAATTGATTTAATAATTTTGGGACCCTGTTTAACACTGTAACTATTGGAAATTATTAGATAAATTTAGGGAACCATTATTTGTAGCAATTGTAACAAATTAAAAAAATACATATAATTAAATAAAGGAATAATGCTTTAAATAATAAAAATGGACACACAATACTTACTTATTGCACATGACTTTTACCATCAAACCAAAGTCCTTAAAATAGAGTGTGATAGAATATAATGTTCTTTTGGCCTCCTACATATTCTCATTTTTCATGTAAATAACTTGACAGTAGGATTCAAAAGATTTGTTTTTCATCACACCCAATATGAACATCATTTGCAAAGGCTATGAAAACTGCACTACACAAAATCACTACTCATACAGAACAACAAATTTTTTAAATTGTGTAAACTGGAAAATTATGCACTGTAAATTACATGTGCACAATAACTAATCTCATCAGAAACATGACCTCAAACTTCTATTTTGCCAAAGTGTGGTAAAGTCTGCTGAAGCCCCAAAGAGGAATAGATATTGCCAGGACCAAAAAACTGGAAACATATTGAAGTGTTTGCAAGTGTTTGATGTACCATACGATTTTTTGCGGCCCTCCACCAACGTACTCCATGTGCATTAAACACAAATAAATTGCTTCCCTGTCATAAAACAGTAATTTCTGTGCTGTGCAATGATGCTGTTAAAATGTGCATAACACCGAACAAACGATGGAGAAACAAATGTTTGATCTACCGAGCTAGAAAGCTTGTTTAAAATATGGAATGAAATATGGAAATAGCTGAGGTTCACTTTTCTGTCATGAAAAATCACTGAATGTTTAAAGCTTTTGGTTACTCTGGAAGCTGTTCTTTACTCTGGATTGAAATCAGACCCCTTAGTTTGCAGTTCTTCCTCTCTCTCTCCCTAATGGAGCAGGATTTCTATAATAAGAAATTAGATCACCAAAGCTAATGCTTGCATATTTAGGGATTTCCTTCAAAAGTGCCTCATCGTGGTAACACTTACCTTGTTAGATCTAACAAATGCACAGACAAATGCTCTGACTCCAGTCTTAGTATTGCTGTTGAAGGAAAATATTAAACAATAAATCCTGTCAGCCTTTTTTCCTAAAATAAAAAGTAATGCTTTTTATATCTGCTGCAATCACAGAATAAGCAGCAATTAATCCTTATGTGTAATTCTGAACGAAATGATCCTTCTTCCAGTTAATCTGCCATCTGATGAGTCACTTTTTGTTTTCTGATTGTTAGACAAATCTCCTACAAGAAGGAAAGGTTTCTCACGCCAAGGTGAAAAGTATTGACATTTCAAGCCTACTTAGGATGTATATTGTCAGTTATGAAACAGCTTCTGTTCTCAATAGATGCCTGTTCACTCTTAAGGATTTTAAGGACAGAAATGGCTTTGTCATTGTTTAAAGCTGGGGTATATCACAAAACTAAACGAATATGCTGATGCTAGTTTTACTGGCTGTGGCTTCATCCACTAAGAAAGCATTTCTAATTTCTTGATACCAAGGCTTAATGTCAGTGTTAGCCATTATAGCCTATCTTTTTAAGGAGACACAGTATTTTATATACAAACAAAAAAAAAAAGCTAAAATAACATTAATTTGTGCAAATCAATGTGTTAAAAATTAATTTTAATTGCACAATTCAATAGGGCATCTACTCATTACAGTTGTCCAGCAACTGTAATTTAGCTTGGAATGAAAGAACTTAGCAGAGAGACATTAACTGAATATCATATATGAGTTGAAATCCCCTAAAATATTCTTAGATCCAACATAACACCATTAAGGTCAGTTAGAAAGAGCTTGAGCAATAACCTAACCAAAAGGAACTAGAGATGTGAATCTACAGACTCCCAGAAATGTCAGCTAAATCTTTAACTTTGCATAGAATACATACCCTGTGTGCCCTACCCCAGAGTCACAGTATTTAGCATCAGGTGTTTAACACAGCATTTAAAACACAAATTACCTTTTTTCCCACAATGTGTACTCAGGTAAATGTCTGAAGGGTAAAGAAGGAAATCTGGGTTTTCTCTCTTGTGTGTGTTTTGTTTCTCTGCTGTCATCTTCCGCTTCTTTCTTCTTAGTTTAAGTTTAATAACCCTCCAGCTCAGCTAATTGAGAGTATTCTCTGACACACTGCTGAGAACTGCTGAGGAGAGAAGCAGCTAAAAGAAATGTTTTATACAGCTTGGTGCTTCTAAAAGTTCGCTTGGTCTTTGCTGAGCTCATAAAAAAAAATGGCAGTTAAATGTCACAACCAGGAAGAATTACTACAGTATAAGCTTTATTTTTCTTTTCATCAACTCGTCTTCTTTTTTTCTTTTAGAAAACTGGACTGCAATTTACTGTAACAACAATGGCTCCAAGATATCTAGCCTGCCTTTTATTTTTCTTCATAATATTTTTTTTATTCTTAATACATTTTAAAATAAAAGCAGGCAATGGATCATACTTTATAATGAAAGATAATTAGAGTACATAACTGAAAGAAAAAAAGATACTGTTAATATTTAAATGAGGTTTAACATTGGCTGTTGTCTCCTCATGCTTGCTTTCTTTTTTTTTTATATTTCTGAGAGCAGTTTTTGAAGTAGTTCCTTGTGGAAACAGGTGAAGCAGAAGCACAAATCTTTGTCAAAATCATTGATATATATGAAATAATTTTGTTCAGTAAGATAACAGTTCATAAGTACATTTTCATGTTCTGTGGAATGGTTTTCAGATGCTCCATTAATACTGGTATAAAGCTGTACTAAGACTATGAGAAGCATCCATGTCATCAATTAGTCATCTTAGCATAGGTATTTCCTTGAATATCTAGCTGATTTTTTTTCTTTTGGCATTTTTCCAGGTTCAACAAAATGTGCATTAAAATAATGAGGTGAAAGAAAGAATGAGGTTTGTTGGGCTTGGTATTCTAATTTTTTTGGGTTTTGTTTTGTTTTGTTTTGTTTTGTTTTGTTTTGTTTTGTTTTTGGTGGTTTTTTGGGGTTTTTTTGTAGATAATGATCACATGGGAAGTGAACTTTAGGCTTTTGTAGATAGAAAGCTTCTTTGAAGTTTCTCTCTCAGTTCACCCTCTGTAAAGGAAGATAACACTTTTTTTTTACCTGACATAAAAGTAGTTACACTGTTATGTGGTGTTCTTAGCTCCACAAGTGTAGAATGATATCTTCAAGCAAAATTGGTTTATTAAATATGTTTTATTGAAAAAAGCAAAGTGTCACGTACATGTATAGGTTTATGCTTGGACAGTGAATCCTGTTGGCTGTTTCTTATGTATTATGCTTTTAAGGATCAGTTTCTACAAAGCTGCATGTGCTTTTAAACCACTCTGAGTAAGCTTGAAAAGGAAATAGTCAAAATAGACCTGCTTTCAAGAGTTACTGAAATCTAAATCTGCTGGGTAAGCTTTAAACTTTGTAGGTTTTTCAGAAGTACCTTTCTTACAAAAATTGGACGCAAACAAATGTCTCACTCTATTCATAGGTGGTAGATATATTTAAAACTTAAGATCTTTTAAGGATCTCATAGAAACATGATTCTACAATTTCTGAATAACAGGTAAATATTAAGTGCCAAGTCCTTTATGTCTGTTACTGTGTTTTCTTTCTTCCCTCACATTGCATCGACTACACACAATATAGAATTAGTCCAAAGTCTACATTGAGTCATGATCAGGAGGAAGCAATCCTAGGGATAGTGCAAAAGAATTAAATTAAGGTCAGTTCCAGACTACTTGCCTGAGAAGCATATTCAGCTTAGAGCGGAGGAGACTGAGGAGTTGTGTTAGTGCTTTCTCTTGAAGTGTGAGAGAGAGGGAAGTGCTGATCTCTTCCCTCTGGTTTCTGGTAATAAAATGTGACAGAATGGCTTAAAACTGCCAGGGGAAGTTCAGATTGGATATTAGGGAAAAAAAAATCTTGAGTGAGAGGGTGGTCAAGCGCTAGAGCAAGCTCCCTGGGAAAGTTGTCATGGCCCTAGGCCTGATGGTGTTCATGAAGTATTTGAATAAGGCTCTTACACAGATAGTTTTACTTTCAGGTTGCCCTATGTGGAGTTGGGAATTGAAGAGCCCTTCGAATCCCTTCCACCCCAGCATATTAAATGATCCTGTGAGAAGGGGCTTGGTACAAGGCTTTCTAGAATTTATTGTTGTAATTGTCCTGGTCACAGACCCTTATCTGACTCCAAAAGTGTCTAGATAGCACTATTATACTGGTGCATGTGCTAGAAGGACCTTCTGCTCATAATGTTGCTCTTGACCTGCTGCTCCTAAACTTGTGGTGAATGTACCTTGGTCTGGTCTTCAGAAACCATGAGACAATTGAGCCCAGGATCTTAAGAGAGTCTTGGGAAGGAAGCAGAGGAGTGAGGATTCTGGACTTCATGACAGAAGAATCTGGCTTATTTAGGGAATTTCTTGGTCTAATTAGGATTACTCTCTGACAAGTAGCCGTGAAGAACAAGGTTGTCCAGGAAAGCTGTTGATGTTATATTGATTTTTTTTTTAAATAAAACAATATGTTTTATGAAAGAACTCATCATTAAGTCATCCCACTGTGGACAAAGAAAAGCAGAAAACCTACTTGAATAAGCAGAGACCTTGTTTACCGACTAAGACATAAACACAAAGCATAACAGGAGGAAACTGGAGTAGGTAAGAAAGGACCACACTAAAATTCTTGCTTAATGTAAGCAGGAATTCTGTTCTCAGACCTCCGTGTGTACCATTTCTGTAAGGAGAAACACAACCTTGATAAAGACTAAGGAACTGGTGGCTGATTAGTGGAGTTACAGTGTTCACCAAGCTGAGTGTGAGCCAACAGGTCACTCATTGCAAACGGAGGAACTGCTGGCTACAATAAATGCAGGTACATCCCGCAGTGCTCCAGGAAGAGTACGGCTAGCAAATGGATGGAAGGCTCTTGTGCTCAGAAGGCCTGGAAGAGGACGCCTTGAAAGGGAAGAGGAAAATTGAAGAACTCCAGTGTAAACTTAAACTTATCAAGATGATCAGGCCTTAGCCATAGGGCTCAGGAGAAAAAACTGAGGACACTGGACTTTCTTGGTCTGGGGAAGAGGGGCCCTGGGGGATGTGCCCTCGCAGCAGAGTCAACTGCTTGAATGTTAGTCCCAAGGATGGCAGAACCAAGATATTTCCAGTACTGGCGGACTACATAACAGTAGAAAACAGCCAGAAATCACATTGTGGGAGGAACTGGTATTAGAAAAATCTGGGTTTAGGAGGATAGCCTAAGGCTCATAAAGAAAAATCAAAATATAATAAAGAATAATTTTTTTAGTATCAGCGTCTTTGATATAAACACCTATGCTTTACACGTGAAAATGTGAGGGATTTCACTAATTCGGCAGTTCTCAATCTTGCTTGTATAAAGGTGCTTCCAAGAACCCTTTCTTCTTAGAAAGAAGGTCTGATTCTGCAGGCCTGTCATTTTCCTCTCTTCATTGTTGATGGATTTCTATAATAGCAAAAGAGTTCTTTTTGCATGAAGTCCAGGCGGACAAATAAAAATGATACAATTGGTCGAGGCAGTTGTGGCTCAGTGCTTTAAAAACAGCTCATTACCTAATGCACCATGCAAGAGAGTCAGTCACCCATGGATACAGCATATAATGGTTCAGCTTACATTCAAAGTCTGTATTTATAAACCAACATTTGTTTTCATTGTAACTGCCTTCATATTCCCACCTGCTTAGTCAAAACAAATACATAAAACTGTAAAGTACTAGGATTCATATAGTCAAAGAGATATGGTGGCGAAGAAGAGGTGATATGTGGTGCTTACATGTCCCACTTACTCTACATGAAAAAATGCAGTATTTAGTGAACTAAATAGCTATAAAATCTGTAACTTTATTATGGTTAATATTTCTGTATGCAATTTTAAATGCCAGAGTCTGTTAACTTCTGTATTTTTAAGAAATATCTGTATAAATTGCTATATTTGTATAGATCAGGGGTTTATGTGTTCCTTTGCAAAAGAGTCTCTGAGGCATGATTTTACTAGCAGGCATTATATTTGAGCAAGGAACTTGAATGTCACTTCTGAACATATGATATGGTCAAACCTAAATGATATGGCTTTAGTACAATTTTTTCTCTCTCTTTAGATCATGTATATGATGGCTGGAAGCACCACAGCCTCTTTTACAACACATTTCAATGGGAGTGTTTGTAGTGTGTTTTTTTGTTGTTGTTGTTGATTGGTTTTAGGTTGTTTTTTTTTTTGTTTGTTTGTTTTTTGTTAAAAAGTGCAAACATCTCCTTTGCTAAGGAAAAGATTTTATCCAGAATTACTAAAGAGACCAAAATAATTTCTTGCAAGCAAACCTGCAAGAGTCAACAGGAGCATAAGCCACCATCACTGAAAAAAACCTGCCAATCATCTGATATTGTTATTTTATTCTAGTGAAATAATTCTTGTAGCGAGACCTGGGTGGTTGTACACAGCAAAAGTTATGTCTAAACTGAGTTGGTCAATCACAGGATCTGAGTCTTTCAACTCTTCAAGTAAATGTTACTTATTTTATGTAATCCATAACACAACTCAATTCCGTAAAGAAGAAATGATGGAGTCTTGGTAAGTGCTTGGGTGTTAATTTTAAAAAGAGAGTAATTCAAGAGGCAAGAGATCTTAGGAGTCTTCTGGGGTTCTCAGGACTCCTCAGCCACCTTTGACATCAGAATTTTCCGGGAGATGCAATCCACAACTTTCTGGAAGGAGCTGTGATTGGTATGATCCTCTAACACCGATTTTCCAGTTCAATGGCAGCCCCAAATCCCTGCCTTTCAGTACGAGAAGATTTGCCTTGTTCAAATGATGTTACTTTAGGGAGACTCTTATACATTTAAAAAGTTGTCATAAATCCTCCCTCTTTTACTACTCCTCATAAGGATTCTTGTCTCACATAAAGCAGATTATTGTCTACAGGAAAGCAGCTGTCACTTGCTCCCAGATGATGCTGAGCTCTGTAGCAGCTGATCTCCTGTTGAGCTTGGACCTTATGCTTTTTGCCCCAAATTTGCACCCTGAAGATGCCCAGACATGCTGTGTTTGCCCAGCTTACTCTACCTACTCAACTTTTACTTTTCTGATGAGCATTCAGGTCTATGAAAAATGGGATGAAAAATGGGAAGAAATATGACTTATGGAAAAAAATATTGTAATAGAACATGTTTATTAGTTTAACTTTTTTTTTCTTTTTTTTAGCTGAATTATTTTATATAGTTTATTGCAGGATATGACCAGAGAATAAAAATGTCACATAGTATCAGTGTCTTATACTGTATAAGAGTACTACAAATAATAACCATTACAGTGAACCTGCAGCTTAATTCAGTCTTTGCTTTCTGAAGAGTCATGTGTCAAAGTGTCAGGGGATTGCTATGAGAAATAGTATTCTCTCAAAAAGTAGAACTTTCACAGACTACCCATAACAAAATACAGTATTTGATCTGAAAGACTGGAAGGCTTCAAAAGTGTTGTTTAGGAATAAGAAGATAAGTAAGGTGTTTAAGGGTTACCTAAGTAATATTCTCTTAATAAGACTCAGTGCTTATTTTGGGTCAAGCTCCAAATTAAATGTTAAATTATTCTTTCTTTTTTTTTATGTTTTGCTACTGCAATACAACTTGCATTTGCTAAACCAGACCAATGTTTGACCAGTTCAAGGAAGGGATAGACAGAGGAAAATGTGATTCCTTCACATTTCTATTACAGGCAATTATGGTGCATGATGGATGCATGCTTCCCTTTATCAATCAGTGCTTGCAAGCCAATTTGCTTACATTCTGAAGTGAGCTGCATTTACAAGGGGGGATCAATTCTTAAGAGGATTATGTGTCAAAATAAGATGTAGTTTAGTAACAAACAGATTTGGAGAAGCAGCTCAGGATAGTAAGTAGCTGAGCAGTCTATTGCATGGCTCTTTTTTTTTGGTCTACCTGTTTTCTTCTCTCTGTTCTACTTAATAATTTAATAAAATTAATTTTAATTGCTTTCACTTTATACAATATACGAAGTTGTTAGTTGAATAGATTTTTTTTTCCAACAACACAAGAGTTTGCATATTCTAAGGACTTTTACTATTTGGTAGTAAGTACGTCTGCATTTAGAGTAATTTGGTGGGTTTTTAAAATACATTAAATAACTAAACCAATACAAAGAGGCAATAAAGTATTGTATAATAAGAAATGATACTATTAACATACAACTGCTATATTCAAGAGAGAGTAATAGATTATGTTCACTTATTAAGCCTTCCCTCATTTCCATCTTGCAGTCACTGGGAATTTTGCTAATGACTACCAAAGAAGTTACACCAGTCTCGTAATGAACAAAGAATGCAGATATCTGAGAAAATATGATTATATATTTTCTTATCTATCTAATAGTTTCATTTATTTTAAAAAGACATTGCAATACAAGCAAACAGTCAAAAAAGCCCCAAATAACTATGGCTTAGCCAATGGTCTATACACAGAACCAAAAGCCTGGATTCATAAAAGGCTTTAATTTATGCAAATTTTGTATATGTAAGAGTGCCTGTAGGAAGCCTATTACAATCATAACCTGAATTTTGTTATGAAATTAACCTTTTTATTTTAAAACTATATTTTAAAATTATAGTTATTATATTTAGTAATTATAAAATGTAGTAATTCCTCATTTAAGAACTTTCTTTTTTTTTTTAGCCTATCTACTTCTATATTTTTTCATGAGTAGATCTCCTGAGTAATGCATGTTTTCTAAATATTGACCCAAATTTCTGGATTGTTAGTTTCCTATATTTTTTGTCAATGTTTCTGAAAAGTCTTGTTTATTCCTTCTCACTTGAATTTTTATCTTCTTGTATTTGATATTGCACTCCTTGGTTGTTTATTAGTGAATTTTAAAAAATTACCTTTTAAGATAAAATTGAGACCAATAAACATAATTACGTCAATGAAAACTACTTTTCAAAATTTAGCCAAACTGCATTAATACAATATGCCTTTATTTCAACACAATCATAAGTTTTATAAACTAACAATATAATAATATCTTTCCCTTTAATTTGCATTATAAAAATATTGGGATGCAATGATTAAAGATTAGATGCAGCTGATAAGATGTAAAGATTTTCACCTGGTCTAGACAACAGATTTTTTTTTTTCCTCCACAGTGTCAGTCAAAGAAGCAGGCATCTCTAGAATACTTCAGTACAAAGTGAAATGTCTCAAATTTCATACAAACAAGTGCTAAATTCTGTCCCTTGTGCATATAGATACATTGTTAATACATAAACATTTGGATTTACATGATCAATAATTAAAACCAAAATTAAATAAATAGCACATAATTATCTGATTTTATATTTTATAGAAACAAAAAATTAAAATTACTTATTATGATTGCAAAGAACTTCAAATTTTAGATTATTTTTCCATTGTGATTCTAATATTGTGATCTTAGCTTTTTAACTCTGTTTCTTACTACTCGTGCAGCTTAAGATTGCTCTATTTATCTCTGTCCAATAAAATGAATTTTTATGGGCTGAGAGCTCCAAAGATAACCCTGGAGGGCATTACACTTATTCTTGCCCAGCTATTCTGTCTCCCTGGCAAACTGATAAGGATGACAGTAGATGGTGATGTATGCTAAGACCTTCCTCTACTGGTGTGTTTGTTGCTCTGACTGTCCCCTTGACAAATCTTTCTAGACGACTATCAATTTACTAAAAACAAGAAGGGTTTTAAGTATTTAGAAAGTAATAAAGGAAAAGATGATGCCAGTCCCCTGAGAGCAATCAGCTGATGTGTGCCCCTGTCCCCACCCTTTCTCATAGCAGCCTGTGCTGTATCTTTCTCTGAGGACTGGCCTAGAAATGTCGTAAAACTTGGGATTTACTTTTAGTTAAATTAAGGAAAACTCATCTGAAAGTATTTTTTTTTTGTGGATTGGTGACTTGTTTCACCATGTTTATAATTAAGCTATCAACTCCTCAGAAAAACATCCCTCTAAAGGGTTCATCCACAGCAATATTCCATTCCAGAGAGAAACCAGCAATTAGACTGTCAGCAAGAAGAGGAGAATTCATGTGAATTAGCATTAAACTAAAATATTAGGCTTGATTTAAAGGAGAAGTCCATGGGCTCTGAGGCACTAGGGCATTATAATATCACTGGAAATGGAATGGCACAATACACTGTCTCTGTCCTTAAATCACGATGGCCTGCCTGCCACAGGACACCTGCTGCCACCATTAGAAATCAACAGATGTTTGTGCTGTGCCTCAGTGGTTTTTACAAGATAATGTAAAAATAAAAATAATGTCATTATTTATCAGAATGAACCTAGAAACCCCATGTCTAAATGAAGTCTTTCTTCCACATGTGGTGTGCTGTTTCTGTGAAGACATTATAATACAGGAAAGTAGATCGTGCAAGTTCATCTAGTGGGCTGAATTCTAAATTCAAGGCATGAAGTTCAAGGTAACTTTCAGTACTTAGAAAGTAAAAGAGCTACCTGAGTCCTAATGAACTCAAAGTGTACACACTTGGGAAATGAATCCAGAAAATTTAGCGGCATATTAGCATCCTGGCTTATTAAGCATTTTTCATTTTGGTAGTCCATGAATGATAGTGATTCAACGAATTCAGTCAGTGGCTGAATCATCAGTTTAGCTGCTAAAAGTTGATGAAGATGTTGATCTTGATGAGGGAACTGAGGTATTGCCCCTTAGTGTCTCAGGAAATAGAAGCCATAAAAGTGACCTCCTTTAGCTGTGGGTAGTTGGCTGTGCTGTTGCTAAGGCAGCCACAGATATGACAAAATATTGATGCAAAGGTGAAGAAATTACTCAGTCAAATACATCTGAGTTAAAATCCCAGTTCTGCCTTAATGGTTAACAAAATAAATGAGATGGTATATTTTCAGGACATAATTAATCTTGCCTTAATGTAGATATCTTAAAAGTTTCTGATTAATTTTGTCTGATAAGTGTCCATTTCTCCCTTCTTAACCTGAAATAGAATTAGGAAGGCAAGCTTGTGTACAACAGTAGTGCCAAAGGATATGTAACTGATCTCTAATATTACTTATAAATCTTAAAATGCCATATTGTTTTGTTTCTGTCTTCTTATAAGAAAATTTTCTATGAAAATGTCTTAATAAACCAGATATAATTTACCTATCTTTGAGAAAAAAACACCAATTTTTTCCACTTTGGATTATGTTTTGAAATTATGAAAGTCTAATAATTATTAAAAATTATTATTTTCCTGATAGAGCTTTTAATATACCAATAATACTTCAACTGATTGCTATTTTTCCAAAACAACAGCTCTCATAATTTCTAAAAAATATGTGGCCTTCCAGTTACTACTGTCAAATTTCAGATTCACACCAGAGAAAGAAGAAACCTAACTTTACTTCCAACTCAGGCTTCAGTAGTACATGACATTAGTCTAAAATACATTTTTTAGATAATGGCAAAGTCCAGACACATACCCGAATTGAAAGCTTAGAACTTCTCTTGAGAAAATTGTTTTTGAAACAATGCTGTAGGCACAACATGTCTGATTACAACATTTTCCAATAGGAGATGAGAAGTTACAAAGGGTGCCAAACAGATCTCTGTCTTTTCACCAAGAAAAAGTGGGTTAACATAACCCACTTTTGGGAATCATAGAATCATTAAGGTTGAAAAAGAGCTCTAAGATGATCAGTTTCAACCCTTAACCCAGCACCATCATGTTCTCCACCGAACCATGTCCTCAAGTGCCACATCCAAACAAACTGTGAACACTTCTAGGGATGGTGATTCCACTACTTCCTTCTAAGCCTGCTGTAATGTCTGACCACATTCCCAGTGAAGAATTTTATCCCAATATCCAATCTAAGCCTCTGCTGGCATAGCTTGAGGCCGTTATTTCTTGTCCCATCACTTCCCTGGGAGAAGAGATCAATCTTTGTTACAGCCCTCTTCCAGTTATAGGGAGCAGTGAGATCCCTACAGAGCTTCCTTTTCTCCAGATTAAACATCCCCAGCTCCTTCAGCTTCTCCTCATCAGACTTGTGCTCCAGACCCTTCACCAGCTCCATTGCCCTTCTCTGGACACACTTCAGCAACGTCCTTCTTCCAGAGAGGTGCCCGGAGCTGCTCACAGGGTTTGAGCTGTGGCCTCCCCAGTGCTGGGTGCAGGGTGACAATCACTGCCCTGCTCCTGCTGCCTCACCAGGGCTGACACAGCCCAGGGTGACATTGGCCTTCTTGGCCACCTCAGGCCCACTGCTGGCTCGTGTCCATCTGACCACCAACCAGCAGCCCCATGTCCTTTCCTACCAGCTTTCCAGCCACTCTTTCCCAAGCCTGCAGCATTTCGTGGGGTCATTGCAACCGAAGGATAAGACCCATCTCTTCCCTTTGTTGTACCCATATGTTTTATTTTGTACAAAAAATCAGTTTGGTCATCTGTATTTTATTATGATGATCTTGAATAATAAGAATACTATTGTCACTCTTTTAAATTTTTTTTAAATACTTCTGCAATTGGAATAAGAATTCTCAAGGTTGAAAATACATTACAAAGCAAATGTAATTACCCATTTCTGAATAAAAATAGCAAAGATCTGGCATCACACTGGTTTTACAGTCTATATTTTTCTAAAACTATATTGGATAACAGAATAACTTAAAAGGTTCTTATTTTCGGGCCAGCTGCTGCATGCAGTCACTGTATGAAACTACATTAAACAAATGATATTGTATTATACACACTATTATAATGCTGAGTTGGCCTTCAGAATGAGGTTTCCTTTCAAATTTAGCTTTAAGACTAGATTTATATTCATTCTTTTCAGAGGACTATTGCAAATAAACTTAACTGGCGAGTGATTTCTAAGATAATTCATGGGATTTTAAAGAAGCCTGGTTTCCAATATTTATACACTATTTCAGTTAAATTAGTAAAGATATCAGAAATAACTATTAAATATAAACACTGACATCAACTACTAAATCCTGACAGTGCTGGTTTTTTTTTCAAAGGTTTAGCAAAGCAATGTGCCTGAGACTGAATATTGAATGGATGTGTTTAAAATTATTTTTTTAATGAAATGCTGATCAAGATTCAATTAAAGAATAATGCAAATTTGAATGATTCTGCAAAGCTTCATTATATATTGAGTAATGCTGACATAAAACAAAATGCTTATGACTTCTTGATCCTGTATTTATTGGCAATGAATGCTAATCACATTCATGGTCTTTTTGTTTACTTGACTTGGGACAGGATCATGTGGCATTTGAACACAACAATGAATTAGAAACAAATTCAAAACTAGCTATCCTGCTACATGCTTTAATTGCTAAAACCTATTTTCTGCCTTAAATGCCTCAGCAAAAATTGTGGTTTTAATAAAAAATTCATGTATAAATTCACAGAATATTCTGAAAAATCCGCATCTGATTTTATTAGAGATAACTCAATTTACTGTAACAAATTATAGTTTATTGAACTCCCACAGTATAGTTACCCATATCTGGTTACATATATTCCAGTATTGTGGAATTATGTTATACAAGGTTCCATTTTTAGAGTTGGATGAAATCAGCATGTCTCCACCACAAGAGTTGCAGCATCTAAATCCAGTTTTGCCCTACGTCTTGTATTTCCACATTCTCTACTGGGAGATTTAAAGACTCATAGATATGCTTGAATTTAGTATATTAATTTAGAATTGACTTATTATTAAACTGAACTGGAAAACATAGAATTTCTTGGAGTTTGGTTTATATTCTTTGAATTAATATCACATATCCTTAGACATTTGCATTCTAGAGAATTCCCTCTAAGATTAGTGTATGGACTCCAAAACCAGTGACAAGAAAGAAATACTTCAGGACACAACACTCCATGCATTTTTAAGTTCTTCATATGACAATATGAAACATCACTTGGACTTAGCTGTTTCTCTCCACTGACTGTAGAAGGAATATATGTAAATAATAATATGGGTGTGACAGAGTTGTCTGCCCTGCAGACATTTGCATTCAGCCAGGTGGACCACCATCACCCTCTGTCCTTCTTTGTCTCTCTGGAGTTCACGAGATTCTGTTTTATAATTTTTTCTTCTGGGATGTTATATTTCTGTAATCCTGAGCAGGTGCTCAGGTTACCCAGAGAAAAGGGAGATCAGGGAATCAGAGGACATGTAGCAAACATACCTTTTCACTAGAAATTCAGGAAGCTTCCTTCTTGATCCTTTATTTGCTATTTCCCTCCAGTGAGTGGCAAATTCAAATGAAGAATGAAAAGGATTATACCAAAGAAACAACTCTGAATAATCTCTCCTAGGACCCAGTTGGGTGAAGCATTATTCACTGTCATGTGTAAAAAATAAGAGGTTTTAATTTACAATTTTAAAATACTGTGGTAATGCTCTGTAATTCTGCTCCTGAGATACAGCCCTTGGGAGTGTACAGCTGTAAGCTTTGCTGCTCCAGAGAGTGAGATCAGTCAGTCATCACTCCCTGTCTGCTCTTTGCAGGCAGTTGGAATTCCTTCTCCCAAGGCTTATATACGGCTTTTATCTCCTAGAACTAATCTCAAACCTTGAATAAATTAAAAAAAAACCTGTAAATTAAATACTAAAGAAAACAGTTTTAATGCATTAATTTTTATGTAGTTTCTCTAGAGATACTCTACACTCTATTAAGGAATTATGCAGAGAATCTTTTGCTTCCATCCTTTATAGCCCCAGGCCTATTTTTTTTTGTACGTAGTGAGATTTCTTTTAATATTTTTATTGCACACAGCCATAACCCATGTTGTAAAGCAGAAACAATTTTTTTAAAACTCAGATGAATGAATAACAAACATCTCCCTCATGCTATTTCTACATCTTTCTACATCTCCCATAAAATCATGAGGGGATACAGTTCAAGTGTGACTGCCAGTACATTTAATTCTTACCATGCACATGAGGACTCTGATGCTATATATCTGTGTGATCATTACAAATAATCTTAAGTCTAAAAGCTCCAAACACCAACTTTAAATCACTAGCTTAAAGCAAGCAAATCAATGAATAAATAAATAAATAAATAAATACTAAGGCATATCTTTTTGTTTCAAATACATAATTTATCAGAACATAATGCCATGCTGTCTTTAGATAAAAAACTATCATCATCAATTGTACATTAGAAAGAAATTAAATCATTCCTCTCTTAAGAATTTGAAGTAAGGCTTGTGCCACTTTAAAAGCTTTAAACTAAAAAATTATAACATTAATTGTTCAGAGAAATTTTTTTGAAAAACAATAGTTTGCTTTAATCTAATTAGTGTACTTTGAAAATTTGCTAAATCAGTTTCTATACCATCCTTATGTGTAATTCTGATGCAGTAGAGTAACTCAAGATGTCTACATTAGAAGGACCATGGCTTTCCAAGAGTTTTCAAAGTACATTGCTCTAGAGAGAGCAGTGGGAACCCTCACTGGACACAATGCTCTCTTTGATAGGAGGATGAGGCATTCTTTAAAAAAAGTCTTGAAACTGAGTTACCTTTCCAGATAAGCTGCCAAACAGTGCTTTGAAGGTTTCACCAAAACTGACGAGTTTTGCAAAATGTTTTGCTTTGAGTAAATTGTTGGGTTTTTTTTTAGACGAAGTTTGGTGGCATTTTTTCTTTTGTTTGTTTGTTTGTGGTTTTGCTGTTGCTGTTTCGATTTTGGTTTTGGTTTTGTTTCCTTTTCCTGGTGTTTTAAACATCATAATGAAATTTTTTAATAATCCCAAGATGATTAGATGCTATTTGTGAGGCTGTCTGGGCACTGTGGTTATAGGAAAGTCTTTTTCTGGCCTGACTGATTTACCGCCACAGTTCCCATTCCCCATCAGGCATGTGGAAAACATATCTAGCAAATTATGCTTCATACCCACATTGTATATGCAACAGGGGACCTAAATTGTGTCCAGATGCAAGTAGGGACTCCCTGAGAAGGTGAATAACTACCACACAGTTACTGTTAAACTCCTATATCTGATACTCTTGAATCAATGAATCTAAAGCATGGGGAGTAGAGATGGTTTGTGTAAAAAAATAATAACTTGGGCATGTAGTATAGTTCATCTTGTTCAGAAAAACTTTCAAAGTGTATTTTTGATCAGTGTTTTGTAAAGCATCATCTGGACATGGTTTTTTATTGTCTTTGGCTACCCCTGAATTTTGAAAATGAGGGTGCTGTAGGTATTATACAGGATCTTCACTGAGAGTACAACCTGGCATCTTTTTTTGTTGTTGTTGTCGTTGTTCTAAAGCCAAACACTTTTCTTCATTCAGTTTTATGTTTGCATATAGTGGACTGTGTTCTCCTCATTTTTTGTTTTGTTTTTGTTGTACCTCTAAAGTTCTCCTGTTTTCAAATACTTGTACCATAAGCATTTTTATTGATCAGCATATTTAAGGTGTACTCTGTTACAACGGGCTTCCCTTTTGCTTTGGATCTCTAAATTTCAACTCAGGTCTGTTCTTAAAATCAAAGTGGTCCTTGGAAATAGTACACAAAGAAGCAATAGCTTTTTCTATGTAGAAAGCAAATAAAATATTGTCATTCACTATAAAATATTTCACATTTTTGCTACATATTCCTTGGCGCATTTGTTTATTTTTTAAAAAGCACAATTTTTCACCTTGAAAGGAAATTTTACTGTGGCTGCTCTATCAAGGAGTTATTTAATATATAACAGTTATCTTTCTTGTTCTTATCTTTCTTGTTATCTGATGACAGTATCTTGTAAAGGATATTCAGCATGTATTTAATAACTTAATGTGGGTTGGAGTTTTTTTGGTTTGGTTTTTTGGGTTTTTTCACTCTTTCTTTTCATGTACATGTAACTTCATTATTTTCTATAGCATTTACTTCTTGAAAGTAAACTTGTCATTTCTCTCTGGACATCAAGACATTTCACAGTAGTTAGATGAAAAAGCAATATAGACAAATTAATTTTACATGCCTTTGCATAAATTTGATTTGACTTTTTTTAAAATTTCTTGAGAGGCATACATTTTACCCAACAGCTTATGACACACATGAAGAGGCACCAAGCCTTGAAGACCTCCTGAGATGCGAAAAAATTGCAGGTACTTCTGTAGGTACAATGTTGTGTTGAGTCATGTGCATCCATCAGTGAACCATAGTGTTTGCAATTCCATTGCACAACATATCATACACTTTGGGTTCACTTGCTTGTTCATGGAGTTAAGTGCTGCAGCCTTTTGTTTGTGTCTGTTATTCTGCATCCTTTCTTGTCCTTTGCATTTTTCTTCCCTTTTCTCTTATTTGAAATGCTGACCTATTTCTATTTTTTAATTCCTCCAGAGAATACTATTAAATATTTTCCTACATCGTAAAGTTACATGAACAGTTCTCTGTAATTTTCTTAAATATTACCATTTCAATCACACTTGAAAAGGCTCTAGTGCTACCCATTTTTTATGGGATTAAAATTATGAGTGAGGTTTTAGTACTTTATTTCTTCATCCCCAAATTGGATGTGGTCTAGGTTTTGCTTTTAAGTCTGACACACTATTTGAGTGACTACACTGTGTGCTGTCTTTGTGCCCTGTATTTTCTTCTTGCTATATGAGAATAATGATGCAGATTTTATCTAGAAATTGCTCATTGCCCTTCAGTGGTCACACAGTCACAGACATGTGAGCATTATAAATAGACTTCAAGCCCTCGCAGTTATTTCCTTGTTTTCGTTGCCAAACAATACCACATATTAATGTAATTACCTTCATTCTGACTACCTTAATAACTGTTATTGCTCAGCAATGTTAAATGTCATGGCCATTTACATCTTTCTAGAATTTAAAAAATGAAAGTCTGTTATATCGTGCTGTCTTGTGTTTGAGCTTTTAACCATGTTACTTTTTTGTTTTCACAAGATTTTACCACTAATATAGAGCTGTAAGCATGGACAATTCTAGAATCTAAATGGTTACAGTTTTTATATTTACTATAAATGTCATGCTCTGCACATTACTGTTTCCTAATGGGTGGATAACAGCTCCATCCATTCATGTTGAAATGTCAGAGAGAATCACATTATTCAGAATTTTGTTTCCTTTATTTTGTCAGTAGGAGGGAGAAAATCCCATTTTCTATTTAATTAGAGAGAAGCTCTACTGCCATTTACAAGGAGACTGACAGTTTTGTTGCATCCTTTAGAAGTTATGATACTGAAATAGACATGACCTTGGGATCTTTGTTTGTTTGTTAAGGAAATAAGAGAGATCTCAAAAGAAGGAGGAAAGGTAAAACAAGATATATGCCAACGGCCATTAGGTTTAACTGATAAGAAAAGATAAAAAGCTACACAGACCCTATCTGGTTTTGTAGGAAAAATGCTCTTTCTCTTTAAAGGATAAATAAAATAGGCATCTTCTTAGTAAAAATCTTTAAATTAAAAGAAAATTTGCAGGTAGTCAAGAGCTTAAAATTAAAGCAGGATGTGCCCAATAACAGTAACTAGCAGAGTGAACACAGTGGTATTACTGTACTACAAACACAAATTGGTTGGAAATGTTTTCTTTTTTTTTTTTTTTTTAAGGGGAAGTAAATGAAGGAAAATTCCTTAGTGAACAACTACTTTACCTGTGTCTGATTCAACACAGGGGATGAAAAATAAGAAGGGTCTGAGCCTCTATCAACTGTCCTGTGTTCTCCTTGGTCCAGTTCTCTTGGTGCTACAGAATTTTGGTGGGTTTTTTATATCAGTGAAGAAAGAGTATAGCAGGACTGTACCATGAACTTTCTTACTCTTGAGATATGTCTTTACACAGTGAAGACATAAAGCTACAGTTCCTGGGAATGATGGATATATGTCAGAAGAGAATTTGCTGAAGACAGGAAATCCTTTGCCAGAAATTTTCAACTGGGTTATGGTTCATTTGTAGCAGCTGAGTGATACAATGGGATCATAACTGTATTTGAGAATCTGGCACAATATTTCCCTGAGGTGCTTCCCTTTCTGAAGTAGCTGAACTGCTGTGCACTTTATATATTTCATAATCCATTATAGCCCTAGAAAACAAAACAAAAATATATGGAATGATATTTTGTCTATTTGTAGATCTCTATTGACCTCATTTATAATTACTGTACATATAAATTGTGTTTACAAAATTTTCTGATGCCTCCTCGCTGCATTGCCATGAAAATATTTTTTTTTCTATAAATAGTTTTTAAAATTCACACCATCTAGGTATAGATGTTCAACTTTTTGAAGCCACAGTCTTAATCTATAGATAAGAGGCAAATCTCTGGCATTATACCAATCATATTTCTGGAAAGATAGTTTCACACTCCCCCTCCAGCCCTGCCTTAAGGATTGGTGTATATTTATGCTAGTGGTTGACAAGATTGTAAAGTTGCTCTTTCCTATTTTGAATACAGATTTACAGTGCTGGTTTGCCACTTCAACACACCAGCATTTGTTGCAGAAATTCTCTACAGTGCACATTTTTCTTGGATTAACAACATTGATTCTCCCAAAGTAACAGAGAGGAAAAAAAAAAAAAAAGAAAACCAGGTAATTTACAAAGAGCAGAAAAACTATACGAAAAACCATATGAAAAACCTTTCATTTTTATTTTTTCCTCAGGCTGGTTCATAGAGTGCTGCAATGTATGTCTCAGAAAAGTAAATATACCTACATAATTTGCAGATTTCCAAGATGGAAAAAAGGCCTAATTATATTTAATTTAGAGAAAAAAACCCAAAACCATATTTTTCCATTAATTAAAAAGGTGTGATAATGCTTAATATTTTGTGAGACTATCTGAATATTCATATTAGTAAGACTATCTAAATATATATTCATATTCCTTCAGGTACACGTGAAACAGCTGCAAAGATGTGAAAGGCTTATTTTACAACAAAGTAAAGCATCTTATGAAATGTTTTGGCTATTAAAAAGTGAAGCAATCATACTCATACTTTTATTTATTTCTATTCAGAACTTTCTGTTTGCATTTCTAACAGCTAATCTTCCCTAAAGTAGAGATTTGGGTTTAGTTTATGGCAGCAAAGAGGAGAAAGCTGCCAGAAGTGATTTTAATCCATTAAAGGAAGCTTTATAAAATGATGGAAACACAAATTACAGATGCCTTTTGCCAAATATCACTTTCTTCTCATAATTAAATCCTAACACACAGTTGTCCTTCTGTTAGTTACTAAAAAATCTAACTTTTATTTGTTTACTTTGCAGAATAGTTTTGCTCATTACTATTTAAATCTGTTGGTAGATATCAAATTAAGGCAGTAATTATCTTATGAATAACATGCCATTTTAAGAAAGAATACAGAGAGAGAGAAACCTTTTTAAAACTTCTGCAAATCACTGAGCCTTTCCTGAGAGTTGTCAGGAAGCCTCAGCTGCCCCAGAAGTCAAAGGGGAGCTCTGAGTGCTCTTGGCCCCTTTAGCATCCTGACCCTGAGCACCTGGCACTCTTTTTTATGCATCGTATTTGTCTGGGGCTTATGAGAAGTCAGCCCCAAGCATCTGTACACATTGCATGCTGTGCTGCAGTGTAGAAGAGCCTGAGCTGCCCATAAAAGCGACAGTTCAAGCATTGGAAGCCATTTAGAAGA
Organism: Fringilla coelebs; assembly: GCF_963513975.1. Classification (NCBI taxonomy): domain Eukaryota; kingdom Metazoa; phylum Chordata; class Aves; order Passeriformes; family Fringillidae; genus Fringilla; species Fringilla coelebs. The sequence continues at coordinate 46,096,920 of NC_140029.1, forward strand.
AATTTAAGGGGATTTAATTTCCTGAGGTACCTTTTGGTGTGCGTCCTGCTCGCCAGCAGCCAGTTCTGTGTTGCTTCAATCAATGACAAAGGGAAAGGGATGCCACGTTCAGAGGCAAATGACTGCACTGGAGGGATTTTTCCCACAAGGTAGGTAAGACATTACAGGAAATGCCACAGCTGTGGAAGAGGCATCACCTTACTGCTCAAGGGCTACCCAGAGCAGTTCTTTGGGAGCAACTCTCACTCATCCTTTCACCCAGGTGTTCCCCGAGCCATGACTGCTGGAAAGGTTCACTTCTAAGGGTAGGGACAACACCAGGAGGAGGCTCTTCTGTCATATGGAAAACGTGTACTCTGACTTCTCAGGGGAGAGGAGTAAAATTAGACAAAGCCTAGAGGCTGACTGCTCATAACAAAATGATTCATGTGGTTTGTGGTTTGTTTTCTCTCACTTTTCTAAAGAGGCAGAAGATACTCATCCCAGAGCACCCTCCATTAATTATCAATAGAAGTTTATTTCAAACTATGCCTCTACAAGAAGAGAAAATACAAAGTATTTCTGTGCAGACTTACCTGTTTCATCAGAGGGAAATACAGTAACCCTTCTCCCTCCAGGGAGATCCCAGGTGAAATGAAGCTAAGTAGCAAATGCTGCCACACAAAAGTTCTGCAGCTGTCCTGTATGGCATCTGCCTACCAGCATTGAAAATCACCGTCTGACCTACACACAGTTCTTTATTTAAAGGCACTGTCCAGTTTTTTGGCCTTTGTTCTAAGTTTTACCTGCATTCAACTGTGCAAGTGATGCAGGTATTTACCAACACAAGAATAGAAAAACAGTCCAGTCATTAAGAGAGAGAATAAAAATGAATAAACCAACCATGAAGAATTCTCATTTTGACTTTTCTGTTTTCAAAATTGTCCTAAAAAACAGTACCACCTTCTTTTAGTGATGCTGAAAGAACTTTTTTCAACAGAAAATAGTGAGAAATTTTCCAGGCATTTTCTTAAGAGAAAAAATTGTTTTTACCGTTTCTTTTATTGTTGAAGGAGACAAAACAGAAAGCTTTTATCTAACAGAAGTAAGTGATTTCAATCCAGAAGTTTTGTTTCATTTTTTGAAAGACTGAAACTCAACAAAAATTTGTTTCCTGTGTCTCTGTCGTATGGACATGATATGTGCAAGCAAGAAGTTAAATGATATTGCATCTGAGATACCTTACTGCACAGAAACTCATTCTTTCATCTGAAAAAACAGCACTGTCACTGAGACAAATCAGTTCTCTATTTTTGTTTATCATTAGGCTTAATGATAACAAAAGCCCAGGTAAGAATTATGGAATTCATGACAATAAAATATGTATGTGCTTCACAAGAAATACATTTAAAAAAAGCTAGAGATGTTTTTCTCTATTTTCTTTCTATTGCCAGGTATAATAGGATGTTACACAGTACTTCCTTGTGATTACTGAGAAAGAATCTTTCCTCTGAATATTGGATAGTTGTAATTTTTTATGTTATATTTATAAGTTTCAAGAAAATAATGAGTTTATTTCATTTTTGCTTTATTCATTCTCTTATACATCTATCATGTTTCACAATTTTATCTAGATTTTGTAATATCCTTAGTTTCAGAAAGTACAAAGGCATGATGAAATTTAAGTTGTTCTAATTTTATTTTAAATAACTTAATTAGAGCTTGAGCAGTTCTGAAATTTTATGACTCTTCACTGAGCCTTCCTGAACTCCACATTGATATGTGTTTTGACAAGTTTTACTTTGGTTTTCACTCATATGCAATGTGGTTTGCCCTTTTGGATTTGTTGTCAGACTGCTAAATAATACTCATCTAATTGGTGACATCAGTGGTATAAAGTCATGTTGCAGTCATGTTAAGCTGTGAACGTTGCTAATTATTATTCTTGTTGTATATTTATTTTATATCATGTGTCGGGAAGCAATCAAACGACAAGGTGTGCAATAAAGGTAAATTACCATGAGATCACACAGGTTGTCCCTCAAAGGGGTAAAAAGTCTGGGCTGACTCTATAATTTACAAACATGTATCACTAGAGGAGTTAATTAGGATGAGTTCCAAATTAGTAGGAGTATTTCCTCAAATAATAACAATGCAACAGTGGATGTGACTTAGAAAACATTAAACTGACAGCGACTAAAGGTGATGATTTTCATGGAAAGTGGATTAAAAGTCTGTAGCAACTAATAAAATCATTGTTGTACCTTTTCTTTGATTCTTTTTCCCCCTTTCCTTCTAATTGCAATGGCTAAAACAGCTTTATCAAACACAATGTCTTTCTGTGTTGGAACAGATTTGACCTTCTAGTATTCCACTGAATGGACATAAATATTGGGAAGAAAAAAGCTGCTAATGATCACACTTGGCTCAAAATCCAGGCTGGAACCTTGAAAAAAATTCTATCAGTTAGATAAGAAATTGGAGTTTAAAATAGCATTTCTTAAGGACTACAGGGAATAAAACAGTACCAAAGCTAACATGACTGGCCCCCTAATAATTAAAACTGTAAGTTCAAAAGTTTTTTGCACTATTATGGGATTCCTAGTACTCCAGCACATGTAGTATTTCTGTATAAAATCATCAAACAAGCAATGATTTAAAATCAGGATGTACTGTCTTTCATAACATTAATAATATAATTAATAATTTATTAAATTTAACTGCCATATGGAAAAACCCTCAGATGATAGCAATAAAATCAGCCCCTCAGAGTGCCACAATAGAAAGCATTTGTTTATTGTATTTCATTTTTCAATAAATCCTTCTTTTGCTTTGACATTATATGAAGATAAATTTTTAATTATTTCCCAAGTTTATTAATCCAAGTCTTAGTTCATCAAAAATGTTCCTTGAATTTCAAAGCAGATCTTGAATTCTAGGTACTTTGTTTTGTAGAAGCTTTGAGGTACCTGAACTTGTATACTTGAAAGAAATGAGGGTTAACCATAATGGTGTTCTGCTTCTTGCCTTTAAGTAACTTCTGGTTAATTTAGACAACTCTGGGACACTGTAGTATATTGAACAAAAAATGACATCCAAAAAGCAGAGCACCATGCAAGCTCATCAGACTTTCATAAATAACATAAGCAACTTGTAGATTGTAGATTTACTCTTTTATTTAATTAATGGGCTATGCATGCCTGGAATGACTAGCCTTTCACATTTTCTTTCTGTTAGTTTTCTAATATGATATATGAGATGAAAATATATTACCCATCTTATTATGAGTGTTTTGCCTTTAGGGAAGAAAAGTAATTGCATGCATTTTGATCAAATTTACCAAGTAGAAATGAAAGACACTTGTTTGCAGCACAAGAAAACTCTATTCCAAACTAAGCAACCATTAAAATTGCACATATTTCTTCTGTTCCTTGTCTTTAAGACCAACCAGTACTAACAAAATAAATGTCCTTCATTCATTTTAAGTCAGCAAAAAGGCAAAGTATTCTAGCGGCTGCGTAGATAATCTTAGTTTAGTTCTTTGCTGTGCTATGGATTCTCTCTGTTATCTGGTGTAAATTGTCTAGACATTTAGGAGCAAATGCTTAATAATGCAGATTTGAGCCTTTGATAACTGCTTTGGGAATAAGATGCATGACAATTATCTAGTCTGTTCAGTGACACAGTTTCCCCAAGTCTTTGACATAAAAGGATTGTTGCTCATCTCAGCCCCTTTTCCCAGCCTTTCTGTGTGGGAATGCACACTATAAGGTCTTTATAATCCCCCACAGGCAACACAAGCCTGTTCTGCCTTCCTTCTGAGATAACTAGATGTGCTGCTATTTTTGTATGCATAGTGTTTAGACCCTGCCACAGAGAAGGATTTGCTAGCATCAGCTAAGTACTGCAGCAATTACTCTTAAGTAGTTGTTGGAGAAATTGGTGCATATGGCTATCTTATGTCTGCCCTCTGAAAGCATCCTGTCAGAGGTATGGGTCACAGTCCTGCACATTTTCACAGCCCAAACACTTCTGTACTTTTAACAGAGAGTCTGTACACACACACACACACACACACACATATATACATATATATACATACACACATTTATATTTGTGTTTGTGTGTCTATATGTATGTGTGACAAAATTCCAAAGCATAAATCCAACCCTCAAACTTTATTGAAAGTGCACTCTTCAAATAAATTCAAATGCCTTCTTTTTAAGCTTAGAGTTTTTCACTGAAAGGCAGTACCATTGTTTTAAGTTCATTCATTCCAGCAGCAACTTATAATTATTTCCTGGCACATTCTCAGGCAAAATATTTCCAGAATTTCTCTCTGTTTTGGAAGCAATGGCACTGTCTTCTAATCTGAAATGTATGTTTATTGGAGAAGAAAGGTGACTGGGAAAAGAACAATTCCTTGTGACAGCAATAGGGCTGGCAATCTCATGTGATGTCAGTGCGCTGTGTGCACAGCTGGTTGTGATCACTGATATATATAATAAAATTCTCATGACTGTTCTGCAGTGCTTAACTGGTTTTTAAACCAGCTGGTTTATAGCCATCCTTTTTTGCCTTGCACTGTCACCCATTTTTTCAACCTTTTTGTTTGTTTTTACAAGCAGCTACTTAATTTGCAACATCCAGCAATTTAATAACTGTATAGGTTACAATACAACTCCATAGTCTTTTTCAGAAGCTCTTTTAACACCTTCACTGTTTTCTTCAAGCAGAGTGGGGGCTGTCTTTTGGATTGCAGTACTAGGAGCAGAAATTATGAGCACCTCTCTTTAAACTTCTATGAGTAGGCGTTTGAGACCAGAATGTGTTTAATTAAATTCTTTATAAATGCCTATATGAAAATAATTTTTCCCAGGATATACTTATTTATCTCCAAAGAAAAAGATGCTTAATCAACTTGTGAATGAGTAAAACCCTTGCACATCAAATTCACCTCATATGTCTAAACTGAAACTAAATCACAAATTTCTTGTACTCCTATAACCCAGATGGAACTTTATTGAACATTATTATGGTACAAGAGATACAGCAAACTTTCAAAAACAGATTTGATGTGCATCACCATCTACCTAGATGGAATATTTTCCTCAAAAATACCTCAGCATAGGGAATATAAATTAGAATAAGTAGAGTAAGTAGAATAAGCAGAAAAGAATATATGTATTTTTTCTCCCTTTCTGTGTAATCCTCAAAGGTTCCTTTGCCTTGATTGGTCAACAGTTCCAGGAGATACCAGACATACAGACTAATTCTCAATCTTCATGCTCATGCTTATATTTCGTATTTGTTTTTTAAAGTTTTAAATATTTTAAAGGATTTTCTGGTTTTCCCTCCTTCCTATTAGATGCAATTTTCTCCTGCAAGCAGAGCAACAAGCACTTTGAAAATTAGTGAAAATAGATGTATTTTATTAACAAATTTATTAATTGTTTATGTAATTTAATTTTTCCAAGAAAAAATACAGATTAGATAATGAAAGTGGATATATGTAATTAAGCCATTTGATTTGTAATCCTTTTGGTAAATATCATTGATAGAAAAATTGCATCAATACTTAGATTTAGAGTTGCTTTACTCTTGAGTATAATTTTCTTGACATTACTTGGTCTTGAATTCTAGAAATGCTACTTGCATTTCTAAAAGGTAAGAATATTTAATTTCAAAAACAATATGTCTTACAATAATTGAAATTAATAAAAAATAATTTCACTTTTATGATGCTTTGGTTGAATTAAATTATTTGTTGACATGTTCTTTATTCCTATAATGTTGCAATTTGAAATTTTTGTGACAGAAGTGAAGGTTGGTCTGTGGTAGACATTATTGAATTTAAAGTACACTATTGAACAAAGAAAATACTGATATAATTTTGTTAGCATGTGGTTAATTCTAGAAACATTTTATTTGAAGGGTTTTTGGATATCTTGGAACCTCTTGCTCCAGAATTGCTTCAAAGTTGCTAGGTCAAAAGGATTATCCCAAATTATGCCAAAGTTTGCAGTCACAACAAAATGCACAGAATCTTGTCTCTCTTTTGTTTTCTTTGAAGAAAAACCCCAAGCATGTAGAACTTATGATATTCTTTACTCAAATAAGGCCTTAAATTTAATTACAAGGAATTCAGGAACTTGAGTCGAGGTTCAAAAAGAAAAAAAGTTTTCACTGCTAGGATGTGCAAAGACAATATCTTTTATTCTGGAATAATTTAGGTTCTTTTAACTTGTATAAATTCTTAGCTACTTGAATGTATCTAACAGGCAAGCATCATTTCTATGTATGCAAATTCATATATATTTCTCATATCTATTATCTTCTCTAGGTGTACAGTATTGTTGCATGGAAAGAGAAGTATTTAAAGAAGGATAGAAAAATAAGAAAGTTATGAAGTTAACCCTCCAGGAAAATCTGGAGAATGGGAAGATTGAACTCTTCAAATTCTTTCCATAGATTAAGTATTTTTATGTCACCCCATTAATCAAAAGGTGTATGCCAAGCTAACTAGATGGTGAAAAATTAAATTTGCTCTAAGGGAGCAAAATCTAGGACACTTATGCTTTCCTGGAAATTAGTTTTAGATATATTTCTGATACTGTTTATTCACTATCACTCTGTTAACTAATTTTCCTCAACATTTTCATTTATACTTTCTGGTATATAAACAAAAAAAAATATTAATCTGACCTTTATGTTTCTGAAGTTACTTTATTTTCCTGTATGGGTATCTAATAACACATAAAAATATGTTTTTCCTAATGGTATAGAATCTAAGGTTTCTATTTCAGAGAGATTTAGGCAAAAATTAAAATTAAATAGATTATTCTGGGTTTTTTTACTTCACTCTTGTTTATATGTTTTTGGGGTTTTTTGGGGGGGGGGGTTGTTGGGTTGGTTTTTTTTTTTTTGTTTTAAATTTAAAAGCACTAGATAATATCTGCTTGCTTAGGAAAAGAAATATATTTGCAACTTATTTCTTAAGGGTATTTTCCAATTCCTATTAAGTTTAAATAGCCAGATTTCCATGTATTTAAATAAGAGGTCACATCTAACAGTTTTGATAGGCATATGTCCAAAGAACCAGCTTAGTTAAAACTGATTTACTGTCTTTTAGTATCTCAACATGAAAAATCCCAAGAAAATTGTCTCATGTCCTTCAAAATACTTTTCGGCCAAACTGAAATTCTAGACAGTTTGGATTGCTTTATTTTTATGGCTGAATTAATCTAGAAGAATGTGCATGAGTAATATATAAGAAATTGGCTTAAGTTTAAAGTCAAGGAGAGTACATACCTATGGAGGAAAAAAATTAATTCTGTGATATATTCTGTGATATATTCTGAAAGTAATCTCTCTATTAAGTACATAAAAGAGACCTAAAGGAAAGATGAGGAAGGACTTTTTACAAGGGCGTTGTGAGAGATTGGAAGGAGAGTGGGAGGCAGCTAGACTCCAACCAGTGCAGGAGAAACAGATGATGCCCCATCAGCCTTTGACTGTGTTGTTGTTGTTATTGCAAAATTTAAGGCTCGAGACAGAAAAACTCTTGGCATCGCCCCCACAGAGTGAGCTGGGGGAGGTGGAGGGGGTCAAAGGCTCCCTGGGAGTAAAGTGGGAAATAAATGGAAATTCAGTTTCCCTGCGGGCGCAGCGGAGCTTTACGGAGCGGTCCCACACTGCCACCTCCTGGCGGGAGCGAGTGCAGCGCCTCGCCCGCCGCCTCTAGAGGCCAGGAGCGGAATTGCCGAATTGTTGGGAATTTCTGCCTAAACACCACCAGATGGAAAGTTCTTCCTTTTTAAGACCAATCTAAGTGGGACTAAGTTTTCTTCTTCCCTCCTCTTACAGGTGTTCCAGAATAAGTGGGGTTCCATTAGAAGATGAAGTTGTGGCATGACTGAAGAGCTGCTCTTCTTTGACGTGTTTACATGTTTTTATCTTGATAAGTTTCAAGATATTTATGTTCATATATGTTTCATACCAGTTTATTACAAGCACTTTTAAAGATGTTTGGTTTTTTTCTGTCTGGTTAGTACAGTGGGTAGAAAATATTCTATGTCACTGATTAAAAAAATAACTGAGGTGATGGGGGTTTGTGTGCAAAGGGGCAAGAGAACAGAAGATAAGACAGAAACATCTCAGAAATCAGTAAGCAGAGATCGATGGATTTATAACAAGAAACCTGAATCCTGAGCCTAATTTCCTCTTCTGGGGAAGAATCTCGAAACACAGGCTTTATTCAATGTCATTCTGAAGGACAGCACCTCATAACCATCCTAGAAATTAAGTTTCAAAATGTGATCAAACTGTATTTTCATTGTCAACTCCAACTCATTCAAATGACTATTCACTTTTCAGGTCATATTGCTATTTACATAATTGGCTGAAGCTAATATATACTAGTCAGAAATATTTTGATACACTGCATTTTCCTACTTTATGACTCATGCTTCATGCCTTGATATTTATCACAGATTGAGCTGCACACTATAACTGTTGAGCTTGTGCCTATTTTACTGATTAAACTGAATATTTTAGTAACAGAATTTACATGTACACTGATTGCCCTGTGCTCTTGCATTTTTTTATGAGAGGAAAAAATCTACGGGGTGTTGCTTTCATGTCTTTCTATAATCTATGCTCTGTCTTCCTGATGTGCATGTGGTTAAAACTTGTTCCAATTATTTACAGGCTTTCTCATTTGCCAGGACTTAGATAAAGCATGTTTAATTCCAGCATTTAAATCCTTTAGGAAGGTGCAGAAATTAAAATAGTTCTCTTAAAAATAAACCAGTAAATTCCCCACCGTGATGAGAGAGCAGTCATGTTTGAAAACCTGTCCAAGCAAACACAAAATCTACAGTTCTAGGAATCATATTTTCTGTAATTTGAGAAAACTAAAGACAATACTGTGGATGTGACAGAAATGTGGTTTTGGTTGCTATGTAAAGCAAGCAGCACTTTCCTCTGTTACAAATTTATACTTTGATGTTTGTTACTGATTTTACAGTGAAGACTATGAAAGCGGGTCACTGTTTTGAATGTGAAACTATTTTTTTAATAACTTTGAATTAATTTTTGTTTTCACTTTAACCCTTTATGTTTTCCTGTGTGACTGTGAACATGAACATGCTTTTGATCCTACTTATGCTTTAATAGGAAGTAATTTATTGAGCATAAATGCTCAAAATAGGATTTTTTTTTTTTTTCTGCTCATTTGTATTTATACCAAATGGGAATGCAAATGAGCCAGGAAAGATAGTCTTGCATTGTTGTCTGGATAGGCAGTGTGTTGATTAATCCTAGGGACAAAGGCAGTGAACTTTTGGGGATGTAAGAGAAAATCCCTTACAGAAAATCCCTTACAACTGAGGATTCTCCAGAACTACAGCCTTTTGTTTGGAATAACTCATGTTATCACTCTCACAGAAAGTCCTGGGTCCTGTATTTTCTTTCACAGAAGAGGCATGACCTCAGTGGATTCATAGATGAAATTTTCAAATCTAAACCAAAAATGGTCTCAAATCTAAGTTCTTACATGCTACATTTAGCCAAGCTGGTAGCATTACTGAGCCTTTGTTTAACATGACTCAGTAATTTAGTTAGAGTGAATTTGTTCTATAATAAAACTTCTCACTGTGTTTTATCTATCTTAGTTTAAAATAAAGAAACTAAATGAAAGATATGGAAGTGATCTTTATCATTCCCTCCCAGACTTTTGGGCCAAGTTTCCATACCAGCTTTTTCCCACCCAGGTCAGAGCATTAACTTGAATGCCAGCATTCTGTAGATATGAAAACTCTTGGAATATATGAACTGTATGTGTGACTGTGGAACTGCTTTACAACTTCTCCTTCTATGTGGATTCCTGGTACCAGGTGTGGACCAAAATGTTATTTATTCCCTGAGAGGAAGTTGATGATTTTCCTAGCAGATATAGAGAAATAAGCTTTCAAATCTTTCTCTTTTGTATGAATATGATTTATCAGAAGACATTGCATTAGAATCACTACATTAAAAGTCAAGCAGACAGGGCATCCATCAGGACTAGAGCATTGGTCTGACTCAGAAAGGTATGAGCCAGGAATGCCTACAAGCAAGTTAATATTAGCAGGGATGTATTGAAAACCTTAGCAGCTGCCCTTTGTTGGAATATCGAAGTGCACAGTGAGCAAACAGTGAGAAGTGTGAGCTGAATTGAAAGCTATCTGGCTGGTTTTGAAGGGGCCAGCAGCAGCACCGCATGCAGTTTGAGGACAGTGGGGAGTGGTGAACCCTAGAGGCTAGTACTGAATCTGGTCCTCTTTACCCTGTTCACTAAAGATCTGCAAAATGAAGCTGAAAGTTTGCAGGCTAAACTGAGAGGAGTAGCTGTGACACCAAAGAGGTATACTTCCCTCCACAGCGACCTGAGGGGGCTGGAGAAGTGGGCTGATAGAAATCTCAGCAAGATCAACCGGCAGAAATGCAAAATCCTGCACATGGGAAGGTCTTCTAGCTCAGAAGAGGTTTGGCAGAAAAGGACCTGGCAGTCCCACTGGGTAACAAGGTAGAGCATTAATGAGCAATGTGGCCACTACAAAATGGGCTACATCAAGCAGGGTACTGCTGGCAGTTTAAAGGAGGTGATCCTTCCTCTGTGCTTTGTGCTGCTGAGGCTACCCCTGGAGTGCTGCATACAGTTCTGGAATCCTCTGGGGGACAGGGACCTACTGGATAGAGTCCAACAAAGGGCCACGAAGATGTGAAGGCGAATGAAGCATCTCTCCTATGAGGAAAGGCTGAGAGAGCTGTGATTGTCCAGTACAGACAAGAGAAGGTCTTATCAATGAACATAAATACTTCAAGAGAGGGGTGCAAAGAAGATGGAGCCAGGTTCTTTCACTGGTTCCCAGTGATGGAATCAGAGGCAACAGGAACAAATTGAAGCACAGGAGACAGGAGGTACCAGGCAACACCTTTTTTTTTTTCTTAAATGAGATGTTCAAGTACTGCAATCAGCTTTCCAGGGGTGGTTGTGGAATTTTGTTCCTTGAAGATAGGAAAAAAAAAATCTAGACACTATCCTGGAAAACTTGTTCTTAGTGGCCCTGCTTGAGGAAGGGGACTGGACCAGATGACCTGCAGAGTTTCCTTGCCAGCATCAACCATTCTGTGATACTCTGAAAGTCATTCACAGTTAAAATCTTGCTCTAATATTCACTATTGACATTATAAATAAGTAAACTGACAGCAGGCTGGATTGACAAAATGAAATCCATACATAATTTGGATAGGTATTCATGACAACTCATTACTCTGTAATTCTCTAATTTCACCATATTTAGGTGCAAAAATACATAAATACATTAGGTCAATTTTTAAAGAAATATTTAAAAAAATGTTTTCTTTACAAAGAGGAAGAATGAAACAATGAAGGAGGAAGAAGAATTTAGGTTTGGCATCTCTGTGAATCCATTATAACTATATGTTTTATGGGTTTGAAAATACTACAGTTGCCATACTATAGGATGGTCCCCAAAAAACCCTAAAGGAAATAAATTGTACTGAAGTAATTTCTTCAGAGTTTAATCATACTTACTTCTGACTCATACAGTAGTTCATCTCAAGACTCTACCCAACTTCTCTTTTCTTGAAGGTCCTAATTGAGACATTAGGTTTTCTATCAGTAGGAAAAATTGCAGGAGAAGGCAGTATAGGGATGCCAATGAAGATGGACAGAGAAAGAAGGAGATTTTTGGGAGTTCCTAATCCGCCTGGAATTTGAAGGTATTGAAGCACAAGCGTAAGTTTGAGAGCTTCAAAGATCTTGCAAAGTCCTGCTTTCCACATTTAGTGACAGATATCCAATCAACAGGGCTTTCTGATGTTGTTTGAGCATGCTGTGCACATAGTGCCATGACAAACCAGTGAGATATAGGTAGTGTGCAGGGTATTAAGAGGCTCTGCATTATTTCCAATAAGAGCTAAGTAGGTCACATTTTTCTGTATCTGTTTTTTAACTCAAATTTATTATTATTTTTAATGGCTGTGAAGATAATTCTGTGTCTGGAAAAAGAAAACGAGAGACCATCATTATGCAAATGAACATGTCTGTATTGGCACAAAAGAACTACAAAAATCTGAATGGTGGATTGGAGTTGCTTAAACAGAACAGTGAAAGATGAATGACTATATATCAAGTTTTAATGAATACCTGACTGAGGAGGCATATGAAAACAGCATGAGCAGAATTTAGAACAAAGGATTTTCTCAATAGGATATTAGTGATAAAAACTCTCCTGCTCAAAAATGAGACAGAGATAAAGCTTCATATTCAGCAGAACGTAATATTGCCAATATGGACATCAAACTTTTTGTTTTTCAATTCCAACCCATAAAACTTTACATTCCAGTTGAGTAATAAAACTAGACTTGTTTTGAAAAGCTGGCCTCTGCCTTATCATAAATCTTTTGCTTGTATTGGTCCCAAAGTAACAAAGTTTGTAGTAAAAGTTTTAAGTACTTTTGGAATTGCTATCACAACCATACTGAGAAGCCATGATATACAGAAGAAATCCAACTCTCTAAGAAATGGAGATGAGTTTATTTCTATTGCTCAGATATGGAGCTAAGTTTTTATTAATTTGAGGTAGAATTTTGGTCAGAACATTGGCTACATCTATGCTTTTAGAACAATAATTTAGTCATGTGCTTGGTCCAAGTAATGTATAAATCTATGCCCTAAGATTTTAAGTTACTAAGATTTTAAGTTACTCAAACCCAGCCAGTCAGGGTTGAGATTTGCAATTTTCCAACTGGAAATGGGTGATGACTTATGCTGAGTCTTTGGCTGAGATTGGCATTTGCTTTGGAAAGTGTTAAATGACACGTGACCTTTTTACATGAGAAGCTATTTTAATATTTTAATGACATAAATAAACAGTTCCAATGACAGTCTCAATGTGAACATTCCCTACCACTTTCAAATAATTATTACAGAGACAGTCCCTGCATAAGTACGTACGACAAGAATCAGAGACCTGGAAGTGTATGTAAATAGCAGAGATCAGACAGAATGAGCTTTGGCAATCTTCTCTGCACTGGTGCAGATTTATCTTGAATATTGTGCACAGTTTGGGATACAACAAAATAAAAAGGACATTAAGTTAGAAACATCCAAAGGAGGGTCACAAGGATGGTGAAGGGTCTGGAGGGAAAGCTTTATGAAGAGCTGCTGTGGCCAGTTGGTTTCTTCAGCCTGGAAGAGAGGAGAGTAAGAGACCTCGTTGCAGTCTAAAATGTCCTTGTGAGGGATGGATGACATGCACTTCGCTCCTGTGATCAGTGACAGGACTTGGAGAAACAGCATGAAGCTGAGTCAGGGGAGTTTTGGGTTGGATATCAGGAAAAGGTTCTTGACCCAGAAGAAAGGCACTGGAGCAGGGTCCCCAGAGTAGCGGTTGCAGCACCAGCAGACAGAGTGCAAGAAGCATTCAGACAATGCTACTGGGCACATGGTGTGGCTCTTGGGGATGGTCCTGCATAGAGCCAGGAATTGGACTTGATGGTCCTGCTGAGTCCCTTTCAATTCAACATGTTCTGTGATTCCATGAAACTTCTGAAAGGTATTTCATGTGGTGGATTCATTCTAGATGATCCTCTCAGAGTCAATCTAGAATAAAAGACAGAGAAATGAGTAGTTGTTCAACTAAAAACACAAGATAATATTATTGTAATTTTACCAACAAAGGAAAACCCTCCAAAGAATATTTAATCTACTACCATGGATTTACATACTCAGACAAGGATTTAAATCAATTCTAAGCTCTCCTCATACTGTGTGAAATAAATTATGATTTTTTTTTTACTGATTTCAAGATAAATTTGTTTGTTTGGGGTTTAATTGTTACAGATAGTGTGAAGTAGAGCTGAGCTTACTATTTCCAGCAGAAATAGTAGGCCAGAGAAGGGAGGATAGAATATGCACCATTATATATAGATCATACTGTTCATTAAGCAAAATGCCTGTGGTGTAGGCTTCAGCTTTCCTTTCCACCAGATACTGATGAGATTACTTAGAAACTATTCCAATGCTTGGTTTATATTTTTTTGCTGGTAGAGAAGACATTAAATATCAACCTAGAGCTATATTCTCTAGTGACTATAAGCAGCAATGAAAATGCACATCTGCACTGAGAATGTGCTGTTCAACAGTGAAGAGGCTGGGTCTTACAGATGACATGCTACGGTTCTGCTAAAGATACTGAGGAATCAGTTCTGAATGAAGTCTAGAGGAGAATCTGTGCGGTAAATATCAGGCCTATAAAATTTTTGGAAGAAAAAAAAAAACCCCACAGTAACAAGAAAGAGTCTGAGAAATAACAGGGCTTTTTCCTCCACATCTTTTGACCTTCTCCACAATGTACAAGATATTATTTATGTTTTCTGTATTGTGTTTAATTTCATAGGAAACAGACTGATGGACTTAATTTTTTTTTAATATCCATAAAGATAAAACAAAAATTTGGCTTATCCTTTAGCAAGGACTTAAACTAAAATACATTATTAGATACAATGGTATAGTTTCACATAATACCGTCTCAGCATCTTTCTCTCTTCCTACATCCCTTGCACCTGTTTCTCCTGTGTATTCATAAATCTGCTGCTCCAGCATAGTGTTTTTAAACCTCTAAAAATCTGTTGAGATTGCTGGTTTAGCAACCTGAGGAAATAGCAATAGATCTTAAAAAAATATTTTTGATTCATTAGATTCTGTACATCATGTTGATTTTTTTATGTGATCGCAGAGTATGATAAAAATGCAAGATTCTGTTTTTTTCTCATAATCCTCATTCATGGACTTCCTGCAGTTGAAACTGTCTTCATCCTCAAAATTACCCTATTCTGAGGAATGGTCATTCCCCAAGGACCCTTGTCCTGAAATTCCCATAGAATCAAGAAACCCTGGATGCAAAAGCTTCCTAGATAACTGAAGAGAGGGCAGGGTGATTCTATAAATCTGACCAGTGGAGTAATAACATAGTGCTTGATAAGCCTTTCACACTGGGACAAGCTGTGGGAGCTGCAGGTGCTTCAGGGTCTTAGATCTGCAAAAGCCAGATTTGTTAAAACTTCATTTGCTGAACCTGCTTTTTCTGTCGTAAGATTAATTGCTTCAACTAAACACAGGGAAACAGAGCACTGTGCACCATGAACCACGTTAGAGCTTGTTTGAAAGTTAATATTTACAGATTTTAAACCAAACAGAGTAGCTATGCTGATAATTCATTGATATATTTTGAATGTCTGTAAAATGAAGGAGCAGAAATGTTCTTTTTGACACTGAAAATTAGAGTGAAAGAATTTTGTTTCTTCTTTGCACAAGGCATAGAATAGCACAAACCAGTCTGAAGTGCATTTAAACCCTATTTTCCCATGAGACTTTATCAGACCCTCTATGCTCAGCTCTCTATTCTCTCTGCTATAATGAGCATGGTATATTTTTATCCAGTTGTTTCTTTCCTGCTATCAAAAGCAGCATTTCCCCTGCCCGTATCGGCCCCTTCTCTTTTGTTGACCCTAGAGCAGTTAAACCTAGGTAGGGATTCCTTTTCAGATTAAGCTCTCTAAATGTCAGTGACTATATATTTGTCGCACGGACCCTGGAATCTTGGCCAGTCGTAGTCAAAGCACAATACAGAAAAGAAGCCTGTGGAATGAACATGGTGACAAGCACCAGGTGTGTGACTCTGCAGCTTAAACGCACTGCAGTGGGTTAGGACTTCCAAGTGCTGTGCTGTCAGGCATGACACAAGATGCAGTGAGGGCTTGCATGCTCTTGGTGTGCCAGCTGGATGCCACACAGGAGCAGAAGACAGCTTTGGGCATATAATGTGGGGATTTTTGTTTGCTTCTTTTGACTGATTGGACTGTTTTATTCTGTTTTGCTTTCCCACTAGGCCTGTGTTCTGTCTCACAGTCATTGCATTAGCAGCTCGTAGGGAGCTGTGTGGATGTAAAGCAAGGGCACCACTGTCTCTCCCAGAAAAGGTGTAAATAAGTGGGGGAACTCACTCTCACAGGAAAGGAGGATCTGCATCTTCATGCTCTGTGAAGTGTGAATATGTAGGTATATGTGGGAATTAGAATGCTTTGGTACTAGTTATAAAAAGGTGCTTAAAAATGTAAAGTGGCTTAACTGACATTTTTTGAGTGTCTGGTATCCAGTGTATGGCTGCTATCGACCTTGAATTCTTTGACAGTTGATGTCATTAACAAATCAATAAGCTACTTCAATGCCTGATTTGATTTAAAACAGGTGCAACAAAGAGTTTGCCTCTGTGACACACTCGAGCAAGTTCTCTATAGATCATCAAAACCCTTGGCCAAGTCAATAGAGTGCCAAAATTTGGCAGATATTATTAAAAGCAGACTTCAGTTTTGTAAATCTTAACTTTTTTTAATATCCTTAAAACGCTGTAACACAGCTGTTTACCTAATTGTAGAAAAATGTAAGTTGAAATAGATCTCTGAAGGTCACCTTCAGTCCAATGTTCCACTGTTGTAGATCTACCCTCAAAATTGGTGTCAAACTGTTCAGGACCTTATCCAAAGAATTCCTTTGGACGGAGATTCCGTATCCTTTTTGTACAACTTGTATCAGTGTTTAGCATCTCTTATTGTTAAGTACTGCTTCATTGTTGCCTCTATGATTTTCCATGCTGCAGCTTGTGACTGTGCAGTTTCTTCTGCAAGTCTAAAATAGAAGAATATGGCTGTCTTCTGAATAATGTCTCTTTAGGTAGTGGAAGTCTAAATACTCAATGGAGCTTTTTCTTCTTTTCACCTTCCCTTCCCTTCCCTTCCCTTCCCTTCCCTTCCCTTCCCTTCCCTTCCCTTCCCTTCCCTTCCCTTCCCTTCCCTTCCCTTCCCTTCCCTTCCCTTCCCTTCCCTTCCCTTCCCTTCCCTTCCCTTCCCTTCCCTTCCCTTCCCTTCCCTTCCCTTCCCTTCCCTTCCCTTCCCTTCCCTTCCCTTCCCTTCCCTTCCCTTCCCTTCCCTTCCCTTCCCTTCCCTTCCCTTCCCTTCCCTTCCCTTCCCTTCCCTTCCCCCTTTTCTTTTGCTTTTTTCCTTTCCCTTATTTACTTTTTTCTTTTCCATTTTTTCCAGTTTTTTCACTTTTTTTCACTTTTTTTCACTTTTTTTCTCTCTCCATTCCCCAACTGAAAAAAACAGACCTTAACCTCTTGGGCCCTGGATTCTTCACCTCTTATCCATATGGAGCAAGCCAAAACTGCAACAAGACTGACAGGAGGAGTTTTTCTTAGTTTTCTTATTTCAGTGCTATATTTATTATTTCAGCAAAGGTTTTAGTGTAAATTCTTGCATAAATCTCTTTCTCCCTTTTCTCCAAAATACTGTGAAGAAGTTTGGCAATCTGGCTTTGACTCAGATACAAAAAGGGATTTGACCCCTACAAAGGCTAAGAAGTATAAAGATAAAAAATGCATTATTAGACTTTTGAGTGACAGTATTAAACAAAATATTATGGTATGTTGAAAAGAAGAATCTGAAGGCTAAAAGGTCTACTTCAAAAACAATTCCTTCTTTATTGTTTTAAAGTCAAGGTTAATGTGATCTCAGTGCATTAAAATGGTTTCTTTTCAGTGAAGATAATCATGTATGAAATAATTTTAAAACAAGATGAAAACAATTTTTAACTCAGAGATTTTCACAAAAGAGTACAAACCTCAGAAAATGTCTTTAAAAAAAGCTATTACATTGAAAATGGTATGTCCCCCCGCCTCTTCCAACACTTGAACATTATGTATCTTTTTAGATATGTGGGTCTAAAATACTGTGGGTGCCATTTATCATAACGTGATGTGCCTTCCAAATAAGAATGACCCTCTGCAGAAAAAGATCACTATGTATTGATGCCACATTGGGAGGCTCTGCCTCCAAGCTGTCAGGAAAACTAATAAACCAGCTAATGCAGTATGCTTTCAGCATTATTAGCTTTGAGTACAAATGTTAAGGACACTTCAGCTTAGTAAGTAAAGGAATTATCCTTTTTTTAAATCTTTTTTTTTTTTTTTTTATTCTAAAATAGGAAATTGAAGGAAATAATAATCTAATCAATGTAGATTAGACTAGAAAATTATGCCGGAGTAAACTACAACAGACTTCTTTGCATACAAAGGTAAATTTAATGAATATACCAGTTAGAAGTTTTATAACTATAGCAGATATTTTAAGCTGAGTTGACAATTTTAATGACATTGCAAAACAACAAAAGTCCAATACTTTTAAGGCACTGAGTAACTCCATTTCTCACTGAAGTCAGACAGAGGTAATAACGCTCAAAACATTTACAAACTCCATTTTTAATACAAAGGTAGCAGCATGAACCCCTAAAAAAGATTATTTTTATACCTATAACCACAGAAGTTTCCTGCAAGTTCCACACAGTTCTGTCTTATGGTTTGAATGAATGCATGCAAATTGTAAATTTCCTTGTTTGGATCTGATTCTACTTTTAAAAACCCCTTTCTTTAATTCTAGGTTAAAGCTTAACTCTGCAATAATCGTGCTAAGCCGGTCAATAACATTAATTCTTGGATCAGATTCAGTGATACTGCACAGCAAATTTGTAATGGTTCAGTGCAAAGAAGTCATAAAGCTGATTCATTAAGTTCCTGAGGATTCCCTATAGAACTGCTGTAATGGTGTATATTTTGGGCTTGTGCCCAGAGAAGGTTCCCTCATAAAATGGGGTTAGTCAAAGATCTCTTGCAGCCAGAATAAGTCTATAGGCTGTGAGCAAAAGCACAAAAAAACCCTTAATGTGGGTGACATTATATTCATGACTGGACTGAACTACAGCCAAATCTCTTCTGAGAAAATGAGACAGGCATTCAGTCACCCCTCAGGCTCAGCAAAACAAGGTTAGCAGATCCTTTCACGTAAGTAGATGTGATCATCTTATGTATTCTTTTAAATTATGTGGGAACTTTAAAGAATTGAAATGACAAAACATGCTTGTCATGATGAATCTAAGTTTTAATTTATAAAATCTTAATTAGGGATCCAAAATGCCTGTAACTCTTAATAGAGCAATAGCTGGTTGTACTTTATCCTCAAAACTATAAGATCAGAATATTAATGTCTTAAAAAACAATCTTACTATTTTTTTGAAACATAAGTATAAAAGATCTTATCACTTCTGGCTTCACTGATTTACATTTTCACTTCATGGATTTCAAAGAGCTTTTTACCTGCTTTCATTTGCTTCTATGCCCTTCAATATTCCCATTAGCAGATCTGAGAACTGTAGTCTGGTGGGTTTTATTTTCCTTTTTCCAGTGCTTTAATTTTTTAATGTTATTTTTCATTTGGGTTTTTGTCCCCTGTCCCAGTTCAGACTGTCCAACTTTGACTATATTTTAGCTTTTTTTTCCGAGTTTATGAATCATTCCTACTCCTAACATTTTATACATATACACAAAAATTTACAGACAAACATAAACATAGAAGTAAATTTATAATAATTTCCATAGATTTGAATTAGATTCTACTCGTCATATATATGAGATGACAGACTCACTCTGACTATCTTTATTTCTGTTATACATCTAAGCTAAAATTTTAAATTCCGTCTGTAATCATGGAGAAAGGTAAATACTTCCACAAAACTACTGTTTAATTTAAGTTAAATTGTCAAGGAATAACACTCAATATAGGCAAAAATCAGGTTTTTAAAGTATTAAGTGTTCCCTTCCTTTCAAAATTAGCCTTGTGATTAATTTTCCCAATTTACAAGGCATGTATTTATATTTGACAAGAATTTTCCCTTCTGAACTGGAATACATTCACTTGTTTCCTTGACAGAACAGCTCATACAAGCTCCTTGCTCTCAGCTAACAGTCTGGAAATTTCTTGTGAATAAAGAAATATTTAACTGCTTTGAAGAGTTATTTGCAATTGTTGACTGATGCTTCTTTTCTGAGTTTTTGGTTGTTTTGGTTTTTGGTTTTTTAGGTTTTTTTCCCAGATGTTAAACTGGGTTTTGATTCAGCTCTCACTGGCCTCCTATACTTTGAATGAAAGTTCTAATTACTGTGAATTTTAAAAACCCTTCTGGTGTGTCACTTTCAAAGCTATGAAGCACAGAAAAAGTGTTATCATCTTCCTTGTTTCTTGTTCTTGTTCTTTTCTTTTTCAAAAGGGAGATTGTTTAGAAGAAGGGAAGCTAGAGTATTCAAAGTAGCTTCAGATAGTGGCATAGTTGATATCAACAACCAAGTTCATGGAAGAGATGTATTGCCAAATCAGATGCTTTGTTCTTAGAATACTGATAAAATCTGCTGAAAATGTTGCAGTAGTATTGATAATACTTTGGGGAACTGGAAAATTCCACTCACCATGTAAACTTGTACAGAGATTGTGTTACTGGATCAAACTATTGAATCAGTAGCCCAGCATAACAGGTTGTAGCAAATATGAAGTGGACTAAAAGTAAGTGAACGTACTTGTAAATTTCAAAAATATATTTATTTGTTAATGCAGGATAGTTTATAGCTGCAACTTGTCCACATTAACACAACTAGGCTTGCTATTTCATTTACTACACAAGAGATGAAGGTTGTGTGCTTGAGACAGAGACACCCAGCCTCAGAGCAGCAAGGGGCTCTGGGCTCAACCTCTTGTTTTACTCTTGAAGGACTGTGAATAGGTAATTTTTAAGAATTGGAGCATGAAATGGAGAAGAAGCAAACAATTTTCCTTGTGTATTAAATAATTATATATGTACTCCTCTGGGATATATAATGGTATATATTTTCCTATGAAAATATGTACAATGTAGAAATATCCTGGATATACTAATATTCTCAAAAAACAAAATCTACCAGTCCTTTTTACTTTTACTGTTTAGAATTGTGGAACAAGCTTGGAACTGCAGTGGTATGGCTTTTCACTGTACTGTGGCTACATTGTTCTGTATCTTGTATCAAGTGCTTCATTAAGTTACATTAATCCCTGTTTCTGAGCCATTCTATTGGGTTCTACTAAATAATTTCTCAATTCCTTCCTTTTAAAGAGGGAACTAAAAGTACACATTTTCATTACCTTAGAAAGAAATTTGATTTTGAATCAGAAATAACTGATCTTGAATTTGGTAAGGCAGTGAAAGTCTCAGGTGGTGGAAGTGTGACAGCCAGAGTGGCTTCTGGATGGTCAGACAGGGAATTTTCCGTAACACAGTATCATCTAAAACGACAGTGAGCTTTTATGACCCACATCATTTATGATCTACATGCTTTCTTTGTTGGGAATCTTGACAGGCAGAAATAGGATCTCCAGCCCAACACGATGAATCTGCTGGTTTGTCCCCATTCTCCATAGGTGCTCTCAGATTGCAGTATTTTATTACTAAATATGTGAGCTGGTCTAGGATCCTTCTTATTTTCACTTCATTTATGAACCTTAAGCCAATCTGCAGATCTCCTGCTCTTTGAGCTAAAATACTTCCTGCTAATCCTTTTGGTTTTGCATTATAGTGGATTTGTTATGATATTTCCCAATGAACTTTTATAGAATGACAGACACCATCTCAACAATTGCAATGATTTTTTGGGAAATTAAACTTTGAATTGATCTTAACTTAATTAACATTTAACATTTAATATTAGCATTTAATTAAGCTTTCTTTGTTTTAAACTGTTTTGAAAGAAAGGACGGTATGAAGTCAGGCCACTCTTTATCTTGCAAATAGCAACTAGATACCACCTGTAGTTCAAGAAAAAGCAGCTGGTATTTTGAGACAGTGTGCCTTTGACTCAAGCAGCAATTGAAATTTTGCTGATAGTACCTCACAGGTAAGTTCAGCACTTGGAAGCCAGAGCTGTCTTGCAAATGTGAAACTAGGTAACATTTGTCATAGTATGTCTCATTCTAGTTCAATTTGTTGTACTTAGTGTTATAGATCACTGTAGATGATTTTGAGCTAAAAAATAACGCATAATAATTTGAAATTATTTGGGAAAGGATTTTACAGTAAAAACATCTTTTCTTTTGTCATACAATGTTGGACAATATGAAGATTTGAAGTACACTAAAGATGAAAAACCAGTACTGTATTTCCTGCCTCTCAGGCATTCACTGGTTTTCCAGGTAGAGCAGAGCCTTAGGACACCTTAAAAGAATATTTGCTTCAGGCATTTCTCATGTTATTTTCTTCTGTTTGACAGTGAACCATACAAAGCCTTAATGACATGAAAATACTAAATATTGTAACTATTTTCAATTTTTATATCCTTTCTTTTGCATTTGAAAGGCATCACTAAACATATTATAGGTTGTGAACTGAAAAGCAATGACTAAAGCCGATAGAAGCAAACCCCAAATATCAAGTCCAGTTTTTCACCTAAACTTTTCTGGAACTAAACACTCAACCAATCTTGAATGAAAGCATTAACAGATTTTCTGCTTTAAAAACCATAGGAAGATAAAATTAATGGCAAAACTGTTCCTTAAGAATGCTCAGACAGGCAGGAAAATTTACTGAGATATTTTCATCCTAAAAAATATTTATTGGAAGACATATATTTATATATAAAAAACAATAACAAGACAAATTACAAAAAAGTATATGACCTAGACATTTTGAGTTAGGCTTGAAAGTTGATTGCTGATTATTTCTCAAGGAGAAAAGCAAAATCAGTATTGCATATGAATCAGATAATGTGTGCTAGATTATTTTGCTCTGTTATGTTTAAAAGGGAAGGAAAAATACTTCAAATTTGAGAAAGGAGGAACATCCTTTACATTTTCAGTCAACCTGAATGTCAATGACCTGCTTTGCTGGATGCTATGGCATGGTAAGGGTCTCTGATTTTTTTAAATTAAGGATAATTTCAAATACAATGCAGTATTTTGAATATAATTACAAAACTGGGGAATGTAGGTTCAAAAAAGTATAATAATCTTAAAACACAAGAGGATTGATTTGGTATTGTGCTGTCAAGGGAACTCAGAAACTAAATGGCTATAAAGAAAACATAAATGTAGATGTATTTGACTAAGAGATTAATCTGTTGGGATAGTAAAGGAATGTCTGCTTTTTTAGGATTATTTAGCATATTGGATTTTAGGAAAATAAATTAGGAAAACAAAGAAGGTTTTTTTTTTTTGTTTATTTGTTATTTTCTAAGTTGAGAGATAAGCTAAGACAGAAAAATAATGCAAACCCACAAATTTAAAAGAATTACTTATTACAATGGGGAGAAAAAGTCCTGAATGATATTGTATCTTTATTTGAGGCAATGGTATTCAATCTAAAGAGAAAATGTGAAGAACATAACAACTAAAAGAGAATAAGAGATGACAATTTGCTGGACATTTGACTATGAATCTGGAGTCAGGCCTACACCACACAAACAGTAATGTTCCTCATAAAACTAGTAATGATATATTATTTTGCATACAACATTTTGTTACCATACAGTGAAAATCCACAGCTAAAAATACTGCTGAGGATCCTATGACTATTGCAAACAGAATAATAATGATAAATCAAAACGAACCAAGAAATAAATTGCAAAATGGTCATGAATTTGTGCAGAGATATAATTTAGTGAAGGCAGGAAGGAGACATGAATAGTCCAATATTTATAATTAATTAAGGCTACTGATTAATACTTCTTCCATGATTCCATGAAAATCTAACACCAATTTTTGCTCTATGAAGACATGATTATCATATCAAACAGCTTAATGGAGAGGGGGTAGTCATTGTATAGACACTGGATAGAACGTGGAAGAAGAGAAACTTCCAGAAATGAAGGACACTTAATTAGTGCCTTAATAATAAGATACATTCCTGAAAATAATGATATTGCATTAAAAAAAAAGATGGGGCAGAAATCTTTTATGACTGGTGGTGTCTTTGAAGTGGTAAAAACTCCAAAAGAAAACTGCAGCATATATTTGGAAATTCTCTATACAGACTGCTCAAAATTCCAATAACAGGAGATAAGAAAGAGAAAGGGAATACTATTAGGAAGATGAAATGAATGCATGATTAGATTATTATCATACAAATGGGCTAGGTATCTCTATAATACTTGTAGGTACTTTTAAAAACTCAATACCTCATATCCAATCAGTATTTCAAATATTAATCAGAGGAAGGACCTGTAACTGATTCCCTTTCACTCAAGAAGGCTCATTACAGAGCTTGATTGTAATATTAGAACTGCCACTGAGAAGTACCAGATTAAAATCTGAAGTGTCTTGTCTGCTAGAGCAAAAAATCAAAGCTTGGGATTTCATTAATTCATGTTATTAAATTTTTGTTCTAATTGCAAGTGGTTTTGCAGTAGAAATATAAACAAAGGGGGGAATATTTTAATGTTGAAGTCGATTTCATAAAAATATGCTCCCTAATGATTTAAACATTTTAAAGATTTTAATAAATATTTAAAGTAATTAACTCTTTGCTATGAGGTCAACTTATTATTTTGTATATTAGTAATAGAGACTAAGGATTGCTGGCTCAAAACATTTTGGGTGCATTTCGGGGAGAAAGGTCAGGTGGGGCCGTGCCCTGGAGAGGTGATGCTCTGTTCTGCACACCCCACTCTCTCCAGGCCCGTTCCCCAGCCCTGCAGTGACACCAATCCCTGGCACACCAGAGCCAACGCTCCTCACCTGTCCCTGGAGCCCCTGTCCCAGCTCCTGAGTGGCCAAATGACCAAAGTCCCACCTGGGGACAGGGCCCAGGAAAGCCAAAGGGTACTTAAGCCATGAAGTGAGCATGTCTTGATCCCATCTCCTCATGGAATTTCTGTAAGTAAAACACCACTGCCACCAGGAGTGGTAGCTATACTTGTTCTTTGCTATATCTTTTCTGTCTTTCTTCTTCTAATTCCCTCTTCTCAGAGTTTTGAATAATGTAAAATCCGACAGGCTTGACGTTTGCTAAGTCGAATGTGCCAAATTAATGCTTTGTGACACTCTTTACATTGACTGAATGCTTTTGCCAAGGTTCTCTGATGTTCTGAAGTTGCCAGTGAAGCTTTTTGTTGTTTTGACCTTTTGAGAATATCTTGTCTGTATTTCTCCTTTGCATCTAACTCAGAGTACATAAAAAACTATAAGCCTTTTTAAGAGGCTTGTCAAGGGAGGTTTTGGGGCCTTACAGCCATTCTTGGCACAAGACAAGAAAACTGGTGGGTTTATGTTATATTTTA
This sequence comes from Fringilla coelebs, assembly GCF_963513975.1. Classification (NCBI taxonomy): domain Eukaryota; kingdom Metazoa; phylum Chordata; class Aves; order Passeriformes; family Fringillidae; genus Fringilla; species Fringilla coelebs. The sequence continues at coordinate 46,122,149 of NC_140029.1, forward strand.
TGTGTATTTGTTCAATGTTTTATACAATATAAGAATTATATAAGGATTCCTAGGAATACAGAGGATTCCACTCTCTTTGTCAAATGCCAGAATAGCAAGGGCACAGATAATTTTCTTTTTAGCTTCTCTCATCCTAGCTTCAACTCCTTTTCAGAAAAAATGTCTCATCTGAATAGGAAGACTAGACAACTGTTTACATAAAAATTTCTCTTTGCCATAACCTGAAGGCTGGCACACAGGGTAGGGTGGGATGGAATTAGCTTCCCCCACAGCAGCACTTGTAGCGCTGTGCCGTGCAGCCAGGATGGTACTGATATCACACCTCTGTTTCAGAGGAGTGGGAGCAGTGTGTGAGTGAGTGTGACTGTGTGAGCAGTGCTCATACAGCATCAAGGTTATCTCTGCTGTCACTCCTCCCCCCTGCTTCAAAGGCCAGCAGGCTGGGAGTGAGCAAGAGCTTGGGGGGCGACATAGCCAGTACTGCTATTGACCCAAACAGACCAAAAGGTTATTCCGTGTCATGTGATGTTGTTTTTTGAAATAAAAGCTAAGTGAAAAGAGGAGGGGGGAGGTATTTGTAGTTAAGTTGTTCATTTTCAAAAGCAATTGCTACACATCCTGAGGCCCTACTTCCCAAGAAGTGATTGGACATCAACTGCTGTTGGCAAGTAGAGAATACATATTTTTGTTTTCTTTTGCTTCCATATGTGTCCTTTGCCTTTCTGCATTAAAGTGACTTCATTAAAGTGACTTTCTTCATTAAAGTGACTTTATTTTGATGCACAAATTTTTCTTTTTTTTTTCTTTTTTTTTTTCCTCCTGTCCTGCAGAAGAGAGAAGTCATAAAGTGGATTTGTGGACACCTGGTGGGTGGCAATCCAGGAGCAGCCCACCACAGTCCTTTTTGGTGGCTGAGGTAGGGCACTTGAAAATTTGAGAGGAAGACAGTAATTGAGAGAGGTAACAGCACAGTATGGATCAAACTTTGCAAATGACAGAGTAATTGGGTTTTTCTTTGCTTGTGTGTGATTATGATGAAGAGGCAAGGGGTAAAATGAGTGCAACTAGTCACTCTTTGTTGGTGCTATGATGTTATTTTGACTTAGGTGTAGGAAACTGTCTTTGCTAAATATATATGATTTCCATGTCACGGTTTTTGGTTGTGCAGAGGCTACAAGAATGGCTTTTGTGAAAAGACACCAGAAGCTGCTCCCATGTCGGGGTAAGTTCGATCTGGCTCCAAGACAGCACCACTGCTGGCAAAAGATGAGGCCATCAATAGTGCTGGTATAGTGCTGCAATAGTTCTGGGACAGTATTTAGAGAGGGTAAAAACCAGGGGAGAGCAGTGATAAAATTTTAGAGAAATCGTTCTGCCAACACCGAGGTCAAGTCATTCTGCCAACATCAAGGGAATAAGTTTTGGAAGAGATGCTGCAAGAGTCAGAGCAGATATTCCCCTGCAGCTCATGGAGCAGCCCATGATGAGGCAGGCTGTTCACCTGCCACCCATGGAGGTCCATGGTGGAGCAGATACCCATCTGCAGCCCAAAGACAATCACCCACTGGAGCAGATGTGTGTGTCCAAAGGAACGGTGCTCCCATGGAGATCTCACACCAGAGCAGGTTTTCATACAGGACCTGGGAGCCCAGCGAGGACCCACACTGGAACAGCCTGTTCCTGAAGGACTCTACCCCATGGAAAGAACCCATGTTAGCATGCTTTATGAAGAACAACATCCTGTGGGAAGGCTTAAGGCTGGCAAAGTTTGTGGAGAACTGTCTCCCATGGGTGGGATGCGATTTTGGAGCAGGGAAAGGATGTGAAGAGGAAGAAGCAGCAAAAAAAAAAAAAAAAAAAAAAAAGTGTGATTTGATCATAACTCCCATTCTCAGTCATTGCCAAAGTGCTCAGGGAGGAGGGAAGAGGTAGATGAGTCAGGACCGAAGATGATACTGGTAAGACGGGGGTGGCAGGAATTTGGGTTTTGTTTTGTTCTTATTTTTCACTGTCTAAAATAAAATCATGCTGATTCTATCTTAGCTACTTTACCCCACAGGTTCATATATATATATATATATATATATATATATATATATATACATATATATATATACTTAGATGAGTTGTCATTGGACAAAGTATGACTGTGCACATGCAAATACTCACAGCACACTTTGCAAAGAGCAAAGGTGTAAGAACACATGAGAAATATACCTCATGGTTTGTGATTTCATGTGCTGAACCAGATCTTCACCTTCTTTACTCAGTTCATAAAAGACTCTGTGGAAATCTTTGGTCTTCTCTGACTCACTGCTCAGATACACCTGCCTTAATCACACCAATGGTTCATGACCAATTGAAAGGCCAAACTGCATGACAACTCAATCTACTTTTCACAGCTATTTTAACATGTTGGCAAGTATATTATTCTATCTTCAGTAGATGGATGAGAAATAACAAAAATGTCTCCAGCTTTCTACAGAAAAGAGTAACAAGAATACATAAGTGTCACAATAATGCATTCAAGCTTTTTTTAATGGAGTAGACTATACAACTGCAGTACTGTAAGACTAAAAATTATGTGAAGGAATTAGAAACAAATAGGTGTTAAAAATAGGTATCACAGCTTATACTTCAGTGAGAAACAGAAGAGGATTTCAGGCTGCAACTGTGGAAACTAACTGTAGGTTAAAAGATGCAACTGATGCAATCCATTGTGGGGATTGAATTGTGAGGTTTAAATTCTGTGTCATGACAGAGACTTACTGCAAGCCCATAGTGTTCGGCTCAGGAGAGCCATAGGGGCCACTATTCCCATGAAAATAATTTCTAGGTCACAACTATTGTGCAGAAACAATATCTGGATATTCTGTTTAAAGTTCTATTGTAGCAATTCTGTTGAAAGACTAAGTATATTAGCCTGATGGCATACATTTTATGTAGCACCATTTTGAACGTCAGCTGAATTTTGGGTTCGCATGGCCAGGTTTTGGTAGTGGGAAGGTTACAAGGTGACTTCTGTGAGAAGCTTGACAGAAGGCTCTGGAATGGACATACCATTGGCAAAGACTGAGCCAACCAGAAATGTTGGCAACTCTTCTGTAATAACATATTTAAGAAGGAAAAAAAAAAAAGAAAAAAAGGTTGTTGTGCAGTTGTAATTTCATACAGAGTAGATACAATTGGAGTGGGAATATGTAAGAGGAGCAGCCCTGCAGATACTTTGGTCAGTGGAGAAGGAGGGGGAAGAGATGCTCCATGGGCCACAGCAGACCATGGTGAAGCAGCTGTGCCCCTGCAGCCCATGGAGATTCACAGGGAAGCAGAGATCCACCTGTAGCCCTTGGTGGAGACCCATGCCAGAGCAGATGGATGCTGAGAGTGGGCTGCAAACCTGGGGGATGTTGAGGAGGTTCCAGGCAGGGACCTGCAGACCTATGGAGAGAGAAGTTCACACTGCAGCAGGTTTCCTGATAGGACTTGTGATCAAATAAGGAACCCACACTGGAGCAGCCTGTCCTTGAAGGACTGCAGCTCTGGAAGAGTGACCACATTGCAGAAGTTTGGGAAGAGCTGTTGCCTATGGGATGGACTTAAGTTGAAGAAGTCCATGGAGGACTGTCTCTGCTGGTAGGCACCCCATGCTAGAGCAGGAGAAGACACTTCTCCATGGGCAGCAGCAGGAACAACCTGTGACAAGCCAACCATAGCTCCCATTTCTCACCTCCCTGTGCCACTGGGGGAGGAGGTAAAGCTTGGGAAGGAGGGAAGGGTGAGAGGAAGGCGTTTTTAAGATTTATTTTATTTCTCGTTCTCCTGCTTTGATTTTGTTAGCAATAAATTCAATTAATAGCCCCAATTCAAGTCTGTATTGCCTGTGATGGTTTTTGGTGAGTGATCTCTCATGGTATTATCTCACCCCATGAACCTTTTGTTACATTTTCCCTCCTGTGTCCAGTTGCAAAGGGGAGAAATAGAGTGACTTCAGTAGGTAGCTGACATCCACCCTGAGTCAACCCACTACACTAATCTAAAACATTTGGAACTGGATATGAAATTAAAAGTTCTTACATGTTTGAGAACACAGCAGTTCTGACAGATGTAGAGTTGTTCACTATTTATCAGAGTTCTGAGTGAATGTAACACAGAATCAGCAGCACCTATAATTTACATTATCTGCAGTGTGATATTGCACTTCATTGTAAATTCTTCATTGTTGCCTGTGATTTTATTGCAGTTCTAATGTTGCCTTTTGTGTTTTGTTCAATAGTTGTGGTAAGGCTCTATCTCTAAAAGAACATCATAGTCTTGAAGCAGATTCAGAAAATCCCCAAAAAACAAACCAATAAACAAACTCAAAAAAGTTGCTTGCTTCACTTTGTCCTATTCCCTGATTGATTTAAATTTCAATGGACTCATAACATCTCAGAGTGGACAAGCACTACAACTGCTGCAGCAAAGTGGAATGCTACAACCATATCAGTAAGGTGGCATAGATTTACAAAGGTAAAGATTTAGCTCACTTTTCTGTCACTGCAAGATTAGAACAGACATTAACTTAATGGAAGCTCCTGCATTCCTCAGAAATGCTTGGAGGCACCTCATCATGGACTGCTGGTGTTAATCATTTTGTCAATCCATGATGCTTTACAATGTATCAGTCCTAGTATGTCTAGCTGTTTTGTGCATTGTCACTAGAAAGATTATTTCAGAATGAAGAATCTGACAGCATGTGTTCCATCACCATCAAAAATGAAATTTATTATTTTTACTTCCACACAAGAACCTGGGAGTTCTCATGTTGCATTGTCATCCTTATTTCTCTTACCTACTTACTACCACTGAGGCAGACAAAAACAGCTAGAGAAAGTATAGGAGGGAAAAGATAGAAAACAAGGAGTCACAAATGCTGTCAATACTTGAAAAAACTTAGTTATCTTAAAAGGCAGGCACACTGAATTTAAAAAAAAACCCAAACTTTCATCTTTACTTTTAGAATTAAAATTTGGATTCACATTTCCTTAGTCTCTGATGGTTATAGCTTCTGAGTCATAGAATCATGGACTTGGTCATCCACATGAGTGCCTTCCAACTCAGGAATATTCTAACTCCTGACCCTGTGCCAGACAGCCCAAGTGTCACAATGCACTTGAGTCTTGTCCAAACGCTTCTTGAACTCAGACAGGCTGGTGCTGTGACCACTTCCATGGGGAGCTTGTTCCAGTGCTTAACCACCTTCTAGGTGAAAAATCTTTTCCTGCTATCCAGCCTAAACCTCCCCTGACTCAGCTTCATGCCATTTTTGAGCCCTGTCACTCATCACCAGGGAGAAGAGATGTGTACCTGACCTTCCTCTTCTCCTCATGAGGAAGTCGTAGACTTTGGTGAGGTCTCCCCTCAGTCTCCTCCAGGCTGAGCAGACCAAGTGACCTCAGCTGCTCCTCATACAGCTTCCCCTCCAGAACATTCATCTTCCTTGTGTGTCTCCTTTGGGTGCTCTCCAAGAGTTTAATGTATTTCTCATATTGTGGTGCCTAAAACTGCACACAATATTCCAGCTGAGGTTTCCCCAATGCAGAGCAGAGTGGGATAATCACCTCCTTTGCCCAGCAGGTGATACTGTGCTTAATGCACCCCAGCCTCTAGACTTTTGAAAGCAGAGGAAAATAAAGGAGAACAAAATGCAACTGGTGTAAAGACTGTTGCCTTTTCCCCTTTCTTTCTTTGTGTACCATTTCAGAAGTAAAAGGGAGGCAGGGAGCAGATGTATTTCAATTTTACCTGCAAAGACAGATGTTTCAGTACTTAGCACTCTAGCCTCTGAAAATAATGCACATGAGAGGAGCAGCAAAGAAAAGAGAGGGACATCTAAACCAGAACATTCATGAGAACACATAATGAATAAGAGTATAATTGCTATTTTTGTCTCTATAAAAGTAAGTATCTCAGACTTATAGCATTTTCTACCTCTTGCCCTGCGCTTCTAGCACCTAGAGGCTGCCATTAACACCAGGTTATTAGAAGAAGAGCTGTGAGAAGTCTTGGTAAAAGGAAAAAAAGTGAGTTGTTAAGGGAGACAAAGAAAGCAGAGATAATACAAAGTGAAACAGGAGATTATAGTGTGTCACAGCATGTGTTGCAATTGACACAACCACAATACACAGAGTATTACCATACAATCTCAGAAAGCTCCACCCCATACAAAATAACACCAAACCACTCCAGAAGGCTTCAAGCATTGACCCTCCTTCTTCTTCTCCTTCTTTTTCAGCCCAACCTTTTGTAGCCCTGATTGCTCATGCATTGCACCTGTGTGCCCTCTGTTCCCTTTCATGATAGGTCAGTGCACCTGGGCACTCCATGTCTCATTACCTTCAATGCTGCTCACCTGCTTTTCACAGCTGTAGCCCATTAGGGATGAGGCTCAGCACAATTACCACAAATTGTGTAGCTACAGTTGGGCTTGCAGCTAAAAGAATGCTCTGCCACCACTGACTGCTTGAAGCTGCAGCTTCATTCTGACTTTCAAGATGCAGCAGCCTTAAGGAACTAGAGGAATTTGTGAGGACTGCATTCATGAAGTTATAGTGTAAGGTGAAAAGATGGTGAAGCTGGAACAGGAACTGGGAAAGGGAAGGAATAATACAGAGGGAACAAGTTCTAAGTCTCAAAATAACATGCTTTGTCATTACTTAGAGAGTGGCACTGCATTCAGGTGGGAAAGAAGCAAGGAAAACTATGGAAACCAAGTGTAAAAAAGTGTAACAGCAATCAGTTTCTAGAAAGACTATGACTAGGTTCCTGTCTTTACAACAATAATTTAAAATCCTTATTAACAGGTCATAATTTCCATTAAAGAATATTTTTCTTTAAAAATGAAAAGAGATTTTTCTATTTCCTGCTCACCTATTTGCCCTGTCCCACACACCTGAGAAAAGGTACTTTAATAGGAAGCTAAGAATTGACATGCCCTAAGCATGTGTACTTGAAAAGGAGTTATTGCAGTAACCTTTGAAGGTACTGGTTACTCAAGGTGGTAGTTGTCCCATTGTGTCTCCTTCATGGCTGGAAACAGCTATCACTTGCAGGAGCAGGACCATGAGTTCCAGAGTTGACAATGAGCTTAGGAGGGAGGGAGAGAGGATGATATGGCAATATGGACAGTCAAACCCTACTTTTGCCCTACCATGAATCCCAGCAATGCTGTACTGTCATGAATAATAAATACTCCATCTGAGTCAAGATTAAATGCAGAGGTTTGTCCCTGTCAGGCAAGAGAAAGGTACTGAGACAAAACGTAGTCTAGGAAAGCAGAAAATCTTTATCTACTTGGACAAACTGTGTGTCCAGCATACTCATGTTAAAGATAAGTTTTACATTTAAAATAAGTAGTCTGTGACTAAAATGAAAGTCTAGGAAGATTACAAAGGGGTTTGAAAACTGTGACTTGTGCCAAATGTCTCTTAGGATAAATAACTATTTTGGTAATTTCTTTAAGTGGAGCATTTCAATGTCAGTGTGTTCCCTTTCAAAACAGAATGGAACATTTTGATTGCTCAATTTGAAATTATTTCTTCTGTGGAATGTCCTTCGCATTATGTAAAAGAGCAGAATTAGGTGTAATTGATCATCTTCTACCTAAATGCATTCTTTTTTATTAGCAATAATTACTTAACGTACATCTGTGAAAGTCCAGTAAAATTTTGGATACTTTTGAAATTTCACAGAGGGGAAAAAACTGTGAACCCACTGAGTTTTATAAAAACAGGAAAACTGTTTTCTGTTTGTTTCAAATCTATTAAAAAAATACTGTGATAATAATCCAGAGCCATTATTTACAGCCCTTATATATTCCAGTTTTCAAGGAACACCATGGAGTCTAGTCAGTTCTCCAAGCTTTTGGTCTGAGAGCAAGAAAGATCAGTTTCCAAGAGCTACCCAGAAAAATAAAAACACTAAAATAAAAACACATCCTCGGGGAGCAAGAGTTCTGGCACAAAAACTATCCTGGGGCAATCAACTGCATAAATGTAGCTAAGTATGTACCATCTGTGAAGGAATTTGTCCAGTGAAATCAGCAGCAGTTCTCTTACAAAACACGCAATTGCTTCGGGATGTGATTCCATGCAGGTAAATTCAGGATATCTAAAGCTGTTGCCAGCCTGTTATCTTGAAATGTCTGAAATGATGACTGCATTTTGTGTGGCAGGGTTTACTGCAGAAGCCATAACGCAGAGAAGCTTCTCGATGTTTATTCCGGCGTTCGAGTGACTTGTTTAGCCCTGAACAGATGGTCATTCAACCACAGCATACATCAGCTGACACCTTTATTGCCCTAATAAGGATGGGGAAGAATCACTAACAGGTTTCTATCTTGTTAGCACAGTGGGATGTGCAGGCTACAGCGTAACACTGCTAAGTGCCAGAGGTATCAAACTAGATGGATCCACCAGGAGTGCGGCAAACTGATCTGCCTTGTTGTGTTGTCAGAGCCCTGGTCTTCTTTGCATTGGTGCTGGGTAAAAAAGGCTTTTGTTTCTTTCCTAGCAGGCTTACTGATCTGCAGCATTTCTTGATTTTTTTTTTGCTTTTACAGGGTTATATAATATATGTAGCCCAACCAGGGGCCACATAAGTTGTGGGAAAGAGTATTCACTGCTTGAATGGGATTTGTTCTTTGAATTACACTGAAAACAAGGATTGTGAGACTTGTGGAATGAGTACAGGTGTCATTCCAATGGGAACTGCCAGGCCCTTTGGAGAAGGGAACAATAGTGCTTTGTGTCACAGTGTGGGAGTGTACCATGGGGTTCTAGGCTGTAGCTGTAATTGGGGGAAAGGGAGAAAGGTGCACCCCCAGAACCAAGAGCGAGACCTCAGGAGGGGTCTGCACCTGCTGTGGGCATCCCACTGCTCCTGGGGCACACAACACCAGAAAGGAAGGTCAGGGTTTGTAGTAGAGCCCTTTACACTCTGCCATTTGTAACGCCATCTACATGGTGTATTTCTTGGATCCAGAACAAAATTTGGGGCATCATGGTCACCTTTTCAGAATGCATTAAATGTTGCAGTGCTTAGAACTGCTACAGCTGGCCCAAAGAAACAAAATGCTGAAATATCTGTGTGAGGATGCTTGTTCACCATTTTCACTTCTTTTGCTTGAAAAAATTGTCTTTTATTGGTTTGCATTACCTGTTTGTGCAAAAGAAGACCTTTTCCAGTAGCAATGACTGATGCACATCAGACTTCCAAAACTAATAAAATTATTTGGCTTAATACATTTAATGGTCTTGTCATCTTAAATAAACAATAGCAACAGGTTTTAGAAGAAAATGCAAGCAAATTTATCCATGTCATCTCTACAAAAGATCTGACCAGAGCTACATACACACTTTGCATCATGCTTGCTTTCTGTCCAAAGACATCCATCAATTCTCATGACCATTTTCACATACTGCATTTCTAGCATCCATGTTTGTAGAAATGATGCAGCAAATATAAAGGAATATGTAAGTTCTGGCAATGTATATGTCTGAAACTCTCTAAAAATTTATTTTTATTATTATTCACTGTAATTAAGTCCATTCAAAAGTAATTGGGTCAGACAAATGCTGTATGCAGTAGTTAACAGCTCAGCTAAAAAGCAGGTATAGTACAGCCTGTGGTGCTGTTTGCTTTCTTCTGTCATCTGGAAAATGTCTCAGCTCTGAAGGTACACCACTGAAGATATCTTTTGTCTGACACATCTGTCAAAATACAATTTGATTCAATTTGGTTATTATTTTCCTTTTTACTCTTATTAAGCAATAATCAAAATATAAGGAAAACAAATTATGGTAACTGTAAAAGTAGGATTTCCCTCACAGGTAAAATCTGCCCCAGAGGAATTCCAAGCACTGAAAATATGTTAAGATTGCTCTATTTATCAAAGGGGGGTATTCAGTGCTTTTAATAATAAAACTGTATTTCAGAAATAGTCATATAACTTATATATGAGGAACACCATCATTATCACCAGCAGTGACAATACAGTAGATTCTCCTAAAAAAAAAATCTCCTAAAAAGGTGAGCATTTATCAAATCCATATAACTTGAACTTCAATCAAAAGTAGTCCTTCAATCTCTCATTGCTGCTGCCACAGGGATGGTCTGGTGCCGGGGTAGTAAGGCACAGACAGCAGCACACTTCAATTTGTGCACCAGTTTAGGGGATGCTAATCTGATGCTGGCATCTCCTTGCATTTTGATAGCACTCTTTGAGTGATGTGACCCTAGGAAGCTTTCTGCATGTGTAAGATACTGAAAAGGCAGAGTATTCAAAAATTTAGTAACAGTAGTGATATTTTCGAATTATTATTGCTGAAAAAAATCAGAAATTGAATTAACAGATTTCAGTTCCAATATATTGTGCTACATCTTCATGACTGCCCCTTCTTAAAAAGAAAAAATTGTACTTTCATCCATTTATTTGATTTTACTGAAGTACATCCCACATTTATGAGTTGCAAACAGCTATGCTTTTAATTCCTTCAACTGCTAGTAAAATGACACTTCTGGGGATTACTGACATCAGTACTTGATTTTCCATAAAAATACACAGGGTTTTTATTTTTGCAGTGTTACTCAAAAGAGAAAAGCTCTTCTCCAAGCCCTGCTAGCCCTATATGCAGTGAAATTCTTCTGCATGCATATAGACATGCACATTTTCATTAATATAATTTATTGAAAAAATATATATTTTAAACAAAGAAGATCCTCTGATAAAAATATATTTTTGTAGTTATTCCCATCAAAGTAGCATGCACACTGTTATGAAATATATTGTCTTTGCAGAATACATGCATGGGGCTGATGTGCTGGACACAGTTTCTACAGGAGATCTGTGTCTTTATGAAAAATGAGTTTTAGGGCATCTGAGATGAGCTGAGAAACTATGTTTAGATAACTGAATCTGATCCCTAGTTGGTTTGCTAAGTGACTTCAATGTCACTGATAATATTTGGATTTCCAGGTCACAAATTTTTTTCGAAACACCAGCAAGCAATTAACAGTTGACAGAAATTTATTCAAGTGTCCAGTAAGAGTCAAACCTCCAAAAATCTTCACAAGATTGAGGACACTGCACAGGCCTTATGGGAGGTCTGAGCAAGGGAGAGGACGAAGATAATAAAGCCTGTCTCTTCCTTCTACCATTTGCCATTTTGATAAATATCTCTTGGAGCTGCTGTTAGGTGTCAGGCAAAGCATCTGAAGTGGGCAAAAAGTAATACATCATATAAATAAAAATGAAACTCTCAGCATCTGACAAAAAATGCCTGCAGTGCAATACTTTCCAGTCATAACTGATTCTCTTAGTAGAGAAAGGAAACATACTGAAAGACTTTTAGCCCTTCACCTTGCCACAGAAAATAAAAATGGCTTCATTCAAGACAGAAAAACACTGGCATATGAAATATAAATTTTCTCTCAAAAAAGTATAATTTTTAATGCAGAAGAAAGGCAGGAAGCAGCTGTAAGATTGTTTAGTATTCCAAACTGACTTGCCCACTTCAGAATGTCTGTTCTAAGTGAATATTTAGTAGTGCAGCTGGCATTGTTACTGATTGAAGAACTCCACTTATCACATTGAGCATCTTACTATCCTGGAAAAAATCTCTCACAGCTTCCTACTCAATTTATCCATCATCTGAGCTCAAATTTCTTATTTGTTTACTTTTTATTCCTCTTTTGGGTTTTTTCTTTTATTTTCCTTTCCTCCCTTGATCTCCTCCAATCCTTTTTCTTCCCCCCTCTAATTTTCTTCTTCCTCTGCTTTAATTTCTCCCTCCAGGACCCTCTCACCCTTCCCTTTTCTCTTCCTTCCCTTGAATTTTAACTGGTCTGAATATTTACCTTCCAAATAACAAAAGAAGAATAAAAAAAAACCAGCTATGGAAAACAGACAATTAAATTATAACCATTAATTTATAGAAAACCTTCTAATAAGAGAAGCCATATGCAATGGTTTAGGGGCTGAGATGTAATTATTGTGTGCAAACAACCTCATCATTAGATCAAACTCTGAAGTTGTGGCTACTGCAACATGGACTTCAATGAAATGTGGTAATTTTCATGCATTTGAAAATTAGGTATTTTGCTTAGCACTGAGGTGATGATGGTGATGGAAGCAGGAGAACAGGATATTTAAATCTAGAAGAGGTAGCAAAGCCTGAATTTTCAGAATATTAAATAACTTTCTCCAAAAGGTTACATTGCAAAGGGCATAAGAGGAAAATATTTGTTAAATCTGTATCAGAATGGGTTTTTACATGCTCAGTTAGTTGTGCATCATACTCTACTTGTTCTGCTGTGTTTACATGCCCAAGAGTTCCAGAATGCTGCTCTCTTTTTAGCCCAAATCACTCTGGAAATATCATTTGTATTTACACTGAGTCATAAAAATAAGCAACTAAATAAAACTACCAGGAACAGCCCTATCAGCAGATACATGTTCTGTAAAGGTAAAATATGTGTACAGTACAACATTCTGCACTTTAACCCTTTAATTTCAGATACAGATGATCTCAATTTAAATAGTTTTTGTACATCAATATTCCTGTCTCTTCACCAGATTCACTAATAAGTTTTGTTATTAGAAACAGCATGTATTGAATCCTTCATGAAGCAGAGACCCATATTTAACAATAATCTCCATCGTAAACACATATGGCACACTCTAGAAATAGAAAAAAAAAGTAAATTTGTCATGCTGATTCCCTTTTCCTTTATTTTTGTCCTTTTATTTTGTTAAACAGAGTGTGCTTAGTTAGCTGTACCCTCACCCCTCTTGCTTTATTGTGGAAGTCTCCATAGCATGCTATGCCTTAAGCCATTTTTCTTTTAACTTAAGTGTGGAAATAATAAAAGGACCAAAAAAGCAGCATATTGCTGAACTCTCATTGCTGCTGAAAATAATCCAGAGGCAACTTAAAGACAAGTATTTGGCAACTCAGCAAAAATACCTCCTTTTTTGCATGATAATATATTATTTTTGTACAGTACATTTTACTTCGATATTATTATTTCATAAGTTGCAATAATATATTAAACAGGTAAATATAGGAAAAATGCAACTTTAATGTATCCAAACCCCATCTATAAACATTAGCTAGGATATTGTATTTGAATGTCAAACAAGCAAATATTACTTTCAAAAATGAGGGGTAGCAAAAGCAGAATTTTCCCCAGAGAAATCAGCAAAAATACAGACGTATCATCACCTACACTTCAGATGCAATTGCTGAAAACCCAGATCCTTTACGAGGGACTTGAGGTACTTGCTGTGTCCAGCTTCTTGGACAGTATTGCATTTTGTTCTGTATAATAGTGCAGTAACAGGCCCAATAAAGCTTTGATTTTAGGAGTGTTTCTGGCAGCTACCTTTCAAATGCTCTTAATTATTATTAAACCTTCTCAATCTTAATGTAGAAAAGATGCATTTTTCAACAGTCTACCCATCTTCTCAGATAATAGTCTTCTTTTGTGAAGTGGAAACATGGAACATAAAAAAGCAAGATCAATTGCTATTTTGGTGTGAATTACTTTAAGTAGATCCTACTTTTCCTAACTCTGCGGGCTTTACTTTCATTTCTACAGAAACAATTTCATTTTATCGGTAGCTGTTTAATCAATGTAAATTCCAAATTTAAAGGATGGTTAGAATCTACTAAATAATCAGAAAGGAAATTAAAAAAAAAAATAGCCTTCATGGGTACCTTTCTGTTTGTTTACTTTTTCTGTTGCTTAATTTTGAAGGTGAGGAGGTGTGTCTTTTCTGGATGCTTCACTATATGAATCATCTTCATTACTGAATTAAATTTTGTACTGTGGTGTGAAAAATAGGATTTCCTTTCAGACAAAAGTAAAACATTGGTTACATCTGGGCTCTAAATTACACATCGATGCTTTTGAAAACAGAATTCTAATCTAAAATCCATTCATTGTGTGAGTAGATCTGTTCTTTAATTGCTATAACAATACCAAATGCTGCACTTGCTTAGAGGCAGAAGATTCCATGGACGAAAGTGTATTTTGCTTCAGGGTGAGACTGGAATGTAAACAATTTAAACTCCTTATTTTCTTGTATTTCTGTTTTCTCTTCTTATGCTTTGTTTTCCATTTCTGCCAGGTTTGTCTGTGTACTTTCTGTAGTCATCTTGAAAAATCAACTGTGCAACTAAAGGAATTTTTTTTTCCACACTTAGGAGAAATGTTCATTGCATTTTGTGAAGTTATTTCACATAGTAGTTTGAATTTAGAGAGTAGAATAATAAAACACAGATTACTGTGTTTTGTTATTTACAAAGTTTGCTTTTCAGTAGCCAATGAACTCAATAAATCAGAACCCTTCCCCATAATCTCAGAACCCAGGCAGTATTGCTGGCACTGACAACCCACTAGGGGAGGAAATATTGCTGGTTGTTCTCCTGGGTGGTCAGCACCCACAGGCTGTGGGGACAATGACAGTAGCCTCACATGGCCAGTCCAGGGTGACCCTGGCTCAGGATGCTCAGCAGAGGTGACCCTGAGGATGCTCAGTGAACAGAAATGGCTGCAGCACAGGGAGGTGCTGGGTTGGCAGGATGGCTCCTGGACAAAGTGGCACTGGAGAAGATAACTCTGCCCAGGAAAACCAGTACCCTGTCTGTGTGCTCAGGCAAGGCAGTGACAGGAGGTGCTGAAAGCTACTGGAGCATGTTTTGGTCTGCATGGCAGAAGACAAAGCTTCCCTGGGGACAGAAATCCAGACTAGCCTGAGCACGCTGCAGCACAGCTGTCCATCAGCAGCAGTGTGCACTGGGGGGAGGGCAGAATATAACTTTCAATGCACCAGTACACACCAGGGACACTGAAATACCTGCTGCTCCAGCAACTGGAAATCTTGACCATTTAACCCATTGTGGGGGTCAGAAGTGAACTCTCAGCAGCATTTTTTCACTCAGAACATTTCTTTCCCTCCAGAGCAATAAAAGCAGGAGTAAGACATCCCGAAGGGGCTGTGGATGTGGAAGGAGCAGCATAAATTCAGCCCACATTCTTCCAGAGACCAGGCCATAATTCTGACTGGCTCATACATCTTCTTTTGTTTGTTGGGTTTTATTCTCCAGCAGCTCTGTGGTGACAGTTCAATTCCACCAGGAAGATCAAGGGACACTCAGTGTCACTGCACAGGAACATGATTCACGGGAGCCCAACCGTATTTTGGATTGCTGCCTGTCCTCACCTGGTGCCTGCAAAATCTCTCAGTCATTTCTCACTGGCACAGCCTTCTGCTGCTGCATGCCATCAGTCCCAGCTCCAGAGAAAGGAGCAGAGCTAGAACACAAGAGCCTGTACCAGCCTGGGCCTGGAGGTGTGAATGATCCCCCTAAATTTTGGCACCCTGTGAGAGCAGGGCAATAGGGAGAGGTACGGGCAGGGTGAGCAGTGTTAGAGTAGGGTGCAGGCTTTGCTGACAGGGCTGCTTCAGTGTGGGGTTTGGAGCAAAGAGAGGAAAAAAAGGCCAAAAAAGGGATATGACATCCTGGAAGATGCCCAGAGAAGCTGCCAATACTCTATCCCTGGCAGTGCTCAGATGGGGTTGGATGGAGCTTTGAGCTTCCTGGTCTGATGGAGGGTGTCCCTGCCCATGGCAGAGAGGTTGAAACTAGTGATCTTTAAGGTCCCTTCCAACCCAAACCATGATTCTGTGATTCTAAAGAGGAATAAAGTAGCTTGTACTGAAATGTCTGTCTGCTGTGGGTGGACTGCTGTAGCTACTTATGGTTACTGACATACATCTGCATAAGTGTATATTTGAAGTCATGTGCTAATGAAAGGGAACAATAAGCAACCCGATTGCCTTCAGATCCTTTGACTGGTGGCTGCCCACACTGAATAGAATGTGCTAAAATTGTAAACTAAACCCTTTGATACATAGAAAAATTCACTTTTATACTGAAACTTATTTTTCTAGATTAATTTCTTTCATAATAGCATTTTCTTTAGAAAAAAGTCCACGAGTCTTGTATTTGCAGGGTTCCCAGATGAAGGAAGGAATGATGAATCTGACTCCATGTTCTTAGAAGGCTCATTTATTATTTTATGATACTATATTATATTAATGAATACTATACTAAACTATACTAGAGAATACAGAAAGCATGCTAACAGAAGTCTAGAAACCTACTAATGAAAACTCGTGACTCCTTCCAGACTCCTGACACAGCTTGGCCCTGATTGGCCATTGAGTCAAAACAATTCCCATGTAACCAATTAAAGATTGTTTATCCAACCACCTGTTGGATAAACAATCTCCAAACACATTCCAAAGCAGCAAAGCACAGGAGAAGCAAATGAGATAATATTGGTTTCCTTTTTTTTCTGAGGTTTCTCAGCTTCCCAGGAGAAGAATCCTGGGCAAGGGGATTTTTCCAGAAAATATGATGGCCACACATGAGCAAATAGCAGTTTTCCAATTAAATGACAGGTTAAAAATAACTTGTCCTCTGTTACATTAGTACAGTGAAAACTGAAGAAAAGTAGAAGTCGAGATTTTATAATTTTAAAATATGAGTTTATGTTTTAAATATATAAGTGCTATGTAAGAAAAAAATAAGTCACAGTTTTCCTCACTTAAAAGATTTGTAAAAATTTTTACAAATTTTAAGAAAACAAAAGTTCTGTTGAAAATTCTAGTCTCTCCTAATTGCCAGGAAAAAAAAATCAGTTTCTAATAATTTCTACAATCTAACAGTACTCTTTTAGGCCTAGTTCTGTAACAGATGACTGTCAGAGACAGACAGCTGAGATAAGTGGACTCTAATTGGGAAAGATAGGCACCTCCAAAGGCAATTACAACATCCTAAAACTGACCTCTAAATTTGAACTAAATTTGATGAGTGTGACCGTGATCACAAGGGTCTCTGGATGAGGGAAGAGACAAGAAAGTTGACTCCATGTTCAGAAGACTTGATTTATTATTTTATGATATATATTATATTAAAAACTATACTAAAAGAATAGAAGAAAGGATTTCATCAGAAGGCTGGCTAAGAATAGAAAAGGAAAATGAATAACAAAGGTTTGTCTCTGACCGAGACAGTCTGGACAGCTGGACTGTGATTGGCCATTAATTAGAAACAACCACTTTAGACCAATCACAGATCCACCAGTTGCATTCCACAGCAGCAGATAATCATTGTTTACATTTTGTTCCTGAGGCCTCTCAGTTTCTCAGGAGGAAAAATCCTAAGGAAAGGATTTTTCATAAAGTATCATAGCTACAGACGAGTCATTCTTAAAGTGCTTCCTTTGACTATAAATAAAAGCATGGGCAAATAACTTGGGTTTAGAAACCTGAGACATTTCAAATGAGAAAAATTAATCAGGTCCTTAAACTGATAAGTGAAGTTTAGATTCTTAAAAAGAGAAAAATAGTTATAATCTTAAGTGAGACAGCTAGTAAAATGCTTTTGTGTAGCCTTGGAGTAGGTTAACTTTGACCTAAGAAATTTTTATCTGCTTACATTCTACTAAAAATTAAAGTATGTCATCTAAATCTCCTAGGGAAAAAAAAAAAATACTTACTTTGAGCTGAAAAAAAATTGTAGACTTCACACATACACAGACAGTCAGATGTATATCTTAATTTCCAATGTTGCTTCCTCAATAGCCGGGGAGGAAAGGATTTTGTTTGCACAAAAAGTCAAGTCTTTAGATCTGCTGTGCTTGCTTTGTACAGATTATCACTGTAAACAACCAGTAGAGAATATTTGCTGTGCAAAATCCTGAACTGGTGTACAGATACCAAATACTCTTAAACCTCAAAGATAGTGCAATGAAATATCAAAGAAAAGTTATTTTAAATCCCCATATTTTCAGATACTAGATCAATAACCAGCTGCAGGAGCAGAGCAGGATCAACAATATTGTTTAATTTTAATTTAGATTAGGAATCTGCAACCTCTGTGATCCTGATCTGATACCTAGATTTGGAAACCATAGTAGGTACCTATCATTCATCTTTCTGTCCCACATTTACCATCCTGAAATTGTGAACTAAATAGAATTAATCAGAAAATTAGGAAAGAAAAATTGTACTGGGCCAATATGGTTATGCTATGTTCTGTTCTGTTTATTGAAATACCATCTTCTTTATGATATTATTCTGAAATTTAAAATCAGTACTTACCATTAAAACAACCAAAACAACTAAAGTATAATGTTTGATTTCAAAGTGTTTTATGTAAATCTTCCCATTGTACAAATGTCCATCTATTTTTAACCTTATTGGCTTTAATTAAATTCCAAATCAAGATTATCCATTACAGTTTACCTAAAGACTTATGCTGATTTCTTAGCATTCTGTTTGCTTGCGTGCTTCTTGCTGGGGGAGGGGTATGTTGTTTTGGCTTGGTTTTATCTGTTGCTATTTCATTTTTTTTATTTCAGTGATTTTCATTCAGGTGAAAAATAGCAAAAAAAAAGAATTCAAGAATATTTTTTTTTCAATATGGCCAGTAGTCTCTTGCAAAAGATACTCTACAAAAGCAATTATTGAGACAATTTTGATTTCATTGTATTTTAACATAATTTTTTTCTAAAATTGTTATTCTCTTGCTTAGTCTATTGGCACAAGTGTTTCTTTTTGGTTATTGTTTCCGACTTTATTTTTTCTTTCGAGAAAATTTTCCACTTAAAGTTATAATTTACCTTTCCACTCATAAGGTTCAACTCCTAACCTACAGCCAAGTTCTGTTATTGAAACATTTACCTGGATATGTTAATTACAGGAATGTATCCCTGTCCTGACTTCATTTGAGACAGTTCCTTTTCTTATGAGTAGCTGGTACAGTGGTGTGTTTTGGATTTAGGATGAGAATGTTGATAGCACGCTGATATTGGGGTTGTTGTTGAGCAGTGGTCAAGGAACTCGTCCGCTTCCCATAGTGACCTACCAGCAAGGAATCTGGAAGGCACAGGCATTTGAGAGGAGACACAGCTGCAACAGCTGACCCAAACTGGCCAAAGGGATAATTCCATACCATATGGCATCATGCTCAATTGTGGATAAAGCTGACTGGGTGTTGGCCATTGGGTGCTGAGGTGATGCAATGCATATTGCTTGTTCTGTGTTTTCAAATTCTACTATCACTGCTATTGTTGGTTTTGTTGTTGTTACTACTACTACTAATAATAATAATGCTTCTATTGTTGCTGGTTTTGTTATATTATTATTTTCCCTTCTTTTTCTGCCTGATTTAACTGCCTTTATGTCAAGATGGGGATTTTAGGGGGTTTTTCCTGATATTTTCCCCCATTCCACTGTGAGTGGGGCATGAGGGAGCAGCTGTGTGCTTTGCTGCCTGCTGGATTAACCTAGCTAGGGGAGGGTTAAGCAGTGGGGGAAAATAGATTGGGAATTGGTTGAAGCCTCAGAGCTTTTTGGTGATATTTTGGTGATATTTCAGGTGTTCTCTCAGGTGCTTGACAGAATTGAATCTATGCTTTTGTACTTCTTCTGTGTACTGTATTTGAAGGAAGACTTGCAGGAGCATGACGAGGAATTCTCACAAAGAAGCAAAATTAATATATGGAGTTTCAGATGGACAGCTCTCATTTCAGAGACTATCTCTTTTCTCCTGACCAATTTATTAGACAACATTAATGCTCTGACACCCTGTGTTCATTGTTGCTGGTTCTTCCTGCAGCATTATGGGACTAGAAGTACTTATTTCATTCCAGAAGTAGCTGCAGAGCTAAAAGGAAAAAAACAAACAACAAAACCAACAAGAAACAAATTCTCTCTATGTTGGGTCTATCAGAAGAGTTAGCTAGTATCAAAATTCCTGCAGATAACCACATTAGATCTATGCATACAGAATGAGTTATATGACTTACTGTATGTCTTAATCTGATTTTTAGCCCTGTAAGCCTCACCCGTTGACCCTTTTCTTTTGAAACTGAAGGCACCATCACTTCTCTAGCTGTAATTCATCTTCTCAGTGGGTAATTAGTTTTGCACTCACAAATGCATTGGGATTACATTGAGGGTATACACTGAGGGTCAAGTCCTGCTTGAAAAACTGAATTTCCTTTATGACACTCACTTAGCTGATCAAGGGAAACCATTTGATCTAATTTATTTTGGATTTCAGTAGAGCTTTTGATAATGTCTCTCAAAGTCTTTCTTATGGACAAAATGTTCAGCACATGGCTGAATAAACACATCATATGATGGATGAACAACTGTCTCACAGATCAGGACTGCAGTAAATTGTTGCATCAGGCTGCTGACCAGCTTCTACCAGGGTCCTGTAGGGTTCCATTTTAGGAAGCCCTAAAGTTCTCTTCAGTGTTCTCATAAATGACTGGGATGCAATTCTTGAAAGCATGCAAATGAAGCTTGCTTGACACAAATTGGGAGGAGGCGTAGACTCCTTTGAAAGCACTGAGACCCTGCAAAGAAATCTTGAAAAATCAAGGGCAGGGCAGCCGTGAGCAATATAAAGTTTACAAGAGCAAATGCTGGTTTCTGGTTCTATGACCATGGTTACGAGCACTCTGTCCTCATCCATTCCAATGTGCCTGTATTGATATAGGAGATAACTTGTTATTCCAGAGATAAATACCTTTTTAGTTATGTATATGTAAATATACTGGGTCTCAGTTGGTCCACAAGTCCTATAAATACTTTAGTACAGTTCTTTTAAATGTTTGGTGCAGATGCTGGCAGAAAAAAAATTCTAGTTTCCTTCTTAATAAACATCTCAGAGACTTGTTCTTTATCCTGTAAAATAAAATCAGAAAATAATATGCTATCCAAAAGCTGTCAGCTGTTTATCTACATAGTTTTCTAGTGTATTTTGAGTCATAAACTAAGAAAGTACCTATCCAGAATTTCTATGTGGGAAAACAGGGACAATATATGATATTTTTATATTAGGTCTACACCAGAAAGAATCCTTTTGCAACCAAGAGCAACAGAATGCATAAATATTCTAATTAGAGATCTAAGTTTAGGATAGCTATCTTGACAGTACAGATGTGTGACTGAGTCATTTTAAACTCTAAGTGTTCATTGCTGTTAAATCTATATACTCATTCCTTCTTTCATAACTAATCAAGTTGACATTTCACGTTTGAGACATGCAGATTTGAAGTCTGTCTGCTGATTCCTTTAAAAGTGTAATAGTTGTGTGATTAAACATTTCAGGGGGATAAAAAATGTTCATGCTCCATGCCATGTTATCAGAACCTAAAGAGTTATCACTTAAAAACCAGTACAAATACGGAGTTAAAATGCAGGGTTTTTTTTATATCTGCATACAGAATTGAAATAAATAGTAAAAATTAAAATCTTAAATTAAAGTTTCTTAGATAAGAAAGTAATTCAGTTATAATAAAAAGCCAGAATAGTTTTGTTTCATTCCCACTGAACTAGCATACACTATCATAATTAAATAAAATAGCACCTAGTTAAAGAGTTTGAGAGATCTTTTGTGTCAGATACAGTTTTGAATCTTGAAAATATCTGTATAATCTATTCATCCAGGGCATCATTATTTTTGCTCTTTTACATTTTAATAAAGAAAACATAGGAGATTCTGACTACTATAACAGTTGTTCCATCTAAAAAATGCAGTACTAGACATTTTTCAAGTCAAAAGTGGTCTTGTTAAAAGTTCCATGTCTTGGATATGAGCAGAAAAAAATTTAATATGACTGACTTACCTAAAAAATATGATGAGAAATTTTTTTGATTCATAGTTAAGAAACAGCACATTGATGCTTTTCCTTCTAGGCTTTGTTTTGAAATGGAATTAAAGGAATTAGTTCTTTAACTTGGTAATGGTTCACAGAGATGACTGTCCATCAAAGTACAGGTACAGTATCCGAATGCTGGTTCTGTTGCTATTAAATTCTAGCTCCAAATGAATTATTCTGATTTTAAGGTTATAAATTACATGTCTTTTCACAGGAGAATATCCAGGTACAGTAGGCATAAATGAATATAAATATCCCTCTTATTTTAAGAACTGTAAACATGCTTGAACTTCAACAAAAAATAAAAGTGTTGATATATAAAAGCTAAATTATTTTATATTAGAAAACTAACAAGACCACTCAGAAACCCCTGATTTTAATTTTGATAAATTACAATTTTTGATTATATTATGTTTTATCTATACTATATTAAATTTAGTTAAGACCTTCCTTCTGCTTTCCTTCATTCACCTATTGTTCAAACCACAAAGATGATGTGACTGGTGTAATTTTTTCAAACATCCTGTGTATGCAGCAGATAGAAAGTTTCAAATAACATACTAGGAAACTCCTGGTGTTCAACCTGATTTATATCTAGGTGCCCCAAGTAAAAAATTTTGTATGGCAGTAGATGAAACAGAAGATGGTGACGTGGTAAAATATGTCTGAACAGCTTTATGAACAGCCTGTAGCAGTGTAATTCTGTGATGCCAGCTTCATTCAGACCTACAGAGGGGTCAACTGAACCTTTAGTCTCATCTAAGGCTGCTGTATGTCCCTGTAAAATAGCTGAACATAAACATAAAGCTTCCTGTTACAGTTAGTGCTAACATGCACTTGAAACCTCTTGGAAAATAACACTAACCTCATTTTTCTATTTGTTATGAATAAATAGCCTGTTAGAAAACCTTAAAATATCCCCAAGTAAACATTTCGGCAAGGAAGATGAAATCATCAATATCACATTACTCCTGGAAAAGAAACCCTGTCATTAAAATTACCCTGCTGGTTGAGAACTGGCAATACTGGCAGCTGGATGGGACTCCTCCCAAAATTAAAACCCTCTGACTCAAAGGGGAAATACAAAGGTGAGCACAACAGCAAAGGAAGGGGAATTTACTAGGAAGGATGTATGGAACAGCTTTAATTGTTTATTATTCAAATTTTCCAAAATAGTATTACTTTATTTATTTTCTTTTCTGTAAAAATAAAATCTGAATTAAAAAATAATTTCTTGTTTTCACAGATAAGATTTTCATCATTTTTAAATTGCCAACTTGCTTTTTTTTTTTTTGTTTTGTGGGTTTTTTTTTTTTTTAATGTTGCAAATACACATCATATATTATATGGTCTGGGGCATGTTCTATCTACCTGGCTCATCATACCCTGTGCTGTATAGTCAACCAAGATACATAGTCACTGATCTCATACAGGAATATCTATCTGATACATACAGTCTTATATTCCATGCATTCTGCACCTAAATTGGGACCAAAATCTCATTCCACAGTATCCCCGACATTTGGAAGGAAGAAGTTCTGCAAAAACAGTCTTTCCAGGAGATTCATATTATCTACTGTCAGTTTTTAATTATACTTCTCTTACACACAAAGGACAGCTCCTCATTCCTCCCAACACATTCTCTTTTGCACACAACTCAGTCCTTAGACTTATATGTTCTAAAATTGAACACGGAATTATCAAAATAGTTAAGAAAATTAATTCCTAAGATGGATTTAGTCTTCCTTTTATTATATACAGCACTCATGTTGGTCTCATCTTCCTCTTTCACTAATGTCACCTAAGAACACCCTCATGTCATCCATTTCCACAAACAGCTGTTGTAGCCTGTGAGATAGCCTGACAGAAAATATTCTGGGTGGTAATCATAGAGGTAGCAGAACTGCCAAACAA
Source organism: Fringilla coelebs (assembly GCF_963513975.1). Classification (NCBI taxonomy): domain Eukaryota; kingdom Metazoa; phylum Chordata; class Aves; order Passeriformes; family Fringillidae; genus Fringilla; species Fringilla coelebs. The sequence continues at coordinate 46,145,852 of NC_140029.1, forward strand.
TGTACAAAAAATAAATGATTTTGAACTCTTCTTCTCTGGAGGGCTCTGTTAAATATGGGAATTAAATAGCAAAAGGATAAGATAAAATGGTAATATCATTCTGGGTAAGAGTTCACTCCAGGACAAATTCTGAACAGTATATGTGTTAAACTGCACACCTCCACTTGTACACACGTACACCCACATCCCCACGCACTGACACTTATGAAAGTTACTGACATGTATTCCTATATCATCTAAGATGTACCCTTTTTTGTATATGCTAATATGGGTAATACATAAAGGTGCACTTTTAAAAATTTTTGAAGAGTCTTTTAAATAATCGTGTTTTAAAGCATCTGTGGTTATTTTTTTTCATTTCTAAATCTCTGCATCGTGAACATGCTGCCTTTTAGGATGTCACTCTCCTGACTTTTATTAATGAGTATTCATTTGAATTCTAATGAATTTTCAAAAAGGAACATACTAGTTTTATCTCAGATATAGCTAGTATTTTACTAGAGCACGGTGTCTGGACTTCGACAGACAGACTATGTGCTGATTTTATCAAGCTATATAGTGATAAACAAAGACCTCATAGACCTATTCTTGATGATGTTGGTGCTAACTCATAAAATCAATTCATTTCAAAACTAACAAATTGCTAGACCATAGTCATAATTTTTCTCCACTTGTTTTGATTCATTTAGCTCTACCATGTGATTTTCATTACTGTTAAGTACAGTTAGCCCTTGTGGATAAATGAAGATGGAAAATGCAGAATACAAAAGAGATTTGTCATAGTTTGAAGATGTGAAAGCAATAATCCTATTTAATTTAGAAAGATACTGGTCTGGACTGAAGCTTTCTCTCTAAATTTGGCAGTCCTTGAGCTTGTGGACACTTCTCTGTTTTTGCTAAATACCTTTCTATATAGTATGTTTTAAATGGTTGTATGACTACTCCTTTTGCAGGACTAAGCTAAATGACGGACCAGAGAGAATGTCCTAGGGCCAGCCTTACCCATGGAAAAACCCCAGCACCTGACAGGTAGGTAGATCACAATGGATAAAGTGAATGTAGGGTTTTTATTACCTACAAAGAGGTGGAAGAGTGACTTCTCATAACATCCCCATTACAGTGACTGTATTGCTGGGCATGGGTTAGGTTTTACTGCTCTTTAATGATTTATATCAAGGAGCAATCTTTAGCACAGGAAATCTTTACACACAACTTTTGTTTTCAAGAAAATAAGAGTATTCAGGTGAAGGTAAAGCTGTTCCAGGTGAATCAGTCAAAGCTGATATAGAGGAATCACTGAGCTCAACAAAAAAGTTAAGAAACAAGTACAAAATATTCACTCTGTACTATTTTGGAAAGGCTCTTCAAAATAAATATAGGAAATTCTTGAGCAGGTTCCTCTGGAAAATTTTAAAAGGTATCATGAAACGGAGACAGATAGAGATAGAAACTAAAGAGCTGCATGAATTTTAGAGGTCACTATGGTATTTTCTTAGTTGTTCAGATATTCTAACAGCCTCTCTAAAACCTGATTGAATCAGAATTAAATAACAGAGTATTATCATGCTTTTATATAAATAAACCACATGCTCTTAACCATATTTCATCTTTACAGATATTATTATAATTTATTATATAAATAATATAAACATATAATAAATGTTGTGCAGACACAGTTTAAGAAGCATTATTTCATCCCTACTAAATTTACTTGTACTCTGGAGGGTTTTAAAATATATCAGTGACTGCTATTTTTTGAGTTTATATCTGATCCTTCCAACTATCTCCATGTGTTTTCTCTAATTATACTTCCATTAGATTCAATTGCAGAAAGAACTCTATACTTAATTTGATGAAGACCCTACTTACTGTCTAGAAATAAAAATCTTTTTGGTTATCTCCAAGACTGAGTAAGAAGCTTTCAATTACAAAATAGCAATCAATGGTGAATAAATAATTTGAACATTTACTTTGTTTATCACTGATGTTCTCCAGTGATACTTAAATGCCACTGAAGTGTGTGGTTAAGAAACAACTTTCTATGAACATAATCATCCATAAATAGCTAAATAGATGACTCTGCATTGCTACATAAATAAAACTCCCTTTTCTTGTCCAACTAATCATGTTTGCATACTGAAAGACCATTAACACAGAATGTTATCCAAATTATTACAAATTCACCAATGTCTCATTTAGGGTTTCACTCAACTTTAGGACTTTGCATACTGGAGCTCAGAAGATTTGTGGCATGCATATACTGTCATGGAAAACAGAGAATGGAACTGATCTCATACTACTGCTAGTTAAGTAACATTCTGTTCCCTTCTTCTGTTTTGGACAAACACAAATAGGTTTGTCCAAGTTGGGATGTAGGAAGCATTACAGGGATTGGTCACTCTACAGACTGCTGTAGTAAAATGGCAAGATTGCTCCAGTTTCAACAGTTTGTTTCTTGCCTACTACATCAACCAAATCCAGAATCCTTCAACCAGACAAGTTTGACTCTCACCCTTAATTACCCCATATATCCATGTCTCTCTCCTTCAATCTTGCAAAATGGAGTCTGAAGTTCACAATTTATAGATACCAAAGTTTTTGGGCTGCAAGAGAAAACAAAACAGAAAAAACACCATCAAGACAGTCTTCTCAGCTTTATAAGGACTTGTGTCTCTCCCTGTCTCTTGTTTACAACATAGACACAGTCTCCATGTCTTCTTCTGTCTTCTTATTTTGGATGAATTCACATCTGAGATGACAATTCTGCTGAACTTCAACTGAATTTTTTATTTTAAAAGTAAAGGAGGAAAAAAAAAGAACACCTTCCCACCCCAAAACCCCCAAACCAACACCGAGCCCAAAAAAACTTTTAAGACTACTAAATCAATATTTTTTAATTAGAAGGGGTTTTTTTTTCTAATTTCTCTAAGATATATATTTAAAGTTAATGCCTTTGTATTGAAGGGAGAGATAATTCAGTCCAATCTACTGCTCGAGTCAGGACCAACAAAGTAAGATCAATCTTCATTCAGCCAAAGTAGGAATAACTCCAAGGGTGGAGATGGCACAGCCTGGGTTTTGATGTGCTCCTCTGAGAAAACTTTGACTGTTTTCTTATAATCACACATCAGGTAGCTGAAGAACACAATTAAAACCCCCTTGACTTTCTCTTCCCTTGTCTCTACAAATCAAGAAGAAGTTCAGTAATGTCTATGGGATTTGTTCCTTGTAGGAACTGCCTCCAATTGAAATAAAACAGGAAGAGGTCTTTAAATAAATGGGCAAGAATATTTGGTTGAAATATGCAAGGAAAATTGTGAAAATCATTCACCCAAGACCTCTTTTGCTCTATTGATAGTTCTCTATGCAATTTAAATGTAATTGGAATAAGTTTTTTCCACACACTCTCAGTGTGATGGAAATAAGTCCCACTGTAAATTATATATTTCATATTTTCATCTTTACCTACCTCAGGTGATTGAAGAAGCTAGCTGCCATTCTGAAATGAGATCACATCACATTGACAGAAGGCCATGCAGAACTATGAAGAACTGCATCTTAGTGAACCTTCTCATTCTTTATGATGGCTAGCACTGTTCTATCAAAAAAGTAGTAACTCCAGTTAGTCCAATTTGGAGTGAATAAAATCACAAAAATAATTTGGAGTGAATTAAACAACAAAAATATGCTTGGTGGATTTGTACATATTTTTGTGGTGTTTCCATCTCTCCAATATGTCATTTATTATTGACTTTTAAACCATTTTTTTTCTGCTAGAGAAATCCATACTTGGAATGCTTGTAGTACTAGCAATGACAATGTTAGAAGAAAGAGGTGGTCAGGGGTTATTTTCAATAATTAAGCATTTGACTATAAAATCCCACTGTGGAAGACTATAATTTTAAACACTGAATATCTTAAAGTTCAAAAGTAGATGTTTGCTTGCCTTTTGCACATGAGAGACAAGGAAATTTTCATACTGAGTTTAAGATATTTTGCTACATATCACTTCTATTTATAATGCTTAAATGAGCATGACAGGGAAAAAAGAGCAGGAACCTGCATACACATTTGTATTTTAAGAGTTTCCCCTTCTGTCAGAAGCTTTGATTACTTGTTAGTCATCACAGTGACCACCACATATTTCCTGTGAATATAACTGATGGGGACTGATTGACACTGACTGCTACCAAATTAGCATTTCCATGGCAGCCAACATCAATTACCATCAATGACGGGATGCTCATCTAGGAGAATCTGAACAGCATTGCAATATAAACTAAATCATTTAGGTTACAATAAATGCAAAAGAAACATTAACAAATAGAAGGGAAAAAAAGGAAAAATAACCTAATGTCACCGTCATTAGAAGCTGTAGATTTGCTGCTATAAACAAGAATTAGTATCATTAGGAAGAAATGTGAAACTTTTGTTCTTTTTATTTTCACAAATATCTATTGTAAATGTAAATCTTTATGCTGTAAAAAATGTCTTCCAGAAATATTTACACAAGGAGTGTTTTTGGTTTTTTTCAAAGGCAATGTGTTCAGGTTCTTTTCTTGTTATCAGTCTCTTAAATTTTGAATTTCTGATAGGTCTAGGAGAAACAGAAAACTTGAGTAGGCTCAATATCTTAATTTTCTTTGAAACATATGTATCTGATGAGGATCTTGCAAAGATGTTCAGGGTTTTTTTCTCTGCTCCTCTAACTTTTTACTATTCTAACCTGCTACTGTTCTAGAAACTTTCAGTTAAGATTTGGATACATCATCTGAAATTAGGTTAAGACCTGAGCTACCTTTTTTCTTTGAAAACAAAGGACTCCAGGGCTTCCAGGTTGAAGAAGTGCTGCAGGAAACTCTACCAGATTTCCATTCAGATATGACTCTAGGATGCCAAAAGGTGGACATTGCTAATTTTTGAGACAGCCAAAATGAGGAAGTTCAAACTCATAAGCAGTGCAAGGTAAAATGTTTCATGTTCACATGAAAAGGTTGGGGAAGGAGAAAGTAGGCAAAAAGATTTATTTTCTTTTCAGTTATATTTTCAAAATATTTTTCTTTCACTTTTTGTAAACTTATTTTTGAAACATAGCTGAATGTGCAGTACCTATTTAAAAGAAACCTGCCTACTGTATTCAAAATCAATAAGAAAGGATTGCTAGTTACAGTGAGGTATAACTAAATAAGAGTGGAAATTTGGACTTGACTACTGAGAATTTAAAGAGAAAGGCAGAATTTTCCTAGGCTCAAGAAAACTCACGTGTCTGCAACCTCACTGACCCCAAAGCATTCATATTTTTGTTTGAACTCCAGCCAAGACAATGGTTTTGTGACCTAGCTATGACTTAATGTGTTGTGGTAGTATTAGATAATATAGTTATTAGGATTGCATATTTTTCAATTGGCCAGAAATAAACCCAGTTTATCACTTTATTTCCTTAGGTGTTGAGTTACCTGAATTATTTTTGATTTTTCAGACAGACACAGAAAGACCTTGTTTATTTAATACTGAAATATTAGTCTTTATTTGTTGTATTTTCCAGCTTTACAGGAAACCCATAAACTAAGTGCTCTCTCCCCTCTTCAGTAGCTATAACCTGAAAGACTGGTATGCAAAGTATAAACTTGCACATGTACATATTTATTTAGTTGCTGGGGAGAATCAGAAGGGGAGATATTCTGCTTGACAGTATCTATAATACTAAATAAAAAAGTGTCAGAAGCCTGTGCCTATCCCCAAGGCGGTCCACTAGTTTATACTCTCAGTTTAGACTTAGCCTCATTATACTGGAAATTGTTGTTGCTGAATATTTTTATCTTGGAAAAATCCACTTGGAAAAGTATACAGATAAGAGCTAGGGAACAAACTTGATTTTTAAGTTCTGTGTAACTCATATAAGTAGCACCTTTTCCAGGTTTATTTCTTATGTGAACCCTGTGAAAATTCCTGTAAAGGGCATGAAGAGTTTGCATCTTCCTTAAACAATGTCAAAGATATAGTGGTAAATAGATACTGACTGAATTTCCAGTTTGCCTAAACATGCAGGTGGCTCTTAATGTATTTGTAGTTCAGAATCTATAGATTCCCAAATAATCAAAGCTCTTTATTGTGTTCCCATTTCATATTGTCCCCCATTTTTTATCTTTATTGAAATAATAGTATGATAAAGAAGGAGAAGGGAATTAAGTGTGGGAAAGGTGATGTGTCCCCACACTCTTCTTAAAGTAATTGTGATCTTCTTACTGTTTAAAGATTGGCTTCCTATAAATTAATATTGCTTCAGAATTGTTTGCAGCGTTACATAGATTACCTCTGACACCTCTGGAAAGCTTGTTTGTGCCCCAGGCATCTCTATATGTGCCTGCAATATTGACAGTATGAGTTATGTGGGTAAATATTTACATACCTTCTGCAAAATGTGCTGCGGGGCAAATCAAAAAGCAGAGTTTTCTCTGCTGGAAGTGAAGGGGAATTTGCTACAGTGAAGCAATTGCACTGATCAGGCACAGCACGCTTAGTATTGAAGGAATTTCTCTCTCTGTCTGTCTGTCCTGTGTATATTTTCTTTTTGCAGGGACTCTGACCCTTTTTTAACATCTTACTGTCTCTGCATTTTTGCTGTGCATAAAATATTATGCATATATTGACAGAAATTCTTTCTTCCTTATTTTTTAATATTGTTTGTCAAGACCAAATTCCTGAAGGTCACCTGGTTTTACTTGTGAAGCTTCAATTTCTTTTTATGTACTTGTCCTTTCTGGAATACTTATTACAGTATATTCCTTCTTACTTGCAATATGTGGGATTAAGGGTTTGGAGGGGCAGGTGGGTTGTGGATGCTCAAGTTTCGGGGTTATTTTTGTTAGATTGATGGGTTTTGTTGTTGTTGTTTTGGGCTTTTTTTGTTTGACTTTTAATTTGTTTGAGGGGTTGGGTTTTTTTCAGATTTTTAAATATGTCTTTCTTTCAGAACTCAAGAAACACTTAAAATTTGATTTTCAGTTTTCCATTTTCATCTCCTGCTCATAGCCTATAGAAAAAAAATGCAGTTGGAACTGATATGTCTGCATGAATGTATTTGGTCTATGAGATGTTTCTTCCAATTTTCTTTTTCTTTGCATTACAAAATATTTTTTTCTTTATGTATTAATATAATTAGTTCTATTTCAGTTAATTAATACAATACTAGAATCCTTAATTTGGACATATAAACACTTATGCTGTAAAAAATGAAGAATGCTAATTTACTCAAGTATATTGATATTATTAAATATTAATTAAAAGTTTTAAGGATTTTTTGATGTTTACAGATTTATTTTCTGTAGAATTGCATCTGCTGGTTGATGGAAGCAACAGTGAAGACAAGATATCTGGATATCTACAGATCAGAGGATTCATAATTCCATAGTATTAAAAATGTAAATAAGGTGGAATTCACAGTATGTGTGTTAGATGAGACAAAAAACTAGCTTGCTGGCAAATACCCACTAACCTTGTTATAATGAGAAGATGGCCTGCTCTCATGGAGTCTCTGAGAAATCATTTACTGGGCTCAGTTATGCCTGGTTTCATTTTGGAAAATATTTGCCTAGAAAATTAAAAGTGATTTGGAGTTTATAGAATTATTAAAAATAAGCAAAATAACAAATTAAGAAAAAAAATGATCAGACTAATATTTCATAACAAACCAAATAATTTTGATTAGTTTCCGACTTAGACCAGAAAAATATAAGTGACTTACTAGAGAATAAGTCTATTACTTATAAGAATATTACTACCCCTGAAAGATAACACGCTGACACACACTGCTTTGTCTTGACTTATACCTAATCGGATAAATGTCACATCTGTCCTTGAAGCTTTGTCACTGCTTTGGAGAACAAGGAAATTCCTCATAATCAGCATGCTCTCATAATCACCACCACTCTTGTTGTGGCTTCTAAACCAAAGTTTTGTTCTTATGCCCAGGCAAAAGGAATCTGGTCTGTCTATGCAAGTAAAGATACCAATTATAATTGTACTTAATACCAAATATCTGCATGAAATATAAAGTGTTTTATATTCATAAAGTCACATTGTATAAGGTGATATTATCTGTTGACCTTGATGTCTATGACTGTATCACTGATAAAAAAAATGTAGAAGGAATGAATAAATCACCTGTTTCAAGCATAAAGGACAGTTAAGACAGACGACCTTACATTTCTATTACTAAAGCTTGTCCTGTGTAAAACAAATTTTCTCTGGACATAACCACTTGGATATTCCAGAAAGAAGTCAAGAGACAAACTCACTGTTCAACACAGGGAGTCCACTGGAGTCCACTGTTTGGACATACTTTTTGGATATAAGTCAAAATCTGGGAATTGATAACATATTGCTGGATTGTATAGTCAAAGTCAGTTGGATGTTAACACAAATGAGGTTAGCTAGGCAAAGTATAATAATTTACTTAAACAACAATCCATTGCCTATGAACATTAACTCTAAAGAGAGGATTTAGTTATTTAAAGTCTGATTGGAAAAGCTGCACAGGAATGTGGTAGGATAATATAACCCATTAACATAGCTGTCCAGATGGCTGAACTTTTGTTTCAGTAGTATGAACTGTGAAACTCAAGTTCAGTAGCAGACATAGATGCCAGTACATTAGAACTCACAAGAGAGCATGAGTCTTGAGGCAAGAGCTTTCAGTTTTTATCTCCTATGTACATTTCCAGCTTGACATACGGCATGCAATTTGGGCCCAACATTTTTGGCATGTCAGTCCAGTGAAGGGCTAAAAGAGAATTGGGCAATAATTTTACAAAGAGATCTTGACTCAAATTCCTATTAACAACGAATCAGAAAAATGGGGGGGTTGTGACGGAAAGAAATTATAATATTCTTCCATGTGAGCATTTTCCAACTCACAGTAAGCAATCATTGAAGCCTACTGTGTTCACTATTATGAAAATCATTTATGCATAGTTAGAACTCCTATGCAAAATTGACCAAATAATGAAATGAAAGCTGTTCTGAGTAACTCTTTGCTTTACTCTAAAAAAAGCAGTTAATTGCTTCCGGATATATTAGAGTTTATTGGTATTGTACAGATGTGTATAATCACTGCTTTTCCCTGTTTGAATAGCAGCCATCTGTTTGTCTTTGAATGACTGCGGCATTTAATAAATACACTTCTGTCTGTATCTGAGAAGTATTCACTCTTTCTCTGCCAGTGGAAGCTGGATGGCAAGACACAAAATGATAGTCATCTATTAATACCAACTAATGTATATAACTATTGTAACTGGCTGTCCTGATTTTGATGAGGTAGGTTTAATTTTCTTTGTAGTAGCTTATACAGGAGTATATTTAGATTTGTGCTGAAAACAGTGTTGATGATACCCTGATGTTTTAGCTGTTGCTGAGCAGTGCTTGCAGAGCATCAAAGCTTTTTCTGCTTCTTTTCATGCCTTCTCACTATCAAATAGGATAAGGCTGCATAAGAAGTTAGGCAGGGGACAGAACTGGGACTGCTGACCCCAACTGACCAAAGGGATATTCCACACATGACATTGTACTCAACAGTAAAAGCTAGGAGAGAAAGGAGGAAGGAGTTAACATCAGCAGTTTTGGCCTTTATCTTCCCAATAGCTGATATAGAGGATGAAACCCTGCTTTCCTGGAGATAACTGAACACCTGCCTGCTGAGACCAGTCATGAATGAATTCCTCTTTTTGCTTTGCTGGTATGAGCAACTTTGTCTTTCTCTATTAATCCATCTCTATCTCAACCCACATTTTTGCACTTTTACCCTTATAAATCTTTTCCCCATTCTTCTGTAAAGGAGTGAGTGAATGGCTGTGTATTGTTTACCTGCCTATGAGGTTAAACTGTGACAACACTGACTTAGACCAATACAATACTTTTTGAAAGAGCTCCTATGATTCAGTAAACTCAACTGTAGATGTCAATCATTTATAGCATTTATAGAAATTACAGTTGGGATTCTCTCTCCTTTCATCAATATATGATAGTTTCCTAGGAATTGCTTAGAGAATTGTTGCATTATCTGTGTTTCTATTATTTAGCTAAAGAAGAAAAAAAAAAAAGAGAGAAAAAAAGGAAACAGTAAATTTACTCTTAAATGTACAGGGGCCTCAGAAGCCAGAATGCTACAGTAACTATGTTATTGTTTTTACTGAGAGTTTTTCTTTTAATGTTGAGTACCTCTTCAGATATAAGCGAACTATATCCATGGAGAATATGCATGATTTTAAATTAATTAAGCAACAGTTATTAAATCTTTAGATATTTTTTACCCTGAAAGCTGAGTATATAAGAGTGAAGTCTTTATGCTACCTCTAAATTTCCAAATACAAGCATTGACAAGTATAAATCATATAAGATACCAAACAACTATTAAAATTTTGACAGTCAGTAGGGGAACAATGGAAGATCTAATTTAGATTAATTTTGAAATGTGCAACAGTCTGCAATAAATATCTCTAATTTTTGCACTTCATTAACACCTGCAGCAAAATACAGAAATTCTATATATTACTTTTGAAGTAATATGCATAAGCTGGAGAGTATCAGGATGTATCTTATAAAGTATGATGGACAGTGAATAATTTAATGGTTGATGCTTTCAAAGAGTTGCATTTAATTTTGGACTTATTCAGTGTTATTAAGAACTACTGAATCAGACTCTTCTGAGCATCCTGTTGTGCTTTATGATGTGAAAATCATGAAAATGGTAATTTCCCTTGCTGTGAAGAAGTCAAAGTTTTGAGGCCAGTCTTTTTTAAAATGAATTTACCTGACAAGGAGACCATATGAAAAACCAAGTAGCAACTAATATTTCATAAGACAGAGCTGCACAGATGGTTATATCTGCTAAGCTTATCAATGGAAGCCTTTTGAGAGTATTTCGGTCCCAGCTTTCCCCAGAGGTTTTGGGGCTCAAGAGCAAAGCAGTGCCAGTGTAACCAGGGTTAGACCCCACTCAGCCTGTGGTGGTGGGAGGAGACTCCCAGGCAGAGCTGCAGGATGGTCACAGCTGGGATCCACTCCTGCCCTTGCGCTCTGCTTTCGGCTGAGTACAGCCCTGTCTGCGCTGCTGGGCAGCTCTGCCCTGCCTGGCCCTACCGAGCCAGACTCCATAAGAGGGCTGACCTCGGGAATGGCCTGCACAACCCTGTCCCTGTGGCACTCCATTGATGTCCCAGGTCTGGATCTGACACTGTTCACATCATTGGGCCTGATGCTGACACCATAGGTCCCAGCACTCTGCTGCTCCTGAAAATTGGCAAATGGAAAATTTATACTCGTCTGTCTTCCACATGTGCAAAACAACATTCACAAATATTTGCAGTTTTTCAAAGACTATTCTTCAGACATGTCTAAACATTTCAGATGAGGTAACTGGTCTTGGTTTTTTCTCATATTTGATCACAAAATTCATATTATATATTTAACCAGAATCTCTACAAATGTGATAAAAATGCCATACTGTTTGGCCTTGTTCCATGAACCCTAGTGCTACATGCATCTTGCCTATCTTAAGGCATTTCACTAACAGATATTCATATGGAGGAATAGAAGTTCTTTCAGGGAAAGATTCAGCTGTTCTGTAGATGCTAATTCCTATCCTGAGGTGGCTACTTTTCTATATGAACTGTTTGTTCTGAATAAGACAATGTCTTAAATTAGACATCTAAGTGCCTGGAGATATCTCTTGGTCTTTCCTTTGAGGACAAGATAAGTGTTATGAGAATTTGCAAGTGATTGTGAGTTAAAAGAATTCAAAATGTAAATCCTTTTTGAAATATAGCTGCATTATCAATCTCCCTCTTTCATCAAAAGAAGAAATTAATCTCTTATTTGAAAGAACACATACCTCAAATTTTGTGCATATATTAAGATCTTATAGCCAAGCTATATATGAACAACCATGACTTTTTTTTAAAAAGTGAAGGTATTAAATAATAACACACCTGTTAATAATAATTATATTTTAAAACCAAACAACAAAACAAACAAAAACCAAAACAAACAAACAAAAACAAGCAAAAAAAACCAACAAAAAAAAATCCACTCACAACTGTACAAGATGATCCAGACTTAATTTGAATGCAGGAATACCACACTCAAGGAGGAAAAATCATCAAAATTGAAAAGGATCAAGTAATTAATTCTTTAAAAATTCTGGGTTCATTGTCACCTAAGTAACCTAAGTATATGAGCACATCACTAAATATAATTTCTGATATAATATAAAACAGATTGTTGTTCAAACACTTATTCCTTGCCAACTTAAAACAAAGGGTTCTTGAAATAATTGTGAGAGCATCTTAATTCTTTAACAAATTTATGCTGTTAAAAAGTATGCATCTAACTGAAAGTTCAGAGTCTTATTTTGTTGGTTATGCAATAACTGCAACTATTCTTTTCTGGCTTTCTTTTTATTCTTTAAATTACTGCTATTTTTCTCAATTCAATTTTGTCTCAACAAACTTTATGTTTGGGAATAATTTCATTTAATAGCTAGGCATTCTGAGGAGTAGAAATTCTCCTTGAGTTTCCTAAATGTAAGAACAGCCTCATGAAAAATCTATTTATTGATAAAATACACAAGCCACCACATGATCGGCCAATTGTGCATATTGCTTGCTCTACGATATCCTGCTGGCTGTTAGTCTTATTTCTAAGGAAAGAATTTACTGGGGGTTTTATTTTTCATTTTGTATTTTGCTCTTTGGTTATTTTTTGTGGTGGGCATATTTGTGGGGGTCTTTATTTTTTTGTAAACAGATCAAGCACCAAAGGCTAGTCATGACCTTTATTTGCTTGTTTTTAATTTAGACTTAGAAAATAGAACAGTTAAGTGAATTGAAGGATGGAAAAAATTTCACATTAGAGCTGGCTGAATATTGACTGTGAATGTTAGGGTTACCTTAATTGGGTGGTGAGGGAGTAGTTTTTGATAATTACTTTGGTTGGTATTGATTTATTCTACATTAGTATACGAAGTTTTGCCCCTTTGTCTAATAAGTCAGGAGCCTAAAAGGAATGGAGAATAATATGTTTTATTATCAGTTATCAGGTACATGCTAAATGTATGCTATGGGGGAATCTAGATAGCCCCTTCAGGTAATGATATGGGTAGCAATAGCTGTAGATATAAATGGGAGTGCAAAGACTAACACACACACAGACACACAGGGAAAAAAAATAAAATAAAGAAAAAGAGAAAGCTTTCTCATGCTAATAGGATGTTTGTGTTCTGGTTCCTCTTAGAAGCCTTACCTTTTCTAAGGCTCTCAGCGGTGACTTCCAGCAGGGTTCTCATTAATATAAATTCCTGTGTGCTTGCAGAGCTTTAAATTACACTTGTTAATGCACACGTTGCTCTGCATGTGAATTTTGTGGGATCAAACCCAAGGAGCAATTATGATGATAGATGTAAATACTAGAATGTATGGAGGCCATTAATTAACTGTGTGGAGGTTTTACTACAAATGCTTCTTATCACATGGATTTTTATGTTTTTCTCTCTCATATCTTCTGAACTAGCAGTCTGCTATTTACAAAATTAGACAGAAAAGCAAAAATCTAAAAGAAATTAACTCTTTGTATGTTTTGTGAAAATATGAATCCAGACAGAGGAGGTAAATGTCAGTAACAGTCTCACTGAGAGAAAGTATTTTAGATTCCACTTTGCAGGGAAACACACATACAAGATCACAACTAAATAAAAATATTTCATCTTAGCTGGCTCTATGATAAAATTGACAGTAATTCAGAAAAATGAGGAAAAAAAAAGCCTCCCTTAATTTGTTTGTTTTCAGGAAAAATGTTAATACCAGTGTGTATGATGTAGGTGTAGAGTCTGAAGATATATATGTAAAGTTGACAGAAAAATAAAATAATCCTACAGCTCATGATCTGGCATGTTGGTCTTTGAAACGAATTACTATTTTTTCAAAAGTTTTATTTGAATTCTGGTTATCCTTCTGAGCTAGAATTATGTTCAGCAGTGAGACTTCATTTTCTTTCAATATAAACATACAGAGCAGCCATGCATTACATTTATAGGGTCCAATATATCAAGGTGCCTTAAGCACATATGGTGTTTAAGCCTGTCAACTGTCCTTTATATGGCTGCACCTTTAGGTCATGGAGCATCTCAGGAGATGGAATCCACTAAATGAGTAAGGAAAACGCTTATTGTAGCTTTAAACAGACAATAACATAGCACAGTGAGCCTGTATAGCTTCAACGTATAGCTATTTCACTTGAGGGCAAGGCAAAATTTGTTCTTTAATTTCTCCAATGCAGGTTGGTCCTTCTAGGGAGTTTTTTTTTTCCTATTGAAATATTATATTTTTTTATGGCTGCAATCGCTCAATCTATAAGCCATGTTTTCTCATACATTTTTCAGTCACACTCTCTGAGAAAGAGTAGATGAATCATTAAAAAGCCAGCTTAGGGGCATTTCATGAGGTATACTCCTTAAGCCCCACAGGAAAAAAAAATTGAACAAAACAACTCTGTGTTCAAATTGTACTTGTTAGAATTATAATCTAATTGGTTTCCATTCTTTGATTACCTTTCTGTATTATTTAATGAGATTCTAGTTCATGGCTGATGTATTCTCAGGCCATCTGAGATAGATCAGCCAAAGATGTCATGTACCTACCTTAACTAAGCTAGCATTCTGCTTTGTATAACTTGGTCTCTCACAGAATCATATTCAGTAAAGCACATACTATAGACATTTCCAAAAAAATTACTGTGACAAGATTGCATTACTTGTTGACAGGTCAAAAGTGAGACATAGATATTGTCAAAATAAGTAACAAGTAACCTCATCCCACACACTTCATTTTCCTTCACTTTTCTGCAGAATGTTGTTAGAATCCTAACACTTTTTTTTTTCCTTGTACCTTGCTCAGTCAACTTGGATACTCTTTTTACTTAGTTATTGATTCTGACTGGGCAGGTTTTTTCAAGATGCACTACAGTTGTCTAAGTCTTTTGCTTCAGAAAGTTTGTGCCCCAAATATTTTTACTAGTTAAACAGACTTAAGTGGTAAAAGGTATTCTAATAATGGAATTGTTACATCTGAGCCTTTATCAGCAAGGAAGATTTAGCTGTTAGATACGGAAGGATGAATTAATTATGACATAAGAGATTATTTAAAAAATGGTTCAATTGAAAGATTTCTAAAATTTCCATATGTATTTCCTGGCTATAAGGATGACTGAGCAGCATTAGTAGCTTGGACATAGATCTATTTTGAAGATGCCAAGAATCAGATTAATTGATGCTCATTTCCAATATTGGTTTAATGAACGTGTAGGAATTCACCCATTGCTTAATTTTCAGTATTAATTATTTAACTAAATTATTTAATTATTTAAATTATTTAAATTTTGCCGGTTTTTGCACAAACTTTCAAATGCCTGCCCAGGCAAGTGAGCATAGGGTTAACAGAATGATATTTGCCTTATGAATTTAAGTTTTATGATTAAAACATTAATTTTGGATATTGGAAGACTTGGCTTCTGGTGTAAAAATTTCAAGAAATAAAACTGTCAGCCTAGAAAGAATAAACTGTCATGGCTCACATTTTGGGAAAATGCTCTCTTGACTAGGTTATAAGACATTCAGATAAAAAGAAAAGAGATTCACTGCAGCCAAGTATTCAGGTCCAGCTTTTGTCTTCATAGTAGTTTAGAGCATTCCTTTTAAAACATTAAATATTCTGTAAAATCTGTCTACATTATATATCTTCTTGCCCAAAGGGCAGAGTCTACCCATACTAATACCAAGCCCAGCCTCCCTACCCACCCCAACATGGAATATGCACTGCAACTGGTGCACGCTGTTCCTGCTCTGTAGCCCTTGAGGACTGGTGCCCTCACCATCTAAGAGACATTTCAAAATCACTGTGTTCCTCCTTCTGAGGCTGTGTTGTAGTCAGCCAGGAGCGCAAGAAGCAGAAAACAGAAAGGCAGAGTCTGATTCTCTCAGTTTGAGCAGTCAGGTGAGAAAGAGCGGCATCTGTGATGAGACATAAGAATCCCATTCATGCAATTATTTTTGTTTCACTTTATTCTTTTATTCATTTTCAGACAGTTCTGCTGCAAAATTTTATGGTAAGGACTGTGTCTGGATTTCTACTAAGTTCCATTTCAGTAGATGCCCTTGTCAGGACTTGAAGAACGCAATAAATTGTCTCAAACACTGACAAAGGAGGAAGTTCCCACAAGATAAGCTAACTTAAGACAGGCACAGATGGCAAAAAGGAAGGTGTTAATTTCAGGCCTACACGGAGGTGAAAGGTTTGGAATTAGCACACCAGACAAGACTCTACTGTGCAGACAGTGGGAAAAGCACAGGTGCAACACCAGGAAGATGCCAGGCCTGGTGAAGCAGATCTGGGTAACCTATTCAGACAAAAATGCCCACCGTGCAGACTGTGGGAAAGGAAGCAACTGCATACTCACATGTCATCCCAAGCTGTGGGAATAACACTTATGGCTCTGGATATCTGGGATTTGGACTATACAGAATTGTATCCTCCAGAAAAACCCTCGGGGGACCCACACCACAGAGAAGGCCGTGGTGGATGAAGGGTACCCATGGGGTGGTGACTATAATTCTTTCTCTTTCTCTGTCCCCATCTCTCTATCACACAGTTACTGTTCAATAAAATCCCCTATTGACTTTGGCATATGGTCTTATTTGCACCTTAATTTAGGCAAAGGCATTTTTAATAACTGGACTGCAATATTATTTCAGAAGTGGTAACATAAGACCTGATTTTAAAATATTCTTTAAAAAAAAATGCAACTTTTCTCTACTGAGCAGTAATCTTCAGATAATTGCTAAAGATAAACAGAATCTAACTTTCTAGAAGTGCTTATCTTTTAAGATAAGCAACCTATTACATGGTCAGTGGAGAGGCAGAGCCCAAAATCAGTGTGCTTAATTTTCCTTTTGAGGTGCTCATGACTCTACATAAATATCAAGATTTGCTGAATTGTAGTTCTTCTGTTTTAATGTTGACGGATTCACTTTAAAGAAAAAAATATTTTATTTTACCCTAGACAACTAAAAATTACTTACTTACAAATGTAAAATAGGCAGTAAGTCAAGTGCACAATACACTGGGTTTTGTTTTGTTTTGTTTTTCCTTTAATTATGCGGGTTTTGGTAGTTATTGGGTTTTTAGTGGGGTTTTTTTGTTTGTTTTTTTTTAATTAGACTTGTTGAAAGAAAGGGAAAATATATATTGAATTTTCATTGAGATATCTGTTTTCTGTTCTGGGTCCAAATGTTGATGAACTTCAGCAATGTCCTTAAACAGTGACAATCACTGAATCATATTACAGTTGAATTTGGAAGGGAACTCTTGAGGTTATCTGCTCCTGCCATCCTGCCCAAGCTGACTGCTTAGATTTGGGTCCAAACAATTTTAGAGTATCTTCAAGAAGAGAGGTTCTACAACCTCTCTGGACAACTTGTGGCAGGGCTCAGCCATCATTACTAAAGCCTCAGAACTCTGGGATGCTTTCCATCAGGTCCCATAGACTTATGTATGTTCAGGTTCACCAGGTCATCACAAATCTGAGCTTTCCTTACAGTGGGAGGAACTTTGCTCCCCCAGTCTCTCTCTTAGACTCCACTTGCTGAAGCAGTGTGGGAAGCAAGGCTGCCAGTAAAGAGTGAGGCAAAACAATGTTCTTGTTTTGCAGCATTCTCCTTGTCTCTCTGTATCAATTTACCTGTGTGGCTCACTGAGGAGGGTTTCTTTGAACTTTCTTTCCTGGCTGACATTCCTATGGAAGACCTTTCTGTTAGTCTCTGATCTCTCAAAAAGTTCAGCTCCAGGTGCTCCTTGGCCTTCCCAATGTAATTCTTACACAACCGGACAGAATCTCTTTACTCTTCCCAGGACACCTGTCCCTTCTTCCAGTTCCTATGCATTTCCTTCTTTCCTCTTAGTTTGACAAGGAGGTCTTTGCTCATCCATGCCAGACTCTTGCCTTCCTTTCATGGTTTCATACACCTGTGAACTGAGAGTTCCTCTCCTGTACAAAAAATATCCTCAGAGATCTGCCAGCTCTGTTCTGCTCCCTTGTCTTTGAGGGCAGTTGCACAGGTGGTCCTACTAACTCCTTGAACATCTGCAATTTTACTTTCCTAACATCCAGGGCCCTGACTTTAGTCTGTGCCTGATGCTTAATCCTTCAGACTGCAAATTCCACCAGTGCATGACCACCACAGCTCAGGCTGCCTACAGTCTTGATGTCATTGATTAGGTCACTTGCACTGCAGCTGCAGCAGGAAGGTTTTTTCAATCAGTTCCTCTTGACTGGGTGGCCTGTCGTAGACACCAGCCACAAGGTTCCCTTTGCTGCCTCAGCCTCTGGTTCTCACTCTGAATCTTTCACTCATGTGAAATAGTGATCATGCTCATCACTATTCTTCAGAGACATCTCCTCATACTCTATCCAGTTCTTGAGGTCTTTTAACATTTGTTTAATATTTAAATGAGGATTTATTTTGAGGTTTAAAGTGAGTATTCAAGGTAAACAAGCTTATAAAAACCCCCAGAAGTTCTAAATATACACTGCAGCAAAGAGTTGTACTTCCTCAAGGAGAAATATTAAGAGGAATAAGAAATTTTTATGTGAAAATTAAAAATATTTTTTCAAGAAGCTTTTAAAAATAAAGCATTTCTTTTAAAATAACATACTTTTATTTCAATATGCTTTTGTCCCTCCTTCATAAGTATGTTTATCACAAAATTACATTTGCTAACACTTTTAATATATTTACATATGTACTTGCATGTTGTGGAGCAGAATGGCTTAAATAACATGAGGAGCAAGGCTGATTTGCTAAAGCTTCTGCAGCAGCAACCTTGAAGCTGATCAGGCAGCATAACCTGTGACCAAGAAGATGAAACATCTCATCCTGTTAATGTTTGCAGTGTAACCACAGCATGCTCAGTTCATGAGGAGAGCATGGTAACATGCAACATGTAAATAGGCATAAAGTGGAGCATATTATCTCAGCTTTGGAAAGTATAAAAAGAAGCACTTGAAACCAATAAAGGTCTTTGCATTAACGCTGCAGAGGCCATGCCTTATTCTGCCACCATTTATAAAACTTTTTTTAAATCACTACATATGCCACTCAGTCTTCAAAACTGGATTTTATTTCATCTAGCAAATCAGCCTTCACATAAATTAAATTTATAAAGTTTCTCTAATTTAAGTGTTTTACACAGTCAAACATAATTTTGCACAACAAATAGCAGTGCATATATTAATTGCTATGTATTTTAATAAATTGAGCTAACTCAGTTTTCATATTTTAGTTGAACATTTTCTTGCAAATAGCTTCTAAATCATGCATACATATTTTATAAAGTGTCTGTTGTGATAGAGAGATAATTATTCATCATGCAGTGTTTATGTCGCTTTTTCTCAAGTTTAGTAATTCAACATGATTTCCTGAGAAATCAGCTTCTATCTGCCAACACCTTCATGAGGAAAAACCAATAGTGCAAGGGTTATAGAAAAATTATTTCCCAAAAGCAAAATATAAATTCTAGTATTTCAATTCAGGAATTGAAACTATCACATTAGAACTTAAGCATCTGTGTCATTATCACTAAAAATTACCTAAATTTACAAGATAATGACTTACTGTACAAAAACAATGTCTCATAGACAACGAATATCTTGAGTTTCTTTTGATCAAAGTGATGGCTACTGAATGTCATCTATTTTTGTTGCAGTTGGAAATAAAGGTAAGTCTAATTCTGAAAGATGAGAAAGAGGGATACAGACAGTGCTATAACTCTGCAGTGAAAGCACATCTTCTCTTGTTCTGTTTTATGGTGTAGACCTTTAGGGTAATTAGCTGGGTAAAGTCCTAATTTTCACTTTTCTTTCATCTTAGATGAAGTGATTTGTTCCAAATTCACAGATAGTATTTTCTGTTTAAGTGGTGTCCTGGTTTTAACTAAGATAAAGTTAATTTTCTTTCTAGTAGCTGGTACAGTGTTGTGGTTTGGATTAGTCTAAGAATAATGTCAACAACACACTGATATTTGAGTTGTTGCTGAGTAATGCTTACTTTAACTGAAGGACTTTCCCATGTTCAGCCAGTGAGCAGGTGCACTAGAAGCCAAGAGGGAACACAGCCAGGAACACTCCAATTTCACTTCCCCATCCTGCCTGGGTCAGGGGGAGTGAGCAAGAGGCTGCATGGTACTTCGTTGCTGTCTAACCAGGACAAGTGGTTACATAATGTTAAAATTTACACAGTTTGGCTGCACAAACTTTTTTTCATCCTTTCAATATTCGTAATACATTTGAATTTAGTCTTCCTAATAATCAGTTGAGCAAGTATTGGTATTTCTAGTTCTGTGGTAGTAAATTAACACACATGTTTAAGACATAAATAATAATTAATAACAATAAAAATACTTGTATTTGTTTGATTGCTTTCCCAAGTACAGAATGTGTGTTAATACCTTACACAGATGTGTTAAAGCAAGACAGTAGATGAACCATAAAGGAAAAAAATATCTGCTGTTAGTCAAATAATCTACTAAAGTAGATTTTTTTTTAATGCAGCCATGTCACTTTTATTTTCTGTTTTTACAGTTATTTCTAGTTGCAAAACTTTGAGAAACACTGTAAAATTTTTTTAGCATATGCTCCACTTACATAGTATCCTACATCTGACAGTTCTCCCATGAATAAGACAAATGGCAGCCACTAGTCTCTATGATAATTCAGGAAAAAATAATTTGATTCTACCTATTTAAAAAAAAATCTTAGAGGCAGACACTTGGATCATTATCCTTTATCTGCAAGCAGACTGAAAATACTGGGCCTCATTCATCATGTGGAATTTACGATGCTGTAAATATCATATATGTAAAAAAAGGACACATTTGAGAATTTATTTCTTTGCATATGCCAATACTGACAATATACAATTAGTATGTAGAAATAAACTTTGAACCTATCTTTTGCATTTTATCAGTAATAAAATAATTCAGTTTAAAGAGGTGAAAACTATGGGTAGAACTGAATAATAGTGACAGACTGTAGGGTTCTTGGAGGTATGCCTGATGGAATCTTAGGCTCATTGTTTTCTAGTAGTATTTCTTGGAATTAACTTGCCTTGGAACCATGCCTTGTACTGTCTTGGAATAAAATACCTGAGTTTGTCCAAATAGTCAAGAAATGAGTTCACAGCTAAGCAAGTATCCAATTTAAAGGATCAAACCTTACTCATGGTCCCTCTTTGGCAGTGTAGATGCATCCAGAAGTTTTATTTCTTGTATTCTATTTATTTATTTTATCTGCTTCAAGTTTATATGTATCCATACATATATATAGAGAGAGACAAAGAGAGAAAGAGACAGAGAGACAGTAGGCAAACCCCCCTATTTTTTTAATGGAATGCATAACTTTTTGTTATCGAGGTTCAATCAAGAACAGTCATCTCACAAGAGATGAAATAGGACATGTTCCTTTAAGTAAAGATTGAGTCTTTATTTTTTGAACAAAGAAAATATACTAACAATAGTCCCTTACAGGCTGGATCTTTTCTCTGCCCACATAGTAGAATAGAGGCAATAACTCTGAGGTGATATGGGAGTAATAAGTTACAGGACTCAACTGATTTATGACAGCCCTCTGTTGCAATTGCTGGTTCACATGGCTATCTCAGCCTGAGATGTCTCAAGCAACACATGAAAAATATGTTTAAAAATCTAAATCCTGCATTAACTACCTTCTAAGGTAGGATTCAAGTCTTACATCTCAAGCTTCGTGTTTAGATTTTAGGAAAAATTTGTATAAATGTTAAGAAAACTTCCCCATCTGAGCATCCAGAGGCCACCCTAGCAGAAGCCACTCTATCTATCTAGTGATACCTGCACCACCTGAGCTGAGGACAATGCCCTGTCACAGCTGCACACCCCTCTCTCACACAATCACATGAAGTTTCCCAGGTTTCTTGATCTTTTAAACAGTTATCTTGGTGCAATAACAAAATAACAAAAAAATACCTTGAGCAGCTTCCTCTGAGGAGGGGTCCCAAATTTAGGGAACCCTGGGCTTCCATACCCTCACAGTCTCAGTGAGAAAGTGTGGGGTCATTGACTCCTGCTGTGTCTCGAAGTTCCCAGCCACCTGGGAACCACAGCCCCACCCAGAGCTCAACCCACAGCTCAAACTACAGCTGCATCCTAAGCTAAATGTATCAGCACTGAAGGTATTCCTCAACACAAGCATGTATTAAATCAATAAAATTCCAGAGATGACTTTATTTTCACAAAGCCAAAAAATCCTGAGATGCCCTAAGTCATCCAATACATCTGTTGAAGATGAGAGAATATGACATATAATTTACAGGAGATCTGTGTCATTCACAGATCTGGAGGTGAGAAGAGTATCCCACAGGCTCTAAAATGACACTAGATGCCTACATTTGGGCAAGTGGATGAGGTTTTAGTCAGGGCTTATATCTATTGACAGTTGTGGTACTTCAGGCACCCACCACACATGCAAGAAACTAAATTTAGGGAAATTCATTTGGAACTTGGTTCCCATCTCTAGGGAAACAGTAACCAATATTTGCTGCAATGATACCACAGAGGATTTTGGTGCTTGCTTTATCTATGCTTGCTTTATCCTCGCAAAGTCATGCTAGCTAGCACACTGAAGGAATTGGAGAGAACTGTTTTACTTTATATGCAGAAGAGGGAGAGGAGATACATGAACCAATTAAAACTTCTCTCCCATTTTGTCTCCTAACTTTTCAGCAGTGGAAAGGGTTTCTTTCAATCCACCAGTTGTCTTAAGCAGGGGTAGAATCATTAGGTCTGGAAAAGGCTTCCAAATCATCAAGTACAAACTTTGAGAGAACACCTCCTTATCAACTAAACCATAGCATAGAGTGCCATCCCCAATTGTTTCTTGAACACTTCCAGGAACAGTGCCTCCAGCATCTCCCTGGGCAATCTATTCCAATGATTAACCACCTTTTCAATGAAAAAATTCTTCTGAATATCCAGTTGGAACCTTCCCTGCTGCAGAATGAGGCTATGCCCTCTTGTCCTTTTTCAGGCTGCCCGGGAGAAGAGGCCAATCACCATCTTCCTACAGCCTCCTTTTGGAAGTTGTAAAGAGTGATAGAGTCTCCCCCGAGCCCCCTTTTCTCCAGACTTAACAAACTCATTTCCTTCAGCTACTCCTAAATTGTGCTCAAGACCCTCTAGAAGCGCTGTTGCCCTTCTCTGGACTCTCTCCAGAACCTCAATGACTTTCTTGTTGTAAGGGGCCCAGAACAGGACACAGAAATTGATGTGTGGCCTCACCAGTGCTGAGAACAAGGTGACGATTGCTGTCCTGATCCTGCTGGCCACACTATTTCTGATATTTCTCACTAGCCTTCTTGGCCAGTTGGACACATGGTTCACTCAAGATCAGCTGCTGTCAACCAGCACTCCCAGGTCCTTTACTGCTGTGCAGCTTTCCAGCAACTATTGCCCAATCCTGTAATTTTGCCTGAGATTTTTGTGACTGAAAGGCAGGACCTGGTACTTGCTGTACTGAACCTCATACCACTGGATTTGGCCCATTGTCCACATCCCTCTGCAGAGCCTTCCTACTCAACAGCAGATCCACACTCCCACCTCACTTGGTGTTGTCTGCAAACTTAGTGAGGGTGCACTCCATCTCCTCATCCAGATCATTGATAAAGATATTTAACAGAAACATCCCCAGTACTGAGCCTGGAGGAACCCCACTCGTGACTTCTTGTCCGCTGGATGTGGCATCATTTATCACCACTCTCTGGGCCTGACCACTTGGCCAGCTCTTAGCCCAGTGAGGAGTGCCCCTGTCCAAGCTATGCCCTGTCAGCTTCACGAGGAATGTGCTGTTTCATACAGCTTCCTCTTCTTTTACAAAGTGTGAAACTTTTCTAGGTCCTAATTGTAGGTTGGTTACACTCTGTAAACCATACACTAATGTGCCCCCACTTAAGTATCCAAAAAAAGACAGTTATAGCTATTGTGATCCTTTCCTATCCAGCCTCCAGGTTTACTTTTTTCAGAGGACCATGGATAGGAATCCAGGCCTTTTCCCAAGGTGGCATCAGCACACAGTTGAGCACCTAGGGAAGGGAAGGTCACATCCTTGCAGTATAAATAGGAAGCAGATTTGGCATTTAAATAGATAACACATACCTTTTTGGTGTTTCTGCCATCCTTTCACCTAAATTATCAAAAAAGACAGCAAAACTGTGGTGGTTTTGCTGTTTAAAAAATATAACATGTTAGCTTTTTGAATCCAGGATTTAGAGATTTTTCACCTGGTAATTATGTAGCTGTGATGGGTGAAAGGAGAGCAAGCAAAAAAGACAGAGTGAAATACAGAGATTAAAAGAGATGATTAAGACATTTTTTAACTTCAAGCTTGATTCAATAGCCCTGGGGAATCTCATGCTTCTTTAATGAGTGCTGCTCTTAGCCATCTCTGCCTAATGAGAAAAATAGGTCCAGAGAGATCAGTTCAAAGTTAAGTGCTTCAAAGACAGGTTGAGTTTAAAACCATTTTCCCCTCAGATGCCGTAGTCCTTCTCCATGGCTTTTTTTTTCTTCTGTCACTTAGTATTCTTGAGCAAGAAGCATAGGAAGGCCTTGAAATTAACAATCTCATTATGC
The DNA here is from genome assembly GCF_963513975.1 of Fringilla coelebs. Classification (NCBI taxonomy): domain Eukaryota; kingdom Metazoa; phylum Chordata; class Aves; order Passeriformes; family Fringillidae; genus Fringilla; species Fringilla coelebs. Next base: position 46,170,613 of record NC_140029.1, read on the forward strand.
AAGGAGATATTCCTTTGCCATCATTTTCAAACAAATAGGGTTTCCTGTAGTTAATGTCTCTGTCCATATTTAATGTCACTCTTTCATTAGTTTTTGGTTGCTGCTCTGCTACGTGTTTGTTTCCCTGCAGTGATAGTTGGCAACTTTTATTTCTGGTAGAAAAGAAACACCAATATCTATGTGGTATAGGTATTCCAAACCTATACAATGACTCCCCATCCCCTTCCAGCTCTATTTTGCATATAGCCGAACTGTGCTTCTGTGTAATCTGTAGTCAGAACACACCCCAAATACTCTGTATGGACATGTGATTGATCATTCATTTACAACCTTTCTCTCAGCTCCCTAATTAATATCGGAGCTGTATACCTATCTACAAGTCCACAGATAAAAGCACAAAAGCATATAAATATCTGAAAAGCTGCAACTTGCAACTCTGAAAATATTTTAAGAATAAATAAGAAAATTTTACCTTTGCAATTGTCGTCATATTTTTGTAAACAAATAAAAAAACAAGTAGGAAATATCTGAGGAAATATCTGCCTAGAAAGGATATATGAGTTCTTCCCTAACAGTAATTTGGATAGTTAATTTGACAACTACAGATTTCAAAGTATACAGTTTTGTATATTTATTTCAAGTCAACTACTTTTTTTGTTTGTTTTATTTTTCTAAGGCATAAGAGGAATTTTGTTGCCTACTAAATTCTGGTTTGTACAATGACATTAATTAATCTTAGGGTATCCAGGCATATGCTGGCCCACAGGTACATTGGTAATTTCATTAGCTGGGAGTTTGTCTACATGAGAGAGAAAAGTTGTATGTTTCTTTAACAATTACTGTAAGTGATGCTTTCAGTAATTCTGGCAATGTCTTTTTCTTTGCTGAAAATGCTGATCTTCTTGCTTCTATAAAATCATTCTCAAAAGTGCTGCCTTAAAAAAGCCTAGCTTCTGGGAATGGCTACTTAACTGCAGGACTTAAAGGGATAGCATAAACAGAATGTGAACCACAGAAAAGGTTAGATCTCAGAAAGTTTTGAACTGACTAAAATGTCACCTGTCTAGCCTAAACATGTCTAACATCATCAGTAATCAAAATATGATTCTGTCTATATTTATTTGGAATACTTTCTATTTTTGCCATCAGTTAAAGTACTGTAAAATTGTTAAATCAATCATTGACAATGTAATCTTAAAATATTTTTACTATTTTTGTTTTTTCTCTATTAAGATAATTGCATGCATTGTGAAAAAGTGCTGTATTGCAGTTTGTCTTTTATTTGTACTGGTCTTGCAGTGACAGCATACCACTGTGACACTCATGTTTAATAATATTTCTAAAATATGTCAGACTTTTCAGAATATCACCACCTGTTTGCCATCCACACTAATGCAGCTGAAAGGTAATCAGTTTTTCACAAAAAGAGATTTTGGATGCAGGTCTATTTTCTGTGGTGGAAGGGGGCTTGACCACACTCAGTGAAGAACTCCAGGAAGCAAAGACAGCTGATTGCTGCTATGAAGACCTAATAATGTGCAACAGATCTTAAGGCTTTGACAAAAGTTATGCAGTGGGAAACTGGAAAGTTTAATAAATCCAGCTAAACCCATGAGCATGCAATACTCAGCTTGTTGCTCTGCTGCACTCTTGTAGTCACACTGCGTGCTGTTGTACCCATGTTAAAGATAGCTGGCTTGAGCCTCCTACATTTCCTATGAAAGACAAATATCAGGAAAATATTTCTATTCCATGTTTTATTCTATTCTGAATGAACCTTCCTAGTTAATTCACTCCCCCTCTTTTCCTTTTTAATTTTTTTCTACCTTTTTTCCACACCCCAGAATGCAGAAATATGAACATGAGGATTTGTATCAGGATGGTGTGGCAAGGTTTTGGTAGTGGTGACCACTATAGGAGTGGCTGTTCTGAAAAGCTGGTAAAGCTTACCCTGTATCTGAGAGCCAATGTCAGCTGGCTGAAGGATGGATCTACCTCTGGCCAGGGCTGTCAACCAGTGATGCTGGTAACAACTCAGATAATGTATTTAACAAGAAGGAAATAAACTGGTATGGCACAGAAGTACTTGCAGCCAGAGAAGAGAGGAATAAGAATATGTGAGGGGAACAGCTCTGCAGACACCAATAGCAGTGGAGAAGGAAAGGGAGGGGGTGTCCCAGACACTGGAGCAGAGATTCCCCTTCACCCCTTGGTGCAGCCTGTGGTGAAGCAGCTGTGCCCCTGCAGCCCATGGAGGTCCATGGTGGAACAAAGATCCACCTGCAGCCTGTGGAGGACCCCATGCCAAAGCAGGTGGATGCCTGAGAGGAGGCTGTGACCTTGTGGGAATCTCACACTGGAGCAGGCTCCTGGCAGGACCTGCAGACCCATGCAGAAAGGAGCCCACTCAGGAGTAAGTTTGCCAGCAAGATTTGTGATTCTATGAGGATCCACACTGGAGCAGCTTTTGCCTGAAGGACTGCATCCCATGGGCAGATACCCGTGTTGGAGCAGTTCATCAGGAACTATAGCCTGTGGGAAGGACTCATGCTGGAGAAATTAATGGAGGACTGTCTCCCATGAGAGGGACCCCACACTGAAGCAGGGGAAGGACTCCTTTCCCTGAGAGGGGAGCAACAACAGAAACAACATGTGATTGACTGACCTTTATTCCCCATCTCCCTACACCATGCCAGGGAGAAGGATTCTGATTCTCCTGTACAGAATCAGGAATAAAGTTAAGCCTGGGAAAGGAGGGAGGAGTGGGGAGAGGATGGTTTTAAGATTTCTCTTCTCATTAACCTACTCTGATTTTGACTGGTAACTAATTTCCCCAAGATGAGTCTGTTTTGCCTGTGACAATAACTGATGAGCAATCTTCCTTTCCCTTAGCTGAACCCATGAGCCTTTAGCTTTATTTTTTCTGCCCTGTCCAGATGAGGAGTCCGAGTGGCTTTGGTGGGCACCTGGCATCCACCCAACCTCAAATCATCATAGCAAGGTAGTGGATGAAATTTCCCTAAAAATGTGAAGGAGCTTCAATATCACAGTTCCTCATTTGTATGGGAGATTTTAAATACCAGATACAGGAAAGGAAAATGTTGTGAAATGCAGGGTCCCAATTTCACCTGGACAGCTTCTGACTTAACTTTTTGATTCAGATGCTGTGTTTGGCAGTAAGAGTGACACACAGCTGGATCTCCTCTTCACTAAAAGGGCAAAACTGATTTGTGACATAATAACCAACAGAAGCCTTAGATGTGGCGTCCTGTGAAATAGTGGAGGGACTGGGCCTGCTTTTCCCAAGACAGAAGGGGGACCCAACAACAGCCAGCAGTGCCTGTGGGAAGGTCATAGAAGGGACAGAGTCAGCCCTTTAACAGTAGTGCACTATGGCAGGATGAGAGACAAGGCACATCAATTAAAACACGGCAGCCTAGGACTGCACACCAACAAAAATCATTCCCCATGTGGACAAAAAGTTAGTGGAACAGGTTGCCCAGAGACCCTTTGTCATCTCCATTGTGGAGGTGTCTCAAGACCCAAATGGGTGCATTCTGAGCAACCTGGCTTGAATTCACCATTTTAAATCTGAGCAGCAGGTCAGTCTAGGATGCACTAAAGTTCCCTCTAACTTGAAGTATCATTTGATTTTGTTTTTCAAGGCCCTAGCTCTCAGAAGGCATACTAGACTGCAAATAAGAAAATGCTTGCAAGTTTTAATTTTTTTTTTTTATCAAGCAGCTTTTCACTGCCTTGGATGCTAAAGTGAAATTAAAGTGAGGATTGTGTTTGTTTCAAAAGCATAACAGGAATGGTTTTTCCTGAAGAGGAAAAAAAATTACAAAATTACTGCCCCTAAGACCAAGTTCTTTCAGAACTGTAAACATGAAATTCTGGGAGTCTGTAAAGGATTTGATCTTTTTCCATTAAATTCCATGAGAATTTTCATTGAATTTCTTTTTGCTGTTTTTTTTTTAATTTTTACTTCAACGACAGCAACACCCTGCAAAAAATCTTCAGATGCTTTCTGAATATTTTAGTCCTGAAAACGTTAGTTCCTCATTTCCTTTACCAAAAGACAAGTGTTACAGATAGCTATTGAACACTTTCATTCTCACCAGAGGTTCTTTGCAGATGCATTGTCTGACAAGCACAGTATGAGATGAAGAGGAACACAGCATAGAAGGGATAGTGCCAGGAACTCAGCATTTACAGGAGCTGGGAAGCAAAAGAGGCTATGAAAAGTTGCCTACTGAGTGGGAATTTATGCAAGAACTGGAGAGGCTCATGGCCAGCTTCCTATTTAACCAACACCCAGCTACAGCTGTGAGCAAAAGCCCTGTAACTAAGACTGGTTTACAGGTATAAGACACCTACCATTTCCATTGGTCTACAGGGGCAAACAGCAGGTTCTGTTCAGTGCTGCAAAACCTGATGGGGCAGTAGTGGTAACTGTAGAGTAGAGCCTGTGTGAGCACCCTAACATGTCAAAGGCCTTAATCTAGGAGGAGAACTTAGGGAAGGACAGAGATGTCCAGTCACAGACATCCATGTCCTTACGTTCCAGAGGCTGGCAGGGTTTGGGGTGTTGCCTCCTCCCCTCCAGGAGCAGCACTCTGGTTTAGATAAGCGCCTGCTGGTGGAGCTGAGCAATGAAGTAAGTGTAGTGCACAGCAACAGCACCCAGATGAAGGATAAATCAGTAGGACATTTGTGGAGACTCTACAGAGGCAAGAGAAAAATGTCACCTTGGCCTCCTTGCTGCTCATCTGCACAGACTCTGAGGACACTGCCAGGGGACACCTTGAATGAGTAGTCACTGTATGGGTCATTAATCTACAGTATAGGGGATGAGCATGGAGATTCTGTTCTTGGCACTGCCATTAAAGGGGAGAGGCAAAATCAGGAGAGGGGATGCATTTACACACTTACCTCTGGTCTGACAGCTGGTGTCCTTTGCAGACTTCTGTGACCGTGCAAATCTCTTTGAGGAGACACTCCCATGGAGAGTGGGGTAGAGTATCTTTCCCAACTGTCTTGCTAACCTTGTGAGGAGTAATTTAAGCCAGGGTCTTCAGGCACTGGAGATCAATGCCTGCAGATAAGTGAGGGAGGGGGAGATTGTAGGAAGCACACCAGAGACAAAAATAAAGGGAAAAACCTCAACCTCTCTTTGGAAAAAATGGTGTGTCTAGAAGCCTATATAAGTTGTGGCAAGATGGGAAACAAAGAGAAGGAACTGAAAACCTATGAATAGTTGCACAGTTATGACCTCATCACAGAGGATCACAGGGACACGGTGGAGTAGTTTTCATGAATGTTCACAGACCTTTTAGGAAAACTGGGAAGAGGAAGCAAGGCAGGAAGCAGCTTGCATGTATGGCACAGTATCAGAGAAGATGCCAACAAGGAGAAGGTGGTCACAGTGCGCACCTGCTACAAATCACCTGATTGAGACAATGAAGTGGGTCAGACCTTCTGCAAACAACTCAGCGTAGTCCTCCAGTTGCATGTATTGTGTGTCTGCTCCAGCAGACATCAAAAAATATATTTGTCAGAGACTTGAATTCTGGAACAGATTTTCATGTGAAGTTTGAGAAAAAAAAAATCAAAGCAAACCAAAACAACAGCCAGACACCACCTCCCTTATCTTCCAACCAGCCAACCACGTTCTTATGCCAGAGTTTGGTATTCAATTCTGGTATAAAAGTACCTATTTAATAGGTTTATTATACAAAGATATGCACCTCATGTGTTTTGGAGAATAGAAAAAAGTGTTTAAGGGGAATATATACTCAAATTTACATCTATGCTATTATTTTGTCCACAAAAAGATTCATTTGCATTGTAAAATAATGAATTAAATCAACAACAGTTTCATCAAAGATTATGTATTAGGTAAAATTCCATCGTTGATTTCTAAATGCTTAAAAAAAAATGTCACCACCAATATATTTTCGTTACTTAGTTAAGAGAATTCCAGAATCTTGAGCGGAAACCGATTCTGCTTTTGCCATCTAGAAATTGGATATATAGCCAATGAATCACCTTTAAAAGGTTTCTGTCAGTCAATAAATGAATTCTGAGCAACATTGTTTAGATGATTAAAGTTAGTTAAGATTGATCCTCATGAATGAGTGAGGATAAAGCCATTCTTCACAAACACATTTTTGCTGCAGAAAATTGTTTGCTACTCAATATCCTATTATGAAATTATTTTTGTCTCTAACCTCCTGTTTTATAATATGTAACATATAAAAGTATTTCTCTCTCTCAAAAGATCAAAGTTTACTTCTAGAAAGCTAATTTATTGAGGTCTATTTCAAAACATGATTCCAGTCTACATTATTAATACCATTAAATTTAAATAAATAAGAGCTTTGTAAGTTTACTCACTTCTCATAGGTTTTGTGGCGGGATTCACTTCGCCATGTTAAGATGTTGACATTAGGCAGGTTGAGAGGTTTATTTTGATTGAAAGGTTGAGAAGATTATTGCATGATTTCCATCGCTCACCAGAATTTCAGAGGAGCTTTGGGCATCTAAAGTAAAGTAACATTAAACCCAGTTCTACTGTTCTATAAGTGAGCAACCTGCCTGAAACCATAGTCTTAAACCAGCATTCATTGTGCTCTCGTGCTGAACTTATATCTATTTCCAACACACTCTTATAATATTCATATGTATAAATTAAAAATTGTTATATACTATAAGCTGCCTATACTAAAATGCATATTAATATTTAATGTGTTCCTATTTATAAAGCATATTAAATTGATGTGTTAACCTCATACATTATTTCTAAATGGGAATCTAACACAAAATAGGATAGAAACCAGTAGTATCTCTATACTGATGGGATGTGACAGAATATTCAATCAATCAGGATAATTTAGTCATTTTTGCTGCTTTTCCTGTCAGAATTGTCACACCAATTCAAGTCTAGTACGCCTTCTAATTGAAGTGTAATATATCATTTACATTAAGTTTAATACACAAATTTCTACCTTTGATGCTCTTAAACAATCAGTTTTTAGGCAAATGTTAGTTCTTATTTTATATATATATATATATATATATATATATATATATACACACATCTAATATGTTTATATAGTGTATATTTATATATACACACATGTATATTGTATGTATGAATATAATCAGAAAATCAAATGGGAAAAATGCTGATGTCTATCCCCTTATGGCTTTTGTGTACAATCAGTTCATCCCTAGTATGTACACCTGGATCCAGGAATGCCAAAGTAGTTTTATGTAAGTGGATATAGATACAGTTTAATTCACCTATCTTACAGGAGTTCATTATTTTTTAGTTAGACAGCTTTTATTATTGAACATAGAGCAAACCTCTGACACTGATTTAAGCTAATAAAGAACTTCATCTTAAAGAGATAAATGTTTACATGAGTTACTTAATTCTAACTTTCAGATAGAACTGAATTAATTAATTTGGATGTTAATTAGCTTAGCAAATGAGCTAATTTAAAAACTACCATTCAGATAGCTATGTATGACTGTAGTTAGTCTGGAGGTCCATTATTTCCAGGAATATTTTTAGCATGGTACCAAAAGGTTATGCAAAATATCTATTCAAAGTATTCTCTGAAGACAAATGATAACACTTTTGTGCTTAACTGTGCAAAGCTTAGCATTGTTCCGAGGGCTGCTCAAGCATATTAATACCCAAACCTCAATAAGCTGCCATCTCACACTCTTCTGTATGGCAAATTGTGTTTCGGCAGTTGTTTTCAGAGTATGTGCCAAACCAAAAAATTAATATCTACAGATTTTATGTTCATGAAAATGGGAAAGCATGGTGCCCAGGCGTAGCAACTAGTAGTTTCACACCATTTATTTTGTTCACTCCATTATGCACTGTGGTAGCATAGAGAGCTGAAGGAGTTTGAGCTGATCTGCAGGACCACCTGCTCTGCAGCATTTACAGTGTGCAACCAGAAGGATACATGAGATCATTATGTGTACACTGCCATCTTAAATACATTGGTACATGCCTATCATGATATTCTTTTAATTAGATTAGAGGAAGAATAAATACACAATGCGTTTCACATTTAGCTAGTGACTAGTGCTTTACAAATCTTATATTTGAATATTTTAACCTATTCCAGAATAAAACCAGGGGACATTCTGAAGTTTCTATTTGTTTCCAAAGAAAAAGAAAAAGACAATGGGAAAAATACCACTTCTTTTTTCTCCAGAAAATTAAGGGATAGTTGCCAGTATTGGTCTGTATCCTTACAGACATATAAGCTTGAATGACAGTTTGCAGCTCCACATGCCTGGCTATTTTTAAACACAAATAAAGATTTTGCAGACAGTTGTAGCCCATCTCTTCTGTGACTACAATACAAAAAGGTGTGCTTCAAGATTCACCTAGGTTAAGTCAGTAAAACTAGGATAACAACATTGTTAGGTGCTGAAATTTACATATCTATTTAACTACCTGAGACCATGTATTGTCCTTACCTTGCATTTAGGAATATTCAGCATTTCAGTAAAATGGTATTCTGTATCTGTCAGTATGAAGTATCTGTCATGCTGACTGGGAAGCTGATTCCAGTTATATATGGGGGAAGCAGTATGATTTGGTATAACCTGAATCCTCTTCCTATATGGGACTTAGGAATCTTACACTGATGGCTGTCTTGTTCATCTCGACTAACAAATAATCCATGCTATATGTTTAAACAGTTTTAAGACTTTCCTTTCTAAGCAAGTATATTAAATAATGGGCTGTAAGATTATTCTCATCTCATAGATATTTGCCACATCTTAATTATCAGCTAGTTGAACTTTCATTCTTTTTCTGAAAACTGAATTTTTTTTTTGAGTATTTATGGGCTACTTCTCTGTATCATGCTGAAGTATTCATAGGAAATATTCTATAACTGACATGGGTAACCAAATTTATGTTGCTTAGAAGCTACTCACCTGTAATACTCATAAAAATTTTGTTTACAAGCAAGACACACTCTCCAATCATTTTTTTTAAAGAAAGTGGCTATTGTCACTTCATACTGAGTACAGCTGAAGTGGTTATTTATGTACAAGTTATGCCCAGTAGGCTGAAATTTCTTGGTTGATGAATGCCCAATTTCTGGACATAGACTCTATTTAGTCAATTTAGAAGTAGCAAATTCTTCTGCCTGTTTTGAGATTAAACACTTTATGAGCATGTATGAATTGAGAAAATTTAATGCCTGAGACATTTCACAGTGAAAACCTGAGTCTTCCATAGAGCTCAGTCTCACACATCAACAGCTGTAAGTCTTTCAGGAGCACAGACTTGATCTTAGATATTTAAATTAGATAATCTTGTGTATCTGCTAAGATCTTAATGTAGGAATCTAAGCTTCTTGGTATCCCACTGATGTTTTTTCTTTTCCTCTTCTCCCACACCCTGATGATATCGATGCTCCTCGTCCAGGATAATCAGGACTTTTTGGGGGGTTGCTTTGTGTTTGTGATTTTTTTGTTTATTTCTTTGTTTGTTTAGTTGGGTTTTTTTATTAAATTCTCATACTACTAATTCTGGCTTTAGATATTTTAACCATACCCAGAAATGTGGTAGAGATGTATCAGCACTGATAAGAAGCTGAAGTCTTATTAAAACTAATTGGACTTTTATTATCCCTGCTGTTGTAATTCTGTGCTGCTAAGTAGTCTGGAGGGATGAAAGACATGGTAGCATGGTCAGCTTTAAATTGTATGAGGTTTATACCAATCTACGAGTGATAATAGATAAGCCTTAGCAAACACACTTATTTAATAAGATAATTACCTCTGCTTGTATTATACTGGAGATTTAATAAATTTTTGTTTTCAGAAAGATCTCAGTATGTGTAGAACGTTGCAACTTCTGCTTCTGGTTCTGTGGTGAGTTAACCTTGGCTGGATTCCAGGAGCTACAAAAACTGCTCTATCACTCCCCAAAGATGAGAGAAAATATAATCAAAGGTTCATGTATTAAGATAAAAACAGAAAGAAATCACTCACCAATTACTGACACAGGCAATACAGATTCAACTTGGGGAAATTAGCTAAATTTATTAACAACCAGATCAGAGTGGACTAAGGGAAAATAAACACAAATCTTAAATCACCTTCCCTCTCTCTTCCTTCTTTTATCCTGGGCTTAATTTTGTTCTCTAATTCTCAGTCTCCTCCCCACCAGAAACACCGAGGGATGGGGAATGGACACTGGTCAGTTCATCACACATTGTCTCTGATGCTCCTTCCTCCTGAGGAGGACTCCTCACACTCTTCGCCTGATCCAGTGGGGAATACCTCTCTCAGGAGACAATCTTCCACTATCTTATCCAATGTGAGTCCTTTCCACAAGCTACAATTCTTCATTAACTGCTCCAGCAGTCCTCCCTGGTGTCACAAGCCCTGCTAGCAATCCTGACCCAGCATGGGTTCATGTCTTTCTACAGGACCCCACCTCCTGCCGGGAACCTGATCCAGTGTGGGATTACCACAGGATTGCAGCTTCCTTCTGATGGATCTGCAGGTTCTGCACTGCCTGCAGATGGATCTCTCTGCTCCACCACACACCCCTACGGGCTGTAGGGACTCAGCTGCTTCACCACAGTCTGCACCATGGGCTTCAGAGAAATCTCCTCCTGTGCTTGGAGCACCTAATCCCCCTCCTTGGCCAGTGACCTTGGTGTCTGCAGGGCTGCTTCTCTCATATATTCTTATTCCTCTGTCACAGCTGAAATTGTTGTTTTGCAGTAATTCTTCCCCTTGAAATTGTAATCCTAGAGGTTCTACTATTGTCATTGTTGTGCTTTACCTTGGACAGGGATGGGTCCTCCTTGGATCCAGCTCACATTGGCTCTGTTGGAAATAGGGGTGGCCTCTGGCAGTTTCTGAGAGAAGCCTCCTGTGTCTCTGCTACCAAAACCTTGCCATGCACATCCAATAGTACCTCACACTATCTCCTTAGCTTTTTAAGTTAAGAGACAGTTTCAGATCCTTCAATTTCTTATTCACAAGACACTAGGTAATGATATCTCTAAATTTTCAATAATTACTTGGACCTTTGAATCCTGCGCTATTTTATAAAACATTATCTTTGGTCAGAGTATCTTGGCATGAAATGGTTTTATGAATCTTCCTGTTTTCCTTGTGTAACCTTAAAATTAAATTATTGCAGGAGAAATTTCAAGTGTGGTGCATAACAATCAAAACTGCAGCTTCTGAGCTCACTTTTCCATTCGCCTTTTTTTATACTATAGATATTCTCAGTGAGTCTAACCAAGTCTCAGTCGTTAGGAGACTGTCAGTCTCCCATTTTTCTAAATGTGTGAACTCCACATTAAAAGCAGCTTGAGACAATTTCCCTGCTCTTCCAGCAAACTTTACTATTACCTATTTTTGGTTACTACAACAATTTTGTTTGGAATCTACCTCTACTTTGGAATGCAAATTTGTTCTTGGCATTATGTACCTTCCCAATCTCATGCCAGCAGTATCTGTTAGCTTACATTGATCTTCTCTTTCTCTGATGCTATTTCTGCAACTATATTTCTAGATAGCAGCCATGTTTTCCCTCCACCCTTTTTTTTTTTTTCAGTTTTAATAATAGAAATATTTTTGGGGATTATGACTATTTTTTACAGTGAATAATGGTGTAGAACTTTGTAAAGCTGAAGGGAATTTCTCCAGAAGCAGAAGATGACAGAATCACAAGAAGTGATTCCCAAGAAGTGAGGTTGGAAGTGACAACTGAAGGTCACCTCTTGCATTCCCCCCACTCAAGCAGAGTAGTCTAGAGCAGCCTTACCAGGATGATCTCAAGTTGGATGTTTAACATCTCTGAAAAGGGAGACTCTGCAAACACTCTGGGCAACCTGTGCCAGTCATCCTCGCAGAAAAAAAGGGTTTTCTGATGTTCAGACAGTATGTAGTGTGTTTCTGTTCATGGCCGTTGCTTTTGGTCTTCTCAGTGTGCACTGCTGAAGGAATACTGCCACAAGTTCTTCACAGAAAAGGTGATTGGGCATTAGAGTGAGCTTCCCAGAGAGGTGATGGAATAAACATCCCTGGAGGTGTTTAAGAAAAGACTAGATGTAGCACTCAGTGCCATGGTCTAATTGACATGTAGGTTTTAGGTCATAGGTTGGACTCGATGATCTCAAAGGTCTTTTCCAGCCTAGTTGATTCTGACATTCTGTGAAAGACATATCTTTGTATAATAATATTAATGTCCTCATAAAAATAATCTCCCATCCACAAGCATGGTACCAGTCTGAGAAAGCAAATATCTTTTCAAAGTTAAGACAATGTCTTCCAGAAGGCTCTTTTGCATGTCAGACATTTCTTTGCCACTGTCTTCTTTTTGGTATAGACATTCTTTGTCATGTGTCACATCTTAGAGTCTTTTTTCTCCCTATCATCTTAATAGATCTCTCTAATGTATTCATAAGTTTCAAAATGTAATAGTACATATCTGTTTGAAATATCTCCTGAAATAGCATGTCATATTACAACCTCTTTGTGCATTACCTATTGTTATTGTTTCAGTATCTTCATTGTTTATCCAGTAAAGAAAACACAATCATAGCTTGCTCATGAAATATTGAAATCCTGATGAGTTCCTCTTAACAGTTTCACTGAGAAGGAACAAATAACAAAATTCTGTTATATCAGAATTTTATAATCCCATATAATTGCTGCATATAAAGTGCAATTTGCAGTGTGTGTATCAAATATCCTTTGTATTATGGGCCATTTTTGGGGTTTTAGCAAAACTTTGGATGCAAATCAAATGCTGCTGTCCAAAGTTAAGGGCATCAAAACTCTATATGAAGGAACTGAGACTGTGGATTTAAAACTTTTGAAATAATGCTTATTCACTTACATACCCTCCTAAAGCCTTTTTTGCCATATCTTTTGAGGGGGAGGGGGGGACATTGCTCATTCAGACTTCAGATTGGCTTACTGGCTTTTGCTATTTTTATTTTATTTTTTCTTACTTTAAATACAGGATGAAGCATGAACTTTACAAGTCAGATTTCTGTAGAAATATGCAGAGAAAAATACAGATCTGCTTTGGCATTAGCAATAAGAACGTCCTCTTAATTTTGTTTGCTTCATTTGTTTGTTTAGTTGGTTTGTTGTCATTAGTATTTTAGGAATTATAGGGACTTTCAAGTGAGTTTAAGCAACATAAGAGCTCAAGTTTCTGTATATCCCTTAAGTTTTTTCTGTATGATATTTGGAAGAAAAATGCTGTGGAAATGTTATGTGGGAGACTTTCTAAAATTATTTATTATCCTAGGCCTGGTATAATACTTCAGACTTTAGGCAATTCCATAGAAATTTACTGATATTTAACCTCTGTACATTGAAGTCCCAGTTTCTCTTAATTTGGGTGCATGTTATTGTTTATTGACTTGCACATGAGTGGGGTTTTTTTTCCATGCTTTACAAATTCCTCCAGTGTACTGAACTGTAAAAAAACCCAATAGTATGATAAATGAAGAGCTAGTGCAAAAAAGTAAAGAAATATTCAGTAGAGAGAGTATCATGACAGTTGAAGAGTAAAGGATTAAGTAAATGTAGCATATCAATGCTGTCATTCAGAGGCGTATTTCCCATTCTCATCTTTGTTTTCATGACTTAATTATTTCTCTAGAGCAGAAACCCAGTAAATCTAACATTGCCATTACTAATTGCCAGACACAGGCTTAGTATCAGGTTTGAAAGGCCTCAGATTTGAAATTTTTCAGATTTTGTCAGAGCTTTTCTGAACCTGTATGTAGTTTTGCTTTTACCTGATTTAGCTGAAATAACTTATTTTCCTAATAATCAGATCTTTAAAATTAATTTGTAGAAACACAATTGTTATATATATAAGTAGCAGAAAGTTATTCTCTGTAAAACAGAGTATTTATAATTTCCTCATATATTAATGTAGCACAGAGAAATAAATACTTGGAATGATAACAAGGGCCTTGAGAGTGATCATAGTGTGCATGGGATGATGAGAAGGGAGGCACAGCTTGTTACTGGTGGTTGCAAGGCTATGAATAACTCACCAATCATCAGTAAAAGAAATAGAAGTTGGACAGGAACAGTTATAAGGATAACAAGAGAAAAGAATAACAAGAATTCGACATATGTAAAATCCATCTGGTACACTAAATTTGGATGCAACATGAAAATGAAGATCACCATCTCTGAAAGAAAAATCAAGGTATAAAAGCGTGTTGGACAAATAGTCCAATTTGAATCTTAGAGGGGAAAAAAAGAAACTTTATCATGCACCTCTCACTTCTTCCTGTTAAAGGGACTTACAGATTGCCAGAATTTCCCCTTCGTATGTGATGACGACCAGTACTCTACACTCTTGGTACACAGAAAATGTATGGTACCTTCCATAAGTGTGAGCATAACATCAAAGGCAAAGTAACAGTAACAATGAAGTGTGTAGCATTTTTTAATTGAATTATATTGTTGTTGTTGTTGTTATTATTATTATTATTGTGGCTGTTTCTAGTATTATTGAGGTGCTTTGTACAATAGTATACTTTATCTTCTTTTATTTTATTGTTTTTTCTCATTTTGTTTCAAATATATTTGAATAATACTTTTTGAACTAAACTGTAAAGATTTTCCTTACAATAAGAATAAATTCTTGTCTTACCTTCTCAATGTTTTTCTCCTTGCCTGTGACAAGTTTTTTAGTGTGACATTTCCTATACACCTGCACAAAGTGCTGCTTGAGACATCCTGCAGTGTTCAACCTTGCTTCCAGCTGCTTCCCTGTAGGAGTAAAAGGCCATAATATGCACCAAATTTATCAGCTCTGCTTGATTGCTTCTGATCTCTTGGGGTATAATAGCAATAAATGCCTCTGTACAGACAATTGAATTAAGACTTCTCTCTTTCTACTGTATCTTGGGAAAATACATTTAGGGGGTTTTGTTTGCATGTTTCTCTGTTTGTTTTTTTGTTTTTTTCTGGATACTGCCTAAGTTAAAGAAAATATATAAAATCTACTTAATTTATTGTGGAATTTGAACACTTTTTGACCTGAAAATTTTTGAGAGAGTCAGAGTTCAGGGCACCAGGGCTCAACTGATTCCATTCAGTATCTACTCAACATTTGCTTCTAGAAGACAGGAAAAGAATTAAGCCAAACATGCTGGTGACTCCACCCAAAGTCCAGTTACTTCCCGAGAGCAATTTAGCCACTCCTAAAACGGTGCAATCACCCTCAGGAGTTTTATTCCTTCCACAATGAGTCACTTTGTTTCAGTATCTTTTGGTGTGTGCAATTAATATGCAAGAATGGTATGCATAACTTAAAAAATTAAAAAATATTGTTAGCTTATGCACAGAAGACAACTAGATTTCTAGGGCTAATATGGAAATCATACTTATAATTTAATTAAAGGACCTTTGATGAACAGGCAGGCATCACCCATGAGTTGAAGGGTTCGTCGCTGATGCTCCCTGGAATGGATCATACAAGTTTATTTATTTGTTTTTCTGCTTTTAATTTGCAGGTATTTTGCAGGTCTTATAATAAATGCCTAATATAAAATTAGGAAAATCAGCTGAGATTAATTTAACTGCTTCTTCAGAGTGTCCTTTGGAAGTTAGATTAGAAGCTGTGTGCTGAAGATGACAGACTCTTAAAGAAAGATCCCTCTGAAACATTAACAGAGGGAATTAACAGAGGACCATTAACATTACTGGTCCCAGTGGAGTTAAAAAGGGCTTCATGGATCATTGTTCTCACAAGGTAAAGGTCTGAAGAAAATTAACTTTGGTTTTAGTAGGTTCAAATCTGCCTTTCTACCTCTCTACCTGTGATTCCAAATATCAGGTCCAAAATAATCTGGATATAAATGCTCGAGGACTCAGCTTTCTGGTTATGCAGCAGCTCACTGTGAAAGGTGAAATTTTGGAGGCATTCAGGGCTATGAAGAAAGAAGCTGTTTCACAAAGGCTGGGACACGGAGAAGGAATTGTGTGTTTGGTCTTTTCTTCACTGGCTATTTCTGTTTTATGCCAAAATTGTTTAAAGTTAATCAGAGAGACAGCTCTGGGAGACACTGATAACAATTCTACATCTGGTATAAGGGGACTGCAAGTAATTAGCTGCTCCAGAAACTTACACATTTCTTTGGGAAGCCTCGTACTAATTTTCAGGCTGAATGTGTTCCTACAGATACTTGTCTGTCTGCTGAAAGAAGGTTGTCTTATTCCCTGATTTTACACCCTGATGTGGAAAGAAAACATGTCTGCCTAAACTTCATTCATCTAAGTTAAACAAGTTGAGCTGTCATAGAACTCTCTTACATGAGGAGCTGACCTTCACCAGGTGAATCACAGAGCCTTTCACTTGCCCTGCTGAAAATTCATTGTTTGTGTACGAAAGTGAACAGTGTGTTTTTTTGGTTTTGTTTTCACCTCTTTTAACTCTTACTCTAACTCTAACTCTTTGTATCTTCAGTATACAAATCCAGGAACCCTGAGTGTGTATTTAAGTAGTACTTACTTCAGGGCCCCCAGGCAAAACTAATGAATTCATACTGTCAAAAAAAAAAAAGCTTCCGACGCAATTGATTTAGAATCAGTCATGTCATTGCACCTCCACAGTTCTCTTTCTCCTTTCTATTCTAATTTTCTGAATTGTTAGAAAATATTTTTTCTTTTTTATTCACAGAATTGTTGGTGTTGGAAGGTATGTTTAAAGATACGCAATTTAACACCTCACTAAAGCAGGTTTACCTAGAACAGGTTGCACTGGTACAGGTGGGTTTTGGATATCTCCAGAAAAGGAAGATCCACCACCTCTGGGCATCCTGTTACAGTGTTCTGTCCTCCTTAAAGTAAAGATGTTTTTCCTCATATTCAGATGAAGCTTCCCGTGTTACAGTTGTGCTCATTGCCCCTTTTCCTGTCATAATTTATATCTTTTATTTTGTACTTTTTGTTCAATAAAGTGTTTTCTGTTTTTGTGAAAAAGCCTAAAATATTTCCATTTGAAGAACAAATTCTTGTTGCTATTATTTCTGCATTAAAGAGGTCTTTTTGTTAGAATTATATTTGCTCTTTGAGTCAATCTTGTGATGAACTGAAAAACTGTGCTTTTTAATACAACATTCTTCTGCTAATAGAGCAAATCCAAAGTTCAAGTGTTCAACTCACATGGTCTTTTTTATTTCTATTATTTTTTTATTTTAAAAAGAGAAAGATTTGTTTGCTTTTTTTAGTAGAAATTAAGAAGGCCTTTTATAGGGGTTGACTGTTTTCACTACAGATAATTTAATGTAAATAATACTTAAATTATGACAACTAGTTGTAGAGCATTTATATGTCAATTACACAGTAGCTGATGATCAAAAAAGGTTTTCATTGTTGATATCATGTCTACTAAATTGCACAGACTTCAAAATGTCTAGATACAGAGATAGCAAAAATAACACTATAGCAGAAACCCCCAAAACTTATCTATTTCATGCTTTTGTGGTAAAGCCATTCTTTCTAGAACTTTTAAAAAGAAGGAAAAAACACCAACAAAAAGCAAAGCAAACAAAAAAAAATTATGTTGTTAAAGTAACCTTTCAAAAGTTGAGACAGCAAACATTTTTACTTACCAGCCAATCTTTTTTTTTCTCTGTGTACTTAACAGATTGTATTTAAATTATTAAATACTACTTCCACAGTTTCACAGAATAAGTGGGAAGAAGAAAGAAATTGAAAACTGTTAGAGGAAGACAAGAGTGATTAATCTTTGTAAAATATTGGAAAGATGTAGTAGCTGAGAAAAGCAGGGAATTTTTCTAATGTAACTGGGACAGGTAAAATTTAGACTAAGAAGACTCCTTGATAGTCAAGAGAAAACAAATACCTCCAGAAGTGATTCATCTCATGTGAAACAGATTTGATGGACATTCTTCTGGAGTTCTCTCTCTCTCTGTCTCTGTCTCTCTTGATTTGAAATAAAGTTCCAATGATCTGCTCTAACTCCACTATCTTGTTTAGTTTAGATGGATCTCATCCTAAGAGAACCTACAATAAGAAAGGAGTAATATTTCAGATTAAAATAATGTGATGTGACTGATTTATTCAAACTACTGTGAATCTTTTACAATTAAGGCTACGCAGATGAGGTCAGAATTGTTCAAATGACTAAAGGGATAGCCCATACCATATGACACCATGTTCAGTGATAAAAGATGGGGGAAGAAGGTGGAAGAGGAGACATTAGGAATAATGGTGGCTGTCTTCCCTGGTAACTGTTACATGTGACAAAGCCCTGCTTTCCTGGACCTGGCTGAGCACTTGCATGCCCATAGGAAGTGATGGCTGAATTCTTTATTTTGCTTTGCCTGTGTGGACATTTTTTTCTCTACCTATTGAACTGCTTTAATTTCAGCACACAAATTTTCTCACTTTTACCCCATCAATTCTTCTTCCATCCCATAGGGGAGCATGAACTAATTGTCCCTGTGGGGCTTAGCTATCTAGTTGGTTTAAATCACTTTGGTTAAATCAGATAAAAGCAAAGACTAGTAGCCGGGATGTATTCTGTCTCATAGCACAATACTTTCTTCACAAAGTGACAAATATTTGTGGTCTGGTTTTTTGAACACTTGAAGAGACTCAACCTACTTGGAAGACTAGAGAATAATAAAAGGACAGGAGTCAGAGTTCTGTCTCTAGAAGAGGATGAAGAAGAGAAGCTTTTTATTAGAAAATCAAAACAAGGCTTTAAACTGGATTTGAGTGATTAATAGAAATTAAAACTAAACCGAATTCATATCTATATCAAACCATACAATAAAAAAAAAAGTGAGATATTGTTCACCATTGAGAAGAAAGAAGTCTGTAGGCATTTTTTTGGCAGCTATTTATGTTAATAAACTGACTGGGAAGAAAAAGACATTTCACCTATGGTGGCTTCTGTGCCTGGGAAAAGTCAATCCAGCAGCAGTTGATAGTGCTATGATAAGATCCTATTGGAGTTCCTTCAGTGACCTCTGTGAGATTAACTGCAGGGTTTGCGCTTCATCTAGGAAATAGGGCAGTGGGCAGGAGGTGAATAATAACTTCTTGAGTAATCACTTAATCTATGTGTAAGTGTATTCAAAACACTGTGGATTAAAAAGCCCTTTGTAGCTGAAATAGCTTGAAACAATCCCTTAAGAATCAAGCGTAAGTATCCCAGGTTTAGGAAAGAGAACATTTAAGGTTTGGCTTATGAGGCAAGGGGTAGTTCCTAACACTTATTCAAAAATGAATGGTCTTGATAAAGGAGCCATTTCTTATGTTAATCAGCATATTGCTCATTCTGTGCAAGTCTGACTCTATTCCTTTGAGAAAGAAGAACTAAATGCAAAATAAATTTCTAGCTCTTCACCACTTTTGTCACCCTCTTATGAATTCCTGCTAGAATCCCTTGAAATGGCCTCTTGACAGTTCTTTTAAGTGAATCTTGATTTTGGGATCACTGAGTAACATTTAATGAGATTAGAGCATCTCTTCATAAAAAAAGACATGCCTCCATAATGAATGTGTGGAATTTTGGGGTTTTTTTTAATATGCTGTTTCCTCTTCCATCTTCTCCAGAGATATTTAGTGTGGGTATCTTGTTTGTTTTTGTTGTGTTTGGCTTTTTTTCTTCACAAAGATTTATGATTGGCCTGAAACTGAAACCAAGCCTCTAATCCAGGAGAATTTGAGAGATTGCCAATTCTTTCAGAAGATTTCATTAAGTCAACGAAACAACAGTTGAATTTTAAGACTAGATTGCTGTTATAAACATTACTGATGAATCCCTTACCTGTTTGGGCCTAGCAGTGCCATCAAAGCCCATGCTCTGTGAAATGGAGCTTTCTACTTGATTTGGGACCCAAGATGACAGAGGAAAAAAATC
Organism: Fringilla coelebs; assembly: GCF_963513975.1. Taxonomy (NCBI): domain Eukaryota; kingdom Metazoa; phylum Chordata; class Aves; order Passeriformes; family Fringillidae; genus Fringilla; species Fringilla coelebs. The sequence continues at coordinate 46,190,561 of NC_140029.1, forward strand.
AATGAAAAATTGTATATCTTTAATTTTGTCCTCTTTATTTGGCTAGGTCATCATGCCAAATGGAAGCTGTAATGACATCAACAATATTGATATTCAAATGTGGAAAGAGACACCATGACTTTGATTCCATTTTTATGTTCATGTTGTTGCAATTCTGTGCTTCCCTCAGACTACCAGTACCAAATATTTTGTTTGGTGGTCTGTGAGGTGGTCCTCTCATTTCCTGTGAAACTGTGTTGTGATCTGAATGACAATTCAGAGTTAAATACTTCAGATAGTGAGAAGCTGGGTTCCTCATCAATGTATGTAAAGAATACACCAACTTCATTGCTAGAGGCTTTTGTCCTTCTCTCAGTAACTAACTCACAAGGCTAGGAAGACCCACCAAGGATGATAATAAACCTTACTGCTGAGATTGTCCTTCAAAGCTCCTCCATTTTGTCAGGTGACTCAGAATTTTCTTTGCTTTTATTTCCAGGATCCAATTCTGGTTCATAAGCTAAACTTTGCATCTGAATAAAGTCATACTCTCCCACCTAACTTGCTGCCTGGATGTAACTGAAAAGGAAAAGAAAGCGAGTACATCAGTCCTTTCTAGTGAAATCTACTCCTGCTACATACTCACATTCCAAGGAAAAATACTGCAGCCTTGTACTTGCATCCATACCTCAGGACTACCTCCTCAGAGTTGTTATCCCAGCACCACTGGTTCGAGAAAATATTGGAAAATATAGCAGACAGGAAGTGTGGAGCACTTTAAAAAAACAACAAACAACTCACAAAACATAACAAATGTTGATTTTTTTCTAGAGAAGTTAGAGATAGTACTTCTGTACTCATACATTATCTGATCACAAAATGGGACTGATCCTGTTTCAGCAGTCCTTCAATGTTGTTGATAGTAAGAGTCCTTTATATTATAGCTTGCATTTTAATCTTTCCTTATGCCATTTTGATAGGCATACAGATAGATAGGCAACGCTGGAACAGCTGGCCAAATGATTTACCACCAGGAATCAAGAAGCCTTTTCTTTTCCTATTGAAAAATAAGATGGGTCTTCACAAAAAGAAGGAAAAATAGAAATGTTTAATTTTGTCTTCTTGTGAACCAAAATATTAGATAGCCAGAGGAACCAACAATCCTGTGTATTTTCTTTAGCTGCTGTCATCTAAAAAAAAATGCAGGCCTGTACATAGAAAGTCACAGTTGTGCCCTTTCCTTAAGTTTCCAATATTCATTATTTTTGCAATAAGAAAAAGTTTCTTGTCCTCTCTGGAAGCTATTAGGTTAAAAATTCATGTCTTGGACTCCTGTAGGGATGGAGGTGATTAATCTTTTTGCCATCATGTGCTCAAATTAACATGTGATATATGTGTGTTCATGTATTTTAAAGGTTTCACTACATGACATTAACTAATCTTCTTTCTGTAACCAACAGCTACTTGTTTAGGAAGAAATGACACCCATAAAACAAAGAAATGATGGTCAACATTCAAACAGTCATCTTACTGAAGACAAAGTTGCCGGGTAGGCCTAAAGCAGTTTCTTTCTATGTTCAGCCTGAACAGAGAAATTGGGAATCTCAATCCTTGGAAAGCAAAAAACTGAAAGGAAAACCTCTATCTGTTTAAGACTGCAGAGAAGGAAAAATAATTAATCTCCTTAAGCAAAAGAAGGTTAGAAAGGAAATATGACTGAAGAGAAATATTGATGCTCACAAGCTTATGTGTGATTATTAAAGGTAGTATATGTGTAACTAAAAAAATGTGAGATCGGATGATATGGGAAACAAAGAAAGATATTGTAATCTACCCATAAAAGTTAAACCTATAAAATAATAAAAGCAATTATACCTATTAATATGCATGCAAGTAAGTATTTGCTGGAACAGAGCAATCATGAATATTCAGATGATGATCAGATGCTTTAAAATTCTAAATATTTAACTTACTAAAATGTTCTAGTTTCATGTATTCATTTTCCATAAGCTGTTTGCAGTTCATTACTTGGTTTTTGTTATAAAGCAGACATTTCAATGATCTATCATGAAGTTCAAATAATACTGTATGAAGTCCAAGTAATCAATTTATAAACAGTTTATGAGAAAGCCACAGAATAATTGCCCATCTCATAAAGTTTGAATGCCAATGAACAAAAGATATCACAAGTTTTGGACAAAATTGCGCATAACAGCATTTATTTTAAAGGTGTTAGATTCACTAGTACTACTTGACTGGTTTTAATTCCAGGGAATCTGGCTTTCTTTGTGCAGGAAAAGAATCTGTTTCACATCTTTTCAGATCACAATGTTGATTAATGCTTGACTTTTGTATCTGGGGAATAGCTTCATATTCTTTTTCCCTGGAGAGTCCTGAATGGAAGAAAAAGACTTCTTCCCTAGTAGGAAGACACTCCAGTGTCCAGCAAGATTGTGTTTTGGTCTGAATGGGGAACATGATGAAATTTATGACCTAAGTATTCATGATGATATTTATGTCACAGAATAGTGCCATTAGAGATAAATCTGTATTTGTATATAGGCCAAGCAAAACACAACTCAATATATAAATACTATTAAAAAATGCTTATGGAGAAAGGTCATAGAATTTAAGTTTGTTCAGAGGATAAGATACATTATTAAAAAATGCAGATGTCCAATGGGAAAATGTGCATATGTGAGAGATACCGTTCCTCATCTGTCTGTTCAGAGACAGACTTGCTCAAAGAGCAGTGATGCCTCTCTGCAGAGAGAGAAATCTCTCTATATCAGCCTAGTAATGGTACCTGAGCAATAAACATTTCTGTCACTGCAGCGGGGAAGCTACAATGGCTGAGTACAGATTGCCATACAGTAGCTGAGCATGCTTTCATTGCATGAAATTTTGGTGTGGCCTTTTTTTGCAAATGTCTGATTAATCCTTTCACAGACTCTGCATGCACCTCAGAAAAAGTTTTCAAGGAGCACCCTGAGATCTCACTGTGGGGTCTTTCTGCACAATTCTCTTATGCATCAATTCTAAGACAATTTTGTATCACTGAGTGCTAAAGAATGAAAGTAGAGATGACAATGTGTCTGTAAATAATTCAAAGAAAACAGAACCATTTCTGGGAAGTCTTTCCACCTTCTGAAGATATTACAATCTTTGACGCAGAGTAGTTTAAATATGCATTTTAAAATCACATAATGTGGTTACATTCCAAAAATAGAGAAAGGTGTAAACAGAAGTGTCAACCAGCCCTTCTGGTTCTGGAAAAGACACCTTGAATTAAAGTGAGAGACTGGAAAAAGGACTGTCTGAAGAGGGAAATGTTAAAAAAGCATGTCACATGAGCGTGCATCATGCTGGTACTTGCAAGACCAATTCTTACCTCACAAGGGAAGAAGATTAAGAACAGAGTGACTCCGATGGAGGTCAACACATGATGTACATTTTTCCTGGGGAGTGGCAATATCAGTGAACTCACAGCCCTACTCCTGAGTGTATTATGGCCTTTAGGATGAGAGAAAATAAAATATGAACAGCTGTTAACATTACAAGCATTTGAGAGTGTTTCCAGCCTCAAAGGTCTGAAATGAGAGTGGAAAGAACATACCAATTGAGACATAGCAGTTCCCATTGCTGTCAGGTACCAGTAGGCTAATACATCAAATAAGTAAGTGAATTACCAAGATGATGCACTATTAAAAACTGCATTTATTATAAAAGACAACTTCTTTCTTTACCAATAAACAAAATCACTAAAAATGGGTTTACTGTTATTATGTAGGGTAAGAACAGCTCAGGCAGAAGCAAATATATTTTAAGTGAATATATGTATAGCCCTTCTTGCACTTCAATGCTAGTGCAAGTCACTGAGCCAGCTCCTCAGCTGGTAGAATTGACTTAGATACTCTGATTTTTTTTGGCCTACATTTATTTGCACAACCCATGTCTGGCTCACTGTGTAGGTAGGTGTGGTCTGGGCTCAAAAGCAGAGAGTAAGACTGTTGTCTGTTGATTTAACCATAGATTTCTCATGGATCAGACAATGGGTTTGTGGACCATTTTGGAAAACAAATTCAAAGCTTATTTTTATTGGCTTTTGTGAAAATGCCATGAAATCTTACTGCTATAATGTTCATAAAGAGGACCTGAGCAAAACCTTATCAAGTTTCCCATTGATTTCAATGGGTTTTAAATACAAGAGGGAAATAACGTAATCCTGCATGAAGGGAAAGAAATTTAGGTTTAGATTTTATGAACCTAAAAATGAATATTTTTTTAATTTTTGCCATTTTTAATGGTAACTCACTAGTTTATTTTGTAAGAGTTACTAAGAATTTAAAGTCTCTTTAATTCATTGCTTTTACTTCCCTTTCCTCTGAGGGAAACAGCATTGCAAAATATGACTTTTATGGACTGTGTGAGAATAACAACATAGAAAAATTATTTGAAATACAATGGATTACAATGGATTTCTACATGTGTATTTTGAATAGCTGTTGTAAGCACTAAGAGATATGTTAAGGAAATAAAGAGAAGAAATTATACAATTGTTTTTCATCCAGCACATTCTGTAAAACAGAGTAATCAAAAGAATTTTCTTTGTTCATTCTTTTTTTTTTTTTGTTCAGCCTATTGTTCCAGTTCCAGCTGTGTAACACTGCTATAGCTCCAGAAAGAATTCTAGTACAGTTCTTAGGTGCTATCCACTCCAATCTTAGAACCTAATATATAATATTTAATTTATATTTGCTTATATTAAATACAGGTAACATTGGTGGCTCATCCTGAGTAAATAAGTATTATGTGCATTTTAAGTTGTTGTTTAATGTGTGCTGCATAAACATGTCTGTCATTAGAGACCAGACTGAGTACAGCTTTTCCACCTGTGTTATTAAATATGAGTAACTGTTTTTCAAATTTTTGCTTTGGTTTTTTTTACTCATAGGTACAACAGCAAATCCTTCCAAATAATTCACAATAAGGGATGCTAAAACTCAGATGTTATAATTAAACTAAAAAAAAGTCTGACCAGAAGCAAATAAATTTGTGACTTTAACAGAGAACAGGAATACAGGGAAGCTTACTGGAGCTGTTATGCAGAGCAGGAATACAAGAGTGTGAAGAATGAGCAAGCTATACATATGTACAAGGTTAATGCTGAAATTTTAAATATTAGATTTCTTTCATAAAGATAAATAGAAGCAGAAGTTAATGTTGGCATTATGGGCAGATCGTATCTCCTCTATATGATTTCCTTTGCCACTAAAAAAAAGGAGAGGAGAGGAGAGGAGAGGAGAGGAGAGGAGAGGAGAGGAGAGGAGAGGAGAGGAGAGGAGAGGAGAGGAGAGGAGAGGAGAGGAGAGGAGAGGAGAGGAGAGGAGAGGAGAGGAGAGGAGAGGAGAGGAGAGGAGAGGAGAGGAGAGGAGAGGAGAGGAGAGGAGAGGAGAGGAGAGGAGAGGAGAGGAGAGGAGAGGAGAGGAGAGGAGAGGAGAGGAGAGGAGAGGAGAGGAGAGGAGAGGAGAGGAGAGGAGAGGAGAGGAGAGGAGAGGAGAGGAGAGGAGAGGAGAGGAGAGGAGAGGAGAGGAGAGGAGAGGAGAGGAGAGGAGAGGAGAGGAGAGGAGAGGAGACTGTGTGTTTCAAATGTTGCATTATCAATGCATATAACCTAATTAGCCTGTACAATCCTTAGCATATAACTAAATTAATATTATAGTTAAATTATTCAAATTTAAACCAAACAGTAGGGGAAAATACTGAGTTCTATCAAAGAATTAGGAAAGGCTTAACTGTGGAGCAGTTCATGAAGAACTGCAGCCCTTCCCATGGGAAGGACTTATGGTGTAGAAGGTTTTGGTGGATTGACTATCATGGTAGGGATCCCACACCAGAACAGAGAAAGAATGCGAAGAGCCCTCCCCTTGCGGAGGAAGGAGAAGAAATATGTAATGGACATTTTAATAAACTGATTAAACCCCCCATTTTTGGTCTCATTTCTGGGCAGGGGATGAGGTAGAGGAAATTGTGAAAAAAGTTTAACCCAGGAATAAAGCAGGAACAAAAGGAAAGTTTTAAGGCTTGATTTTCCCTTTCTTCTTATCTACTCTGATTTTGATTGGTGATCAATTAAACTAATTTCCCTAAACTGAATCTGTTTTGCCTGTAAGAGTAACTGATTCTGTCTTGATTTCCAAGCCTTTTGGTGTCTTCTTTCCACAGTGCAGCTGAGGAGGAGAGTGATAGAGTGGCTTTGGTTGGCATCTGTTGTCCAGTCAGGGTCACCCCAAAACCTTGGTATTTCAAGAATAGCCTCTTTTAGAGTATCTTTTTGGTTCTTTGCTCAAATGGATTTTTTAAATTTGGAAAAGAGATTAGCAGGGAAGATTTAACCTGTATTGTAAAGGAAGAAGAAAATGTTTATATAAATTTACTCCAATATAAATTAATTTAAGAACTAGGTTTATTCTGACATTCAGGTTAGATTTTAGGGCACTACTTTTTTTTTAAATTATTTTCTTTATTTGTCTTTTTATTTTGATACAGCTGAGATACCCATTTCCCACACATATTTACAACCTGACACTCTGTTTTCTCAGCATAAGCAAAGAAATTGCAAAAGTTTCAGTCTTTAAAAATTTAATTGGATCTATTTTTGAATCTCATTTTGACTGTGTAATGCCCCGAGGGAGCCACAGAAACATCTTTAAATGACCTAAAATAGTGTTTCTATTCATAAAAATGTCACAGCTTTACAGTTCAGTATCTCATAGCTCTGCAGGCTAAAAGTGAATGCAAGTCTCGAGAGCACAATCTCTTCCCAGTGGAACAAAGTGTTTCACTATGGTCTTACAGAACCAAAAGACATAAAACTCCCACCTTAAGGAAACAAATAAACTGGCAGAGAATGGAAACATAGGTATAACAAAAAAATATATATACATTTTTTTTCGTTCAGATATGGTGGAGAGACAAGAGTTTAGTGATAGTGTTTTGACACAGTATTAAGGTTCCTTTGATAATGTGGTCACTGTTTTATAAATAAGCTATTTGAAGTTAACCTGACTGTATGAAAAATCCTATCAAGCTGAGCTAATGGACAGTTACAGCTGCCAAAAATATATGCAAGGGATAATGTTATACCACAATGTATATAAAAGAATCAGGAATGCCATCTATATGTAGGTGGTACCTGCCAGTCCAGTTTCTGGAGTATCACTACATACACAATGTAGCGATGAGATGTCCTATTGAACAAGGAGATGTACTATTGTCTGGGGAAAACAAAAAATAAGCAAACACAAAATCGCCCCAATAGATGATTGTCTCATTCCTCTTCCTCCTTCACTCCTCAGAGACAAATATGATAGAAGTAACACCTTCTCTTTTAGCAAATTACATCATAATATTATTCTTTGAGGCAACCTGACTCTTGTTCTTGTTCTGCACAAATGTCTTCACCTTGAGCCAGCAATTATGATGTAAAAAGTAGGTTGTCTTTAATTCTGGCTTAATTTCCTTCTCTTTACATTTTTATGTATGAAATAGTATTGCTTCCTTTCACATTGCATTCAAGTTCTCACAGGTGTTTTAAATCCTCTTCCACCTTAAGGCTTTATTTGAACTCTATTAGTTCAAAATACTAATATTAGCTTGCCACTAGCTGGGTCCCAGACATTGAGTGAAGGCAGACTTGGCAGCCTTCAGATGTCTTACTGGTAAATGAATAAAATCAAGTACCAAAGCTAAAATGAACTTGAATTGACTGAAACAAACCAATAAACAAAACAACCAACCAAAAAACACAACAAAGCAAATAAACAATCAAAACCTTCAATATATAAACATAAGACTCAAGGAAGTCTGAAGGAGAAGTTTAGCAACTCAACACATTTAAATTTTTTAGATAAGTCGGGAATAATCTGAACTATATGAAAAAGCACTTCACTAAGTAAGGGTGCCAATAGGAAGGAAGACAGCTGGAAGGTAACTTAATTTCTGACAAGTATCATTCACTGGTAAATAAGTTTATGTTTTTGATAGTTCTGCTAATTCTGGAAGAAGAATGGAACTGTAGATTCATAATACACAAAGAATGAGGAAAAAAAAGAGAGGATTTAAATCTAAGAAATTAAAAGGAATAAATTATAAAGTCTTAAGGCCTAAGGGGAAAAAAAAAGTAAAAATTGAAAAGGTCTTATATAAAATTGAGATAACTAATAGCCAGCTGGAAAACTAATCCTTTGGAAAATCTTTGTGGTTGAGGGTTAGTTTGACTTTCCTGAACATAGGCATTATCCATTCTAGGGCTTTAGTGAAACAAAAGTTTTAAGAGAACAAGACACATTGGGTTCACAGAACAGCACATACGATGGCACAATTCAGTTGCATCTGTGAACTAAAAAGGCCAGATGACAGTCTAAGCACTGGCACATGGTTGTTTATTTTGTCCAGTTAGCATGGACACTGGTACTTATATGGTCCATGAAAAACTAGCAGTGACCCACCATGGTTTCATTTGGGGTTGACAGCTGAGATGCTGCCATGCACTGTAGGTGTTCAGACATGAGCCACACCATCTTACTAATCTGAAGGGTTTCCAAATGCTCTCTGGCCCTTTTATCTCCTACTTTAGGTAGGGTATTTTTCATACTTAGCACAGCAAAAGATAATGACCTATTTCTAGTCTACAGATAGGACATGAACAATAAAAAAGGAAGTAAAAACTGTGGAAAAAGATGAAGCTCCACAGGAATTCCCATCAGAATAATGATCATTGGATCAGAAGACAAATGTTTTATAATTTTGAATAAAATCAGGAACCTTGTTTAATTAATTTTTTCTAACATTGTACACAGGTGCACACACTGGCTTTTGTCACAATGTTTTTTGCAGTAGCATTGGAATAAAAATAGTAAATTATTGAGAATAAATAGGTAAAATACATTGTTTAAGTTTACTCCAACCACAGGCCTATATAAATTATATTCAGAAAAAAATGTATAACTAGAAAATCTTTGAAAGCATTATTCATGACCAAAGGAGCTGTTTTGCCTCCATTACAAAGACTAGAAAACAGCCAGTGACAGGGAATATTTTAGCTAATGTCTAAGAAAGCAAATTATCACTATTGCTAAATACTATAGGAGAAATAACCCACCTAAAGGGAAAAAAAAAAGGTGTTGATAGAAACATTTATAATAAGTAGCATAGTGAAATTAGTGTCTAATAAAACAAAGACCTTAAAACCTTCAGATACTGGTGTTAACCAAAAATTTGCAGAAACTGAAGCACTCTCACTCTCACTAGGTGCTGTTGCACGTTCTGATGAAAGTTTTGAAACTCCAGAGGCCTCCAGTTAACTTTTTCCCATCTCCCACTGAGTATTTTCCATGTTGATGGTTGTTTATGTTCATGAGATTTGATAATGCAGTAGGTCAGGAATCATAAAGAGCTCAGCTCCTCCAAGTCCAGAAGGCTGAACAAAGAGGATCTTTTGGCTGCAGTCAAATAATCTAGTATTTTGCACAGTATTTTGTTTTGACTTCAGAACTATACTATTTATTCTCAGAGGTCAACTATGTTCATTCTTTTCACTTTCTAGTCAAATTTGTCCAGTAATCCTCTTTGGTTATCTGAACTCTGTTTTTTTCTGAAACTGCCTTCTGTCACAAGAGAGATAAGTTATGTCTGATGCCTTAGGCTACAGAAGGCCAAAATATGTTTTGTTCAGTCTGTAGGATACTAGCTGAGGAGCAATGCCTGTAACTGTTACTTCTTTCCATCTGTCCTGTCTTCTTGATATGTTTATGAGTCTTGTTGAAGTCTCAAAAGTGCTTGGTGTCTTCAGACATTTAAAGAAAGGGCTGTTTGGGACCCAGATGTTACATTTTTATTTCACTGGAGAAAATTCCGCTTGCTGATCCTGTTAGTATTGTTTCCTGACAGAAGTAAAAGGGACAATCAAGGGGAGAAAGGGGAAAAAAAAGGTAAAGAAAAGAAAACAACCAAAACCTTTATATGATGCATTAGAAGTAAACTAATTTTCACAATGACTTTTTATTTCACTTGCTTTGGGAAAAAAGTTATTTTAATTAGAGTAGATCTCTAACTGCTGCTTTTTGTTTTCTCTTTCTCATACATCAATATCTAAACCTACAAAGCCTCTATAGTCTTAGACAAACCTGCTGCTTCTCACAGATATTGATTCAAATGCTAATCAGTTTGTTCAGCTAAGTTTGAAAACTATGACTTTATTTTGATTATACCACTGGAATTGAATGCCTTTTTTCAATTAGACATGAATTTTATGAAGGATGTCAGCATAGATATTATTCAGTATACTCCTGTGCTTCCAGACAAGACATTATTTTATCTATGTAATTTCAATACATACACATATATGCACACAGAGTTTTTTCACTGAGATAATTAAGCATTATAAATATACATCAATAAATAAGCATATGATAGAATTCATTTTCAGAGTAATCTACATGAAATAGAACTACTTTTTCTGCCTTTCACTCCATTAAGCATACTTATTAAGAAGCTTATAAAAGAGATATGCTTCTGGTCTTCTCCAAATCCTTACTATAATATGACACATTATATTTTTTTCCAGAAAGTGATTTTCAGGGGGTTTTTTTTCTGTCATGATAGGGGATTTGAATAATGTAAAACTCCCGGATTTTATGTGTTTGTGGGGAATTACTTTGTTTTATCAACATTTCTGCACACGGTTATGCAAGATGTTCTGGGTTTCAGTGGGACTATTGTTTGTAATGGTAAGTACACTTACAAAGGTTTAGAGCATGAGACATATCTTCCTTTTTATCTTCTGTGTTAAGCAAATAATTCAATACTTTCTTCAGTAATGAAGACCAATTTAAGAAATGGTCTTTTCTACTTCAAGTCATTTCTACTTCAAGTGTTTCCTTTATTCTATTCGACCTCCATATGAGCTAGGGGCCTTCACTCTCCTTATAATCAAAAGAATGAAACAGTCACTTTCAGAGCACAAGTAATTTTTAACTAACATTTACAAGAGCTCTCATAAACATCTCTTTTTTCTTCTCTAGCTGAAAATACTAGATTTCTGTCTCAGACATGGACCCATCTATGCTGTGGCTATTTAAAGTTGGGCAAAGTAATCCCCCTTGAATTTTTTGCAAAAGTCACAGAAACTCCTTGGCATCAATCTTAGGGTGTCATTAGAACTATTAACTGCAGGTTTTAACTTTTTTGTTTGGTCAAGATTAAAATGATGTGTAGGCTTTGTCACATGGGTGACCCATAAATAAGCCAGGGATGAAAATGATTGATTTCTACCATCCTGGTCTAATAATAAGATGCATATGCTCAGCTTCATGTGTCTGAGATTAATAAAGTTAAGAAGAGATCAATTAGATAAAGTAATGTGATGCATACTGTGCTTGTACAGATTTTGGAGCTTTTTCTTGTTGCCAAATAAAATATCAAAGGAAATGTAGTTATGTAAGTGACAGTGCACTCAATGCTACTTGACAGGTAAGTCCTTCATATCACATTGTATCCAGTCATATTTCTAGTTTATTTCTGTTTTCGGTTTGGTTTTTGTTTTTTGGATTTTTTAACACTTCTTGTAGCTATTTTCCACAGTCATATGTAAGAATTGTATTACACATGTTATTGTAAATTGGTTCTTGCTTTTCATTTCCTAATAAGCTTGTAAAAGATATCCTTTGGAAAGACAGTCACTGAGGCTCAGGTATTCCTAAAATGTACTAATCCCTGAATTATCTTTCCAAGAATGTTTCACTTAGAATATTTTTTAAATCTGGAAGTATTTACATTCATTTGTCCAGCACTGTCTCATTTTTTAATTTTCTGTGGTTTTCTCCTTATTTTTCCATCTGAGGAAATACACCTTAAAAAGTGTTTGGCAATAAAATTACGACACTATTAGGACCTCAGCCTCCTTTTCCTTCTGATATATGTTACAGACCTAAAATCTATAAATAGACCTAATGGGACAAATCACAGCATGAAGTCATTCTCCTTTTCTGCGTGCTGTAGTGCAATAGTTGACAGGCAAGAAATCAGTATGGATAATAGCATCATAGAATGGCTTGGGTAGGAAGGGACTTTCAAGATCATCCAGTTGGAATACCCCTACCATGGGCAGGGACATCTTCCCTGACCAGGCTGCTCAGGGCCCCATCCATTCTGGCCTTGAACACTTTCACTTTCCACAGCTTCTCTGGGGAAATTGTTCCAAGATCTTACCAGCTTCGCATTAAAAATATTTTTCTTTATATATAAGCTGAATCTCTTTCAGTTTAGCACTTTTTGCCTTGTCCTCTCACTACAGGCCCTATTAAAACATCTTTGTCATTCTTGTAACATCCTTTCAGTATTGAAAACCCACAATAAGGTCTCCTCGGAGCCTTCTCCATGCTGAACAACCCCAACTCTCTCAGTCTGTTTTTCATGTTCCAGCCTTCTGATACTTTTTCTGGCCTCCCTCCAGACCTGCTGTAACAGGTCCATGGCTTTCTCCAGATGAGGGTCTCATAAGAGTAGAGTAAAGGTAAAGAATCACTCCCTCAACATGCTGGCTGGCGCTATTGGGTTTTTTAACACCCCAGCATACAGTTGCTTTTCTCATCTGTAAGCACACACTGACAGCTGAAGTTGAATTTTTCAGCTATCCCTACACCCAAATCCTTTCTGCAGGGTTGTTATCAACTCATTAATCCTGTATTGATACTGGTGGTTGTCTTGACCCAAGTGCAGGACCTTGCAGTTCACCTTGTGAACCTCATGAAGTTCATCTAGGCCCACTCCTCAAGCTTTTCAAGGTCCTTCTGTACAACATCTCTTCCTTCAAACAAATGAGCTGCACCACTCAGTTTGCTATCATCTGCAAACTTGAGGGTGAACTCAATCCCACTGTCCATGTCATTGTTAAAGGCATTGAAATGTACCAGTCCCAATATAGACCTCTGAAGGACATTTGGAGGTAAAACAGATTTCTGCATTCTTATTCTGAATTTCTCTCTCTTGGTTCTGAATATCTTAGAACGGGGATAATTTTATAACACTGTTCTAGAAATATCCACATAATCACCAATGAGGAAATGTGCTCAGATGGCATAATGCCATGACAGAGAAAATAGCTTTGTCTCAGGAGCCTTTTGCAACAGGATTAATTAGCTCAGGTGGATTTGTGTTTAATATTTTTGGTTTTCTTCCAGTTCTACAATTAGCAACTCTAAACCTAACTTGTAATATTTTTGAAAAAAAATCTTCCCTAGTACACTGCTGAGAACACCATAAAGTTCAATAAATCTTGCAATTTTTTATAAGAATTTTTCTCACATGAAAACTTATAAGATCATCTTGTCCACTTTATGCCAGAAAATCTTATGTTTTTGTTTAGTGCATAAGCTTTGCAATGATAGTTAATGTATAAAGAGCAGAAAAAGTCTAGGAAAAAGATTTTCCTTTTAAGGAGGAAGACTATTCTAACTTGTCTTTTTTTTTTTTTTTTTCCCTTCCCTTCTGCAAGCAGAACAGTAACTTAACTATAAGGGCCTCAGTAAATGTAACAGCTCTGGCAAGTTGGTGTCTCTTATAATTTTTCATGATGACAGCTTATAATGACATACACTGTTATGGTGCCAACTCTCATTAGCGTGAGGTAGCAGAATGTTAGTGCTGTCATTTTCTTAAGCTGCCCTCCTTTTGCTGTGCCATGGCATTACATCCTTGTTTTAAATCAAACATCTGTTCTTTGTGTCTACAACCAATCTGAAGAATGCTGCTAGTATTGTACAGCAGGTAAAACCCACTATTTTGTTATTTATCCAGATAAAGAAGTCAATGGTGTAAAAATGGCCCTTTTTTTCACTTTTAATGCCTGAATTAAATAGTTTTTCCAATATTTGAAAATACTCTACCTTTGACAATATTTAGTTGTTTAAGTAAATAACTAATTTTTTAAAATAACTAATTTTAAAGACTTATTAAAAGCTTTAACTAGGCTATATTCCAATAAATTTTTGATTTTAATTTAACCATCTTGCCTTTTTATTGAAATTAATAAAATTCCTATAAAAAACAAGAATCACAATCTTCTTAGTAAAGTCAAACTGACTCCCCCATTGCTTTAAATTCTAGGAAATAGAAGATCTGAAATTGAAAATCTGAACATTTATCCTAATAATCTATAATCTTAAAATTAAGCTTCACTATGTGACTAATTCTTAGGTAGAAGAAGAAGAATTTTAAGAAAAAATTACCAGTTAATTCTCTTTTTCCTAGAATATTGTAATTTTCCTGGAACTGCCAAGGAGATATTTCCTAGTCTTTTGTGGCTAAGAGCACTACTTGAATAAGAAAAAAGAATGTCAAAACTTTTTAATACAGAAAATATTGTGATTTTTAAAGATGTTAAGGAAGAATATTTTCTATCTTATTAGTTATTTTAAAAAAATATAAAAATCAGATCTGTTTTGGAACAGATAATATGTGAGACAAATTTTTAAAAAAATAAAATATTTGTTTTTTTGTTTTTTAAAGAAGTTAAATCAGTTTTTTATGATCAGGTTCACATTTCATATTTAATATTTCCTTGAAAATACCACAAGAAACATAATGTCCATGATATCTACCTTCACAGTAAAAATAATAATACTCTGATTTATTTAATAGCTACACCATCAATAAAGTGTGTTTCTGGATGAAAAAGGTGGAACATTGTTGAAATTTTAGGATATCAGAAGTAAAAGGTCTTCATGGTGGAATTCATTTTAGTCCTTTGGGGAGTGAAGCCAAATTGCTAAAATCTGAGTTTATACCTATCTGGGAAAAGAACAATTTCAACTGATTTTTTGGTAAGGTGGATTTTTGATAGACAGTCCTCTTAATATACGAGGATGTAAACTGATAGTACAAAATTTAAACCTTTGTTTTATATGTCAGACTTGCACTATGGTTCCATAGTCTACAGATTATTGAGATTATTAGCAGAATATTGGGAAGGAAGGAATCTGAGAGAAAGATTTCTGGAGGAAGGGAAGGGAAGGGAAGGGAAGGGAAGGGAAGGGAAGGGAAGGGAAGGGAAGGGAAGGGAAGGGAAGGGAAGGGAAGGGAAGGGAAGGGAAGGGAAGGGAAGGGAAGGGAAGGGAAGGGAAGGGAAGGGAAGGGAAGGGAAGGGAAGGGAAGGGAAGGGAAGGGAAGGGAAGGGAAGGGAAGGGAAGGGAAGGGAAGGGAAGGGAAGGGAAGGGAAGGAAAAAACCTCCTATGTCATTGTTGTTTGGCAAAAAGAACCTTTTTTTACTTTCTACAGACCTGACAAAAGACAGCTGTCAGTGGAAAAAATGACAATATTCAAAAAGACATATTTCATACCCTAGTCGTTAGACAACTCATAATATTGCAGCTCTTCTCCATGATATGTTTCTCCCATCTGGGGAAGAGAATAATAAAATATCTCATCAGAAGGGACCCACTGTCAAGTCCATCTCCCCACTTCTCTCAGAACTACCTAAAACTAAACTTCACATGCCTAAATGAAACATCCAGATGCTCCCTGAACTTTGAAAATCTTGGTTGCATGACCACTTCCCTGGATAGCTGTTCCAGTGACTGGCCACCCTGTGGTGAAGAAAGTTTTCCCAGTGTCCTATCCGAACTTCTTCTGATGCAGCTTCATTGCATTTCCTCTTGTCCGATCAGGGTTCATCAGAGAAAAAGTTCAGAGCCTCCCTCTCCACTGTCCACTTTGAGGAAATTGCAGTCTAGGATGAAGTCATTCCTCAGCCTTTTGTTCTTCAAACCAAACAAAACACATTACCTCAGCTGCTTGCCCTCAAGGCAATGGCAGTTTCTGTTTGATGATTTTGTTTCCTTCTCAGTTCTTTTGTGAAAGTGGACCAGCTGCTCATGTCCCTTTAGGAATGTAGAAAGAGGAAATACTTTCATCATCAAAGTATTTTTATGGTAGCTGAAATGCAAAACTATTCTACAACAGCATGATCCTTGTTGGATTGTATGTTGGGAGAAATAATAGACTTCAATTTCTTCATTTGGTGAAGTTATGTATCAATTTATGCTGACCTAATCTGAGGACAATGTCTGTTTAGCCTGTTGTAACAGTGTTGAATAAATGAAAGTGAAAATTTATTTCTCAGTCATGGATTGTGGCTGAGTTACTGTTCAGTGAACTAAAGGCAAGAACAGGAGGCTGGCAGCATTCCATCCCCAAGCCAAGATGGTGCTCAAGTGTGTTTGCTTCCCATTTGTGTCTTACTCACTGACAGCAACAGTGATACCAAGCTTGCAAAAGTGCTGCAGGAGGCTGGATAAAAGGGGTCTAAAATTTGTAATGACTACCTTTTAAAATTAAACTGTTTTGAAAATGTTTTAAATATTTATAAGGTAGCTTTGAAAGATATCAAAAGAAAAACAGAAAATAAGGTGTGACTACAAAATGATGCACAGAATAGGACATGCTAGCAAAGCTCTAAAATGGGAAAGGATGCATGGATTAAATGAAAAGGAGAATAACTGTATTTAGAATGCATTGAGAACAGACCCCACATATATCTCAGAAAATATGACCCATTTTGTTTTTATTCTAGAAGCTTCAGGTCTCTTTAAAGCTGTTATTGAGCTCTTTCCTTTCATACCACTATCTCATGCACAAACATATATGTATTAAAAAAATAATAATTTGCAAAGGGGACCTAAGACCTAAAAGGAATGAATTTCTACCCTCAATATCAGATTTTTCTGAGCAAGAACCTCAGGACACTGGTGACTTTTCATTACTCCCTGGACCAATTTTTCCTGAAGACCAAAGCTGTAGACCTTAGGACTCGAAGTATAAACATAACACCGGAGGATAAGTGGATATAATATGTATGAATTTGCATTATATCACTGAGTGTGTTAGCTTCAGCATAACTATAAAATAATAACTCATTTTGATTAGACTCTAAGACCTTAATTAGACTAATAAAAAATTATGGGTTCAACATAGAAGGCTTTTACTCTTAGCAAAACTGTTCCTTTTTATTCTTAGCAAGATTTCGAGTGTAACAAGGAAGGAAGGAGAAATTTACTAATAGAGATGAAGGAGCTACTAGTTCCTTATCACATTTATCACTCAGTTGTCCTGTCTATACAATAAGGATCTTGTATCACTCCAACCTTCACACTGATCCTCTCTATAATATCATTTTTTAAAATCACTTTAAAGAAAGTAACAGCTTACTGCCTTTATAAAACTGATGGAGAAGATCAAAATATCTTGTAGGTAGAGGTTTTCTTTCTAGGGTACTGAGCTCTGTGCTCAGTTAAAAGGCATTCTATGGGAGATGGAATCATGTACAAGGAAGATGCCGTGATTTATGAAATATAACTTTTCTACTTGTGCTAAGTACTTTGTACATATACAACTGTGTCTTTTTGAATTAAAGTAAGAAAATATTCTTTGAGGATGCAAAATTATATTTTATTGATATTGAGTTTTGCTTTAAATCAGATCTCTGCAAATTTACTACCTTTTTCCAATTCACAGATCATAAGGGTGACAATTAAGAATTTTCCTTTCCCTTACTGATCACTCATCAATTGAGTTACTTTGATATTTTTTGTTGTGCAACTTTAGCCTGAGGAATTATTGTTTCCCTGTGTAACAGCTGCAGAAACAGATGCTGGATTTGGTTTGCTGGCACACATCCAAAAAAGCTTAAATGCAAAACAAAAATGATTTCTGGCCTATTGCCAGGTGGTCCCACTTTTCCATCTGCTGGAGGGATTTTAATTTGCAATCACTTTAAAAAATTTTTTGTGGACTTTGCTATCATATTTATTTTTAAATGCATGCTTGACTGGCAGATGAATTTCATTTTGGCAGCATTCTATGGATAGATCACCTTCTCAGTATTGCTGGGACTCTCTTCAAGAAAGAATAAAAGGTATTTTGTGTGGGTGTCTAGTGAACCTGACTGACACACATGATAAACACAGCAGGAAGTCCAAGGCCACTTTGGACCAAAAAAGCAGAAACTTCCACCTTTGAGAAAAGCTCACACTTGCAAGTTCAAACTAACATGGAGCTTTTTAAGACCCTGAGCACAAAAGTTATGCCTGGAAAAATATTAAGACACAACAAGGAAAAAATATTTGTTTTTTAATTAAGATTATATATTTTTTTTAAAAAAAAACAGAACAAATGAACTGATGAAATGCAAAATTATGGCTGATCAGTAGTTTATCATACTAACATAGAAAGAGAGCATCAACATATTCCCTGAAATTTTCTCAGGGCTGTATGTTCTATGTCTCCAAAAGACTTTGCTGTACAAGCTCTTTGACAGCATTCTTGATGGACATTTAAACTGACCACATCAATAAACTATATTATAAACAAATAAGTGGAGGAAATAAAACCCTCACTGAATTAAAACAAATGAAAACAAAATTGAGATTTCATTCAACACTTTTATTTTCAAGAATTATATGTCATCTGTTATCAGTTTTTGTCTACAGTTATTCAAATGTCCTTCCAATGTCATAATTCCAGAAAACTTTATTTCTGTACGTCTATGCTGAGGCATTCCAGGGTGAAACTTATATCTTCAAAAAAAACATTGAGAGTTAAATTTATTGGCAAAAATTTGCCAAAATTTATTAAATAGAGAGTAACAAAATAACATTCTTCAAAAATACCCATTCTTGTCTGTAGAACTGGTTTGAAAACTTCCAGGAATTTCCTTCAGATTCCTTAAAAAATCTTTCTACTTAAATTCCAACTCCTTCTTCAGATGGTCCTATGGTCATCCCTTCATGTCATCTAGGTAATTTTTTATGACCAATGTCCATATGCAGGGCTTAATAATAGACAATGACTATCAGATGAATTACTGAGGGCTTAGAATTTTGATAAACTTTCTCTCACTTTGAATAGAGCTACATGCTTTCTAAAGTAAGGCCACTACAGCTTCCTTTACAGCTGATGACATTCTCTGCCCTAGGTTTCAGAGAGGAGGCAGGGACAGAGGTATTTTTAAAATTAATTTGCATTGGTGCAGACCCATGTGAATGCACTGATAACCAAACTGCCTATTCCAATACAAAGCAGATTGACTTTTCTTGAGGGTTCATAGCCTGCAAGAAGCTCATCACTCTTTACTGGGGGTTGGGTTGAGACAGTGTGGTGACAATGATGTAGAGGTGGTGATCCTGACCTAAAATCCAGCAAATTTGTGCAAACTATGGTGACAGAATATTCTTCTGCCTCATTAGAATTTGTTCACTGTAAGAGTCTTACCTGTACTTACACACCACAGAGAGAAAGGATGTCTTTTTAGTACTATGGTGAAATTGGGCCATACAATATGTTAATAGTTTGCTTTCAGGTTAGAAGGTGTTTAAAAAAACCCTAATTTCTGATTTCTGAAATGATATTGTTAAAATTGGAGTTAACCATTGTGGAACTTAAAGAACTGCAGAGGCAAACGGGACAAAAATGCAGTATATGACTGAATATGCATAATAGACTCAGCAGATTCTGTTTGTGTTCCCTCACTAACGGGAAATTCAGCCCTGCTGCACATTTCAATGTCCCTCTTCTGTTCTAGTCTGTCTTCCAAAGACAGATGGCTTTTGCAACTTGTAAACCTTTTTCTCCTAAATTTGATAAATCATCTGCACAGGAAAGTTTCTCTATTTCTGCCACATTCAGAAAGAAGAAAACAATGTGAAAGCATTCTTCCCACCCTGCCACAAGAGACCATTTGTCCTTCAAATTACCTCCAAGGAATAGTCATATGGAAATGCAAGTGCTTAATATGTCTTAAGTGGTACTATACATTGCTAAATACTTCCCTTGCCAATTGTATTCATTAGAGAAGCTCTCAATCTTATTGAAATAAGGAGAGCTCTTCACACTTAAGATTTTTGTGTCTCCTGTTTTTGTTTCCTCTGGGATTGGTGCTCTTCCAATTTATGGCCAGCTAGAACATTCTTGACTGTCTGCCATTTCTGCTGCCTTTGTAATGACTTAAATGATCTCCCATCATTTTTTCTATGAGTTAACCTCCATTTGCTATAGGGACATGAATGTTTAGATTTCTAGAATACGTTCTGTCTTCTTTATCCTTCCTTTTTACTGCAGGGATAACAACTTCAGCAGTTTCACATCCAATAGATAAGCCTTCATTAGCTCTTCTTCCTTGCAGCACCCGTAAATGGGGAACAGGTGATGTCAGACTCACAGAATCACATTGTATTGCTTTTTTTTGTTTGGGGTACAGTTAATTTTTTTCATAGTAACTAGTACAGAACAGTAGTTCTATAGTTTTGGATTTGTGACACAATAGCAGAGCTGATAATACAGCAGTGTTTTAGCTATTGCTAAGCAGTCACAGCCTTTTCAGCTTCCCAGACCACCCCACCAGTGAGGAGGCTGGGGGAGCAAAGAAGCTGGGAGGGGACACAGCTGGACAGATGACTCAAACTGATCAAAGGGGTGTTCCATAGCATATGGGGTTGTGCTTAGCGTGTAAACCTGGGGGAAGGAGGGAACATTCCAAGTTACACCATTTGTCTTTCCAAATAGCCATCCCATGTGATGGAGTCCTGCTCTCCTGGAAATGGCTGAACACCTGCCTGCCCATCAGAAGCAGTGAATGAATTACTTATTCTGCCTTTCTTGAGCACACAGCTTTTGCTTTACATCTTGCATTGTCTTTGTCTCAACCGATGTGTTTTTTCTTCTTTGTCTTTCCTATTGCCTTCCTAGTCCCTTGTTGGAGGATCAACCAAGTGACTGTGTGGGACTTAGCTGACTGCCAGAGTTAAATCACAACAGGTGTCTTTGCAGACACCCTGAGGAGACAAAAGCTTGAGTCCCAAGCTGCAAGGAATAAACTGCAGGTACAGACAGCACTGAAGGAAACATCAGGGACAATGAAAGGAAGGCAGGGGATGTAACTTCTGGCAGCAGGAGGAGGACTCATTCTCCACCTGCATATTTGCAGCTTCAAAAAATACAAATTACTCTAGGAAAGGTGAGAATGAAGAGCACTTAGAATGGAAACACCTGTGTCTATGAGATTGAAGCAAGAGTCTGCAAGAAGTATGGGGGCAAAATGAGAATGACTGGAGACTATGTTCCTAAGGGATGTATGTGTACAGTCATTTGCCAGCCCAAATTGATGTCCTAGGAGTTTTGCTGCGTGGTCAAAGCTCATACAATGGGTGATGATGAGAGATGGCTAAGGCATTTCCAGTCCTCCAACTATTAGCTCTTACAACTCACAACATGTCCTTGCAACAAAGGTCAGCAGCATTAGTAAGTGTATTGCCAGCAGGTTAAGGAAAATTATTCTTTGTCTCTGTCCAGCACTGGAGTAAAACATCCAGTGCTGTGTTTCCTCCTACAAACAAGGCATGGGTACACTGAAGTGAGTCCAGCAGAGACCACCTACATGGTAAGGGGCCATATAAGGACATTCTAAGATAGGCCTGTTCACAGAGGTCTGGATTGTAGCTCCTTCTTCCAGCAGGTTGGAGAAGAAAAAGGTGAAGGGAGATCTTATTGCCGTCTACAGCTATGTAATGTGAGGTTGCAAAAATAATAAAGCAGGACTCCTCTCAAGGATTCAGTAATAGGACAGAAGAAAAAACACTCAAAAATCTGACTACCTATAAGAAAATACTTTTTTTGTCATCTGGGAGATCAAGACTACAATCTGCCCAGAGAAGATGTGGAAATTATGCCTTTGGAGTTATTCAAAGCTTCAAACTGGATGAGACCCTGAAGACCTTTGCCTTACTGGACCACATCTGAAGTGGGCATTAGAATCTACATCATCAAGATGCTCCTTCCAATCCAAATTATTTGTGATTCTACATTCTGCTTTCTAACTTCTATAAAACTTACGGCTATTCCCCCCTAAATATAATTTAGATTGGTGTTTGACTCTGTGAGAGTCTGGGTGGCGGGTCCATTAACTGTGTATAATGGTGTTGAATTACAAATAGGTTTTTTGGTCCTTAGCTCCCCCCAAAAAATTTCCACAGTCTCGTAGGAGGTATTGTGTGGTTTCAATACAGAAGTGAAAATTTATTCTTTTGGTGTGTTATAGGTAAGAATGGATGAACAGACAGAATAAATTCTGTGTTTAAATTTAAACAGCTTAACGTGATTATTTATCAAGTGTAAGTATTTTTGCTGGCAAGTTTTGCTAAATCCTAGTTGAAGGTAATAGTGACTGCCTCCTAATTCACTTAAATGGACCAGATACTTAAAACATGTATAGAATTGCTTCTTTCTAACCTTATTTGGAGGATTGTCCCCTAATATTGTGAGTTTTGTGTTTGCTAGTAAGAAACAACTCAAATTGGAAATCTTATAAAAAAGCAGATGTTACTCACAGGGCTACTCAAATTGGCAAAAAAGTTAAGATTAATGTACATAAATGAATATTTAATTTGAATTTTCTCCTTTGCATGCCTGGCTAAATTCTACTAATTATACTAAATGTTAGTATAATTCTACTAATTATACTAAATTCTGCTAATTAGCACATGCCCCATATAGCTACACATTAAAATAGCAATGCTGTTTTTTTTATTTATCTTTTTGTAGATGTTAACCTTATGATATTGTAAACAATATTATCTATAAAAGTATATGCATAAATATACAATACATATTATGGAAGCTTTTACCAAGTGTGGTTTTTAGTTTTTTTAACATAGCACCCTTGGTGACTTGCAGACCAATAAATATATAAAATAAGATTAGCTTATTTGATACAAAATTTCTCAAGAAATCGCAGAGGAAGCTCTTATGGAACAGTTTTCCTAAAGGTAAAATTGATTTAAGTGTTATTTATAGAATAGTGTATCTCTATGTCATTTTTAATATCAACCAGAGATCGTACAGTCCTGATACTAACCTGCTTTCTGCCAAATAAATATGCCCCAGGATACTACTAATGCATAAATATAAAGTGAGCTTCACCATCATGATGGCCCTTTATCTTGGAAAAGTGCTTGTGTTTGTAATGATTGCAAATTGTTCCCTAAAAAGATATTTTTTCATGAAACCTGTTCTCAATTCTCTTTAGCCATAGAAAATGTTGGACTCATAGCTGTTTCATCTGGTGTTATTTTGAATACTGTCATTTGGCATATTTCTGTTCTAACAAAGTCCAGGTTTGGAGATAGAAGGACTGCTGCAGTTTTGATGTGATATAAATAAAAATTAAAACCATTCAAACCTCAGAGTATGTTGTTTTCTTCTAGTTAGCTCTGTAAAAGTAACACATCCCCACAATATCACTCACTGGATTTAGGTGCAGTTTTGGATTTGATATCAGCCCTAGAAAACAAACATTTTTCATGAACTGCCTAAAGTTGAAATACTTGCAAGGCTTAACTTGGAAATTGTAGCAGAGGAAGAAAGGACATTAGATGTCACAGATTAGTCCTCACAGAAATGTGTTGAGTCATTCACTGAATCAAGGTCTCATCAGCATTCTTCTTCAGTTTTACCAGATGAGTCTGGCAGGGTCAATGAAAGTCATTGCAAGCTGTGATGTTTTCATTGGCATGACTAAACATCAGTGTTCACAAACGGGAGAGTTTTCATTTTTGAAGTTAAGCTCCTGAAGATCCTGTCTGCTCAGCTGGTAGAGTCTGGTGAGAGATCCAGCTCTTGGCCTTACAGATGAGATGGTCTTCACAATCTAAGCTGACCAAAAAACAATCACAATGATGTTAAACTGGATAATATACATTAAACTCATTTTTAGGCACAGGAAGCTCAATTTAATAGGCAACAGATCACCAGAATAGCTGAAGGTGCCCTGGGATATCCTACCTGTTCTACAGATGCTATTGGAGAGTGAACAAGTCAATATAAGAAGAGAATTTAAAAAGTTTCTATAAATACATAAGCAATAAAAAGGAGGACTAAGGAAAATCTTCATCCATTATTGGATACAGTCAAACATAGTGACAAAGGATGAGGAAAAGGCTGAGGTACCTAATGCCTTCTTTTCCTCAGTCTCTAATAGTATGGTTCCAGATGCCCAGTCATCTGAGCAGGAAGAAAGGGACAGGGAACATATCAGTCTCCATAAAACAAGAGAAAATACTCACCAATCTGCTACAGAACTTGGAAATACACAAGCCTGTGGAGCTGGATGGGATCTACTCAAGGATATCCAAGGAGCTGGCAAAAGTTATCACCAAGCAAATCTCCATCATTTACCAGCAGTAATCAGGTAGAACCCAGCTGACTGGAATTTTGCAAGTATGATGCCCATTGCCAAGAAGAGCCAGAAGGAGGATCTAGGAGATCCTAAGATGTAGATAGGGGAGTAAAGACCTGTCCACATGACCTTGGTGCCAGGTCATGAGTTCCATCATGTGGCATGTACAGGACTAACAGGGGATCAGGCCCAGCTACCATGGGTTTATGAGAGGCAGGTCCTGATTGACCAACTTGATCCTCTTCTATGACAACATGACCTGTTCAGTGAATGAGGGAAAGGCTGTGTATTTTATCTGCCTGGACTTTAATAAAACCTTGGAGACTTGTTTCCCACAGAGTTCTGCAGGAACTGGTTGCTCATGGCTTGGATGGGTGCAGCAGGCAGGATGACTGGGACCAGAGAGTGCTGGTGAGGAAAAATCAGGGTACCAATCTCACAGGCACTCTGAACCAGCCCCTACTGGATGTGGGGAAAGCCACCTTCTGCTTCCAGACACTGCTAAGTGCAGCCTGGGGTGTTTTTCCTCAGCCAACACACGATTGCTTGGCAGTGCTGCCCTCCAGGTTCCCTGGCAAGCTCCAGCTGAAGAACAGATCTCACAGAGCCCTCCTTACTGAGGTGATGTCTGGGGTGGAGCAAGGGGACCCAGGCACCTTCCTGAGCATCAAGTAATCTGAGACCAGTGTTACCAGCAGCAGTTACTGCAGTTACAAATGAGAATTTGTGGATCTAACCTTGAATTCATACCCTCTAGAGGCACATGTCTATTAAGAACACAGGCAATTTTAAGTCACTAAGAAGTTAGAATTTGTGAAAGCAAAACCAGAACTAAGTCTCAGGTGTGACCATGGACTGAACTCTCATCAGTGTCCCTAACCTTATTCTAGAGAAACAGAGAATCCTTAGATACAAACTTGTGTTTTGGTTTCTTTGGTTTGGGGCTTTTTATGCACAGGTTTTTTATGTATTTGATAGTTACTGGTGTATATATAACCACAAAAAAACAACAGACAGGCTTAGTTGGTTTTGAGGATTTGCATTGTTTTTTAACTTGTGGTTAATTCTAAAATAGAATTAATAGTTCCTATTAGCTTATGAGGAAAGATTTTTAGAGACAAGTAATCGTTGAGGTTTTGGGGATATTTTTTGACTAAGTATAACTGGGTAAAATGATGACAAGCTTTTGGGCATGCAAGCCCTTCATCAGGTTTAAAATAGAAACATCAGCCTTCAGGCTAAATATGGGGTAAGAGAAACTGCTCTGGGTTTAACTTCATTTTGTTAATCATTTGGACAAATTGAAGAAAAGACATCTAGCAGCGGTGGAGCTGAGGGAGATCCCAGCTCCTAACAGAAAGAGAATAGCAGTTAATTATTACTTTTGGTATAGAGAAGAGTAGGATGAAGGCTAGGCAAGATGACTATGCTATCAAACTGATATCTCTATTGAGCCTGCAATTTTTAGTAACAAGCACATCTATAATTCAGTTCACAGGATTGTCTTTTGAGATTACTGTGTGCATCACATTTGAATCAGAATTTGATGGGCAGAGGATGAGGCCTCCTAGCTGCAATTTTTAAAATTCCTCTTTACTGTTTGATTTTCTCAACTTCAGCATGTCATCCATGAAGACATGTGACATATGGCATTATGTGAGAAATAAGGCTTCATGTGTATGGAATCTGTGGATTTTGTTCTGCTTCTGTTGTGGGTGAGTTGAAGGAGTAGGCAATGGGAAAGGGTGGGAGAGAACTCTTGCTGAGAATGAATCAGAAATCAAAAACTCAAGGAGATGGATAAGATTTCCTGAGGTGATACTGGGACATGCAGGACAGCCAGATTACTTCAAGAAGCTCTATTTCTTGTGGCTACTTCTAGGATTTCAGGATATGGTTTAAATAAGTATACTAACCTGTGGCTGAATTGTTATACAGTCTGAACACAGAATAAACCTTGAGTGAAATCCAAACTTCAGACTAGCATTTAAGGTCCTTGAGAAGCCCAACTGAAGTTGTATAAATCTCAAAACATATATCACTATGCTGCATCTCTGTCATTTTGCCAATCCCTCCTCTTCCATCACATCAAGTATAAAATACTTCAGAAGCTGCTATGATATCTTACCTTAAAAAGTTGATGGATACCTTCATTTTCCAAACAGGCAAGTTTATATGCTTAGGGGTTTGATTTTTTTGTTTGTTTGGTTGATTTGTTTCATGTTTGTTTTTGGTTATTTTGGGGGCGTTGTTTTGTATTGGGTTTTTTGTTTGTTTTGTTTGGGTTGGATTTTTTTTTGTTTTTTGTTTTGGTTTGTTATGGGTTTTTTGGGCTTTTTTGGTTTTGGGTTGTTTTGTTGTTTGGGTTTTTATTTTGGTTTTTTTTTGAGGCTTACTGGAGGCCCCCAAATATATTTTTCCACCACCCGCTAGATACCAAAAGCCCTTGTCAGTTCTTCTGGCCACTTTAATATTGTGATGTATATGCTGGTGGTTGTCTTCATATGCCAATGAACACATGAGTATTATATGATTTTTATCTCTCTACCCTCTCTCTTTATTTCTGTACCCTCTCTCTTTCTTGTTATCACACACTTCAACCTAAAGTTTTAAATATCTTTAGGAACTAGTTTTGTTGTTTGTTTTGCTTGTTTGTTGTCTTTTAATTCCATACATTCACTTCTGGTCACATATGCTAAAATAGATTTGGATTCTCATGGTTAAACATAGTGGGAAAAAATTGGAATGATGCTAATACTGGAAGTTGCTGACACAAAAATTTTAAGTGAGCTTCTTCTGATTTCTTTAAGGTTTTTGCCACTGCAAGTATCATTGAGGACATAGCAAGAAAGTTAGAAATATGTGTCATGGTAAATCTGAAAAATATGAGAAGCAATATTAAAACTGTCATATCACTGGTCCTGCAGATTTAAACTTTCTATAGTCTATGGTTACTTGTGTCTAATGAGCAAGTGCATGACAGTCCTAAAAGATCCTCAGTCACATAGGAAACTGTTAGTTTGACTTTCTAGTGGAGACAAGATGAAGAGAAAGAGAAAATAATGAACCTTTGGGAAAATAATGGCACTTCTTTTGTAGCAACTTCTCTCCAAAAGATAGAATATGAAAGCAAACACAAACAGAGTAAGCACCTGAGTACTACATGATGCTTCAGTTTGGGAATATTTTTTCTTAATTTCTATCAATTAATTCTAATGTTTGATGTGTAAATATGTGAATAAAGATTTAACATGTCAGTTATCAGTATATTGTTTGAGAATGTTGCTAGATTATCTTATTGACTTGAGATTTAGGGTTAGATGCCTACCCTTGCTACTGATTTGATACATAACAGATTAAAGTTAATTTTTCAAAATGAATTGGTGGATTTTGAGAGGCAATGGAGTAGAAATCCGAGTCTTTAAAAATGCCAAATATCATTTACTGCCCACTTGAAATCATCATGGCATATAAAGGCTAGTGAATCATGATGAACCAATGAATACTGGATAATTATTTAATATTAGCTGTGGCATAATGGTGAGGGTGTAAATAATACCTTCATTAACTTCCTCTGAAAAAAGTCAAGAAAAAAACTAACTCTCTTTGTCAGTGTCTCAGACATAGCTATTCATTGGTAGCATAGGAAAAATGCACAAAATGTTTTCAGTTTTCTTTAATTTCCAACTACTCTACAAATAAGCAACATATTCTTAGTTACAATTGTGTTACAATAGTGACAGTTAGTCTTATGACACAAAACTATTTTACACCGTTGATTTTGTATTGTACAGCTTAAAATTACACAAAAATAACAGCATTCACCTGTTTCAAAAGTGCCAGACCCCACCAGGAACATTTGATGTAGCTTTTTGTTCTCTGTTGTAATTTTTGAAAGGGTAAAATTTATCTTGGAAACATGCTAAAATTTCTAAGTAGCTCAGGTACCTGCAAATTGGAAAATATGCCAAATAACAAGCAAAATTTACAGTATTTTTACCCCTAACACTTCAGTAGGTAAATACCATGACAACATGGCAAGTACCTGCTGATGCTTTACTGTAACAGGAGTTAGCACCACGGTACCAGTAACTGATTCCATCAATACATCCTGTCATGTAAGTATCCACCTGTAGACACCAAAATCACCCCATTAATCCCTCTTTTGCTCCTGGAAGTAGGTTTGACCTCTGGAGTATGCTAAGAATAAGAGATTTCTTTATCATTTACTTAGACTGCAGTTTGCAATGATCAAGCCCAGGGCTGCCCAGCATAGAGTCCCAAGAAGCTCCTGTCACATAACTTGCAAATCTCATCCTCTAGTCCTTTTTCTTAACAATTCTATTTATCTCCATTGTACATCCCTTCCTCCTTTCAAGTCTCCTCCAAATACATAGCCTGTCTTTAATTATGCTTTCCCCATTGATCTCAATTTTACTGCATTTGCAACCAGCCTTGCTAGTTCTGATACCACAACCTGGATCATCTGTGAATTTTATGATGTCACAGCTGGATGTAGGAGGGCATCTTAGTCCCCGCAAAAGAACTTATTTGTTGCTTGTTAACCAGTCAGATAACTCAAACAGGACAAGCTGTCTTAAAATGAGTTATTTTTGCAGCATGGGCTTAACATTACTCTGGCATCTCTCAACTTTCAAAAAACATCTTACAGTTGAAGTGAGATCTGGAAAGCTAAGCTGGTTTTCTGACTAACACTCATTTACTCTACAACTATAAAAGCCACAGTGAACTTTCAAAAAGCAGAAGTATTTTACATGTTTTCCTGGAATTCTTGTGGTGCTTCTCCTGTGAATAGGGACACCTATTTCCCAGTTACTTCTCAGAGGTTAAGTGAAGGAATCTGTGTACATTATTATCATTTGGTGATAAGTTACATTCAATTCCTAATTGAGACTATTTCTTTGCTAGCCTTAACATAGATACCTTGATATCATGTACTGTTTTATGTTATGCTATAATCTACTAGTAGCTCTTTTAGTTATATACTGTATAGTAAGCAATTTTGATTAAGATATTTTGTTTGTTTAATATATAATTTGTTTTTTAAGTATATCTGATTTGCCATCATTAAAACTTGTGGGCCAAAGTAATTCCTTAAATTTAAACTGTTGCCAAAATCTGAGGCTAAGGCAGGATTTACCCATATTTAAATCCGTTTCAGTGAAAGAGTTTAAGTACATAAAGGAGTCCTTTGTGACCTTCAAACACAGCAGCAGGACTTTAATAAATTTTGTCTGAAGCTTCCACTCTCCCTGAGACAATGAAACTACCAAGGCAATGCTGGCCTTGCAGGACTGTGCTCTCCAAATGGTCGCAGTGTTTTCTTTCTGCTGCCTGTGTTGTTTGGATGTTTCTTATTTCTTCTCCCTTAGCCACCTGGGCAGTGTCGCAGCTCCTTATGCTCTCATTTGTCATGTCCATGAAATTCCCATGTCATGACTTTTTTTCCTGCAGTTCTAATAAATTCTTGATATGTGGCAGGAGATTCATACTGTTTACAGTAAAGGGAGAAAAAGTGATTAGCTAGAAAAATTAGATTAGAAAAACCCATTCACCTCATTTGCTCATAACAGTGAAATCTGATTGTCCTTATGTGAGCTTTTAAATTGTTTTCATATTTTGAGATGACTGAAATAAAAATAAACCCAAATTTGTAAAGTGTTGCAGTCACATTTGTCATGTGAAAAGCGGTTATTTGCTTGACCCTTAGTGTGGGGACATTTACTCAACCCTTATTATTTAATTTTTCTGTCAGCACCCCAGGAAAGTCAAGACCATTGTGCCTGACAGCCTGTCAGCACCATGTTAAGGGGACCTTCACTGAACAGTCCTGCTGGTTTGGAGGACAGTTTGACTGATTTAGTCAGAGAAATACACCCTGATATAGACCCATTAGTAGGTCTTCCACTGTATTTGAGTATATTACTCACTGCCGGTGACTGCCAGTGCCTGTGAAGGACTCACACTAAGACTTTACCGAATAACACTCTTTATTCATATAAAATTGCAACAGGTTAAGTTTTGAGGATTGTTGGTGATAGTATCTGATTGCAAAAACGTATTCAAAGCAATACACAGACAAGCTCCAATTCCCAAAAAAGTATTCAGCATGTGTAGAGTGTGGTTCTTACCCAGCAGGTGTCACCATGGGGAAGAAGACAGGTTCAGTCCATGGACGGATCCCAGCAGTTATGATGGAGTATCCCATAACTTTCTGTCCATTCTTGAATTAATTTTATATCATTCCTTTATGTTTATGATGATACTGGAGCGACTTGAGTCATGCATACCTTTGTAAGGGATCGATGTAAAATCCTCTCACTTCATTCTTAAAGATACAGTTTTAAAAAAACATAGAGAGCACATATCCAGTGAGAGGTGATCATACCTTGCAGACAGGAACATTTGGGATGCATTAATAAGTGTGCATTAATA
Source organism: Fringilla coelebs (assembly GCF_963513975.1). Lineage (NCBI taxonomy): Eukaryota > Metazoa > Chordata > Aves > Passeriformes > Fringillidae > Fringilla > Fringilla coelebs. The sequence goes on from NC_140029.1 coordinate 46,221,280, forward strand.
TTAAAATTAGGTTATAGTGAAACAATTTCACCTGAGGAGAGTGATTTTGTCACAGCTGCTGGCTCTGCAGCAGGACATCTCCGGTGTCCCTTGGCTGACAGGTGGCATGCAGTTTCTCAGCTGCAAAGTGCCATTGAGATCCCCTCCCTGCAAGGATTTCAGCAGAGCCAGGCTGAGGTGTTTCCACTCTGCTCTACCTTCTGTTCCACCTACCTTAGCAGGAGCTGTGGCTGCAGATTGTGGGTGTGGGCAGTCATGGTGTAATGAGTTGTCAGCACACCACCCAGAGAGCAGCAAACATATTTTGCCTTATAATTTCTGTATTGGTAAAACCTCTGCTAGGATGTGAACATAACTTTTCAGTCTTCTCTAATTCGAGACCCCAGCCATCTTTCCACACACATTGTTGTGACATGTTGTTTACAGTGTTGAACTCCCTCCATCCTCTCTCTTCATTCCACAAAAGCATTGAGCTATTTTTGGAAGCATTACCAAATTCATCATAAGTATGATGCTGCTGATACCTTCTGTGCTAAATTTTGTGTACATAAAGAAACTTTCATCTGTCACAGCAGATTAATGACAGAATAGTAGTTTTTCTTCTATTATTATTTAATATTTCAGTGTGATGTGGCCTTTTTTCTATGATCCTGCAGATAGATGAGTTACTATGACTTTATTATTATTTATGTGACCTTACTGCAAGCTGTGTGGTACCACAGGTACATCATGAGAAACATCATTATCATCTATAGAAAAAAATAAATGCAAAATATACTTAGGATAAAATAAATCACTCTGAAATTTATTATTGGAGATAATAAACCACTAACTAACACATTTTTCAATACATAAGAGACCAGTGGGGAGAAAGGTTCTTGGAAAGGTTCATATAACTGTGTTTCATTATTCTGCTAAGATTTTCTACAAGTTTCAGTCCAAAGAAGAATACATATTCACAAAATGTTTAAGAGTGTTGTTAAGAAGAGATTCATTAATCAGAATGAATAAAATTAAAATAATTTGACACTAAGTTAAAAAATTCCTGGATTTCTAGAATACAGATATTCCAAATCTATAATACAGAAAACCCACTGCCAAAACGTGATGGAGCAAAAGGTAAGTTCATATCCTACATAGTGTTCTGAGGGTTTACTCTTAGTTTGTCTTTGTTTGGTTTGTTCCTCTCCACCCAAGAGGAAGTGAAATCACTAGAGAAATATCCACTTTTAAAACTGACAATTATATATACAGTAGTTTCTAGTTTGTATTAACAATTTAAAAATAGAGTGAGTTGACAATTACTTTGCTGATCACCGAACCTATCGTTTTCTCTTTATTATTTTTGAAAACAATAAGTACTGATTAAAGAAATAATAGTCCTATAAGCATACTTGAAAGCAGCAATTGCTGGAGTAGAATGAGAAACAGTTGACGAAGAAACAGAAGCAGGAAAACAAATAGTAGTTGATGTGAATTTTTCTGTTTTAAGTAGGATGAGAATTTGGGTATAAATTCAGAGTGGCAGCTGGCTGATGCCAAGATCTATCCCCAGGTTATGATATTCAGTGGCATTTTGGTCATAGAATGAAGATTGCCCTTGTCTCAAGGTTTGGGCTTATGTGTGCCACTCACATAAAGAACTGCTGAAAGCATTTGCACTACTTCACATCATCTGTGAGATAATGGCCACATCAGGTTAGAATATGCCATCTGGGTGATGCAGGTTAGCATCAGCAGAATAGAGACAAAAATCTTTCCATCAAAACATTTAGAAAAGGAAAAAGGAGACCAAACATGTTATGATTTGAAAGTTAGTATCTAGAAGATGAAAACATATGTCCAAAAAGACTGAATATTTTTCCTCTGCCATCATCAAAAATTGATGACTAGGAGCTAGCAAACACAGTAACCTCAGCAGATGGTCTTGTTACACAAATTAAATTTGTATTTGCTGTAGAAGTTAAACAACCTGTAGACATAACAAGTAACAGAGTATCATAAAGAATGAAAGAAATTCCTGTGCCTAACCTGAGTCACAGCTTTCAATCTGTTTTTTGAGGCTTGTTTTCTTGGCGGTTGTTTGCTTTATAGGGGGTGAGGGTGGTTGAGATGTGTCTGTTAATTTTATTTTTAAATAATGTCATGTTTGATAGATCAACCTCAAGAAACTTCTTGCCCTCGTGTATAAATTAATATGAGCTTAAGAGAAGTGCAGCAAAGAATTCATAAAATGAGATCATATAAAGCTTTCTGTAGTCTCACCTGATTTGAAGTACAAGTTTGATAAAATAATTAAGTGGTTTAACTAATAAGGAAGATAACTATCAAAGTAAATTAAAATGCTCTAAATTGTTGCTATCAGCTATTCTTGATTTTAGATTTCAACTATTTTCTCAGTTTTTCTGCTGCTACTGTAGAAAGTATTGGCAGAAGACATATACTATTTTATTAGTCTTTTTGATGCTTTAACAAAGTCTTCCTTTTTGGCATTACAGCAGATTTAAATTTGTGAAATAAACCACACTTTTCTTGCACTGTCATTAAAGCTCTTTCTGTATATCAAATGAGTGCCTTCAAGGCTGACTAGGAAACCATTCTTCAGATTCCCCAAGGACTTTTTACCTATTCTCTGATATGTTCCAAATATACAGAATAGACGAATGCCAAAATTTGGAAAAAAAAACCCTGTAGTGCTATGTTTCTGAGGTCTTGCTATAATTTAAATTCCATACATCTAGCTGTCCCAAACCAAACAGCTTCCTGATGTAACTTAACACAAAATGAAGTGAAGCACATCAAGATATGACACAATGTTATATTAACATTAGCTGTTTCTAATTTCTTTTTGCTACAAAGGAAACTGAAAGAAACAGTACTAACATGAATTAAGACAGAGTTGAACAGCAGGAGCTAAAAATTGATATAGCAATGTACAGAGAAGTTTGTTTTCTAAAAATCATTGTTTAGGATTTGCAGTTCCTGTTTTGGGTTATGGGAAGAGTGCAGGTTCAAGCTCTTTAAAAACCAGTCCAATGCTCTAGGGAGTCTGAATCCAAGCTGTTAACATCTAGAGCCATGGAAGACCTGGAGGTCTGGTTACCATTACTTCACTAGTCCCCGGAACAGTATCTTTATATTAGAACTATAATAGTCCAAAAATAAACCTAAGCAAAATTTACAGACAGAAAATAGGCTGAATATTAAGAAATCAAGTTAAAAATCAAAGCAAAACTGTGGAGCCTGTGTTATTATTAAGTTTTGTAGGAGTCATTTCTCAATCTCGCTAATCCCATTTGTTACTTTTTAGGGGATCATTGACAAATTCATAACATTTTAATAATATCTGATCTCAAAAAAAAAAAGAAAAGAAAAATCCATTTGGGAAATTTTTCAGTGAGTATTCTAGATATAATAAAACTATCAGAAATCCTAGTCACTTGCACAGTATGTCACAAAGTAAGCTACTTGGAAACTCTGCAATGGGTATTTCAGGTTTTGCATTGACAGTATTGACATAACCAATACAGAAAATGCTATTCAGATGCAGAAGCATCTCAGAAAATCTCTACCATTACTCAAGAGTAGTTTTTGATATCTTAGTGGGAAAGAGACAGGAAAATTAACTCTCTTTGTAATACATGATTCATAGAAAGAAATTCCTTGAAATAATTTACTTTGCAATGAGTTATTACTTTCTCACAGTCTGAAAACAGATGATTAAAAAAGATTTGACGCAGACCTAATTCAGGTATTACTGTGTCAGATGAAATTAATTCTTTGCATAACTGCAACAGAAAAACTGAGCAGTAAATAAGCTAGTGAGCTCAGGCAGAGAAACAGTTTAAGGCAGCTTCATTTGCCTTAAAAATATTTGAGTGTGCTGGTTCTGCGCTAGTTTGTCGACCATAAAGCACAAACAGTGTTTCATGTGCATAATAATTGGTAAATTAGTATTGATATATTAGCAGATTAAAAACTCTTCAATTCAAAGTGTTTAATAAAGATGGAAACAGTTTATGGATTTATTAATGTGTAACTAACTGAAAAATAGTGACCTATATCATCAAGTTCAATATCAACAATATAAGAGGTAAACCAAGATATTGAATGCTTAAAAACATGAAGCTAAGATGGTAGCATCAGGGAATTTGTGCCACTCTGAAACTAAAATTGAGCTACACCAAAACATTTGACAGAGGTCTTGAATGCATGATTGATAGTGAAAGAGAGACAATAAGAAATAAATCTTAGATAAAGTTTCTTCCAGTGAGAGAGGCTATGAGCCTGGTTTGCCCAAAAATTTTGACATATATACAGTTGTCTAGGTTGGCTACATCTAAAATTATGTGAGACAATTGCTACGGCACATAATTAAGCAAGTTGTCCATATCTGTCGGTATTGTCAGAACACGCAAATCAAAAGCAGTATTGAAAATGATGTCAAAGATTAGGTTTGACATTGTTAGGCCTTAAAACTCACACACAAGTATCTTTACTTAGAAGTACTCCAAAGAACTTGGAAACAGAATAAGAATAAGAACTTTGGATTCTTTCCAAACAAAAAGGATGTATTTAGGGTGTGGGAATTAGAATATTTTACCACCAACCTATCAACCTAAAGAAAACAGTCAGGAAGGAACATTTTCTGCTGCTTCTCTTGAAATAACAGCAAAGGCTAGTCATCTGTTGCTATAGATACAACTTAGTCACAGAAAAGCAGGAAGCCTGGAGGTATCTAACCACTTAAAGATGCTTTGTTGAGGATGCATTGGGTTACTAGAGCCCTCGTGACAGTCAGAATTTCAGATGTGTGCCTCATTTAGTTTCAACGTTTCCTATATTTTGTTTTCCTTATTCTCCTAGAAGACTTCTCTAATCCATTATTGTGACTTATATCCTTAAAAAGGAAAGCAACAATTCTTGCATTTACTACAAACCAGTTGTAAATCATTTTTGTGTGCCCTGCTCTCTTTTACCTTCATATCTAAAAGGTAATTTTACCCAACCCAGGTGCCTTGGTGTACAGATACTGATATTTAAATATCAATACTGAAATATACTGATATTTAAATATCTACCTATTTAACTGTTCTGCAAGCTAATTAGCATTTCTGATGTTCCTCTCTGGTTAAGTTATTTTCAACCCACATTTCTGCAAATATTTTTTAGAAAAGATACCCACTTGAAAAAACTCATATCTGTAGGTTTAACTACTTGTTTTCATTACATTTAGTACTTGAGTTCTATTTGTAATGTAATGTGACTAAGGCAGAAGATTGTCAGCCAGGATTTCAACAACTGGCTTGTTCACCCTGAAGCAGAGATTGCCATTACAATGGTAGCTGCAATGTTACAGTGGTTATGCTAGAACTCTACAATCAGAAAATAATCAGTGAAAAGCACTTCCTTGGCTAGCAGGAAATTTCTTATTTCTTGCCAACCTGAAATAATGTAAGGATTAGAAAATTTCTATAAATTTCTAAAGAGCCAGATTTTGGTTTGCCATCAGCCAGTTCTATTTCTATTCCAAGTACCTATTTCAACCTATTACAACCTAGTTCCAAGTTAATAATGCCATCCCAGACCCATTGGGATGGAAATGAGCTCATATATCAAGGCACTTAAATGGAAATTTCTAAATGCATATGACAGTATCCAACTAGATATTTGACTGAATTTGCTAGACATAGATATCTAGTGCAGTCTGAAATGTCTTAAGAGATCCAAGAAATCCCCAGAAGGCTGGCAAATATGACAGTGATCCAAGCAGTAGTCTTGTTCATTTCTGGAATGCAAGTGGAAGCTTGGCAGATATTCTGGATAGCTCAAATGAAGCTGTAAATCCAGGTTAGATAAAAATCACACACAGATTTTTACCTTAGAATAAGGTGAATAGCATTCTCTGTTCTAACAGCTATGCTCAGTGCTCATCAGCTGATCTGAACCTGAGACATATTTGCTCTATTATACAAGCTTAAACACATATTTGAGCAAAGACATTATATTTAAACACCTATATTAGTTGTGATTTTCAACACACCTTGATAGACATGCAGTCTTTTCTGGCACATTTTGAAACTTCCTGTGTTCATCCACACACAGAAAAGATATTTCAAATGTAGCTTATTAGTTAACAGTATCATAATGACTCCATTCTACCTACCTACATTTTTTTTCTATTCCTTATTTGAAAATAAAATTAAAAAAGAAGAAAATAAAATATCTTTTTCATGTTCATATTGACACACAAAATTTTATTTGACATTAAATTTTGTTTGCCATAAAATTTCAATTCTATAAATGCTGCTTATTTTTCTTATATTTGCTTTGTTTAGTGCAGTGACATTAAATAATATCCTCTCAACAGCAAGTAGTAATAGCTAGGTAATCTTCCATATTATTCAGACCCCACACTGTCTAAAATATAATGCATTGCTTGCTTCCCTACAAAATTCTTACTAGAAAATATGCTAGATTTGTTTCTATGTTCAGTTACATAATTTTATAAACTAATATAAATACAAGGTGTTGCATTGGAAACATTTTTAATAAACTGCCTGTTTTTGTCTTTATCTTAGCAAGAAGCCATGGATGTGGAAACTGATATTAAAATTTTATTTTACAAAAAAACCCCAGATCATGTAATCTAGCTCCCATTTTATGAAATGTTGTCCTTATATATTAATTTTTTTTTAAATTTAAAACAATTAGATGTAATGGAGATTAACTTGCTACTATTGGAAAAAAATCTGTAGCATGTAATACATTTTAAGGAGTTCTCAAGAAGTTAATTCATTGTAAAGGGCAGCATATTCATACCTTGAATCAGATTTCTTCTGTAGTTCTAACTGAAGGTTATCTCAAAGAAATTGAAATTTCCCCATACAGGCACATTTTGTTTATTTTCCTATAATTTCATTTTAATACTTTTTTTCTCTTTCCTCAGCATTGGTAGAAGATAAGATGCAGGCAGCTGCTAGTCAGAGGCATAAATAAAAGTCAGGAGAGGCCAAAGATAACTTCCATGAGACTAGCTTGATTTATTCCATACAGACATTTTTCCATATGTTTTATTCTATGTTTGCTCTTTTCTTGTACTTGCTTTCCATATGGCAATCCCTCCTCCCAAAACCTGTTCCCCTCTTTCAGTAACATCTGAGGTTTTTGAAGAATGAATGAAAATGTGCATCTACTGCTAAGATATTTGTGATTATGAATTTGTGAGGACTGGAAGTGATGATGAAACTGCCTATTTCACTGCATAAATAATAGTAAAAAGAGATATTTGAAGTTTACTCTCATTCAGGTTATACAGCAGATTACAGTCTTTTTTCAAAACATTCAAGTACATGGACAAGACCAACATGGAGATTGAAAAGAGAAAATTTATTTATGGTAGCAAATAAACCACTGATAGATGAGGACAGATATAAAACATCCAAAAGTGCATACTTGTATTTACCATTAAAGAATGATTGTCTTCTATCAGGTTGTAAAATGGTAATCATGCTTTTTTAATTATTAAGCCCTTTACTTACTGCTCCACTTTCTGGAATTACGATTAAATTACTACTATAACTTCCTTGAATTGCATTCTCTGATTTTGATTCAGCCTATGATTCAAAAAGTGCAAATCTTTAGTGTGGCATCCTTATATGCCATATCAATAATCTCAGATATTTTACATCATACCACATGCACCTACTATGTTTTTGTCTTATTTTATGATTATAATGTGCACCCTATTTTTCCTTCTTCTGCTTCTAGGCCTTTTCTCCCTAACATATTAATGTATTTTTTGGTTTTAATTTGTCATTATTATTTATTTATTCCACCATGTTTTTAGAGTGTTGTAGGCCAAAGTTGTGTCCTCAGACTTACAAGATTGCTATTTATTTCTTATGAGAGAAAATAAAAGTTTATATTGAATATCACATTATAGCAGTTTCTTTTTCCCTGTCCATTCTAGCCTTGAACACTGCTAGGAATGAGGCATCATCAACTTCTCTGGGCAACCCATTTTGAGGTGTATCTCACTACCCTCACCTTAAAGAATTTCATTCTGATATCTGATCTAAACCCACCCTCTTTCAATTTAAAGCCATCCTTGTCCTGTCGCTAAATGTCCTTGTGAAAAGCTTCTCTCCAGCTATCTTTTAGACACTTTTTATGTACTGGAAGGTGTTATAAGGTCTCCCTGAAGCCCTCACTTCTCCAGGCTGAACAGCCCCATCTCTATCAGCCTGTCTGCATAGCAGCAAACCAGTCTACTGGAGGATGCAGCAGGACCATCTACGAGGTCACTTCCAATCCAAAGCGTTCTACAATTCTCTGAATATTGGTAATAAGTATTCTTGGTAATAAGTATTCTGTTCCCTGCTTTCCCTCTTGGTCTGGCAGTGTTCTCAGGTGTCATATGTATTGTTTCTGCTCAAGTGCTAATTCTGTCTCTCAAGTCTTTTTTACTGATTTCCTGTCTTTTTATACATCTCAAGTACCTCTTTCTTTAACCAATAGCTCACCATTTCTCAGAATGGCAGTCACAGTTAAATTACTTCACTTCTAACCAAATAGAAACACAGGTTTTGGAAAGCATGCTTTAAGATATTAAACCCCTGCATAAGACTTTCAAAAATCAATTTTTAAGTCATTTAAGATGCCACTTTGTTTTTTGGCCTACTTGGTTCCTCTCCTGAATATGAAAAGACAATTGATCAAATAGCCAAATTCCTCTTTTTTCTCTTCTCTCTAGGGAAATACTATCTTTTGAAAATAATCCACTCTGTGAGCAGCAAAAGTTGTCAACTGACAATGATCCCAACAAGTTATTTCCACACTTGCAATAACTCTGACAGCAAAGACTTTATATTTACCGGTCACTGTGTGGCCAAAGCAACTTAAAGCTCTAAAAGGCCTGGCAAAAAGAACAAAGTAAAAAAGACTGAGAAGTAATTAGAAAACAGCTAACTAAAAGCTAGTTGTGATACAAATGTGCTAACTTGGGACTGGAAAAATAATCTGGGATGTTTTTGAGCCTTAAAGGCAAAGGCATTCATTCCACCCACACAGTGTGTTTATATACCTATTATATTTGATTGAAATAAAAAGCCACTTGGAGATGAAAATCCATCCCACATATTTCAGATGGAATGAGTTGCCTTGAAAGAACAAATCATGCTTATCTTTTCAATTTAGTACAAGGTAACTTAGACAAATGGCTTAGATTATGTCCTTAGCTCTCAATGACTAAAATTTAGGTAAGATGAATTCTGTATGACTTCCATGATGTGAGCAACACTCTGGAGAACACTGAAGTACCCTAGAAAATTACTTTTTGCCATGAATATAAACAATTTTAAATCAAGAACAGCAGGCACAAAAGTATGTTTAATTTGTTATAAAATCTGACTATTCCCTTTCTCTGTCTGGCTCGAAAAATATTTTTCCTTAAAGTTTCTAATTTTTAACAAATAGTTTATTTCTTAATTCAATATTTAATTAATTGCATATATTTTTATTTTTCCCTTTTTTTTAATGTTGTAATGATTTGCCACACAGGAGCGCCATTAAAATACTGCATTGGATTCCGAGACATATGGCATTAGAAATAATTTGTTGAACACTGTTTCCAGAGTTTCTTGTGGCGATATGTGACTTCCAAAATCTTAAGGCAAACCAAAAAACAAGCCTAATTCAAATGAATTGTGATAACATAATAAACAAACACACACACTCAAACACGTGCAAAAAGAAAAATCTTTTTCCTCTGGTTTGTGAGCCTGTGCTGAACTGAAGGTACTGTGGGAATGCAGCTGAAAACTACAATACTACTCTTTAAAGTAGCAACATTGTAAGCTGAAAATTATCTCTAAAATCATACAAATGCAGCTGCTGTGACTAGGGAAGAGGCATTAAAACTAACAAGCAAAACAGGTTTAAAATATCTTGAGGTTTAATATTATTTGAATGGCCACAGCAAGAAATAAGCATATTTCTTCTAGCAAGAAATAAGCTCAAGCAATGAAGCAGCTGCACACACTACAGCTATTGTTTATAGTATCAGAAAAGATACCTTTTCCTTACCTTTGGAATAAAATAGAAGTCTTTCTTATACCAGCTGTATTTATTCCTCTGACTACAACAAATTATGGTTCTGGCCTTTAATAAGTCACATCATGTATGTTGAGAAGAATCATTATCTGAGTGACTTGTTAATTAATTAAACTGATTTTTTACAGGTATAAGGCATTCTGCTTCATATAGAATCAATCACATTGTTCTTGTTCAATAATTGCAATACAGTCTTCCTGTCACAAAATGAATAATTTTACTCAATTTCTGGACCTCATTAATTATTCAGACATTAATAATAAATTATGTTATACATTTTTCTTGATGGAATAATTGACTGACACTGATATATTAGAATACCATCAATATTTTTATTTTAAATAGAATTATGTTTCGAATGGCATTCATCACTTGAAACACAAGAATAATTCTGAAATTAGTTTAAATAAAATTGGATCATGCTAATTTTCACGTATGAAGTACACCTCCAAGCGATCAGCTTTGTTTTTATTCGCTACCTTCTTGTCTACATCTGAAATATAAAGAATTACACAAGTGATGAAATTTGAGCTTACACAAAACTTAGTCTTATTGGGTCATTCCAACTGGTTGAAGTTCCCCACCAGGACAAATGCAGGCCTACCTCAAGCTACTCCTCTCTGTGTAGAGAGGGCCTCATTCACTGTGTCTTCCTGCCCAGGCAGCCTGTAGCAGACCCCCATGATAGCATCATTTGCCCTTTTACCCTGACCCATAAACTCATGGTTGGTTCCTCATCTATCCCGAGACAAAGCTCCATGCTGGTCATTGACATCACTCCTTGTCTCCCCTGCCTTGTCCTTCCTCGAGAGCCAATATTCTTCCATTCCAACACTCCAGTCATAGGAGTGTTGGAGTATTCTTCCATTCCAACACTCCTACCATGTTTCTGTGATGCCAGTAAGATCATAGCCTACAGGCACGTGCATGGTCTCCAAGGTCTCTTATTTATTCCTGTGATATGTGTGTGAGGATAGACACATTTAATTTGGGCTCCAGATGAAGCTGATTTTCTGACCAAGAAGATGGAATTCCTTTATGCTGCTCTTCTGGCGTTCTCCTGCTGACCTGCAATCCTTCCCCTCGCTCTGGGGTTGTGGTAGCACTGCATTTTTCTGAGGTGTTTTAGATGAACAAAAGCAAGAAAGGAACAATTCTAGCTTCTTCACAAGATGAAAAGCTGACATTCTACAGCTTTGAACTCCAAGAAATGAAAGAAGTGAAATGGGGAAATTTTACTCAGTGGCAGAACATTCTGATGAAGCCACTATTTTAATTAATAACAGTCAAATAATTTTGATGTAAAAGTATCTTTGATGAGAAAGTCAGGATATCTGTATTTAGTCTAGAAGTATGTCTCTTTTCTTCTGTAAACCATATTATCAGACCTTGTGTCAGGGTCCATCAGCACATTCTTTAGGGAATCAAATTTGCTTAGCTATGTGTAAGGTGGAAAAAAAGATCTATAAAAGACACCAAAAACTGATAATAAAGAAGACAGGAAAAAAAGAGTTTCCTTTTGGACTGTATTCACTTGTCAGGATCTTCTTTATTAGAAGTTGAAGAATGGCATAAAAGCATAAACACTACCTATCCCATATTGTCTTCTTTATTAGTTCTGTTTTTGGAGACTTTCTCTGTTGCAGTAGATTGTTGTAGGATTTTGGTGACTTAATTGAAGTATAATTTGTTTTCTCTGATTTATGCTTTCTTTTCTAAAGTGTTCTAAATACAAGAAAAACAATTTTAGGTGCCAGAGTTGTTTTGTGACATTTTAGCTAAGAAGAAAAAGTCAGGTTTATGACAGTCCTTAGTCTAAAGCTAATAAAAATTTTCCCTGAAAATGTAATCTCAATGATATAGTGAGTTGCATTAACTAGTTAAATAAATGGTTTAAAAGTCCAGGATAAATACTTGCATGCAATTTAAAGACCTTTTCTGTGTTTAAAAGGCTAGAGAATAATAGGTTTTATTGTACTTTCAGAGGAGCACCATATGATTTAAAAAATAGTACTCTAATCTAAATAACTTTGTACCTTTTTAAATAATGCAGCAGTTGTATTTCAATTATACAGCTGGGTAAAAATCCTTCAGGATCTTATTTTGTCAAAAGACATCTTTTACTACCATAAATAGATTATTGCCTCTTAATTTAAAAATATTGAACTTTTTTGCCACATAAGTGACTGAAGCAATTCAGCAAAACCTTGCTGTACAGAAGTTAAACAAAATAAACATTTTCTTCTTAGGATAAAAGGTTTTCTCTCTGTGTGAAACTGGAGACAAAATTAAAATTTGCAAAATTCATCAGCTTCTGAGACATTTTCTCCTTGGTAGAGGTCAAGTGGGCATCTCTATTTACCTACATACTCATCTTAAATTATCTTATTTCTACTTATGTAGAATTTTCATCTGTAGTAGAGATGAAGGACCTGGAACAAAGCTGCAACTACACTCTAAATGAAAGGAGGTACATTGTGAAAGGGGAAAATTGCCATGTGCTATTAAGAATATCTTTGTTAATGTTGGGGTCTCCAGATAATATTTGTTAGTTTTGCCTTTGTTCCTCCTAGCTGACTGTGACATATTGCCCCTACATCAGTTGGCCAATCTGTTTCTCTACCCAAACCTCAATTGGACTGGGGAACTGAACCAGGCAAATGGGAAAAAAACCAAAACAAACAAACCCACATCCCCCCCAAAATCCCTAACAATCCAAACCAAACAAAACAAACAAGAAAATTCAACCAAATACCAAACAAACAAACACTGCCCCCCCAAAAAACACACCCAAAAATCTCCAAAAAAACACAAAAGTAAAAAAAGCCCCAAACCATACAAAACAGTTTCCTGATCTAGTTTGGTATGTGCCTGCTTAACAATTTCTGCTAAAATAGGGGGAGGTGCTTTAGAAGAGCAAGAACAAGCAGCCAGAGAAAACAAAAAGCTGTGGTGCCCAAAAGCAGTGTCACCATCAAAGAATTTCAAGTAGAGTTGTGCCACCAATACAGACATTGCTGTGTTCTCTTTTACCTTTTCCTTCTAATATCTTGTTATTCTACTTTCTAATTGTGCCACAGACCCCAAGAATAATTAACAACTTAATACTACTCTCTTTGTCAACATATTTTTTGTTGTTAAACTAATACACTTCTTATTTAAATTATTGCATTTACAGCATAATTTAAACTTCAAACACTTTTAATCTGTTATCAGCTTGAATTGCTGCTTCTGTTTCAGATCTGGAGAGGAACTTTTGTGTTGACAGCTGGTCTATTTCTTCCACCTATATCCATTTAATAACATTAGAATTTATTTCTATTTATGAAAGAAAACATCTCTTTCCAGAATTTCTGTGCTAAGAGGCAGCTGAGAAGTTTCTAAAGTATTTCTTGTTTTGCAAATTGACCAATTCAAGGGAAAGAAAAAATTCTGGATAACTTCTAGATCTTAATAACTGTTAAGTATCAAGGAAACAAAAAGTATGCAAGCTGTCCTATCCTATGCAGCTACAATTGAAGCAAGGTTGATCATAAAGTTGGGACTGATTTCAGTAAGCTAATTTAAACTTCAAACATATTTTGTATGTGTACTTACATATACATATTCAAAAATATGGGTATATATAATAGTGATTTTAACTGTATTAGTTTATACATACAGTCTTTCCAAGAATATTTTTTCTTCTTTAAAGTAAAAAAAAAAAATCACTGTCATGTATGACAAGTCCATCCTGCAAGGCTTCTGTTTTTAAAAAAATTATTTTTAGCATGATGATTGAAAAATTAAATTACAATGGCTAATAATTTTAGACATTGTAACCTATCTGGTAAAAATATACTGCTTGATGAAATTTATCTTTTCAACTTGGTATCAGGTCTTGAGCCTGACACACTAAATGATTTCTGCACTTCTGGATTGTGTGTGTGTGTGTGTGGCCTCAGCAGTTCCCTAAGGGTTAGAACTTTTTTCAATTTTATGATTTATTTAGAATCATAGAACTGTTAGAGTTGAAAGGGACCTTAAAGATCATCCAGTTGCAATTCCCTTGCCATGAACAGGGATGCATTTTTTTAAATCACGCTGCTCAAAGCTCCATCCAGCATCCAGCCTGGCCTTGAACACTTTCAGGGATGAGGCATCCACAATTTCTCTGGGCAGTCTGTTCCAATACCTCACCACCCTCACAGTAAATAATTTATTCCTAATATCTAATCTAAACCTACTCTCAGTTTGAAGCTATTCCCCTTGTTCTGTCACTAAATGTCTCTGTAAATACTATTTCTTCAGCTTTTTTGCAGGCTCCTTTCAGGTACTGGAAGGCCGGAGTTAGGTCATCCCTAAAATGTCTCTTTTCCAGGCTGAACAATCCCAATTCCCTCAGCCTTTCCTCATAGGAGAAGTGTTCTATCAGTGACTCCTACAACAGAGGGGTTGAAGGTTTGCTCTAAAGTTACAAATGCATCTTCTATTTTCTTCTACATTGTCATTCATTAGCAGTGAGAAGCAGTCCAGTCAGACACATAGGAAAGCCTTGAACAGATCTTCATGGAGACCATGGAAAATCAGTGTTATGCTGTGAATCGTTGTTCTCCACAACTGTGACAAGCCTACTCCAATTAAAATAGATAGTTGTTCAATAGCCTTACATTTGTCTTTAATTCTATTTTAATTCTGTACTTTCTGGATTAATGTCTATTGCCTTCCTTTTTCTCGTTTGTGGTATTGGAACATTTGAATGGGAGGAAAGGAAATTATATCTGAAATACTGACTAGAAAAGTTACTGTCATTCTAGCAAAGTGATTTTTAAAAAGTCCTACATAAAACTGCCTCAGGAACTTTGTTTATTAAATAGTATCTGGCAGATAAACGCACAGTACAGTTCTCAGACTCATTCAAGTTTTAAGTCTATTTGATAGAACAGATAAGGACAAGAAGTGATAAATGCACATATTCTAATATATTTAAAGAAATACGGTTATAGATATAAATACTCCATCCAATTTCTAGATTTTCTACCCACCACAAAACATTCTCAAGCAGACTGATCTAATCTCAACAAAGAACACAATTTATCAGAGTAATACAAGACAGTAAACAAGAAGTCCTAAGAGTAACATATTATTATTATCTTTTCTATTCAAAAATAACTTCAAAATTAAACTGAACACTGAGAACTGATCTAATTGCGTAAAATTCACCCAAAATTAGCTAATTATTTCCATGTATTGTTGCCCTAAATTTTTGGGTTTGTCCAGTTTATAGTTCACATTATGTGACCACTTTTCAGAAAGTTTAAAGAGAATGCCACACGTTTTACATGTCAGCATAGAACATTTCCTTGAGTTAGATGTTTTCCTTACAGTCGTGAAGCAACTTTTTTTTTTCCCAAGGATTACTAATTATTTTTATAAATACTTGGGCATATTTGTTTGTCTTTAAATCATGTGCTTAGTATAGTGTCAGTGAATATATTACAATTTAGACTGCAAAAAATTATTACTTAAATTATGTATAGACTCTGTCATGGTTAATTAATGATAAGGATAGATGAAACAACACCTGGAAACAGTTTCACAATCAATAGTGTGTTAACTTACTGAAAAGTCATTTTCTAAATGAGGAGTTTTTTAAAAATCTTCTTTACAAGCTTGTGTCCATCAAAATATATATTATTTAAATTTTCCTTATATATACACTGGGCGTATCAAATAATGTTGAAAGTAAAGTGTCTGCTATTCACAAAATGATTAAAAGAAAAACATTTAAGAACTCTGTAAAGGAATGTAACATTGTCAATTTTAAACCAGGGAATTCAGACATTTTAGTGCAGTGCTCTCAGTCATTGTAGAAAGGTCGTCCCAGATGGTGCAGATGACACACATGGCAAACGGGAAGGGAGGCAGAAATCAGGTCTGAAGAGAAGATGGATAGCACCTCATCACTAAGTCTGAGTGGTGTAAAAAAATATGTTAAAAATTATTATGCTATTAAGTTATACAAAACAGAACAATCCCCTGGTAGGCTGCTTTCTTCTTTGAGTTACAGGAGATGTGTTAATTCAAATGTGGCTTTACACAAGGGCTAGAAAGGAGAGAAATGCAGGAACATTACTACAAATTGGCAATGAGTGGATATATTGGCTGGAAAGGACATCACAAGGTAACGGCCAGGGAGAAAATATAACAGCTGTGTTTTGCTTTGAATGGAGGGGGACTGAAATGTAAATATATAAATATTACTACTTTTCAGTTAAAGTCTGATGTGAGTTATATAGGTGCCCTAGAGCCTTGGAACCATCTGGGTACTATGCTAGCTTGACAGGCTATGGGCAGAAGCAATAGTCCTGCCAAGAAAAATAACTGAAAGCAATCTGTGTTTTACCAGCCCAAAAAAATAGCATGGCTTATTTTCCAAGTGCAGTCCTCAGTTCATTATAACATTCTGTTGCTTAACAATATTATCTGACTCCATGTAAAGCAACCAATTAAAGAAGCTAGTTAGGAGCCCTGATGTGTACATCAGCTGCAGGCTGTAATTTGTCCTAGAAATCAGATAAAAATTGATGTAAACTGATATGAACACAACTGCATCTCTTCCACTGGTTATTCTTTTTAGAACTCCCCCTCCCCAGTCTCAAGAGATGAGGTGTGGCATTGTCAAAATTTCTAATGCACTTATTCTAAACCATTTTTATTTTCAGGAACGGAGTATGTGCCTTGAGGCTGTCAGCTTAATTCTTGCCTAGCACACACTGCCATAGCTACACCAATGTAGAGTTTGCTTTTTATAAATTTTATTTCTGTTATGACTCTTCTGTCGTTTCATTTCTGCTATGGTGAAGATCAAGTACCTCTTTCTGAAGGACATGTCCTTCTCCAGAATCAACAAGCTCAAGATTTTTGGACAATATACTTATCTTAATATTAATTACATTTAAACAACCCTGGCTGCATCTCGATCCTTATGAATATTTAGGAAAATTAGTTCCTTGACTAAAAATATTTTTAAAATATGAATCTTACAGATATTTTAGAAAAACATATCTATTGTTACAGAGAGGAGAGAGGCAGCCCATTGAAAAGACATTAAGTAGACATATTTTAGAATTATAGGTAATTTTACAATTTATAGTGGAATTTTTCTTTTCCTGGATACTATTTAAATAAGAAATCTGAAACTTAGAAATTTAGTAGCAATTATGTAAATTTTCGGGGTCACCTATGACTATTTCTAACATTTCTCTGCAGACTTTTGTCATGCTTCAACAGAAGTTTGGCTCTAAAGATGACAAAGTATCTCTGTATTATGTAATAAGGTTCCTACAGTCCTGCTAAATTAAGTCAAAATAAATTGTTCCAGTTCATTCTTTAGATCAAGCCCAAGGCTCTGTTTACTCATGTTTCTAAAAATTAGATGCCATTTATAACAATGTCATTCTTTTTATCTTGTCAAATTTTTATTTTTACATCCACTACATTGTACTGTATATTTTGCTTCCAAATATTAGCGCTCCATTACTTTTCCCTTTTGCACACAGTTCACTTGGAAAGAAAGGCAGAACAACTAGAGAGAATGAAACAAACCTGTTCTGAGAGCTGGAGGAGCTCAGATGTACAGAAGGGAGAAAGGGAAGTTTTAGAGTCCTCGTAAAGGCAGTTAATATGTAATGAATTCCATGAGCACAGAGTGTGGAGCTGATCTAAACCTTCCTTTTCAAAGGTGCATAATGTCTTTATCTTTTCATATCTGAAAGAGCAAAGGGGAAATGCACTGATTTCACTGCCGGGTGCATGCAGTGCATCTCACAATTTTCTCTTCTGCAGTTCATGTTCTAGTCATGGTTAAAGAGAGCCTATTCATCTTTCCAGTAGGCATTTTTCTGTATCACCATTGAATCTCTAGTTTGACATCACTTTTCAAGACTAACCACTGCATTATCTTTCCTCCATCCTACTGGCAGTCTGTCATGCACTGTTCCTGTAAAAACCTTTTATTTGTTTTCTTAAGTCTTATTTTTTCCCCACTTTTCCTATTACAATAGGACATTATTTTTTAATTTCCTGTACTTTGTTTATATTATATTTCATTTTAGTTATCATGTTTTATTATTTCCTGGTTTATGACAGCATGCAGTCAGCAAGACTCCAGTTGCATTTTGAGGGTTTCTATGTATAAGCCAACACTGGATGATGTACATTATATACTAGGAGACAGTATTTTTCTCAGATTTCTGCTCATTATCAACTTCAAACCTCAGTATTTACAATTTTAAATTTTTTTTTATGCAAGTCACATTTTTTGAGTCTCTTTAACTTCTGTTTTATAAAAACCAAACCAGCTCTTTCATGTATTAGAATTTTCAGAACACTGTAGACTCATAAAGCCTACAAATAAGTTACTTGAATGTCCCTTCTTATTAACAGCAAAAAACATTCAGATTTGCCGCAAGTACTCCAACATGTCTGAAACAGCACAGCTGATGCAAATTTTTTTGATCTGCAGATGAAACTAACTTGCTGAAAACACAATTAAGTTACAGTAGGCAGTTGATCCAAGTCATAACTGGAGAAATTACAATCAACTGATCTGTGTGTAATTGAAATATGGAATAAATTAAGGTAGATAAAGAGAATATTACTAAGTAGAAACCAACACTCTAAAAACCAAGAGTTTTAGACATGTAGAAAAAGTGGTGTATTATCATTCTTTTGTGCTGTCTGCTGGTCTCCTTACCTCAGTTTAAAAAAAAACTAACTCTGGTTTAAAAGTTGAAGTTTGAAAGGGATGAGAAGCTTTCCAGGGGTTTACTGCTCTTATCTCTGCTGACAATATCTGTACTGGTGTTGCAGTACTACTGCAGGTTCCGCCAGAAATCACATCTGAACTAGACATTACGTCAATATAGGGGGTGACACTTCCTCTTAAAGATTTCAGAGATCCTTTATAAAAAGCTACCAACTTTCTCAACCTTAGCAGGCTGAGATTCTTATCTTATATTCATTCAGAGCAAATGTCCTATATTATCTGTTCAGTAGCATCTGTTGGAACAGCCTGTTTTTCTTCATCAGCTCTAAATGAAAGTTAAACTTCCAAGTGGGTCTGAACTTAGATTATACTATCTCATTTGATGAGGTGTTTCTATTGTGAGCAGGACTGAAATGTGATCAAGAATCTTGTATAGCCATGAGAGTATTTCTATTATAGATCTTACAAATTTATTAAAGAGTATCTGTGCACATTACCCCACAGAAATTGTATAAAAAATCAAAATCTGAGCTATAATAAATCACTCTTTCAGCCGCTTAGCTCCATAGTGTATCCTCTATGACAATGCAGTAATTTCATACCAAATCTAACTACAACACCATCATTCATTTAGATACCATGATATTTGGGATAATAATCTGTAATGGAAATATAATATATTTTATTAGATCAATTTACATGGGAAATATTGACAGATTTTCAGATAAGCTAGATACTTTTATTCTAAGTTTTAGCATTACTTCATGGTCTAAAAACAATCAGACTTTAATCAAACCAATTTCCAGAGCTGATTGTGTCTCAAAAAAACTGGGCTGTGTAAAGGCAACCCTTCATTAAATCTACTGAGCCATTAGCCGAAGTGTCATAGATCATTTCATTGCTGTGAGAAAGAAGCAGCATGTGGCAGGAGAAAAGAAACACTGAAACAAAACAAAACAAATTCAGAAAACCTTTATTCATCAATCCAACAATTACTCAAATCAAACTGTCAAGGAGAATGACTACTCAGGTAAACCTAGACCAATTTATGCTAGCTGTTTAAACAAATGTAGGAAATAATTCAATGCTTTTAATGACTTAAACTTTTACCTGAAATTAGACAGTAGGTGGTGGGAATGGCAAATGACAGAAGTAGTGCATTTCCTATGGGAAACTCTATTCTATGCAGGAACTCCTAGACTCTGCAGTGTGGGGGTTGACTTTATGCTAATTAAGGTTGTGCGCCTCAATACTTTTAATGAAATTCCTCTCTGAAAAGGATTTGATTCTTTGCCTCTGTGTGTATGGGCAAAGATGGATGCATGGTCCTTTTCAGTGGAATAAAATAAAATAAATTTTAAGAAACTAGTAGCTAAAATTTTATTTCTTATAACTTCATCTGCCTTTTTAACTTTTTTTTACTCTCTTTTATATCTAGTATAATTTTTATAAATATGGTGTAGTGTTCTCCCATGTCTGGGGACATTTTTTTATTAAAATTAACTTTGAGGTGTTTTTGTACTGCAGAAACAGTTCAAGTTTCTGATGGACAGGTTTCCTATTGCCTGTAGATTTGGAAGGGAAAATGCTAAACTAGTAATGAAAAATCTACTTCTAGAGCAGTGTTTCTCAGCTCTTGCATCAAAAACACAACAGCAATGGATCAGAAAAGTTAATTTGGTTTCAAAAATACTTAGCTAGCTAATAAAAACTCAAGCAAAGAAAACCACAACTTTTACATTTTCATTGCATTTTATTCTTCTCATTCAGCTAGTCTTTGCCAGCTCCTGAAATATAAGAAAAAAAAAATTAAGCTTATTCACTATATACTCTTGCTTTCATAGTACATGCAATTCAGTTGTTGTTTTCTTCAACTAACAGCCTTTCCACCTTGGAAAGGCTGAGAATCATTCACTAACAAAACCATCAGCAACTCTACTCATTTGGTTTGTGACAGTCTTTTACATAAAATAACTCTGCACAAAAACTGTGGAATTCTGTAACAAATTACTCAATTTTAGCAGGTAAGCACAGAAATTGCTTGAACATCTTTTAATAAAGAAGTTCGTTCAAGTTTGGCTATGGAGGTTTAGATGATAAACAATATTAATAATTCTCTTGTCTCTCTTTTATATCTTTAAGAAAAACTGCTGTCTGGAAAATTATGTTAGGTTTCATAATGTAAGTTTATTTTAGGATTTTTTGAATCATCTTATCATATGTCAATATGACTTCTTTGTAACTTTGCTTGCTTAGAATGCTCCAGGGATTGTTGGGAGCAAACCTCTAGGAAAAAGAGAGTGAGAGATCCCTTCCTCTATCAACCACCAGTAAAATTGGGATTTTCTTTTACATTCTGAGATGGAATATTAAAATTTGTTCTGATCCTGTCTGAAAGCATATAACGTATGCTTTATATAAGATTTACTTTTACCAAGGAACACTTCTCATTTGCCTTGCTTGCTTTCCCTTCCTTTCCTTTTTCCTCAGATTCTTTGTTATAGTCCAAAGAGAATAAAAAAAGTGCTGAAATTATTCTTCTGTAGTTCTCCAAGGATAAAAAGGTCTACTTCAGCATGAACCATAGGCTGTAGCTCTGACTTCCGTTTTTCTGGAATGCCAGCTTCAAAGTTGTTCACTGTCCTTCTTGGAGATTTTTTGTGCTTCTAAAATTTATCTTTGACTTATTCATAAGCCTAAGAAAAAGCAAAACAAAACAATGTTTCTTTTATGAATGAAGCTCAAGTATGCAGAAAAACTCTTATTGGGGAAAAAAAAAAGCTGTCTTTCTGATTGACTTCTACAGCAATGATATACACTCAGAAGCTAAAAGTAAGAGCAGAAACCTACAAAGCAAAACAGCTGAGTTTTATCAGTATTCCAACTTTTTGCTTATATATATGTACAATGCTTTCATGATTACAAAAACTTGGTGTTTTTATTGATAATGCTAGTAATTTTTTTTTAATTGCAGAGATTATTTTCTATAATTGATAGCAATTTCTAACACATTCTAATTTATTCATTTTCTCAGGAATGTTCTTGTAGAGTTCCTGTTTTAAAATTCATTTATGGAAGGATTAAATTTAGTAAGTAATTTCCATAAGTATATGTTAGTTTAAAGAAATGCAAAGTAGACTCAACAAGGTGATATTTTCACACAGTGATTTTCTTCTTTGGGCAAGATACAATTTCGAACAATGCTGATGTTAAAGTAGTCAGTTCTCTATTAAAGAACAACTTAGAATGAGGATCTAGATAAAGATCTTGGATAAAGCTAGTTATTTAGGATATTGACTGGTTGAATTTCTAAAATACAGTCTTAGTTTCCAACTTTTCCTTCTGTTTTTCCCATTGATTATTTGCGCAGCAATACCCTCCAAAACACCCTAGAGGGAAATCTTTCCTAGCTTGGAAAGCAACAGTGAGTGCAAGATCTTGTGACTGCAAGAAAATGGCTTAGTTGATATGGATTAAGTCAGCAATAGCCATTTCCATATTCAGTTCAGATTTTTAAATTTCTCCAAGTCAGGTAAAAAAACCAAAAAACCAGCACTGTCCAACAAAAAATTCTCCTACCTTAAAAGAGAAAAATTTGATTTCCCTTCAAAGCAGACACTATCATCACAGTAATTTATGAATTATAAAATGTATGATCATTGCTAGAAGTCAAGCTTGAAAATGAGCATTCACCAACACACAGAAATCACTTTGTTTTATGACTAGTGTTTTATAGAAAGGAAACTTTTGAAGTCATTATAACTGAGGAGAATTTTAATGCTAAAAAGCAAAACACTAACTATGCTCCTTGTTTCCTGAAAACTCCCTATTTCTTTAACAATTTAAAAAAAAATTTAAATCACATACCAAAGAGATTTATACTTGCCAGACAGATATTTTTATGTACAATAGTTAAAACAAGTTTAAATGTGGGAGTTGTTTTGTTTGTTTTAGGGAACAAAATTCATTTCTATTTGAGAGTTGGTGCATTCTTCCCTCCTATTATTCTTATGACAGCCTAATTTGTGGCACAATTAGTAAGAAGATTGGACTCTTCCCTGCCATGATTTTGTTGTGTAGTGAAAGGCAAAAAAATCAGCGTACACAAATGATAACAGAACCTTCCCCTTTTACAGTTACTAGCTCTTGGAGAAACAAATACTGCAATTTGTCTTTCCTCAGCTTAATTGCTGTGAATGACTTCACTACTTCCCTGAGAGATAATATTTTTTTCCCAACAGCTGTTTTAAAGCATTAATTGATTTTTTTGATTCTGAATACTGTGCTATTGATAGTTTGTGGAGTCTGATGGGTGAAATGGAGATTAAAAATAAAGTTGGTTGGATGGGTAACAAGCTCATAAATGTCCTATAAGAACATCGAATTCCAGAAAAATTGAGGTATGCTGCTCAACTAGGGTTTGCTTTTTTGTTTGTTTGTTTGTTTGTTTTGCTTTGATCTAAAGAAAAGCGAACAAAAGGAAAATGATTGAAGACTAAAAAATGCCTGGGCTCAGATCTCACAAATTAAAAAGTTAAGTATTAAAAAAAAAAAATTACCTCTTCAGATCATTTGGTTTCCAAGCTTTTGTAAAACATTTTACTAAAAAATACATTAGAAAGTTCTTAAAATTATTGAGGAAAAAGTAACAAAAACAACTCAAGTAATAATATTTGTTTGACAAAATATATTTGTTCTTCCCATCTATCTACCAGAGGCAAGCATGGTCTGGCATTTGAAAATCCTAATGTTGCCACTATTATTCCACTGCTGGCAGCTTCATTTCTTGTGCTACAAAAGTAACATATATTCCAGACCAGTGATTTCTCCTCCCACTCTTTCCTTCTAAAATCTGTTCTGAATACTAGGAAAAAGATAAATAAAACACAAGATGGCTTTTTTTAATATATATAAAATGAGGACTTATTTCTTTGAAAGTAACATATTAGAAACCACATATATTTCAACTGAGTTGAATTTAAGGAAAAGCCAAAATGTAACTATTCAGTGACTCGGAAAACACTGCCTTTGTTTTAAAAAAGTAAGAACCTGATGTGCTTAATGTAGTATGACTTTTTTTCTTAAGGGTTCAAGTATCTTTTTGTATTAACATCTTCTCTCTGTAATGTATTTTTTAAGTATCCCAGTTCTTATCACAGTGAATTAGATGGGCAGCATCTTGACTAGCGAGTGATTTTTTTTTTTAGTTCTATACCCTTCTATGCCTCTGGAGCCATAAGATACTGGTTGAGAAAAAAGCAAGACTTGTGAAACCACCCAAAAATTTGGTGAAAAACAAATGTAACGAAAATACTTTCTAGGCAGTTTCCTCGGATTTGGTTCTTTTATTTCTACATGAGTTTTCTTCACAATCATTCAAGGAAATGAATTGATTTCAATGGGTGTCACTTTCTGCTCCTATTTCTTATAATAAGCAAATTTCTTCCAAACTGCCTGGGAATTAAATATAGCCAATATTACCTAAGAGTGCTATCAGTACATTTTTGTAAGCTAACTTGAGATACCTTGAAGGTAAGTGATTTGGGTCTGATTTTCTTATGAATATAGACATTGTCCTCACAACATTGCTCTAAGTATTGCAATCTCTCTTCCTACAAGGCAAAATAATAAAATTTGTGCATACAATTACTTAACTCCAAAATACAATCAATTATTTTTTCATAGGGCGGGGTTTTTTTTTTGTGATTTTACCTTTTTTAATATAGTATTTATAAAAATGCATTGCGAGTTTACATGCAGATAAAGACAGCAGAAGTGTTGAAGTAAAGCATAGATGAAAAGGCTTGTAAACTTTGGTAAAATGAACTGGTGTTCTGGTCCTGGCCAGGACAGGGTTAATTTTGGCAGGAGCCAGGTGGGCGCATGGCTAGGAAACAGAGGTTATTCTGTGCCACCCCAAGTCATTGCCTGTTGTCCAGAAGAAGGGAGTCTCTACTGGGGAGAATGGGTTTTCTTCTGGTGGAGTAAAGCTAGACAGGGCAGTCATGCATTGTCTCTTGTCAGGGGGTTTCCTGTGTCAATCACTCATCTCTTGTACTCTCCCTTCCCAGTAAATTGTTCTCCTTTCAACCTGTGATCTTTGCCTTTTGCTCCTCCAGTTATCCTTCCCCCTCTGCAGAAAGGAGGAGGGAGAGAGGGAAGTGGGGGAGCGCCCAGGCAATGCCTGGTTGGGAGATGCAGTGAGAGTGCTAAACTGGGGAGTACCATTGCTAAAGCACCACATCTGGACATAGATGTAGTAGTCTGTAGTTGTATATAGACAACTTGGAAAGGAGAGAAAGTCACACATACAAAATTATGTTATGGGCTTAAGCATGTTAGAAATTACTGTTCAGTAATTAGAATGAAACAAAGTTCCAAAAGTCATATATAGCAGCAAAGTAATTAATGTTTACTTTGTGATAATTACTGATTTTGTCCTCAGTAAATCTCTGAACAGACTTCCAGAGCAAGATTCATCTAACCTAAGCTAAGGTGCCTGCAGGGAAAATGGCAGTGTCTGAGCTTATCACCTTAAAAATCTTTTGTAATCAATATGGAAAAAAAACCCAAATCAGAATAACTTTTTAGATTTGGTTCATCTGACCTGTAGGAGATCTTTGCTTTAGAATGAGATCAGCCATAGTCTAATGAAGACCTTTTTCCCCCACTATAAGGGAAAATTAAGATGATGAGTATGCATTAGTTGTACATAGTCCAAATACCTACTTTTGATCATATGAATCATGTTATATCATGTTACAATCACTGTAACATGGTTTTCTCACAGTTTTGTCTGTATCTCTAATGTATTAAAAGGATTTTAAAGAATCTGTTTATTCTTAATTTTTTGTTTTCCTTTTGAATTGATTATACTTATAGGAATGTTAGTAGATATATTTGGTAGAATAAAAGTGCAAAAGACAATCCCATGCTTAGGACACAGGCGTACCACTAACCCTGTGAAGGCAAGGAGAATGATCCCATGTGGATATAGTAGTGCATAATTATCTATCTTGTGGAATTTATGTTTTTCTGCCAGGCATCTGTTAGTAGCTGCAGGGGAGTGATGAGTCCAAATAAAGAGGACACTTGAGCATGAGCCAGGGCACTCCATTTAATATCTCACTATTGTCACTTTTGCTACCTGCTGCACATTTAACCTCTCTGGCCCTAATTTCTTTTCTAGTTTTTGGTTCTGGTTTTTTTTTTTTTTTTTCACAGTTCTTTACAGTTCACAGCAGAAAGTAGCTCTGCTTTAGGGTTGGGTCTTTATGCACCACAAAAATAATAACTGTATGTAATATACTGTATTAAAAACTTTTCGATAAAATATCTAGTTGATGGGACTGCTCTCTAAGATGAGTCTTCTAGCAGCTGCAGCATTAGAAACATAATGCATTTCCCAGGTGCAGAAAATGTGTTTTGCTAAATGAGCCAGTGGTCTAATCAAAAGGAACCCTAGATCTATTAAAGGGAAGATCTGTTAATGACAAGTCCGTGGTGTAAATGAGGTCACTTCACAGCCTTTCACAGTATAAAATAGAAATCAATTTCATTTAAGGAATAATAAAACATAAAGGAACCTTGTTTTGTCATTAGAACAGACTTTTAGAGGTTGAGATTACGTTTTCTTTTAAGGTGAACTCTTGCAGCAGCTGTGTATAAAAATGAAGTGCTGGAGATATTAGTAATATTTATAATGTTTTAAAATTGTTACTATTTGCATACAACTCATTGTTAAGACCATATGTAAAATGAAGGTATTTCTGAACTGGAGCAGTTCAGAACAGGGAGTTTAGTTCGATTTCTCCTTTCCTCTTTGTATTCATGACTTTAAATATTGCAGAGCTGTTCTTGCTGGTTCTCATTCTGCTGAATCAGCTCTTCCAGAAGCATCATTGTTCTTGGAGACTGACATAGGTTACAGACTGCTTAAGAAATGTGAATTAGGTGCACTGGTGCATAGGAATGAGCAGAAGAACTTGAAAGCTTTTTTTTTATTATTTTGTGCAATCAACTCTGCCTGTCTCTGTAGTGCCTATATCCAGATTAACCCCAAGCTTCAAAGGCCTTTAACAAAGCTTCAAAGCAGGCAATTTATGCATAATTATTACCTTATTTGGAAAGTAAACCTCTTACTTCAGGGTGCAAACATTCTTTAAAGGGGGATTGAAATCTAAAAAATAAAATTACAAGAAATTGAATTTAATGGTGAAAAACCTGACACTTCTATCCTAATAATTTTTTTTTTCTTTTTGGCTTTGACGCAATGTGCTTTGTATTTTTTTGAGGTTCAGTTTGTCATATCACATGAAATACAGTGAGATGCATATTCCACATAGGCCTGCAAATCAGTTCAAGAGGTCACTATCCAGTTTCAATTGTTCATTTCCATGCAGAAAAAATGAAAGCAATTAAGATGATAGAAGCTGACGTGATATAGTTGTACCTCTGCAGTACAAGTATTCTGCTGTGTAGATTAAGTGGGCCACTGCATGATATCTCTGTGAGAATAAAAATTACTGCAGAGAAGACAGACTCATGGGTTGTCCAATGATCCCCTCCTTATGGTTATGTATCAGTGAAAATCAGCATTCATCCTGCATTCCCAGGACCCCTTTTAAAGTGTTCATGTTTCTTCTGATAAAAAAGCAAGTTATATGAATATCCATGCTCCATCTGCATTTCAACAGGCTGAGACATGATTAAAGAGTGATGTTAGACACTTTTATCCTTATGCTGCTATTCAGTGGACTTCAGCATTCAGGTGGCAAAGTGCATTTTTCCATAATGATTAACGTCTGTATGGTTCCAAATACACCAGTGTTTCCAAATCACAATGCGTCTGTTGCAGATGGACTCTTAGTCAAATAACTTGGCATCTGTACCAGTACAACATAACTGCCTGAATGAGGATGTACCCACTGAGATTTTTCATTAAGTGACCAGACTGGTACAATACTGATATAACCCTTTATTATCCACTGATTAGAGGTATCTTAATGTTCTGACCAGAGTGAGATGCAATTTTCTGGATATGTGTTTATTTATTTAAATGTGATTTTCCAACATTGTGAGAATGTATTTGAAATTGAAATGTAAACATTTAAAAATTGACCATGCCTACACTTTGAGAAAATACTAGTATTTCAATTGGCTGTAAGGAAATTGAATTACAGCAAATCAGCTTAAGACCCTTTAAATGGTAAATGAGAAGAAGAGCTTGATGCAGTTAAACTAGTCAGCTTTAAATTTACTTCTCTGAAAAATTCAGATTAATTTAACTGATGGTCCTCCATGTATCAAATATGTTTTTGCATGAAAGGTACAATATAGAATGATATAAGGGTCTAGATTGGAAATGACCTCTGGATACCCTGTATGGAAAGAATGTCCTTAGCCTAGGCTAACTGTAACCTTGTCAAACTGTCTTCACTGTTTCCAACAAGGAAAAAGGTCTGAGCACCTTGTCTGATATTTAACTGTCCTCAAGATTGTTTTTTTGTTCCTTACATCTAAATGGAATTTCCCCTGAATTGAGTCATGTCTATTATCTCTCTCTGTTCACTTTGCAGCCTTTTGAAAAGAATACCTCCTTCTCCTCTATAACTAGCATTCAGCTGATGGAAAACTGTGATTAGATTCCTCCTGAACCTTTTCTTTCCACACAGGTCTTTTAATTTTTCTTCACACACCAAATACTCCCATGCTCCTATCATTTTGGGCCTCCTCCTCTGATCCCTCTTTGTTTGATCTGTTTTTTTCTTGGGGGGTATCAAAACTGGGCACAATATGCTTCATTTGGCCTAGCAAGTGCTGTGTGGAGTGAAACAATCATATCCCTTGTGATGCAGTTGCGGGTGCAAACACTGAAATTGTTATTACTGCAAAGGCACATTCAGCTCACTGTCCATCAACAGCCCCAAATCTTTTCTACCAGAGCTGTTCCCAACCAGTCAGCCCCCAGTCGGTACTACTGACAAATTATTCCATCTTGGCTGCAGGATTTCATATTTTACTTTGTTAAACCTTATGCAATTCCTTTTAGCCTGACTTTCTTGACTGTTGAGGACTCTGCATTCTACCTCTTCTATCCAGTGTTATCTATCTCCTGTCCCAACGTGGTGTCAGATGAAAAGTTGATGATAGTGTAGTCAGCACCATCACCCAGACTGTTTTCAAAGACCCTGAGGAATCCCACTCATGACCAACTGACAGTTTGACTCTGAAACATTGGTGACTTTTTGAGTTCATCACTTGAGACACTGTCCATCCATCTTCAGCCTGATTTGTCCAGGCTGTCTAATCAGCTTCAACAAGAGATCATGTCAGACATCCTGCAGAGGTCAAGGTAAACAGATATCCACTGCTCTCCTCCATTTACCAAGGAAGCCATTTCATCATAGATGGCAGTAAGACTGGCTCTGTACAATTTAATATACGGAAACCTGTGTTGGATCTTCCTAATCTTGTCTTTCATTAGAGTGGACAAATTTTCCTCATGGATTAGTTCTATTATATTCCCAGGAATGGCTATCTGGTCAGTATTTTTTCCTAGACTTTTTTTCCCCACTTGTTGACAGACATATTTGACTATTTTTTTTTAATCTATGTTCTTCCTCAATTTCCATGACCTTCTAAAAACAGCAGAGGAGATTTGCACTAGTATCTTCTGATGCCTTCAGATTCATTCCATCACATCCTAAAAACCTCTTCCTGTACAATTGCTACAGATGGTCCCTAGCTCAATCCTCCCTTGCTGTCAGTGACTCACCATTTGCTTTTCCATTTCATCTTGGAATGGAGACTTGAGAGCTGACATCAACCTTAAAGACTGAGGTGAAAACACCACTGAGTACTTCTTTTCTGTGTCATTTCTAACTAAGTTGCCACCTCCATTCGGCAGCAGTCTGTGTCTTCCTTGTGCTTCCACTCAGTACTAAACAACTTATAGAAATCTCTCTTTCTAGTCTGAGCTCTAGCTGAACTTTTCCCTTCCTAACTTCACATCTGCAAGCTCAAATAGCACATTTTGTATTCCTCTTTAGACGTGTGCACACTTTCCCATCTATCGCCTCTCTTTTATTGCATTTGAACTCTGCATGCTGTTTAAGAACAAGTCTGATTTATTTCTTTCTAGACCTGCTCCTTTTTTATTTACCTTTTGTTCCCCTCATTCCATATTAGAGGGATGGACAGATTTTAGCAGGCTGTCTCTGAAAATTTGTCAGCACTTTTGCTCACCATGGAAGATTCTCACAGGAGTCCTAACAGCTCCCTGAGAAAACACTCTCCCAGGAGCTGAAATCTGTACTTCTGAAATCTAAGGGGTTTATTTTATTACTATAATTTTGAGTGAAAACTTAAAGTGAGGAGTAGGAGAAAGATCCTATATTGGTATTCATGTGTGTTTGAGTCTGTTTGTGAGATGTAAAGTAATTTTGATATTTGTGGTATTAATTACACACACATTATACATACTAGTCATAAATATTTACCATTACTTCTGACCTGAAGTGTCTCAAGAGTTTATAATAAAGGGAAAGTCTCTTCTCATTCTACCTGACGTGTTTCTTTGCTTCTTCTGCTCAATCCATATTATTTTGGCTGGTTTTGTGTTTAGAACATTAAAGGTCAAAATATTTCCCTTTTTGTGACAATATCTAATTAAAGAAACAACAAGGAACATTTTTGTGGTAAAAACAACGAACAAATAAAGTTTCCACATGGAATTTTCAAAACAGTTTTTTAACTAACAGTAAAAGCTTGAGTAGTATAGTGTAAATTGGAACAATTCATAGAGAAATTCAGCTCACAATGAGACAAGTGACTGTGAATGACATCCATTTCATGTCAACTCTTTCACAAGCTGGGTATGCAGTCCAAGTAAGATGTTTATACTCTCCAAGTAATCAATGAAAAGAAAGAAGGATTGAGTCATCCAGAGAGTAAATAATTCATTTTTAAACAGGTATCTATTAGAACCATGATAAATATATTTCTGGAGGTGCTGCTCTGTTTAATATCTCTGGAGAAAATTTAGATGAATAGCAAATATGTCTAATTTTAAGATGTTTAAATGAGGTGAAAAGAATTTCATTACCTGTGTGAGCTCTTCATGCACAGATATGTTGCATGAGAATCTTATAAACTTACTATTACCCTGAAAACTGACAATTGCCACACTGAAAGAATCCATGCAAGCAGCAATATGATGTTGCTTCCTGGCAGTTTTTTTCAGTTTTGTTCCAGAGAAAGAGTGATTATTTTCTTTAGTTGAAATAGATTGACCTGCTAAATATTTTAAATTTAGATTGTTAGAATTAGTATTTAAGATATTCTATGCATGAACACTCCCCCAACTATTTCCAAGTTCATTCCAGATTAGAAATCCTTTTTTTATATCTAAATGATGATATTCAGACCACTTTATCTATCTTTGCACTTGATTGCTGTAATCACTCCCTTGACCTTGGAATTTTCACTATGAACAATAGGCCAAGAAAACCCACAAAAACCAGCTATTGCAACAATTACCTGTAATCCCTGGCCTGTTTACATTATCTATCTTTTCATTCACCACACCAGCTCTCATCCATTTTGTTGTACAAATACGCTTAGTCTTACAGACCAGCCTCTTTAGAATTTGATCTGTTTTGCTGCTATCTTATTAAATACCTGCCGTCATCATTCACTAATTATGCTGTCATACTCCATACTCTTATGTCCCAAATTTCGTAGCTGCTGCCCTTAAGCTAATTTCCCAATTGCATAGTGACGATTTCAGAAAAAAAAATTAATTGCAATGCACAAAATTTAATGAAGGGGTTAATTGCACTGGTAAAAGGAACAGATAATTTCTTTACTTCTAAAACCACTAGATGCTAGAGCTCTATCTCCTCTACAAAACTATTTATGTATTATTGTGTGTGTAATTAAAATATGCAAATAAAGTCCCAAGTAGAGCACTCCATTATTTGTCAGTGTCCAACCAGGCAGCAGACACTTGTCAGAGAAAGTAGATCTCTACAAAAACAACTTTGAACACTTTCATCTGAAACAACAAATATATGTTACCAAAATGAAAAGGAATTTTGGCTAACACAGTCCTTTTGGCTAACACACTCCTTCCTAGCTAGGCTTAAGTGTGGTTTTGAAAATATGTGATTTGGAACCACTCAAAGAGAGAAATGAAAATAAACAAACAAAAAATAGTTAAAAATTTCACCAAGGAAAGGAGCAACATACCTAGCATTCAGATGAGATATATTAAAAAAACAAGTATCTACTCCTGTGTTGTCTATTATGTACTGAAGGCCTCTATTGCAGACAGAGCACCAGTATTCTGCTGTATATTTGAAACTGGACAGTCAATACAACAACCTGAAATAATCTTTAAAATATTTTTTTTCAAACAAATGGTAGGAAAAGGATTTTCAAAAGTATCCTCGAACCTCAAAGATGTCACAACATCAAAAAAGGTGTGAATCCATCAGTAAAGGGAAAAAAAAACCTGCTAATGCTCAGATTTCAAGGTTTTTTTTCTAAGAATCAGCTCAAGAAATATGACTAAAAAATCAGATTATTATTAGTTTATATGGACTATTTCAGAAAGCCACACTTCCTAATCCAAAATGCAGATCATTGTGACTTTAAATTTCTCTTCTTTAAAAAATATGTCAGTAGAGGCAGACTCTGTAAGAATTTATTTTCAGACACAAATGACATCTTCTCATTGCCTATGAGTGATCGTTTAAGATAGCAAAAATTTATGGTTGGATTTAATGAATTCCATTTAATGCATCACATTTTTTTTAACTGAAACACACTTCTTGTGCATGAAATACATTCATATTGTTCAAAGAAACTCAGGCAATTTGTTACGTCAAATAAAATACAGTAACATTGGGAAAAAATCCTTATTTTTCTTGCAAATCAAGCAAGAGGGAGGAGTTCATGTAACATTTGCTGGATTACTGAAGTCTATTCTATACAGATTCTATACAAATCTGCTACCGTGACAAAAGACAATAGTTTTGTAGGGGTGTTAACTTTTGTTAACTTTCTTTACACCAATTCAAGTAAGCAATCTTTAGTACTTCCCACTTGAGCAACCCATGGATATGATGCATTCAGATACAACCTTGGGAAATAAGGAAACGGTGCAAAATTTCATGTTTCATTCTGGTATAAAGTGCTTCTGTTCTGTCTATATTTTGACAGGAATAAAAAGGTTCTGTACTTTTTTACTACCTGACCTTTTCTATAATGTTTTGGCTGGAATCTTAACTGTCACAAACGTACCTTTTCCAAATGATCTTAATTTGAGCTGGTTCAGCTGACGTTTTAATCACTGGTGTATCCATTGATTTCCATTTACCCTGTTAGATGTGAATTGTCCTCTTGAGTACTTTAATTTCTTTTTACATGTGGCTGTAGTTCTGGATGCTGTGTCACACAAAGCACCAACAGGTAATGGGCCACAAAGCAAGGTTCCTATAGCCAGAGTTAAACCAACTAGCTTGCTATTTTTAAGCTGTTGCATTTCCAAGTATGAAATTCAGAAAGCATTTTGCAGTTAATATTAGTGCTCTATATGACTTTATTTTCCCCACCCAACAATAATTTGAAATAAAAAGGGATGTTGAAGTATTGTTCAGACAACAAATCCTGATGGTTTCTGCTTTAGAAAAAGCATTTCTTGATTTCTATTTCAGTTTTGCCTGTATTGGTTGGTTTCCAAGGCAATATTACCCTATTTTCAAACTCTGTTCACATAAATGTTCAGACAACAATAGAGTTTTGACACGTGGGTGATGTTAAAAAGTATTTGATCTCACATGTCAGCATCGTTGCTCTCATAATTCTCTTGTTACCCTGTGCCTTATAACTGCATAGCTGTCTTAAAATTAGTACATGTCACAGCTTACAGCAAAAGTTAAAGCTTTTGCATGCTATTTCTTTTATCAGGATTTTCATAACATGACATTTATAAGAGCAGATAACATCCATTCTGCTGGTTTTTAACTCCCATTGGGGCAGTAGCTGTGTTAATTCTTGTACATAACTGTGAAGAGCAAAGCCAAGCGAGGGCACATTCTTTCAAGCACTATGACTGGAGTATCACAATATGCAAAGACTCCTAAGGTATTCATCTTTGGACAACCGGTTACACATTTTTCCTTCTCATGTGTTTAAATATTAATTTAGCTATCAATTTAATATGATTTTGAGATAAAAATATCACATCATGTATAAATGATAACTTGATCTGTTGTCTTCATCAACTATTTTTATTCCCCCCTCATTATTAGTAGTTTGCCAATCAATTAATTTTCATTTAAACATGTTGGATAGTCATTCAAAGATCTTTCTGAGATGAATATTAGCACACAAAGTGAATCAATATTGTCTTGCTTGTACAGAAGTGATTAGTGAATTATTTATTAATAGTCAGAAATAAATTCTGCATTCAGTTATTGCTTACCAGAATAAACATCTAAGGTACAATAACATCCTGTTTTACCAGGAAAGATATAATTTCATGTTATACAGAGCAATATCGCTGCAGCTTTTGTACTTTATTACAAAGAGAATTATATTTTCTTTGTATTGCAAAATTGTTCAAATGCCTACATCCAAGGCAGCATTAAATTGAAAATAAATAAATAAATAAATAAATATTTAAGATTTTATTTAAAAATAAGTGTTACTTATTTTTTAATTTAAAAAAATAAGTGTTACTAAAAACAAAAGAAAACAAAACCAAAACAAAACCTTCTCTAAATGAGGCTCTGATTATAACAAAGTCTTCCATAACATCTGTGGATAAATTCATTCACAGAGATAAAAATATTTTATCCAGACTATCTATTTCAAATGAGTCTCTCTGTGTGAGATATAAAAACATAGTTCCACAGAAGTCATGAACAGCTTCTGTAGGCTAAATCAACTGCTCATGAATATTTTACCTAATTTTTAATTTAAAGTGGTATTGCTAGTGTTATATTTGTATTAGATTAATGAAGATGGTAATTTCTCAATGGTATCAAAGGGAAAGAAGAGAAATAAGAGGATGTCAAGTATTCCATGTTAAGAATATCTTAAGGAACTGATACCTTATCGAATAAATAACGTTGAATTACTTTCTACTACTTTCTAATCTTTGAACAGTTTCAGTGTTTGACCTTGTCTCTTCTTGAAAGATGGTGTCTACATACCTGCCTCTAGTATTCAGAATCTAGACATGTCTTCTTAATGCCCATTGATGTCACCCTTCTTCCCTTCAGTTTTTACCCCAATTCCAGCCAGCAGTCGCCTGGTTTTAATTGATTTCTTTAGACTTAGTATTGGATCCTCTCTGAATAGTCATTCTGAAATTGCTCTTTAGGGTTTAAGGGATGAGCCATTATGCAATATAGACCATCACCAGCAAATACACAGTATAAAGAAATACCCTGCATAATACACTACTTATGAAATGTAAGACACTCCCTGTTACCCTGCAGCCTTCGTGTATCTGAACAGCACGAGGGACAGCCTTCAAAGTCTGTGGCAGACACCTCTGCATCTTAAACCCTTGTAGTGAGAGTTCACTTTCCAGCTTGTGTAACTCAGCAGAAAGACACTCAGACACATTTTGGATGCAGTTGTGAGTCTGCTGGGAGAACAAGGACACTTGCTAATTTTCCCACAGCCCCAGTTTCTGGCAGTGTGGTTAAATAAATATCCTGGATAGAGAATGCCTTGGAGTCATCCAGCTACCCGTCATACCAGATTAGGGTAAAACTGAAAGGTAAACTGAAGCTCCTATTGATTACCTCCAAAATGATAATATGTCTAAAAACAGTTGTATAAGAAATTGGCAAAGAAATAAAGGCTTTGTCGTTCAGTTTACATGGTGACTATCAGAAAAGTCTGACATTCTCTCATGTTTTGGCTTTTCTATCCTGACAAGAAAAGTTTTCAGGTTTTGGCTAAACTTTTTCCCAGTGCTTGGAAGAATACTAGACTTTACAGACAGCTCCTCTTCTGAGATATTTGAGACTATCAAGGATAGTTTCAAAACAGCTGCTGGTGAACAGTATCCATATGAATAGAAAAATAGTCCTCTTAGGTTTCTTTTATAAAAAGATGAGGAACTGTACAGAGACACATCAGCACTTTGGAGGACCATAGGGATGGACAAAAGGAGTGAAAGGCAAATCACCAAAGTATGTTTTACCAGTAAAGAATGAGGTTAGCATTTCTGGCACACTTCATGGCTTTTTTAGCATTAAATTAACTTTTTGAAAGAGGCACTGCTCAATTAATTTTTTTTCTTTTTTTTGCAATAAATAGAAATAAAAGTAATAATTGACCCCAAACAAATCTGTTCTTTGGGAGGATATTAAAGTTCAGAAATTGGAAAGAAAGAAGTCAGAGTCCTGAGCAATAAAAAGAGCTCAGTTACACAATATGTGAGCATTCTGTGAGCTGTCGGAGTTTCTTATCTCTCACTGAACATACAGATTCATATGAGGATTGAACAAAAAGGCACAAAAGAAGAATAAGGAAGAAGAACATTTTATTCAAAATAAAGTAGAAATTCAATTTTCAACTTTTTCCCTATCATTTTATTGGTTTTATCTTCCACAGGAGAAGGAGGCATGCACAATCCCTATTAGACTATTCACATCTACATCTTTAAATTCAAAATTAACGAATCATAATTGTGCCACAGTAATCCACTTTAGGACATGATTGATACTTAAAAGCTGTTTCCTGATTAGTTATTTTGGTGCTTTGGATTATAGCTATTCACCAACCTTCAGCAATGTGTCTTTGTAACATAATCACTAATAACTTCATGACAATCCTAAAGCTATGATGAATAAAGTAAATGGGAGCAGTAAAGCAATAATTGATTCACCTGTTGGTGTCTTTCCCCTCTCACAGTTTAGCTTTTAGATAAGTCTTTTCAACTTCAGCTTCATTTTTCACTTTGCTTAGCTTTTAGATAAGTCTTTTCAACTTCAGTTTCATTTTTCACTTTGCTTCTCCATCCCTTGAACATTTAACTTCCCAGAATCCATGGCTGGTAAAAATTAAGTTCTGTATGAATCAATAGCTTCTGACTATATGAAAATTACCTTTTTTTCCCTCACATAGGCTAAAATTAAAAAAAAAAAAATCACCAAAGAACTGAATGCTTGAGGCTGGAAAGAACCTTTGCAGTTCATTGTCCAAGCCCCCTATTCAAGCAAGGCCACCTAGAGCCACTGGCCTCAGATTATACCCAAACAGATTTTGAAAATCTCCAAGGATGGAGACTGCACAACTACCCTGAGAAATCTGTGCTGAAACTTACACATGAAAGTAAGTGTGAAGTCATGTGAAACTCTGATACACTGCTCAAGGATGCTGCAAGGACAAAGGGCCTCCCACTAGTATGTGGGGGGATAGAATGGAAGAGAATAGAGATAGTGCAGAAAGCAACCTCACCCCTAAGCAACTGCAGTTGTACTAATTACCAAAGATTAGGAAGGGGCCTGCCCTTAATAGGCCACAGCTGTGTCCAACAAGAATGAGCGCTATAAAAGAGTGGGTTGAGAAGAGAGTTAGAGTTGTTGGCTGTGCTGTGAAGAAGAAGGGGTCAGTGCTGTGAGGAGCTGCCCACAGGAAATCACTGAGAAGGTATGGAACTTTTGCAATAAGATGAGAACACCATCATAAGTGTTATCAGAAGGCTTACGTGTTTAGCTGTACTATAGATATGAAAAATCTCATGGGACCTGTTTCTTATAGATGATGTGGGATGTATTAGACTGGCCTCCTGCCCTTTGAGCAGGTCATAGGATTTGTGACCTGTGTTCCTTATAGGAATATGAGAGATAAAACTTCTTTTTGGAATTGAAGAGGCAGTGATTTTTCATGCCATGTTATTATACAGGTTATAAAATCTGTATATTTACACATGGCAATATAAGCTTTCTTTAGACTTAGAGGGAACTCTTACTATAAAAAAAAACAGTCCTTATTATACTAGGAGTTAACCAGGTGAGTAAATGCAAATTAAGGGAAAATGATTGCAGAAAAATAAAATCATTTAATTATAAAATGCAGATGCCTCTCCTACTGAAAATTTAGGAGGATGAGGAAATTTGCCCTTGTGTTTTCTGGTGGAAAAGAGGGGGACATGCTCTTTAAATATACAAAATGTCACACAAAAAATAAATATTTTTAAAATTTTAAATTTTTGTTTAGTTTGGGGTTTTTTGCCTTTGTTGTTGTTTTTGTTTCTTTGTTTAGTAAGGAGTATGTGTGTGAGTAGAGAGAGGTGGAAGGCATTCAAAACTAGATAAGTGGTTTGAACCCCAAGTCTCCAAGCCTAACACTGGCAGTACAACTCAGGGAAATTATGTAGAGCAGAGAGCAATGTCTGAAAGTGAAATTTTAAGTTGGATGTTTATTTGGATTTGCTTTATGTGCAATTTTGTTTTGCAAATTTGTAATAATTCAGTGGGGTTAATTTACACCTCCTCTATATGTTTATTATGCAGTTTATATATGAGCTAATGCTTGACATCACTTTATAATCAATAAAGTGAAAAAAACATGCAGAAAGATTTAACTCAGAGGAAATGTTCACTAGAAATGTCTCTTTCTCTGGAGACTAGAAACCAGGGTAATTTCAGACATCTACACTGCTGTCATGGCCCCAGACAGCAATTCATCCCCATACAGCTGCTTGCTCACTGTCCCTGCAGTGGGGTGTGGAAGAGAAAGAGAGGGGTAAAAGTGAGAAAATTCATAGGTTGAGATAAGGGCAGCTCAGTAGGTAAAGCAAAAGTTGCATGTTCAAACAATGAAAAACCAATAATTTATTCACAGCTTCCCACAGGCAGGCAGATTTTCAGCCATCTCTAGGAAAGCAGGGCTCCATCACACACAGTGGGTACTTGAGAAGACAAATGCCATCATTTCAAACAAACTCCTTTGCTTTCTCCTTCCCCCAGCTTTGTCTGAGCATGGCACCACACTGTATGGAATATCCATTTGGTCATCTGGGGTTGGCTGCCCTGACTGTGTCCCTTCTTAACTTCTTCTGTACACCCAGCCTACTCTCTGGTTGGGTGGGGCATGAAGCAGAACACCCCCTTGGCTCTGGGTAAGAACTGCTCAGCTATAGCAAAAATATTTCTATATTATCAACAAGTTTTCACTGGAAAACCAAAATAACTTCATACAGTAGCTGCTATAAAGAAAATTGACTCTCAACTAAATCCAGGACAACTGCTGATATAAACATTTATGGGAGATGAATGCCGCACCACATAAAGCTTCTTTTCTGTTTAACTATTACATGTGTGTGGTGCAAGTAGTCAATAAAACGAAGGGTGTCCTAAGAGACCTGATCTCATTTACATAATTCAAAGAGCTGTAGTAAACTTCCTGCCTGCCTGCAGTGTGCAGTCATGTGTTAAATCTTTTGAGATCACACTCCATCTAAACCATGGCTTTTTTGCAAAGCTTTGAATACAGCAGAGATACCACAGACACACTCTTGACAAATGCATCTACAATATTTCATTTTTAATATGGTTAGATTTCTTAACTGGTGATGTAAAATGACAGGATCACTATTAGTCAAGTTCTATGATGTTAGAAGCTACAATATAAGGAAATCTAGACTGTAATCCCGGACTTTTTATTATGTATAAATTTAAAGAACTAAATCTGACAAAAGCTACTGGTTAGTCTTTGGTTTTTAGGGTTAAAGCTTACAAGTTTATTGCTGTGATGTAGCAATGACTGAAGCAGAAACTGCCTCAGTAATTTCTCATAGAAGCAGAAAGCTTGATAGATGAAGCTTACCAAAAGTTCTCAATGATTAAATTCTTCTCTTCCTTTAATGATGCTAAATAGCCAGCTGTTCCTAACTGAAGAATAGAGTGAATGCAGAAAATTTCTGAAAACATAGGTTTTCCTTCTCAAGTAACACTTTAGACATTCTTTAAATTGCTTACTAGTCTGATAACAAGAAAGAGCTGATCATCTTTAACTTCTGTTTTGTCTAGTCAATGTAGAGTTATAATATCCTAGTTAATATTTTATAGCATATATTGAAACATTATATTTGTCTGTGATTCTTATGTCTAATTCTTGAAACTGTCTTGCTTTTTCGTTAATTTTTCCGGTGCCTTCACCCTTGAAGGCATATATCATTGACAAACATTTAAAAATACTTTGTTGTTGTTAAATTACAGGCAAGCAAATATTAATCTGAAACCCAGCTCAAGCAAGCATCTAATGCTTCAGACCATAGCAGCTGCAAGAAGACAGCAGAAGCCAGAATCAACAAATTATACAACATTCTGCTTGCACTTCTCTTTCTCATGGCTGTAAGTGACAATTCTGCATCATTCAGCTGGGTGGGAGGGAGAGCAGATTTGGGATGAATAAAAGAGCTTTGTTCAGATCAGGAAATCTGTTATGGTAACTACTGTAAAATCATCACAGCAAAAAGAGTCATCAGAAATCAAATTTGTTTTGTATAAAGGCCCTGTGAAGCATATGTGATGGCTTGGGTTTTGCTCTAGTTTTTTGTTGAATTTGGTTCAGGATTTTTTTTGTATTAGATGCCATTTTCAGAGGAAAGGAAAAATAATGCATTTTGCCTCTTTTGAAAGCATGAAATATAATCTCTAACATACTGTAAGCCAAAGTGTGTAGCTGTACTCCACAACTTTAGCAGTATTTCACATAAAGACACAGAAAAATGCTTGTCAATGCTTTTAGAAATCAATAGTTCTTTGTGTTTTTGGCTTGAGATGTCTTAAAGAAACTTCTCAAAGTATATCAACAGATTCAGAATATTCATAATTTTAAGTGCTGACAGTTTGGTCTCTGTAAAGTATTTTTCATCTTTGGACATTTTGATCACTTTGTCTATATGCCTCTTGCTACAGATTCATTTATATTAATTAATTCTTTTAGATAACTGCAGGCAGCAGCCATGTGCATTTTGACATTTTTATAGAAATATTATGAACTGTTCTTTCATTTATCCTGCCCTTATTTTTGGGGCATGGTTCCTGCTCTTCTCCAGTGACATACTAAATTGTTTCACTCCTGGGTGAGAAAGCCAAAAAAAACCAAATCTTTGCCTACCCAAACATCATAACACAATATTAGTAATATAAATGAAATAATTTAACAAAAAAGCACTGAGAAAAGACATTATTTTCTAAACTTGAAGCCTATTAGGGAATTCTGTAGTCTTGAAAGCTCTTCCTGTCCTATGCAGCATGAAACTTAGAAATACAGGCAAGTCAAAGTGAGAGTTCTTGCATTTTGTCAGGCATAAGGTATATGTGGAGGTATATATTCTTATGCTGGTTAATTGTTAGATGTGCATCTCCATTTTAATGTACTTATGTGTTTGGTTTTGACAAATAGCCAGGTGAGAGTAAAACAGAAGCCAATTGTTGGATGTTTTGATATAAGGAGATATGAAAAATATTCCTACAAAATGTACATTATTTTATCCATTTTCATCATCTTCTTTCTCAGTCTTCCAAAGTTCTATTTTATGTGAAGGTGAAAGTTTCACATCAAGAAGATGAAATATGGTTTCATCTGGGGGGATCTCATTCCAGAAAGAAGAATTTGAGGAAATAAAACCAGTTCAATGGCAATAATTTTCCAGACAAATCATCAATCAATAATCAGTAGTTCACATATTCCTATCTGGTGGTTCATGTCTTGCTGCTCTACTGCTGGAAGCAGGAATGCTTATCTGCAGTTGGTGCTAAAACTGCTAGTCTAGTACAAAGTGTTCCTTATTTTACTTTAAAACTATATTGCCAACCTGATTTTCAAGCACTGGAGGAGGCAAACAGATATTTCTTTTCCAGCTTTAATTTTGTACTACTGCCCATCAAAGATGGAAGCATAAAATAGAATAAGAATGAGTGTATTATTGTTGATTCTATCTTCAAGGGTTAAGAGACCAAACTGTTGTTTATGCATGCACTTCATCCTGCTCTTGAAAATTAATGATTCTTCTGTGAGATTATTCAAGTAAAGAAATGGTAAAGAAATATGGTGGATCACTTCTGGCATATGAATACATGAAGTGGTTGTGTGCAGCAAAATTAATGAAGGACTGAGAATTATTAATTGTGCCACAGATGCTACTCCTTCAGAAAGAGAATACCAAAATGGTGCATTAACAAGAAGCATAAGAGACTTTTTTTTGAGATATATTTCTGAATGCAAAAGGTTCTGTATGAGAAAAAGCTCAGAAAGTGCTTGAAGAAAAATGAATTTAGGGTTACAGAGGCCATTAGAGCGGCAATATGGTTTGGGAGGGGAAGCATGTAATACAAATTTAAGACAAAAATTTGAGTCAGAAAAACAATCTATTAGGAGGAGGAAAAGTTATGAATAGAATACATAAATGAACTATTGTGCAAGGATAGGGGCAGCAAGAAACCCTTGTCCGAGACATCGCTACCTCATCTCAGTTAAAGGATGATAAAAACATTGGAAATTGTTACCCAGGAAGGCTGTGTGGAATTTCCATCCTGGTGATGTTCAAAAGGAAGCCAGTGAAGACTGAACAACCCACTCTAACTTTGAAGCCAGCCTGCTTTGAGAATGAGGTTGGACCAGATGACCTACAGGAGCTGTTTCTAACCTAAATTATTCTATTCTACTGTGATTCAGCTTGTCACAGATTGTTCCGGAAAACTTGGTAGGATTAAAGTTTTAAGACATTAGCAGTGTTCCTTGAAATAAATTTTTAAGAGTGTTTAAGTGCGTAGTAAACACATGACATTAGAATAAGGATTTCAGTTCTGCAAGAAATTTTGCATTTTCTATGCTACTCCAACCCCATACAGAAAGAAAAAGCCAAACAAATTTCTTTTATTATCCCAAAAAGCAAAATTCTGAAAATAACAGCAACAACAAGGTTGCTCATAGAGATCAAAAAGTCTCATGCTGAAGAATTTTTTTTCATGATAATGTAATGTATTAAAATGTAATCCTTAATTCTTTCTTTCAACAAAATCTCTAAATACAATAATCTCATTGCATCAGAGAATTCCTTTAAATTGCATTCCATGCTTAAGTGGGTGCTATCTTAGTGACGTTTACCTGCTAATATGACTAAATGTCTCACTTGTTGAGTTGTCTTCAGTCATGATTACTTTTCTGTTAGTTTGACAATGAGGTACAATACTAAAATGTCTGCTTGAAAATATGAAATTATAGGGTAGCCCTCTATGAATAGACAGCAAATCATTTAGTAAAAGAGTTCCAAATCATTGTAAGTTATTGTTATATCTAATTAAAAGTTTAAATATATGTGTGTGTGTATGCATAATGAAACAGAATGCATCACAGTAGAAAATTGCTTGAAGAGCTGTCTGAGGCCTAGGGAACTTCAAAGATCCTTGCATTTTTGGAAAT
This sequence comes from Fringilla coelebs, assembly GCF_963513975.1. Lineage (NCBI taxonomy): Eukaryota > Metazoa > Chordata > Aves > Passeriformes > Fringillidae > Fringilla > Fringilla coelebs. The sequence goes on from NC_140029.1 coordinate 46,264,604, forward strand.
AAGAGCTGAAAATCTTAATTCACATTGCCTCTCATAGATATACCTAGACATTCATAATTCAAGGTACTACAAGGCTTTTGTTTAACTTAAATGATAACTTGGAAATCACATTCACCGTTGTACATGTTATGCCTTTCACCACAGTAGATTTTAGTTAATTGTTATTTATTTCTCTCCCATGAGTTTTGGATGTGTGCAACTAACATAAATTTTTGAAAGTTAAAATTATGTGCCTGGAAAACACTTTGGTGGACACCTGATTTTACAAAACTATACATTTATGGCTACATGCAACTACTATTAGATAATCACAGCAACAACAGCTTAACAATTCTACTTCTTGGCAATGATACTTAACATTGAATGATATGAGCTTCAGTCAAAAAGTTGGTAAATTTAAAGCAAGTATTAGCAGATCCACATATATGTATTGATGCTTCAAAGAAGCATGAAAAGTGTAGTTCTGTATAGGATTAATATTCTGAATGTTGTTGTCCTGCATTACTTAGAAGATTGATAATATACTAGTTTTTTATCTGTAGTTGTGGCCTAAAAATACCAAAAAGCTAATTGCAAGAAAACAGATACTCTCTCCCTCATTATTGACTGCTTTTTGATACACAATTTCATAATATAAGCTGTCAGAGGGTAATGGGGTGTCCCTTTTTTGAAGAAGAAAAGATTAAGTTTTGCTGCTTGCAAATTTACTCAAAGAGAAAAAAATAATTGTAAGAAATTTTTGTGATGAATAAATTGTGCATTATATGTTCCAATCAGGGTGGAAAATATAGTCTTAGGAAAAAAACTCATTGGTAGTCACAATGTGTTCTGAGTTATATATTGTGTAGAAATTGGTCTGTCTCTAGCTTGTTATTAAAAGCACAAAAAAAAAAGAGGAAGTAAGTAAAAAACATTTTTCAAGTGCTGGCAGCTGCAAATGCATGTATTATCTCAAAGAATTTTAGGCTGAAGCAAAATTTCAGCCTTTCAGGGTGTTGCATTGTCAGTCTGCTTTATGTAATGATAATCTGAAATGACTAAAACCTGACAGGGATGCATGTTAACTTTTAGATATATGACCTTTATTAATTTACCTTTAATCTTTTCACATTAAAATAAATACCAGAACAGCACAGAAGAGATATTTACCCTTAAATAGTAGCTACCTACTGTCACTGAAGTCTCGGTGACTGAAATCTAAGGTTTTTTTTTGGTTTTTTGTATTTGGATAATTTTTTATGTTTACAATATGTGAGGAGTAGATATTGCCCTTTGTTTTACATGTACTATTCCTGTCTATGGCTGTTTCACCTAGTGCTCAGCTGTTTCCAGATACAAGCTGTGATGCTGCTCTAGGCCAGAGCACCATCTTTTTCAGAATTAAGTACAAATGTCCAGGTTCACCAAATTTGCTGTAGTCAGTTTAGACTGTAAGAAGCAACTCCCCTGTTATTCTATTCAGCTTTTCTTTTTTTGCAAGGCAAGATACCTTACACTTACTGTTCAATAACAGTAGACCCTATCCAGATAAAATTGTCTTTTAAGTTCACATTCTAGCTTCTGTTAAGTTTCCTGTTCACGTGCTCAACTTGTGTCTCAACTAGCAAGAACTTCATAATTTCCTGACACTCGTAGCTCCATCTGACTCTTTCCAGAGTATTAAAATTTTAATTTAAGTCTTTGATTCCATTAGTCCCTAAACTCTTACTCTGGTGAAAATTACTCATGTTTCTGGACCTCATTATGAAGAAATCTGCTTATATACCTTGTGGTCTTCCTCAGTGGTTCATTGTGTGCAAAATCATTAAACAGGTTCTTAGAAGGAGTAGTAGTGTAGATAGATAATTTTTGCTTTTCTTTCCACATGGGTATGAAGCCAGTGTGAGTTTGGTAGGGATGGGACGTTCATAACAACCACAGCTCCCAGTTGTCTGTTTCTGTGGGAAGGAGGAGGCATTGGATCTGTGGAAGAGTAGATAAGACATTTGATTTATCTCAGGAGACAAGAATTGTTTTTTAATTTTTTTTTTCAAAGTGAAGCTGTATGTTTTAAAAAAAATGTGAGTGATGATGATTGGTGAAGCATGTCACCATTAAATTCTAACAAGAGAGTGCAAAAGCAGTTATCCACAAAACAAACTGAGCTACTGTTCGAAGCAGAGAATGGAGATGACTTCAAAACTAGAAGGGAGGAGCTGAGGCAAACTTGCATCAGGCAGTATAGCAATTATTTTGAATGTGGCAAGGATAAATTAGAAACATATTGCTGAGAAAGAAGCACATTGCTAAGGGAAAAGGCGGTAGTTGAGATCATCTCAGCAGTGTTTCAGGCAGACTGATATTTAAAGTCTGGGGAGGTACTTCAAGCCAAGTACTTCAAATACTGTGCAGTCAGTTTATTTTACCAGCAAAGGCAGATGCACTTTGATAGAAAGTTTCAATTCTGGCAAATTTGCTTGAATGTGTCCTGCAGCTGTTGGTTTCAAAGGGATGAACAGGCTGTAGTCATCTAAAAGGCAGCTAATTTTGACCTAAAGGTGCAATGACAGCTTTATGTGCCAGCCATGTCAACGTAGGTTTTGTAGTAAAATAAACTATCTGCTTCAAATTTTAAAAATTTGAATGGGTTCAAAATGAAGATAAACTCTGGTATCTTTTTGGTTCTATGTCCCACCAAAAAAAAAAAAACCCAAAAAAGAAAAAAACACCAAAAACATGGGAACCCCTTTATCTAATTAATATTTCAAATAAATCTCAAAAATAACTGCATTTTTGTTCAGGGATGCTCATAATTCCTCATAGCTGATGTTTACTAAAAAGGTCAGACCACTTTTCTGAGTAAAAAGAGCCTGCAGCATCAGCAGGTAATGCAGAAAGCTTTGAGCCAAGACTCTGCTAAGGCAGCAAATAGTACAGGAGAACATGCCAAGGAATATGAACTTCCCAACAAAGTGCAGCCATCTTTTAAGTGATTCTGAATGTGCTAGAGTTGGCAATTCGCATACATACTGCTATCCAAACTTACTTTTACCCTTGTGCCTTTTGTTCAGATCAAATGCCCTGTTCTGAATGCAGGAAAGTCTGCTGCACAAGCAGTGACAGTCATTGTGACAAACACAAGAAGAATTTGTACAGAACTGTTTTGAAAAGAATCCGTTAAAAGGACAAGATGGTATTAACTAACTGTGGAAGGAAATAAAGGGTAAAAGAAATGAAAGAATTAATGAAACTCAAATTAAGGACCAAGAAGGAACTCTATCAAATTTGGGGGAAGCTAATAATACATGAAAAATGCTCAAATGAGAATCGATACAAGCTACATGGAAAAAGAAACCAAAACCTCAGAATGGCTAGAAGTAACATTTCAGACAGCTTTCACTGGGAAAATCTGGTAGCTACAGAAATAGAAATAAAAGAAAAAAATCAGCTACTTTTTAGGATCTTACCCATGATTTGTATGCATGGGGGAACATAGGGGAAGAAGCAGACAGTGGTTCTACCTTGCTGTTAAACTGACTTATGACCAAGCTTCATCTGGTGATGTGGATTGTTGCACAGCACTCATACTGCCCATTTGACATGTAAGAAGAATTCAGTTTTTCTGATTCTCATAGTCACTTACCAGTTATCCTATCTTCCTGTTGGCTAGAGAATAGAGAACAATCATAATGTGTGGCTTGAATCCTTATTCTGGTATGTGTCTATATTGTAAAGAATCAAACCCTGATTTTGATCATGTCCATATCTACAGTTTTTTTTCTTTTTTGTTTCATTTTAATATTTCTATACATAGATGAGTTCATGTTCTGTTGTTCTTTTTTTATTAATTTTTTTCAGTAATGAATCCAATAATTCTCTCTGAAGTCATTGAAGTATTTATACCATTGGTATTTTAAGGAGGTGAGGTCCAGGACAAGTCTTATTACAGAAAAGAAAAAATTGAGGAAAAAAAGGAATTTTCAGTTTTCCAGTAGGAATTTAAGGCACAAAAAGATGAAAAAAAAACATTCAGAGAGCTAATATATAAATTTATACACACATTTTTTTTTCTAGAAAATTCTGCATAGAGGTCTTTGATTAGATGGGAACAGTATGTCAAACTGGTGAGCTTTTTTTCCTCCTTTAGCTCAGTCTATTACATACCTTTTATTTCAATTTTTCTTTTAGACAATAAAAGTCTACCATTTAGTACCCAATAGAGCATTATGATGATAGTCCGAAATATTTAAAATTCATGAAGATTTTTAACTTAAAATGAGATAATTTATGATCATAATTATAAATTAGCAGAAATGAGAAGAAAGAACTTTTTTTACCAGTTAATTATTCGGTATAAAAATATTTCTTAGATTATTCCTTTGATCACAAGTTTCTCCTCTTTTTTTATATAAACTCATTTCGTCTTGATTCTGATCATATTACATTTTAGTTTTGCTGTAGATAGACCTGAGTTTTCAAAACTGGTCTCTGAAGAATAAAAATTCCATTTCAACAAGTTCTAATTCTTTGCTTTTAGCAATTTTCGGTTTAAAAGAATTGTTATTCATTATTTTCTTTTTTTAAACAACTCACAAATTGCTTCCTTGAGGCATGTTGATCATGCTTTCAATGATCAGATTCTTGAAGTTCTTGTACTGACCTTTCACAAGTGAATTAATCTTATTTTCAGGTACATCATTCTTTTTAAGATCAGAGAGGCTCCCAAGGTTTAGAATGCTCCTTTGAATTATATATGTATTTTTAACTGTTTGTTTCTTGGTAATATTTGTGGATCATTTTATTCTTTGACATAAAACTCAAGAATTTTGTTAAGATTTCAGGGGACCTTTCATAGGTTACTAGGAAGAAAATAGAAAGAAGAGTAAAGCACTCTAAAAAACCTCCCAAGCAAGACAAATTGGCAAAAAGGACAAAGAAAGCACAAAAATAAGAAAAAAAAATTTATTGAAATAGATTCTCAAACTGGTCAAAGCATACAAAGGCAGGAAGCCCCCCACAAGGAAAAGGTAAATAATACTTTAAAAAAAAAATAATTGGAGGAGCTTACAATTGTACTTAGGTCCTCAGGAAGCATAAAGTATTACTGATCCATTTTATTTTTTACAACATAGCCTTCTAAATAATGTAAAAGACTCAGGGTAGCCCTAGCTGTGAATTGCAGATGAGAGCTCAATTTCAACACACATATTACAAATACAACAAAATACAGTCTAGGCTTGATTTGTTACCCATGCTGAAAAACAAATTTTCATTTTGAAACCCATTACTGGGCTGTCACGGCTTTAGGATGCAAGACTGGTTAAAGGATGAGGAACTTGGGGAGCTCTGGAAGCTGTCTTTGTATAATGAAAAACCTGGTGAAACCATTGAAAAAGGGATTTCTGCCAGAAAGGTCAAAGAACACTAATAGAAGGGCTAAAGCAGTTGTTTGGGAATACTTTTCAGAAACTTTGTCACCTCACAGAGCAAAGGATGAAATTCTGTATGTCTTTTTCTGAAAGATATTATTTAAATATAATGCATTTTGGCAGTGATGCAGAAGTCAAATTTCCTATGGACTCCCAGTCTTTAGCAATTCTCTAAAATGATAGAGGTCTCTGCTCCAGCTTGCTATCGAGGGAAATGGCAGCATGGTTATAGTGCAAAGAGAGCATTCTGTACCAGCAGGAAAGGATCCAAAGGGCATGGTAATAAATCTGATTTATTTTACCAAATAAAGTATTTGCATAACTGCACACTTGCATAATAATATGAAGGAGAAAGGAAAGCATGGAAGAAAAGCTCTGTTTTATGAAAGAAGTGTAAGAAGAGAACAGTCCAAGACACTAATCAAATTATATCTGCGCATTAAATGATTTAAATGAAAGTTGACATGAGCATCTACTAGGACTTCATCACAGGGGTTCTTTTAAATTTGTTTTGGTTTATTGGGGTTTTTCTTAATTTTTTAGTGGAGGTTGATGAAGCCTGCCAGTGGATGTGTTTTTGTTTCTCAGCAGCAGAGTTTTGAGATTTTATTTTTTTTCTATGAATTACTCTACCTTGAAATAAAACATCTGGTCTCATAGGAATTCCAACATGGTTTAGTTTTTCAATCAGTACAAAACACATTCACCACTGTAGCACTGCTGGGCTTTTGTGTGTCAGCCTCTTAGAAGAATTGACTGTGTCTCCATAAGGCCTAAAATGTAGAGAACTCATCTGGGAGGCAAATATGGTTCTACTTCACCTTTATCTCCCACAGCTGTGAAAGCTGTCAGCTTCTAAAACTGACGAATTGTGAATTCAGAATATTTTCAGAGTAGTTCAACTGTCTCACACCAGTATTTCTTTCACTTGTTCCTGCCTTTCCTCTGGATTTTCTTTTTCAGAAATAATAGAAAGATTAACCATCTCCTTATGTATATTAATTGGATATATCCCTATGTTTACTACAGTGATTGTTGAATGGCTATAAAGCATTCTCTTTAAATACTCAGTTTATGTAAGTAACTGAGTTCTGAAATATCTTAATGTTCTAGTAGCCAGTAATCATGAAAAAGCCTTTAAAAACTGGAATAGTTTCAAACGCCATTTGTTCTGCTGCCAAAAATCACATTTTTAAATGTCTACACTTTGCCTTTATTTCACACACAGCTATCACTGGAGCTGTGCAAGATGTTACTTTTTTATTTCACTGAAAACTGGTATTTCAAAATTTGTTCTGGTTCCAAATCAAATAACTATTTTTCAGATGATTTCCCATAAAAGAGGGGTTCTTTTAAATATCAACAAATTTGAGGTTTTTTGTTCTAGAAAGGAAAAATGTTTTCTTCTATTGCTTTCATAATTTGACAACTTCATAGCATAGTATTTCATAGCATAATAGGTTCCTAATATGAAATAATATTTTCTATCTACATATGCCATATAATTAATTGAATCATAGAATATCCTGAATTGGCAGGGACCCACAAGGATCATTGAGTCAACTTCTGACTCCACACAGGACAACCTAAGGGTTAAACCATATATCTAAGAGTGTTGTCCAAGCACTTCTTGAACCCCAGAAGCCTGCAGCCATGACCAGCTCCTTGGGGAGCTTTTGACAATGCTTGAATACCAGATCAGCAAAGCGTTTTTCCAAATACCCAATCTGAACTTTTTACTCACATACCTCTAAGACATTACCTTGCATCCTCTCCTGGACACCAGAAAGTGGAGATAAGCACTTCCCTTTCCACTTGCATGTGGAGATCTCCACTCCTTATGACAAAGTTGAAGACAGCAATCTTTTCTGTCAGTCTTCCCTTCTCTAAGACAGCATCCTCAGCCACTCCTCATACACCATTCCCTCTAGCCCCTCACAACGTTTGCTGCCCTCCAGCCAGTCTAGCAGCTTTATTCCCTTCATATATTGTGGATCTCAAAACTGCACACAGGTGCAGGACACACCAGTGTTGAGTACAATGGGACAATCACCAGTCAGACAAGTGCCTAATGCACCTCAGGATATGGTAATCCTCACGTTTCAGTGATAGCATTTCATATTTTTAATTTTCACTAAAACTATGCATCATTTACATAAAAGATAGGGTTAATCTCAGCTACATTTAGTTGCCTTAAAACTGGGAAATTAATCTAAGTCAACTAGATTTTATAGTCAGTAGACAGAAACAGGCATCTCTAAATCTAATTTCTTTTTAAATAGCTGTCACCATGGTATTGTGTACCAGTGTTAACTCTCACTGCCAACAGAACAAGGCCTACAGTTTACATGTTTTACTGTTCTTGCTAAGATGCTGCTGCTCCTCCTGCAATTATGTAAATATTGATATACTCTCACAGTTCAACAAGTTAAAACTTACAAGAAATAAATATAATGATATTTCTGTCATAAATAGATGAAAAATTAGTTCTACTTATTTGGTGTAAAGGAAACAGAAGAAGAAAGGTAATGTTTGCACACATTTTGTGTATGATTTCATTGATTTATAAACTATAAAAATTGTACCAAATAGATCTGAAAAAGTGCATATGAATAATTTTAATTCTTTTTTCCACAGATGCTGCAATATGAAAAAGATTTACATAATTGCCAATATACAAATGGTATTGGCATGTTACATTTTTTCCATTCATACTTGTTTAAAGTACAGTTTGGATACAGATTTTTATAGTCACAAGAAATTATCTGGTAATTCACAAATGTGGCACAAAAGTGCTAAAACCAAATAGATATGAATTTGCATTTTAACTTAGAAACTCAGGGAATTTAAAAATCTGGTAGGAAATGCTGCTTAAAAAAAGAGCATTTTAGATTGTATCAATTGCAAAGAACAAAACTTTCCAAAAACTGTGACCCTGACTCTTTAAATGCCTTACAATAACACATAACACATGGCTTGTCATATAAGTTCCAAAACTTTAATTATCCTTTAACATATTGTTTTCTTTTAAAATGTCCCTCTTAATTACCCATTTCAGTGAAGCAGACTAATTATGCTGCTTGGATAAAAGCACATTGGCTCATTAATCTTTCTTTTTCAGTAACATATAAGCAGCAGCTATGATGAACAAGATAGCATTTTTTTAATTACAATTTTCTGCCTATAGAAGACAGAAAAAGTTTGGGATCCTGAGGGAATGTCAATGTTATTTAAAGATTATAGTTATGATTCTAACACTCTTATGAAATATTAAGAAAAATATGAAACTAGACATCATATGCAATCATTTATTATTTCTGAATTTTATTGTCAATTAATTTCTGCCATTAGTATTTTTCATGTTGCTGGATATTACCATAAGCCATATTTGCTCAGGTTTTCTCAAAGCATTGATAATATATGCAACTGTCCAATGTTAATTAAGAAACCTTTAGGACATAGGAAAAAAGTACTTTTTGCTATTTCTTCATTTTAAAAATTAATGAGAAAAAAAGAATTAGTCATTCAGACGACAGTATGTTTAAAAGCTTACTCCTTCTCTCTTATTTATGCTTAAAACCACAACAGTCTTACTACCATTGCATTCTGTCTTATGGTTCCTATTTCTGTTATACTTTGCTGTGACACATTATTACACTGGTCATCAAATCTGGTTCATTGCTCTGTTTTTTATTATGGGGTTAGAGAGCACAAAAACAACTACTGATCTGGCAACACTTAGTCAAACTGTTTAAGCTTTGTCTAGTTAAAGTGCATCAATTTTTTGCTTTATTTCCTTTTTTTATCCTTTTTTAATGTGATGTAACTTCAAATAGTTTCAATTTGTAAAATGATTTTATTGTTCTAGGGATACCTGTGATATACTAACATACACGGGTATGTTCACTTAAAATTAATTAATTGAATGATAGAATGGTTTGGGTTGGAAGAGACCTTAAAGATGACCAAGTTGCAAACCTCATGCCATGGGCAGGGATGCTACCCACTGGCATCATGATTCTCAAAGCCCCATCCAATCTCTCCTTGAACACTTCCAGGGATAAGACATCTACAGCTTTTCTGAGCAACCTGTTCCAGGGTCTCACCGTCACCACAGTAAATAACCCATTCCTACTATCTAATGTAAACCTACTCTCTTCCAAATGAAAGTCATTCCATCTTGTCACATCACTACATGGCCTAGTAAAAAGTCTCACTCTTTCTTGTAGCTCCCTTTAGGTGCTGGAAGGTGGATATAAGGTCTTCCCAAAGTCTTCTTTAGGCTGTAGACTCAGCTCCCTCAGGCTGTCTTCATTGGAGGGGTGCTCCAGCCCTCTGATCATCTTTGTGGTCCTTCTCTGGACTTGGCCCAGAGCTGGATGCAGTGCTCCAGATGGGGTCTCACCAGAGAGGAGCAGAATCACCTCCCTTGACCTGCTGATCACATCTCTTTTGGTGCAGCCCAGGATACAATTTCCTTTCAAGGCTGAAAGCATGCCCTGCTGTATTCCTGGTAAAGGGAAGTCCAAAACTGGACACAGTACTTGAGAAGCAATTTCACACACAATACCAAGCAGAAAGGAATAGCATTTTTGACCGGCTGACTGTTTGCTTGCTAATGCATCACAGTATATATCACTGGCCTTCTTTGCCATAGGGATTACTCTGATGGTTCATATTTACTTTGCCACAGGAAAAACCGGGTTACCATTCCCTGGAAATCTGTTCTCTAGCCATTTGAAAATATTGTGACTATATGGGAGTATGGGATTATTCCATTCCAAGGACATAACTTTGCAAATTTTGTCAAACTTCAGGAGATTTGGCTGCAAATATATTATGGCTGGCTGTGAGAGTATTGCTAAAATCAAAGTAATTTACATACATGGCTCTCCCCCCACCCACACAGCCAGACATAGCACCAGTGAAGACCATCAGGCTGTTAAAGAAGCTTTGGTAAATACATGCTGCCTGTTCCCAATCTCCTTCTTCATGTAGGTGTAAATGACTTTCAGCAGGATTTGATTAAAAATCTTCCAGAGTAATGAGGATTATAATTTCATTTCCCAGATATTTCTTCCTTTTTTCTATTGAAGATATATGTGAAATTTCCATTTTTCCATTTTGAGAGCAGCTTCAAAATGTTGTCAGCTGCTGAAGATTAGCCCTAGCAGGCAGCTAAGCCCCACACAGCTGTTTCTTCATTCCCCCACAGTGGGATGAGGGAGAGAATCAAAAGGATGAAAATGCAAAGGCTCAGAATTGAGATAAAGACAGTTTAATAGGTAAAACAAAACAAGGGATTAATTCACTGCTTCCCATGGGCAGGCAGGTGTTCAATGATGTCTAGGAAAGCAGAGCTCCATCACACGTACATTGCTTGGGAAACAAATGCAATGACATCAGATGTCATCCCTTTCCTTCTTCTTTCCCCAGTATTTATTGCTGAGCATGATGCCATATGGTAAGGAATATTCTTCTGGTCAGCTGGCTTCAGCCTGTCCTGGCTCTGTCCCCTTACAACTTCTTGTGCCACCCTAGCCTGTTCTCCTTCCTGGCCTCCCCTAAGATCCTGGCCCACGAATTCTCTAACAAACATCATCCACCCTGTAGCAAAACTGTGGATTTGTGCTGCTCTTTTGCATACAGCACCATCTTCCCACACAATTTTTTTTGCCAGTTTTATCCAGAAATTCTATCATATTTCTCAGGTCATATTCATTCATGTACTGTCACTTGAGATGGCTACAGCTGTGACAATTGCTGCAGAGAAGTGTGAGAGCCTCCCTTAAGATGTTCTCCCTAGATATTTCAGCCCTGCACTCCATCCTCTACTTTTCTACAGTTTGGATTTCATCCACCAGCTAACCTACTATAAATTCTTCTTTTAAATACTTTATTTAATGAAATAAAAAGTATTTAATATGAACTTTTCCCTCAAAATGTATTTAATTTTTTTTAAAAAAAATTAATTAGTATAAACTGGCACTGATATCTACAGTCCTATGACAATTCATACTATCCACATGCTGGTACCTGTATTTATTTAAGCTTTTAAATCTAATTTTAATCTAGACAATAAAATGCATATCTCATTGGATTTACCAAGTGTTGGGTGTTTAAGGCTCTTAAAGATAAGTTTTTTAATGGATTCAGGAGCATTACTTTATGTAAAATTTAAGAATTTTGGTTACAAACAGCTCCTCATTTTTGTCTTGTTGCATCTACATATAAATGCATTCAAAAATCTTCCCCTGTAAATGTGTTATCTTCAGGTAAATCAGTTAAACTATGTTGTAAACTAGAGGTTGTACAGATTTGATTTTGTGAGTAGCACTTTGAAAATCATCATTGGCTACCAAATGAAACCTATGAATGTTTCTTTCACCCTCTTACATATTTAGTAATCCTTGTTTGAAAAGAGCTTTTGAAACGTGTTAGAAAAACCTTAATTTTTTTTAAATTTCACTGAGAAGATCAAATAGCCTTGTTTTTCAGAATCTTCAGCTTCTTTGGCTTCTTTCCTTTCACATAACTTTCTTCACCATACAAATCTGTCTGTACAGTGACATCAAAACTGTGAGCTCAAACTATTAAATTTTAAACACTTCTTGTATTATGACAAATTGATTATATTAAATATCAGAATAATGAGAATGTTTGCCTCATCCAGCTTTATAATCTTTTGTTGTACAAATAATTATGATTGAGCAATTTGTTTGGATACACTTTGTCATTAACCAAGACAAAAAGTATACTCTTGACCAGTTCATGTGACCTATATAAGGTACCTATTTTAGGAAGAAACAAACAATTTTTTAAAGATAATATATACCATAAAGTGAATTGAAGGGTGAAAAAAATCTTGACTAGATGCAGATATTTATAGTGCAGATGACTAGTCTGACCAAGTCACTTTAAGCTTTTTTTCTGATTAATGAAGATAAAGAGGCAGTGGTATGCTAGAAGAAGTTTAAAGACATGAAAAAATATCCCTCTGGGTCAAACAGACATAGAGGACACTATCATCAATTCTACAGCCTGTGCAGATACAATGTCTGAAAGAATCAGCTTGGTTCTTGGCCTCTGGGGCACTTACTGGGAAATAAAGCCATATCAGGTACTCACATTATGTAGGCTCGTGTATGTTGTGATTAGAACTGACCTTCCACTAGAATCCTAGCAAAGAAGCATACAGATCTTTGCCAATGTTTACCTGTACTTAAGTTTCTCTTGCCTTAACTGCTATGGGCTGAGAAACCTCCTTGGGACACACAGTTCTGCCTCTTTGTGTTCAGGCAACTGGATTAAGTTGTGGGAATGAGATTCAATTTAAGAGAAAATATTTGATGTTAGGTGAGTACACATGGTCTAGATGATTAAATTTTCTTTTCTTTTTTTTTTTTTTTTTAATTAAGAGCAGTCTAAAAACAAAGTCAATGAAACTTCTAAAGGTGCAATGCTGTAACCTTAACGTAGATGTCAGTAGCCATTTAATATAATGAAGCCATCCATCCTGGCTTTCAGATTCTTCTCAGAGAGGATATAGATTTACTATGCATCTTCATCATAACTTCTAAGCTCAAGTATATTTCTTGTATACCAGAAGACCTTAAAAATCCGTGTTTGATGAGCCAAGGTCCTAATCTCTACTGACAATATTGCAAATTTAGATACTTAGCTTAAAGTTTTTGTTCTGTGTTGTGGTTTAATTGAAGCCTGAAACTAGAACTAACCTACTATGAAATCTGCCCACCTCTAAGCTATCCCAGTGTTCTGTACTTCTGTACTGACACAGCCATCATGTCACAGGAGAAGCACTTCCATTCTGTCTCTAGAGGTTTATAGAATCTATTATATTCTTACAGTAGGACTATCTTTGACTGGGTCTACACTACTAGAATTTGAATGGTTATGGCACAGAAATTATTCACTGGATTCATCAAGCTCTTGTATTTCAGAAAGCAAATATTTCCTTTTATTTGTAGGTAATTTATCTTAAGAAACAGAATCCAGACAAAAAATGCTCTAGGTCAAGTCATGTGCCTTTCTTGCATGGCTCTTGATAACTTATTTATTGAGGGCGTCTCTATGTGATTTGCAGCTTTATCTGTAAGTCTTTAAACAAATAGTAAAGACTATTTTTTGTTCTTCTAACATTCATCCAGTAGGACAAGTCTGGGTAGCAGTGTGCTAAGCTTAGTTGAGCAAGTCTAGTAAGCTTACTAAGGTAAATAGTGAGAGACTGATGGTTACCATATGCAATATAAGTGCCTTGTAAAGATCAGTACGTGCAGTAAGCTAGAATATTTTTATTTAACATATATTTATTTTATGCTAACGTCAATTCTAGGAATAGTGTTCCAATATACAGAGTTATTGATGGTTCTTCACTTCTGGTAAGATTAAGAGCTTTTTGTGCAGAAAGACAGAGCCACCACGTTTCTCCAGGATCTCCTAAGTAAGCCTATAAACAGTTTCTTCCATAAGCTTATTGCACCTAAACTAAAACAAGCAAACAAAAAAATCCCAAAATCCTCGAATTCAAAAAACCCCACCAAATTCCTTATTATCAATAGAATTTTCACTCACATTTTAAGTAAAGGCCAAGGGAAAAAAATAAACATGAAAGAACCATTGGAGTCCTAAACTCAGTAACCAGTAGTGCCTGAAACAAAATCTTAAATGGATCAGCTACTTGAATAATGTAGAGACTTATTTCAGGTAAATAAAACATTAGATTCTTTCTAGTCAAAGACTGATAACAACTTCCAGAGAATGAGTTTATTTTTCTTTAAATGGTGATGGAAAATAAAGCTAGACATCTAGTAAACTTCTTTAATACAGGAAAGAAAAGGATCAGAAAATCTGAAATTATGTTTTTTCCAAAAAAATCTTATTTTAGTTACTGGAAAACAGCATTTTGGATTAATCTCTCCCTCTGTTAGTTATTCAGAGAAACTAAATACTAGAGCCTTAGGACTTGATGTTTTGCTTTTCAGTTGTTAGACAGCTGTTGTGCTGTCTTTGAAAAGGTAGTGCTTATCCTATACATAGCAAACTAGTTATAATAGAGAAAAGAAAATTAACAATTCAGGAGTTGCTTCAACCAGGCCATATGTAAAGCAACAATTACCTGGCACGCTGCTAAAAAACATTAATAGGAAAAAATGTGTTTGCAAGCAAATTCTTTGTGTGCAGAAACTTCAAGTTCTCTTTATTTCTAATCAGCTGTTTTGAAAGATCTTGCTCTGTAGATTTATAATACACTGAGAAAGAAAAGACAAAGTGCAGACACATCTATGCTTGTTTGAACAAAATGCTAGTAAAAATTTCAGCTATGTTTTGTGGCACTCAGTTTGAGTGTTCTGGTTCTCTTTTTCATAGTGTTGCTAAACAATCAGGGTCATCAGTTTCTTGAATCAGAGAAATAATTCTATAAACTAGATTTTACTTTCTGTTTTAGGTCAAATATACTAAGTTCTTCCAGGATAATCTAAGACAAAATTTATTTGTGTCAATTAAGAACAATAGAATGAAATTTTTAAAAAACCAAAGAAATACGACTGAAAAAAAATGAACACAGAGATACTGAAAATCCTAACAGTGTTGAACAAGTGTATTATTGAATGAAAACATTCATACATTATTTTTAAAATGTGGTATATTTTTTAAAGAAAAAAAAAGGTTGAAAAAACTGTCACTGGTATTTTTGCAATGAGACTTTTCCAGGGGAGCCATGGTTCACCATGTTTCATAACTGAGAAGCAGTTTGCCAGGTGAGTTGTTTGTACAGCTGCTTCAAGAACCATCATCTTCTAATAAGGAACCTCCTTTTTGATAGAAGAACTGTATTTTTATAGACAAATATAAATATTTAGCACTTTGAGCTGTAAATTATGAATTTAAATCTTAGCAACATCTTTGGAAAGTAAGACAATATTACAGACTACTAATTCTATAATTTCTGTGGAAAAAAAGAATTTTTATTATCTCACAGCTCTGTCTTAATTGTCTTATTCCTTATTAACATTTGAACACTCATTTGTGGATTGACATCATCTTTACATCAGTACTTATGTGATGTAGTTGGTCTGTATATTGAGACTAGAATCTCTGCACAGCCTATGGAATTTCATGGAAGTGGCTAGCTCTTCTCAGGGGCTATAGCTGAAACCCTGAATATTTAGTAATCTCTTTTAAACTCCTTTAATTTTGTATTTAGTCCAAAACCAATCCAGGATATAAAGTTCTGTCTCTGTTTTTCACCTCTGCAGTGCTATGGCCAAGGAGGACATCTAAAAATGAATATGTTCAATTAAAGCTGCACAAAAAATTAAACCATTTAGTGCAAAAGTCTTTAATACAACCTGTTTTTAAAGATGCTTGAGTTTTGTATATTTTTGTACCACAAAATGGAGCACTGACTTGAGATATCCTGAGAGCTAGAATTAGTTGGTAGGTTTGCATGAGTTACCACAGAACTATTTAAGGATACTAAGTCATGGCATATAAATGGTATAGTCAGGTCAGCAGGGCTGTTTAGCCCAGAGCTGATACATTTCTGAATTCATAACTAGCTCCTTTGTAACTAGCTGAGACATTTCTGCACAATACACAGCACTAGACTGGACATACCTGTAGGCTGTTGAACCCATGGTAAATCACATTAACTGAGTAACTGGCCTGATTTTCAGAGTGACTGAACCTCTTCAAACAACACTGGAGATTTCAAATAAAATTATAGAAATTTCAAGCATAAATGTAGGTAATTAAAAATGCAAAATTTCCTATATTATTAATCAAATAACTCTGGAATAAATTCTGGCGGATGTGAGGATGTTGCTTGTTATCTTTTGATAACAAATACAGTATTTTTTTACAGTGTAAACCAGCTAGCTCTATTTAGAAATTCAATGTTAATATGCGGCAACATAAAAATGTTAAAATATGGATAAAATTAACTGGACAATTATCTTGTGCCTAAACTTCAGATGCTTAGATGGACTTTTTGCTTCTGGTTTAGTCTTGTTTTTTTTAAATTCAAGTGCTGTTTTCATCATATGAAAATTAATTAATGTCGTTGTCTTTGAGTCCTCCAGAGACACATCTGTGAAACTCAGTTTAAGTACTTAAGTTAGACAGACTGGCACTGTTCCATCCTTTCTGGGAAGAAGTAACAGACTATTCCTGTGATTTATATTCTAGCCATATGAGTAATGTGCTTTTATTATACAGAAATATTTTTTTAGCCATTTAGTTTATTTTCATTTAGTAATTGTAACAATTGGGACTTAAACAAGTACTTAATCCATCACTTTCATGCTTTGGCAAATAGTTTACATCATCAGAATTGGAAAGACCATATAGATGCAAAGAGAACATTTTCAGAGACTTCAATCCAAGGAGATGCGAGACAGCTTTGAATAGAATTGGCCCTTATTTAATCATTCTTCAGAGAATGCTTTTGCTCTCTCATCAAGATGTAATACAAGAGAGCTTTAGCCTGAAAAAGGAAATGAGAGAAAGAACAAATCAATTAATTGAAGGTATTTTCATTCATTACTAAAACCACCCCTACCAAAATCTATTAATCACAGAAGCCTCTTAAAGCATCATCCTTATCTCTTCCAGGGTTTACTGAGATCTTGCTCCATTGCAGATCAGTTTGTACATGGACTGATTTTTATGGGTTCAAAATTTCAAAATTTTTCCCTTTTTTTTAAACAAACCTTCCTAATTGTATCTACTGCAACATCAAGCCCATTTTGAATTTTCCCTATGCTTTCTTTGAAACAGAATATACAGATATCTATTTAGAACTGATTTTGAAAGTTGTATCAGTTTTAAATACCTCACTGAGAACCTTTATCCACTTTTCTCAGGACCATGACTTTGCCAAACAACTGGGAATAACAAGACAGATATTAGAAAATTATGGTATATGCAAATATATGTCTATTGGGTGCACACGTCAAGATAAGCACATATACAAATCTGTTAGTAGCAGAAACTATTTTCATCCCAACCATTTAGGTTGATTTCTCTTTTGTTTTTTTTTTAAGACAAATCACTCCTTCCTCAGTCTCACACAGGATGCAAAGGATTAATTTATAGCATTTAGACAAGCTCTTTAAAAGTAAGGTATAGCTTCTAATATCCACAGAAGAAATGTGACTTCTTTTTTTAACATGTATTGAAGAGTACCTGAAAATTTTAAAAAAAGATTATCTTTTTTTCCTTCAATAACTGTATATATTCACCTGTTAAATGAATGATATCTTGGACTAATTTCATTGAAAAAGATAGAGGAACAGTATATCCTCAAATTCTCTTCCTTTTGACTTTTATAACCTAGCTCTTTAGCAGTCTGGTGAAATTCATTTTCATTTCCCACTTAATAATTCTCCTTAACTGGCTCAAATATTTAGGTCCACTGCCTGCTGCTGAGACCAATCCTGCTTACCACCTATTCACTTCTGTCTATTTTCATGTGACCACAAATGAATTTCATAATTTATTCTAGCAATATGGAAGCTAATTCCATTTTTTGCAAGATTTTCCTTTACTTGGATGAGAAAAGGTAATTTGACACCTTGCAGAAGCACAGGAGCAGATACTGCAAAAGAAGGGTTCAAGCAGGATTTGGAAGAGAGGAGAGAAGATTCACACTGTGTTTTCAGCCTGGTGCAATCACAGATCAGCCTGAAGTCAAATGAGGAGCTACATTTCATATCTAACAGAGACACCATAGCAAATATCCGCTATGAACCTAGGTTGTTGATTTATAGTTCTGTCATGGTTGTTAGGGTGTCCATTTTATTTAAATACAAATAAGTAACACGTTGACACAATAAGATGGCAGTATTTTTCAGTCTGTACTTTAGATAGTTCCATTAATACCTTTAAATTAATTCAATAATCAATATATGCAACAAGATGCTTTTCCAAAATCATTATGTAAAATGTTGCAAATCTGTTAGGTGCTACTAAGGGAAGGAAATCTCAATGTTCTGTAGTCAGAAAATACAAGCATAATAAAAATAATAAATATGAGCCTTTCAGCTTGAGACTTCATACATTGTTTTCTAGTTTTGCTTTGCACATAAATAGAAGCATAAGTTCTTATTCTCAATGCACAAAGATCTATTTTTCTCACGAGACCATTATGTACTCTTCTATTGGGCTGGCATGGTAAGGTTTTGAAAAAGATAAGTGTGGGGGAGCAAGGTGTTTTTAAGATTTGATTTTATTTCTCATTATCCTACACTGATTTGATTGGTAACAAATTAAACTAATTTCTCCAAATCAAGTCTGTTTTACTCATGGTGGCAACTGATAGAGTGATCTCCCCCTGTCTTCATCTCAGCCCACAAGCTTGTAATTATATTTTTTTTCCCTAATCCTGCAGAGGAGAGGGAGTGACAGTGCAGCTCTGGTGGGCACCTGACATCCAACCAGGTGCAACCTACCACAACTCTGTTTCCTAATCAAACATAAAAAATATTCCTTTACTAAGGTTATTTCATATCTTCATTTAATTTCTCTTTTGTTCTTTAATAATAATTTTCAATATAGTGTCCTTGTGTATAAATACTTTGTCAGGACTGAAAGGAATATTCAACCTTAATCCACATTGTTTCAGTAGCATGTTTGAGAGACAGCAAGGGAAACACTGAAACAATGATCTGAACTTTTTTCACTGCATATGAACATTTCTTCTTGCCATTTCCAGCATGGTTGCTTCAACGCCATACGGCAGTTCCACCCACTCAGCAGATGTCGCTCCCCATACTACCATCTCACAGTTTCCTCTTTATTCCTGCAGACAGTCGCTGAGGAATAAGCACCATCCTGCAGTGACATGCTCAGGTTGAAACCCATACAACTGGAAAAGCCTTATTAGTTTAGACTTAATGTGCAATTATCTTCCTGCTCTGGAGAGCCAGACTGCAGACACACACACACACCCACATACCGCACTGATAATATTTGAAGTCAGACACTACTTACAGGTGTTAGCTGACATAAATATACTTTGCATATTATTTCTGTGGTGAGATCCCAAATCCCATATTTTCACAGTCAAGAAGTCTTTTAATTGGATGAACTTGTGAATATAGACCTGGTATTGAGCTAGGAAACCAATTCATTTTTGCCTTTTTCTGATAAGTTTCTGCACATCAAAATATATTGCAGTATATCAAATATCCTAATTCGATATAAGAACACGTGAATCTTGTACATTTTGTTTTTGATATTTTTGCTTTTACTGTTCATTTTCTCTTATCATTACTGTTTCCAGTAAAGTTTTCTTATCTCAACCCATGATTTACCTTTTGTGCCTCAGCTGTCCTCTCCAGCCCATCTCAGGAGAGGGTGAAGGCGAGCAGGGAGCAAGTGGTGCATGGTTTTAGTGGAGCACCAAATTGGAGAATGCCCTTCCAAAACCACAGTGGGGAAAGGAAGCATTCAGCTATACAGATATTGATCATTTGTTGGAAGTTATAGCTCATGAATAGCTTTTGATGGCTCAGAAGGGAATTTAGATAGTCCACAGAATAATTTGAACCGGAGTCAACAAAAGCAAGCAACCAAAAACACTGGATGTAGAATTGCTTGATTTTGATCATATCTGAAACCTGAACACCGAACTACTTGTCTCTGAAGCTGTTTTTTATAAACTCTATCCATGTGAAGTAGAAAGTTTGTCTTTCTCTCCACAGTTCACAAAACAGTTGTTCAAACTATGCTTAAGATTTGTACAAATGAGAACTTGAAAACGAAGGGAAAACACAGCATTACTCAAACTGTTGTCTTGAGAGGCCTTCCTCAAAGATATCAATATTTCATGCTTTCTGAAAGGAATAAACTTCAACTGCAAAAGTGATAGAACCACTTCTTAATGTTTTGATACATACTAGGCAGGAAGGAAGCAATCTTAAAATTACGAGTCCATACAGTAAGTGCGAATGGGAGACTTACATTTTATGGATATCTTAAGGTCAATTTAAAATCAAAAGCTCTTAGGCTTTCTAATGTATAAAAGAGATCTTATAGTGCATATTGAAGTCTGCTTTAACATAAAAAGTTGTAAGGCACAGTCTCTTATTTAGTTTAAAGCTAGCTATACTGTATTAGCCAGTTTCTCACATTCATCTTGAAGATCAAGACATTTTGTTACATAATTTTGAAAAAATCTAGCATGTAACCAGTTTTTTGATGGATTCCTTTGATTAACATATAAGGCATGTATATGCCATATATGTTAATCAAAGGAATTAACACATGTGGCATGTACTTTAAGGCATAAAATTTTCTAAGTAATTATTATAATCTATTGAGAACAAGTAAGAATACACCATAATCAAAATTATTGTTTCTTTTTAAAGAATTTCTTTTGTTATAATCAGTTCTTTATTATTTCTGACCTATTAGACATTAATATTGTCTAAATATTTATTCTATCAGTAAATAATGCTTATTTTCAAGCACAGATCTAAATGAAGTTTCTGTTGCCTGTGGATCTGGTTTACAAGGCTATTTAATTATTCTCCTTGTTACGAACACCAAAGAGGACTGCATGGTCCTTCAGCCAGATTGTGTGTTCAGTCTTGTGTTAATGCATGTAGGGTCCAGGAATCAGTAAACACTCTGGAGTGTGTTTTCTGTTTCTAACCAAAAAAATCTATAGATTTTCTCCTGAACAAGCATTTAAATTAAGTTATTAGAGAATGTAGATTAGGTTCATAAACTGAATAGAAAGCAGGAACTAAAATGAAACAGTTTAAAATAACATCAATGGTCACTTTACATAATTTTTTGGTCTTTGCATTTGTTTATTTTGATTTATAAAACCAAGATATGTAAGAAATTTTTCTTAGCACCACAACTCTTTGAAGTTTGATTAAAAGCTCAAGCAGGCCCAAGCAGATATGTTTGGCTTACTCACAGAAGACCATTTTTCAATTTTTGAAATGGACTCTTACCGTTTCTGATCTGCTGGTGATTAGTACAGAGGGAAAAAGACTGAAAACCTGGATGATTGAGAGTTATTGTCACAGGATGAGGTTAAGGTCATGAGAAGTAATCTACAAAGTGTTTAAAAGGTTTGAGGCCATAAAACAATACTTAAATGACAGTGTGCTAAACTATAGGTTGGATTTTATGTTCTCAAAAGTCTTTCCCAAACTAGATGATTCTGTGAAACTGCGATTTATCCTTCTCATAGTACTTGTGATCAGATAGCTCAGCCAACTCTCTGAAATAGTATGTCAGTGTGGACATACTAGAGTTTTCCTTAGTTCTCTGGAAAGGTGAAATTTCTCTGGTGATTCGCATAAAGCCCAGGGACCTTCGAGTGGTCCCTATGTTCACAGACATTAAGGTGTGGGAGAACAAAAACTGTTCAGATAAACTTAATTTTTCTGATCTCCAAGGAAAAAGCAAATTAGATTTCAAGTGTATATTCTTGATAGTTTTCAGACTTATTTCTGAGGGTGCAGTTGTCAAAACTGTTTTAAACACTTCTGAAGAATAGCTGGCCTATTGGTTTATATTTGTTTATTTGTTTGGTTTTTTGTTCTGTTTTCTTGTAATTTTGGGAAATTTTTTAAGACCAAAAGAGACAAATTCTCACAGGATCCACTTTCTCAGCTGATGGCAAAAGCAGTTAAAAAATGCAGGGCTTTGCTACAAAATAAGTGAACACTGTAGGAAAGCAGGGGGAGGAAGGGTAAACATTACAATTAATATTAAGGAGTAGAGTCTTAGACTGAGAAGGAGTGTACAGCTGTACCTGGTTTGAATTAAAATATTTTCATTTCAGAAGGAACTGACATTCTGGACGTCCCTCTAAAGCAGACTTGATATTTAAACACAGCATGAATTTAAACAAAAATCTATAAAATTCCTCTTTTACTGTATCCTTTTAGAGTATTTTGAAAGTTTGAAAGCTCAGTATCTTGGATTAAAAAGAGTAATAGGTATAGTTCACAGTTAATATGTAATTGTCCATTATAAATCTATGAGGGCTTATTTTTTAAAGTATCAAGAAGTGGGCCTTCTTTAGGAATAATTTTGTTCTTTCATAAAGTCAAAAAACTGATTACACTATTCTGATGCGTTCATGCTGTTAAAAGATCTTTGGATTTGCTTAGCTGCTTTTGCTTTAATTTCATTTTCATTCAATTAAAAAAAAGAGACAAAAGGATTTGTGTAAGAGCTCACTTATATCTGAACAATTAACTGCCTGTCAACTGGATTGCTGTGTTTTCTACACAGTAAAAATTGTAAGTAGATTTCAGTGGACAGAAAGTCAAAACATGAGATAAATGACTAGTCACAGAGGCTTAGATTTTTTTTGATTTTAGAGAACAGACATGAAAAAACATTGGGTTTTGTGTTTTTTTCAATGATGATGTGAAAACAATTTTCTCAGTCTTCCTATTTGTAATCAAAAAAAAAAAAAATCTGTGTCTTTCTAAGGTTAAGTATAAATTTTTGGTCCTAAATGATTTGATCCTTCATACTCTGGAATATTTAAAAAATTTAGATATAATGGTTTAATTCTTTTAGAAATTGCTGTGTCTGACTCATTTCTGGTCTTGTCAGGTTTTCGAGAACTGTGGATTTAGAGAAGCAGAACATATATGTAGGTGGTTCCATACTATGGAAGTAATACTGTGATTATTACTTCATTCAAATCTAACTTTTAAAAAAGATAATGCATCCTCCTTACAGTTGGAACATTACCATATGGAATGGGAATTATGGTTTTCTGGATATTTCCAAATGTAACAAATAATATAGTTAATTTAAAATAGAATCATCACAAATTGTGTAATTGTGCAAAACTTTTTTTCCTGTGGTTTTTTGCTTTTGTTTTTGTTTGTTTGTTTTTCTTTCATGAGTGAATGGTTTAAACAATTGAACATTTTAGACAATTGAAAATACATTGTTGAAGCTCTTTGAAATGCTTAAGTCACATTCAGCAAATATATCTCTAGTTCAGACAGAAGTTGTAACTATTTATTTTTTTATATTCATAGTCTGATGTAGTCTAAAAGAATATTTAGAACAATTCTAAAGCAGTACTATTCCTTTTTGACATGGTTGAACTTTGGTTGTCATTTTTCTTCATTTCTGGATATCCTGCAGTTCCACATTTTGAAATTTGTGAGGAAGTGAAAGCAGATTTCCAAAGTCCTCATTCTGGAGTACATGTCTTCTTGAGTCTTCTGAGTCTTATATATATATATATATTTTAGCATTAACTATCAGACGATGTTTCCATCTGTCACAGTTCCCACCCACAGAACTATGGCTTAATGCTGAAATATTTGGTTCTCCAGATAATCCCTTCTCACAGTTCAGGTTTAGGTTATTAACAAGACATCAAGAGAGGTAGACTTCAATTAAGACACTGGGAAAATTCATTCTGACTTATCTTGGTCTTATCTTTCTCATTCTCACTTTTTTCAGCAGCTCCCTGTTACTCTTCATAAACTCTCTTCAATGTTTCCATGCCAGCAGACCTGATAACTCAAAAGAAAAAATAGAATATAGAGTATCCTGATTTAGGAATATATTCACAAGGATCATCAAAGTCCAATTTCTATCCCTGCACAGGTGTCATGGTTTAGGAATGGTATTCCCCAATCTAATTTTCCTATTGAAATTCATGTACCATTCACTGGCTTCCCCCTCTCCCTCCCCTGAAGGAAAATTGGAGACACAAAAGGTAAAATCACAGGCTGAAAAAAGAAGAATTTACTAGAAACAACAAAGAGATAAGAAAATTAATAGCAATAGCAGCACTATAAATAACAAAGTGTACAAGATTCACATGTGATTTCTTAGAACCAGCTCTCCCTCTACCACATTTACTCAACGCAAAAGAACCACTTCTCTCTCTCCCCCCTGCCTCTGGAATTGACATGAGGTGTATAAAATAACCTACATGTCGTAGCCATGCCTCCTTCTGCCTACTGGCAAGAATTAATGCTGTCCTGGCCAGAACCAGGACGAGAGAACAGCCCCAAGAATCACACCATGTGCCTGACAGGATAGTGCAAATGTTTCTTTAAGTCTGTCAGACAGTACCATGACTTCCCTGCCCTGACTCTTCCAGTGCCCAGCTACCCTGTGGTTGATTAACTTTTTCTGAATATCAAACCTAAACTTCCTCTGCCACAGCTTCATGCCTTTACCTTGGGTCCTATCATTGGACATAAGAGAGATCAGTACCTTCCCCTCATGCAGAGACTGTAGACAATGAAGAGTTCTCCCCTCTTTTCCAGGCGGAACAGAGGAAGTGACCTAAGCCTCTCCTCATATGGCTTCCCCTCCAGGCTCTTCAACACCTGTGTGGTCCTCCTTTGGAATCCATCTAATAGTTGCATATCTTTGTGTGGCACCTAAAACTGCACACAAGGGCTGGAGGAGAGGCTGCACTAGCACAGAGTGAATCAGGAAAATCACCTCCCTTGACCAGCCAGTGATGCACCCCAGGACACAGGTGACCCTTCTGGTGTTCACGTCACACTGTTGACTCAGTAGAATGGGACATAATGCAAGAAGAACCGAGGTTCTTCTTCTCCAGTAGTGAAGACCAGGAAGTTTATATGAGTAGTGGTATATGGAGGTTGAAATACTCCTGAACCAAGTGGAACCTGGCTCCTGACAAATGATGTTTTTGAGACATTTTTTCCTCTTTTTATTCTTGCAGAATTGTCTTCTGCCATTTAAGACGGAAAAAAAAAAAGCGTTTAGACATGCTTCTAGAAAGCCAAATTATTTCATTACCTTAACATGATGGTTTTTATGTAAAATAAAGTAACAGATGGTAAGGTGTAGGTCTAGAGACAAAGGACTTTTCCAATTACTTATGAAGAGGTGAAAAATGAGCAAATCTGCATAATTTCTTATATAATAAAAAGGTAGAAAGCAATTTCCAGACTGATTGGAATAGGATGCCATTAAAATTGCTTCTTAAGAGAACATTTTAAGTACCTGTTTTTCAGAATGAAGTGCCTGTAATTCATGGACATAGATAAAAGCTGTACTGGCCTCTGTGTGTAAATGCAGTCATATTTCCATGTATTGCAAAATTTTCATAAGTTATATGATTTATGTAAGAATTTATGGTTACTCAAAGGCATCAGAAATGCAATTTAAGTGCTACTACTCATAAGACTTGCCAAAGGATTAACATCAGTAGA
This sequence comes from Fringilla coelebs, assembly GCF_963513975.1. Taxonomy (NCBI): domain Eukaryota; kingdom Metazoa; phylum Chordata; class Aves; order Passeriformes; family Fringillidae; genus Fringilla; species Fringilla coelebs. Next base: position 46,290,234 of record NC_140029.1, read on the forward strand.
TTTAGTTTCTAAATTTTATTGTCATTGTATATCATACTTCTTCTAATATCATGTCTCTGTACTGCAATAATTTCATCCTAAAGTAATTGAGAGAATAAAATCCAACTGAAGAAATTATTATAAAAAATACAAAACAAAGAGATGTATTTGTAAAAACATTTCTATAATTAGAATTTTAATTCTTATAAAATGAAGTCTAGAAAAACATTTTTGACTATCAGTGGTGCTCAGTTCATTGTAATTGAAACGAACACATCTTTGAAATATTTCAAGCAACAGTCAAATTTAATATGCACATGGATTTATGAATGATTGCCATAAATATTCAAAGTGGTGATGCAAAGTTTTCCCTGAAAATGTAATTTTCTCAGACTCTGCAATGTTTAATAGGCTATTGCTCTACCATTCTGTATATAGTTTTGTATCTTCTATATTGCAAGTGTAAGTCTTTTCAAAATGAACATTCCTTCAACAGTCTGTGGACCTTACAGCACAGATCACTTCTGTCACTGAATAAGTTAAAAGCGTTGAGTGCAAAATATTAAGTAATCTATTGTAGTTTTAACATTTATAACTATATAGAAAAGCATACTTATAAAGGTCCTGATAAAATTTTGCAAATGGAGTTATCACTATGCTTCACTAGTAAGAGAGAAGCAGCAATATACTTTAATAAAGTAGTGAGTTAATTAAGAAAATTCAATCATAAATGCAACAGTGGTTTAACAAGATTGGATGGAAAGGTACATTTGGCCATTTACTGCATAGAGGACAGGGTCACATAAAGATGTCAGGTACAACCTTCTGTTGAGCATGAGGTTCAGAAAGAGCCCACCTACCCATTCTCAGAGAGGAGTCAAGGTGCACCCTTAGTCCGAGACTCGGTCAACAGTTTATGTCTAAAGGATTCTATAGGTACAATGTATCCTCTATATCGCTTAGCTAAGATTTCAAATTTTAGCATGCTATTAATCATGCTATTAACTAAGGATCTGTTATAAAAAAGGAATTTCTCAGCCTCTAGGAGTAATCTTGAGAGGCAGTCTCAAGGTGAAGTCCTAGTGTGAGGCCCCTGCTGTGCAGGAGAGCTCAGCAGGCCCTGAGCACATCACTATTTGCAAAGTAGCATGATTGGCTTGTTGGTGTACTACCAAGACACCTGAGTCAATGCTCTAGACACCCCCTGTGCACCGTGTTGCCATCTGTTCCCAAAGTCCACAGCAAGCTGGATATGGCTACCAAAACACCGTTGGTGATTATGGATTAAGCAAGAGGCAGGGGGAAGAGAGGAACACTGTCACTCTCCATGGATGACTCTAGTCAATTTATCTTACCTCCAGAGGCTGGTGGTATAGCCAGTCTATGCATGTGAGTATGCATAAGTTATGTGTGTTTTGGAGAGACACAATCATAAACTGAGGCACACATATTTCACCTAATGGAAAGAGCCTGACATACTGGATGCCCAGATTTTACCTGTTCATTAATTTTAGTCTGAGAATCTCACTTAGTTCTCATAAAATCTTTCAACCTTTACCTGTCAATCTACTTCTACCAGAACCAGCCAGGTTCCTTCACTCAAAGCTTGTCAACACTTTTCAAAATATCTCTTCTAATCTCAGTCACAGAACAAAGAGAAATTTTCTAAAAATATTTTCCTTTGTCTATTCAACAGTTGCTTAATTTAAAGCAATTCAACTGTAGATATACAACTATCTTGTTCTAATTAAAGGACTATGAAAAAGTCACAGTACCCTTTGATCAAACAATCTTGAAGAACCCAAATGTTTCTAGGTTTCAAAAGAATAAAGTGACGTTTTGTACATCTTTATTTTAATGTGTCTTTAATGCATCCTGGAACTTTATATGCAGTATCTTAATGAAAAATGATAAGTTAGCTTTCAGGAATTTCAAAGCTGGAGAGAAAAGTATCCTCTATATTCAGAATCTGCCTCTTCTGTGAAACTTCTATGCTGTCCTTTACTCAGAGCTAATTGTGAAATTGGAAGCCATAATGATTGTTTACTTTTTCTTAGCACTCAAAATTACTTGGAATTGTTAATATCTGAGCTGTCTTTAGATGTCTGTGTACAGTTGTCATGGAAAAATTAGTAAAGTTTGGGATCTATTTGAAATAAGTAAAGGATAACAGCCTAATTAATGCCAATCAACATTATTTTCTCAACAGTATGTCTTCTAAAAGAGGTTGTTTTGGGAAAGACAAGTAAGGGGGACATTTATGTACTTAGAAAATTTTCTAAGGGGTAATTTTAAGGCATCCTAATTCAAACCAACAAAAAATATTAGTTCCTGCTATGGGAGTGATAAATATTTAATGTACTATTAATAGTGAAGAAAAAAATATCTGTACTACTTCAAGCGTATGGATCTGATCATCCCAATATACAAAGTGCAGGACAAATTAGTATATAAGAAAAATTGAAAAATATGAAAAGGATTTCAAATAAAACTTAGGGATTTTATGATTACTTGATGACATAAATATATGAATATCACATGTATTTCATATAGGGTGTGTGTACTTGAATCTGTCAGAGGAATGAAATGCAAAGCATGCATCTGCTTGGACTTCAGCAAAGCACTTGATAGAGCACCACGTGGAAAACTACAGGTCAAATGAGAAAAGATAAAAATTACTAGAACTGTAAAATTATCAAGGTTCTAGTTAAAGGGAAGAAGATAGCAGATATTATTGATATTAAATATATTATGAAAGACAAATGAAATAATGTCTCTCAAGCGTTAGGTCAGTAATACTCTTAGGTGACTTTAAAGATATTATATATGAATCAAGAATACCTCAAGAACTTTTACCAATGTGAAAATGTAAAAATCATTGTAATCCTAGAGAAAATGAAGGCTCATTCCACACAAGTACTGCTTAAATAAGTAAAAGCAATCAGAATAGAGTCATTGAAGAAAATACAAACAAAGCAGGAAACAATTTCTTCTAACAGCGTTTGCTCTTCTGTTCTATAAAATAAAATCTGTTACTTTGACTTTCAATGCCAATTTTGGCTAAGATATTCTTCTTTGTGTTGCAGAAAGTTACTTGTACAGATGTGTGCATTTCACTAAGTGGTGAGTAACTGATGAATCAGTTCTAGCTGACAGACTGGTAGCTTCACAACTTTAATGACTTTTTTTTTTTAAATTATCTGTTCATACTCACGGGAGAAAAATTGGGTGAATTTTGGTACCAAAGAGACATGCAACTTTTGACAGTACAAAATTTTGTATTTTGTAACTAGAAATTGGTAAAAAAAAAATGACTGACAAAACCTAAGGGCAGAAATTCAAGCTCATTGAAGGAGTTGTATCATGTTCAGTCCTATGAGGTACTGATATGTCACAGTTGTGAATAATGCAAAAGGTGTCCTAGGATTTGTCAGCTGAGTTAGGACAATATTAGTTCCATTATACAAAATTCTGGGGAGATAGTCTCTGAAATATGGGCTCTGGTCATTCATATTGAGAGGAGATGAATTTAAACTGACAGATGGAGAAAGCTTCTGTGATAATGTAGGAAATTGAAAGTCTATTATGTGAGGAGAGATTGGAAGCACTAGGCTTGGTTAGTCTGGTGACACAGAGGCAAAAAAGGGATAAGGTTGCTGCCTATAAATTCATCTAAAGTTTCAGCCTATGTAAGGTAAAGGGTTGGTAAAGGAACAAATGGGTACAATAAGTATGTTTTGCTTGACTGAATACCTAGTAATTCTATGGCATGTATGGAAGCCTAGTGTTTACAAAGGGTTACAGGAGAAAAACCAAATATTAACAAAACAAGGATTACTTTAAATAGATTTTCATATTTTTTAAAGTATTAATGGCTCTGATTCATACTGCTATATGAATGTATTGCATGAACAATTAATAGGTCACATGTATTGAAAGACACATATAGATATGAAATATATTCATTAACTATAGGCCTGCATGACTTTAAATACCTGGTCAAACATCTGGAAATATGAATCTGAATAAAATAAACCAACTGATTTTTTACGGAGCAAGTTGTGAGCCTGAGAATAACAGATTCTATTATCTGTACAGGATGGAAAGAACTCTCTTTTTTTGGAATTCTTTAAAAATATTTTTTCAGTTTGCCTCTAGGTCATCATGAACTTGCACATTAATCTGTAGTTAAAACAATTCTTCTAATTCTCAGAAGAGAAAATTTATAAAATAAATCCCACTCATAAAGTGTAACAGACCTGAGTAGGGAAAAATAGCTGTCACTAGCAGTCTCTCAGATTACCTAGGGAAAACTGCAGCCTAATACAAGAAAGAGGAAGGGAAGGAGTCTAGGGCTGTCTAAAAGAAGTAACTTGACCTCAAAATAAATGAGATTTATTAGAGAAAAAAGTAAGGAGTGTGTGAAGAAGATAATAAAATTATCTATTCTATGGCAGTGTGAAAATAAAATATTGGTAATAATAGGAAAATTATGATAAGGTAAATCCAGGGACATATTTTTGGCAAAGGAGAAAAACAGCAACACAAATCCTCTATACCCACAGCCAATGACAATCAAATATAATCTAGAAACACTTGAGAAAAGTTCTGGTTGAACAACATGCATTGTGATAGACTGTTAGAATTTAGGGAGAATGTATCCACACCCAGAATCTGATTTTTTCCCTAATATGTATATTCTGCTACTAGTTCCTAGCTATCTGTTTTCTGTGACAACTCTTCAGGATTCATACAAAATTCATATTGCCTCTTTCTTCTGCTCTTTACCACTTTCTGCTCAATACCATTGCTATTGAAGGCTCAGTTCTTGAGATCCTTGGGGTTATTCTGGGTACATTTTTAATGCAGCTATTGTTCGGACACGAATAGAAGCTAGTGAAAGCATAGGTAGTAAAAATAAAATCTGAATATTTACAAGCAGAAAAATAGAGTCCTTCCTTAGTAAAATGCAAATGCTGCTTGGGTAAGAGGGGCATCTCCAGTGCCTTAGCCCAGGCATTTTGTTTCATTTTAGTGACATCCTTGGACATATCTTCCAGTTCAGTGTGGATGTCTCAGATGTCTTAGGTGCCTGTGATGGATGCACTCAATCCCTTCACCAAACCAGCAGTAGTTCAACACAGGCTTTAAAGGAGGTAAAGGCATGAGCTGCAGGCTGTGCAAGATCTCCTTCAGTTCCATTCTGTTCTCTGAAAACCCACAAAGGAGCAGAGTAACACAGTGAGCATTGATGCACAAGGGCTTGAGGAAGAAGTAGCAGGGGCATGCTGTGAACCGACTGAAACCCCCATTTCTTGTCCTTGTAGTGCTGTAGGGAAGGAGGTAGGGAACTCAGCAGAGAAGTGGAGACTGAGAAGAAAAGACAGAGGGGGAGATAATAGTTCTTTTAATTCCACAATGACAACATTTCTCATCAGGAAATAAGAATCAAGGTGCTATAATGGACTGCTGCCCAAATAAATTTTTGAAAGCATTATGCACTTTCTGATGTGTGTACATTCATGCGATTTCTGAAAAAGTGCAATTATATCTAAAAAATGAGTGATACCATGTAAAAGGTATGAAAACTATGAAGTAATTTTTTTTAAGCAAAAATTTAATTCAAAAAGCTTCCAGGTTTTAAGAATATTTTAGAACAGCAGTAGGATTTATAAAATGAAAAACTACCTTCTCTTATGTCTCTAGAGAGATCATCATCACAGTATAAATTTATTATATATTTGCATACATCAATATCTTCAAGATCTTGTTACATGTCAGCTTGCTGTAAAAACAGACCTAATATGATAAACTGAAGTATTTGATATAAAAGCCTAACAGCAGACAACTGTATTAAATTAGGTTCATCTAATACTGATTAGGTCTCTGAGACCTTCAAAGTGAAATGAAATCACACAAGAGCTACAGAAGACCTGCACTGGCAGCAGGTGAGCAGGATATTCAGCAGCATCTCAAACAGTATTAGATTCTCATGTGTAGGCAACAGAATCAAGACCCTGGTATGCAACCTGGGATTAGCTGAACTGTTCTCCAGTCATCACTGACTGTCCTGATTAGATTTACATTGACTATAATCTAAATTCAGACACCTGGTTCATGTAAAGACACTTAGGTATAGATATATAAAGACATTTGAGAAAAGGCAAATAAATGCCATTACTACTGAGCTGAGCCCACCACCTAAAGCTCATTAGAATTCAAACAGAAATGCAAAAACCAGATTTATTAATATTTAATATTATTATTTAAAACCATTTAATTCATATTTTCTAATCCATTTTGCATACACATTTAATTTTTATACTCTGAAAATAATAATTTACAAAGTATGACCAGTGTCATGTATTTTAATACTTTTTGCTGTTTATCCAGTCTTTACTTGTACTACTTCATGACCTATTCCCCATTAACATTTCCTGTAAAGAAGGCATTCAGCTGCCATTACTGCCTTTGAGAATCATTTCTCAATGTCTTTCTGCAAGGAAAAAATTGCAGTTAGCTTGGTTTCTAAAAAACCTGACAGCTATAACGGATTTTTTTTTTTTCATTGAAAGCAAGGTTTATAAGATTCATGCAGCCCAAATCTGGGGTATATAATAATTTGACTGATGTTGAATTTCATTCTAGTTGTCTATTATGGTTTTAATCATAAAATATTGTGGATTTCAGCAAAGTGGTAATATTTCAAAGTGGAAATAACATTTCAGAAGATGGCAGCTCCTATCTTTGTGATCTGACAAATAAAAAAATCAGTTCAAAACAAGACATGTCTCTAAGAAAAACTTAAAATCATCAAACCCCCAGATGTTTCTGAGATATTAATGGTTCAGGTGTCCTAATTTTAGTAACTGACCTACTCAGGGATATGTCTTTCAAAGAATATGTTTAAGGCAATATACCTTTATTTTTCAGTAGCTTCTCATATGACTCAGAAATTTTGACATGACAATAACAAAACAAAGCAAAAGAGAAACAACAACACAAAACTAAACAAAAAAGCAACAAGCATTAAAATGGGCTGAAATTAGGACTGGGCTGTAAGTTTTGAAGATGTATAATACAGTAGATCTAACAGCAGAACTATCCAGGGAATGCTTGGATAACTTTAGGTCATCTTTATCCTGTCATAAGAGAATGTTACAGAATCGCAGAATCATGAAGTTTAGAAGTAACTTCCAGGGGTCATTTAGGTCCTAAATGCATCTTTTGTGCAGAGCAGTTAAATCAGATTGCTTTCAGCAGTGTGCAGCAAGTTTTTGAGTATTTCCACAGACAAATATCCACAATTTCTCTGGGCAACCTGTTCCAGCATTTGACCACTCTCATATTAAGTGCTGTTCACTTTTTTCTTGTAAAACTTCACAGCATGCTCCCTTTTCAGGCCCAGTAGGGAAATGATTGCTTTTTCCTCAGCTATGTACAAGCATTGAAAAACAAGGTCATTGAAAGTTACATATTTACTTGTCTTTCCATAACTATTCAGTGTCTTCATTTCATGCTATTAAAATCAGAACCACCTCAGGTGTATGGAGTACAATGCCTTCATAGAATGAAAGGGAAAACCTTGCAAACTCCAACAAATTAAGTTGATCTGAAAACCGAATTTCTTAAATTTTTAAGCATGGCTATAATTTTCTTCTGTCTTTTGGTAAAATATTTTGGGTTCAGATCTAAGTGAGTGCAAGATTGGGAGACTAGTGTTGGAGAAGTGAAAGAACCAAACATGTGAGAATGGTCAGCAGATGTTCCTGCCTACCTGATACTGCCTAATGGTTCACCTCTTCATTATACAAAAAGAAGCAAATGAGAACAGCGGTTTAAAATCTTAGCCTACATTTCCCTCCCTTTTTTATCTTCAACTATTTTTTTCTCTTAATTTTTATCTCTACTCTTAGTTAAATATATATATATATACTTATTATATATTCATGTCCATTTGTCTATATATATTAAACCAAAATAAAACTAAACTAACCCTCTGTTATTAGTCTGCAATGTTCTGTTTTCATGCTTTAAGCAAACTGAAGAATAGATGTGGGAAATGCAAGGCAAAGGTTAACATCTCTATCCTATTATAGCTGCAGTAATTCAAGACAAAGAAAGTGTATCTCAAACACTCTTCTTTTTTTTCTTTTTTTTTTCAGCTTGCTGCAGTCTTTTTGCTTGGCTTTCAGTAATAAATTTGTTCAAACTCTGTGTGTTCTCTAAAGATTTCTAAAGGTAGTATATACTTCAAATACCAATACCCACAGCCTAAATTATGTCAGCTGGAGTTATAAGGTAAATGTTTGGTTCAAGTCTTGCAAATAATGTTTGAGTTAACAAACCTTTATTCATTTCCTAATATTTTTTCACCTCCTGAAGACACTTCTATTAGATATTTAAATATTATCTCAGAATGGTGAAATATCTGCAGCTTCCACAGTCTTGGTGATCTAGGTGCCAAAAGAAACCTGTAATAACTCAGGGCAAGAAGGCTGGTGAAGGCTCTAGGACAAGAAGACATAATGTCAAGCTGAGCCAGCAGAGATTAAGGCTGGACATCAGGAGGGATTCCCTCCTGGAAGGGGTTGTTAAACATGGGAATGGACTGCCCAGGGAGCTGGTGGAGTCACCATCCCTGGAAGAGTTTAGGAAAAGACTGGATGTAATACTTATCACCATGGTCCAGTTGACAAGGTGGTGTCCAGTCAAGGGTTGGACTTGATGATCTCAGAGGTCTTTTTCAATAGAAATGATTCTGTGGTTCTGTGAGTTTCACTTGCCCAAAATGTGAAGGTATTCCCTGTAGTATTAGATAAATACACAGCTGATCTGTACAACTTCAGTTGTCAAATCTGGTTACATAAAACCTGGAATGTTTTTCAGCCCTGAAAATCATCACGTACAAATATCTGGCTGTGGACAAGGTAAAGTAAATCTTACAGAAAAATAAAACTGTATATCTTTTAAAGATTGCAAAACAGGTTCAAAACAGTTCGTCAAGGTGTTTGACTTGTCAAAGAATTGAAATTCATCTTACCTCCTCCTTTTTTCTTTTAGTACATTTAGTTTTATTTATAGCTGTCCTTCCTCTGCCTTTTGTTACTTTTCTGATGTCACTTTTGTTTTAAAAATCCCTTGTATCCTCCTTATTCCAAAGCATAATAAGTTATTTTGTTTTTTCCTTTTCAGGAATCCCAGCCCATGGACACCAGAGAGAAAAGTCTGGAGGAAGGAAGACTTACCCTTGGTAACAAAGGATCAGATTAGGGAACAACTTAGAATTCTAGAATCATATCATGAGTCAAATTGGAATAAATCTTTAAGGATTATCCAATCCAAATCACATTACATAGGCAGGGATACCTTCCTCTAGATTAGGGTGCTCAAAACCCTTCTTAACCTGCTTTGAACACTTGCAAAGATTTGGCACCCGCAGGTTCTCCTGGCAAACTGTTCTAGTGTCTCACTGGATTTGTAACAAAAAAAACCCAAAAAAACTTCACATTCTATTTCAATCTCTCTCCTTTCAATTTAAATCCATTACCCCTTGTCCTGTCACTGCAGGCCCTGGTAAAAAGTTCCTCTCCATCTTTCTTATAAAACCACTTTAAGACTCAGAAGACTGAGTCTTCTGTTTTACAAGATGAACAACCCCAACTCTCTTAGCCTGTCTTGATAGCACAGGTGCTCTATCCCTCTGATGATTCCCACTGTGCTCTAACACATACATGTCTTCCTTGAAATTGGTATTCCAGAGCTGGAGACAGCACTCCAGGAGGGACTCTCATGAAAGCAGAGAATAGGGAAAGAATCATTCTCCTCCATCTGCTGGCCATTATTCTGTTGATGCAGACCTAGATAAGATTGACTTTCTGGGCTGCGAACATGCAGTTCTGACTTTTAATTTTTCAACCATCAGTATCATCAAGTCCATGTCCACAGGGCTGTTTTGAAAATATTCATCTTTATGGTACTGGGAATGGCCCTGCTGACCCAGGTACAAGACTTTACATGTGGCCTTGTCAACTTCATGAGGTCCACCTGGATGTACTCCTCAAGCCTGTCAAAGTCCCTCTGGAAGACATTTCCTCAATCCAATCATCAACTGCATCACTCAGCTTGGTTTTCTTTAGACCCTACAACAGAGGTGTTTTTTTAAATGTATAACTAGTTTTTCATTCAAAGAGAGTGAGTTCCTTATACTTTGGCAAAGAGTTACATTAGTATTCTCCTATATTAACCTCACTTTTTAACCTTATCCCCTGCATTGATTTAATTATAGAACTTACATGCCGAAGTAGCTAGACACTGTGAAGGAAAAGCAAATTCTTTTATCTCATTCTTCCACCAAGCTTCTTGTTGGAGTCACAGTGTAAAACCTCAGCTCAGTAGGAAAATGTCATTCTTGCCCTTTGATGTATTTAGATTATGAGTCACATAGAGCTACCAACTATCTGGTTTTGTTATGAAAAGAGAAAATGATTACAAATGCATTTTCAGTGAAGCTCTCATCTAGGGACTAAAACCATCGCTGAGATTAGGATAGGTCTCTTTTTTTGTGTTTCTTGTGACTTAACAGCTGAAGTCTGTTCTCTCCCAAAGTATTATATGACTTCAGCATATTGCTTCACAGTAAGAGAGACTGGAAAAGGCACGAGTGGGTGCTTTTGGATAACTAAAGCCCTCTTTATGATAACACTTCATAAAAACTGAGTTGTTTTGCTTCGTTATTGTAGAATTTATTCAAGGAAAAAAACCACAGAATCTGTCTTCCTTTAGGCATCAAACTTAGATATTTAAAGCTGAAAGTCATAAAACTTTTGCAGTGAAAGGAGTGAGATGTGTACTTCCATTGTAGAGTTGTTGATGACATTCCAAGATTGACAGGTAAGAAAAGTCAGATGTACTAAAATTTATATCTGCCTATTTGTCAATTCCCATCCAGAGGATGAAATTGATATATTGAAGACCTCTGGAGAAGATGCAAATAAACGAAGAGTGCTTTTTTGAAGGCAAAAAGATGTGCTGTCTTTTCATATAAGCTGCTACACTGCCAAAAAGACCTAGTTTATCTTTCAATAATTTAAGACTGTTTTGGACAACATGTTTGTACATATATGTGTTCTTAGAGAAACTTGGTGAAAACTATTCTTTCTGATATCAGATTGACAATGACATTTTGATTTTCCACTTAAAAACAGAAAGAACAGAAGTGGTCCTTATTTAGGCATTGGAGTGGGTTCTCCCCACTCCTCTTTGTCACTATATTTGCTGTACACGTCAAAGTTTTGGTTGCAGGGATGCTTCAGGGGTGGCTGTTGTAAGAAGAGGTTGGAGCAGCCCAATGCTAGGGACAGACAGTTCCTAATAGGTCTACAGTGGACTTCAGTCTGTGGAAGAACCCATGCTGAAGAAGGAGAAAATTGCGAGGAAGGAGAGGCAGAGAGGAGTGATATGGACTCAATTGCCCATCCCACCCTGACCACTCTGGGGAGCTGGGTAGAAAACTCAGGAGAGAAATAGTGAAGTTTAGTCTGAAGAAGCAGGGTTAGAGGAGAAATGTTTTTTTTTAATAATTTGTCTTTGTTTCCCATTACCTGAATCTACTTTACTTGAAAATAAATTTTATAAATTTCCCCCAAGCTGAGTTTGTTTTGTCCTTTACAGTAAGTGATAAGTAGTCTGCCTATGTGTATTTTGACCCATTAGTCTTTTCTTATCATTTTCTCACCCTGTCCTGTTGAGGGAGGCAAATAGCAAAATTCTTACACACCCATAATCACAAGCAAATTATTTTTCTTATTAAAATAGCTAGGACCCAGAGGTTATTCTATATCATCTATATAGATTGTATATATTTATATCTATACTCCCACATCATTGCCAGGGGCAAGGGGGAAGGGAGTCCCTTCTGGGGAAAAGGGTTTCCATATGGTCAAATAAATGTGGCAGAGGGAGTGGTGGGATAATGCCAGTTCTGAGCCCGATGGAGCATCTGGAGAGTGCTGGTTCCAAGCTGGAGGGAGTGGTTGGGTAATACCAGCTCCAAGCTGGGGGACCAGTTGGGGTGACATGGCTGTGGTCAGGTTGGACACTGTGGAGAGCATTTTGCATGTGAATCACGCTCTCCCTTTTGTACACTTTTGTTCTTAATATTGTTGCTGACACTCTTTGTTTTCTTATCCTTTTGCTGTTTCCAGTACACTTTTTTTATCAACTTCTGATCCTTACCTTTTCTGCCTCCAGTTCTCCTCTCCAGCCCACTCCAGAGGGAAGAGGGAGGGGGAGAAGGAGCAAGAGAGAAGCAGCGTGGTTTGGAGAATCTCAGTGGGAGCATTAAACTGGGAAGTAACATTTCTAATCCACAAACTCAGGTTCCTTCCCAAAAAGTATTTGAATCTGATTGATATTGCAAGTATGATATTTTTATATTCAAATTTTCTTCAGATACACATTGCAGAGATTTGATTTTTTTTCCAAATCCAAGTTAATTAATTTAGCTATCAGATCTTAAAATCATATTAAAATGTTATGGTTTCTTATGTAGATATCTTAGTAATGCTGACAGAGCTAATTTCCCAATTAAACTCAGCATATCTATAGGAACATGACATTGTATCTGAACTTATTATTTAGGCAGTAGTGTAATGAATCTCACAGCAGTGCTACACTCTCAAGATTACCTATGTTTTTAATTCCAGTCACTATTATGAATCATGCTTCTTTGACATACTTGATTGCTCTCTTTACCTCTCTTACTGAGTCTGAGCTGGACTGCTGATGTCTGTCCCTTGTGCCCCAGAGAAAGCCGGGCTTTGTATGCCGTTGATTCAGGCAGTTCTCTGAACACACAAAGATGAGACTTATCTTCTAAATCATCATAATATGTAAGGTTATGTCTAGCTTATCTATAGCTCAATTCAGTACTGTTTAGTGAAAGGCAAAATAGAAGAGCACCTACTTTAAAGAAAAATCAACTGTCTCACTGCAAATTCCTGTGAGGTCTCAAGAAGATTTGCTTCGTGTGGTATTTTTTTTAAAGCTTGGCCTTTTCTTTTAATTATCTGCATGGAAGCTTCTGGTTGATGAACAGTACAAAGATGTGGTTCTTTATATCTGATGCCTAAATATGAATTTATAAATACTTAGACTTGACAGTTTTAACTTCAAATACAGTTCTTTCCTATCCTCAGATGCCTTTTTCTCATCACTCCTCTCACAGAGTTGTTCTTGAATATAGCTGACATTATTTAACCAGACCATTTTATCTCTTTTAAACACTGTGACAGATGTGTAAATGTTTTAACATTTACAGGTAAATATTTATATTTGAGGTATTTTTTATCAGTTCCTTGTTATTTAACTATTTGTGTGTGTTTCCTTTGGTGGTGTTTAACATCTAATTTTTTTTTCCACTAAGAAAATCCAGTGAGAACTATCAGCTTTGATAACAGTACAATTGCATATGTGAATAACTCTGTGAACTCACCAGTAGGACTTAATGAATAGCAATGTTTGCAGCCTCTGTAACTTGCTCAAATTCTACATGCTACTATGCCAGAAATTTTCAAATTTCATCACAAATTATGGCCTACTTATAAGCAGTTAAATGTATAATTTTCCCTTTGATCTAGTTTGGCAGATTATTTATTCAAGAAAAAACATAGAATTTAACTAATTTAATCTTTTTTTATGTCATAGAAATGGAGAATTGATATGTATAAAATGTTTCTGAATTTTAACTGCTTTCATATTAACTGAAGTCATCAATATAATTGTAGTAAAAGTCAATATTTATCCACTGACAGTTCAACCTGTTCCTTTTGCTATGTGTAGAGTGTGAACTAAAGTCATTCTCATGGTCCCAAAATTTTAAGTATTGCAGATTTCATCTTCATTTTTGAAAAAAAATTTAAAGAGTAAATTCATAGCAAATCACCACTCCCATTCCTCCCTATAGCAGAGTAAAACCTAAAGATTTAGCCAGGTATTTGAATAACAGGTCTTGAACAGCAAATCTGAAGTGGGAATTGACTTACTTCAGCTCCAGATACAGAGATTTAAAATATTCAACATCCTGAGAATGCCTCAGTCTCTTGCATGTGTCTCTTTTTGGAGTTTTGTTGGAAATATGAGGACAGCTTTATGTGAGGTGGAGATACAGGTCTTCACTGCAGCTTTTTGTGACTTCACCCAAAAGAAAACACTATCTAAGAACTAACTCTCCTTTCTTGCATTTAGAGAGGGTAGTGAGGAGTGTTGTGCTTGTGGTATGGAATTCAAAATCCATCTAACTGTTAAAGTTTAATATTACTAAAACCTCAGTAATATAAGACAGGAGAATTTACACTTACTTTCTCTAAACTAAAAGAAATACCAGAGAAAAATTCTACTGCATATGCAAAGACTGTGATTATCATTCTAGACTCTTTGGGGTACCCAAAACTGTTTGAAAGAACCCCTAATTGTTTATTAAATTTTTAACCCTTGTGCAGGTATCACATATGGTACTGAAGAAAAATAAACAGTACAGTCAAGCAACAGGAGAAGGAGGCTATAAAAACATGTGTTTGTGAGTGTGTTTGTGCTTATATGAAGGAGGCAGTGACAACTATCTTCAGCTACAAGTTTAAAAGTGAATGATAGGTAGTTGTAATATGTAGTGAAAGACATTGGTAAATCACTTCAGTGGTAATGCATTCTTTGGAAATAAGCCAGTCATTGGTGATAATTTACTGCAAGCATTTTCAATTCCGCTGTTTCCAGAACTTGGGTTATATATCAAAGTCAGAGTCATCATAAAGCAAAATCTAAAATCTTATACTATTCTTACTAATGCTGAGAGAAATTCTTCTATCTTTTGGTTAAACAGTGTTTATCTCAGTGCTGACTGATTCTGCAGAAGTTTAAGCCTGTCTTGTGCAATTATATCAGTAGAATATTTGTATTGTTTTGGTGGACTAGCCCTGGCTAACAGCCAAATACCAACCCAGCCTCTTGTTCACTCCCCTTCTTTAGGGAGACTGGGACAGAAAATAGGACTGAAAATCTTCTGGGCCAAAATAAAGACTGGATTGGATCTGATTTCTACTGATTTTTTTATTAGTTAATTCAATAGTAAATTTCTAGACCAATTGTGGAACATTTAAGTAAAATTTTATTCCATTTCTCATAACATACCATATTTCTCAGAATATAAAACTAACGCTAAGAAAATTCTCGTAAATTGTGGCTTTACACCCATAATTTACACACATGCAATTTATTCTTTTATAGTCGTCTGCTTGTCAGCAGGGGAAGAATGAGGATATTGTCTTCTGGCTTTTTTCTTTCTTCATTTTTGTTAAAACAAAAAGAAAATTCTGTTGTTAAAATTCCTTGAAACTTCCATATTAGTTCCCCTATGTTACCAACAGAGTGAGAGCTTTCTGGGTTTTAGTTTGGTTGCTACTTGCATAGTAGTTCCAGTGGTAGGTGAACTATCAATCCATTAGCTAAAAAAATTATTTATGTTAAAATTCTGTTCTCTATTTCATTGATCTATTCATTTCATTATAAAAGCAGCAGGATATTAACCTTTGCAGTTTTTAAGTGTTGAGAGGATTCTTGAACTTGTAGGAACTGTCATAATGTCATAACAAGAGAAAAACCTGTTTTTAGATGTTATTATCACATTGTTCGGAATATTAATGCATTTTACATAAAGCAATAACTGGATTAAAATAAAAATTAAAGAGGAATAAATCCTACAAAATAACCATAGGAAATCTGCTGGAGAAGTCAAACTCTTCCTCTTCCACCGAAGTGGAGTAACATAAGTATTAGATCATGTCTTTTATCTATTTCTTTTTTCTCTGGATTTTGCTGTTCAGCAATTTAGCGTTAGTAGAAAACATGCAGACCTTCCAGTGAGGTCCTTTTTCCCCAAAACTCACTGGTGTGGCTATTTTATTTGACAGTTTTGTTTTTCAAGATGAAGTACAAACTGAATCACCTTATTTTGTTTTCCATTCAACATATTTCTCTAGTAGATTGTTAGCCACATAATTTCAATAAAATTCTGCTCTCCTTACCTTTATCTGTAGTTGTGTTTTAAGAGTGTACTCCATATACCACTGAGCACCTACAAAGGTCTTGTCAAGAGAAAGTTTTCAGGTTCTGCATATCAGCTACAGGGGGCTTCCACCCAGTCTACTGTCTTCCTTGACTAAAGGTGTCCAAAGAGATCCTTAGAAATAAAAAAAAAAACCAACAAATAATAAAAAAAAAAATAAAAAACATTTTGATTACCTTTTACTTATATTAAATCAAATTATTTTCCTCTTTCACTTTAGTAGATTATATAAGGTTAAAAATGTGCATGCTGACATGCTTGATAACTGCTAAGAATTCAGCCATAGAATGTTTACTTTGAAATATTACTTTTTCTATACAAAGAAAATACAATGAAACAAAAATAAATGGCAAATAAACAAGTAAACTGAATAGTTAAAGATCTAGAAGCAAAGCATGTAACAAACACTAGAGCAAAATCTTATCTCTCAAAAATGTAGCACCACATATGAATATTTAATGTTCTGTTAGTTCCTTTCTACCTGCATAAGAGCTATTAGTATTAATACAAATTGCAGCTTCTGAAGCCTCAGATGTTGCATTCAAAGCTCATTTTCTGATATCATTAAAGCATGGCTTTTTGGAAAGTGATTTACTTTATTTTCTAAAATACTACTCACAAAGATGGTTTGACATAATTAAGTCAATAACATTACTTAGAACTTCCACATAAAGGTAATTATTTCATTGTCAAATATTATGGTGATAAATGTAGACTAATGATGTAATTTGCTTCAATTAAAATTGTTTTATGAAGATTGTGTTTCTGCATATAAACCTTAAAGTTTTATGATTTCTCAAAGGCAGAACTGAAGGTAAATAAGTCCATGGTTTAATCAGACACTGATCATCACACTCCCCCTATTTTGGGAAGCTCAGCATGAGTACTTCAAAATTAAAAACACTGCCATCCTTGTGGTTCCAAATGCCTTCCCTCCCTTTCCTCCACAAAATTAAGCAGAAGGCAAGCTGCAAACTCTTGTTCTGTTTCACATACTGAAATAAATAGTGCACTTTAACTATAGGGGTATAACCCAGTCTGGTGGAGTCAGTGCCATGCCTAGGCCCTTTGCACAATGAAGATATTATACCTGAAATTTAATAGCAAAAGTGACAAGCTTTTGGCAAGTCTCATGTGGGATTACAACATGCCATGTGTAATGCTCTCTGAAATAAGCATTTCTGTCTTTCTGCTAGAGGTGCTTAAAAATCTTAAACTGACAAGTCCTAGAGCTGATCCAGACTTCAGCAGTTCACCCTGTGTGTAGCTCCCAATTAAGACACTGTGGCATTAAAAATGTTCTTCTATCTTGAAGCATATATACAGATATGCTTGGATTTATTTTACACCATCCCCTGTCCCTGCTGGTCCCTAATACCAGAACAGCCCTGGCAGAAGCAGAACAAGCTTCTCTCAGTCATCTGGGGCAGACTTGGCCAGCTGAAGGAGGTTGTAGGTGGCTGGGGCTGGTTCCCCCAGTTCTCATGTGACTGTTGCCCCCCAAGATGTAGCTGCTGCTTACTCAGGGACAGTAGCCTGAGAGACTGTGCGGTGGGGGAAGCAATAACTCTTTGTCATGGGACCGGTGGGGAAACTTCCACCACTCCAGCTGGGCCCCTGGGGCAGCCAGGAGTTGGTGGGGTGAGTGAGTGAGAGATGCACCCTTGAAGGAGGTTAGCACCAGTCAGGGACACATAACACCTGAGAAGAAAGACTTGTGCTAGTGATGGCTTCTGTCTGGAAGCAAGAGGGGCAGAAGAATCAGTGAGGATGATGAAAGGATGAAAATATTACATGAAGACTCATACAATGATGTCAAAATACTCTTTTCTTTATATCTCTTAGAACATGATTTTATTGTTTATGACATTTATTGAGGTTGTGGCTGAGACTCAAATATAAATACAAGCAAAATTTTTCAGAGATACCTGCAGAGCCAGAAATCAAAAGAGAGCAGTCAGAAACTTTTCCAGGTACTGCTCACAGACTATTTCAGGTAAGACAACAGTACAACTATTTCCAGACCCCCATTACAAAACAGTGGCTAGAAGAGTTCTTTCAAGAATTGCATGTGCTTGCTATTTGCCTTCTGAAATGCAGCTGTCAGAAAAGAAATTGGAAAGACTCTGAAGTTTCTGCTGCTTATCTGTTACCTGATATCTCCTGCTGAGGAATTATACCATGTTTCAGTTAAACTACAAGAAAGAGCCAAAAGTCCAGACACTTTCCAACTAAAGGATAGCAAAACCTCAAACTTCTATTTCACATATTGCCATAATTCCTAGTTTGGAAGACCTTGTTGCTAAAGCTTAGAATCTAGAAAAGTATAATTTGAAGAATCAGAGAAGAGCTTCCAGATTTGAGTCCACACTACCTTTTTGATTTGCCTTATTTCCCCTTTTTTAATCCTAAACAGTTTTTGCTTTAAACCATCTAGTCAGCCCAGCATACACAATCTGGAATGATGACCTGTCACTAAAAATTCCTTTGATGAACTTAAAAAAGTTTTAAGAAAAGATGAATTAAAGGTGTAAACTGAATTTGAACTGGAAAACATAAAGAGAAAACCAAACAAAGCAGAGAAGAAATGCATTTCTGTTTTGTGTCACGTTTAAAGCATCAAAGACAGTGACAAACTGGAGACAGCACAGTGAAGGGCCACTAAAGAGCACGTGACATTAGGGGTGGCTGAACAGCTTGAGGAAGAGCCATTTAAAGGGTGATTTAATAGTATTCATGCACTGCTTAGAGAATACAGAAAAGAGTCTTGGGCTGATTTGGGGAGTGCACAGTGAAAGCACGAGGGAGAGAGACCACGAGGGATACCAAGGGAAATTCTTACAAAATAAAAGTGTGGGGGCAAAGGAGCAAACAAAACACAATATGAAAGGTTAAGCAGTGGAGTGGTTTGTCTATGGATGCTGTGGAATTTTCATCTTTGGAGGTGTTGAGTGTACAGCTAGATAAGACTTTGAATAATCTGATCTAATCTTAAGGTTAGCTTGGTTTTGAGCAGGAGGTTCAAAGAGAGGACTATTTTCCGTAGACCCCTTCAGAAAGACTTTTTTTCCTCTACTTTTATAATTAAATA
Organism: Fringilla coelebs; assembly: GCF_963513975.1. Taxonomy (NCBI): domain Eukaryota; kingdom Metazoa; phylum Chordata; class Aves; order Passeriformes; family Fringillidae; genus Fringilla; species Fringilla coelebs. The sequence continues at coordinate 46,309,424 of NC_140029.1, forward strand.
TTTTTTCTGTAGCTGTATCTTAAATTATAGATGAGGGCAGCAAAAGATATCAGTGGGGGAAAAAATTCTGTGGGCAGCAGAAGCAAGGTCAATAATCATAAATTTCATAGTACATGTTCAGAGGAAGTGAAGTAGTAATATTAGTAGAGATACTATGTAAGAAGGAACAAAAAAGGCATTAATAATTCAGATACACTAGACATATGCAAATAAATTTATTATGGTTATCTTGATAAAAATGTTTTTTATTTATATTTAAATGGATGAATTGTAAACATTCTAAGAGTTAAAAAAAAAAAAAAGCAAACAAAACCAAAGTCAACCAACCATTGATCAAAAGGCTATTTAAAGAATGTATCAATGGAAAATGTTGAGAAGAACAGGTGATACAGGATTTGGAAAACATGTTGTGTATTGAAAAGCAGATATATTCTGTATGTAATTATTATTCTTTGCCCAGAGTAAGAACTGACTTGGTCATAGTCCAATGTTCATAAAGAATGGATACTTTAGTCTTTCAATAATACAAGAATAAAAGTTTTCATAAGAAAGGGATCCACTATTTCCTGATCTAATTTGTAAAAGAATCATGAGATGGTGCTGTTACTGTTTAACTTGAAGGCAAATGTGGGCCTCAAAGTATGTTTTACTTTTTTCATACATGTGATTAAAATTTGACACTGCTGGTACTAAAGTTTCTATTTTGTGGTAGTGGTGCATATCTGAGTGAAAAAAAAACAAAACAAAACAGTAAAGAGATGGAAGTTTGAGATGGAGATCTGATAATAAATGATAAATGGATATGTGATAGTCAGCCTATACAGTGATAGTTTAAAGTACAGAATCCTTGGATTCCCCTCTTAAAGTTCCCTTATGTTCTGCTTTCTGAAATTTGTTATATCTCTATCTATCTCAATTTGAACAAGGACAAAATTATTCATAAAATACAAGAAGTGAAAGAATTACTATGAAGCTCTGCAGCACACCCATAAAAGAGTGAAGACTGAGAGCCTCATCCTAAAATATACTAAGAATGTAATGAAATCTAATATTTACAATGGGAAGAGTGACTGTGTAGAATTATGTGGGAAGTTAGTACATTTTGTAGCGTAATATGAAATTTGTCTCAATCAGCTCATCATATTAAGTTAAATTATATAAGACAGAAGAAGTGTTTCAGAAATTCAGAAGGGACTTTAATATTTACTTCAACAGGACAAAGCTTGTATTCATTTACAAAAATTAGTGAAAAAACCCAGTTATTTTTCTTTTTAATATATTCAAATCACTGATTAAAATCAGCAGAAGTCCTAATAGCACTCCTAAGGATTCTTGCAGATGAATTATAAGAAAGAGTCATTGTCCAGAGGAATAAAAAAAGCTTCTGTAAATGTGTATACATTGTTGAAAAAGTCAGCATTTTCAAATAAACACTTTGAATAGGAGCAAAAATGTCAAAAACAGCATACTTGAGGAACAATCCTTTTAATTTTAAAAGTTTGTGTCAAAATTCTAGGGAGCAGAAAGAAAAAAACATTTATATGGATTTTTTTTTTAATTTCTATTGTTACTGAAATCAACAAATGTTGCAAGATATTTCAGTATTTTGAGCTTTGTTACTAGGAGACAATGTAGTACTTCCACTAAAATAGCATAAACTGAAAGTAATGTTATTTTTAAAATAATGACTCTTCACTGTCTTTTCAAATGTAAACTTGGTTTTATAATTGATAATGTTCATTGAACTATAAATAGATAATTTAATTTGATGTCTTGGTTACAGTGATGACTTCATAGAAACAACAGAAGTACAAAAACCACTGCATTTTCCGCAACAACAAAAATAAATGTTAGAATGCACCCAAGAAGACTGCTATTCCAAAATGTTTAAGGTGCTCATGTAGAAAAACAATAATTTAGAAAGGAAAAATGGCAAAAAGTACCTTTTCTGTCATCTGAATAATACAGTATGACTCAAGAGACTGTGTAAAGAAGATAGAACTGTATAAGTGGTACCCATTTTAAGTGTCTTTAGGGTAATAATTAATTCATTAAAAGATGTGCTACCATTGTTAAAGAATGATGAACTGAAAGTAATTTTGACATTTTCTTGTTCTAAGTTAGAAGTAGCAGACAGCTATCTTATCAAATGGCTTTAAATAAAATAAATGCATTGATATGAAAAATGAATGGAAACAAACCAAAAGTATAATTTATGAATGAAGGAGACTTTTCTGTATATTATACATTTGTATCTGGAAAAATAGGAAGAATTATTGTGTTCCTCTATAATCATGAGTTTTTGTTGGCTGCTTTCTTTGCTTGCAGGACAGTTGCAGCAAAAGTCTTAAGTTAAAAAAGTTGGGGGATCATGTGAAAGCTATAAAAAACCCAAAATCACTACAAAAAGTCTTCTAATCTAGGTAAAAACATATGTACATATTTTAATTTGTAAGCTATTTCAGTTGAAAAAAAAAAATTGTCAGCTATAGAGGGGGAAGACTTTCCTAAAGTTTTTAGAAGAGAATTAAATGTATGCAGTGCACAGACTACATAGTGCAGTATATCCAGACCTGTAGGCAGCCAATGATTTAATTAGGTGACTAATTCAGTAACTGATCTTAATCTTTGCACTAACAGGAAAACTATAAATTATTATTCCCAGGTGATTTGATCTGGACCTAAATCATGGGAAATGAAAGAAGTAGAATATCACCTGATTTCCTTTATTCTTTTCAAATTTCAATGAAGAAAAAGGATGAAAGAAAGAAAGAGAAAACTGTATTCTTGATGGAATCTGGAAGATTTAAAAACAGTTCATGACAAATGTAAAAAAATCATTAAAAACCAAAATTTAGATTTTGAAATTTTCAGTTAGCTGAGGGCATCACCATGATGCTCATGAAGGTTTGAAAACGTATGGATGGATACTTGACATATTTTGAAATTTGTGGTGTCAGGCTTTTCATATAATGGCTTATGACTAATCAGTGTGAAAAAGCCATGCAGATGGTTATGTACACATAGTCTGAGGGACAGTTTTGTTTCATTATATTTCTTTAATGGATCTATTAAAAAAATGTTTATTAATAACCTATGTATTGTATGAAAGGGAATGTGTCTTTAAGGTACTCTCCAATTTAATTTATAAAGAGTTATTATACAACGTGGATGCTCATTTAATGCCATGCTGATTTTCTAAAAAAATCAACTAAAATTCAGATCTCTTGGATTCCTTTACTTTGACCACTAAAGATCATGGTGATCAATTCTCAGAAAGGGAAAACTCATGTCCTGCTATGGATAGCAATTGTGGTCTATTGCGCCTTTGTGACTACCCATCATGAAGATTTCTGTTTATCTGGAAAGCACCCAGTGAAGGTAGACAGCTAAGCAATATATCTACATTTAAAAACACTTAAGTAATATGTATCTGTTGCTTTAGGAAGAGGTTTCTGTACTCAAATGATAGAAGTAAAAGGAAAAGAGATGGGAAGGTGATGTCTGTGATTACACCATTCTGCAATAGCTCTCCTCATCTGTATTTGTGGCATGCTTTGTGATTTCACAGCATTGCCAGCTTGGGATTGATTTGCAAACTAGAAAAAAAATTCTTTTTGTCTTCTGGAGAAAAAAATACAATGTGAGAATTGAGAAATGCCTTAATGTTCGAGGGAAAAAAATGCAAGAAATTTTAATCATCAATAGAATTGTTAATAGAATTAAAATATAGTATACATACATCCCTATTTCATTCAGTGGGAAATCCTGATTAAAATTCTTTTTTACTGTGGCCTAATGCCAAGAACTGACAAAGAAATAGAAAAAACTGCAAACAAAGTGCAACCTAGCACTCAAGGGAAAGGTTGGATGAGAAAGAACAGCATTACTACCATAGCAACAATCTGTCGTGTACACAGTTTCTGAGATTTAAATGCAGCTTTATCAATTTAGTGGATGAGGGAGGTGCCCAGCTGTAATATTTTTATGTCTAAATCTTAAACTTTGGCTTCCAGCTTTGGAGATATTTTTTCTTGGTATTAAATCTGTTCCACTGAAATATTGTTAAATTGGTTCACTGTAATAAATAAAACGGGTCTAATAAAACAGGTGGATTTAGACAGTGAAAAATTATAATGTAATAGAGACCAATTACTAATGAAAAGAAAAAAATTATTGTATTGACATAATAGTAATTAAAGAAAATGAAGATCTAGTGTGTGAAAGATGAACTGAAGAGATTAAAATAGAATCTAATCTCATAAGAGGTGAAAAGAAGGGCAGAAACAATGACAAACCACAAGGTGAGAAATGCTTATGGGTCATTGCATCTGGGTCACATGAGTGCATACATGAAGCTTTGATATTTTTGTCTGCTAAACTCTATGAAAAATGTGTGTACATGTCATTCATACAGAGAAGAAGAGAACTACAAGTCAATTCTGCAGGTCATCTAATACTGCAGGTCATCTAATACATCAAAAGCGTATCAGAGTTACTACACCAGAGCAATCCAAATTCATATGGAATTTATAGTATACTAAATGCATCCCCAATGCATCAACACATTGAACTCACTAAATCTGTGCTGTGCTTTTCTCATATTGGAAGTTTCAGTAAAATTAGTTCAGCTTCAAAACACGTGATCAAAAATCACCTTTCACAACATTATTTGTAATCTTCTCCTAACCTGTTGATTGCAGAGTTAAATAGAAAATTAATGCTTTGGCCATGAAAGACACTAGTAAAGAAGGCATGTAAAATTCCATACGTGACAAGTCTGAGCCTACACTTTGGGATAAATAATTGCCCAAATTAATCTTGTCTTGTAAATGTGGTGGAGTGTATAAAATATGTGCCTCTGTGTGTATGTGTGTGTGTGTGTGTGTGTGTGTGTGTGTGTGTGTGTGTATGCACTAGCATCTGGATGCATAAATTAACTGACACACAGGACTGCTTAGTGTGAATATTTTGTGATAAAATTGCAAGGAAACATTCTAAATTGAAGTGACAACAGATTTTTTTAGAAGAGAGCAAATGAAAACCACAGATGGAACCTGTACCATTTTTTTCAAGCATTGCATTTGTGCTAAAAGACAGCTTTGAGTTGTAAGATACAAGCCAATTTGCCTTGCAAGGCCAAGTAAGTATTTTTAATCATGAAATCTGCTAAGGGAAAGAAATAGTTTCCTCTAGTTCTTACCTCTATATATATTATAAATAAAAGTGAGTGAAATAGACCTTGATTTTAATCCTCTTTCTGCTATTGAAATAGTTTTTATAAAAATGAAATATTTTCATGGCAACAATAATTTCAATCTTTTTTTAAAAGTTCATTTTTTCAGAATAACATTTTAATCCATTGTGTGCAATGAACACTTAGATTTGGTCTGCTGAATACTCTTACAAAACCATGAACCTTGTGGTGCCTCATACACAGAAATAGATCTATGCAGATTCATTGGCATACAGAGCAGAGCTATATGCCTCCAAGTCCTGTTGTATTAGGCTATGTAGGAACTTAGGAATTCATTGCTCTTTTATTTTCCCAGTTTATGCTTTAGAAAAATATCCAAAGTTTTTGCTAATGGTTATACTCTTGCCATTAGATTTTTATCATTGTAGCATAGCTCTGCTCAGCTAGAGATAAATTCATTAAAGTCAGTTTGTATAATCATACTTAAGAAATACATGCTTCTCTGAGCAATTTAATAATGTCTGTAAACTAACTGGGATTATAAGGAAAGTTTAATTTAATTTTATTTTTTTTTTACCTAGGACAAGGTAAAAGTGGTGCAAAATTAAGCAATACCAATCATCATCATCTAAAGTAATATAAAAAGAAAATAATATAATAATGTAGAAGTGCTGTATCAATCCTGGTTTTATCTCACTGATTATTTTCCGACTCAGTCTCCTTACTTGTGTCAAGTCAGAGTGCTACACCCCATCTTATGGGGCATCTGACAATTTTACACTTGCTGCTGCAGTTGAATTCTTATATTTTTTGGCTCACATTTCCATATTTTCTTTATTTTATGTCCTATTCTGTTGGATTTTCTCTTTTATTACTACATATGATACTCAGAGCTGTCTATCTACCTGTCTATCTATCTATCTATAATATTATTTATCTATTTCTTTAAAATGTTGATTTTATGTTTTCCCAGACTTGTTCTCAAATATCCATTCTGAAACTCATGGAGCAGTTTTAGTGGGTTTCTCTGACATCCCACCATGCTGGGATATTTTTGGACATAAACCCCAATTGTACGGTATATTGATCTGTCATCTCTATGACCAAAGAACCCATCTCATTTAGGCCCCATTTACTTTTTGTGAGGGGTGGAAAAAAAGAGCTGTAGGGATGCTTAAGTTCCAGGTTTTAGTCAAAATGTGTGTAAGGAGAAAAAAATTGGAGCAATATTGATAGAGGTGTAGAATTCCATCAAATCACAAAAATCTTAGAACATCTTTCCTATATTTATATAGGAGATGTTTTGCCAATTCCCCTGACTGTAAATTTCCTTTTTAGATTGGCTGTCCATTAGCACTTCACAAAGTACTAGTTCATCTTCTTGTCCAGCTATTCTAAAAGACAGATATTCTGTTTCAGTTGAAAACCTATTGAAAAAATATTGTTCCCAGGAAGTGAGATTCCGATTCTCTCTAACAAAATATTTTACTAAGAAGGTATTTCTACCTAGAATACTCATTAGTGGGGTTTGTTTAAAGAGGGAAAGAAATAGAAAAGTAAATCAGGCCTTCAATATAAAGTGAAGTGATTTCTAACAATTTGAAAAACTTCCATCTTTGGATTATTGGTTTGATAAAATATATGATAGAGAAGTTAATTAAGGTCAGTAGGGTTAATCCTCATGCAACCTGTGACACTGATGCATGCCAAAAATAGTCCTGGAAAGAAAGGCAAAGGAAGGGAAAAAAACCGAAGAGTAAAAGTGACAAAACACAGCAAGCTGCAGAGCTTCATAAATTACTCCAATGATAAAGGGGGAGGAAATGAAATGTCTTTTCCTGTTACTATTCAAACACTAGCAAGGTAAAATATGACTTCTGGAAACCCATTTCAGACTGCTAAAATATTTTCACTTTTACCAGACCCTCTGCCTAGTGGAGTATGGACAGTTAGTTACTATGGTACGACCACTTCACTCCCTCCAATCCATTCTAAATAACTATATATCCTTCCTATACACTCCTCTATTGTGATCCCCAGAATGGGGCAGAATATCTTTTTTTTTTTCCCCATAATCTCAAGAGATTTTATGGTTTTGCAGAAACTACCAAATTGCTGCAGGAAACAACATAATGTTGTCCCTTTTTCTGGCCATGGATGTATTTCTACAGTGAAGGAGGTACCCCACCATATTTTGGATCCCCAACACCAAGATATTTCCCCCTGCAGTGGTTCATAGGAGCAGAAGAAAGAACAAGTGACTCATAGACATTAAAGTAAGGGATTGGGTACGGGTTTTGAGCTCTTGAGGCTAGAGGCATTCTAATTTGCTTTCAGCATGAGACCCAAGGGGGGATCTTCTTACATTCTCCTCAGATTCAGATAGAAGGGACAAATAAATGTACAAGCATGTGGGATCTGTGATGTGTACTAACAGCTGTCCCCATCCAGAGGATCAGGGACCAGGACTGCAAGAGAGCATGCATGAGCCACAGTTAAGATTTCACCAAGGAGTTGAAAAAGGCAGATAATGTCTCTGAAGATTTAACAAAGACCATGAATTCCTCCACTGTAGTTTCATATACAGCTAAAGTATTTTTCACTAGAAGAAATAACACATCCCAAAATGCAAATATTGCTTTGCGAAGAAAAATCTACATTTATATTATTTGCTTTCTACAACTTTGTATATATGTGAGCATAATTTCCTATGCTGGATGATTATCCTAATTAAAGTGTGCAGAAAAGAAAATGAATGAAAGCAAAAGCACCACAGAATATTTTTAAGAACACAGACATGAAAAACATAAACTTGTTCTAAATGTGAAGTACCCAGTGTTATGACTCACTTTGTGATTCAGGCAGAACTTATTATGTAAGACTGTTTATATTCTCTTCCAAAACCTTGTTACTTTTTCCATGGCCTTTTTTTTTGGCCTACACCCTTAAAAAAGTGCATAATTATTCTGTAAAACATTCTAGTTAGTTGGACCAATTAAAGATAACACTCTAAGTCTCTCCTTGTTTATTTATCAGTCAGGGATTTACTGATGCAAGGTATATGGAGAAATGTTGTTTTGACCCTACAGCTCTTTGCTCCCAAGCAAATCATCTAGTTATTTTTCAGTGACGCAATCAATTAATTTTATGTGACTCCTGCATTCCTGACTGTATAATGATCCAGTTTCACACAGAGGAAATGGTAACAACTTTTCCCAGAATGCCTCGCAGCCTGATGGTTAAGACCTTTCCAGGACTTCAGGGAGGTTGAATTTTATTGGGGTTTTGGAGAAAAACAGAACCGAGGTTTCACATTTCTAAGCACAGATCCATAGCAGGTTTCTGTTATGTAACTGATGGATACCAGCATGGGCTACCTTTGATAAATGCACACATTCAGTTCAGTGCCTACTGAAGGACACTCTCCAATATCAAATGTTTCTTTCAGCTAGCTCTAGGCAGTGGTTCATTTAACACACAGACTGTTTGGCTTATGCTTTGGATTAGTCCAACTGAATGGACTGTTGGGGAACCCAGGTGCATTCAGCTTAGAAGGTGTCATGCAACTCATGTGCTTAAATATTAAGTCAAGGCTAGTTGTCTTTTTAAGCAAAAGTAAAAAAAAAGAGTTTCCAATAAAAAACCAATTCCATCCTAAAATCACTATCCAAAATACCTTTGAAAAATCAATCTCTGTAAAAACTGCTTTCCTTTTTCAGCTGTCTAAAATTAACTGACGTGAATTTTTTTGTTTTGGTGGTTTGGAGTTGGATTTTCTTAAGTACAATATATGTACTTTTAAGTACAACTTGGATGTTCCAAAGTTTGAGTCAAAGTACAATGTAACTAATCTCAAACCTTAAAATAAAGTTTCGGACAAGCCAATATTGATAAGCAAGATCCAATATAATTTCAGTTATACAAAATAGACAAATTCATTTCCCACTTAAACGAAACAGAGTAATATGGGAGAGATATAATTTAAGTAGCTGCTTGTTCATAACCTCAGGCCTAGTTGTAGATGTAAGGCACAAACCTCCAGTCTTTACATTTCCTGTGGTTTGTAGAATGCTCAGTATTTTTTTGACTGAGCTCAGGTTTGCCTGTGCTCAGTTTTTTCTTCTTGATAGTTTTGGCTTCCAAATTTCAATATAACTGGAGTCTCATTGACTTTACCCAATTAAAAAAACAAAAAAGAAAAGGAAAGGAAAGGAAAGGAAAGAAAAGGAAAGGAAAGGAAAGGAAAGGAAAGGAAAGGAAAGGAAAGGAAAGGAAAGGAAAGGAAAGGAAAGAAAAGAAAAGAAAAGAAAAGAAAAGAAAAGAAAAGAAAAGAAAAGAAAAGAAAAGAAAAGAAAAGAAAAGAAAAGAAAAGAAAAGAAAAGAAAAGAAAAGAAAAGAAAAGAAACCAACCCAAACCAAACCAAAAAACCAAAAAACCAAAAAACCCTGTCTTATGTATAAATTGATAAATTCAAGTTTAACTGGCTTCTGTTTCATTAGTTGCTATTTTTCTGACTAGTTGTATCTGTGCTTCTGTGCTGTCTTCTGTTGTTTGTTTACTGTATCAGTCATTTTACATTGTTCCCTGACTATTTACAGTATTCATCAACATCAATCAAATCCCTGATGAAGTCTGTATCTCTTTGTTTTAAAATTATTGTTGTTGGTCATTGAAAGGGAGGGCTAAGAAATAAAAAGAATCCAGTATGTGATTTTCTCATTAAAGTAAAATGGGGTCCAAACAGAGAATTGTTTTTCTTTGAAATTATTCTAGAACAAAGTTATTTCAATTTTATTACAAAAAGCAAATATGTTGTTTATGCATCAAATAGATATTTTATTTACACTGATAAGTCTAAAGGATGGATTTATTTCAGATTTACATGCACGAAATAGCAGGCAGCTTTCATTTCAGCTATTAATATAGTTTACAATTACCTTTGGCCAAAAAGAAAATATCTCTTTCCTTACAGGCTTCACTCTATTTTAAACTTCTTATGATATTTGTCACTATTCACTGACAAATAAAGCAGATGGGTACAAAAAACAAAACCTGTTTTTTTGTGGGATTGCATGACTCTTACCCCTAGGCTATTTACATAAGGTTACAGAACATAGTTTGTTTATATTTTTTGTTTAAGAAAACCTTCAAATTCATGTGTGAATACACTTGTGAGTAGGAAAAAATATAGATATTTTGGGGTTTTATGCTTATGGTTAAAATCAATTATTTTATATGTGTGTGTGTATACAAACAAATTTTGATTCAGCCTTTTAATTTTTAAGTGTTTCTTTTTTCAAATCAATGCACTTGTCAAAGATACTGCTAGTCTTTTAATGAAGAAGTCATTCTATAGGTATTACCACAGTCTTTCAATGAAGAAAGCATTGTAACATCTTCAGGTGCATGAAAGTTTCTCCACAAAAAGCATCCTATAATTTTAATTTATCTATCATTATTACTTTGAAACATATGTGATTTTTTTTTTTTTGTGCTGTAATGTGGAACCATCACCAGTAAAAGAGATAAAAGCAGCACTTTTGGTCTCTTCCATTTATCAGAGTTTTTTTTCTCTCTTATTTGAAGGTTTTCTTCCTTCTTTTTATCTGTCCTGAAGACTGACACTTTTATTCTTAATTCTATCAGATGACTTTTTCATTAAAAGGAAAAAAGAAGATCCCGTAAAGCATATTTCTGAGTCAATTAAAGTTTTGCTACTAAACTGCAATGGCAGAACACCTGTTTTAGCAGTAATTGAGCTGTTGCTATTGCACACATTGGAAAATTTTCTGTCAGTTGTGGGGGCTGAGAGAAAAGAAAAAAAAAACAACCAACCAAAAAAAAAGCCAACAAACTAATTAGAAAGCCACTATATAATTGGTCTCCTGGTCATGATGAGAGAAGAAGGGTCTGAAAAATTGCATTTAGAGAAGAGTATTTAAATTATTATTTGTGTTCTGAAGTAATTATTCTCCTTTCTCTTCATGTCTGGAGTAAGGTACACTCTAGGAATTATCTCTTACGATTTTTTTCTTTTGTGTCCATCATCGTCCTCTTCCTGGTCTTTCTGTGCATTTTTAATTTCCTTGTGTCCTACTGTAGGTACTTTCTTTGTCTAAATTCCTCTAAATTTGCTCCAAATTAAACATATTTTTGTTACACATGAACAAACACCTTTTTCTAAATTTAATTTTGGTTCATAGGATTTTAGAGAAAACTTTAGTAGTAATAGTTTACTTCTGCCTGCAGCAGAGTTTCTCTCTTTTTGTTATTATTGAAGCAATCTTCTGACCTATCAGGCAAGTAAAAGAGAAGAACATATTACCACTGTAGTTATCAATGAATAAAAACAATGAAAGTCTTAATTAACTCTGTATTTTCACTAATTAGGTATGTACTAGATATGTACTTTCCACTTTATTGAAAACAGAGAAGGACTGAATGTAAATTAAGAAAGGAAATTCTGTTCTGTTGCTTCATAAGCAAGCCTGATGTTTCAATATTATGGAGATTTGTGTGACTGAAGAAACAATTGAAAGACAGTTCAGTCTTGGTATGTTCCTTAAAATCACATTCTTTTCATTTTTTATAAATTTCAGTTGACTCTGATTTTTCTCCACAGAAATAATATGAGAAGGGAATCTTGCAAGTTCTGGATTATCTAAACCCTACCTCAATATCTTTTACTCATTTGAAGCTGACAGCTCCTATTCACCAATGAAGAGAGCCTAGGAAGCCTTGATAATTCTACATCCACACAGTGCAATTTTTCTTTGGGAAAAGAGGAAAGTAAGCAAAGAAAAATCTAGTCTGTCATACATTTGGAGGTATAGAAATACGTATTTAAGCCTGAGTGAGTAATCTTAAGATCTCTATATAGTCAAAGAAATAGACACCTTCAGAACACAGCTCATCTCATTCTGTCTTTCTATGATAAACTAAAAGACTCATTCCCAGGAGATGGAAATTTCTTTTTTAAACACAGCTGTTCTACTGCCTGAAGGTTCACAGAATTTTAAAAACACAGAAGAAACAAGTAAACTTTAGAAAAAGTTTATCTGTATCTCACATCCCTTTCCTTTTTGATTGATACCATCTTTACCAATTGAATAAAGACTTCAGGGATAATAATTCAATTTTAAAAATTCCCACATCCAAAGATGCTTGAGATAATATTGAGCTTCCAAGTTACCCATTTAGGATTTGTAGATATGACACAGCAAACAAAGGAGATTTATCCCCTTCTGAAATGATAACTAGAAAAAGGAGGAACAACTTTGACTTTATTAAATGGCATTAGATATCTATGATTAGATATCAGGTGGGACTCAGCAGGCCATAACTTCATGTGTCCACAATGCCTTTATATGAACTAGCTGAGGTCCCACTGTGCTCAACAAAGATTAAGGGAAGAAATCACCCATAAGCATTTAGTGTCCTTTTAGGTGGTCCAGTACATGAAAGATATCGCTTGACTCGTGTGACATCTTGCTGACACAAGTTTTAAGAGAAAATCATAATGCTTGCATATCCTAGGTCCAAGATACTTGAAATGACATTGAAATGGTATGTCATTCGTTTAAGCTATTGATGGATATGTACCATAGATGTGTGCATGTATATATGTCTGTCTCTGCACTCACATATATTAAGAAATTCTCAAAATAGCCTAATAATATTGTGTGGACTAGCATATAATATGTTATAGTTTAAAAAATGCAGGAAGAAAGAATGTACAACATGCATGTATATAAAAAATATGTTAGTATACATTGCTCTGCGTTTGCAGAAAAATGGAAAATAATTATATATGATGAAAAAAAGATTAAAAAGTGACAGGGAGTGAGAGATTGAAATGTTAAGGGTTACTGACTCCAGCAACTGGCTGTTTGCAAAAGCAGCAGGGTGCTTTGCAGAGGCCAGGTTTGTGCCACCCACCCCCCAACCAGAGGAGAGGAGGAGAGTTTTATGTGTGTGGTGATGAAACTCTCATCTGCATAAAACAAAGGGGGTGAGTACCCACCACTGGAGGCTACAAGCTGGGATTTGAGCCAGATAAGAGAGAAGGCTGATAAGAAGCAGACCTTGCAGAGGCAGATAGTGCTTTTTGTCATGCAATGTCCCCTCTTACACAACTGGCTCACTGGTGTCATTTCACTCTAATCCTCTCCAAGGGATCTTTTAACAAGAACCTGATTTACCCTTGCCTACAGGGCCGGTTGAAAGCTTAAATTTACATAAGGGATTATTCTTACACTTTTTTCCTCCCTTTTTTTCCTCCTCCCTTTCAACCCAAATTAGGAAATAATTTCTTTGGTGCAGTATCCATGTTCCAGGAAAGTACTAATCATACCCATGGGTAATATAAATCTAATAAATGACATTTCTCATGAACTTGTGCAGAAAACAGGTATACTGCTGAATATGTAATTCTCAAAGAATTTTGTGAAAGCACGACAGCTATCACCATAGAAATGCTTAAATCCTTTGACACATTCACTAGGGACAAAATGTAAAAGAAAAAGGAGATCCTTTTTGAGACTTGTAGGCTGTTGATATGGTTTGAAATGCCCGGTGTGTCAAACTTATTGATCAAAACATCCTAAACAACTATTACATTCTTTGAAAATAACACAAAGACCGCAGTAAAATGTATTGACTGACCTCTTTACTTTGAAGTCACAGACTGCTTCCTCGTGGTGCATTGGCTTGCTATTTATTTTTCCTTGTAAGATATATTGACAACAAACATTAACTCATCAGGACCAGGCCAGTGATACTGAAGTAGGAATGAAACACAAATCTTTTTTTTTTCCACCAGCCTGTGAACTGTGTGTGTGTTTATCTGTACTCATGTATCTATCTATCAGTAACTATGTATTTTCACTTTTGAGATTAATTCTAGCCATAGTAGCAATGCCAAATTCACTCCATGTGTGCCTTGTGCTATACATGCTACTCTCAGTTTCTGGGGACTGCTAAGATTTAACACATATATTGGTCTTCTTAGAGACCTCTGTGATGATAAAAGCTCTTCTTGGTTTTTGCACAGCTGATCTGCTAAACTGTTAAGAGCAGTTCTCTAGGTTCTCCCTATAGTCACTAAAAATAGGCAAAGTCCTCTGAATTAGTCCCTCACCTGCTATATAAGCACATGACTGTGGGTTTTGGATAACAAGGTAAGATGAAAAGCACATATTAAAAAGAGATTAAATACAGAGGAGGGGAGGATGGGGAAGAGACACATAGGAAGGCAGGAAGGCAGGAAAAGAAGAGAGAAAGAAAAAGAGAAAGAAAAAGAGAAAGAGAGAGAGAAAGAGAGAGAGAAAGAGAGAAAAGAAAGAGAGAAAAGAAAGAGAGAAAAGAAAGAAAGAAAGAAAGAAAGAAAGAAAGAAAGAAAGAAAGAAAGAAAGAAAGAAAGAAAGAAAGAAAGAAAGAAAGAAAGAAAGAAAGAAAGAAAGAAAGAAAGAAAGAAAGAAAGAAAGAAAGAAAGAAAAGAAATATATGATTTGTAAATTTGTTTTCCCCACCCTGAAAATAGGTTTCTCACTTTCTCTGCAAATTAGTTATAATGTGCAGTTCATTCTTGCAAACATTTCTGGCAAACGGTTGGATGGCTCAGAGGCCATTGGTGATCTTGATCCCCTCCTACAGTCCCTGCCCACTTTTCAGCCTCATTCCTGCATTTTCACAGTAGTGTATTGTTCATATTTCTGGAAACAAAAACAAAGACATTAGTCCAGGAAAAAGGCTACCCCTACCTCCTCATGGCCCCCTGCTCCAGCCACAACTTATTCTTTCTCAGAGTTGTTATTGCCAATAATCCATGGTTGGCTCCACAGCCATCCAGCCACTGACCCCCATCCTCTGGGATTCTACAAGATTGATCTTCATGCTGTCTCCTTCCAGTGGCTTTATTTAAACTTCCCTATAGAAATTTATCAACAAAATGGTAGCAATATCTGCAACTTCTAATTAATGTGATGGCATCATAAGGAGTACTTTGAAGACATTAGGCATTAAAATGCAGACCATGGTATCTGAGGAGCTTTTCTGTCCTGGGAATCTAGACACAATGGAGCCATGTCTAGCTTTAACCACTCTGCAATTATTTCATTCAAGGTTAAGAACAAAATATACTCATTTGACTTTTTAAATGTGTTTAAAATTCTTTTGGCTTAAACAATCACCCATAGGGTTTTTATAATTAATTTTTGCACAAATCAATGCACAAGATTGTTTCAAAGTCACTATGACATTTTCTGGAGAGTCTAGATTTTCACTAGAGATTGCCTTGCCTGTGGTTACTTCTCATCACAACATTTATAGATAATCCATCTCTAGCATCATCAGTTTTGGAAAAGTCATTGTTTGTTGGAAAAAGACTGTTTATATTTGAACTGTGTCCAGGTACCACCATTAAATAAACAGTTTGGATCTTTTTCTATGTCCTAGATGCTTGCACAGATTAAACTGCAGCTTGAAAAAATCAGCTTGGTTTTAAACTGAACAGACAGAAATTCTGCAAGATATTTAACTAAATGCTTTGCTTCTTTTTCATGCTAAGTCCTTTTCTGGAAAAGTGATGAAAGAGATTATTTTGGAAAACATAATAGTGAAATATCCTTAATAGCAAAATACTAAAAGTGTAAATATCTTTTCTCTGTTAATCTTAAGTTTATTTCTGAAATTTGGGGATTCTTCTTAAACCTAGTGTATCAATGCTAGCCACATCAAAGCTACAGAGATTTTTCTCTCTTCTTTTCCGTCTGTGTCATCTGCCCTCTTCCATGACAGAACAGATCTTTATAAGTAGGATTTTTATGATGATTTTCATTTTTGGTGGTTACTCACATTGTTAAATATTACACAGTCAGCATTAACAGAAGAACATCCTTTTAGTGTACAGAACAAGTGAAGAATTAGTTCAGAATGAGAGACACATGCAGCAATAGAATGAATGCATTGTCATCTTGTTCTGTAGAAGGTATATTTCCATGTAGAAAATAAATCTCTGCTCAATAAGTCTAAAGAGAGGTTCTGGCTTTGTGACAGTCTGGTGCAGCCAAGGTATTACTGCCTACAACTAACTTCATGTAGAATCTGGTGGTTCTTATGTATTTTATATCAGCAGATATATTTGGAAAATGATGAAAGGAACTCCTTAAAGGGAAGCTAGAGGTGTAGTATTTGTAAGATGCAGTTTTTGAGAGGGCTGTGCTTAATTTTCTGCTATTACTTGTTTAGATTGCCACACAAGCTGAAAGGCAGAGAATCAAGGGTCACCATTTCACCGGTCACATAGCAGGAGAGAGAGATAGATAGATAGATAGATAGATAGATAGATAGATAGATAGATAGATAGATAGATAGATAGATAGATAGATGTTTAAAGAAAAGGAAGAACAACAAAAGCAGATGTGATATTCCTCCTCATATTCTTCCGTTTTCCCTCTCATTTTCACTTAAGAGGATTTCCTGAGATGGATCTTGTTCTTCACATTTTGCCTCCCTCAGAGCTGGGATTTTTTTGGTCTAACATGGTCTTTTTAAGTGTACACAGTTTGTTGCATCCACAAGGAATCCTTAGTAAGGAATTCATAGGATTATTATCTACTGAGTGAAGAAATAATTATTGGGTTTTTATTTATTTAAATGATAGTGTGTCTACTTAAAGATTTATTTCATATATCAATGTATGGCATTCTACTGCCTGACATCATGGAGCCATTTCTGAGAAAACTCACTTCAGAATTAGTTGTGTGTTAACTGGCACATCTCAGTATCAGTGTTTGTCACTACTGCTCCAGGATCTGTATCGATTTCAGAATGTAGCTTAAATGTATATTTCAAATTCTTGTTCATTTTGTGGGGAATATTTCTATTTTAGTTTTTAATTATTCATTGGCTATGCACTCTTCAGTTTTGAAGAGAGTTTTTTAAATCCTCAATATGAACATCAGCTGCTACCAAAGTGGGTATATTTTTCCTTCTGGGATGCTCTCACAGCTTTGGCTGGCAGAACTACTGAGAATATATCCTCCTATGCAGTCTGAGTCAGAGTAAATTTTCTTACATGTGGCTCAGTAAAGCCTTAATTTAAAAGGCAGTACAAAGCTATCAGTAGAGTGTAGTCAACAAGAAAACCTCAGTTCTCAAACAGATTGGAAAAATTATCTTTAGTGATCTTTAGAAGAAGCTGTTAGAGAACCTATTACTACAGGCTTCCATTCAGGGGAAGCTTTGATAAGAATTGACCTCTGGGGCCAGCACTAAAGATACTGTCATTACTTGTTAACTTAATGTTCTCTTGTCCTAGGTTAACTTCCATTAAGAACTTTCTATGCTCTTTTTTACCTCGTTAAAATAATGCATTTCCATGAAGCTCCAAGACTTACAGTACAAATTCACAGATTTGTCAGTCTGATTGTCCGTGTTTTGCTAAAGCACTTGATAAAAATCACTGACATCTCACTTCTAAAGGACTGAACTTTTCTGCAACAAAGTATATACCAATATTATTTGTAATTTCAATACTTGAAGTGCTGGTTGTTATGGTTTCAATTTATTGAACTTCATTGGCTAAGGTAAAAGAAGTTCAATGTTAGTTTTCAAGATGCACTTTAAAACTTTGAGAAGTTTTAAAGGGCTAAATGAGCTGTAAAATGTGAATGACTGTTAGCCTTGGATTATACTGCTTGATTAAGCTCATAACAACTGCTGGTCATTTTGAGGTAAAATCAGGATCATCACTTCAGGTGTATGGAATGTCAAAAAATGGTGCTTAGTTCCTTGAGTATGCAGAAAGCATAATAAAGAATCTTAATTGATGATAATTGTATTTAACTCTAAAAGACTTCTATAATTTACATATTGATTAAAAACATTTCTTTTTCTTCCTGGACTGTTGTGTTCGTTTTTCTTAACTGTTGTTAACAATTACAGCAACAAATGTTCCTTTGTCACAGTGGGTTTCAACCTCCTTCAGCCCACAGATCCCGACAGAATTTAAACAGGACCCTATATAAAAAAGTTAAACCAACTGGCAGTTGGATTAATTTTTTTTTTTTTACTTGTCTTTCACAGACTCCATTCTTGCACTTCCTAAGCCTTTACAGGTCCATGCAGCATTACTTTAAAAAACATTATTCATATTGTCCCTAATCAGCTGAACCAAATAATTCAATCCAATTCTTTATCAAAATTTCAGCTGCTCTCTCCGTGTCTAGGAGTGAATGAAATCTAATCCCTTTTGTCTGAGTGACAATGTGGAATTAAGGCCTGAATTCACCATCTGCACCTTCTATTAGCTATTTATACATGTATCTCCCATCACCATCTAGGCTTTGGGCGCAGCATCATTCTGCTTTAATTTCCCATAAGATAAAATGTAATAAAAAAGTAGTCTTGGCAAAGAATTGCCTTGGCATTAAGTGATAACTATGTATGTTCTGTGTGATTCCACCAGTGCCAAGTGTAGCCCATGTCTGACAGTTACAAATTCTTGCCATACTTCCTGCTTTTCATTGCCTAATGGCCTCCATAGAGATGCTGTCCAAATTGCCAACCTCATTGAGAAGGAGGGTGTATGAAATGGCCCACAATGAGGCAATTAAATCCAGATAGTTGTTTAGATTGCAGCAGATAACAGGGGCACTGTCTGATGTGCTTGAGAGGGAAGATCATCAAGACCATCTTGGTGTCTAGGGGACTGGAAACATGCTTATGAGAAGACATGATGTTCCTCTGATCATTTGGCAGATTCTCACACAAGAAAATATTTAATTTATATTTTATTCCATTGTATTAGATTGTCTTCTATTATATTTTCTATCATTTTGCCTAATTCTCCTCTTTCTATCTTTCCTCTCATTCTCATATTCACCCCCAAACCATAATTTACCTTCAGAGAAAATGGAAACAGTTTACTATAAAACTAATAAGATGTTGAATTGTTTGACAGTATTTGGTTGGGAGGCAGTATTTTTTTATTAAAAAGAAGGAAGAAAAAAAGAAAATATAAAACCTAAAATAATTCACAAGAAATACCTTAAACAAGAATACATATTTCAGAAGCATAAAGGTGTTATATCCAAAACTGCAATTTGAAAACCACACACTCATGTGCCATAGATTTTCACATTTTCCTGACTTACTGGTATCATCCTTGGGATGAACAGAAAATAGATATTTTAACATGTTTCAGTAGTCTGGACGTACAAGTCTTGACATTAATTTAGCTCTGTCAAAATTGCTTTCATGTTTTTCAATGTGTCTCCATTTAACAATACAATATCCAAACCATTCTGGGAGCAGTTAAAAGAACTCACATTTAGCATTATGCAATATATAATGCATGCTCCTTGAAGGCCTGTGACCTTTTTTCAATGAGACAAATGCATGCTGGTTTATACTGTTTTCTGCAGCATGTGGAACACATCAATGGCTCACCAATTGCCTGCTTCAGTGTCCTAAGATTGATCTATAAAGGCCTTTTTCCACTCCCTACTAAAAGATCCCATCCATACATTGAAATGAATATGAATAAATAAATCAGTATATGGATGGAATAAATCTACCTTACAGGGATATGCTAATCTTTGAAAGATAATTGAAGGAAATATTTCAACATTCTTTCTTAGTGAGTGCTTCTTCATCTTTTCCCTAAGTGTCCTGGAATGTTTCTAATATTTATTTTTGTAATACCCTGTCCTGGTTTGAGAGGAAGTGAGTTCTTTTGGGATGCTGTGGTCAAACCAATAGGTGCGCAGATTTGAATATTGGCACCTGGTGTGGCCACTGAGGACAGGGATACGCCTCTGAGAACACAGAGGGTTAAAAGCTGAGAACTCCCAGGGGAAAGCTGTCTTGGGTTCTGTCCCCCTGCTTGGCTCCCGGCTGGGCGAAGGAGGGGAAGCCATGGGGCCGGGTGAGGTAGGCTGGGACCTTGGACAGAGAAGGGAGGAGAAGGCCCCTGCAGGATGGAAGGGTGGAGGAACCCGGAGAGACATCAGGCAGCCGCCCCCCCCAGAGGAGAGAGAGAGCGAGAGAGCGAGCTGGTGTCAGCTGTGCCACCTTGAGATTTGATAGCGCGGCCAGCCAAGAAATAGAAGGGGAGTGTGGTGAGAAGGTGCCAGCAGGGCAGCCCTGGGAGTTCTGCACAGGCTGAGCCTGAGACTTTTAACCTTTTTCTCAGATGATGGGAACCTTACAAGTGCTGATCCTCCTGGAGTTGAATGAGAAGAGAGATGGAGATGAGATAAGAGGAAATGGGCCATGAGAGAAGCTGAGAAGAATTTTAGGTGGGAGGAGGTGATGGAGTGGCCTTTGGCTGGACTTTTCTTGTATAGCCACGGATGGAACCACTTTTCTTGTGACACAGAGACTGCATGTAGGGGGAGGCAATGGCTTGGAGCCAGGAGAGTGTGGTGGTGTGATGTGAAGGAGTGCGGGAAGAGAGATGATGGGTGAGGAGGGTGGTGGTGGTGCCCTCTGTCTTCAGGGAAGAAGAAGAGGATCTCTGTTCTGGAGACCCCTCAGCCCCAGGGGGTGAATTTTCAGGGGTGACTGGTGTTCCAAAAGGGAGACACTGTGCTTTTTTTGGAACTGGGTGAAGCATCCTTAAAAGAGGAACCCTAGAAGCAGGTCTGGTCCATGCACAGTGGTGAGAGCACTGGGCATGGAAGGAAGAGGTCACACTGGCAGATGATCTCCGGGCGGTGCCATGTGTGACATGGAAACACAACAGGTCTCATCTGTGTTTCCTGGGGAAGCCCATGGTACAAGAGGGACTCCTCTCTCCTTGGTGAACTGAGAATTGATTATCTAAAGGGTGGTGATGGACTGAGAGTTGATGATCTGAGAAGTGGATGTATTGGAAATCTGGTGGGGGGGAGGAGGAATGTTTTTGGAAGGTTTTCATTCAGAGTTCTGCGTGTGTTTCTCTTTATATATAGTTGTAGGTTAATAAAGGTTTTTTTTCCTTTTATTCCTAAGCTGGAGCCTGCTTTGCTCTATTTCTGATCACATCTCACAGCAGACACCAGGGACAAAGTATTTTCATGGGGGCACTGGCATTGTGTCAGTGTCAAACCATGACATACCCACAATACTACACTCTTTCAAATCTTTTCTGAATGGCACCTCTACATGGCACACCTGGTAACTCTGTACATTGCAAAACACGTGGATATACCTTACTCATGCTCTGGTTTCAACTCTGGTGACAAGACACCTAGTTACTAGAAGTATAGCTATATTTCAATACCGAAATATTAATTGTCTCTTTCTAACAAATGGATAAGAAACAGACCCCATTCAGAAACATTAATTTGTCTTTTGATTGTTGGTGGAATTTCCAGATATTCTATCATTTAACTGTACAATAAAGTTAATGTGGCTTATTAACGTGCAAAATATTTGTTAAGCTCAGGTAACAGGTTATGGCCAGATTTGTTTCATTTAATGTACTTTTTTTAATGTAATGTAACTTCATGTACACTTTTAATGTAACTTCATTTAATGTAATTTTTTAAAGTACTAAGGAAGAATGCAAAAATATGGTACAGAAAAATTACCAGATTGCTGCTTCTACATAATGTTATGGCAATTATATGGGGGAAAATTGTCCTGGGATACATATTTATCTTTTACTCTTACAGTTAAATGCACTTGTTATGATGTTCTGTGCTCAGAAATCCTTTATGTTTCTTCAAAGGATCGTGAAAGCTCAATAGTTTATTCATGTATCAAAAGAAACATTTCAAGGATGTTTATCAACTGTAACTAAAAAGGATAATGCATATTTTTTTTCACGTCTAGATGGTTAATAAGAGAAAAGTCCAGGTAAGTGGTAACAAACAGGTGTCCATTAGTACCCATGCTGTAATGTGAGTTCTCCCTTATTGCAGCATTGCTGGCAAGCTAAATTTCAAGGCAGGAAGAGGAAAAGAAAAGGAAAAAAACCTCCAATTCTGATTATTCTAGTATTTTTTTCCATGTCAGACTGTGGAAACCACCGCTCAGCTTGAAGGAACAACTAAGAAATATTTGTTGTCCTTCCCCACAGAGAGCAAAAGCCAGACCAGGAGGGAGTAAAAAGAAAACCAAAAATCATGCTTCATATTTTTGGCCCAGTCCTAGCACAAATTAGTATGGTGAAGAAAAGGAAAGACTTCTAACCTCTCCTTTCAGGGATTAAGCTGTGTTCTTCACACGTTGTCTGTTCTTCTTTCTTTTAGATTCCCTTCTACACTTGTTAGAAAGATGAAAGCAAAGGAACAATTTATGTTGGTTTAGAGCACTTGTGTGATAACTTTTACTGCCCTTATTCTGTTCAGGCAGCATGTCCAAACTTACTGTATACAGACCTTGTGACTTTCTAAGAAAAGTCTGAACAAGACATGGAAACTAACAAAATCTGGGGTGCTCCGTTCTGGAGCCTCTTTGCAGCACTTTTGAAGAAATTGACTCTTTTTCTTTCCTTGGATTTGTAATAGATTTCTTAGGTGGTGGAATATTAGTGTAGCACAAAGTCTTGAAAAAGCAATACCAAAGTTATAATTTCATCTCTAGAAGCATCTCGGAAATATATTTGGATATAAATGCATGCATAGAAAATAGATCTTTAAATAATTAGCAGTTAAGTGATATCTAAGGATTTGGCCTTATCTTTTTTTTTCCCTTTTTTTTTTCTTTTTTCCATGCTATATGGTTACAGCAAAAATTATTATGAAGTTTTTTTCTTCTAGCTTTAGTAATACCATAGGGACTAAATATGATGAAAAATTTTGGAGACTGAACCATCTGATATTAGAATGTTTATTTTAGGTTGTGTTTATCATGGGGCAAATAATGATCCCTGGTGCACCTTGATGGCTTTTTCCCTGTTCCTCAGGCAAAAGAATTTGTTAGATAATGTGTCAATTCTCATGGAAGAGTTTTGTTTCAATGGATGTAAAAAAAAAAAACAAGGAGAGAGAATGTTTATTGTTCTCTTTTGAACTTCATGTTATCCATTTATGACCATGATCTGCCTAGAGAAATGTATTTGCTTTTATCTTTAGTTCTAAATGAGGTTAAGGAAAATATTCCTGAAACAGTGACTTTTTAAGATTATTGCCTTTAAACCTTTGCAAATTACAGAAGATATTTATAGAAAGACTCTATTTTAGTGGGGTTTTTAAAATAAGTCTATTACTAACAGCAATTTCTTATTGCCTTAGCAATAAATTTTCCACCATGTTAAATATGAGGTAATTCACTGACCAAAGTATACTAAACAGATTCCATAGTCTTCTTCAAACACAAGCAATGGATTCCCAATCCCTGAAACTTGTAAAATATGTGAAGTTTAAGAAAAAGCCACAGGTAAAAATAAGCCACAAAGAGTATTTTATATACTAATATTTATATAATTAATTGCCATAGGTAATGTTATAGTAACTGTAGTTATTAGATTTTTTAGCATACTTAATGGTAATGAACTTTTTTTTCTGCTTTGATTAGAGACATTCTTCTGCTGCCACCTGAATCTTATTTTCTGTAACAAGCTGTTGCTTTTTCTCTTCTGTTTAGAGAAAAATCAGAGATGTAAACATTGAGGGTATAACAGAGCTTTGAACCCCGTTTCTTCTGAAAAAAAGTACCTGCACAAGGAAATGTTGCTACTCTATTTGTTGTCATAGTCAATGAAGGAATGATCACTTTTTTCCTAATTCTCAATCAATAGATTTTAGAGTATCTGCCTTAAAAATCTACTTCTACTCCATAATTTTTGTAGGTCTTTTAACTGCACCTCTCCTAATTTATTTTAAAACTATTTGAGCTGATAGCATTTGTACATATGTGGCATTAATCACTGCTTCATTATAACTGATTTATTGAAAAGAATATGACCATCAATCCATTCAATTAGAAGTTTGCCAAATAAAATGCAAAATTATATGGTGTCCTGGTGAGGGCAGCAAAACATTCAACATACATGCTCTTAATAAGCCCGTGGCTGTTCTATGCAAACTAATTCTGAAATTGCAAATGAGAGGAATGTATGCTTTTTGATTTAGCAATACAAACTAGGAAGGTGCCTTTTTCCAATTTTTTTTCAATCACTGTCTTTGTTTGTCTAATACTAATGATAAAACTTGCCTATTTCTTTTAAACTTTACATCCCAAATTATATGCAGTTGAAAACAGATTCAGTATTAATCTCAATGGAAACTGGAAAAGTTGGAAGCAACCTGATTTTTTTTCCTTCTTGTGGCTTAATATACACTATTAAAAATACTTGAACTATGTTTGGCTGTCTCCTACAAAACCACATTATAATTTCTTTATTTGGAATAACTGTTAAAGCAATTCTTTGAAAAATTATTCTGATTGCCTGGAAAATATAAAATGAGGAAGTGTTCTGAAAGTAAATCTCAAGACCTAAATAAGCAAGTAAGTAATTAAGCAGAAATTGATTCATCTTGTCTCCTTTTTAGTGATCCTTCCAGTAAACTCAAATCATACATTTTTATTTTCGGTAGAAGCAACTATCCAAAATGGAAGTCAGTTGACAAATATTTAATAGTTGACAAATATTTAATATTATGCAAACTTTAATGAATAGTTCATTTTTTCCCCTCTTGGAATGGAAAGAAAAGCTAGCTATGTACCCAGACTTTGTAAGTATCTATTTCTTTTTCTTATATGTGCCAAATTTGACTTCCTTTTTGACTGATTTCTTTCAAAATCTGTGATACATATGCTGAAAAAAAAAAAGTTTTACATTATATGCTTTTGTTAAAGGAAAAATACTTATGTTTCATGCTGAGCACTATACAAAGAACATTTTTAGAGAAAATATCGGATGCAATTATTGTTAAACTTATTTATTTGGCTTATATTTGCAATTATTTCCAACATTCAGCCTCAACCTAACCTAAAATATAAATTGCACTTTATGTTTAAAAATTCATTGTTAAACTTTTTTTTTTCTGTTTATGTTTGGAACTATTTAAAAAATACAGCTTCAAACTAACTTAGAGTATGAATTTCACTTTATGTTTCAAATCTGTCTGTAGCTCCCTGCAATGTAAATATTTTGCTTTTTAAGAAGTGTTCTCTGTTTAGGAGGAAAAAAAAACAGTACAATTTTTTAAAAGTTTTTTCTTTAAAAAAAAGAAAAAATGTAAGCTTTGTTTTCACAAATACGAAATAATTAGCAATTTAAAATTATATACAGTTATTAATCTCTTAAAATGTCCCTGTATAGAGGATTACTTGAATATCTATTGCAAGGTTACTTCTTTTTTCTCTTTTTTAAACTTTTTGGTTTTGTTGTTGATCTAACATTGTAAACGTTATTATTATATAACTCTCCTGAGGCTATTGTTTTATAAAGGGTGAAGAAGAAGAACTGTAATATATTTTTAAAACATGTACATGTGTGAGGGTGTAAATCTTCATATGCTTTGCATTCTTTGAAAGTCATTTTTGAAGGACTGCACAACATACTTCTTCATAAAGGATACTCATATTAATTTGGAAAATTAAGATATTAATATTATACCTATATAAATAAATAAGTAGCCTGATGTAAAAAGGATAAAGTCTTTACTCATATGCACCAATCTGCTGTCTTTCAAAATAAGTGGTAGGTAAACTGCTGCAGATTGCCATTATACTCTTTTATTTTTTCTGATTGTTTTTCTAACTACATAACAATTTTCCTGAAATTTCTAGCTGTGAGGTGAAAAAAAAAAAGAGAAAAAGCTTATTAAACCTAACTAACGTTTATTTTTTAAAAAGTTATATCTTTTAAAGGCATAAAAAAAATTAAGAGATTTCATGAGTATAGTTGTATAATCCCCACACAAGAGTAGAGTTCTCTCAGGGAGTATCATTGATCCTCCTGTTTAGACTATTACCACTGATAGTTGTACTTGCTCTCATAAAATAAAGAGCAAATGGATAGATGGACTTCAGGACAGCCTGTGTTAGAACTTCTCTGTGGAAAGGCAGACAAAGACAGCAGAGGTTTTTTTGACATGGTGCTGCTCTGTGTTCTTCAGTGAAGGGTTTCAGAGAGGTGAGGGTACTAAAGGGATCAAAGTGTGTTAAGAGAGGACAGAAACTTTGCTGTAGAGGGCTTATTTGCTTTTTGAATTTTTGCAGTTACAGTCTTCAGACCAAGGAGAATAGTGTGAGGAAATAGAGGGAGAAAAAGAGAAATGGAAAGAAAGAGAAATTCTGCTAATGAAAGCACAGTTTCTGTTTGTGAGAAGTAAAAAAAATCTCATTTCACCCTCCAGTCCTTTCTGTTCTTTTTTTTCCCTATTGAGGTCAATGGTCAGGACTTCAAGCTAGGTTTGTGGTTTTGAGGAAGACTGTAAGAAAAGGATAAGGTAAAACAAGATCTGGCATTGTGGAACCTGAGGGGAACAAGAATTTGATTATTTCTATCCAAATTAAAGAGGGAGTGGAAAGTATAAAAAGCCATAAAAAGGCTTCTGAAATACTAAAAAGAAATAAAATTCCTTCCTTCCTTCCTTCCTTCCTTCCTTCCTTCCTTCCTTCCTTCCTTCCTTCCTTCCTTCCTTCCTTCCTTCCTTCCTTCCTTCCTTCCTTCCTTCCTTCCTTCCTTCCTTCCTTCCTTCCTTCCTTCCTTCCTTCCTTCCTTCCTTCCTTCCTTCCTTCCTTCCTTCCTTCCTTCCTTCCTTCCTTCCTTCCTTCCTTCCTTCCTTCCTTCCTTCCTTCCTTCCTTCCTTCCTTCCTTCCTTCCTTCCTTCCTTCCTTCCTTCCTTCCTTCCTTCCTTCCTTCCTTCCTTCCTTCCTTCCTTCCTTCCTTCTCTCCTTCTCTCCTTCTCTCCTTCTATTAATTAATCATTCTGAAGGGACTGCAGGCAGGCCAAGCTGGGATCATGGTGGTACATACATCTTCACAGATTGGTGCAAGAAATATATTTACAGCCATTTACATGCAGAGCTATCCTATTTCTTCTTCCAGAATGCAAACCTTTTTTTCAAGACTTGTGGAACTGCCTCAGGCTGGGATTTGTGGATGATACACAGTGATAGAAGTCAGAGGTCATGGCCCTACCATTCATGTTGGGATTTTACTTTCCCTCTATGTTCTTCTTGACAAGATTAAGTTGAACATGCTCAGCTGGAGAAAATGGAGCTAAAAACTAGAGCATAGCCATTACTGCTCTGTGGCCCCTGATGGTAACTAACCTTGCTGATGACAGTGGCACGTGCTCTTCTTGAGATCTACCTGACAGAATAGTTGTCATCCCAGGAAAATTAAAACTTATGGGTGCTCTAGATGGGTAAGTCATTTTATTAAAATAATCTGCACACTTCTTTACTTCACAGTCACCAGATATTAGGATATTTATATTTAGGTTTTCATTAGCATCCTCAGGGAAGTAAATATTCCTCCAGCTCAGATGATTAATCTCTGCTTGTTTTCAGCCTTCCTTCTGACTCTAGTTTTTATTAAAAAATCACCAGCTTAATTTTGATCAAATTGCATACTTTACACTTTGGTACCTTGCTAATAAAAAGAAATACCTATCTGTCCCCCCAGCCCTCCTATATTTGCATTGATGGTGGTGTTTTACAGATCTTTTTACTATCATTTGCACTGAAAGACAAGGATTTTAGCTTCAAAACTAAATTTGCGTTAAATCAATTCCTTGCATTTTCTTAAATTTTAATTTTTTTTTTTTGCTATGCATATAAAACAAAGCAAAGGCATCCATACACTAGCATGTAAAAAATTATACAGAAGAAAGTGTAACTAAACAGAGTTGAGTACTATATAGAACACCTTTGCATTTAACAATGCAAATACCCTCTCTGAAAATTGCATACAAGGAGTCCAAATTATTCTGGGTGAATATTTTTAGAAGGTCATAAGGGAGAAGATTGCTAGATCTTATTCCTACAGGAAACAGATATATGCACAGATGTTTTGTTACCTAGCAACATAGGGCCCTGTCTGTTATTTACTCCATTTCTCTGATCTTACTATAGTCAATGGGGGAAACATGACAGACTTTAGGTGTACTGAGTCCTTAATCTCTGGTTCAGCAGGTCAAGAAAGGAATGGAAACCGTGTAGTTGTATGTTTGGTTCTGGATAAATATTTTGAAAGGCTTACCTCCCTGCACATGGCAAGAACCAGTCCCTATTATTAGCTAGTGTTTCACAGGAGTCAAAAATGTGCTAAAAGTTTTTACAGATTACATGAGTAAGAAGAAAACAGAAGTCAAAACTAAAATAATTTTACACCTTACAACCCCAGCTGTTGTAATTAAAGCCAGTAATTTACAAAAGGTTCTACTGAAGTGATGGCAGGGGATAATAGTGTCCTTTTTTCAGTCTTACAATACAATGAATATCTTAGTGAATACACTTGTAAGAAAAGCTAATGTTAGGAAGCTTGTCAGAGAGTCATAACAGTCACAATTAGGAAAAAATATGCTTACATTTTCACTTTCATAGAAATGGGTATGCTTCCATAGCTCTGACATCACACAGTTTTCTTTCTAAGCAGAGATCAATCACTAACCTCTAAAAAGAGAGTACAAAAACGTTACAATCCAAAACTTTTTCAAGTAAAGCCTTTTCTGGGAATTGAGTAAGGTATGCTTGGTGTAGAGTTCCAGGAAATTTTAATTTCTACATGCCCATGTGCCTGTATCTCTGGGTTTCTTCTGTATGTTGGGGGATTTTTCATGATGGAAAAGAGGGTCAATCCCTCTGTTATTTTGGATCTCCCAAGGATACTGATGTGGTTTTGGGGGCTTTCAGAGAATCTTGGAAGTTCTCTAATCTTTTGCAAACTGGAAAACTCTCCACAAGCAAAGATTTTAGACTAACTGTATAACGTATCTTTAGTGGGAAAATCCCAGTGACTTTGTGTGTATGGTGTGGGTTTAGGGCCTGATCTTTCCTCCATGTGAACCTTCTGTTTAGGACCATTTTTTATTGCTACTGCTGGACAAAATAGTCTAGAGGGTTTGTTCCTCAGATATCAGTCGGGCAGCATACTGACATGTGCCTTTTTTGGGTCCTGTCTGAGGCACATTTAATGAGCAGAAGGGTTAAAACATGATGGCTGCACTGGACTATTTGGAATCTTTAACCCTTTCAAAGGCACTGTAGTAAACACTGATATATTTTATGACATTGTGTACAAAAAGTGCAGCAAACCTGATCTGAACCTGGAAATATATTATGTGGTTCAAGTGCCTGAGAAAACATGGGGCTCACTGAAATCAAGGATTACCTGAAGAATAAGTCAGTAGTCAGCCCTGAAAAGGGACACCAACTAGCACCAAAAGGTTTGCAAAAGCTTTAATAGGAGGGCAGAGCAGCTTTGTCATGTTGGTAGATGATGATGAACACAAAGAGAAAATGGGTTATTCTTGAAACCAGCAAAAGCATTGAACCAGATTAATAGCCAAAACTGGTTCCCTACCTCATGAAAACAAAGTACATATTTATTTAAATTATTTCAGTTCAGGGTAAAAATAAAAAATTTTGAATATTTTTCCCCAAAAATTTGAATTTTTTTTCTTGATTTGTAATCTTTTGTAGTAATTTAATTTTTGTGTGTGTATCTACAATTCAAAGCAAAATAATTTTGGAATGAAAATTTGAACTTTTCATTGAGAAGTCTCACACTAGGATTTTTAAGGTTTAGAAACTTGATCCTCACTTTTTATTTAATCTAAATTAAATACTGCATGAATCAAAATAGTTCATTATTTCTGTTGTTAAGCTGGTGTTTTCTAATGGAAAATTGTTAGGAATTTTATTTCCCAAATGGAACTACTCATGAGACACTGAACTTCTGGCTCTGGCACACTGTTTCCAGGGGACTTCTGGAAGAAATGATATCAGACCTCTATCACTGCTGCTCTCTTGTGAGTGTAAACACTAAGTACTCTATAAGCAAAACAATAAAACTACTGAAAATAGCTAATACCTGCATCATAGGCCTTCATTGCTTTACCTTTTAACAGTAATGCCTTCCCTATTCCTTACCTTTCTTTCTTGTTAAACATCTTATCTCCCTCATCAGTGCAAAAGAAACAAGGAGGATAATTCTGCCGCTACGGAATGCCTTTGATTCATATTAAATTGAGGAGAAGGAGATCACACAGTAAATCTCCTGAACAGCTGCTGAAGTGACACGGAGGTCCTGTGTACTTTGGAGAGTCAAGCATTGATGTAGCTGTGGTTTCACAGCTCATTTTCTGACAAGCAGGTTTTCAGATCAGGAGAAGCGGTGGCAATAAGACCTTGCTTTGCTGTATCTCTGCAGCTCCACCAATGCCTGCAATCAGGGCAATGTATGAGTGCAAAACAAGGCCAAGTGACAATGTTTTGGTTCTTCTTTCTTGCAGTGAGGCTATGCAGCCCCAAACAGTGAGTCCCCTGGCAGTACAAAGCCTTCTTTGGAACCTTTGACCCCTTTTTTTAAATTAGGAATGGTGTTTTATATATTTTATGTAGCATGTTTCCTTCTTTTAAGTGTTCTGGATTACTGCTGCAGTCATTCCCCTGTAATATTGTCCTGCTAAGTGGTAGCCCGGGAGGAACTGAGAGAAGCAGCCTAGCAAAAGCAATCCAAATTCCTATAATCCAGGAAATAGAAGGGCAAAGAATCCAAAACAAATACATTTAAGAATCCACAATGGCAAGTAGAGAATATGGCATTTAAAGACAAGAATTATGAATATCTGCATGACTCTAGTGGGCCTAAATTTTCATCAGCTGTCTTACTACATTTTTTTTTTTTTTCAGTTAAACACTTTCCTAAATCCTTACTACATTAGGAGTATAGAACCTTTCAGAAGGTCATTTTTTTTTCTTAATTATTTCTCAAAGATACTATTATGTAGAGTGGACACAATTAAAAATAATTGAAAATTGCATTTAATTCTCAAGAATCATGAAATTAAAAAGAAAATAAGCTCTGGTTATTCTGCAAATTGAGAGGCACAACATTATCCTGAATTACAGTAATGTGGTCAATTTGTACGGTATGATGAATTATGATTCAACATTTCAGATAAAGATCAGCTAGTAAACTTTTATAATTGTACAATTTTACTGAGCAACATTTGCCACAGTCCTGCAAATAAGATCAATATTCTTTGTGCAGTTAGTTGGTAAAAGTTGGGAGTAGATGAATCCATGTTCAGCCCCAGCTAGTGAAGATAATATTTTGTGGATATTGGCTTCTTACTACTACTGTTACCAATATTGATCTTGGCTAACCACTGCAGTACACTGAAATCAATTCAGCTACATTCCTTGGAGTCATCTAAAACTAGAGCACTCCATTGTTGAATCAAGTCCATTGACTTGAAGTAGCTTTATTTGCACTGGAATGTTAACAAGACACAGAGATAGCACTTGAATGCTAACAAAACAGAGACAAATAGGGGCATTCCCCCTTCTCATGACTCAGAAGCACACAAAAGAATCTGGTGGGGTTTGTGCTTGAAATAACAGGATCTGAAAGAAAATAAATGTTTTCTCTATGTAGTTTCCTTTACACCTAGAGGCAGAGAGTGTGGGAGAATGTGGGCCTACTTATGAACTGATTTAACTGCAGAAGTGACATCATGAACCTGAACCAGCCCAGGCTGGTCTCAGGTTTGGTGCGCCTTGGTGACAGAAATGTGCTGTTTTACTTGAGGTGCCTCATACCCAGGGAGTATTTTGTAGATAAACATCTGAAACAGCCAGTGAGTAAGCATCCAGTGAGTATGTGTTACAGAGGTTAGAAGTCATCAAGCATGACCACCCTATGCTCTATCTCTGTTCACTACCACACTTTAAATGTTTCTGCTGTTCCTGGAACTTAGCAGTAGTAAGAAATTGTTAAGGAATCATTGAAAAATGTTTGCTTTGGACTGTTTTAGCTCTGTCTTTAGACAGTTATGCATTTGAATGTTTGTACTATACTTCTATACTTTGCAAGTGAATCAAGCTGTCAGATAAAGTGAGACAGCCCTTAGTCCCTACTCATGTGCCAGGGAGTAACTTCAGATATTTACCTCTAGTAAAGCAATAGAGATCTGCCTCCACTAAAAATTGATGGTGATAGAGCTGATACATCTTTTTTATAGAAAATATATTGTTTTGGACAGCTAGGGTTTAATCAAAGGTAGAGTTAGGAATTATTATTTATGCTATTTTATTTTATTAACCTACATGTATTTGTATAATATTTTTCATTATTATGAATTTACATACATCAAATGCTTGAGTATAAACATGTATATATAAACATATACATAAATACAAATGTATACATAGATGTATTTAGCTATTTATATACACATACAAAAGAGAATCTGGTCAGTTGCTATGTGGCCTACTAACAAATATATTTGGTTGCTTTGTTGCTCAAATAGCAGAGTTTCTTTTATTCTGCTGTACTAAGATCCTTCCTTTATTCACTAATCCACCTTTATCAGTGTCTTAAATCCGACGGGATGTAAAGAATATTGTACTGGAAATAATGCAGACTGCAGATTTAAACCACCAGAAAAAAAAAAAAAAAAACAAAAAACCACAGCCCTCTTGGATAAAACCAGCTTTCCTGGACAAATGTCTTTTTGTTGGTTTCTTTTTTTTTTTAATTGTCCCACTTGAATGGCTGTTAAATATTTTTAGACCATTTCCTGTACTTGGTGAATCAAAATTAGTTAGTACTTTTACAATGGGATTTTCAATTTTTCAGAGCTCAAAACTACAACCACCTCCTTCTTCTATGGTGCACATAAAAGATGCCAAAACAACTCTGATTTCTTAGGATGGCTTTCAGAGCAGCTTAAAGCAAGGTCCCTTTCTAAACAGGGACATTAAACTGGTCTGCTGATACAAATCTTTGTTTTAGCACCAGTTCTTTCAGGCCTGAGTTAATTCTTCCATTCTTCTGCTCTAGCTCAGCGAGTTTCTCTTTCTAGGTTCTTTAGGTTAGGCCATGACTGTCATGGCACATCCATTCCTGAGTCTTAAAGTGATTAGCTGACTTCCTGATCTGGACTAGTTTGTGTCTCTTACTGTATCTTGGGATGTTCATTGCCAGTAAAGTGAATGGGATCTCAGCACCAAAGTTGTCCTCAGAGTAGGGATCAAGTCTGCAAGATATCACTGGGCTGCAAAAATGTTAAACAAAACTCAAAGTATTTTTTTTCTAGCTTGATGCCACTGAGATGCAGCATTCTGCCTGTTTCTTGCAAGTGATAAACCATAATTAACTTGTTTATTGATAACTGCCAAATTATTTTGATTACATCTGATGGGATAATGTTGTTCAGCTTTCTTATTTGCATATATTTTTTAACCAGAGACATCAGTTACTTCACATCTGTTATCCAACTGAGAGGAATACGCACATCTATGCAGATAAATAGACAGAATTCCTATCCTTCTAGCAAGTATGTTTTGCTGTTACTAACATCTGCATTATTCCCAGGCAATATTGTTACTAATAAGGCGTTTGAAAATACTTTCCTTTTATATATTTCAGTCTTTAAAAAAGAATTACATTAATTTTACTTAGACAGTAAAAACAGTCGATTTATATATGTGCAAGAAAAAAAAATACAAATCATCTAGTTCTTTCCATTGTTATCCCCCTAATCAATCTAATTTTTGACCAAAAGACACAGCCTAAGTGTCACTATGGAACACAAAAGAACACAGGCGCACATTGCTGCTCTTAAGGTGAAGAGCAAAAAAGAGGAAGTTTATTTTTTGACTTAAACATATATAGTTTTCTAAAAGTGACAGTGGATTGGAGGGTGACAGTGCCACTTCTCCAATGACACTGGACAAACCAACAGTTCGTCAAAGTTCTCTTCTTCTATAAAGGACTGCAAAACACTGTGCTATTTACAGAAAGCGTGTGAGAAAGTTTTCTTAAAGAATGTCAACATCAGAAGGCTTAAAAATCTTAAAAAATCAGAGCGACACCTAAGCTATATGTCCTTTTCTTTATATGTGGGTGAGCAACACAATGCTTCATGTATTTAAAATCTTATTAGATTAATATTAATGTCCCAAACCATTTTTTTAAATATGGTTGTTGTATTGGCTTTCCTTTCCTCCTTCCTCCTCTGTCTTGTCTCCTCTCTGGCTTTCTCTCTCTTCACCACACCTACTCACTTTCTCTCCTTAACAGACAGGTCACAGGAAGAGGAAAAGCTCCCACCCAGTCAGAGTCTGCACCCTGTGATTTGCTCATTAGTTTATTTTTCATATTCATTTAGGTTCATTTTTTATACTATCAATATTGGTTTAGCAATCAGTTATGCCAAATGCTTAAGTTTCTTAAATACAATAAAAAGCATTTAATAGGCAGATTTTAGTAATTTATGAAAAAATTCATAAAGATCAAATACTATTGTGCATTTCTGTCAGAAAAGTGCTGTTTTAGCAATTATTCTGACTTTAGTTTTCAAACTCCTGCCTGAACTGAAGATGGCATCACCAAGTCAAAAATGTCCTACAGGCCTTTCTTCACATTGTTCAGAAATTAAAAAAAAAAAAAAAATCCCATGCCCCGAAGACTTCATATATCTCTGTATTACTTTGACTCTGCAAAGTACTGAACATCTCTGTTTTCCCAAGAATTCTCTGGGAATTGTGAATTTTTTATGTCTTTTGGGATCAGCTTTCATATTAATTATGGTACAAAACCAACCTTACCAGACCCAAAAGAAAACCTCAGACCAAACCCAGAACCAAACACCACAAATCCAGACAAAGATGTTTAAAGATCTGGAAAGAGTTGCAAGAAGCTACAGTGTTGTTTGGGGGTTGTTTTTACCACTTACAGAACCTGCATTTGTAAAAGTATGCTTGGAATATAAAATCTGTGCTTGTGTATGTTTATAACGTTTACAATGGATAGACAAAATTAGCAGGTTTAAACTTTTATCAGTAGTACATCTATGCTGGTTTTTTTTGTTTTGGTTGTTTTGGTTTTTTTCTTTATCAAGAGAACTTGTTCAGAGATTTCCTAAGGCTACCTGAGTGCTTTGCAAAGAAAATAAATATTATTGCCCTGAACTATATGCAAAGATCAAAATCACTTTTTAAACGTCAATGAAATAAACATCACATATCTTCTCCTGATTTAATGACTAGGTCTTTAAGCATGTATGAGTAAATTATATAAATTCTTAGCTCTTTTTCCAGTTGTGTCTGACTTCCACGTGAACTTGTATGTTTGTTCTTTGGTTTCATTCTAACATATGCAAATGTAAAATCTTGGGAATAAGGGCACATGATAATAAAAATTTTCATTTTAATGGTGTATTTTCTAGAAAATTCACACTAGTGTTGAAGTTAACTACAACTATGATGATGTGGACAAGCTTGAGTCGTGGGCCCCTGGGAACCGCATGAGGCAATAGGCAAAGTACTGCACCTGGATCGGGGCAGCCCCTGGTATCAGCACAGGCTGGGGATGAACAGATGGAGAGCAGCCCTGCAGAGAAGGGCTTGGGGGTGCTGGTGGGTGGGAGGCTGGACATGAGCCAGCAATTTGCACTCCCAGAAAGCCAAATGTGTCCTGGGCTGCATCCAAGGCAGTGTGGGCAGCAGGGACAGGGAGGGGATTCTGCCCCTTGGCTCTGCTCTGACCCCACCTGCAGTGCTGCATCAGCTCTGGGGTCCCCAACAGAGGGGAGACATTTCCTCTCTTCTGAGAAAGTGTTGAATAAGTTGAAGTTATTCAGTCTGGAGAACAGAAGGCTCTGGGGTGACCTTACAGTGGCCTTTCAGTACATAGAGAGGGCTGACAAGAAAGCTGGAGAGGCACTTCTTGCAAGGACATAAGATATTAAAAGGGCTAATGAGTTTCAGCGGAAAGAGGGTAGATTCAGACTGGAAATTAGTAAGAAGTTCTTTACTGGGAGGGTGGTAAAACATTGATACAGATTTCCCAGAGAAGCCGTGAATGTCTGGAAGTGTTCAAGGACAGATTGGATGGGGTCCTTGAGCAGCCCAGTCTAATGGAAGATGTCCCTCTTCACAGCAGGGGTGCTGGCACTCGGTGATCTTTAGGGTCCCTTCCAACCCAATCCCTTCTGTGAGTCTATGATCTTACATGGTTTTGTAATAAATCCTACTTTTCAGGTTTCCTACACCTTTATCAAACTGAAACTGTTATTCTATTACTTTTTAGCAATATGTGGGACTGGATATTTGGAAAATAAAAATACACTATAGAAAAAAGTAGAGAATTCCTAGTTAGCTGAAGAAAAATGTGAACCTTATCCAGGATGCCTTCCTGAGTGATGTTTTGCCTTTTAGCTTCTTTGTAAAACCTTGAGAGCTTCTAAGCCATAACAAAATCCCTTTATATCTACTGAGCTAGGTGGTAATAGCTAAATTATAGTTTTGTATTACATGCAGACTGGACAGAGAGACCATAATAAACATTGTACTATACTGCATAAATTGTCCATCTAACTGTATATCCTTTTCTTCACAGTGACCAGTATTAATTAAGGTTCTTTTTTGCAGCAGCACAGAGGTGTAGCCTGACAGCTTAAAAGAACAATTGAAAGATTGGCCTATTTTTTGTGCCCTGTCTTTTCTGTGATTTTTGGTTGCTGCTGCTTAAACAGATTACACATTGGATGTTTCCACGCAAATTTACTAAAAGGTTGGCGTTTTAGTGGTTTATCTATTTATTAATCATTTTTTAATTAAGAAAAAGGACACATTCATCTCTTAAGCAGTAGCTGGAATCTCCTAGCAACAGCAATGTCATTAAGATGTAATTTCTTTTTTAACTTTTAATCATTACTCTTTTAAATATTCTTGACTCTTTAGAGTGTCTGAATTTAAGTACTATTTTGCCATAAGATTGAAATCTTAAAAAAGATTGATTTTTTTGATGTCAACAAGATTATGCTAACTTATAAAAGAGATAATATTTAAAATGTTTGTAATAAATAGTGTATGGAAGAAAATGCTCCTAAAGATTCACACAAAATCATATATTAAATGAGTTTTGTAATAATTAGGAAAATTGCTTCCCAAGCATAATTTTAATGAGTCAAGATTCAGAACAATAAAGCTACTGAAACACATAATCTAATCAATAAAATCATACTTTTATGGCAGTCATCAACATAGCACTCTTTCGTTTCACCCTTCATTTCTCTCTTTTATGTTGGTAGAGCTGTAACAGAGAAAATAAGTGAACAGCCCTCTGCAATACTGAAAGGTAAGAAATAACAATGTAACAGTCCTTTTTTATATTTATCATTTCAAAGAAAAATTTGAAGATACAACATAATGACTTGTTTATTCCATTTTAAAAAATTTTCCTATTTTTATGTTGAACTACACCTAGATGATAACTTGATGTTCAACTCTTCTTGAAATACCATAATGAGTGAAAATATTTCAACATT
The DNA here is from genome assembly GCF_963513975.1 of Fringilla coelebs. Taxonomy (NCBI): domain Eukaryota; kingdom Metazoa; phylum Chordata; class Aves; order Passeriformes; family Fringillidae; genus Fringilla; species Fringilla coelebs. Next base: position 46,347,072 of record NC_140029.1, read on the forward strand.
CTTTTTGTTCAAAAAAGACTGAAAAAACCACAGACTTAAAAAAATAGTTAAAGCATGTCTTTATTTTTTTCAATAAAATATTATTTTTTATAAACATCCTCTCTATGTCATTTAATCTTTTGAATAACCTTAGCTGCATCTAGATATAGTCATCTAAAAGGAAGCTAGATTTAGTGTAAATTGATGTAGACAGTTAAGGGTCTTTGAAATAAAGTGTCATGAATAATACTTTCCCAACACAATTTATTCTACTTGTTCTGAACATATTTTAGTACAACCTGAATGGTTAATTTCTCTCTATTGACTGTAAAGATGTCTTGGTGGATACCTCAGACAGACTACTAAAAGCTAAGGTTAGCACCAGAGTGCTGAAATGTTCCATCTTAGATTTACTTCAGTTGGACTTTTAAAAGCTAAGTTTAAAAACAATAAAATATTTTATTTAAGTTATTTAAATATGCAATTACTACAAAAATATTTTGCAATCTCTCCCCAATTTGCTTCTGAAAAAGGGGTTAGAAACTATAGTAATTAAGAAAAAAAAAAGGTTTAATCAAAATTTGAATTTTTTTTAATATCCTGGCAATAAGAGTTAAAAAGAAATAAATCAATTGTCCAAAGAAAAGTATTTTTTACCCTTTAATCTCTTTAGATTGTCAGAAAGACACCAAAAGAAGGAGCTGTTAGTCTGAGTCCTCATAGAAAAAGCCTTATATTCTCATCTCTTTTTCATTTTGCTTTGGTTTTGCTTTACCTTTACTTGACCTTCCATTGTTGGAATGAAAGTACACAAGTTATTGAGTCAGTCCTCAATTACTTGAACTTTCATGATGAGTGTCACGGGGAAGGAAAATGAAGAAGCATGTCAGGGAGAAGGAAAGTGGGTCTTTCAGCACCGACCCAGTGTGACCTCCCGCAGGTATTTCCCAATTGTGACACAGGAGTCCTTTAACATGATGTTCCACGTCCACAGAGAGGGCAGCATTGCTACATTTTAGTGATGTTACCAACCTCCAGATGCTATAAAAATAAAAAAGTGCAGTGACTCTGTTGCTGGAGGGATATGTTTGGACTGTGGGATGTCTGTGCTGCCTCTGCAGAATGATTAGGTCTCTTAATTTCTCTTGGAATTGATATACCTTTGTGAAGACTCCTCAGATGTCTGGTGGCATGAACCACTCATGTGCAGCAGAGCAGGTTTATGATGCTTGCTGACTTGACCAAGCCTCACTGATGTGGTTCTGCAGCACAAATGCTGCACCCTGTACACCAAACAAATTATCTGTTTGAGAGCCAAACACTGTCACATGCGTCTTACTGGACCATACAATACAGACCTAGTCTACAGTTTGGGATTTTTTTTCCCAGTTATAAATACTGAAACTCTAGGGTGTAAATAAATATTCATGTGAATTAAAGTAAAACACAAAAATTGAACATTATTTCAATAATGAGGCAAAATATCCTGACTTTCCTCTACCTCTCAAACAGAGAAAATGCTAGAAAAGCCCTTGTATATCCAAGCAAGCAAGAAACTTCCATTCAAAGGAGAGTACAAGCCTACTTAATGGACAGTTGCCCAATTCTTACTGCAAGTATTGCAGGCAAACATGAAGTAAGCTGTTTTAAAGTAACTTCTGCAGAAGTTATGACAGATTTAAGAATTTTAAGTATCTATGTAGCTTATGAAGTGAGTATTTATGTCGTTTAAATAAAAGTCTTGCTGACAAAGCAGTGACCCATTATACCCATAAAATTGAAAAAGATTGAAGAGAACATATTTCGTATGTGTTTGCCTGGAATCTAACCATAAGCATAACTATTTGTCAGACACTTCATTTTGTGATGTCACTAATGGCATAACTAGCAACAAAGTCTGAGCACCTGGGCACAGGTAAATAAACTGTACATTTAAATGTAATCTGTAGCTGTAAGAAATAAAGGGTGACTTCTGTGATGCAACTATACAAACAGGGTGCAATAAAATTAATATATAAGGCATAAACTCAAGAATGTGAACAGTAGTTATGGAAAAGGCAGGAAACATGACGGGCAAAATGAAAAGTTTTGCTTCTGCAAATAAGTTAATCTGTACTGCAAAGAGATGACATTCACTCTTTATTTTGGGGAGATTGTGAGGATCATAAAATACCATGGACACATTAAGAAGAAAGAAAGATGGATGACTCTTGAATTTGGTTTTCTGTGGACTAAATCCTGGACCTCAGTGTGTATTCATCCCTATTAGGCATATGGATCATTCCTTGGCCACCTCAGCAGCAATGCTGACTTGACTCTCTCATCAACTCAGGAAGGATAGAACTGTTTGTGGCCTGCAATATGAACTGAATAAAAATGATCATGGTTAAATAAAAAGGTTCAAGAAGTTAAAATTAGTGCCTGGAGGTTAGTGAAGGCAGTAAGGTATATCTCAGATCAGCTTTGCACATGGAGAAAAAAAACTAACCAACTACACCCTGAGATGCCCCTGCAAAATGCTAGCTTTACATCAGAGTACTACAGTGGAAATCATTTGGGATGCTGCAATGTAAAATCAAGCACTACCACGATTAATCGGGTCACCAGCCTCTTCTCCCTTATGTCTCTAAAACATTATTTAATTAAAACTAAAATGCTATGTGGGATTGGTCCCAGGGTATGGTTTCTAGGCATTGTATAAATAGGAAGAAGGTATTATTCTATTGTTAATGATGTTTCATCTACTCAGTCTTTCTCCAGTCTGCTGATGAACAGCAATTCTCCTTTTAATATGCAGACACCACTGCATACTGACTTGATAGATAGTTTCAGAAAAGCTTTCAAAAAATTTCTATCAGAAAATTCCAATTCACATTACTTGAAGGAAAGGGGAAAAAATCAAGAAAATATGATTATAGAAGGCCATAAAAGACAAAAATTCAGATTTCTGATATTCCATGTTAATGAAATAGACATGCTTCTTTTTTTTAGACAAAACACAACAGATAAAAAAAAAATAAGAATCCCACCAGAACAAAACTTTCATATTTTAATAAACCCAAATAGGTTATTTCAGATTTCTGTTTTGAACCACACTGAAAAGTATTACTTTGGCTTGCAACTTTACCTAGGTTTCTTGCTTTTTTTTTTTTAATAGCAGAATAAAGGAATAAATGTTTCCTGAAAACAAAACCACTTCTCCAGAGTTCTATGATTAAACAGTATTTTTCATTTTTTTTGGATTGTTTTTTAGATAAGAGCATGTTTGTGTTTCACATGCTTTAGCATTCGGCTCTGAAATCCTAATTTTTTGAAGCCTGAATTCTGAAGTATAAGTCAGGAAAAGTCTGAGGAATGAAAACATTCTGTTTCCCAAATTAAAATAATTGCATCACAGGGAATTAAGATGTGAACTAATAAGAAAACCAAGGCTTGGTATTACTGTCACACCACATAACTACATAAGGCCTCCAGAAAGAAAATGACTGGCATATGAAACCTTTGATGCATAAAATCAAGTCTGAGAGAGAAGGACAAGGATACAGGAAGCCTTTAGTTTAGTTTTGTTTTGTTTTTTGAATAGGTTTTTTCTATAAATCAGTAGTTCTGTGTCTGTGAAATACTGGGGTAGAAGGTAGGGCTGAGCCTTCTGAGACTTGGGTCTATTTCTAGTGCTATCAACGGCTTGACATGTGACCTTCCCAAGGTCAGTGCTTCTGTTTTCCAATCTGTTGAGCAAATAAAATTATATTGTGCTCCCCTGGAAAAGCCTCTGAGATGGGTTGACAGAAAGAGAAAGAACTGGGTATTACTCTTACATAAGATTTGACTTTTTTTGGTTGTATCCCTGAGTAATGATGGTAGTCATTCAGTCACCATGTTTGTTCATCACAGATTTCAAAGCACCTTTGAGCTCCCACTTATAATATCTTCTACTTCTTCAAAACTAATAAACTGAGGCATGGGAAAGAGAAATGAGTTGCACGGAGTCATGTCAGCAACTGAGGCAAGTCTTTGCCTCAGTTCTTCATTCTGAGAAGCATTTTTCTTTTCATTATTAAACAATGAAAATAAGTTATAGTTAGAAAGAGCAGAGACATAAGCTCTTATCTACTTTTTTCCATTTATATGATCCTTATGTTGCTCTGAGACTGTGCTATGAAAATGGCTAAGAAAATAATTAATTATTGAAAACACATTATGGATCTATTATTCAAGCTGATTTTATTCAGTGGGATTACTTGTGTAAGCAATAGATTGAAAGTTTGAACAGTTTTTTTTTTCCTGCAGCATTTTTTTTTTTGGTTGACAAAGATGCTTTTTTAATGTCTTGTCTATGTCTAAATGACACTGATTTTTTGTCTCATGTCTCATCACTAAAGTTTTTATAAAATGGTGAAAGTAGTTTTTAACTAACTTTCAATTGTATGAATGAGTGTTACTAAACACTTGAATATGTTGCAAAGTAACCAGCTGTTTCAACATTTTGCTTGTGTTCAGTCAGACCTGGGACACTCTTAGGGAAAGAATGACATAAGCAAGCAATCAAAAAAACAAAGATGTCATATAGCAAAACTGCAGTGCTATACTGTGTATTGATCATGCTACATGGAAGTCATGTCTTGCAGGATGTTAAGAATTGTTGTAACAAGGTACTTAAAATGATAATGTTGGAATCTTAAGCGGAAAAAATTGCTGAGATTAGACTATGGTGCAAATGCTATCACTTCTTATTAAAGGCTGCGATGTTATACTAGTACATTTCCTGTTATAGCTGGCTAAAAGAACAAATATTTCTCACAGCTCCAGTTAATTTCATGGTAATGTTTTTCCCCAGCCTAAATGTATGTCTTTTATCACAGAGTGAAAAAAAGAATTCTCTGTACTTCAGTGCTGCAGTGCCGAATGCTGCAATGCCAAACTTGGGAAGACAAAGCCTGGAGTGAAATCCCGGTCCCCAAGTCAGGCAACCAACCATCTCACGTATTGCTCTGGGAAAGGCAGAACTAGGGCTTCATGTCAGGACTGAGAGCATGGAAGACGCAGCTGGGAGGACATTTCAAGTGAAATGCTGCAGTGAAATCTCAGTTCACGTTCTGGGGTCAGGGCTGCAGCAAAACCACCTCTCTCCATCTGGGCTCTTCAACTTGAAATTCTCCACTGAAAACAGACAACCCACTTCTGTTGTGTCGAAGTTTTAAAGTGCGTGTGTGAGTCTGTGTGTGTACGTGTGAGAGTGAGTTTTGAGATGAGAGGAATAAAAGGAGGTGGGTGACTCAGCTAAGCTCCCTATCATTCTCCTTCTAACCAACAGCACAGTAGGCAGAATATACTTTCCCAGAGAAGACACAGGGTCAAATCCCTACTAATTTGGAAGGGGATTAATTCTGTCCCTGTAGTAACCCTTACATTTGAACAAAAGGCCACTCCAGAAGACCACAGGCTCCAGAAAAATAAAGAGAAAATGAAAAAGAAAAATTAAATAGAGAGAAAAAAAGAAAAATTAAAGAAAGAAAGATAAAACATAAATGTCTGTCTGAATTGACTCCTTTACCATACATCTGTTCTGTATACTCTCACCAACATGTACAGTAGCTGTGGGGCTTTGTCCTGTTCTAAGAACTGCTAGAACAAGTGCTTTAGTGACTTTAATGCAAGCAATCATGGTAGAAACTGGGTCAGAAACTCAGATCAATATATATAGTTTGAATAAGAAATTCTGGTCAGGACCTCAGCCTGGCCTGCTCGCTAAATACACCTCTTTCTTCCACATCATCAGGATTTCAAAGTGAAATGACAACATGGGATTTATTGCAGACTACACACAAGATGGATGCAAAATCTGTCCATCTTTCTGACTCCGATTTCCTTTTCTGAAACCTAACGTTTTAACCTTTTAAGATTAACCCTGTGACCTATTCAGCCACTATTTCCAACACCAAATTACCTCAAGGTCTGATGACAATGTGTACTGGGGAAGAATGTCAATGGGTTTTGCTACCAGCTCCATAATCTAAACATCTGATATGTGAAGTATATTGCGTCAAGCTCAGTCTCACATGAAAGCACAAAGCAAGCAAATCCTCCAGGGCTGTGCACACCCTGGCAAGTGCAGTAACTCATGCTCCCTTACTGCCTTTCCATGGTTCAAGGGATCTCAAAATTATTTTTCTTGTAAAATAGAACAGCTGCAGCAAGAGGGTTGGTAGCCCAGTGTTTGAGGGTATGAGCCAAGAAAGAAAAACATGTGGGCTGGCTCTTACACCGCAGAAGATAGAGAATTTTTTATTTTCTCATCATGAGCCAGTCTCCTACTCACTAGATAGAAGTAGGCAAACCACTTCTCTAACTTTCTTTTTTTTTTTTTTTCTTTTAGTCATCATCACCCGCCACTGCATCATTTTGCAAAGCTCCGTCTGGTGAACATACCACAGGGAGACTTGGAACACATTCACATGCCATTACCCTAAGAAAAATGAAAAATGAAGGAGAAAATTACCTAGTTTTGGAAACCTCATTAGGTCTAATTGCAGTTTAGATAGAAATCCAGTAGCTATGTGTGAAGACTGGCCCATGAAATATACTGAGATAGAAAATTCTGTGAGGAGATTCTGTTATTAGTTTAAACCCTTCTACCCTTAGTTAGAACTTGTTTATCTGAGCTGGTTTAAAGTCTTTGTATATACTGAGAAGCATAGTTTCTGCAAGAGCTGCCACATATGGTGGCATCTATGATAACTACCAGCCTGTGTTAAATTCCACAGTCAAAGCCTGAACAGAGACATAATTTCAAATTAAATAATGGTCCTATAACTCTTTTATTTGCTGGTCTATCATGATTTGTAGTGCTCAAAAGTTTACATGCATATGTATATCTGTATGTGTGTGTGTATCCATACACAACGTCTTGTCTGCAGTGTAGAGTGTCTTTATACCTCCATAGAAATAATTAAGCCAGTTTTACAGTACATAGCACAAACACTGAAATCGGGATATCTACCATAATAATTGCTTTATTCTCTAGAACCTTTGTAGATGGTCTGAGTTCTGCTCTGCAAGTTCTACAGTGTTAGATGAAGTAACTAGCTTTTTAACATGTTGCAAAGTAGCACAAATATACCCTTACCCAGTTTTACTTACATAGCCATAGCAACAGGGAGATGGAAGATTACTAATTGGGAAAATGAAGAAGTATCCCACTACCTTTTCCTATTTCAAGTAACTTTCCATATTATGAGTTAACGCATTTCTATTCAAAATGGCTTCATTTGGCTTGCATGTGGTAAAACATGGACTTTACATCCAGAGGAAAGGTATAAGTAGTAGTCAATTCATTGTTTTAGGGTCTAGAATTTGCAAACAGAAACATGAGGTAAAAGATAACAGTCAAGGACAATATACTTGTATGCTCTTTCCCTTATCTGATCTTCTGGATAATTTAGAGAGGATTATGTGAGTTCTGTTTATACAACTTGTGTATGGGTTGTAAACTGGGATGCATATACTGAATTTTAAAGACCCAGACTAACTGGCACTTCAACACTGTATGGTCTCTCACTTTACCACACTCTCTAAGTAACAGAGTAAAACATTTCAGCTCCCAGTCAACCTGACACAGGAATAGGTATTTCCTTAAAACTCTTAAAGGCAGACCTCTTATCCTTAGATACATGTGTCCAAACTTAATTCAATAAAATGAAAAAACCTAGAAATTTGGGATTATGACAGTGATTAATGATAGATTAATTTTCTGTGTCTTTCTGTGTAGCTTGACTCATAGAATAAAAACCTTCAGATATCAAATCTAAAATGGATGATGTCTTTTTTCTTCCACTCTGAACATCTCCTAGATGTTAACTTTTGTCTAGAAGATGCTCTCTAAATACACATATTTTAAATATAAGACATTAATCTCCAAAATATATAGTTGAAAATACAATGGCTTTCTTAGATAAGTACTTCTTTGGAAGCTACATAGCATCCCTAAACAGTCCTATTTCTTCTGGCATATTTTTTACTTTTTTGGGTTTTAACCACTTTGAAATTCCAGGTCCCCAGATGGCTTCCACCAGTTCCCAGCTCTCAGCAGATTCTTTGTAAGAAGCAGGCAATCTGTCCTTCACGCTTTGACAACAGGTCATTGTGTCCTTCCATTCATTCAATTCTTATTTACTTATTTAATATCTTGTTAATGTTCAGGTCCTCTGGTTGCATTTTCATTGTTTTAACGGTGCCTGAGCAATTTTAATAACATAAAGGTAAAGATGCTTGGAAGTTTTATTCTAAGGCAGGAGGAGATCCAGTCCTCCTGCCCCACATTCCAGTGAGTCTTCACCAGGCTCCAGATATTCAGTCTTTCCTCTGCAAAGACTTTGTTCACAGTGATCTTGTCACTGCTGCTGACACCAAGTAAATATGTCCTTGACCCTTGCCCTGACCCTTTTCCCTTCCTCTGACTGTCCTGCTTCTCTCTGTGGATTGTCCTAGGACTTCCTTGCCTCCACTTCCCCTTGAACTTTGAGGCTGCAATTTTTGATCAAGAGAAGGTTTCCAGGCCGCCTTGCACCCCCACCCTTCCACTCTGACATCACTGAGAGACCAAGTCAAAGAAACCACCAGGAAAAGTGAATTAATGTGCCCCAATGTGGTGCCAAGTTTCCTTCTCTTTTTCTTTGCCTAGTGAAACCAGTGATAGATTTCTTGTGGTGCTTTCTGTCTCAGTTGCATTTTATCTCTTCTAGCCCATTTGTAATTTACTGGATAAGCTTTTTCAGGGTCAGGATTTCTCTCTTTCTGTCTGTTTTTTTTCCTACTCCTGTCCCATTTCCTACCTCGTTTCCCCCTCCCTCCCTCCCTAGTCCCTACCCACCAGAACAAACCAAAAGACCAAATATTCATCCTGGGGACTTGAAATGGCCACGGTAACTGTTGTAACTTGTCTGTGGTCTAATCACATTAATTTGATAAGATCATCATCGGCAGGATGTCTAATTTATTTGCAAGCGGTAGCCAGGGAGAAGCTTTGACCAAATTAACATGCCGCCGGGACCAGGGGGTGCGGGCTCCATATGGCTCTGGATTTTTCTATAAATAACCCTCCTCCAGCCCACTCCCGCGGTTACATCCCTACCAGTATGCCGCAAAGTTCACCAGCGGCGCCGGACTCGAGAGGCACAGCCCCGGGCTGCAGGAGGCACCAGGGGGCTGGGCTGTTTCTCCCGCCTTCGGGCCTCCTCCCCGTCCTCCTCCTCCTCCTGTCCTTCTCCCCCTCCCCCTCCTCCTCCTCCTCTTCTTCCTCCTCCTCCTCCCCCCCGTCCTCCTCCTCAGAGCAAGGCAGGGGAAACGCGGGTTTCCACTTGCACCACCAGAGGTGCAACTGGTTCTTCGCTCGTAGGCATCTGAAATCCGTCCAAATGATGCAGAAACTTTTGCGTGCTTGGCTCCTGTCTTTAAGGCCGGGCACTGATTTTTCCGCTGTGTAATCTCTTTTGTCAGAAGGGTGGGAGCTGGAAAAGGGCAGCGGGGGGGTGGGGAATAGAAGGGGCGAGAAGGAGGGTGTCGAGGGAAGCAGGCGTTTTATTTCCACAGAGAGTATATAAGGAGCATCCCTAGAGAAATATCTATGCGTGGACATACACTCATCTCTAGATCTTTATAGAGATAAGAATAGCCGTCAGTTTCTACCCTCCCCTGCCCTCCTTAAGGGAGACACTACACTCCGTGGGAACAGGTAGCGTGAACTGCTAACAGTGCAGCACTCCCCTCCCCCCTACCTACCCTCTTCTCTGTGATCATCTAAATTATGAAAAATAGAGAGTGCATTAATCCACAGTTCGACATTGCATAGAGAACACCAGCAAGAGACAAAATCCAGCATAAAACACACTAGACTGCAGGGGAGGAAGAAACGCATTTAAAGCAACGATAAAAATGGCGTGCAGAATAATTACCTCAAATCGCTATTCGCTTGACACCCTGACACTAATTCAGTTCAAGTCATTGGAAATACAATAAGGCAAAAGAGCCTTCCTCTTCTTCTTGTGCAGGTGTGAGTGTGTGTGAATGGGGGCAATACGGAACCGGTCGGGAGGAGGGGAATGCTAAACTTTCCATTTTAAAAGAAAAGAAATAAATTAAATAATCCATTTAGAGGAACGCATCTAAATAGATCTACAGCTTTTAATGCCAGCGTTTTCAACGCTTGCCCTGTACGTGGATTGATTTTTTTTTTCCTTCTCCAGCATTCCCTCAGCAGATGGATTTTTGCCACTGCAGCTCAGCAGAGGGTGTCAGATCTTTCAGTGTGCACCAGGTTGAAACGAGCAGAGCCTCTTAGCAACTCTCCCTCTGCGTGCATGTGAGTGTGTGCGAGCGTGCGGCTCGGCAGCAGCGGAAGAAAAAGGAAAGAAGAGCGAAGCGAGGCAGCGAGCGAGGGAGCGAGGAGGGGAGGCAGCATTGTCGGCAGGGCGAGGCGAGGCGCGGCGCGGGCGGACGGGCGGGCGGGCGGGCGGCCCCGGCCCCGGCCCCGGCCCCGCGGCAGGCTCCGGCCGCCGGCGGGCATGGGCAGCCGCGCACCGCAGCAGCGGGGGCAGGCGCGGCGGAGCGCCGGCGGCTCGGCGGGCAGCGCCTAGGCTGGGGCGGGCGCTTTCAGCACCGCGGCGCTGGACAGCGCCCGGCGGGCGGCGGGCGAGGAGCGCGGCTCCGCCGCCGCGCGGCAAGGTCAGTCCGCGCGGAGCCGCGACCGCGCAGCCTCCGCGGCCAGCGCCGCGCTCCCGCCCGCGCCTCCCTAACATGCAGCGGCGGCCGGGGGCCAGCAGCACCGTGTCGGTGAGCCAGCCCGGCCGGCAGACCTCCACTTAGCTGCCCGGCAGGCGTCAGGGAGGGCGAGCGAGGAGGGGGATTTTTTTTCCTTCTACTTTTTTTTTTTTTTTTTTTTTTTTTTGCCTGCCTTGCAGTACGTGCCTGGATAGTTTGTGGATATAATTACTGACTGGAATCTGGGCTGTTGCAGTTGTGCGTGGGGGGGAGAGAGGAGAAAAGAAAGCATCCCCCCCCCCCCTCCGCCGACCCTCCCTGCTCCCCCACACACATTTTTTTTTTCCTCCCCCTTTGCTGGTGGTTCGGACATTTAATGTATTGAATGAACTGGAATTGCTTTCCGTGTGAGGAGGATGGTTGCTGTTACTTTGTGATGAGATCGGGAATGAATTGCTCGGTTTAAAAATGCTGCTTTGGATTCTGTTGCTGGAGACGTCTCTTTGTTTTGCTGCTGGAAACGTTACAGGGGACGTTTGCAAAGAGAAGATCTGTGCCTGCAACGAGATAGAAGGGGATTTGCACGTAGACTGTGAGAAAAAGGGATTTACCAGCCTGCAACATTTCACCGCCCCAACTTCCCAATTTTACCATTTATTCCTGCATGGCAATTCCCTGACTCGACTTTTCCCTAATGAGTTTGCTAACTTTTACAATGCGGTCAGTTTGCACATGGAAAACAACGGTTTGCATGAGATTGTTCCTGGGGCTTTCCTTGGGCTGCAGCTGGTGAAACGCTTGCACATAAACAACAACAAGATCAAATCGTTCAGGAAGCAGACTTTCCTGGGGCTGGACGATCTGGAATACCTCCAGGCAGATTTTAATCTGTTGCGGGATATTGACCCGGGAGCATTTAGGGACTTAAACAAGCTAGAGGTGCTGATTTTAAATGACAATCTCATCAGCACCTTGCCCCCCAACGTGTTTCAGTATGTGCCGATCACCCACCTCGACCTCCGGGGAAACCGTCTTAAAACCTTGCCTTACGAGGAGGTCCTGGAGCAGATCCCAGGCATTGCTGAAATCCTGCTAGAGGATAACCCCTGGGACTGCACTTGCGATCTGCTGTCGCTGAAAGAATGGCTGGAAAACATACCTAAAAACGCTTTGATCGGCAGAGTGATTTGTGAAGCTCCCACTAGGTTGCAGGGCAAAGATTTAAATGAGACCACAGAGCAGGAGCTGTGTAAAAAGAACAGAGTAGATTCCAGCCTAGCTGCTCCCCCTGCCGAAGAAGAAACCTGCGATCCTGGTCCCATTCCAACCCCCTTTAAAATACATGGCAAAGAAGACCCTGCCACGCCAGGATCTGCTCCAAACGGAGGTACAAAGATTCCTGTCAACTGGCAAATCAAGACCAAACCCACTGCTGCCGTGTCGACAGTGAGTGCGAAGAGCAAACTACCAGCAACCTTTTCCTGCCCGCACATCTGCAGCTGTGATCAGATCCCTGGCTCAGGTTTAAAGGTTAATTGCAATGATAGGAATGTGAGCAGCTTGGTGGATTTGAAGCCCAAGCCCTCCAACGTGCAGGAGCTGTTTCTGAGAGACAACAAAATACACACCATCAGGAAATCCCACTTTCTGGATTACCGAAAACTTAATTTACTCGATCTGGGCAACAACAACATTGCCACCGTTGAGAACAACACCTTCAAGAACCTCTTTGATCTCCGATGGCTCTACATGGATAGCAATTACTTGGACACCCTGTCCCGGGAGAAATTCGCTGGGCTGCAAAACCTGGAGTATCTGAACGTGGAGTTTAATGGGATCCAGATGATTATGCCTGGCACCTTCAATGCGATGCCCAAACTGAGAGTCCTCATCCTCAACAATAATCTGCTGAGGTCTCTCCCAGTAGACGTGTTCGCCGGGGTCTCGCTTTCCAAGCTGAGCATACACAACAATTATTTCATGTACCTCCCGGTGGCGGGGGTGCTGGACCAGCTCACCTCCATCACCCAGATCGACCTGCATGGCAACCCATGGGACTGTACTTGCCCTATCGTGCCTTTCAAACAGTGGGCAGAGATGCTGCGCCCCAAGGTGATTATGAGTGACCTGAGGTGTGAGTCCCCTGAAGATTTCTTCAAGGAGGATTTCGAGTCTCTCTCTAATGATGTGATTTGCCCTCAGTTAAAAATCTCTCCCACATTAACTTCTACTAACAAAAACAGCACCGGGTTGACAGAGACAGGTACTCACTCCAACTCCTACTTGGAGACCAGCCGGGTCTCTATTTCGGTGCTAGTGCCAGGGCTTCTGCTGGTTTTTGTGACCTCTGCCTTCACAGTGGTTGGCATGCTGGTTTTCATCCTGAGGAACAGAAAGCGCTCCAAGAGGAGGGACGCCAACTCCTCTGCATCTGAAATCAACTCCTTGCAGACGGTCTGCGACTCGTCCTACTGGCACAACGGGCCCTACAGCGCCGACGGGGCCCACAGGGTGTACGACTGCGGCTCTCACTCTCTGTCGGACTGAGGCGGCGGGCGGGGCGGGGACGGCCGCCACCCGGGACCGGCCCTTCACGCGCCGGCCGGGGACAGCTCTGCACCTCCGCTGCTACCTTTTGTGAGAAGCGAAACACACAGACACACGTACGCCCTTCCTCACGACCCCGACAGCAAGCGCCGAGGCCCAGTGGGCGGCGGGGGGAGCCCGGCGCCGGAGCGCATCCCTGCGGCGCTGCGCAGCCCGGCGCGGTGCGCGCATCCCCCGCCCGTGCGCGGCCGGAGCGGCGACAGACAGACGAGGAACAGCTTCCTTCGGCTCCGGCAGGGCGAAACACGGCTCTTGGTTTTGTTGGGCTTTTGTTCAATTGTGTTGGGGTTTGATTTGCTTTTTTGCCCTCTTCCCTTGTGGACCGACCCCTTTCCAAGAGGCCGGGAAAATGCGGGGAGCAGAGGACTGGTGTTGGCCTCCTCCTGACAGGAAAGCAGGAGTGGAAAGTTGCACGAAGGCATGAATGTAATGTAAATAAATGACTCCGACTCCGAAACAAACAGACAAATGGACAAAATGGACAAAAAAAAAAAAAGTGCTGCATGGCTCGCATGGATACAACGCACCCCAGGGACGCTCCAGCCCCCGACTGGAAGCAGCGTCTAGTTCACACCATCATCCCTCTTACCTGATAAGTCCCTTCGTATCAAACCTTCTATATACAAAATACAGTATAATAATAAAAAGTGCCATTTCGCCAGTTTTTTTTTTGTGTGATCAATAGGCAGTAGAGATCGTACTTTTACCGTGGAGAAAAATTGTAAAGATTTTATTTAAGACATAGTTGCATGAATATTCTCATTGGATTTTTTTAAATTTTTATTTTTATGTCTAAGTGGGAATTACTTTGCTGGGAGAGATTTGCTTTGTTGATAATGGGTTGTGTTTCATTTCTTCAGGGGAGGTGGGGAGGGTAGGCTTTGGTTTTGTTTTTTCTCTCTTCTTTTTCAATATACATAATCAGTATTGCCTTTCCATCTGAATGTAAAAATTAGTACCCTTGATTTCTATTATGGTAACAGTGTAAACATACAAGAAAAAAAAATCCAAGGCAGTTAAGCATGACCAATTAATGTCACTCTAGCGCTTAGGCTGCAAAGTTTAATGGTAGAAAATTCTGTGCTGTTGTAAATCTTACTATAACTTGAGGAAAACAGAACTGAGGAAGCAAGTGAAACTTACTAATTCTATTCGAGGATTTTATAATGGCATATTTTTTCAGTATTAAAGTGAAAATGTTTTCAACTCCGGGTCCTTACCATTTTTCCAGCATCCAATTCTTGCAAACGGGTTACTTGGGTTTAGGGGACAGAGCCTCCTTTCAGTGCTCTGTGTGTGTGTCTCTTCCTCCCTCCCTCCCTTCCTCTTTCTCATTCATTCACAGGCAGAGGCACAAACACCCTTCCTTCCCCCCTTTCCCAATGTAAATAACACACAGAAGTTTCCTGCCTGCCTCCTCCCCTCTCCCTCCCCCTCTCGCCTCTTTTTTTTTTTTTTTTTTTTTCTAACGAGGCGGTGAATCCCTTTATTAATACTGTGAATCTCATGCTGCTGCCGCTGTTGTCACCGCCTTTGCTGCACACACTGCAGATATATTAGGGATGTTAGTGGGAATTTGCTTTAAGTGCCTCTGCCCAGCTTGGTCTCATTTAGCTGGAGCCGAATTTCCGCGGCCAGAATTCCCGCCCGGGAACAGCTTGCCCGGCGGGGCAGCTGCGGGCGGCCGGGCTCCAGCAGCTGCCTCCAGTGGGAAAAACTGATTAGCCCGCAGAGATTTTCCCGTTCCTGTACTGGGTACCTCCACTCTTTGATATTAAAAGCTAAAAAAAACCACGGCGCAGTGCTGCAGTTGGACTTCAGGCAGCTCGCCTTTGATCCCCTTCCTGTACGGGAAAGTGCCCCTAAACTCAGTCAAACCTGTAAAGGCAAAAGTCTGCAAATCACTTGTAACTCACAGCTCAGGTCCCAGTGGAGATATGGAGAATTTCAGTCACGTTGCTCCTGGCTTTCTCCAGGCAGAGAATCCTTTTAAAGAGTAAAACACCATAAGGGACTTGCTAAACTTCAAAACCTGATTTGGTTTGCTTTATAGAAAATGCCCACCTTTGGGATCTGTGAGGAGAAAACAGACAAACATACACATTGCAATAGATATGCTCTTAAAAGCGAGGCAGAAGCCTGATTCCAGGTATTCATGAAGAATTAAACATGGGGAATACATAATTCCTCCAGAATCCTTTATCACTGTGGAAAAATCTGCAGTCTCCCAGAAAATACATTGAAGTTTGGTTGTGGAGCTCTGAAAATGGCATGGCCTGCTTAACTATACATACCATTCCTATTTCAAGGATCCTTCTTTATTTCACCTTGCTGCTTCATTAGACAGATTGTTCTGCCAGGACACTCTGTGTAAGACAAAGTGATGACGGTAGAGGCACTACTTTGCCATTGTGCAATCCACTGTTGAATAGTTTGAGAAGGAAAAACAAATGCACTTACATGTGAGCCAGTAAATCTGTCCTTGGGAGGCCATCAAATTTAGCATAGAAAGAGTCCAAAATAACCTGTTTAGGTATGAGTTAGTGCACCCTTAGAAGACTACCTAATTCTAGCTGCCTTCTTTGTGATATTGTAGTGATGAATTTGAATAACTGAGAAAATTGAGAACACATCCCATGCTAAGAAGAATGATAATTACATTAGAAGCACTGTAACGGAAGTTAAAATAAAATGCATAATAAATTAAAATGTCAAATCACTGACTGAGATCAGACATACATGCATTTCAGAGAATATAATGCTAAATATGTAATTTTAATTTGTCATCATTGAAAAGCAGCATCAAGTTGGAAATTTGCTGATTTAGCTTCCTAAAAGGTCTAGTTCATTGGCATACCTATATAAAAATGTCAATTCAACTGAAATGTTGAAGACATGTATTTATCACTCGGTTTCTAGATTGTGGGAAAATGACAAACTGGAATTTTCTATGTCATTTTCGGAGTTTCACATTCACAGGATACTTTCTTCCATCTTGCAGACACTTGCCCTTAAGACACATAGATCACCCAACTCTCTGAGATGACGTAATAATTACCAGGCCTTGAATTACAGTGCTTATCTTATTTACACATTTAACACTTCCATGATTTTTTTTATCAAACGAGACACTCAACAAAAAAGAAACATAAGAGAAAGCGAAGGGATTATTGAGAATGTTTTGAAGAGGAGTGGAGTTCAAATAGATTAAATATGTTCAGCTGTACTGCATCAACAGCAATAACCAAAAAGTAGATGTTTTATTTGCTGATAATGACTGTCAGGATATTATTTCTACCACTGGAAGCCTATACCATGCTGTGTCAAAATTAGCATTTTTTTTCCTGCTAACTTAAGAATCATGTAACTTCAAGTGTGGTATATATCACATTAAGTTACTTATTGCTTAATCATCACAGCAAAGGCATTTCTGTTCTTTCAGAAAAGGCAGAAAAGAAAGAGATTTATTATTTAGCTAGTTTAAAAGGGTTGTTTATGGTTTGTTTTTGTTTCTGCAAACACTTCAACTAAGAATAGCTAGAATTTAAACTGTTGCCATAGAAATCCATGCCTTTATACATGGTAGCCTCCTGCATGCCATTGCAGAAGAGTGAACGGAATTCTAGAAGAAACCTAAAAAAGTTTTAAATTCATACCCAGGATGATGTGTGTCATTTTGAGAAGAAAGTGTGCTGTTGGAACTGCATAGAAATGTGTTATTATGTTTCTTTATTAAATGTATTGGCTGTGTCAGGTTATTTTATAACTTCAGTGCAGTTGCATTCAAAATACAGTTTCAGATCTGATTGCAAACTAAGTGATGTAATCTTTGAGGGGGTTTACTGTTCAGTTAGAGTTACAGGGTTTTTTTTTTTTCCTTAGTGTTTTATATTTAGTTGTGGGGTTTTTTTAGCAAGAGTGGGGGCAGATGTCATCTGATGTAGAAGAAAAGGCTTTGTGTACTAGTCTTTACTCAGGTAGAAAAGCCATGAACTACACTGCAAAGTGAACAGAACATTTCACATTTTTTCAGGCTGGTGGCAAAACTCATTATGGTGAAAATTAGGGCAGCAAGAGGCTGAAAAATGCTAATCCTTCCCAACAGAATAATGTCTACCTTCCATTATCCATGAAATGATTTTTAGGTCTCACAAATATAAAAGTTTCCCAAAGACAAGAAACTCCAAGTAAAGTTACAAACTCTTTCCCTTTGTATTTTTGTCAGTGTTTTCTTAAGTTGCAAAAGACAGCAGGAGTTTGAGAGTAAATGAAAGACCTTTAAATTGCTCTTTTTTTTTTTCTGTGTAACCTTCTCCAAGGCTTCATCTGGGGGCTTTCTTGGAAAATGGTGCACAAGATATAGTCAGATCTTTAACATCTTTGCTTTTTCTTATATTTGGAGTTTGAATCTACATGGCAGTTGTTTTGTTCTATACCAAACTCTGTAATTTTGTGAACTTTTTGAATCAGAGAGATTTTGGCTACATTTTTATTCATACATAATCAAAAATGGGCACTCTTAGATGTTAAAGGATCTCTTTAGGTAGATCCTTCTGTATTAAGTAAAGTTCTCAGAGATGTATGCAAATAAGATGGGAAGTAGGACAATTTCTGTGGCTGAATATTATTCAATGTGCTTGTGCAGTCCAAATTTGTGGGTTTTTTATGATTTATGGAACAGAAATTTCCAGGCATTTAGCAGGACTTTGGAGTATTTGACTACTGCACAAATGCTTTTTTTTTTGTATTTGGGAAGAAGTCAGAGGGTGAAGAATTAATAGGTTGGGTTGGTAAGATATGGTTGTCCTAATAACATGCAGATGTTTCTGTTATCTGTTTAAAATTATCAATCTGTTTAAACTGTATTAGAAGTGCAGACACGACCAATCAAAATCACAAGAATAATTTTATTTTACTCAGTTTTCCCCAGAGCAATATTAACACTGAAAGAAATTGGGACAAAAAATGTTGCAAATGTACAATATTATATTACATTCTTTATGATTATGTTTAGCAACAGTACCTTAATGAGTTAACTTGTAACAGATGATGCTATTTAACATAATATCTGTGAGTTTCAGAAACCTTTACAATGGTATCTTTTTGGGTTAAGAAATATAAATGAGATCCCTCAGTATTACTTCTCCAAGATTAATTACCAGGTCAATGAACATATTGTCATGCTGAATGATTCCATTTACTAGTTAAAGCTCCTGAATCAATTTTTGTGAATGCTTCCTATATACATTCTTCAGTCATGTGAGAGAAGAACAGTCACTAAAGTCCCCTGGAAGGAATTAGTCTCTTGCATCATACACTTGAAGACTAAGATCGAAAATTGATAGCAAAGAATGGACAGAAAAGCCCATTGTAGAACACACTCGGTTGACTCTAGGTGAATGACTGCTTAAACTACCATTATTCATTGGTATAAGTGGCACAAAGTGCCCTTGGCAGAAAGCACTGGCTCCAAGGAAACATTGGTACCATCAGAATTCCTCAGTACTTCTCCTGTTCTATTAGGTAGTCAGATTGATTCCCCTCAGCTACTTTTCAGTTAAGCCACTGGAACAAATTCTCTTAGCTATTAATGACTTTTGATGATGTCATGAGCATTCAGACAGACCCCTCAAGCTTTGGTCTCAAAGCATGTCTAACCATGGGTTGTCATATTTGGTTTGTGTTACTTTATTTCATTTCTGAATCAACTGCATCTCTTGCAAGTGGAATTTAAGCAAATAGGACACACTAAAAAGCGACTTGAGGAAAACAAAAGAATGTGAAGATAACGGTTCTTTTAACTTTAAATCAGGATTCAAAAAGTAAAGAGGAGCTGGTGCAATATAGAACTCCCTGAAGAAATTAAGAAGCAGTATAGTATGGTGGAAAAAATTAGGAATAGAACTCATTTTCTGGATTACTATTTGACATGGAATTGGGTGGTGTATTTCTCACCTAGTTTGATGGGCTTGAATCACTTGCCTTAACAGTCAGTAGTGCCCTAAGAGGTGTCCTGGAGCATCTGAAGAGTGTGCACGAGACTAATAGACACAAAAAATGAACTAGGGCGCACTAGAATATTTCTGGAGTGGCACCTGGACTCTAGGATACATTAGGGCATTTGAAATAGGAGTAGACCCCTGCGTGGGACCTGCTGAATTGAATTCTTGATCTACCCTGAGAGCCTGGTGGGTTGGGTCACTTGGTACACATAAGTAATTTGAAATATCTTGATTCAAATAGGTAATTTGAAAAATCTTGGTGCCTGATGTGCTGACAAAAAAAACTCAAGCTTGTTGGACATATGATCAGATGGGACCCAGACAAGGTACTTTAAGACACCACAAAGGCACTGTGTGTCTATGGAAAAGCAGAGAAGTAGCTCAATGAGCTAAATGTAGCTCAGTTACAGACACCTGTGCTGCAGATAATGAAATGCATTTGAGAATTAAACCAAACCCTTGAAACTACATTAAATAGGTTATATCAGAGACGGTTTGCTGAGACATGACAATTTTTAAAGGATGACCATTATTTCTTAGAGGTTATTGCTAGATAACATGAGATAGATACATGTGGACCTCATACTCTTTCCATCTGTTTTTCTAACTTGGGTTTTATTTTTGTCTTTCCAAATTGCTAGCTCTTTGACTTTGGGTAGGATACCTAATAATTGCTTTTGGATAGGATACCTATTTTTGCTAGCGCCATTAGAAATTGCTATAGTATGTAATAACTATAATAGTAACCTCTTATAGGAATATAGGGCTCAGGAAGCAAAAGTATAACAACAACAACACAAAAATCCTGTCAGTTATTGCTGATACCATAATAATAAATAACAGGTTCTTGGGTCAAGCTTGAAATACAAATGAGGCATACAGTACTCCAGGGTTATAGTCATTATTGAAGTCATTAAGCTCATCACAATGAAAGATAAATGTTACAAATGGATGAGAAAATGCAGTGGAAATTGTTTCAGAAAAAAGAAAGTCTAGTTTATGAAAATAGAATGCAAAACTGTTAAGTGGATTGTCACTGGAGGTTTGAGAAGAGGAAAATATAATTTAATTATGGACACACAGTAACAACTTATTCACATGAGAGATCTTTAAGGGCAGACAGATGGTAGGAAAGTTTTAAGTGCAGGATGTAGAATATGTAGCTAGACTCTAGAGACTATTACTCAATTGCCCAGGAAAAATATGGCACCACAAAGTTGGCAGCATTGTGTACTGGGCACTTTGCAAGCAATAAGGGCTTCTAGACAGAAGTGCCAAAACATACCTTGGGCACAAAAGGGGAGAATGAAAGTACAGAACAGTATAGGATTTTTTTCCAGTGTTGCAATTTGGGAAGCAAATGTTTCAAAAAGAGGTAACTTGTTTATAAAAGTTGTTTTTTGAGGTGTCTTTATTGTGAAGTTGTCTCTATCTTAGGTTGCTTGTTAAGGAAATGTTGACAAATGGGGTGGTGAAGATCATGGTAGTTGAAAAAAAGTGTGTGTATGAAATTATTATCCTTGGCTGGAAGCATTCCTCAGAAAGCAAGGTCAATGGATATGTCTAAACTGCCAAGACAGAAACAATTTTCTAAATTTTGGGGTACAATTTCACTGTTGCAGTAACCTTAGATCCCTACCAGAAATTGTGTTCTGCCCAATGATATTATGTGTGGCAGGGAATAATGATATTGATAGTAGGAAAAATAATGAAGACACCTTTTACATTTAAGGGCTTTCTGGTTTGGAGTTTTGTTTGTTTGTTTGTTTTTTCTCCATCTTTTTTGAAATTTTTTTTGTCTTTTTTTTGTGTTTTAATTTAGATATATATATATTAATGTAAGAACATGATGCAGAAAGAAAACTTGACAGAATAAGAATGAACAAAAAGATTGCAATAAATACAATGTTAGGCCCTACAGATTTGCTGAAATTTTTCAGAAAGAAGAACTGCTGGTCTGAGCAACTGAGTGAAAGATGTTATTGACATTGGCAAAGAGCACCCATGGGAAAAAGAAGCATGCACATTTTTGAAAGGTCTTTCTATGGCTGTGCTGCTATTAATGAAATATGATCTTAAATAACTAAAATTTTAGTGTAAGACAATACTCCTCTGCAACTACACAAATCAGAATGTATATTTAGAGTAATGATTAGATTCTTGATTTGGCAATAAAGCAATATTAAAATTAAGCTGAGAAGGAAGTTGTTCTTATTACAGATCCATGAATTGCTGTCTGCCCAAACTTATTAGCTCAGCTGCAGACATGTATATTAAATTAAGCCTGTTTTTCCTTTGAAAAAATTCATAGCATTCATAAATTCCAATCTGAATAATAAATTCAAGGATTCTTTGCTACATTCTTACTGTACCTGAGCATGTCCATTATGTTACATGGATGAATTAGGAATGGAACAAAAGTGAAGTAAAAAATTTATTAATGAGGTTTAGAAAAACACTACATATTTTAAAGGATCAGTTCTGATTAGAAGTATTACATCATTAGCAGAGTTCTGGTCAGATAATGTAATACACTTGATTTACACTGATCTTCTTTCTATAGATTGCTTTGTGAAAGCAATATATTTCTCAATATGAAGCAAAAATCTTAGGGTAAAGACATTTAATAAAGAATGTTAACTTTAAGAAGTTGCTAACTTTAAGGTTGATACTACTAGTATTAATGGAACTGTAATCACATCTAATATGATACAGAAAGTAAATGGAAATTATCAAAACATGTGTTTCATCAGAACATATTTTTGTAGACAAAATCCCATTCACTGTAAGTTTCTGTAGTTTTCAGTGAATTAATACTGTTCTTCCAAATGTCAGGGTTTACTAAAACAGAAAAAATTGCTCTTGTATGGAGAAAAAAGGCAGTTACAAATCCCTCTTATGTCTGGATTTATGAGGAATCAATGCAGGATCAAATTTTCATACAGTAGTGAAAGAAGAAGAAAACTTAGAAAGCATAAGTGTGTGACATAGGTCCTTTTGCATCAGACTGAGTGCCCCATAACTGTTTGACCTGAACAGGATCCTTTATTATGCTAAACTAAGGAAAGCAGAATGTGAGTAAACTCAAACGCTGGAGCTGTAATCCATAATAGATAATCCATGATGGAGAATTCCTACTGAATAACTGTTCTTTCATAATTTATCTCTTAGCCATAGCTCTAAACTAGCTTGGTCCAAGACAAAACTGCTACAGAAGGGACAAGCCCTTGGCAATGTGAACCTGCTAAACTAAGGAAAGCAGAATGTGAGTAAACTCAAACGCTGGAGCTGTAATCCATAATAGATAATCCATGATGGAGAATTCCTACTGAATAACTGTTCTTTCATAATTTATCTCTTAGCCATAGCTCTCAACTAGCTTGGTCCAAGACAAAACTGCTACAGAAGGGACAAGCCCTTGGCAATGTGAACCTGAGCCAACTTGGATGTTGAGCCTATGATTTAATTCTGTTTCTTGCTCATTTAGAAGTGTGAATATCCACAGTGTATCTCCTGTGGTCTCAGCATTTGGGCCAGAGATTCATAGATGGGCTTAAAAATTAGGCTTTGTTGTTGTTTTTGTTGTTGTTCTCCTTTCTGCTTTCTTCAGTTTATTATGCAATTCCCTCTCAGAAATCCTACTGTATTTCTAGAACAACATTTAATCTCCCTGCCTTTCCCTCTGACTGATATTGGACAAGTAGACTAGAATACAGCAACGAGAAATTTTATTTAATGAAATAAATTTTAAAAACTTTTTTTTTTCCTTTTTTCTCTTTTTTTTTTTTTTTTTTTTTTTCCATATGTACTAATACTCTGTGTTAAACTAGTGGAATGCTTTGTTGCCCTAATTTCAGTTGCTGCAGTTATGACCAACAGCAATCTGTATACAATCCTGTCCTCTTTGAACTCAAGGCAGATGTTTAGGACCGGATTCTAAAAAGGGTTTCAATATCATTTGAGATGTGCATGCTTAGGTGGAATTCAAGGCATCCTGGGATACCTGAGGTATCTGTCCATGGTTAATTCTATTCTGAACTGGCAGCTGGAATTCAGGCAAGATACTTTAGCACACCTTAAATGTTACAGATGATTATGTTAAAGCCTTTTAAGTGTTCCCTAGCTGAAACATAACAGCTGTATTGCGAGCACATGAATTTACACATGGCAGTCTGTAACTGAATTGCAGCTTCTAAGGTTGGGTGAGTTAAATCACAGCTAGGCTATTTGACTTTTATATTGCTACAGATAAGCGTGATGAATCTCACACTTGTGAATAGCATTCTGAGGATGGAACTTTCAATTAAAAATAAGAACACACATATAAAAGAAGGCAGCAAAAGAATATCCTTCAAATATTTTTTCTGCGTTCAAATCACATTTTATTAAAAGAAAACCAGAATATTATAGACAATACACACAATTGATTATTTTTAATAATGTTTGCTGTTATATTGGGACACAGACAGATCTATATATTAGCTTTTAAATTTTTACACCATTCTAATATTCAATCTTACATTACTTCAAACCAAAAGGTAGGATAACATTCTAATAACAACAAGGGCAACAACAAAAATGAGGCTTTTTTTTTCCTCCTGCTTCCCAAGAGTGTTTCTCTATTGGTTTCAGGAGGACATCAATTTAGTATCATAGAAATAGATAGAATAAACCAAAGAATAACAGCTAATTTGGTTTCAATATACCATGGGACATTAATTATGAAATAAAATAAAAAGGTATGCACTATTGTCTCAGGCAAATATGTAATTTTTTTCTGTGTTACTAATGTCAGTCCAAAAACATCAGTGAATACAGAGAAAGATGAAAATAATTAAATCCAATTCCTTCTTAGAAAAGTAGTCCTATTAATTCAGTTGTGACTGAAAATTAGAAGCCATGCACTTTGCTGTAGTATCTGAGTTTGTAGAATGAGTCTAGTTCTAGTTAGAATCCATAAAACACACAGATCAATATAACCACAATTGACACTAATTGACAAGCCAAATTGACAGTATTAAGACAGAGGTCAAGAAACCAGATACTAACTCTTTTTTTCTTCTTCCTTTCCTCACTGTGACAAATGGGTTCTGACAAAAGTTCTAACTTTCTGAAAACATGGGTTATATTAATCAGATAAATAGATATGCCTATTAAGATTTTTTCTTCATTCAGCTGTGAAGATGAACTTCAGTGTACTCATTCTGCTGAAATTCTCACAGCTGCAGCACAGAGTTCTCCTTCTGAGCAAGTCACCTTTGTCTCTCTGTACAGCCAGTGGAGAGAAATGGGAACTGTTCAGGTTCATGTGACATTTTGGGATGCAAAGAACATTTCAGCTGTAGACACAGACACCAAATTTAGCTAACTAAATTTGCTACCTAAATAATGTCATATGGGTGTAAACTGTTGTGTCTAAACTTTCACTACAGTCATCAAAGGAACAGCCATTATAGAGAATAGAGAAAATAGAGAATAGAAAATAGAGAGTGTCTCAGATCAATCTGTCTCAGTTTAAACAGAACCTAACAAAAAACACAACTTTTAAATGTGGTATTATTTTGGGTTTCCTGGGGTAACCAACATGGCCTCTAGCTTCCACTTAAAAAGCTTAAGGTTCTTTTACAGGTACTGGTTGATATCTGTGAACTCCATGAGTGTCCTGGTTGTCTGAGATATCCTAAGACATCTCAAACCTGCTGTTTATGCTTTGGTCAAGTTTAAGTTTTTCATTGACTGTATGTGAAACTTAGATCCTTAGTTCACATTTGGACACCTATGTTTGTAAGTCTGAATCTCTAAACAAGCCTTATCCATATTTAGAAAGAGATAAAGTATGTTTTAAAAGTTTTATTTCTTTCCATTCACTCTAACAGGAATCTAGGGCACCTAGTCTAAATATATGACTACAACCATAAACAGCTGCATTTCTTCAAATTAATTCCACACTTTGAGTCTTTGGCTTGGACCATCTATTCCTTTGCTGTAAAACAGCAGAGTGTCAGTGACCTACCTGAATGGAGAGAAGAGGATTCAGGCGTCTGAAATCTCCTTCTTACCCCTTGCCCCATCAGCATGGAATTCTGGAAAATACCAGCCTCATAACCATCTGAGTTCTCAGAACCCCAGGGAATCTTTCCTCATTTCAAGGAGTCTGTCTCCATCAAGAAATGGCCCTATTGAGCACAGACATCCTTGCTCTGGATTAATCTTGGTGGAGAAGGAGACAGGGTGGGAAGGGGAAATAATATAGAAGTTTTAGCTCTTAATATCTCTGAGATATTAAAAGCACAAATTAATTTATAGAAATACCTGCAAGTAGTTTCCTGTCTTAGGAAGAGCTCATATATGCAGAAATGTCATGTCAATTCTAAAGAAATCATGCTGATGGCTAATAATGAGAGCATTCTTTTGCTCCTTTATTGCATCCTTGTAGTATTTATTGCACAAAATTGTATATTATTACCCAAAATTCCATACTGAAGAAAAGGTTGAAAATTCCTTCTGAAACTAATATTGAAGTTATAAGAAGGATTAGTAGAGATCTCAGTAGACTTTAGCACAATTTGTTTAGAGGAGTCAAAACTAATAAGAAAGTTCCATTGCATGATTCAGAAACAAATTGTAAAGCACATTTTTAAGTCAAAGACACTAGAAATAATTTTAGATTTATAGTAATTCACAATATGCCCTGTTATCTTCCATCAGATTTAAAAGCTTGCAAGAATCAGAGTTAAAATGAGAATGAATTGGCTTAAGTTATTTAGCTTTAGAAATGCTAGTGATTGTTTAAAATAAAGTCAGTGTTGTCATTTGCCTTCTGTCTCTCATGAATAAGGCTGTAGAACATAACCACTATGCATAATTTATAGATAATGATTTGGAAAAAAGAAAAATCAACTCCCCAAAAGTCTGCATTGAAATGAAATTTTCGTTTGAAGAAATGTCTGAGAAGGGTGAAGCAGAATGAGGAATTTCATGCCGGATTTTTCACTACATTAGGCAGTCTGTGTGTAGCAAACAAAAACAGCTCAAGTTTTTATTCCTAATTGCTTCTGATTCCTGGTAAATTATGCATATGAACATAGTTCTGTAAGCAAGTTTTAATTATTTTTCATGTTAATATAATACTTCAAACCAGATATTGCATCTGACTATTATGTTTATCATGACATTATCTCATCAGATTCAGTGTATTACTAGAATTTTCATTGAATTGCCCTATAGAATGGTGGAACAGTTTCAAGTTATTAATTTTTCTCTTATTTATCCATCTGTATCAAAGTAAAATTTCAAGCTTGAAACTTTATCTCTCTGAAACCTTATTATCATATAATTTATTTAACAAGTTATTTGCAAATTAGGTAGATTCTAATGCAGTTTTTTAAACCAAATGTCACATTTCTACCTGTTGATCAGTATTTTGAAATAGTTGCATGGAAAACCAATTGCAACACATAGATAAGTCTTCAAAAATATGGAGGAACATTTTTGCCTTGTTAGTTCAACAGGCATTGGGATAATAGCAATGCATTAGTGCCCAACCCAGGAGCTGCTTTACAAAATGGAAATTTTTATTTTGTGCTCCAGGTTTGAGTGGAGTCTCAATTTTCAGACCACATGCATAGGCAAGGCTAATTCAAAAGCAGTGTCACTTCAGTACATCTATATAATAGAAAATCATCTCAAGTAAATACAGAGTTTCAACTCAAAAGCAGTAATAAGATCAGTAATAGAATGGAGAAAGGTAAACAAATGGCATAGCATTAAAGTTAAAAAAATTTAAATTAATACTTTTTAAATTGCCAGACATTTGGAGCAGGATTTAACTTCTTCCACGATCACTTTCTTCCTACTGATCTTTACATAAGAATGTTGTTTGACATGCCTTTAGTGTATTACACACCCACCCACACATAAAGTATGGTAATCTGATTTTACTTTGATGTATAGTTCTGTAAATTGGCATTCAAACCAAGGAGTGTGAGACTCACTAACAGCAGAATTGACTTATGCCTATCTATGGTATTTTACATTAATGGGAAAATCAGTATAATAGAGACCTAATCAAAGTTAATACTCCAGTTGCTTGGCCATGTTTACACCATAGTCTGGTATTCATTGCATAATCAAAAATTCCACTTATTCAATGCAAATCTTTAACCAATAGATTCTGCTCTTAGTCAACTCCAGTGTTGAATTGTTTGGAAATAATATCTAGAACATGTTTTGATTTAGAGTGGATAGTTGGTTATGAATATCCTGGCTACTGGACAGAAGGGTGTGTTCTTCAGGAACTAAGTTTCTTCTTCCTATTTTGGGAACTGAATAACTACATTCAGCTAAAAAATGTTTTTTCATGTCAGAATTGTGAAATAAAGCAACTAAATGAGGACCCTAATGTATGTACCTAGCACATTTAAAGATATAAGATATTTTAGGATAACTGAGAAATGTATAAAGTGATGGCAGATGTACACAGGTCTGAAGAGAACTTTGTATCATTCTTGAGAAAAAGATGGAGATCAGAGGCCATGTCCTAGGACAACTAAAATGTCATTGACCCCTCTGTAAATACACTTGAATGAAAAGGACACTGACACTATTATCAGTTTTTTCAAAATGCCTGAACATCAAGATCAGGACTGGGGGAAAATGGTATCTCCCATGGTAGAAGAAGGTCCAGTTTGAGACCACCTGAAGAATATATATATACACACATATATATATATATATACATATACACACACACACACACACACATATCTATGGGATCTGATGAGGTGCATCCCTCGGGTGGATGCTGAGGGAACTGGCTGATGCAGTTGCCAAGCCACATTGCTCCCATATTTAAAAAGTGCACCAAAGAGGATAGTTGATTTCCTTTCTGTGCCTGCTAAAATCATGAAGCACAACCTCCTGGAAGGTGTGTAGAAACTCATGGAAAACAAGGAGAAGATTAGAGAAAGGGAAAATTGTACTTGACCAAGGGATTAGCCTTCTATGGTGGAATGACTACATCAGTGGACAGGAAAAGTGCTACTTTTGTCATTCTGTCTGGACTTCTGTAAAGCCATTGGTACCATTCTCCATAAAATCCTTGTCACTAAATGTGGAGGTGTGGGCTTGACAGATGGAATGTTAAATGGATAAGGAATTGTCTGGATGGCCATGTCCAAAGAGTTACAGTCAATGGCTCAATGTCTGAGAGCAAAACCAGGCAGTTTCATTGAAGGGTCCGTACTGGGACCAATACAATTTAGCAAAAACATGGAGAGTGGGATTGAATGAACCCTCAACAAATTTGCAGATGACATCAAGCTGACTGGTGCAGTTCAGAGGCTTGAAGGAAGGGTTGCCATGCACAGAAATAGTGAAGAATAGGCTCCTGTGAATCTCATGAAAGACAACCCTGATCACGGTATGGCAGTTGAAGTGGTGATTGTTAAAGCTCCCTTCCAACACAAAACATTCCATTCTATGACCCTATGCTCTAGGATTCTTACTCAGGACTTAGTATTCTAATATTAATTAGTTTATTCATTTATTCAATTACAAAATAAATGAGCCATTATTATAAAATACAAGAAATAAAAAAAAAAGAAAATTAAAAAAAATTATGTAAGCATGCTTTTTTTAGCATGTTTTATTGAATCACAAAAGTCAGTCATCAGAAGACAAAACAGCTACATGCTTATATAGAAAATTAGTACACTTTTACATCATAAGAAAAATAAAAAAGTTTTTAAAGCATGAATATTTATTGTTTAGCTTTTTCAAAGAAAAAATTAGTTTCTTCTGGTGAATTCTTTCTTGATTATATGTTTGAGTCTGAGAATGAAAGCAAGGTAATAGAGTTTTGGAAGAGCTTTTTACAAAATCAGCAGGACTTGTGGCACAAGAAACCAGGATGTATTGATAGAGATGGAAGTGAATGGTTCTTAGCAACTCACCATCAATTCAGATGGAGTAAATCTTCAACAGCATAAACTCATTCCAGAAGACTGAGAGTTTACAGAAATGGTGTCTGTCTGTCCACCAACCTATCCTTTCCTGTTGGACACCACTAGGTGCAGAGGGCTAGTCTGTGCTCTTATTGCTGTTCACTGGATGTTACTCAATGCAATGTGTGTCCTAGGATGCCACAGAAGTTCTTGAATACTAAAGGGGTAGAATGATGCTATGTCCAAAAAAAGAACCAAAAAAACCAACACATTGATAATTGTAGATATTGAAACCAGTTCTGCCAAGGTGCCAATCTAGTGTTGAATAAGTGAAAGAAGAAGTTAGAACAAATAATGCATTTTAGTTTTTAACCTTTATTGGACACATTTATATTATTTTGCAGTTTGCATAAGTGAAAGAGTAAATACTTAAAGAAAAATTTAAAAGTGTGATAATTCTCAAGGCTTGATAAGTTCATCAACATGGATATTTAATGTTTAATGTATTTTTCAAAATATTCACAAAATAATGATAGTTTTATTGTCTCAGACACACAGCCAGATTTTTCACTCTAATTCAAAATGTCTGTCCCAGAAATTATTTTTCTAGGCTAAAACATGGCATATGTCTCACTGCCAAGCAAAATTTTTAACACAGAAAAGCATTAATTTTTATTTTACAGACCTGCAAACATAAGGGAAGATTACATTTTCAGATGACTTTCTGAATTCAGCTAACCGAAGAGCTTCATTTTATAATACGGATTATAAATTGTGCTGGCAATTAATCTGTAATGTGACTAATCCTTTTTATTATCTTAATAAAAAATAAAATATGTTTCACATTCTCAGTGGAAAAGCATTTCAGGAGTTTTTAGCACAGGGACTCAGCATGCTCATGTGCATTCTCCTACACTTATCTACAAGTTAATACCTTGATCTTGCAATAAATGTCATGCAGGCTGAACATGGCTCTTAATCCCTCAGCACAACTAAAAACTTATATCTATGAGGGCTTATTTTAGAGGCAAGTGCTTTATTTGAGTGCTTTTACAACTGAGGAAATAAGAAGAAACTCACAGCTATGAACTCTTGATTGATGCAGGCAATCATTGTTTTTTGTTGGCAGGAAAGTCTGTCAAGAAGAACAAGCGTGTTTTCTTAGTATTTTTATGACTAGTTAAGTTGAAAAGTAGGTCAAAGGTAGCCCTGTCCTTCTGGCACTTTCTTCACAATCATACAACTGAAAGCTTACTGAAGTGAATAAAGGAAGGTATTGGGCTAATATTTATTACTTGAGTTGGCTTATTTTATTATAAGTTCCCTATATTTATATATGTTGGAATACTGCTTTTTTATCAGGTAGTTAGCTGAATTGAAGTTAAGCGGATAATTATATAGGCCAAAATGTTGAATAAGTTATTGTTTTTAGAGAATTAAATAGATATATGTGGTTGTGATTATGAGTAGAAATGAGCAAACACTGACTTTGCCAACTAGACATTCCTCTTTCAAAGGTTCCATGGTTGGAACCATGGTTTGTCTTTCCAGGCTGGCAAAGCTTGGAAAACTTACAGATGAGTACAGATGGTATTTCTACAAACATGCTAATAGCTAGGAAAATCAGCGATACAATGCAGATATGTTCTCATAGTAATAAAATCTTTTTCCATCTGAAAACTGTGGCACATTATATTATTTTTAAAATATTTTGTTTATATCTACATTTAAATTCTTTAGAAAGTAATTGAACAAATCTGTTTGTTTCTTTAGTTAAAGACTATCTCTGCTGGGATGATACTTAAATAACCATTCACCTACTAATTTATTGCCACAAGAAGAATATGAGAAACTTTTTTCAATGACCAAATTTTTTTTGCTTAAACTGAAACTTTTTGTAATACTATGTGACTACTATCTGTTACTTAAGCATGAAGAGGTTTAATTTGACACAACTGATAGGAAGAGTTTACATGCTTGCTATAAATGTGTCATCTGTAGGTTAAAATCTTTCAGATACCATCATTTGCTCTTCTACTGCCCACACCATTGGTAATTTTCCTATTTTGTTCACAGGATAAACCTGAAATATTTTGAATAAATATTGGTAGCTGTTGATAATTCACTGTTTCTACAGCTAGCTGGAGCTTGTACATTTTTTTCCATGCCGCCAAGTACCAAAAATTGAAGTAGATTAACTAAGGATTTTTTCCCTATTAAAAATAATAGTTTCATCTACTGAAAAAACATCAAGTTCCCTTTTCACCTGTACCATACTAATTTTCAGAGTGATTTTATAATTTGATGAGTCCTTTATATGCTTAGTTGATTTTTTTTGGCAGGACTTGCTTTCATATTCTCCCATAAATTTTTAATCCATATTTTAGATATACCATCAAAATTAAACTTCTAGCTTTCAGCAGCTGATGCATTTTCCAGACAGTGATAATGCTCTGTTGTTTCCAACTTTTAATGTACTTATCCCTAAATATAATTTCTAAAATAGAAAAATATATCAGCTTTGATTCAATTTGAGTGACGGTCATATGTGACATTTAGATGGAAAGGACTGTGAAATTTCATAGGCGTTTTTCTGCAAACCTAGGGCATTCTATTTACTCAGGTGGAGAATTATATATGCAGTAACAGGCAAGATAGGCTCAGGGAGGAGTAAAACCACAGTTTGTCAAATGTTAGGTTTTATTTGTACGGCATTTAATTTTTTTACAACTTCTCTGCTTCTCTTCAGTCTTCCTCTAAACTTATATAGGTTTTCACTGCATCTTAGTGTATTGATTTTTTCTTATACAATGGAGCTAATAGATTAGCAGAACTTAATTTTGGTGAGTAGATGCATGTAAAATTGTGTATTTCTGATAAAATAGAAAAAATGAGATGAAATAGGACCTTCAAGAGAATGAACTTTTGTTTCTAAGAAAAGTCAAATTTTGAGGAAAACATTGATAAAAATTAGCAATTATACAGGGTTCAGAAATGAAAGGGTTTTTAAAACCTTGATTTTTTAAAATTGGGAATCTACACAAAAATAATTATTTTCTGTGAAAATGTTGACTAATTAATTTTAAGGAATTATGTAAGTCTCACTTATGGCTCCACTTCTTTTCCAATTTCACCTTTAACATCCTCTGTTCCTTATATTCTCTTAGCTTTTTTCTTAATTATATATTTTTTATCTTAGCTCCTACAAGTTTGTTCTAGTTTCTGGCCCTAACCATCTTAGCGATACCAAAACAGACATGTTTTGTTCTGAATTGCATAATATGTTTGGCTGAGAGGAAGGAAATATATGTTCTAGTCAAAGCATGACTGCCCCCATGATACAGGAAAGAGCAGCCTCTCAATCTTGTTTAAGAGACAGGAGCATCCAGTAGCCCACACCTAGGTAGATCAGAAACAGCTCTGCAGGTGCCTCCAGCATGCCAAAGAATTTTGAGTGGTGTTGGATGCTTGCTGGTGGGTGGCTGTTGCATACCTAGATGTGTTTCAACTGGGAAATATCAGGTACCTATTCAATCTGTAGTCATCCATGTAATAACACCTACATTTTTGTAATTTGAGAGGTAAATTCCATCCTGAGAAACCTAACTCAAGATATTTAAGGCAAAAGTTATTTCATTAACTTCTCTACCTGGATTGTTGACATGAGGATACCCATTCATGAGTTTTCAGTTGCTTACAGAAAGATGAGGGGTCCTCCATTAGATGTCCTTGTCTAGAATCCCTCCTTCCTATGGAAATAAGGGTATTTTTAATATAAAGTTATCAGAATTTGAGTTATAATTAAAGAAGCAAATACAATGTACTTTGGTTAGTATTGGACATAGGGAGTTATCCACCAAAAAATGTATTTGAGGGTCTTTTTAGACCATACAGGGTTGTTTGATGCTGAAAATAAGAATTAATATATGCAAAGAGAGAAGGTATTTTAATTACTTGGTTTTGGGTGGCTGCATTATTCATAGGAAACAAATACTCAAGCAAAATATGTCCTTAATCCCAGTCACACCAAAGATTTTAGGACTATGTGATGAAAATTCACAGCTGGGGAGACAAAGGAAGAAAAAGCAGGATTTATCTAAAAAGACATACATTGTTATGTTAAAATAGAAAAAAAAATAGTTTTTATGTGTTCAGCATAAATAGATTTGCAGTTGTGTTAAAATATATTGTAAGTACATGATAAACCCAGTGAGATGTATATAGAGGTACATTCATGCTCTTATTTTTGTGGTTAAAATAAGAACAAAGAGTAGAGAGAAGCCATGAAGTGCCCAAGGCTCTCATGTTTTTATGAGTTTGAGGAGAACAAAGTGGTCTACTGAGGACACCTGTCTTTCTGTTTCTGTGCAGAACCATAAGTCTTGCACTTCAACTTGGAAAAGAGAAGATCTTAACAAATCTCAAAAGAACTTCTGTTGTAGGAGAAAAGAAGCATGTGACCAAGTTATCTCATTACAATTTACCACTGCAGAAATTGTTTTATTCTTAATTGGCTTCCACTGCAATAACTTCACCTGTTACAATCGTCAACCTACTGCAGAGCCAGGATGGGAGAGCTCCTTTGTCAGTTCAAAGGACTACAAAACAAACCTAATGATAGAGATGGATTATGCCCTATTTCTAGAGAAAGACCATATTCTTAAATAATATTTTCTGTCTAACTTCTCAGGGTCTGTAATGATGGCAAATGATTTTTTATTATTGCTGGGTTTTTTCCTTCTTTATTTTTTCTTTTAGTTATTTTTTTTCCCAAGGCATTAACACAATAGACAAATAAATGTCATTAAAATCATGGAAGGATGTTGGATGTGTCATTAAGAAACACTTTAAGTGCTGATATCATGAACATTGATTTTTCAATGACATTTGTGAAGGTTTTGTTAAATACTTCCCTTAATGTCAGGAAACAAAAGAATTTGTGCAACATTTTGAAGTGGAAGTATTTGAAGTCCCACCTGGCACTTTCAGGAATCAAAAAAAGGATTCATAGTTTAGCTCAAATTTTGTTTCATCATCTGAGTTTGTACAATTTCTTCTCTTCAATATGTTAGGTGGCAACGTAAAAGTAAGAGAAAGTACCTTTCTGTGACTTCAGGTAGAAATATCTTTTGATAGGTTTCATTCTCACCACTTATCCTGTGTAGTTAGACAGACATGCCAGATGTGTGAGAGCGGGCTTTTGCTGTTGACAGCGAGGAGTGTGCCCCCCAATACTGACAAAGTAACAAATGCTAAGTTTCACTGCCAATCTTCCCAAGACCCTGCATAAACTTTATTGCAGGTATACAACAGAGGCAAAAGTGTAACATGAGCCTGTGCTGCTATGCAGTGCACGGGGGTGTATGCAAAGAATTTTTCAGGTATAAGAAATACCAGAATTCGGAACATCTGAATTTAGCATGTGTTCTGATAGGATATACTTAAATTGCTAGATCAAAAGCCATTGACATTAGTAACAGTCTTTCCAATGTTTACAGTAGGTGTAATATCAGGTCTACTATACATATGTACAGATTATATGTGTGTATGTACAGAACTTAACTGACTCCCAAACCAAACCTGTCTTTACATAAAGGTGAACTGTTAGAGAATACAATGCCCTCAGTCTGAAGACTCCCATCACTTCCATGAAAAATGAATGAGATCCTTAAATGGTAGAGACAGAATGTTATTCTATCAGAGAATAAAACAGTGACTAGAAAGACTGTACATGTATTTTGTATGTGTAAAGTATACTACCTACCACAGAAGTAGATTCTCAGAGTAATTAATATTGTTGATCAATAAATTACCTTTTGAATCACTTGGGCACCTGAGCAGTATACTTTTTGTCTGCTTTCTGTGTATTTTATCTGCAGTTTATACTGGTCTCATGAAAGTGACATTAAATCCATGCGTATTTTCCATCACATAACTGAATTTTGAAGATATTTATAATTTATACATGATTACCAATATCACATACTTTAATTTTATAGTGCTCGCTAAGGAATTAATTACTTTGTTGAAAAAATTTATTTTTTTTTATTTGTGTTGTGATGTGTCCTAGGCAAGTACTCTGTTTATTCACTTGAATTTCTTTAGTATATGCATTCTAAAATATTTGCCATATACAACTATGCAATTTTTTTTCATAATTTTAGCCCATGAATAAATATGGACAAATCAGTGTACAAATAAATATTTTTTAGTGATAATTGCCAAGAAAACAAAAAACAAAGCAAAGAAAGAAGCATGACCACCTGCACAAAAAATAATTAGATGCTTAGAAAATTTTTGAAGTTATTTTTGAAATTTTTGAAGGATAAATAAAATATAATTAACCGTGTATATATATTCTAACATTTTTCCATACTATTGCATTCCATTCCTTACTGTAACCACATATACCATTCTTTACAATAAACCATTCTTGGGTGACAACATGTGTCACATGTAAGTTGCCACTAAATGTAAATTGCATATCACTCTTAAGGGAAGGAAAAGCAAGTATAAAAGCATTGTCCTTCCTAAAATGTAGAAGGGCAGAGAAATGAATTTTTAGATGTAGAGAAACCATGTGAAAAATAACAATATAGAAAATAAAGTGATCATAGTTCAGTCTTTGTCTACAGATTTGTTTGAATGTGATGGCTATACAATTTAAATACCTACTGCAGATATATTAATGCAGAAGTATTCAATTTGCTTCTTTTATAAATTGAGTATATAATTTTTTAAATTGTTTCTCTGCATAATATTTTTTCACTCTGTGGCTTTTGAGCTATTTTTCATATGTCTTTTTATCATAAGAATGATGAAAAAATGATATATTTTCTAATACCTGGTTGCCTGAGAGTAGATACCATCAAACCATGTTTAGTTATTCAAGCAAGTGGCTTGATTTTCTGAAATGGTACTACTAATGGACACTTTAAACACTTCTTGGACAGTAATGATAAGGGGGTTTGCATTAGGGTTGTGCATTATTTTACTGTTGTGATAAAAAAATATTTATATATTAAATTTATTTCTATGGTTTTAGGATCAAATACAGCATTCTGAAAATGGTAGCTGCTTTTCCTGATCAATCTGGAAGTGGAGATAGTAATTTTAGTAAGGTAAAATGCTTGTTTGAAAGCTAGTGTTATCTGCCTTCTTTGTTCTCTTTCAAGCTCCTCTTTGCTTCTTGCACCATTTACAAGTTATTAAATTTTTCATTGTGCAGCTTGTGCATCTCCTGCCTGATCACTTGCCTTTTCTGGGGTCAGGTCAGCAGTTTCAAAGGCAGGGCCAGCTAAACAGCTTGTGTGTGTGCCAGTTCTGTCCGCAGTGGAACAGAGCTACTCAAACCCCACTTTTGCAGGTAACTTAGCAGAAGTGTTGACAGATCGTTAGGCAACTCTTGAGGCCCAAAAAATACCAACAGCACTGTTATCTTTTCATGATGTAGGAGTATGATGGATCACAGCTGTTTAAAATGACCCCAGAGTACTTTTGCTTCAATGCAGCAACTTATGATTGCTTGATACACTCACAGCACCTTGATTTAGTCAGTGCTAAAGAGAAATTAAAGATTTCTGTTAAGTTTTTGCTTTTCTGTACATATTTTGCATAGTAATAATAAATTAGTTGTTGAAATAATTCAGAAAAAATACAGCTAGCCAGTCAGACAGACAAACTGATTGCACTCTCAATCCCCATACACTCACAGAAATACCTACCTTAGACAGGTTTCCTAATATTCTTTGCTCCAAGATGTAGAAATCATATGTTACATAATGCCCTTTTTTCCCCCTGCATCTGTGACAGCATTTCAAATGAATTTTGATATAATGCTCATCACAAATGGCACAGAGCCCCGCAGGTCAGCTTCTGCTGCTTCTACAGAGCTCCATACAGGAGTAACATCATTTTTAATGAACCTACCCAGGGAAGATTATATAAATCTGATAAAATAATAAAACCAGCAATGTATGTGACACAACATCATTCTGCTTACTCAATCTTATCAATGTACAAAATGGACAGACATCATGAGAGGCCTATAGATTTTAAAACTGGAACAATTTCACAGATATCTAACCTGACTTATTTCACATCAGCAGAATTTGACCCGTTCATTTATGCATTATCTCTATAATGCGGTAATGCAATTAGACCAGAGAATTTAGTATAGCACCAAAAAATCATAGAACAGAGAACATTATAGTTCCACAGTGTCATAATGGCTTATTATTATACAATACTGCCATAGTACATGGCTGAAGAAAAGACAACAGTTTGTTAGTTTATTGATAAAGTTAAAATATCAATAAAATTTTTAAGCATAGAGTTTTTACTCTGTAAACCAGCCAAAAATGGTAAATACTTTAATGGGTATAAATCATGCCAAATCCATTGTGGGCTTTTCTCTCCCAACCGACTATGGAGAGAACTTACTAAATATCTGCTGAATACATCTGCAGATAAGACAAAGTATTCATTGTAATTCTTCAATTAGAAAAGAATCAACAAAGAATTTTAGTAATTCATCACTATCTACCTGTTATAAAGATAATTCTCCATGATGAAGTATTTATCAGCTGATACATGAAACCAAAACCTCATAATCTAAAATGACACTCAGCACATTTAAGATAATCCTGTGACACTGCACTGAAATGGATTTGAAGTGGTCACAGTGTTTATTTTGGGGTCACAACTGTCAGGACAGTAGCTTTCAGCTGAGGAGTGTAGTGACATCTTAACGTTTTCAAGCTAAATTCCTGAGGCTCTATTATTATTTTCCCTATCAAATGCCTCCTGCTGTATTTATTATGAAGAATGCCAGTGAAATCATGAAAAACAGCTAAGAACTTTCTGACGATATCTTTTTCCCAAGATTCATGCAGTTTTTCCAAATTGTATTATCCCAGGAATTGTTTTACTAATAAAATCAAGGACTCCATGATCTAGTTTTGCATTTTTTGCAGAAGTTCCCGAGGAGACAGCTTAAAAAGATGTTACTTTTTAGAGAAGCCCAGATGAATGGAAATTGACTTTCCTTCCCTATGCTAAGCAAGGCTAGCAGAGGAACAGAAAGTCATGCATGGCTGACACTGAAGTGTAGTAGGGATCTATTTTATACATAATACATTGATGACATTTTTCAGAAGCTGTTCATTCTGTTACTCCTGTAGTGCTGGTGAGGTCTGTGGATCTTTGTGTCTCCTGCATATCTTAAAGTCATGTTCACAAGTATTACCCAGGTGCTGTCTTACCTTATACAGCCAGATGGCACAATATTGTGTAATTCATCATGGTTTTTAGAAATTGGATTTTCTTTACTTTCCCTAGCCCTAAATGGACTTTCACATCTTACCTTACAATTGTGACAAAAAATCTCTATCAATTTGGATAAGTAAATCAGTTTTTCTTTCCCATTTTCACATTAAATTACCTGTAACTGTCTTTTTGGAAGTAAAGAGCCTACTATATACATATATATGCATTTAGGTAAACATACAGACACTCTGAGTACATGTGGATGTCTGCACAGACAAAATTAAAAAACATAAAAAAAGAGTAATTTAATATTTAGCAATGGAGGAAGAGATTTTAGGGAGTTCAAATCCTCAAAAGGTTTAGATTTTAGGAGAAAAGCTGTGCTTTGGTGGTTTAATTTTCAGTAGTTACAATTAAAATACTGCTCCTGAAAAAATGTATCTTCACACTTTTTTTGTATTCAGTTATTTCTGACTTCTTCAGAATTTGGGATTCAGAGCTGACCTCTCAGCAAAGCTCTGTGGCAATCTGAGTTTTTATGTAAAGATTACTCCTCACAATAAGAAAATAAACCAAACCAACTTATTTATTTGTTTTACAATTAAAAAGATATTAAGAAAAATAATGCAAAGCCATGAAGAGTGAAGCTTTCTAAAAAAATAAATATATAATCCTTTGTATATAGCATAAACACACTAGTAAAAGCTTGCATGAATGTGGTCATGTTTCTACAGCAACATTTGCATTTGAAACTACTTATATTGGCACAGCAATTTTTTTGGGGTTTGGTATTTTGTTTCTTTTTTTTTAACATTAAGGAGTACGCATGCATGAAAGCTCACAGAGTATTTGACTATAAAAAATTTTGAAAATGGAAATTTTATGAACGCAACTGCAAAATTATGGTGAATTCCTTCAAGTGGTACAGCAAGAAAGAGACTTGGAAATTCTACAGACTGCAGACCTGTGCCTATCAGGTAGAAAACAGATGTATCACAACCCAAATAGTCAGCTGCTGGAAATACAGTGCTTTTACTGATGACACTGATGTTGGTATATAAAAGAAAAATGTATCTGGTTTTTAATGATGTGCAAAACAGGTGCAAAATACTTTTTCTATGTGTAAGGCTGTCCAGATGGTACTCATTAGATGCAGCAACAGATAATACCCTTTCTGACACTTTCCTTCCCCATGTATCAGTTAGTGTCCCAAAACTGGAAATAATGGACTGTTAAAATAGTCAGACTCAGAATTTTCTGAGAATACATGTTATTCCCCACTTGCATGCTGTGGATGACAATTACTGCAAATGTGCGAGGAGGTTCAGGGAAGATTTAGGACTGATTTTTCTGTTTCCAGCTTTTTCTTTGTGGATACTCACTGAGTTGAATGGTTGTGGAGGGAAAGAATATGTTCTGCTAGGGGACAACATGTGATTGACTTAATTGGTTGTAATTTAACATCTGAAAGTTAGACATCTAAAATCCAAGCCAGGCATTTTTGAATCCCTTTATAGTTAATGGAGAAAAATAGGCTCCTCCAGGGATATTCATCTGTTCTATCTTATGATGAGATTAATGACTCTCTAGAGGTGCCTGTTCCTTTCCATTAGCTATAAAGGGAACAACCACAGTCATAGTACTCCCTAGGATGTGGTGGGGATATTTTACTTTAACTGGGCATTCTCCTCAGAGAGCAAAACTTGCTATATTTTTTTTTTTTCCAATGCTCAGTATACTCA
Source organism: Fringilla coelebs (assembly GCF_963513975.1). Lineage (NCBI taxonomy): Eukaryota > Metazoa > Chordata > Aves > Passeriformes > Fringillidae > Fringilla > Fringilla coelebs. The sequence goes on from NC_140029.1 coordinate 46,387,368, forward strand.
AGATTATGTTCCAGTTTGTTGAGACAACATCCAATGAATCTGTTTGTGCAAGTGATATTGAGAATGGTTTCACTGTTTCCAAGAATCTTTGTAGCATGAGGACGAAGCTTGCATTCCAACATACACACACAAGCATACACACTTGTTTTGTACTGGGTAAAAATTCAGCTTCTACAAATATAAATGAGTGCCAGACAACAGATAGAATGAGGATGTCATGTCTGTCTAAGGCATAATGGCCTGGCTGCTTCTTGCTCACTGAGATTTCACACAGTTCAAACGAGCCGGATTTTTATAGCGGCCAGTGGCCGTACCCTGCATGAATATATTTACATGATTTAGCATCAGAAAAGATAAGCATACCATCTTCATACTTTTAATTATTCTGTACTCTGCTTTTGTTGCAGTAGCAATGTGTCTGTGCTATAGCAAGACTGTGTCTGTGAATTGAACATGTCTTAAATTCCAGAGGGCTCCTGCAGAATTGTGCCTTGGCTCAGGCAGGGTGATGCCCTGGTGCCCCTGCCTGGTTTCAGGGTCCCTCAGGCCAGTACAAAGATCAGATCAGGCAAATCTGTGCTGCCTGTAGCCAGCCATAATCGCATCTCTCATCTACTACTGACTTACAGCTAGCTACTGCTTCTAAATGTGAAATTGAATTCCTGAATTTACCATGCTGTAGTCTAAGAACAGAATACTTAGCCATTTTTAGACCTTATATTTTCCCTGGCAGCCCCAGTTTATGCCTTGATAACCCTGCAGAGTATCTTCCTTCTTGACAGGACCGAGCAACTCAAACCTGTCCAGAAGTGCTCAGTGTCTGGTGTGATCTTCATAATTGTCTAAAACAGAGATGATCCCTCTTTTTAACAAAGTAGGCTAATGCTTAGAATTAAGAATTCAGGAAGATAAAGACAAAATCAAACCAAACAAACCCCTTTATTTCCTTCAGCATCTGAGGGATTCAAGGTCTTATAACTCACCTGCAGGTAGAGTTTTCTGGACACAATTCTACTAACTTGTCTGCTAGTCTGAGATGGAAAAGGGCTGTGATGCACGCACCAAGGACCAGAAATGGTTTATAATGCAGTCTGCAACCTCCTTTCTGATGCCCTTCTTCCTGAGGACATCCAAGTGTCCCCAAGGAGTGGACTGTGGTGGGTGGATTGTTGCTGCAGCTCACAGCCAGCTCCCTGGGGCTCTTTGTGCTCAAGGCTCCCCTCTTGTCTCATAGCAGGAGAAATCCAAGGCTAAAGTGGGGACAAGTTTTGTCACTCGACTGGCAACTTCCAGCTTTTTGATGGGAGTGAGTGTGGCTCCCTAGGCCTCATAGGCTTTTGTAGCTGGAATACTAGAAATATCTAGGAAATATCTAGTCTAGTCAATGTCAAACTCTCCTCACAGACACTGAGTAAAAATCCCAAAATCTTTTTGCAAGCATTAGTTAAGACTGCAGGGAAAACATTGAAATTCAGATGCTTCTACAGATCCCTTGTACTTTACCTTATTAATTTTTTTATAGTTTTCATGTAGCTTTTTATAACTTCCCCATAAACATTCCTCCAATTAAAATATGCACAAGTAGGTAATGTAGGATATTGTGAAAGGAAATAAGCATTTAATAATTTTAATATTGCCTCTCCATGAGCGGATAATAACCAAAGTATATGCTAAAATCCTGATCATTAATGCATGTTTCTTAGTGGTGCAATTAGGGTAGATCTTCTGCCTAAGAAAAATAGTGTGTACTTTGATTGTAGATCACTATCTAATAAATTTTGTTAACATGTAGGTCATTAAGTTCCTGCTAATCTGCATCCAAGTTCCTGCTAATCTGTATCTAGGGAAGGCTGAACCTACAAAGTCAGGCTCAAAAAGTAGGGGTGGAGCTTAGTCAAATCAAGATTGTATGGAGATTTCACAGCAGCATTTCAGTATCTGAAGGGCACCTACAGGGATGATGGAGAGGGACTCTTTGTCAGGAACTGTAGGGATGGGACAAGGAGTAATGGGGTCAAATTGAAAGAGGGGAAATTTAGGTTAGATACAGAGAAGAAATTCTTTACTTCAAGGGTAGTAAGAACTGGAACAGGTTGTCCAGGGAGGTTGTGGCTGCCCCAGGCCTGGCATTGTTCAAAGCCAGTGAGGATAAGGCTTTGAGCAATCTGGTCTAGTGGGAGGTATCCCTGCCCTTGGCAAAGTGGGTTATCACTAGATGATCTTAAAGGTGCATTCCAAACCTTTAACATTCTATGATTCTATGATTTAACAGGATAAATTAAGGTGAAATAAAAAAGGAATCATAGTCTAATATGCTACACAGAAATTATAAATATTCTCTGCAAGATCAGTAGTAAAACTAACTAAATTAAGAAATGCAAGTTTATTTGAAAAAGCACAGTGCTAGATATGCTTGAATGATAAACTGGAGCCTTACTATCTGAATTTAATAATGCTGGAAAATCCTTTAAATACTTTGCTTTACTAAGGTTTTTAAATCTAAATTTAATTTAATCAGTTGTGTATTACAGAAAGACAAAATTTTATTGATGAAAGGGCCAAAAGTGACCTGTAGTGAAGAGATACACTGATCCAGACAATCCCTTTTTCATGCTGCTACTACTGGCAGCAGTATGTTGAGAACCTGCTTTTATTTTGAATTTATTTGAATTAGTGAGAGTCCAGATTGCCCCGATTCACTTAGAAGAAGCTTAGTTCCATTATACTGGTTTATCGCTCATGCAGCAGGGTCTGTAGATGTCCAATCTAGCAATTATCACACTATCTTCCTTGGCCTCTATTAAGAAAACCAGAGCCAGTTTTCAAAAGGGGATGAAGCAAGAAACATTGTTTTTAATCTGCCTGATCTGAATTTTCCACTCTGCAGGGCAAAGGGGAGGGGTGGGGAAGGGGGGATGGGAGGGAGAGAGAGAGAGAAGGGAAGGCAGGAAAAAGGGGAAAAAAGAAAAGGAAAAAAAGGGTCCTGTTTCATTTTTTTCATGGAGCGATTCCTTGAGAGTTTTTGAACCTACTTTGCAATATTAGAAGCTTATTATATCACACAGAATTGCTTTTTAGCAGTAATTCAGTATTTCTACTATTGCGGCAGTGAATAGTCACAAAACATTTTGCTCTTTCTGGCACCTGCGTGAAGCTGTGACTTATGAATATGCTAATGAGTCTGCAACTAGAACTGGCTGGGGTTCAACACTCACACACAATTAACGCTCAGGCTACCAGCACTGCTGCGAGGCCGACTGCAGAAAGTAATATTTGGATTGATCAATTCAACATAATGCACTTTGTATACAGCAGAGGGTTTAAAAATAACAGCTGGAAGTTATCCTGTGAGAACACAGAAAAACTTTTAATTTTAAGTCCTTTTTGTTAAAATTCTGGATGGCAATTATCCAGTTTAAATCCTTTGTGTCACAAAAGATGGTCCTCGTAGCACTACATATTTTAATGCAGGAAAATAGAAACATGTAATATTAATGAATACTCCACTTATTAATGTTTAGGCTGCATTTCCCTCACAACATCCATGTGTCTGTTAGCCTTGAATGCTGAAAAGCAGTCCCTTGCAGTGCATATGGAAATGTCTTGTATGTAACCTCTGGAATTTATGCTTTTAATATTAGGAGAAGTAGTACTGCCCATGGGCAGGATATATGAACTAGGCATCAAGCATGCAGGCAACTGTTTCCACTTACAGTCCATTTCTGGAGTTAAAACATAAAATACATGTCCTTAGAATTAGAAATATGAACATTAATATCAAAAGTTTAATTTACCATGATTCACTGTGACAATATATGGTTAGAGAGTAAACCTATATATTTTCAGAAATGAGCACTCCTAGATTCTACTTATGTTATTAAATAAGACGTGAAAATATTCTATATTTACTACTTTTAGTAATTGACTGATATTGCAGAAATTTGAAATTGACTCAGTTTCCATATCTGGACAGACCCTAAGATTCAGAGTATTTAGAAAACAATTAATATATATTTTTAAAGCTGTGGTATAGCTTCAGATGAAAGAACATACCTACTTTTAAGTGCATTTGCAAATAATTCTTTGTTTTATTTGATTTTGGTAGGTTAAAAATTAATATGGTTTTACCTGGACAATGAGAATTGATATTGAAATATCCTCTAGATGTTATATACTTCTGACAGGCAACTCATAATTAGAAAATACACAGACATAAATAATTTCTAACAATTCCTATAGTTTTGAGTTGTGCAAATCCTTTGCTCCCAAGCAAGCATTTTATCAGAAATGAATGATCTGCCATGCTCAAAAGGCACCCATATGAGCTTTCAGTTTCACAGAAAATGTATCATAAAGAAGAATTATTTTACAGGGCATTGTAATTCCAGACACAGTGAGAGGCCATGCTAGTACTTCCACCTTGGTATTTTTCTAAGAGTTACACACAACAGCAATTTTCAGTCTTGCATTTTTTAATGTAACTAGCTTAAATCTCTTATGATATATATTCTTCCTAAAACCTGATCTTCTTATTTTTTAGTTTTACTTATCATATTCCATGGCAGATGGTTTACTTCAGTGTGTGCAAACCCAAAAAAAAAAAATGTACTTCTGAGAAATCCTTTGAGACAAACATTACTGTGTAGGCTTGCACATGATCATTACAAACAACTAAAAACTTCACATCAGAGAAACAGAATTTTGCACCTTTGTCCTAACAATAGCTCTTTATTCACCAGTCTAGTCTTCCCAGTTTTATTTTTGAAAATATGTTGTGTGTGTAAAAGAGAAGCTCATTCCATTCATTTCTTTCAGAAGCTGCAAGTCAGTCAGCCTTACCAGAAAATGCTCTCCAAAACACCTTGTAAGTTGCTGGGTTTCCAGTTCTAATGTGTCTGTACAATATAGCTGTTACTTTTTGACTATTGAAGTAATTTTTTGTACTTTGGAACCAGAAAACCAATTTTGTTCACTCTACCCTGAGAATGTGTTGTTCTAGTAGTTATTATTTTACTGTGGTATGTCTGTATAACCATGACATTTGCAGGTGTAAGTTGCAAGGATGCTACCTGGTTAGCTGTATTATAGGAAAGATATGTAGCTTTAATAGCTTCCACTAATACATGATAATACGTGAAAAATAAATTCTGAATTGCATAGGGAAAATGAAGAGTTACAGGGAAATATATCACACTCTTTTGCAAAACCTTCAGTATTTTTTCCCAAAGAGTAACATTTTAAAAATAACAAGAAAACAGGAAACTTCTCCATGTTTTCCATCAGTATGATTACTGCTAAGCTAAGAATACCCCCGCTCCTTTATGGAAGAGCAGAAGTATGTGTTTTAGGAGCTGTGTTTGTCAGACTGGTGTTTTCCAGATCTCTGATGTCATCAGGAGAGTAAGTTTTAAAAGGGTTTAACATCTCAATTATATTAACAGTGGTCATAAACAAACCACTTTGGGCTGAACCCCGGACGGCACAAATATAACTACATGTAACTACAACCCTGTGAGAAAGAGGTTAATTCAAATACCTACATACATAAAGGTGCATATGATAGATATGCCTTAAATATACAGTTTCAGGACTGATACCAGAACTAAAGAAGAAAGATGCCTTCATGGTGGTTCCATGTACTTATTTTTTTTTTTCTGTGCTTTAATATTCACTACTTCAATGGTGTGGGGATCTCAAAGGTAACTTACACACTCACAATTGTAAGAACAAAGGAGATGAATCAAAGACAGCAGCAAGATGCCTTTCAGCCTCAAATACATCTCTTAGAACAAGTATAACCTTCAGCTCTGCCAAAGATCTAAGCCTTCACCCAGTTTAGCTTTCTCAGATGCATTTCATTTAGCTGTTCTTGGCTTTTGTTTTCTTTACTCATAAATCCAAGCAGTATTTTTCCCCATTATACCACAGATGGAAATAAATGTCATTAAAGGGGATTAAAAAAAAAGAAAAAAAAAACAAAGAAGGATCCAGTTCTCAGGGTAGATCCATGTGTGTTTTTATGTGTGAAATATATATAGTAAGGCTTAGTAAAGATAAAATTTCACAGACTATCACAAAAAAACCAAAGACTCTGGTGGGAAAAACAAGTGATTTTTTTCAAATTCTCTCACAAAAAAAGATAAAAAACTTTTCTTCTGTGGAGAGATGAGAAAAAAAACATAAACAAAGAAGAAATGCTGCACCTGTCTTCTATAGCCTAATTTTGGGGTAGCAAACTATATAATGACTTCTCAGAAAAAAAAAATCAATCAAAATTTTATATCATTCCCAGATCAAGGTCACACCTTAAAAATGTAAGTCATTGAAATGTCTCTACTTACCTCTCAAATTTTAGTTTGTAAAGCATTTTGAAATCATTTTGTCATCACTTTTTCCAGAATTATAATTCCCAAAAATTATTAAAATTAAAGTTCAAAAATTAGGCAGGAATGTGCACCTCAGTAAATTTAAGAATAGTCTTAAGGTAATAACTTTATTATATGGGAAATTATTTATTTCAGGCTGCTTGGACAGTTAACACTGTTTCTTTGAAGCAGAAAAATGATCATGTACTGTGTAAGATAAGGAAAAATTTCTTGGTGATCTAGTTCTAAGATTCTTCTCTGCCTCTATTAAAACAAACAAAAAAATTACTGTACATAAAACTGGTTCGTAAGAGTAAATTCTACCTCACCATTAAGTTGATACAGTACCTGAGCTGCATAACTTCCTCTGGTGTAGTATACTTACATTTCTTTATTTTACTATTGTTTAATTATTTGAGCATTGTGCCATAAGGCATGAAGCTAGAGAGACCCACTTTCTATCCCTGAAAACCCGTCAAAAAGATTCTTAGAGGTTGTGAAAAATTAAGGAAGTAGCTCACCTTCCAATAGACTGAAGAGGTTGTTTGAGAGGAGGTTTCCCTGTCTGTCAGGTTGTTCTCCATTTGGCTGTATTTACAATGTCTTCTCACAATATCTCTAATAGTAAGGTTAAAAAACTAGAGTTATGTAGTTTATAACATATGTATGTTTGAAAATGCTTTTTTCTCCTTTTTTGAAAGTTGACCCACTGCTCTTTTGAAGTTTTGAATTTTGTGATTCTGCAACAATTTTGATATGTAGTAGAAATTTTCCGTGGGAAGACTGAAGATAAAATACTTTCTTGTGTACCTCACTTTAAATTCATGTATATTCAGATACGATGCCTGCTTCTAGTTTGCTTAAGTCATAAGAACATGGTTGAAGATTTCTCATAATTTCTGTGAATGATTTCAATAGTAATGGAATGTTGGTATTTCAATATTACATTGCCTTGATATTTAATATTAACCATCATTGCATAAAGGACAGGGAAATTTTCATCAAGAACAACTTTAATAAATTTTTAAAAAGCTAGATTGCAAATGTACCTTAATCACTTCGGTTTCATGTAGTTCAGCCATTAAAACCACTCAGCAATAGCAACTGTTGAAGAATTGGTTAACAAACATCAGAAGTCTGCACTGAAGAACTGGTGGGCACTAGAGTCTACTGGGAAGACAAAAGAGGCATCATTCAAAACCCCTGAGAACAGGCTACCACACTACTCTGTGTTCATGGGAAAAGGTATGACTGTATGGAAATAGAAGGTAAAAAAGTAAATTTCCTGCCCAATTTTACTTCACTTGCTGATGGCACATTAATTTAATAAAGGTTTGTCACTGATTTATAGCCAGTATGGTTTCTTCGAGCTTGCAAAATCCTGTAATACTTACCCAGAAGCCTCTGAATGCTTCCATAACCAAAGTGGAGCCCAAGGTATGCAATGTATACACTACATTTCATGCTGCAAAAACATACCAGTCTTCATGTTATTATTCACACTGTGAACGGCAAAATGACATCTATTTTGTCATTCATTCACAGGACTCAGAGGAAACCCAGGACAGAATAGTATGCAGAGGAATGCACCCTGCCTTCCCAGACCAGCATGTGTGATCCACTCCTCCTTTTCTGGTCTTTTTAATTCCCATTTGAGCACTACTGATGTAGCCAGCATGAGTGCTGATTCAGTCTTGCCTAAATCACAGATCTCCCCTCTAATGAACTGCTGTGAAAGTTTCTTGGCACTATAAAGATTATCACTGCTAAAATCATCCCATTTCCTTTTGCTGTCATAGCTTTTCTACATGCTGCCAATCTGCGAGTTCACTAATTAAAAGTGATAATTCTTACATGGCAGTTTCCTTCTCTCAAGATCCAAAAGGGAAAAAATATATTTCCAAATGGATGTACTTACAATCCAAGTGTCTGTGTGAGTACAGCCTCAGTAATGAGAAATGTTATGGGCTAGGTGAGGCAGTTAAAGGAAGAAGATAAAGAGGCAGAGAAGGATCAGGATGGGGTAACACCTGAAAAAAAAAAAAAAACAACCCAATGTATAACTGGTTATAAGTTTCCTTGCAAAATTGGGTGCCACCCAATTTTTTACAGCTTATCTAATTTCAGATCTAATTCTGGCACTACACACTTGAATTTTTACTTATTTCGCCCAAGTTATAGGTAATTACACAGACCACAATACTCAAAGAAAAGATAAAGTAGGACAGCATTCAGTTCAAATCAATCATGCTTCATATGGTAGTCCCAGAATTTAGTGGATACTTATTATAGCATTTCATGAGGGTAGATGCTCTCTTGAGGGCCTTAGCTTTGAACCAACAGTTATGCCTTTCTTTTACTTTGCCAGCAAACTAGGTAGACATAAGTTGAAAGCATATAAGTGTTACAGCTGAAGAATGGGTTTTTCTAAGTAGCCATTTTTCTGCCTTTGACCACACTTAAGACAAATGATGCTCTGTTTAAAAGGAAAAACATTCCGTTTTCTTGACAACCTACCATTTTTAAGAGAAGTACTGATGTTTACTATCAAAAAACCACCTGGATTCCTCTAAGAATTTCTCTTTTTGCTGTCACCTTGATAGTCTCTAGCTTTCAAAGTGAGCAAATCTGTGATACTGTATTGGCTTAAACTATGTGATGTATTATTTTTATGTGGTCCACAGCATAAATTTTATGTTTCTCAATGCACTTGGCAATAGTTTAAGCTTTTGCTATAATACCTGTTTAAAAGGAGGGTCTTCTGGCTTCATGTTTTTCTATTACTTTGGTTTTGTATGCAGATGAGCTTGTCTTTCTCTCTCTTTTTCATTTAGTTAACGTATAAATACAACAAGTGCATTAAGCCATTGGTATGCAACAGAAACATTCAAGAACCTATGATCACTGAACTTCTAACATGAGTAAACCTGATATTTGTATGGCTTAAAATCTATAATTGAAAATAGAATAATTATGCAAATGAGAAATAATGTTTACATGACCTGGGTGCTATAATCACACCATTTCAAAGCAAAATGAAAATAACTTTTCCTGAGTTTGTAAATGTGTAGGAGGCATTGATGAAAGTTACATAAAAATATCACACTGTAGTATAGGGAATTGCTATCATTGATGGGAAAATGGAATTTGAAGAGGACTACTGATACTAGTCCTGCGTATAGTCAGAATGAATTATTCAAAGAGCAGAATGTACGAACAGCCTTGCCAGATCCAGCAGCAGGTCAGTCAGGTCAGATCCACAAGTTTCTCAAGTGCAGTAATGTTAACACATGAAAGAGCAGAAGCACACATACAAGCAGGTAGTAGTATTGCATTTCAGAATAGTGTTTTTCAGTAGTGCATTTCAGAATACGCTGTGAGTGCTTTGCAGATTTGATTGTATCTGTATTTGAATCTCTCAAAGCAAATTTCTTCCATGATTTTTTTAATAAAAATTTGTAGAACTATTTAAACTTTTTACAAATATCTCGAAGTAACATATTCCAGAACTGAACTCTATATTGTACTGCCTGCAGAGATGTTCCCTGCTGTTTCTTCTGAATAAGCAATATAAGCAACCTGCTAGTTTTATTTGATGTCTGCTAGTTTTTATAATAGGAGCTGTAAACAATTGCTTACTCACAGCTTTTATATGCTATGAGTGCTAAAAACCATTATTCCAATTCCTCACCTTTGTCAGTCTTTTCACTACTGAAGTGTCCAGCCCACATATTTGTTCCTTTTGCTAAAAGTTCAGTAATCCCAAAGATGGTATTGGTCGTAAGCATCAGCTTCAGGCTTTTTTGAGGGACCTCAGCAACTCTGGTGTAGTCTAGGTAGCTATTAACTATCCCACATTATTAAGATACTCAAAGTATGGCTGCTTGGGAAAGAAAGAAGACAGACACCCACACTACACCTTCATATAATAACAATATTGAGCTGTAGAAAGCAGAGTCCTGGAAAATCTGACAACTTTGTATGCACATGCAGCATTCACATGAATAGCTTTTAAATCCTGGGATCTTGATGTGTGAAAAGCATGATATGGAAGAACATCTGTTATGAGCAGTTTATAACAAACCTGTATGAGATGCAGGTAATGCATCAGATGACCGGGAGGTGAAAAGCTTCTTAAGAGAGACTTGTGAAGAGTGAGCTGTCTGAGTCCAATGGTTAATAACACAGGGGCTGATTTCTGGGAAGCAGACTGTAGCAGTTGCCAGGGATATTCTGTGAGAGTTGAATTCTGTTGAATGCTGCAGAACCTCTATGCCAAGAGATTTTTTTCTTCCTTACCTTCCCCAGTACTGTCTGTCAAACTGCCTAACATCAAATTTCAGATGCATGAGATATAGCAAAAACAAGATTTCAGCCCACAGCTATACAAAGAAATGAGAGAGAGATTGAAGAGCTTGATTTTGACTTAATTTACTGCCTATTTAATACAAAGCAATGCATAGTGTTTGCCTCACCAGAGGATATACAAACACAGCCTATAAAATAGCATAGGTGGACAGTTAGAGAGAAATACATCCTAAAGTTTAAAAGATAACAATAATTATGTTTCAAACAATGAGATTCAGAAGTCTTCAAAAGGAAATCAGTTTTAAATCCCTTGTCAGATTCTACTGTAACCTGCTACCTCTGACCCCTAGACTTCCAGGCTCACAGTTCATGTTCAGCAAACATGTTGATTACTCTGTGGAAATCAGTGAGATTTCTACTTATGGAAAGTGGGGCTTCATCAGATTAAAGTAGCAAAACAGGATCTCTCAAGTAGGCAAATATTTTTTCTATTTTCAAGATCTCACAAGAAGGGCATTGCTGAATTAAGTCATGCCACTAAAATACTGCACTAGGGACAAAGCTGTTCAGCTTTAAACAAGCCCTGCCTCGGTGGTAGTGTCCAAAACCTGCTGCATCATTGTGCTGAAAAAATAGTGGGTCTTCTTTGGTAGGTGTACAACAAATTTTGCACACAACCTAGGGAAGGGGGAAGGAGGAAGACTCTAGTGTAGGAAAGAAAAAAGTTGTTTTATTCAGTACTTACAAAAGCATGCACATGCACATACATGGATAAGTGCCCAGATGTATGTGTATACATTTCTGTGGGTGTGTGTATACATAGGAATGTGTTTTTGAACAAGCTGATCTACATAAATGTACACGCAGCACTCTTAACCGTGAGAAGTATATGTGTAAGAAAAGCCACACATGCAAACACATCTGTGCTGGTGGATACATACTGTCTCTAGAGTCTCTGCATACACAATCTTCTAAATAGAAAGAAGAAAAGAGATGCCTGCAAATATCAAAACAGGTTGTTTAAGCTGGTTATTTGGATATTTCAAGACCATCATGCTGCAAAAAGGCATTCTGTTCCAAGAAGCAGGGCACATTAATATCTATATTCTTCTCCTCCTTCTAGCTAAACAGAAAAATTTATACTTGGAAAACAAGCTAAGCATTTCTTTTAAATCAAGTTACTCAAGATATTGTTCTATAATCATGACATTATCTGTTATATTTTTCTAGCACTGTCTCTACAATCTGTTATTCTTCAATTTCCTTTTTTTTTCTGTTCAATTGGTCCCATTGCCTCCAGACACCTAATTTTAAGGTCCCAAAATTTACCTTTACCGTGCTCATGAAGAGTGTTTTTAAGCCAATAATTATAGTTACAATAAATAGTCATTGTTATGCTTGTTGCTCAGTGTAATATGATGACTCACTAATTACGAATAGTTATTTTGCCATTCATTCAGATGTACAAGCTTTGGCTGGGTTATCTAGTTTCAGGGCAATTTTAACACTATTTTAATGCTTTGTATTTAAATTCACATTACTTAGCAAAATGGAAGGAACTTTTGGGACCAGCTTGGAAAAAATGTAGTGAATTCAGCTAAAATAAATATTTAGTAGCACATTTTATCTTAATTTTTTTTAGGGTTCCCGCTCCTCCAAATTTTGCACAATTTATTGGAGTCAGACTGAACAGATGGATTAACAGATAGTTCTGTATGTTGAGGCATCAAAATGTAAGGTGATATAGAGACCAGAATTTTAAATGTACTTTGAAAACTTTAAGTAAGGGTCCATCTTCCACAGGTTTGCAGCCCCAAGTATTTTCATTTAGTGAAGAAGGAAGAGATTTCCAAAATAATTTAATTTATTCAAATACTGATTTATAGAGAAAGGGGTAGGTGAAAAATATCTAGTTTTAAGTGCAGGTTTTAAAGCTAAGATTAATAAATTTTCCAAATGCAGAAAACAGTTGTAAAGCTGGGAACACAAGAAGCAAATTTGTCTCCTAATTATCAGGTTCAAGCATCATAATTTTACAAATACCTGTGTATCGATTGACATATTTAGCAGCATAAGTAGTTGGATAAGTGTTTAGATGTTATGGCATTGATAACTAAATGATTGCTGGGATATTTGATACAGCATATCTTCTGTGGCTGCTGTTGAAATATGAAGAGTAACATTATACCTTTTCATGAGTTTCATTTAGATTTGTCCTACATATGTATTGGAAAGTTTTACTTTCAAATGACATGATAAATATTTCTGAGGAGATGATTTGGATAGTTGAAAAAGGTTTGTGGTTTTACCTGACATACACATTTTATTCTTGCTCCAGTCTTCCAAGAAGACACTCCTTTCTTTTGCAAGATGTTCCTTTTTTTAATACATCCAGATGTAAGTGTTAATTCACTCTTACAGTCAAGCATGAGGACTATAATTGTCATGGACAAGATTATACAAATTCCACTGGTAACTAAATATTCTTTAAGGTATACAGTTTATGTAGTTTTCAAGTTCATGTCTTCATATCTTCAAGAAATCCATTTTTCATAATATTTTTCTTGTTTTTGCAAATTAGTTTTCATATTTTTACCTGAAGCACTTTTAGGAATTTCTGAAATTTATTTTTTCCTTTATTTTACATACATCCCAAATCTCACTTTGAATATCTTTAATTGCATGGCACTTAGAAGTACTTTCATCTTGCCATGTGTATAATAAACTTTTCTTTGTCCTTTACCTCTGGACTGAAGTCAGTGAACCGTAAGCTTGGAAAAATGAAGCATGAAGTTCACCAAATTCTTTGTTTATTGATCATAGAATTATCACAGCATATGAGGAAGAAAACCCTCCCAAACCCAATCAATACATCTTAAAACATTAATTCCACTAAGACTGTTCACCTTATTTTATAAACTTCTGTCTGAGGGTTGTCTCTAGCATATTGCATGGCCTTTATTCTTAAAGGCCTTTTCCCTGAGTAGAGTTAACTTTAACCACTACTCCTTTTCTATGTGTCAAGTCTATCACTTTTTCTCTGACTCCTTGCTGATGATGATGAGCCATGAAACTATGGATCCAAACAAAGCTGTGTTCTGTCTGTGCTTAGAGAAACCAATTTCATCATCACTATTTTCCATTTAATAAAATACTTGAACTCAACATTATCGTGATCCTCTCTTGATTCTTCCTCATTATTTATGTCCTCAAAATATTTTTGTTTACATAGCTCACTTGAGCTATTCTACATGCAAATATTCCCATTTAAGCCAATGATACACATATCATTAAGTATATTTCCATCATTAGCAAGTATAAACTTTGGGGCTTTTTTCTCTAAAAACATATGCACTGTATAGCTTGTTATTTACATAATTCCTTGCTGGTTTGAGTTATTTTTGAGGGAGACATTTCCATCCTTCTTTTGAAGAAAACTGTCATTATGAATACATCAACAGACTTGAAAGATGCCTCAGTAATGATTTTCAGTTTTTCTTACCACAGTTTTTAAGAGAAAGGTCTTGATTTTTTTCTGGAGAACACTTATTCTCTGAGTAGTACTACTCTTCCAAGAAGACTTCTCTGATTTTCCATACATTAAGATAATGCTGTTAGAATTTATCCTTTCTTTTCCTTTTCTTTCCTGTCCTTGCCTTGCCTTCCTCATTAGCAGGATAGAGTAAATGTTCATATTTTCAACAGTGCTTTTCAATCTCACTTCCCTGTTTTCCCTTAAAACAGCATAGTTATATTTACTGTTTGAGTGATGAGGTCCATTAAACACAACAGTATGTCCCTTTATTAAACTAGAAGTAATACTCTTTCTATTGCAGTTTTTTGTACATTTAAATCATTTTTGTCTGTATTTTTATTTCCATTCTCCACTGACTCTTCTCACTCCATTCTCTTGCTAACTACTGGGCTGCTTCCAAGCAGATTTGCTTTCTGAAGTTATATGTAAGAACTGTCCTACTCTTCTTGCTTACTGAGTGCATTCCCAGGGAAAATGTAAGGAGACGAAGGATGCCATGAGTTTTCATCTCTCTTCTGCTCGTTGTTATCACTTACACTGAGTTTGGAAAAACTTTCCAAACAGCATCAGTGATGGCTAGAGAGCTGCACTCCAAATTCTTTTAGGTTTTAAATTAACCATTTTCATGGAGACTTGACAGGCTGGTAGGTTTTTAGAGAGGAGGGAGAGGGAATTTTAAAAGAAGGAAGAGACTAAACCTGTGTTAATGCATCTAAAAATAAAAAAAAAAACCCACCTATATCTCAGGAAGAATTAATTCTCCAGTGTGTCTCACAGTTACACAGTGACCTAACTGCATTTTATCCCTTTGATATATCTGAAAACAGATCAAATTTTAATTTGCTACCTATCCTGTGTTCTTACCTGGAGTGGTATTCACCTCATCCAGATTCAGGAGAAATCTGAAGTCATTCTACTCTGCAAAAATAAGCACTTAAGTTCAGAAGAAAACGGTAACCTGCTAGTGGTTTCTGATCACTATGTTGACATTCAGCTTTACAGTTTTCCTTCCTTTCTTTTCCATCTTTGGATGATGAAGTATGACCTCAAGATGGGGGAAAATAATTAAAAATTTTCAAGCCTTTTTGATTCACAAGATCTCTGCTAATTTTCAATGCCTCAGCTATACTACATGCCTCTATAAAGCACATGTCTATGTGTAAGATCTGGATTGGGAAATAAGTGGGTTGAGGGTACTGAAAGCTCATCAAAGCATATCGACAACATTATTAGCTTTACTTGAACTAGATCCAGAGTTGAGATTCCTGGTGTCTTAACAGAAGCCACAGAACTCATGCTGCTGTTTCTGCCTTGTACTACTCCAAAACACTTGGCTGCTGCTTCTCTTGGTTACGCGTGTCCGAGGTACACAAAAACTGCTCTAGCCCAATGCAAAGCATGGGTGGCCACGGGGGAACAGAACACCATCAGCTGGCAGGATCTCTTCTTTGCTCTGTGGTAGGCAGAGCTTGAACAGCATTTGGCTCCTGAGGCTTTATTTTTTGCCTGAACATCAAGTTTCTGCCTTCTCCAGGGAAGGACATTGAGCCAAAAGGGAACAGTCTCTAAGTTCAAACTGCATGGAAGACACACATGGTTAAGTAAGGCAGAAAATTTGAGCAGATCTACCAGGACAAACTCCAGTATGTCCAGTTGCTGTAGACCTCCATTCTGCATTTAGAGCTGCTCACACCTGTCAAGACTGGAGTTTTTCTCATTATATTGACCGTCAAAACTTTGTGCATTTGAGAATTTGAAACATAAGTACATAAATATCCACTTTCAGATTTCAGATATATATTTCAGCACCTATAAATGTGAATTACATAGGACTTGGAGAACTATATTTTCTTTTGGCTCTGATTCATATTGGAATTGATTTAGAGGGGAAGAAAAGAATGGTTCAGTCTCAGACAGTTCTTCTGTCTAAATAAAATATAGATGACTGTACAAAACTTCCTTATTCAAATGGTTGAAAGAGCTTCATTTTCCTGGCAAAAAATCCTGTTTTCAATTACATAAATGGAGCCCAAATCAATTTTAATAAGTTGAAATTTAAAGACGTGATCCATCTCTGAAGTAAATGGTAGTTACATCACTAGCTCAAAACCTTCATTTTAGCAACCAAAGCAAGTGTTGGAAAGAAGCTTTACAAAGTACCTGTTCATTTCAAGTTTTACTTTGCTGTCCTCTTTTACGGTGCCTGATCAGGGATTCTGCAACTTTATGGATTTTCTTTGTGCAGAAGTACTTAGAGTATGAAATATATTACATAATTTTTACTTCTTTCACAAGAAAGTGTATATATTTTTTTCACATGTTAATAGGGCACAGTGAGGCTGGCCTACACATTTAAGCATGAAGATCTCAGCCTTCCTTTTTTTTTTTAAAAAGTAGAGCTATGCTCTTTGAAAAGAAGAATCTAAGTCTCCATAAATATTAATGTTTCCTTTGATATTTAACAAGAATCTCAGAGGTAATAAATTAAATTACTATTTTGTTAAAAAATTCTGTGCCTTTCTGGAACATTCAGCTATACAGCCGAAACTACTGGAACATGCTTTTAGAGAAAAGATTAATATATCTTGGTGGTTTATAGGTTTCTGTATGAGTATGTGTAGAAAACAACAGGAATGCTATACTAATTTCACTCACAGTTACACACTTGTATCTAAGGGGTCTTAATTTCCTGAGAATGAAAGTCAGGCATATGAGCACAAATGTCTTTGGATTCCTAGTGGTTATAAAAAACAAGAGCTGCTTGTGAGAGAGAATTCACAGTAAGATTTTATGTTCACAAAGCACAGTTTAAAGTGCATATTCCATGAGAAGGGCTTTGCCACAATGACAAATACGTGACAAATATCTTTGTGAACCTGGAAAGGAATTTAGAATTAAAGATCTTAAATAAGATATTTGAATACATCACGCCTGGCCAATTCATCAGATCAGCCATGTTTAACCATCCTCCAGTTCCTTCAGATTCTGCCTTGCTAGGTGAAAAATAGCAAGTTTACAGCACCTGCAAGGAAACAAACTCTTCCACACAGCCTGTAAACAAATTATTGAATTCATTAATGGCACAAAGAAGATTCCATATGTAGTTATTATTCCTTTGAAGTCCAGGTCAGTCCCTGGTCCTACAGAAAAAAATTTCTCCTGGTGTTATTCTCACGTGGTGATACAGAAGGACCTCAGTCTTACTATAAATAGGCAATGTAGAAATGAGAATTCAATTGGAACTCCAGGGTTTTGAAATATTTCTAAGGCCACATATTTAGATATCTAATATAGAATGTAGGATTTTAATTTCAAGCACTTATAATTCATTTCTTATGTCAAAGTGACCTTCAGAACAATGGAGTACTCTGTTTTGCATGAAATGTATAAAGGTAGAAATAATAGATTAAAAGTGCTGTAATTTAATGTAATTTCAGACTTCAAGTTCCCTCAACATGTTTGTCAATCTCCCATTCCTTAATTAACCATTAAGATGCAAATAAGCATTTAAGAGTTGACTGACAAGCTATTCAACCATCATTAATACATTTCTGTCTTTATTATAAATGTATTCCTGCAATATCTTTTACTTCTGAGTCTGTCCCCAAATTAAGCTGAGCTACTCCCATACATCTGCTTCTGGGATGTCTTAGAAAGCTGAGTAGAAGACTTTATTTCCTTGAGTATCTTTGTGATAGTTATCATCTATCTACAACATCTACAAAAGGAAGGCACATTTGCAAGTTTCCAAGTGGACACACTCTCACATTTTCCCAGACTGTGGAAATGAATGCACAAAAAAGCGCAGTAGTCTTAGAATAAGCGTGCATTTTCTACATAACTAACACCAGTCTTATCTGAGATACACAAGTATTTAGACTATATCCGTAGCGTTTGCAGATCATTATGATGTTATTCTGAAGATAAAGGAGATAATCACATTTTCTTATGGTGTATTTTGGCTTTACCAACTTGTCTTTATAAAAAAAGAGGGTGGGAAAGCAGATGATAAATGTCCACAGCCACTTTCCTAGAATCAGCTCATTCTTGTATTCAGATTTTGAGGTCATAATATAAAATTTAAGAACATAAACAGCATTTATGAAAAAGAACCTGTTTGTTCTTCTAAGTTTGAAATTGAGAGATCAAAACAATACCTCAAGCAGACACTTAGTACATAAAAAATGCATTACAGCACTTGCTATTCTGAACAGTTGAAATTCAACAGACACCCCAGGTACTGCTTTTATTATATATCTCTAACTTCTAAATTCTGTGCCGTTAAACACAATTTCAACCACTGATTTACAAAACCCATACTGACCTGCAGAAAAGATTTACTTTTTCAATACAGAAATGCCTTACACTGATAAGAAGACAGCTTCTACATCTTGAATTTCAGCTATGATGTAGCTCATTACATTAGCACAAAGAACTTGGGAAATATATTACTAAAGTGTATTCAGCCATGGCTACAGTTTTGATAGTGCCTACCCTGTAGAAGATTCATCATTTAAGAAAGGTCTAAAGGGACAAATTTTAATAAAATTAAATTCTTAAAATAGAGACACACTCTTCTGCATCCTAATATTGGATGCAGAAATGCAAAGGAACACTGAACTGAGCACTCTTGAGCAATCAGTATTTTTAGTCATGCCTTGTAGATGTAACAAGCAGGCTTAAGAAAATCATATTTAATGCTTTAGGGCTCGTGGAGATGATACAGTATAGCATTTAAAGCTGTTCACTTCATTTGAAAGGTTATGAGACAAAATATATTTGGGTATGCTTCAATGGAAGAGAGTTAATTTGAAAATATTTATTGAAATTTAGGATTGATTTATAGTAAATCATAAGTGTACATAGAAGGGTGTGTAATTTAACCCTTTTTAAACATTCTAAGCTCAGGTAAATACAGAATGCTACTTTATCACAAACTTACTTTTCTGCAGAAATGAGAAATTATGATGATTCTTGACTGAGCTAGCATATTAATATATTTTTTCAATGTCAAGTAAAAATTTTCAGCTTAAAACCTGCTTTTTATAACATAAAAGAAAGACTAAACTTTCACTTGCAATAGCAAAATAACATTTTAAAATATATGCATAAAGAACTCTTTTTTAGTCTTGGAATGCAACACTTTTTAGCAAAGGGCTAGAAAACAGATTCTGTTTACAGGCACTGATTGCCCCATTCAGAGACTTCACAAACTATGGTGTACAAAACTGTGCCACAGGGAGCTTCATTTGGTGGAGTTGTCCTGAATATACACGGCCAAACTATTTAACTTAATACACATTGGTTTTGTCCTGATGGAATTCTGTATTTTTTATGCTGCAGAAAACATAGGATTCTTTTTGTATTCTCTTCTTTTGTGCAGCTGAAAAATGCAGTATTAGATGCTGAGCAGAAATTCTTATCTCAAAGTCATTAAATGGAAGTCTAGGGGTTGAAGGACTTTGTTTAAGTGTGATACTCTGGGGTCTCAAGTGCTGTTCTGGAGGAAGGAAGGAAAGCAACAAATTAAAAAAGCTCTTGCAGTTAACCTTAAATCAGGTCCTTAAGTCACTTCAGTGTATTATGATAGCTCAGACAAATGCAAGATGTAGCTAAATGTTAGTATGGAAAGAGTGAATAAAAGGCTTTTCTTACTAATTAAAATGAAAGTTTTCTCTTCTAACTTTCTTTCTCTATTACACATTCATATTTGTACATAAAAGGCACACTCTATCCTTAGTGAAAAGCACAAAATATGTGGAATATATTAGCAACAGTTATGCTATTATTATAGAGTGGAGTTTGAAATAAATTTATTTCAATATTTGAGATAATTCTTTTATATGATATACAAAACTGCTTTCATAAATCTTGCCAGCAGAAGCTAACACAGATGGCCAATCTGTTCATCAGGTAATGTATGCTTGTGCATTTTGTTGTGGCTCTGCATGCACATCTACAAAATCTGTCAAAATATCCAGTTTGGGAAATACATCATGGTAAACTTGCCTTTCTTTATTCTTCACTTTTTTCCTTCACTTTTTTTCTCCCACACTTTTCCTGATTTAACTTTGGTTTCTTTTCTTGGGAAGAAGTGTCATGCACTGTATCATGATTTGTGATTTCCAAATTAGAATGACTGGTGTCATCTAGGAGCTTTGTTACACATGTGCAGAAAATGTGCATTTTCACAATCTCTCACAGAACATGTTCAACATGCATTCTCTGAGGAAAAAAAAAATTTGTAACCCAATCGGATTCATCTTTGACTGATCAGATTAATTGCAAGGACAGTGTTTGACTCATGTGACTCTTTCATGCAAAATAACTCTTTTTAGAGGTCCCATGCATGTGTACTACTTTTACAGGTTGGTGTCATCAAAGATGAGGGAGATAAAAGGTAGAGTTGGATGATCTAGGAAATGGTTAAATATCTATTGCAAAAAAAATGGGAGTAAAAAAGAATCATCAGACTGGAATTTTCAGACTGATATTTAGTATTGTTGCAGTACTTTTTAAACAGTGTATGACATCATTAGAATGATGGAAACAGGTAATGTAGAAAAACGCCTGTGTGTTTAAAAAAATACATTAGAATTTTAATGGAAATGAGTGATGAAAAAAAAGCAGGAGGACTGGATGACAAGCTTTTATGAGAATGATATTGAGGATGCAGGAAAAGACACTAAATATATCTTTGCTGACACAGCATAGCTGTTTTAGAGAGAAGCTGAGGGTATTGAAAAGAAATCAGGTAATTTCTGGATAGTGCTAGAGAGCTGCAGGCTGTTAGAGAAAGTAAATTGGCAAATGTTTTTACAGCTATGCAAAGGTAGGAAGAAGGTTAGAATTTTAATATGAAAGGGTACTTGCTGGAATAGTTCCACAAAAAAGAAAAAATCCCACAGTAAACCAAAACTAAACAAAAAAACCCCAAAAAACAACACAAACCCCTGAAATGACAGATTTACAAGACTCTTGAAGAGAAGCCTGCTGTTTCAGTATTAAATTATTTTCTTTCTTCAAATTAGTGTTTTCCTTGAGAATTACACACAAAATTGAGCAACATCTTTCAGGTGACAAAACACAAGGGTATTGTGCATATACTGCACAATCCACTCACTTATCATATATTCTATATACAACCAGAACTTTCTGCACTTTTTTATAGACTGGCCTCATGACTTTCTCCCTGGTGGACATCGTGGATCTAACACAAAATGCTAATTACCATTTTTTAAAATCTTCTGTATTTTTTGTTGTACTGAACCATGGAGCAGGCTGTGTCATAGTCTAGAGAAGGGGTCTGCATGGTGGGTGGGGAACTGGCTGACAGGCTGCACTCAGGGGGTGGTAGTAAATAGCTGCTTTTCAAACTGGCAGCCTGTCACATGTGGGGTCCCCCAGGGAACCAAATGGAGCCCTATGCTGTTTAATGTCTTCATAAATGATCTGGATGAGGGGATCAAATGTGCTCTGATGTTGTTTGCTGATAATACAACAGGGGAGGGGGACACTTCAGGATGGAGTAATACCCAGCAGGAGGATCTGGATAGGCTGGAAGAGAGGAATAGCAAGATCCTTATGAAGTTTAACAAGGACAAGTATAATGTCTTGTGCCTGGGAAGAAATAATCCAGGAGTGTATTTCAGGCTGGCATCTACCTGTTTGTGTAACAGTTGTATAGAAATGGACCTGGGGATCCTGGGGAACTACAAGTTCAACGTGAGAGGTGTGCTGCTCTGGCAAAGAAAGCCAGTAGGACTTTGGGGTGCATCAACAAGAGCATCACCAGCAGCAATTAAAAAGTTACTTTATGGTCCCCTTCTGTGCTTGTCAACCACACCTGGAAATAGGGTGCTGGGTTTTGATTCATGCTGAGAAAACAAGATGTGGACAGGCTGGAGATGGTCTAGAGAAGAGCCAAAAAGAGGATCCAAGGATTAGGATGCTGGCATGTGGGAAAGGCTGAGAACTGGGTTTGTTCATCCTTGAGAAAAGAAAGCTTAGGGGAGACCTACAAAGAAGATGGCAAGTCCCTTTTTACAAAAAGTGACATGGAAATGATGATGGCACAAGTTACTCCTGGGGAGATTCTGATTGGACACAGGAGGAAAGTTGTCCACAATGGGAACAAAAAGCCTTTGAAATAATCTCCTTAGGAAAGTGGGCAGCATTGGACACCTTTAAATTTCTCAAGTTAGGACACTTTTAAAATCCAGCTGGCCAGTGTGCTAGGCCCTAATGAACATTTGATTGGCCATGCAAAGATGATTAGAAGTTTATTTACTTCAAACATGTAAAGAGGTTTTTGCGGTAATGAGGGAGGGAGACTGGAAAACTGAAGTGATGGATCACACAGCCATTGTAGATGTAGTCAGTAATCAGTGTAATATCAGAATCTCTGATTCTCATAATCATTCCTAAGTTTTTGAGAGGAAATTGAATCTATTACCACTTTTTTTTTCCTTCCCTTCCTTCCTACCTCTCCTCATTGCTTCCTTCTTCCTTGAAGAATAATGATCTAATGGAGCCTCAGCAAATTCAGTAGGTTACTGAAATGATAAAATAAAAGGGAGCAAGGAGGCATACTCTGGCCAAAAAATGTCTGAAATATTTTATAAAAGCACATTTGCTACCTGGGATGTTTATTCATTTTTTGTGCTATGAAATTTGATTTCTTTTATTGCATGCATGCATGCCTGTGTTAAATATGCATGTGTGTACATTCACTTTTAATGAGCAATTATGTACATTTTCCTTTACCAAGAAAGGTCTAGATTATCAGTTTTTCCCAATTTCCATCAGAGATTGAGGTTTTTATTCAAAAGCTAAGTCTTCTCCTTTCAAAAAAATACAATTTCAGATTCATTAATTTACTTTGACAGTTTTTTCAATTTTGAAAGGTACAAAGTAGTGTGTTATAGTAATAATTATATATAAATATACTAATTCAGTTATAGTTATACTAGGCATACGTGTTTATAAATAATAATTAATATAATGAGAGGAAGAATAAGACTCAGGGCAAAATCAAAAATAAGGACTTGGAACTTTTGAAAAACTAATACATACAATAGAACACAAACCAATTGGGCTAGTGGATAAGAAATAATAAAACATATTGTTTGAATTACATGAAACAGGCATACACCTCATAATTCCCATCCCCAAACTGAGGAATTATGGTGAAAAAACTTAATGAAACCATTAAGCCAGTTAGTAGCTGCATATATAAACAAGATCTTAGAATGGAAAAGCAAAGGTACATAACACAAATAAAATGAATAATTATTGCTGTGCAAGGAGTTGATTATGTTTAACACTTATTTAGAATAATATGTTTAGTTCTTTCTATTTACCTTTCCACAAGGATATTACTTCTCTGAAAAAAAAAAGATATAGTGATAATTATATAGTTCAGCAGTCCATATAGTAGTGAACATTGTGGATTTATTCTCTTTAATAGATCTAAATTACATCATGCAGAGTAATGAAGTTTTAATATCGTGAAATATCAAACAGTTCAGACTGAAGAAATAGCAAAAAATAAATGTAACAGTCAAAAAGAGCAAACATGCAGAGAATACTTAGGTAGAGAAAAATATGAACTGAGACACCAGGCAGATCAGTGAAGAAAAAAAAAAAAAGGGAAGAAACAGCCAGAGATTTATATGTTTTGAAGGAATATATTAAAGGACTCAGAGAAAAAGTTGAAATGTGAGATTAAATAAACTTAAAGGAGATATTTCTTTTGATCTTTTATGCTTATTGTGTGTTTACTGCTTAGTAGAGAGTACCTAGTTTGACTTCATTGTCTGCTTTTAAAATATGATTAGTCAATAACTGTTTTATGAGAACCACTTGTCCAAAAGAACAACAAATTCACAATTACAGGCTCATTGGCTATCATGCATAAGTTTTACTTAGAATACATTTTTACTATTGAAAGTGGAAAGTTTGACTGTAATGGCACCAGGGGAGGAGAGGACTGCAGGAAAATTAGGTCAATTCTGTATTATTTTAAACCACATGGGAATTAAAGAGGCCATAGTATCAGTATGCATCTGAGCAAGTAAGGAATTTTAAAGTATAGGCACTTAAATTTAGGTAGGATGAATTCTACTGCAGTGACTTAAACAAGTTTTTTTCTCAGGCTGGATTTTTTTCTTTGATCCAGATGCCTGGATCAAGTTTGGGTTGCATTCTGGGACCTTATGCCCGTCTGAATTTGGACTAAATTAATTTTTTAATCTCATCAGAAGTAGTCCCAAGATACTTCTGGTAGCATTGTACCATTTCAAGAGAAGGAAATCTGGGGAAAAAAAATAATGTTGCAAGTAGGAATGTCTGTTAAAGCAGGGTAAAAACAAAGGAACTGGAAAGCATTAGGAAAGCTGGAGCATTAACACAAAGCAAGGAAAAAACAAAAGTTATGTTTGTGAAAACCAAGGCCATTACCATGGAAAAGAAAATTATGAAGAATTTTTGAGATGATTTCTAAGAAAAGATAAATACAGTAGCTGCTGTGTATTTGTATCAGAGATCAAACACAAATAAAGGAGAGAATGAGATTACCTGGCATTTGCAACTGCTTACAAAAACTTCAGGGAGTATGCAGTAAGTGACTAGTGCCATTTAATTAATCTCTGTGCTGGTAATTCCTTCTGAATGCTGAAATTTATTTCCAACGCTGAACTCCAGAAGAAGAATTCTCTTCTTTTTTCTTGGATTCAAAAGCTTCAGGTGTAATGAAAGAAAAATGAAGGATCACTTTTCCTCAGGCTCTGAGAATTGCAGCATTAGAACAGTAAGTATAGTCTGTCCTGAGGCAGACCTTGTACCTTATTACATGAAGCTAAGTATTCACTTTTTCGAGTAAAATGACAGCAATTGCCTTCTTACTTCTGAGTTAGGACTTGATTAAGACAAATGGAAGTGTGGCGTAAAAATTAAACGGAGGCTTATGTATGTATGCAAATTTTTGTTAATCAGATCTCACACAGGCTCTTATGTCAGGGAAGATTCCTTTTTTATTCTGTGCAGTATAGTTAGTCTCTTCTTCTAGGCAATATTTTCTTTGTCTCTCACCTTGTTAGTGCATAGAAAACTGGGTGATGCATATGAGCAAATCTCTAGCATGAGAATTAAGTTCCTGCATATATTGGCGTTTTTATACCTTAGCGTATCTCCTTAGACATGCAAGGATTTCTCAAAGCTCTTTATTGACAAAAAGTAAATTAGGAAATTACCTTGAAAAATAGTATTGTGAATAATCTAAAATTGCAGGGAAAACAAGTATATGATCTCTGTGATTTCACAAGTCACAGCAGTATATAAGGTTTTTATAATAAAAGTAAAGTTTGAATAAAATGAATACCATTAGTCAATAAATTGCTCATTTCAAAAGTATTAGGTTATGATGGATTTCCTTCCCACCCCTCTGATTTTAAGAGGCTATGTTGATAGTTTTATTTCTTCTCCATAACTTTTAGTCAGTTTTGTAGACAGACCTACATGTCATATGGTTCTTAATTCAGTAAACTATTTTTTCTTCCCCTTACTCTAACATTGCTTTCTGCCTTTGAATTTCAGTAATATTGAATGGGCAGGATTACTTGTAGGCCTTTTATATTAAAGGTTTGAAATAGAAATATCTGAATATGAATGATTTCTATTCATTGGCCAAACTAAATTATTTTCTAATTATTTATTTGTTAACTTTCTGGTTATTTAATATAAAAGATTTTTTAAATGTATGTGTTTTAATAGGTATATATTTGACAATATTTTTGTATGTGTATAAGACAAAAAAACCCAGCCTTTTCTCTGGACAAAAAAAAAAGTTATGTACATATAATCTTTATAGTCTAACTAACTGGTAAATGTGAGCATGTACTGCAATTTACAGAAGTTGGAAAATTCTGATGTCATCTACCGCTTTGTTCACAGCATGAAAGTGGCTTATTAAGCATAATGCTATGCTATCATGCTTCGTCTGCTGCCTCGAAGAAGAAAGCAGGCAAATATAGAATGAATTGTACCCAGCCTTCAAAAATAACTACTTCCAGCTAGAGAAGTTACCCTTTAGAACCAATGTCACAGATTTTCCCAAAGAGCACTCAGTGGCTTCTGGTTAGGCACCTAATTGGAATAGCCAAGTTTTCAAAGACAGGTCCTTGCACACTGAAGGCTTCTGTGAATGTGACCACTGAATTTTGATTCCCTAGTTAGAGTTGCTCTTTTGTGAAAAGCTGCAGTGCTGAGGGGGAGGGAACAGAATGACTGAGGGAGAAGAAATCTTGGGCACTGGGATACTGAAGTCATAAAAATCATGTCTATATAGCAGAAAAGCTTCAATGGGATTCTAAAGTAGACTAAATTGTCCTTCAAAGAGGACATATTATTTCTGTTCATATTAGTCCTTTTGTACTTTCTATCCTCTTAAATTGAACCTTTTCTATTCCATTGGGTTACAGATGTGAAAAATACTTAAATACCTTTACTTAAAGGTTCAGATTATAGAGATAAAATTGAATTTGATGATCTGACCAGATTATGTCAGTATGACATATCACTGCAATAAAACTAATTTGGCAAGGGAATGATTGGTACGTTGGTTGTGAATGGAGTAGAAAGTCTGTTTTAACTGGGACAAAAAGATAACATGGATAATTTTTAAGCTGCTAAGACACTCAGTAGGACACCATTTATCAGTTCTGACCTTTAAATATGGAAGTTTATAAGCATGTCAATGACAGCACTATCCAATAAATAGACTACATCCTGAAAGCCAAATTTCAAAGGGAAGTTGATCTTGGGTCATCCTTTCAATTGCTCTTCTCATATCCCTTTCCCTCCTCTACCAGAGTTTTAAATAGATGTCAAACTCCTTCTGAATGACTCAACTAAATCAACCATTTCACTCACTACTCATTTGAGACAATATACTTATCACTACATAAAAAGCATACTTTAAAGAAAAAAAAACAACAAAAAACCAATAAACTACCAAGTGTTCTAAGTTCTTTTTATCAATATGGAAAATCAGTATTGCAGTGTAATAGATAAATTTGGCAGTATTCCATCAAAGAGTTCAAATTATTGGCAAAAACAGACCACTATCTGTCTGATACGATTATTTCCACTTCATTTTTTCTGTGCTGTTATGGACTGCAGTTACCATCAGTGTTATCTGATGCTTCAGGGAGTGAACCACACTGCCTGTTCCAACCCACTGCAGGCAATGTGACACATAGAATGTTTTTTGGTATCCCAGAAATGCTTCTAAACACACACATACACACACACACACAAAATGTGATGGCACTTCTATTCCTGTAGACACCCATTCCCTCTGGATGGACGTGAATATGAAACTGCTTGGAAAAGGCAATTTTATAATTTAACTTATAAATGTTTGTTTTGGTTTTTTTAAAATTTTGCTTTAGACAATAAAATTAGGTCCTGATTCACATTTACTGAAGCCAAACCAAATATCTTCTTTCTCTATGCTTTTATTTAATCAATTCATCTTTTTGTCTCTCTCAGAAAAAAATAGGACTTTCAATCACAATTAATTATTGCATTTTTCTTTATCTGTCTTCTGATGCTGTTTGCAGAACAGCATTAAATCATAAGGAAGGAGACTGCATACTGTAATTTCAATCCTCTGCAGAGTGCAATTTTATTCAAAATTATATAGATGTTTCAAACTATAGATAGTTTGCTTTCTGATGACTTCAAGATCTGCGTTTTCACCTTCTTCCTTAAAATTATTTCTATTCATGTTAATTTAAGGCAAAGAAATACACATCCTATAGGTGCCTGTCAGATTTCAGCAATTAGTTGGCCTACATATGCTTCTGACTTATAAAAAAGTTGCTGTTGAAAACAATAATGTTTTTAATAAAAACTTAAGCTTTGCAGCTCAGGGTTTGTCTTGATTTTAAAATTTTGTATTGTTTATTTACTTGTGAAGTCCTGAACTCACAGATCTTATAAAAGTTAAGAGAATATAACAGCAAAAAAGAAAATTATTAAGCATCTTAGTTATTAATCTAAATTAAAATGTACACATTATTTTTGTGATTATTTTATTCTTCATGCTTTTATATGTTTGGGTTTTTCGGTGTTTTTTTGTTGTTTTAGTTTGGTTTTTTTTTTTCACAGTGCAGAAAAACTATGTCATCATAAAATACTTATCTGAAAAGACCTCACACAGACAGAACATTTTTTCACCAAGTGACCTGATATTCTGTGGTGCATGCTAAAAACTTGGCACCCCATTGTGACTCTCCTAGTGCCTGTAATCATGGATTCATTTTCCATCCTGCATCAGTCATGAGAAAAACCCAAAAGACCAGTCAGTGCATCCTACCACTGTAGGATAGTTGATCTATCCTCTGCTTACCAAGGTTAGTGCAGAGGCAATTATTGCAAAACTTAGACAAAGTCTTAGTTGGTGTGCGAGCTTTGCACCTGTACCTCAGTGTTTAAAAGTGATGATTAGCAAATACCATGTTGCTCACTGAATTTTGTTTGAACAGATGTAAAGTAAAAATAGAGGGTCTTTTATTTAGTTATCTGCAGATGTAGGTTAACTCATTCTTCTTTGGTTTCTTACAAACAGCAGCAGGACTCATAAATTTGGATATGTCCTATATGTTTCTGGTACTGTTTGCAAGGCTGCTACAAGCCCATACATTTAATAAAAAAACATATTTTTAAAATTTTTTATCATCTGTAGGTACCTATGGTTCCATATTCTTTGCAGGTGTGCATATCTTATAACTAATGACTGGGACAAATCATCATTTTCAGGTTATTTGTTGCACGGATCAAAACCTAAAAAAAATATTTTATTAGGCCTCAATGGACTGCATCAATAAATTTTTTCTTAGGATATAAATAAAGATATTAAGATGGATTTTTTTCATCTCAAATATGTAGTGGCTATTCAACAGATGATGAGACAAAGATCATATGCTGGAGATTTTGTCTTCCTGGTGCTATCAAGATATGTCACATCAAAGAACACAGAATAAAGCTCTGGTTTCTATAATTTGGAAAAAAATAATTTAAGAACTTTAAAATTTTAGTCACTACTCATGCCAATCCTTTTAAACAGTACACTGGTCCTGGCCAAATTCCACCTTCAATGTTTTTCCTTTCAAATTTCTGGATTATTTGGAAAAAAAAGCTAAAGAAGGGAAAAACCCCCTGACTGAGATGAGCTGTTGGTCAGCTACATAGGAAGGAAACCTTCTCACAAAAAACAGATATAAAAGGAAGATGTATTTTATAATTTTTTTATTTTATACTTTTTATTCTTTATATAAAAGAAAATACACATGCTTCAATGTTTGAATTCATCTAGGCAAAATTTATTCTAGGTGAGAGACTGTACTGTGTCTGTCAAAATGTAACAGCATTTAAAGATTTTATTTAAGAGACCTTTTTCAGCTCATGATTCAGCACCTAAGATAGTTTTTTGGTGGAGATCTTTATTCCAGATATAATTTGTGTTTCTTAATATAATAATCTATGTTTTAAGGAACATTGGAGAGGTATAAAAGGTAAATTTTGGGATTTATTCAGTCTATATATGGAATTTTAACCTCAAAAATATGCACGACACTTAATGCTATATAAAATTAATTGTTTAATGTGTTGAAGAATATTCATGGCCCATTTAAGCACATTAAAGAGTCTCAGTTACATAGGAATTACACTGAGACATTGTGATCTAATCATGAAATCTTCACTGGTCCAAAATACAGAGGAATTGGGCCAGCATTAAATTTTAGAAATATAACCATAAATTTGCTGGTTTTAGTTCCAATATCTGAAGTAATTGAAAGAAAGCTTTGCGACTTTACTGGTATTTTATATTTTGATGCATTTCCAGACTTATTTTATGGGATCTAAAAGAGAATTTTCTTAACTCTTCATTTGTCTGTTGGAAGCTCACAGTGGGCTTGTGGTTTTTTGTTGGTTTTTTTTTTTTTTTCCTTGCTAGCTTGGGGTTGTTTCAGTTTATTTTGCTTTGGTTTTGTTCATTTGCTTTCTTGCTGAGGTCTAAAATGTAACTTAGAGAAATAGGGCAGAAGTAAAATTGCTAATACCTTTTTCATAAACACATACCTACTTGATGATATTTTAAGAATGTATATATTCGTGTTTAGAGTTACTTTAATGAATTTTTTTGGAAATTAAAGGGAGATTGTTGGGACTGTTGGAAAATATGTTAATAATAATAAAGACATCAAGAAGAAAGTGTTCCTCTATGAAAAACAAAGCTTTTCAATAAGGAAAGACCATCTATGATTAGTTATTCCACTAGAAATTATATTTTCTTAAAAAAGGACATTCTAGGTAAAGGAGCACAACAGTTAATCAGCAAAAGCCAAACTTGACTTCTCACAAAACTTGTAACTTTTGAATTGAAAGAGTACGTTGCTGGGTTTTTTTATCTTTCCAACTTATTTGATTAAAAATCTGCTCCCCCTTCACCTGTAGTCACAAATAATTATGAATATCTTTTTTCCAACAATGTGTTTAAAATAATAATAAAAAACCCGTAATAAAAAATGTTAGAATTCAAACTGTTCTGAAACTTTCATTCAACATCAAAAGAAAGGTGGGAAAAAACCCCACCAACTTCTCAGAACTACAATAAGTGCAACACCAAAGCTTGTTTAAATACAGTATGTATATGAAAGCAAAAAAAAAAAGATATTAAAAAAAACCCCAAAAAAGTCATTGTAAGGAACTTTGAATGGATGTTATCTATAAATCTTGATTTTAATATAAGATTATTCCATTAATTCAGGCAAAAGCCTGTTGATTTTGGTTTAGCATTTCTAATCAACAGGGATGAGGAGAGCCCTCCTGGTCTGTGTAAATGAGTTTCAAAATGCTTTTCTTAATATTTCCTTATGGCTCTTTTTGAAGTAAGAATAATGTCAGATATATTTTCAACAATTAGAAATACCAATCAGTATCTGATTCAAAGAAAAGCTAAGAAAATGTGAGGTCTGAAGACTCTGGACTTGTTCCAGCTCTGCACACCAACAAGTAGCTCATTTTTAGCATGCTGGACAAAGCACTCCTTTCATGAAGAAACAGTCTGTTGCACCCTCCCCCGCTTCCCTAGCTGAAAATTCCCTAACACATCATTTTCACTGACTGTTCAACACAGTGCTATGTCATGATGGATACAGGGAAACCATAATTAGCTTCTTTTATTATATCTTGTTGTCTGTCTGCAATGTGAGCTACTATATCTGTAAAGATTATTTTGACAAATGCCAGGGAAAAATGGTTAACTGGTGCCTCACTATACCTCTAAATGGTACATAGGATACACAGGCAATGCAAAACCT
Organism: Fringilla coelebs; assembly: GCF_963513975.1. NCBI lineage: Eukaryota > Metazoa > Chordata > Aves > Passeriformes > Fringillidae > Fringilla > Fringilla coelebs. The sequence continues at coordinate 46,418,963 of NC_140029.1, forward strand.
CACAACACAGCCACAAATTTCAAAATAATTTTGAGTTTGTGGAATTCATTGTACCATGGGGATAAAGAGAATTTAAAAGACTGTGACTGAAAAGCTGATCAAATAAAAAAAAAATTTTTTTTCTCACTGAGGTCTGGTCATTCTTATAAGTTGGACAGGAACTGCAACAAAACCTGAGAATGTAATCAAAAGCCAACAATATTATAGCAATGATATTGATGTTTTTCCCAGGAGCACAACAAGGATTGTGGCTCTGTTTTATTTGTTGCTGAGCAAACATAAAAAGTACAGACTTTGCTGTCATGAGCTTACAAATGAATTTGTATTTCTTTTCATTCCTGTGTACTGTTACGCATATTTTTAACTGAGTTACTTGGTTTTTTCTTTTACAACCAAAGAGAAGGAATTAACCATGTAAATAGGCACACTGAGAGTAAGGATAGCATTTAGCACAAACCTTAATCACTGGAATTGAACCCAAAATAAGTAGCTTGCTTTCTTGAATGACATTCACAATAGAGTCATTCTTTCTCTGCATCACTACAAAATCTGCAGTCTACATGTTCTTTTAGATCTGTATAAGCTGTATGCATCCCTTCTAAGGATTGTAGAGAGTAGAAATGCTTTGCCTGCAGTTTCTGAGCACCTGGCCCATCAAGTGAACTAAGAAAGATTCATGAACTAAGAAAAGATTCATGACCTCTGCTCCACAGGGGAGAGATTGCATAGTAATGTGATCAGCTAATGTCAGTCACGTCCACCCCCAGATTTGGTCAGATGAATAAAGACATCCTACATATAAAAAGTACAAATATGAAAGAAAACCTGTACTTTTCTCTCTGTAGATCAGAGAAATGTACTAAAACCTGTCCTTTAAAACAGTATAAAGAAAAAAAACCACCAAGAATCATCAAATTAAATTTCCTGTACAGCTTTAATTTCAGTGGACTGACATATGCTTTTTGATCCAAACTCTAATTATATAGCCTTTTTTTTTCTTGAGAAAATTCTTACAGTGGAAAAGAAGGGAGTTTATGCAAAGAATAGGTAGTTACCCAGTCAGGCAATTGTTTTTTAACTTCACCATTAAGAACATCATCCATACGTTATATACAGGACATAATTTCAGCTGAACACTGAATTAAAAAATTAATTTCTGGGGCATTACTGTGATACACATCCCTGTGGTATCAGAGTAACTGAGAAACAGTATTTTGCAGACACAACATCACTTGCAGGACAGATAATACAATTACACCTGTCTGAGATACAAGGACCTTAGTTCCAGAATATTCAAACACCTATCAGCTTAGGGTGATCCCACTTGACATGCCTATGGTCCAAATTTTCAGTATATTTAGCATTTCATTAAATTTTCTCTGTTCAAAGAGCAGCTCTAGCAGACTTTCTCTGTGGTTCCCTTTTCTGTTCTGCTCTTTTTGCACTTCTGCTCCTTTTACTCCTATTTTAACACTGTCAGCACCTCCCTGCTTCTTGGCCCCTCTCATTTCAGTTCGTCCTTTTCTCCTTCCCACCCACACACTGCAGCTTGCTTACTAGTAAGTAGATTATGAACATGCTATCACAATGACTTTTGGTTAGAGAAAAAGCATCAGTGAGCTTTTGCTGAGCTCCATGAGAGCTGCTCAACCTATGCCTATTATATCTGTACAGAGATATAACAGACACTGCAGTCTGGCCCTGAGGGTGAGTAAACACTGAGTATTTTAATGCTGGACAGAATTTGACCTTGGACAGCACCTGACCTTGGACAGAACCAGAGTCCCATTGGTAGTAAGTGCCCCTTCCACAGCCTTTACCATTTTCAGCTCAAAGTACTGAAGAGTTTGGAGGGCTCTGTTACAACACATCAAAATGATGTACATTAAGAGTGCCACTGTCCTGACAGGGGCATGACCTCAGGGAGGTTTGGAAAATATAATTTCCTGACCTAATGTCCCAGGATTGAGCAGGGTGAACTGGACCTAAACGATGGTCTCTGCTGCACTCCCCAGTGAGGGTGGATTTGGATGACTTTGTCCCTTGAGTAGTGTCTAGGCTCAATCTCAGAGATCACTCATTGGTGTGAACCAAAATCATGCCAGAGAGCAGGAAAAATAATGAATGAGAACAGAAGAAAAGAATTAGATCCCTTTTTTTTTTGGTTTTTTTCACAGTATGAGTGTACTTTTACAATTTGATCAGAACACAAGTGAGGAGAGAGAGCAGAGAAAGAAGAGAATTTTCTGAAAGCTTCATATATCTATATCCTCATTACTCTACCAAAAAAAAAAAAAGAAAGTTTCTGGCACCCCACTTTAGTGTATGAAATTAATTCATCAGTCATTTGAAATTTTTATTAGTTGCTTATGGGATTTTCTTAACAAGAACAAAAAAACATTATAGGAAGTAGTTGAACTTCTATTTGAACATAAAGTAAAGCAAACAGTAAAAATATAACCCAAAAGCTCTGATCAATTTTACAGAGTAGTAGAAAATGCCAGGAAGACATATTTTTTCATGAAATGATAAACTTTATGGCAGATTATGCTTAAGCCTGGTTTTTGCATGATTTACAATTTTGTGCAAAGCAGAGAAATGCAAGTAATGCCTGTCTTGAAATTATATAAATAATGAACCCTTTCTTGGGGTATTGTTCCTGATTTCATAGTATTAAGAAGGATATGCATATTTTTATGCATAACAATGTACTGTTGCTTTATTATTAATAATAAGAAATATGTAGAGTATAAATTAATTACTTCAGATAAGGGCTAAGAAAGTAAAACAAAAAATTTGTTTTATATTTAACTGAAAATACAACCAGCTGCTAGCATCTTTATGTCTTGTTTGGTAGGTCATTATTTCCTTCTACGTGTATTTCAGCCTTAAAAGTAAAGGTAGTATGTGAAAGTAAGGAGATTCTGCAAAGAAACTGTTAGGACCTCAGAAGTTTATTTAAGAAAAGATGAAGGAAGTACTTTCACAGAGCTAAAACGTAATGTTGCATCTTAGCAGAATGGTAAAGAGAGACAACATATTGATTTACTGCTTTGAATTTTAACAGACTAAAGATTTTTTTTAGATATGCTAGACATAAAAATAAAGCAAAAACAACCTTATAGAGTAGTGGAGGCAACTATAACAAGGAAGAGATTCAAAGTCATGAAAACAGTCAAATCAAGCAAGAGTCTTTAATTCCTAATGTAGTCTACTGTGTAACCTGTTTATTCATTAATGAAGCAATTGCAAATGTTGACTCAGGTTTATTTTCTTGACATGACTTGCTAGGAGAAAAAGGCTGAAAGAGAAGACTAGAATAGAGCTGCTTGAAGCTGTGTCTACAATCTCTGCATGGTTTTGGCCATGTTCCAGATACATTAAAGAAATCTCAGAGTGGTCCCTTTCTTTTTTTCTTTTCTTTTTTTCTTTTTAAAATTTTTTCTTTTTTTTTCTTCATTCTTTTTGCCCTTCTCCTTCCTTTTATCTTTTGCCTTTTTTTCCTGTCACTATTTTAATATTTTTTTCTCCCCTTTTCCCCCTGTTTTAATTTTTCATTTTCTTTTTTATCATTTCTGCTTTATTTTTAAATTTTTTTTCTTTCCTTCTTTTCTCCACTTTTACCTTTCTCTTCATTTCCATTTCATTTCCCTACTTTTCCTTTTCCTTCCCTTCCCCTTCTCTGCTTTGCCCTGATCTGCCTAGCCTTACACATCTTTCTCTTCTCCTGTCTCTTCCTATCATCCTGTGTGTTTCCAGGAGAATGGATGCCCAAATGCAGATGGCATACATTTTCATGATGCACCCAGTTCCTTAACCCACTTAACCCACACTGGCTCTAAGGAAGAATCCTCATAGGCTATAGGTTTATCACCTTTTACAGATTAAACATCTGTCACAATGGAGAAATTCTAAATGAGAAAAGTTGTTATGAGCTCAATTTTGGTGGTATTTAGAGAGTCACAAAATTAATGACAATTTAGAATGACTGATGTATTCATTAATTCCTTATCTCTCTGGATTTTATGAATATTTAGGATATCTAACAACTACAGTTATTAGCTATAAATTATTTTTTGCCTTCCTGTTTTTCAATATATATTGCTATTTGAAGTTATATAATCTGTGGGTAAGCAAAAATGTTTTCAATGGTGCTGGATAAGCAGAGATTATTTGAAATAGATGCATATGGATGGAGTCACATTAGTGTAGTACTGACTTTGTAAAGGTAGACTTCATGAGTTTCATTTAGGAATTAAAGATCCTTAAAATTTGATATTTGAAAATTTCAATAATTTTATACCTTTACTAAACTGCCCAATTCTTGCTGGAATTTCAGCCATGTTCGAAGGCAGATACTGGGCATGTCTGAAATTCTTGTAATTATTTGAGTACAATGAACATAGCCCTGTTTTCAATGAGTCAGGAAGCATTTAACCTTTCTAAATCAATTTCAAAAGAGAGAAAGGAAATCCATTGGAAAAAAAAAAACTCTTCATAAAATATGCAGAGAAGAAAATTGACGTAAAAGGCTGAGAGAAGCCAAATCATTCTCTTTGGAAGACTGGAAATGTAGATAAAGGCATCATTCTTCTCCACAAAAACTGTGCTTATGAAATGAATGTTAGCAATACTACACACTGGAACATACCATGAAGATCAGTCTTCAGATGATACATTCTTCAGATGATTTTCAAAGGTCATTAAAATAAAAAAAAGGTCTCAATATCTATGTACCGTAGTATGATAACACCTTTATGTAGCCCTTTGCTGTATAGTATAATAAATACAAAAGACTTAAAATAAAATATGGCGACAATATTAAAATAACACCACTAGCAAAACTGGGTGCAGATTGCACTTGATTTCAGTAGCTTTGGCAATAAGACAAATTTTAATATCTTTTAATATTTTATTTTATATTTATGTTTATTATATAAAAAAGATTTTTTTCTCTCTTTTAGGGGACAAAGTGCTTAGGGTTAAGAAGTGCTTTGGACATACATCCAAGTGCCACTGGTGGTAGATTTTAGTAATAGTTCTCACACACAAAGAGACTTATTCCTATATGTAGAAGGACTCAGTATTTCCTGAATGTGTTTATTTGCATTTGAACTTAATATTACCAGCCTTCTTTTAAACAACATCTATGAACAGATCTAATAATGATGCTTATTATTTTAAAGGTCTGTTGGCAGAAAATATTAAAGCCTTCTCATTCATACATTTTCAGGACAATGTAAAATAATATTAAATAGAATATAAGTGTTTTAAAAATTCACTATTTCAACAAAAGGATTTCAAACAGATATTGCATTGCCAGCAGATTGAGGGAGGTGATCCTGAGGCTCTACTCAGACCTGGCAAAGCCTTATCTGTAATATTGTTCCCAGTTCTGGACTTCTTAGTGCAAGAAAGACATGGAGCTCCTGGAATGGGTATAGGAGACGGAAACAAAGATTATTAATTGACTGGAGCATCTCTCTTACAACGAAAGACTGAGGGAGCTGGCCCTGTTCAGCCTCAAGAAGAGACAGCTAAGAAGGGACATCACCAATGTAAGTATCTGAAGGGAGGGTGTCAAGAGCATGGATCCAGGATCTTCTCCCTGGTGATGAGCAATAGGACAAGTGGCAATGGGCAGAAACTGCTGCACAGGAAATTCCAGCTGAAAATGAGTGGAACTGTTCCGGGTGAGTGACCATGCACTGGAACAGATTGCCCAGAGAGGCTTTGGAGTCTCCCTCATTGGAGATATTCCAGAAGTGTCTGGACAACATTCTGTGCTGTGTGCTCTAGGATGACCCTGCCTGAGCAGGGAGGTTGGGCCAAATGACTCAAAAATAGTTAAAAAAAAGAAGGAATCTTTCCATATTTTGATTCCTGATTCCTGATTTCCTGGTCAAACCTGGCCTATTTCAAATTTCTCTCTTGTGTTTATCTTTGGACAGCCCTACGTATTTCTCATATTTTAAGTTTTTTAATTTCAGAATTATTGGTATATATATTTAGATTCTATAAGAATTTATGGATAATTTTTAGGTCCTGGAAATCAGATTTTCAAAGAAATTTTGACTTTGGAAGCATAATTGTCTTTGTTAATACCTACAACAGTCATTGTTCCAACAGACTTCATGTGAACCTGAAAGACTCATTTATTTTAGTAAGAGCGAAAAACAGCACCTCAGAAATTGACGTGTCTCATTTCTGATATGCTTAGTTTCTATTTGAGTGAGAGGCTTACTGGCCCAGTTGAAAAAAGAAATTTGTGATCTAGAAAACAGCTGATAATATTATGAAATGGAAGGTAAAAGAGATGGGAAGGGTTTGTGGGCCAAAGCATGCTCTTTATTTTTCCATTCTATTTCATTGATTCTGCTGATGTGGTCATTAATTTATTTGTTTTCCTTAGTCACAGAATACACTGCGTTGCATTAAACACGTAAAAATCAATGCCAGTTTTCTGAGAAAGATTTTTTTTTTTTTATTCTAAGCATATTTTAATGGAAACTATTGGAATTCATGCTGTCTAATTCAACTATTTTGTGTTTTGTTCCACCTGGTCTTGTGCAATTAAATATATTATATAAATTACATCCTCTTTTTGACCATTCTTCAACATTTATTATAATATTTTCTGATCTCTTCATATTAAATCTGTTGCATGATCTTTTTTTTAAAATTTATTTATTTTTGCAAATCTTCTTATGAAGTAACATTTCTTCCTATTTTATTTTGTAAAGTATGCCTTTTAGAGCCCTATAAATCTGCTGAAGGGTTGGTTCATTTTAACTTCTGGAGATAAAAATTCTGACAGTAATTCAGGTACAGTCTGGCAGAATTAAATTAAATTACAAACCCTTTTTTCTGAACAAATTTTTTTTTTATTTTGTATACTGGAAAATTTTAACAGGCTACCCAAAGCCATTGAAGCTAACCAAAGCCGTTTAATTTTTTTTTTCTTCTGACAGGGGTCTCTTAAAAGTATCATCAGCTGTTGAAACTAACAGAGCATTAAACCAACCATTTTCACTTTTATGGTGTTTGTATAATTTGATTTATATCCTTATTATGGGAAAACATGAGATGAACAGTTTTAAAAGTGTGTTTTGTTCTGGAAAAATAATGGGGGTTCAAACTCAAGTGGTGAGAACCATAAAGGCTGATTTCAAGTTCCCATTAGTTATTTCCACTTCACTTGAGAGAAGGTTCACCCTGACACAGAAGCACAGTCTACACTGTATGCTGAGAGACTTAAAGAACATAATTATGAATGTATTTTATGGAAAGAGAATTACAAATGTTGTGCATACCTAATTCACAGAACAGGCAAGGACAATTGCCCACTCACAATTATGTAACACAGTTCTGTGTCAGGCACTTAAGAATGGTAAATAAAAACAAGCAAAAAGTATTTTTAACATGTAACTGATATTTTTAATACAGATTCTTTTTAATTTGTTGCACTTGTCTATACGACGTAAAGTAGAATTGTGATGAGATGTCTGGTTAAGCCTGGGGAGGAAATATATATCTTCATTTGATCATTTGATCTTGCACATAGATGGAATATATTACTCTGAAAAAAAAAAAGCATCTCACAGCTTGAATATTTTGTAGCCTGACTTTCTATTTTAGTTCTCTATAGCTAAGACAGTATTATTCAGTTAGCAAAAAATACATTGTGTTCAATAGTAAAACCTGAGGAAAGGAAACAGTAATTTTCTAATATTAAGGGAAACTAAACAGTCTTTAGAAAAGTTATTCAATATTCCATAAACTCAAGAACATTTTCTCATCTTTATGCAAATTACATAGTATCTCTGTGATTCAGCAAGTGATCTCCTTTGTTGCTAAAGTAATAGGTCAATTTTGGATAAGCAACTGTGATTGCAAGACCATAGCAAAAGTTTTGGCAACTTGGCTGTAGGCATTTTTATGTAAAATTATATTCCTAATCTAAAGTCTTAATTTAATAAGATGGAAAATAATAACAAAATGGAAGACCTGTGGCTCATCAAAAGCTGTTTTATGGGCTACTGAAAAAGGGCATTTCACCCTGCTGAACAGAGAAATTTCTTCAAAGTGTAAGCAGAAATGGACATCAAGGACACCTTTTTGGGTTTTCTTCTCTTTTTCCTTTTCTTCTTCTTCATTTTGCTTTGTTTTATTTTGTTTTCATTTTCAGTTTGCCTTGCCAAAGGCTACTGTCATCACTAATATAATTATTTCTAAATCATTTGATCAGTGAAGTTGCACCAGACAGGACATTTCTATTTCTACACTCTTATTTTGCATTTGTAACATTTAGCACAACTAATCAGAGTGATTGATTGAAATATGGTAGAGGAAGGTAGCTGAAAATAATACCAGTGTGCTAGTATTTTCTTGAGATGACCTATATCCAGTCTCTAGAACACACTTTATGGACACATGATCAATATTTTATTAGCAATGACTAATAATTCATGATGATGTAATACATGATGAGAGGAAGCCATTTCCTGATATCTGATAGCTGGATATAAATATAGCAACCCCTACAGATAATTATTGCTCTTCTATACTGTTAAGAATACATTCCAGAAAAAAAAAAAACAACCAAACAAAAAACAACCCAAATAAACATATTTTAATATTTAGATAAAGTAATAGTTTAATTGAACTAATTCAGGTTTATTATGTTCTGCTTGAAACGTCTTTTTACCCGTTCTCTTGAAAAGAATGATACAAGAGAGAATTAAGCAATGCTTCATTTACAAAGTTATATTAAGTTTATAGTAAGATATGTGTAGTAATAAAATTTCTGTGACTAGTTTTAACTGGATCTTTTTCTTCAATAGAAGAATCTTTCATGCAAGTCGAGGAAGAGGTATCACATTGGCTGCGTGGGTGTTCACCATGTGGAACTCCGATTCTTACTAGACAGAACCCCAAATGAGAAAAATCTCCAAGGTTTCTACTGGCATGTTTATATACCTGCAGTGATTTCCCTTTTTGGCTTGTGTTGACAGCTGTAAAAGATTGTTTTGTCTAGAGTGTCTCGCCTTTTTTTTTTTTTTTAAATTAAGTCTTTTTACAAGTTTCTAACTCTAGCATTAAGAATGTCAGTCTTAAGGCCTATGATTTAGCTATCTGAAAATAATTTGTTTATTATTAAGTAGGCCATATGACAAATCTACACATATCTCCTTAGAGTCTACGGCTTTGACTACTCTCATTTTTGGTACATTAATCTTCTCCCTATCTCACTCCACAGCTATTACCTAATAAAGTGAAAAATTAGAAAGGAATACTCCAGAACAGTGAATGGAAAAAATCAGAAGCATGGTTAAATTCATATAAGCTTACTATTCAAATATTGTGAGTGGGATTGCAGTAATCCAATTTTATATGATCACAAAATAGATGTCTGGAAATGAGAGCCACAGTAAACTGACTTCCTTTATAGAAAAGAAAAAAAAAAAGAAAGAGGAATTTTGGGTTATGGTTCATTTAACTTGGTTTAGATATCTACTTTAGAATAAGAAGAATCATGCCCTTGACTCCAGTAAGTACATTGACCACATCTTTATGGACTGTATAGGTAGACAGATTAGGATCTCAAACATAGATTTAGATCTCAAAATCCACAGAGTGAATTTTATATTCTCATTTTTAACTTGAAGGCAAGATGAAAAAAAGGAAATAGTAAAATATACTTCCATCTGACATATCCTATTAAAAGCATTTCTCTAAATAAGAGAATTACATTCTCTTTATATAGACATATTTATATATGGTCTGATTCAACTGAAGTATCAAAGTCAAGACAATTCAATAGTAACCAAATACCAGTTTATATCCACCATTCATTAATTGATTGACTTTGAATTTCCAGGTGAAGGATTCCATGTCCAGGTTTCACATATGATTATCTTGATGGTTGGATACAAAAAGCAGTGTCAATCTCTATGGAATTTATTAATTTCCATAATTAGATAAGTCTTCATATACTATATATCTGGAATGAATGAGTTTGCCCAGTAAATTGAAAATTTGTGCCTCTGTCTAGTAATCACAAACCATAATATTACAAGGAAAAAATCAAAAAGAGATGTTAAAAATTTTCTCTTCAATACAGTTCCTCTCAACACTCAAGGAAAAGATTATTATTTTAATTTTCTGGGAATAGAGTATAATCTAGGAAGCAATTTTTAGTGAGTCTCTTGGCTCACATTAGATGTAGAACAAATGTTATTTTAAACATAATCTGTAACACTTAATTGCAAGTCCCTGCTCTGCCAGATATTTAACCTTTTTTACATTTATTAACATTGTTCCTGAGAGGTCTATACAACCTGCAATCTCTTCTCTTCATTATTCCATTATCTAAAAAGAAATCAGTAACACAACTTCTGATTATTTCCTTTTAAATGTTATGAAATATTTTACAAGACTATAGTGAAGCAAATCAGGAATATTACCTAACAATTCTGATACATTTTAAAAAAGGATGTGTTCAAGAAAATGAACTTGTAAAGAATTCTGTTTTGATAGAATGTCAAAATAGCATTTGCTAAATCGCTCTCTCCTTCTTTCTCTCTCTCTTGCTCAGTTGTACTTTATTTTTAATTAATTAGAAGAGAGAAAATCCTACTCGAGTTTAAATATTAAATTTAAGTATTTGTTGTCTGGTAATGTCCTCAGGCAGATCCATCTGGAAGCCCTATTACCTTGTATTTAAATAATATGTCCTGAAAAATATTGATGCAGGATTTAATTTATACATATAAAAAACATTCATTGAGCCAAAAAGGGTACTAATAAATCTCATCTTTCTGAGTGTGGGACCAAAGATTGTCTTATTGATTTCTACTTAACAGAATCAATCACACCTTCAAGAGATTCCACAGCATTCCTTTTGGATGCATAGATGAAATCCAGGACTCCTGACTGTGAAATTCAACTGTGTATATCAATACCTTTTCTTTAAAGTGATGATACTAAAGATACTGAAAGGACTCTGGACTGCTGACATTACCTTTTATTGAAGGATAAACTACAATGCAATGACTTCAGTGGAACAGAAGCTCAGATCAAGTTGGTCAGATCAAATCAAAATGAAAACAGTATTCGAAGTCCTTACTGCTCACTGTTTCATCTCAGAGGTAGGTCTTTCCTTTCACCTCACTCTTGCTCTGAGTTCAGCAATGTTTAGCCTCTTGCTGAGTAATGAATAATTCCAAGCAATGCACTGGAGACCTCTGGAAGCTACCTGTGTATTTGCTCTGCCTCTTTATAGTGTGTCTGCTTCCGTTCTTGGTGTGGAGACTTTGGAGTCCTCCCATTCTGCTTCCTTCCCTCAGGAGATGACTGCTGCTCCACTCCCTGCAAAAAGCTGTGTATTGATCCAATATATGACAGCCAGCAGTGTGCAAGTACGTGACCTCACTCCCTCTGGCTGAGTTGCACCTTCCAGCAAAACACAGTGTACGGCACAAGAGAAAACACAGCAAACAAAAATATGTTATTTCTCATTCTTAAGGTGAGATCATTTGTATGTATATCAAAATGTTTCAGAGCCTGCATTTAATTTGTCACCAATTGAAATTTTCTCTGTCTCCTGACAACACCATCTCTCTCCTCAAACCGAAAATTGAGGAGCACAAACACCATTTTAAAAGAACTGATCAGTGCATTTTCATTGGAGGTATTCTTAATGTAACATAAAATCTGATCATAATAATAGGATATAAAGTTAGAATAGATGGTTATTTTAAAATTGTAACTTGGAAAAAACAAATATTCTTAAACTTCACTTTTCAAGACCCCCTGCTTTTTAAAACATAAAAAAGTCACTTGTGTTTCCTTGAGGAAATGAAAGCCTGATCAGAGTTTAACAGAGAATTTTCTGTGTCAAGGCCCTGGAGGCAGCACCAGGCCTGGCTGCCCCTCCAAATCCCCTGCATCTCCCTCCACCCTGCCCAAAGCTCATGTCACCCCCCTGAAATATCAGCCCCTGCCCCAGCGATGCCACAGCAGGGCTGGTCTCCAGCTTCCCTCAGCCCTGTCCTGCCCAGTTGAGCCAGGCTCCCCTGCAGAAACACCCCAGCCCCACCTTCATCCATTCCCTGGGATGTGCCAGGTGCCCAAAGGTAGGACTGCCCCACTGCCTCACAGCTGTCCTGCTGCTAGGTAAGGCTGGACCCTTTTTGGTGGGTCCTGGAACAGACCCTGGTGGATGGGTCCTGCCCTTACAGGGATAAGGTTGATCCCAACAGCCCTGAAGCCCCAGCGCCAGGGAGCCAATGGCTCTCATGGTGCCTTGACACTGGTAATGTACTTGGGACACTCTTCAGATAACACAAAAGAAATCATAGATTCTTTTGAGCCAAACAAGTTATAGTAACTGTAGAATCATAGAATTATATAGGTTGAAAAACAACCTAAGATCATCAGATCCAACCATTAACCCAGCACCACCATATTCTCTACTAAGCCATGTCCCTGAGCATCACTCACACATTTTTTGAGCTCTTCCAGGTGTGATGACTCCACCACTTCCTGTAAACCTGTGCCAATGCTTGACAACCCTTTCTGCAAAGAAATTTTTCCTAATCTACAATCTAAACCTCCTCTGGCACAACTGGAAGCCATTTCTTCTCAACTTGATTATTGTTACATATTACTGACCCCCACCTTGCTACAACTTCTTTTCAGGTTGTTGTAAAGAGTGAGAAGATCCTTTTTAAACCCTCTTTTTTTTCCCAGGCTAAACACCTCCAGCTCCCTCAGCTGCATAAGGGTTGTGCTCCAACACCTTCACCAGCTTTCTTGCCTTTCTCTGGACCCATACCAGCACCTCAATGTCTTTTTAGTACTGAGGGGCTCAGAACTGGACACATGATTCAAGGTTGTTCTCTTTTTTGTGACCCATTGTGATGGACACTGTGCCATTGGAAAAGTTCATCCCTGAAACACTTCATCTGCAGTGACTACTTCTGTGCATACCAACTAATTAGTGCAAAGTCAAGAGTGCATCTTTGTGTCACCCCACTAGAAACCCCTACAGCTTGCTGCAATATTTCAACAATTACCTCCTGAGTTGTACTAAATACTCAGCTTTTAAATGAAATACACGCAGTACTGCAAGGTTAGGTTGAGGATGATCATTTCTGACTTTGTTACAAGGTCCCATAACAATTATGCTTTTCTTCAGGTAATTTAGCGTTCAAGGGAAGGCATCAGCCAGAAAATAAATTTATGAGACTATGAGAATAAGTCGTGGTGCTTTAGGTTAAGACTATATTTTGCACTTAGATTCTGAATTTGTCAATAATCTCTCAACTTCATAATTAAATAACTGCCTAAAAATAGAATAACATAAAAATGAAATTAGAGAAATAAAAATAGAAAAAAAATTAAATTTGTTCTTCTATGAGGAGAGAACTTATAAGTAGCACTTATGAACTTCAATATTATTGTTTGTCACTAGTATTTGGAGAATATATGAGATAAACAAACCACACATTTCAAAATTGTAAAGGAATTGAAACACTATCTAGATGCTTGTGCAGTAGATACTTAAATAATTTTACCAGGTTCCTGGCCAGTATTTTCTGAAAACACTGCTATATAACATACAGTTTTTGAAAACATATTTATGGGGATGCATCTATCATCACAAGCATTTGGTGTACTAGACATTCGATAGTCTGCAGTGATCAGGTTTTCATACCCCTCAGAAATTCCTATAGACTCTTGAGAGAAAAACCTTATTTTTGCACCAGATCAGAATTCCTGTGACTGCAAAACTCCTTCTGGTGCAATGTAAACTTTCTTTTTATAGAGCTATCACACCTTCAGAATAGTACTTCTCTATGACAAATTAAACTTTCCCCAAAAAATCATGATGAAAATACAGACCTGTTGGAACAAGTTCAGAGGGCCAGCAAGTTCATTAGAGGGATGGAACACCTTTGTATGAAGAGTATTGGGACAATTGGGTTGTTCAGCCTGGAAAAGAGAATGCTTAAGAGTGGCCTTATTGCAGCCTTCCAGTACCTGAAGGGAGCCTACAGGAAGATGGAGGGACACTATTTACAGGGGCATGTAGTGACAGAATGAGGGGAAATGGCTTAATTCTACTGAAAGAGAGTAGGTTTAGGTTATACATTTGGAAAAAAAAAATTCTTTACTATGAAGGTGGTGAGACACTGGAACAGGTGGCCCAGAGGAGTTTAAGGCCAGGTTGGATGGAGCTCTGAGTGACCTGGACATGTGATGTGTGTCCCTGTCACCAGCAGGGAGTGTGGGTGGAACCAGGTGGTCTTTAAGGTCCCTTTCAATCCAAACCATTCTAGGATACTTTGATAACATTTTTTTAAAGCTCCAGTAATCCCTTAAGGAATGTTCAACCATTATAATCTTTCCCCTTACAAACACAAGTAAGTTACCATTTGCATAAATTAGCAACTATTCAAAGAAGAATATAGTCTGCTGTAAACATTCCAGACAACCAAATATGATCAATAATTGGATTTTGCTACTGACTTGAAAACAAAGAGGTACTTGTGACCATTATAATCCCTTAACATTCATAAATGCATTTCATGAGTATGAGGCTAATTTCTCCCACTGTGATCTGTAGCAACGTGGCTCTTTGGGTTTTCATTAAAAAGTATCTTTCTAGAAAAGGATTTCATCTTATTCAAGTATGCTTATGACTGGATTACTATAGTGAAAAATATCCTTTTTTTTTTTTTCCCTTTTCATCCTTTTTTGGATAAGATATTTGCAGTTAAATAACATAAACAAGTGGAGCTGGTCCTAAGCAGACAAAGACGTGTCATTTCCATCCTGGTTCTAACATCTATTTCAGAAAAGTGAAAATCTCAACAATCGTAACATTTCTGCTAGGAGATATTAACCATATAGCATTTCTGGTTAATCATCAGCCACTTATAAAATTAGTTAAGGTGGTTGGGATCAACAAATGTGAAACTAGAGGCTTAAATGGGAGATCTTACCTGGCTGTGCTTTCCACAGAATCAAAGAATGATTAAGGTTGGAAGGGACATCTGGTTCATTTGTTTCAACTCCCTTGCACAAGTTGTATCACCTAGAGCAGGTTGTTCACGAACATGTCTAGATGGCTTTTCAATATCACTAAGGAAGGAGACTTTGTAGTGAATGTACAGTAAACAGTGCTAAGATGTTGTCTTACAATCTCCATAATTACAAATTACAATGCTGACCACAGTTTTTGTGGAAATTGATATGCAGTCTGTGTTGGCAGCAGAATGTGAGTTAAAAATCCCAATTGCATATAAATCTGGGTTCTAGGGTCCAGGTTATAAGTAACGTGAGTTACTGGTATAAACAAGAGTTAAGTAACAATGCAAAAATTTTAGATGTTAAGATTTGATCCTGTTTCTTTCATGTTGTCTCATTTCTGCTCACTTTTTTCCTGTTTTCATCTCTGAAATAAAATAACAATGGAAGTTTCTATACATTTTTTTTTTTCTGAAACAGTCAATGAATTCCTTATACTACAATGAATACTGTGAAATAGATCTGGTCTGATGCCACTGGAAAGTTTGGTACATGGATTATCTTTAGGTGCATGTGTCTTTTCTGTAAGCCTCACTCACTCTGCTCACTTCCATCAGACCAGTGAAATAATGCATAATATGGCAATTATTAATAATATGAAAACTCAATCCTCATGTTTTGTCATCCTGACATATCATAAAATCTGTTGACACCTCTGTGTGGCACACAGGTTCCCATGCATGCTAAAAAGCCTGCTAGCTTGTGGAATGTATTCTGTCCTACAGCTGAGTTTGGCTGCAGACCAGAGATACTGAGTGATCTCTGTTTCCTCTGGAGATTAATCTGTTAGTCTTGCCAGGCTTTGCTCAACTCACTGCACTGGGGCTGCAAGGGGTTCTATTCAAAACTGATGGAATTTTATACATGCCAAACTTACCTGGCCAGTGAGTCATTAAAGTACCTTTTATTTCTGAATAGATTACAAAAATCAGATCCACTCTATTGGAAAAGGGCTAAATATATAGAAAACAAACAAACAAAAAAAAGATATTGGGTTATTTGACGTCTTTCATCTGAAGTCTGAATTATTGGTAAGAACAAAATGCTAAAGGCATTCAATAGGAGGGAAAATAACCAGAATTTTTTGTGACCTCTCCCTCACACAAAGTTATCTGCATTTTTATTTAAGAGTAACCAGACAACAAAAAGGAAATTGTAGAGAACCTTTTTTTTCTAGTTTCATATTAATATGCACCCAATGCATTGTCAAGTTAACAGCTTGTTTATAAACTGTCGTGGGTTTTTTATTATATTCATAATATTCTGATGAATCATCACTGACTCTCTCTTTTTTCTCCATTTTCTCTACATATATTATTGAGGATATTCTCAAGTTCCATACTGGAAATTATGTTTGGTGGGGAAACAGATTATTATTCTGATAGTGGATGTTTCTTTTTTAGAACATGATAATTGCTGTTCTAATTTCCAAAATGTGTATTTTCATCCATTATATTTTATTTGTGACTTAGATTTATTTTTCATCTTAATACTTGGGTTTTTTTGGTCTTAATACTACACCTATTAGTTGAACACACTAGCTAAGGACTCTGTTTTATAAATCTAAATACATTCATTTTAGCCTTAGAAAATGTATAATTCTTTAGATCTTCATGAAGTTTTCATGTTTTAGGAACAAAACATTAATTTTTGAGAAGAATCAAATTAAAACTGCTCAAAATAAGCTACTGGAGAATTTTAGAGATAAAATAATTGCCTCTGTAAGACAATTGTCAGACTTTTACTTGGAAATGCTTTTGAAGGATCTATGTTGTTGAATCTCCTGCTTTCTTCAATAGAGATTTTTAATTTTGATAATTTTTAAAATTTTAGTAGGAAAACCAAAAAATTCTATCTGCAACACACATTTATCATGTAGTATAATGCTATGTTTGAACATAATTTATAAAACTCTTCTGAAATGCAAATATGAAAATTAATTATGTAGTTGTGTCTGAAATAAGACACCATATCAGCTACAATTAATCATTGTTATTATATTTTAATTATTAAATACTAATAATGCTCTATAAGCAACATTTTAGATTTTTTTAAGGTTAAAAACTTGGGAATCCTGATAGAAGAAAAGAGAAGTTATCAAGGTGCAAAAAGGATAAATATCTAAAACAAACCAGCAGAATTTAAAAATAAGAAGTTCAATGGTTGAAAATTTTGGCTCAGCTTCTGAAGAGCCAAAGAGCAAAATTATTTGCTGTGTAAGTAAGCATGTGTAATATGCACAAGCAATATGAATTTGGAATTTACCATGAAAGATCTAATTCACTGTAAATAAGTAGAAGAACATGCATATGAAGGTGTAATTTAATAGATAAATATCTGTTTGAGGTGGAGTGCATGGCAATAAAGTCAATAACTGTTCAATACAATATGTTCCCTGATGTGTCTCAATATAATATGATACATCGCCATATGCTTTCCAGCAGTAGCCATTCCTACTCCCTTGACCCAATTCCTTCCTGTAGTCCTATGAATATTTAAACTGCTAAGGTGCAAATAAGAGACAATGCTTATTATTTTAAAGTGTGTCTTACTGTCATCCTTGTAGCTTACTTTGCAGAAGTCTATTATTGCATTATTTTTCAGTGATAATGATGTGCTTCCATTGTGAACAACCTTCTATATAAATGATTTTTGTCTGCAGACTCTCTTTAACCTGAATATTGATGGATTTAGCTTCTGTAAAGCTCTGGTTAAAATTTCAGGAGTAAGTTAAGGGAGATAAACTGCCTCCTTTCACTAGATTATAATGATTTCATTTCCTCATGAAGTAAAAATTTCCAGCAGGAGATGTCAAGGAACATGTAAAAACATGTCAGAAGAGGGCTGCTTTGTCCTCATCTTTCAAGGATTAATTGTGTGAAAAGTAAACAAAAAAATTCTCACCACTCACAAAGATTCATATGCATGTATATCCTTGATACCATTTTGAGGCACCCATGACAGGGAGCCAAAACTTTCTGGAGTTCTCTTACCTAAAGTAGGCATTTACTGACATTTGAGGGATTATGGAGAATACGAGACCTGTGGAGAGAAATGGCATGTTTACCAGCAGACCTATGAGTGATACCTGGTTTATGGAGCAGCCACTGAGTCATGCACAAAACCTTTTGTTGTGCCAAATAGTATAGATTTCCATGTGTTGGAAACTGAATGAAGCTGTACATTTAGGAAGCTTGATGCAGTTTTTCTTTTCCTTTTTTTTACCCCTCTTTAACTGCAATGTAAGTAAGAATGGGTGACAGAATGCTTTTTTTTGGTATAACATATGGGATGAAGTAACTCTGGAACATAGATATGTGGTGATACATTAAGACCAAAGAATAAAATCAAAAGTTGAGTTCCTGACAGTTTAAATTGCTCAGGCGGTTTGTTGACTCCTTGGATCCCTCTTGAGCAGCTCCAAGCCATCCTATCCAAGCAAATTTGTGTATAAATAGTTCTATAATTAGGCCACTACCTATTCGGAATCATAACAACAGCAAAATCAAACCATTTTAATGTAAGATAATTATTTCCTAACATTTTGAAAATCATTGGTGAAGACATCCTTCAGATTCTTCTTTATTCTCTATCTCTTGCATATTCTGGCATCTGATTTGGAAATATATGAAAACTGACAGTATTTATCAAATAATTAACATTTTAGTTGAGAATAACTTATGTCAAAAAATACCAATTTTAGGTCATTCTGACTGAGAAGATCTATGTCAGATCTATCCTGTGGAAAGATACCAGCCCACAAGTAAAAATTGGAAAATACCAGCCTACAGGAGTCTAGGAATGAGAACAATGAAAGAACTTTTATATTCATTGTTGATTTTGCTCTTTCTCATTCATCAGGAGGGGATAGGGTAACACAACTTTCACTACTTAGCACTTGTTGTTTCATTAAATTTTCTACAGTTTCTCAGAGTGGGAAGAGATAACACAATGTTGATGGTAGAAAATACTGAAGACAGAAACTATGTGTCTCAATCTCCAAGTAGATCCAGGAGAAGACAGAAAGAAAGAATAAAGTTCATGAATCAAGTAATGACCCCAGGACAGAGAGTAAAATGGAGTATCCTGAGACAAAAATCTTGAAACAAAAGGTCAGAACAGCTCAGTTGAACAAGGCTTAGATGGGCAAATAAGTCAAAATATATGCTAAGAGTAGGTCAGTGTGGTGTCAAGTAGATTTTGCTGCAGTTTGAATAAGGTTTAGAAGCTGAAAGAGTGACCTCTGTGTGTGTAGAATAACACATAAATTGGGAGATGCAATCAGGAAGGAATTTGACTGAGACAGAAATACAGTTGAACAATGACTTATTGGTCACTTCAAGGAAAAAAAAAAAAAAAAACAAAACAAAAAAAAAAAAAACCAGCTCTATTTCAATGCAGCACATTTTTTAAGGCATATTGTAGGGAATAAGTCCTCCACCTTTAAACATCCACAGAAATCACTCCAGGTAAAAATTCCAATGACATGTTAGCTATCTTGTCTCGGTGTCAACTACATCATTCATGAGATAACTCAACTCGGATATCTATACATGCATATCTGTGCAATTTGAAAATCTGAAGGGTATTTGGCAGTCTTACAAGTGATATGACAAAGGATATGCAAAGGGATATGTGCTCTCCTGAAACAGTAAAAGCAGACCAGAGAGGAAAACCTCATCATCACACATTCATCAGTGGACACTTACAGTTTCAGTCATCTGGATCCTGCTGAAGAGATATTCCACTCAATTATTCAATTTTTAGGATGAACTAAGAGCTCTGCAGCTTCCCCCAATATGAGTGAGGGTGGGTCTCAGCCTTCTATATGAAGTGTCTAATGACATTGAAATACACTTGTAAATCCATCCTGGGTTCCAGATGCCAATGCAGACAGGCATTTGACTTCCAGGGATATGTCTCATGAGCTGGGACGTCATGCAGTCGAAGATATTTCAAATAGCACTTAAGACCTGTAATTAGTAAGCGCAGTCAGTTCCCAAAACTCCACTGAGCTGGATTTTAAAATCAGTTCCAGGTAGTGGATTGGATCTGCACTTTCATGTACATGTGAGATTAATGCTATTTCAGATTCTAGAGACCAGTCCATTCTTCACAACCCTTGTTGCCAAAAGGCATAGTCAGAGCTGGTATTTAAGATTTAAGTAACTTTTTTTTTTTTCCTCTACTCTAAGCTGTTAGATTGCAGTTCAGTGGTTTGGATTTTTAAATATGAAAAATAAGATCATGTCTCTCAAAATAAATTTTAAAGCAGAGGATAATATATCTGGGCCTTTGTTTCTTGCATGTACAGGGGAGGGAGTAAAGCATACTTATCTCAGAAGGATGCCATTACCATGCATTCATTAGTGTTTAATGTTGCATATTATAGTAAAGGGGACATGGAAAAAATCCAGTAGGAATTATTCTTGTTTTCTGAATCTGCTTTGAATATTGTGCCATAAATAAGGCATATGTTTATCAGGGAAAAGAAAGGAAATTATTGAGTTGTTGCATTCTAAGCAAGCACGGCTGGTTCCATATACAAAATGATGCTGACGGCTTCTAAGAAAAGCATATGAGGGGATCTAATTACAGACCATATGTACATGGAGGGATAAAATTAATGTTATAAACAGAATCATAATTGTGACTTTACTTTTGAGAGTGGTTGACTTTCTAACACATAAAAAGAGTCTTTTGACCTGACTTTTATAAGTCTATAATGTTACTTAATTCAAACTGGGCAGATAAAGTCTGTTTTAGAAACCCACAACTACATAGATTAACCCTGGCTGTGTAACAGTCAACACTCCTACATTATTTTAAATTGTTTAATGCAAAAAATTTGCAGAAATTGGTCTTTTCATATTTTCTTTTGACACTAATGGACTGAATAACATCTTTCGAAGTTCATGTTTATAGCAAAATTATCTGCTCTTAGCCATACAGTTCTAAAGCCCTATTAGAAATCCAAAACTCCAACAAATTTCTTCAACTCAGCAGACAAGTCCCTTTTATGTACTGAACTTCTTGATGTTACAGGACACCTCCTGACAACAAATTGTTTTTGTACCACTGCTCTTGTCTTCCTCTTCCCATTCACACTGACCATAAAAATCTCCCACTCCTGCTGCCACATGTTAAAAATTGAATAAAAAGCCAATGTGTAATCTTTCAGTCAACTACAAATTCAATGATCTAAAGGCTTTCAGGTTCATTGAAAAGCATTGACTGTCCATTCATTTTTTTTTTCAATGTAAGGTGATGTCCAGAGCCAGTTTACCAAGGGGTCCTACCAGTTTCTTTTCTGAATTGCCTAAAAATCACACAAAAGTCTGTGATGGTTTTTATCTTGAGGAAGAAGTATGATAAGGATGTAGTCGCTGTCAGGTAATTCTTTGCCTTTGACTGAGAACACCACCTACAAACCCCAAGAGAAATTGAAAATAGATCCAAATGTAAATCTCATGCTTTTAAGAAGCACAATGATTAAATGCTTTTACCTCTTCCTAAAGCTAAAATAATAGCTAAATCAGTGTCAGAATCATATGAAAAATTGTAGAATTCTTGGGATAATTCACACAATGTGAGAATAAGCACAAGTAGTATGATAACAGCATGATGATAAATGGACTGATGCAATAAAAATCACCAGTCATACACTGTTTTTAGAGATATTATTATCAGAATTCATGCAAAATATTTGTTAAAAAAATTTAATGTTAGCAGTGAGGATTGGGAATGGTGAAATAAAAGGCAGAATGTAGACAAATCAATCTCATTGGGCTAGTATTCATCATCAATAACGCTAGCTTACAGAAGCTGGTACTTACTAAAGTAAAAATACTGTGGACCCCAAATCAGAAATTTTAAAACATTTCTTACTAAAAAAGGCTTACCTAACACTCATGCTCTTTAATTTCTGCAAATAAACAGATGAAGAACAGTGCATAAATTTTAATACTTATAATTTCTCCAACTGCGTATATTCTGCAGACGTGTGCATATATTCTATTCTTCTGATTGAGATAATATGACTGCAAATGATTACACTACCTTTGCATCTACAAGCCTCATTTAGGACTGAAATGTTAGTTAACTGCTGTACAAATTAAAATCAATACTTTGTCCAAAGAAGATGTGTAAAAAGAAAATTCTGAGAGAATTAAGGTCTAAAGTTTTGGACACAATATCTAGTAATTAGTGCAATAAAACCAATAGAAGCAATTTATTAATTATATTTGGTAAAGAAAAAAATATTCTTTCTCTGTGTGTTTTCATTGGTAATGAGAATTAAAATAAGAGTTTAAAAAAAAAAGGGGCATACATCAGCATGCATTTAATCTGCAGCTTACTATGTAAACAAAATGAATTCCACTAACTTCTGGTCTGGAGCATGGAGCAGCTAACATAGGCTAATGTGATTAGAATGAACATGGCTATTATAGATATCAGATAGTATTCCACTGATTAAATTTGCTGAAACCGATTATAATTAAGAACAATTCAGACTTTTTTAATGCGCATAGTTGGACTAAACAGATTATTAAATAAATAGATAAATAAAAGCAATGCGAAAGTTTACTTTTAATAGCACCAAAAATGAAAATGTTTTTCACTGTAAGTCCTTGTTGCTTTTTGAAAATTTTGGATATCTCCGTTTTCCTTAAAATGGGATGTCTTCTTATTCATGTTCTTATTCATGTTAGTTTCATATCTTAATTTTTTACAACCTTTATGAAGAAAATATTCTATTAGCTGCTTCTCAATATTAACGAGGAGTATGTGCTAGCAAAAAACTGCTGCAAGCTGGGAAGACCAGTTTCCTTATGTCCTTTATTGGTGACAGAAATCACTAAAACGAATTCAAGCAAATCCTAATTTATTTTTTCTACAACCATTTTTTTTGCACAGTGCTTCACTGAACTGACTGCAGCTCCTCAGTGAATATGAAGAAGCCTGTAGAGTTTAAGGTTGAGTTAGTATCTGCACTGAGTTGGTATGGCCAGATTTTCATAGCTGGGAGGCTGTAGGGTGCCTTCTGTGTGAAGCTACTGAAAGCTTCCATGACCAGCAGAGTCCCTGTCAGCTCCAAGAGGGATATGCTGCTGGCCAAGGCTGGGCCAAATAAAAATATTAGTAACTCCCCTGTGCTAACATATTTAAGAAGAAAAAAAATGTTATTGAGCAGATATAATTGTGTCCAGAGAAGAGCAGAGTAAGAATATGCAAGAGGAACAACTCTGAAGACATCAAGTTTGGTGAAGGAGGGGCAGGAGGTGCTCCAGGTCCCAGAGCAGATTCCCCTGCAGCCCCTGGTGCAGACCAAGGTGAAGCAGCTGTGCCCCTGCAGCCCGTGGAGGGACATGGGGATGCAGTGATCCACCTGCAGCTCCTGAAGGAAACCCATGCCAGAGAAGATGAGTGCCTGAGAGGAGGCTGTGATCCTGTGGGAGGCCCACACTGGAATAGGCTCCTGGCAGGGACCTGCAGACATGTGGAGATAGAAGCCCAAGCTGGAGTGGTTTTCTGGTAGGACTTGTGACTCCATGGAAGACTCATGCTGGAGAAACCTGTCCTTAAAGGCTTCACTCCATGGAAGAGTGCATTGAGGATTGAGGGGTACTATTGTCCTTGGAATAGACTCATGCTTCAGAGGTTGCAGAGAGCGGTTGCTCTGAGATGGACTCAAATTGGAGAAGTCCATGGAGGACTCTCTCTTGTGGGAGGAATCCCACACTGGAGCAGGGGAACTGCTCCTCTCTCTGAGCAGGGGCAGGAACAATAGGTGAGGAACTGACCAAAACCCCCATTCCCTGTCTCTCTGAGCTGCTGGGGGAGGAGGTAGAGCTGGGAAGGAGGGAGAGGTTGGGAGGAAGGTGTGTTTAATGTCTGTTTTTACTTCTCATTATCCTGCTCTTATTTTGTAAGCAATAAATTCACTTCATAGTTCTGATTTGAGCCTGTTTTGTCTGTGATGATGAGTGATATCTCCTGGTCCTTATCTCAACCCATGAAACTTTTATTTTTTCTCCCCTGTCCAGCTGTGGAGAGGAGTGAGAGAAAGTGGATGGGGGCCTGATATCCAGCCAGGGTCCACCCACTGCATCATCTCTTATTATCATCTATAAATCTAGTTGGTACAATAACTGAAGTAGCATGAAATGGGGAAAGGAAGCATAAGAGAAAGAATTCCCTTTGTGTGCTCATGATGCAACATTTAGCATATGTAATATAAACTTCAGAGGCTTAATATATTTTGAATAACTGGAGTTTAGCTTACAATTTTTGCATTGCATATCTTCTCAGAGTTCTGAATGCATACTATTAAAAAACAATGCTAGTAAATGAATAAGGAGATAAAGCTGCTACATCAGTGCATCCATAGTGGTGGAACAATTCAGATGACAGAGCAAAACATACATCTTGCTCTGAAACTGTGCATTTCTTTAATTACAAAAAAAAATTAAGTACTTCTGCAAGTTCTCATTCTCTATACATCATTCATGCAATTTTTATTTGGAATATTGCAGTATGTTTCTTTCATAATAGACAAAAAAAATCTTAATTGGGAGATTACTGTTTCTTTGAGGCTTTAGATCTATGTTTCAGATGAAACCACATTGAAATTAAAGACCTATATGCAAAGAAATTAACTGCCTATTTTTAATTCTTTAAAGTCAAAGGAATTTTAATAAGGTTACATCTAAACTACTAGATAGTACACTCTGTGCTATGACCAGTAGTCCTGGCCTCATAATCATGCTGATAGAATGTTCTCTCGTTGTGAGCCCTCCCTCTCTCCTTCCTTGGTCTAGCTTTTCTTCTGATGAGTTTTTTGTACAATAAGAATATGAAAATGGTTTTACGTCTATGATGAAATTTACCGATGGTCAAGATGCAGACCTGGATTTACAAGATGAGAACTGCTCCATCAGGTCAAAGTCTTCCAGCAATTACTTCGCCTATATCAAACTTCTCTTTAATAAGAAAAAAATAAAAATCAGTTAATCTGAGAAGAAAAATGTCACTAATATGATATATATAGAAGGGGCACTTCCAAATCTTTCAGGAGAAAATGTTGTTTGTATTCATGGATAGATTGGTTATACTAAAAATACATTCACTCACTTCTACGAGGAATGAGAAAATGGCAAACAAAACTACTGTTGAAGACAGTCTGTATATAAACAGTGGAAGAAGAACACCTCTGATGAAGCAATGGAAGTTAAAGAAAATCTTGATAAAGATAAACTTAGTTTTATATTTAGAAATTAAAATAAGTTTAAAGCTTTGCTTTTGAAAATGCCTTTCCATCATAGATAATTGATGTAGAGTTTTAGTTAATTTTTTAATGCAGATTTTATTAGCTACATTTTTTTCCTTAGGGTCAATTTTTTTTTTCTAATTTACTGTATTTTTTTAGAGTACTTTGAGGAGTCTAGTCAAGTTGTTCAAGTTTTAGGCGACTGTGAGTGTAACAACTTTCAAAAAGATTTTGAAGTGTCCATTAAAATCAATGTTAAAAAATGTTGTGACATTATGATCTAAAGATAAGACATTCTATGTAACAACATTGCTAAGTTTAAAATTGGCTAAATGACACATTCTTTTCTTAATGATTCATTCACTTCACAGAACCTCACAGAAATCTTTATGTTCTCTTTAGCTTGAGAATTAAATGAATCACAAGTTTTTGCCACATAAGACTGCAGGCATTTATAGAATACAGTCATCTATAAATATTTATTTCTGAAAAAAGAAGGAAAATCTTTTAATGAATATCTCTCAAATAGGTGTTATTTTGGGGCAGAAAGTCCTTGATCTTTTTAACCAACATTAAATAGAGAAAATCCAAGATGTTACCCTGTCTTTTTTCTTCTGTAATTCATGCCAGTGATGCCAGCAATGATGAGATGTTAGTCTTCAGTAGTCCTCTTACCTGTGTAAGCGGCAATAAATTCAAAAGAGAAATTTCTGAGAAATTTTAAAGTTTGTGAATACAAACATAAAGTCATGCATTATGATGAAACCATGATTACTGTTTACAAGGAGAATTGAATGAGACAAATAACAGTAAAAAAGTGTAAAGAAGGAAGGCTGATATTGAGCAACAATGTTGAAAGTTACAAGTGCCTTTTAGAAGTATAGATAAGTGGGAAGAAGTTGACTTATGAGTAATTCTGCACTGACTATTTAATATCAACAAGCCTTGCTACAGATGTTCACTGGAAGGTCAAAATTTCAATATTGTGTAATGCTGAACATTGGTAGGAGTGCAGGACTAAATCTGCCAACATGTAAAATGAGGCAATTCTGCACTTTAAGTTGCCTACCTCCGCTGTATACCACCACCTCCTGGAAGTCCTTAAAGACTGGTGCCTTGGAAAATGACTTGTGAGAACACACGGTGTGGAATGAGAAACAAATCAAAGCAGTGGGAATACTGAATAAATCAGGAAAGAAGCAAATGCTTAAGAGAGTGATCTCATGCTTGAAAAGGTTCATGCTTGGTTAGAAGTAGGATAACTCTTGGCCATAAGGAGTGTAATACAGAGACAGGAGCAAAGACTACATTCACATTCCTGAGGAAAACTATATCACAAAGCTATTCGTGGTTGACAGGCCAAGAGTAGATTGTGCACCTGAACATCATCCTGTTTAGGACATCTCTGAGAGATCTTCTTTTTCAGTTCTACAAGCTTAAAATGCTCTGAGAATCACGTATGAGTTTATGACGGTAGTGATTTCACGGTGTGATGGCAAAGCTCTTTGTTGCATGTCACAGCAGAGTGTCAGTGCTCAGTGGTCCACAGTCTGAGTGTGCACTGTGGTGGGGGGCTGTGAAAGCCAGAGTTAGTCAAGTCTGACTCATGATATGCTCACTGTGGTTGAGGGAGCCTGTAATACCCAAAACCGCAACCAGTTTCAGACTTGAAGGAAGCCAATAACTTCATCCAAAAAGCAGACCTGTAATGAAGTAGTACACATGATTTTTTAGAATGGAATTTCACTTCAGAACTAAATTAAATTATTTTTAAGATATTGGTAGGTTTCAAACACACAGTTTACCTACATTTTTTCAACTCTATTTTTATGTCCTTACAAATTCTACTTCAGCTCACCCAGACTGAAGATATTTGAGTTTCAGAACTTTTTTCCTTAATTTCTTTTTTTCTTCATTTTTATTTGGAAGAATAAACATCTGACTAAAAATGTCCAAGTTTTGTGTTAGCATTCAGAACATCAGTATAAATGTTACTCCACATTTATACTGAAAAAATTAATCTCGCTTCCAAAACAGTTAAAACTGGTGAGAATAAGTAACTTAACAGTAACAAAAGCATGCATAACTAATCTTTTTACAGCATGGAATGTAAGAGAATGGAAACAACAGAAGCAACAGTCATGTAATCCAATTTTGAATTTTTGACTTATTGAGAAATTTGGGATTAGCTGAAAAAAAAACCCTATCAATTTAAAGGCAAAATAAATTAAACCTGTTAATAAATGCAAGGTTATTAAAACAGAATAGCAAACGAACACCAATTACAAATGGTATCTTAGTTATGGTGAGACACACCCAGTTTGCTACACATGAGTAAAAAGAAATCCATACATTTTAAAAAGTGAACAAAAGTTTTGTGCAGTTAATATGTCATCTTTCCTTTGATAATATTGAGTTTGAAAGTGTTCTTTTGGGGTAGCTTCTATTTCAGTGAAAGAGACAATAGTATCACATTCTAAAATGTAAATACTTAGTACAGAGTAAATTAATTTCATTTCTTTTACATTAACTTTTTTCCCATATATATATACACTCTGAAGTAAAATGTCAGATTACTTGTCTTGGATTGCATGAACACCCTCAGAAACCCACCATAGTCTGCTCAATTCAGAGTTGTTAACTTGAGAAGGTGGTAGAACTGAGAACAGTTCCAAAACTGTGGTTCATGTGCTCAAACTTAAGCAGAAGTAAACCCAAATTCCCTTAAAAAGTTTAGGTATCACTGGGCCTGCTTTCTAGAGGTTGACATGAAATTACTTCCTTCATCATATGCTATTATTGAGGTATTACAACTGTTTCTGGCTTTGTCAATACATGAGATAAAAAAGAGGCAAAAAAAAAAAAGCTGTCTATGCTATATTATTTAAATATACTGTAAATTAATTACATGCTCATTTGTATATAAATGTAATGCCTTGCATTTATATAATATCTGTTTTGCAATATAGTCAAACCCAAAGATTTTGGACTCGCAGAACCACAGAATGGTTGAGGTTTGAAGGGACTTCTAGAAATCATTTGGTCCAAGCACACTGCTGGAACAGGGACACCTAGATCCAGTTGCTCAGAAGCATAACCAGATGACTTTTGAATATCTCCAAGTAGAGACATTTCACAACCTCTCTGTGAAACCTGTGCCAGTGCTCAGTTCCCCCCCTTATCTACCAGCAACACCTTCCTTAAGGCTGCCCAGGATAGCATTCATGGTCTTTGCTGCACACACTTTCTTGTTTGTCTTTGAACCAGGAATCAGGAAAAAAAGTAGTAAACCTTGTGAGTTGGTATAAGAACAGTTTAATAATTGAAACAAAGTAAAAAATAATATTGACCTATTCCCTCTGCAGTAACTAACCGCCTCACTAGCCTTGCTCATCCTGGTCTCTCTCAGCAGCTGAACTTGAGACCTTCACTCCTTCCAGCAGTTGACAGTACAGTCCAGGGGTGCCTACAGTGTTAATGGATGTTATACTGTTAATATACTTTCTGTTACAACACATATTAGCACTCTGTATTTATCACTGGCAATCCTGAACATGCTTTCCTGTTGTTTCAATAAACGGTGCTATGCATTACTCTGGATGTGTAAATTCTTATTGAACTCGGTCATACCTATAGTATTGGCTTGGCAAATCACACTATTCATCATCAATATTCAATCTGGCATCCCACAAGTATGCATTGAATGCCACCAGATCTATGGTGTTGAAACTGCACTATTTGTGGATCTGTTCTCATGGAATTTCTTATTGAACATGACCAGACTTATATTGCTGAATTGGCTATAATCAGAATTAAGCCCAGCTGCAGCCTGTCCCTCTCATCTCCTAGGACTAGCTGGAATGCAACAGGGTTTATCTTCTGCCAAATTTCTACACCTTTAATGCAAAAATGTCATGTCCAGGGGGAGGCTTTGGCATCTCCAGCTACAGACGTTGAGAACCACTTTTTTCCTGTTGCCTGCACCACAGGACTGGGATCACCTACATTTCCTGTCTGACTCCTGTTGATGTTCCATATCCACTCACACTGGTCTCCCACGTGGCTAGCACTTAGTCCTAAAAGCACTCCCACACTCACCAAGTAGAGAATGAGATTATACAGAAGGATAGCTAAGAGATGTAATAAGAAGACAGGAAAGACTGCAGTGATTATGTGGAAGACTAAAAGAAAAACTGACTGGCTACAGTGTGACTGGCATGTTTTATATCCCTTTTTGACTTTTTTCCATTTTTTTTCCCCAGTTGTATTTATTTAAACATTCACATTTTAAGTTTTGCACAGGCCCACAGCTACCCCCATCAAATATCCTAATGTTTCTTTTTTTCCCCCTTCTTTCATTCTTATCAATTGCAAAATCTCCCTTGTCTTCTCCCTAGCCATGTCTGCAGTTTCTTTACAGCTCATCAATCACTGGGTGTAGACTTTTGGCCTTTAACATTGTCTGCATTGTCTTGCAGTTTTCTATCTCTCCATGGTTCTGTTTATCCCTTTACTTATTATCCCCTTTGCATTGAAAGGTCCTTGATTGGATAATGTCAGTGAAGCACTCTCGATTTCCACAAATCCTTATGGATCATGACCTATGACACTGACAGCTCTCTCACCACCTGTGTGTGACCAAAAGCAGGTCTCCTGGACTTGTGCACATCCAGTCTGTAGAAACATATGCTAGACTGATCCTTCTTGACTGAGAAGCAATGTTTTCATTACTTCAGGATTTTCTACAGCAAAGATGAATTTCATCGGTTAAGACCAAGGCAAAGAAGGCATTGACTGCTTTGGCACTTCCTAATGTCTTTGTCACCAGATCCCTCATCCCACTCAGCAGGAGGCCCATATTTTCCTTAGTCTTCCTTTTTCTACTGATTTATTTGCAAAAGCTATTGCTGTCTTTCACACTCCTTACCAGATTCAACTTCAGATGGGTTTTGGCTTTTCTAACCCCTTCCTTGTGCATACAAACTGTCTGTACCTATCCCAAGTCACTTGGCCCTTCTATGTTTTTCATGTTTTTCTTGTTTTCCTTTTTTCCTAGTTTTTATATGCTCAATGTTGCCATGCTGGGCATCCCCAATGATGGGGAAGGAATCAATGGGTTGAAGCCAGCTCAAGTCCTTTGCTTTTTTCAGAGCTGATTTTGATTTTGCTGTTTTGTTAATCTGTGTTGGGCTGAGCTGTATACTGCTGGTATAACCAGCTCAGGAAGACAATCAAATTTTTGGTTAACTCAGGGAAGGCCATTTAAAAAACCAGCAAATCCACACATCTGATATAGCAGATTATCTGAAATAAAGGCCACCTTCTAGTCTCTTTTGTGTTGGGATGAATTCAATTTTCTTCGCAATGTTCAGTCACTCCCTACTTCCCTGAGCTTCATGAGTACATGTTCTTTGTCCCTGCCTTCTTGTTTGCTCATGGTCACTTGATAAATCTTCCCCATCATTAGAAAAGCTTCTGAAAGAAGAAAGGTTTTTCCTCTTCAAGTGTTTTCACAGCCTTTCATAAAGAGGGTGAAATTCATTTGAGAATTTGAGAAATACTGCCTTGGAGAGGGGAAGACACATGACATGCAGTAAGTTGCTCCAAGTAGCCTGCTGAGTCTAAGATGCTTTTCTCACGAAGAAAGTAAAGGATTTTTTTTTTTTTAGCAATTTCCCACTTTTTTTTTTTTTTTTTTGTGGAATAAATTATATTTCAGTCATGCCTGCCTGTGCTGTGAAAGCAGTTCTGTCAGGTGGTGAAGGATGATGCATGCAAGACACCTTGTAGTACTACTTTTGTAGCAGTGAAGTCTGCCTATTAGAAGATAAATACTACATGCAAAAAGTAAGGGAATAACTTTGTTATACTTCTTTTAAGTCAAAACCACCCTAATTAAAAATTTCTTATTTCCTTTCCCATCATGTCAAAAGTAATTGTAATGAACCCAACACTACTGATGAACAATATAGGGAAAGAAACAAGGTCAAGAACATGGAACTTAAAAATTAACTTGCTTTGCAAAATGAAATAATATGTCTGCGCAGGATATAACTTTTTTGGCTGCTTTTTTTCCCAAATATTTTAAATTAATATAGTTGTAAAATTGTTGCATTTTTTCTGTTTGGGTTTTTACACCAAGCAAGACCAAGGACTACCAAATTCATTAATGCTTTGATTAAATGAAATTCCACAGTATATAATTGACCATTTGTGGATTGTTTTTGTGTGAACATGAATTTAACTTTCTCTGCCAATTAGAAAAGTGAAAGAAAAAATTTAAAAAAGACTAAAAATTACACTAGAAAAAAAAATGCAAGCAACAAGACCCCAAAAGCAAAGCCAGACCAAACAAAATCAAACAAAACAAAAGAGAAAAAAACCCTCAAATATTCAATTTCAAATCCAGCTATTGTGAGACAATATTTGGAGCTTTTTTGCTATGATGATTAGTCACATATTGAAATACATTTCTGTATTGAAACAGAAAATTGAACTTATATATTTTTCTTCATTTTATTTTCATATATATTTTTTAAGGATAGGTCTTACACACTGTTTTACATTTTTACCGAAAAGACTTTACATTTTTACAAAACTTGATATGTATTCATGGATAAGAGACAAACCCATGCAACTGAGATTTAATCTTTCTCTGACTTAATCATGTGCTAGTCTATTTTCAAATAGCAGCATTTCTATATAGCCTGAAGTCTTACAAGGATTGATAAAAATGTCTCACTGACAAAGGATTACAATAGAAATACTTTATGTGATGGAGACCTGAACTAAAGGCTCTGTATGTGTTAGGGATGATAATAACAGAGCTGCCTCAATACAGATGTAGAAGGAAGGAGAAAAAAATCCAAAGCAACAAACAGGCAGTCTTTCCTTAAAATGCTAGCAGTGGATCATTACAAACACTGAGAAGTGCATGAATATACATGCACTTCTGCCTTTGATATTAAATAACAAAATACTACCCTTACAATTCTCAATGGAACTTATTATGCACAAAGGAAAACAATTAATAGTTGTAGATCAAAACAGATCCAAAAATTTGCTAGGTTGCTCTTTGATAACTTTGCAAACAGCGCCATTTATGTGAAAGAAATATAACACATGCAATGCCAATTATATGCAGTATTTATTTTGCCTTACCACATATTAAAATAATATAGATGAGAATAATTAAGGTAGACGGAAAAGCAGCAAGAGGAAGATCACAGGTAGAACTTACTTAGAAGCTTAAGTTAAGGTCCAAAAGAAAGGGTTATCTCATGGTCTCTAGGGTACTGAGAACAACACACATCACTGTCCCTGATGAATCTCAGCTGGGGCACGTCCCCTGCTCAAGGCCAGGACCCACTTTTGACTCTGCAGAACCACAGTCTGGCCCTGGTGATGATGTGATGGCACTTGTGCCTGTCCCCTGTGAGGCATTCATTTCTGGATGAGCCTGTCAAGGACAGCTCCCCCCTCGACAAAAGGACCAATGGACTCTAACTGGCTGAAGCTCTGCTCAAATTGTTGAGCAGTGGGGGAAAAGGCCCTTACCTCCATAGCATGAATGACCTTGGAGGTTGTTCTAAACATCTTGATAGGTGGTGTCCTTGTAAAGTTTTTTAAATCTGCCTCAAGAAGTTAATGGAAATCCAATGGATTTAAGAAATTTTGAAAATGTCATACATTAATATTAGAATATTTCAAGTGTATTTGCATGCAAAGCAGGAAGAACAACTGGGGTCTTATAAGTTTACAAAAGAGAACATTGCTCTTGATGTAACCCTTGATACATGGCAGTATATTTGGGGATTTTTTTCATCCTCATATAGCATGCTTATTAATCTGGCAATACCCTATACTCAAAGTAAGAATTTTATATTCTGAGATAGTTTGCTTCCTCATCCTCCATGTTTTCCTCTGCTTTAGAGCCAAAGATGGAGAACTTTTCCTGCTCCTACTAGGAGGCTAACAAGTCATCAGACCAGAAATTTCTAATTAACAAAACAAGTTATTTTAGACAGAGCTCATAGCGTCTGCCTGGTCCCAAGTGAAGTACCCAGGCTAGTTGCTCTCAGAATTCCAATCCACTGGAGTACAGCTGGTTACAGCACTTTCACTTCAAGGGCAGGGTACCATTTTGCATGAACATGTTTAGCAGTTTTTTGTCATGACTACAAAGTATTTGCTGATATTTCTGGAATTAAGTATATTATATTTTAGTCCTTATAACAAACACACACACATATAGAAACATTACTGTGCTGTGAGTTTCAACTTCTTTTATTTAAAGAAGGAAAGAGGTGGAAAGCCATGAAGGGTAGGCTGTTTCAGAACATAAAATTCTGACTTTGATTATAGTGTACCGTCAGATTAACAAACATGCAACGAGCATAGCAGAAGTCTGTATTTTTTACAACCATCTGTTTTTACCAAGTCCTAATTCAGCAGAACAAACAAAACAGTTTTAAAAAAATTACAGGACACCATAATGGAGTATTTTCAGAACTTAAAGTTCAGCTATTTAGTTTCAAAAGGGAAAAACAAACAAAAAAACCCCCAATACCAAAACAACAACAACAACAAAACCTACAAAAATAAAGCCCCACAGCTAAATACTGGCAAATTGATCACAAAGACAGAATGGTTCTTTTAAAATCAGAACTCATAGGAGAGAGGATAAATATAGTCATACTAATAGTGAGCTGTTCTGCAGATAAGTAATCTATCAAGTATCACTAACACTGCTGTAGAATTACCTCAGCTGCGAGGAACATTAATCAGATCACGTGATTGCAATTCCTTTCTGGTGTGAATGCTAAGATCTCAAAGCCATTTCTATTTCACCATGACAAATAAAACAGTCAAGGCTGTTGAATTTGATGAGGTGGAATTCTTCAAAGCTTACTTAAAGAATAAGACAATATTTATTTAGGAGAATAATTAAGTCTAATAACCATCTTTTAATAGCTACTGATGCTACCAAGATAGGAACAAAATCAAAAATGTTGAAATAGTGTTAGGTATTTAAATAATTTTACTGGATCAGGGATTTGTCCATTTAAGCTCATGTATTGTCTTACTAGAGACATTTCATAATAGTTACTATATAGGAAGTGAGAAAAAAAACCTGCAGTAGGCAGGTACAGTATGAGGCTTGGATAGATTTTTGTTTGAAAGTCTTTCTTTATGAAATTAAAACAGTTTTTGTTTATGAAAATGCTATCTTAATATAACATCCTTTTTGGATTAGCTCAATTCTGGTTTATAACATATAAATCTGAGCTCAGAGTTAGCTAATATTTGAAAAAAAAAAAAAACAATTACAAAACATGGTGTTGTTTAGAAGACTATCATAACCAAGAAGTTCATTATTTATTTATTTATTTATTTATTTCGCCCCCTGCTTTCAAGAATGAATCTCTGCTTGCTAGTAACCACAGATGAAAATGATGAGATGATATGGAAATGATAAGGAAAATAATTTGAAATTATAAGGAAAATGTAGAGCAAATCTTATTTTCTAACCATTCTAAGAAATGAAGCTGTGTAAATATTGTCTCTCAGCCCTGTCTACATGCTAATTCTAGCAACCCTATGAACTAAAGAGCCCTTTACACTTTTAATAAAAACCAACAGTATCTGGGATAGTTAGGGAAAAGCTTATAATACTTTGAGACATCTCATATTTGCTTTCTGTTAACTTTGAAATCTCTCAAGTTAGTGCTGAATTTTTAATGAGCATTGCTCTTGCTTGGTGCCACTCTACATTTTATTACCCATATGATCTCAACCTCTGTGATGCTGTTAGTATTTTTTTATTTTCTTAATTTTTCAATTGTTGTCTTTATATTACTATTTGTGTTTAGGGTTTTTTTAAAAATTATTATTGACCAGACAGTTTTATTCAAATGCTTGCCTTCCTGAGGCCAGTAGAAGCAATGGTATGCATGACACATATGCAGAAATCATAAATTTACCTCAGATCACCACCAGTTAATGCTGCAAAACCAGGAAAATGAGACTGTCACTAGGTGGTCAAAGAGATCATAATTGTTAAATAATTGTTAAATATTTTCTGTTTTTCTTTTGAAGTTTATGTGGGAGTTCAAACAAAAATTGCTACTTAATATTTTCCTCCTCAAATTTTCCCAGAAACCTAAAAAAAAAGAAATCAGTACTCCTAGAATTTTCATGAGGTTTATTCATCACCTTTCACCTGCTGAATTAAAACAGACTAAATAACATCTAATTTCAGGGTTGTTTTCTCTAATAATTAGTTTTCTTCTTTTTTTCTCCTTCCTTAATTAGTTTTTCACAACATTTGTACTAAGAAAATGGAATATGTAATAAAAAAAATGTACAAAAACACCTTTCCCATTTTTTTTATGGCACTCATTTTAACTGCAGTAGCAAAAAATTTATAAAACTGTCTAATACATAATAAAATAATAAAGGTGCTCCTTTGCTATCATAAGAAAAATAAGATGTACACCAATTACTACTAGTATCTCTAGAAGATTAATGAGCATA
Source organism: Fringilla coelebs (assembly GCF_963513975.1). NCBI lineage: Eukaryota > Metazoa > Chordata > Aves > Passeriformes > Fringillidae > Fringilla > Fringilla coelebs. The sequence continues at coordinate 46,454,865 of NC_140029.1, forward strand.
ATTTTCATATTAACAATACATACATGATCAAATTGTTTTCAGAATCTTTGACATAATTTTGTAAAATGGGAACCATCAGAAAAAAATAAGAGGTGGTTTTAGATTTTGGTTTATTTATACACTTTTTTAATGCTTTTTAGTGAAGAGAAGCACTGATTTACAGACAAAGCTGGTACTAGGCTGCTTTCTTTTTTTCCTTGTTCTTTGAAGAGTTGATTCCAGTTGTGGTATCCTCAGGTTAGAATGAACTTGACATTGTTCCTGTTAATGTTTTACTTTTATGCTTCTTCTACTCATGAGATATGTTAGAAATAGGATTTATTCACAAGGAAAAAAAGGAACCTTGTTGCCTCTCTCCTTGTTTTTGTAAGCATCCTTAATAATCTTCCAGAGAATACTTGTTCCCAGTAGGCCATGTTGCAGGATTGCTTTGATATGTTGTCAGTAACTTTATGTTTTGGTTTTTTTACGTTATGAGAAGGAAGCTTCTGAGCATACACACAGTCTTCTTTGATACTGCCCTAAGGAACTGGAGGATTTTAAAGGAGCTCAGTAATCAGGAAAAAGAAATAAAAGCTGGGGAGGGGAGGAAGGTAATTCAGTAGCAATGCTGGGTGTATAGAAAAGGAAGGGGTCTATAGGTAGTAAAATGATAACGGCAGAACAGTTCCAGCACTGGTGAAATTAAAATCCAGGGAAGCACAGAGATTTCTAGTTTACCTTGAACATCATTAAGGGAACATCATGTTAGTAAGGAAGACAAAAATAGAAATAAAAAAAATATAAAAACCTTTAGAATAGGAATGGTCAAATGTCCACAGGAAGATTTGAAGAAGGCAAAGAGAGCGCTGCAAAATCTAGGCATAAATATAAACAAAGGAAAAAATGGGGAAGAAGGAAATTATATTTTCTTTACCACTGATATAACAGCTTGTCTGTTGCGAAGAGTTAGTGAGAAACAGTATGTTTCTTTTCCTTTTAAGCAAGTCTCTTAAAATAATTAGACTGTTTAGTCAGAGTAATTGAATAGTAGAAGGTTATTTAGAATGATAAAGCAATTTTGAAAGTGAGAGCGTCTAGTGAAAAACCTAGTGAAAGCATTAAAATACATATTTTAAAATATCTGGGAACATGTCTGTAAAATGAGTCTAATTAATGAATATGTAAATCTGAGGCAAGAATTAACATACTTTGCATAGGAGTCAACTCTCCCATCCCTTCTGGAGTTGAGCAAGAACAGATGCTGGTTCTCATCTCCCCATAAATGTAAATGTGCTTGTGTATAATTAATTAAGAATATACATATAGTTGGGTTGGGTTTTTTTTCAGGTCTGGTCATTAGAAAGGCTAATTCTTTTGAAGAGGTCAATTCAGTTCTATCAATGATTCCAACAGGGACAATATTTTGCTTCTAATTGCCTACCACTGAGCAACCAAAATCCTGGCCCAGAGAAAGGACATGAAATTGCATATCTGACCTCCAACCTTCTGTGTACAATAGTAGAATTCTTGTGTGTTATCAAGCAGGCATGCACATTTTGTAGGGTGCTTTCAAAAATCTCTCCCTGAAGAGAAACGATGAAATCTTCTTTAAGAGACACATCAGAGCAAAGATGACTTGAGTGAATTTCCTGCCGATGGCTAAATACAATTATGCAACATTATGAACTGCAACTGATTCTGCAGTGGAACACCTATAACCAAAAAAGCAGCATTTCTTTTATTATCATGCCTATGAAAGAGGACATGATATTTATTACATTAAGAAAAAGGATGAGAAAATTAATTCCCAAATGATTTGCATAAAATAGTGCAGTATACAAGTATCCTACAGTATGTATTGTGTGCAAAGTAGTTGATAAGAGAAAGATTACATATATTAACAAAAAGAATTTTAGTCTTCATATGAAAACTTCTGAATGACAATCTTGTGATTATGATATAAATATAATAATAGGAAATTAAAAAAGCATATAATTATTATATTACATATTAGGGAGAAATAATGTCTATTCTTACCCCACTCAGTGATGAACGAATAATTGAGGAGAAATGGTCTTTTAGGAAGTGCTGATGGTTACACAGAAATAACATACGCATTCTTTTCCACATTAAAAAGAAAAAAAAAAGTTTCATATCCTGAAGGAAAAGGAGGTGAGTGAGTGTTAAATAGATAGCAAAAATATCACACTGTTAAAGCACAGTATGATAATTCTCAGAAAAGGTTTAGTTTAGTAACAGGAAGCAAAGTCCTTCCCATCTTGTAACGCATTAAGAGCTCCCTGAGGATAGTTTAATGTTCAGCTACATCACACAGCAGACATGCATGAACTGGAAGGGTACAGAACCTGAGGCCCTGCTGCTTTTGGATCACAGTTTTCTGCCCACCCTACCTTCCCCCAGAATAATAGCTGACTGGAATGATAAATGTCATCCTAAAAGGGGAATGATCATGTTTATAAACATACATATCCATGTCTACTGCATCACTGTTGCACCGGAATTTGACAATGAAATATAAAATATTAGCTATGAAATTTGAAATTGTTTGTATTTTGAACAACTTTGGTTGGTATAGTAATATCAATAACCCTTGAAGAATCAGCATATTGAAGACTTGATTAATTGATGACTATCATCTCCCATGTTTTATTTTCCAAAATATTCCATGTTGTAAAGAATAGAACAAAGTAGTATTTTAGTGTTTTATTTCTACTACAGATTTCACTTAAAATGAAGTGTGGTACCAATGAAAATTTAAAATACCCAGTCTGTTTTACTCAAAACATATTTTTTTCATATATTTTTAGAAAAAAATATGCAACAATATTAAGCTCAGGTGAATCTAATAATCCCCAGCTCAGGTGAGTTTAAGGGGAAGATAATTAGATTGACTCTGGCAGTGCATGAGAGAAACAGCAAAATTCTCAGGGCTCTGAATAAAAGTCTTTAACTTGTAAAATTTAGAACATTAACATAGTATAAGGTGCTTGGCAAATCTTAAACCAATAACAAGACCCAGTAAGGCACTTACCAAACTTCATCTTAGCAAACTTAAACTTATCTAACTTTAAGTTGTCCTGACACAACAAGGCACTTCCTAAGGCATTGACTGAAATATTTAAGTCTGGTTTACAAGAAATTTCAGGAAGAGGAAGTTAGGAGAAGAAAGAGAGAAAGAGAGAGAAAGATAGGTATGTGTAGTCACTTCCTCAGATCCAGCACAGTCTCAGCTGCTTTTAGTTCCAAGGCAGTGGAGTGCACTGTCCAACACTTGTATTTCTGTCTTTTTACCTGCTCTGGTGTCTTGGGGCCCTCCCTTAGGTGTGTGCCTGCAATTCAATATTCCCCCCAGGACCCATGCAGTCAGCTAGCACTGTAACGTGGCTTTCAGTGTGTCACATGCTTGGCAGCTGTTTTGGGACCGGACCAGAGGCTCCATGATGCAGGATGTGGAGCAGAGCACTGTCCCACCTATGCAGAATAGGTGAACCTCACCCTGCCATAGAACCTCACCCTGCAATACCCCTCTCCCCAAACTTTCCACGTGGTTGTTCTGAACCGATTAGCCATTCTTACTGTCTCCTAGAAGCATAATATTAGGCTTTTTTTGACACATACATATTTGCAACAGAAATGTTCATTATTAACTAACTCTTAGAAATATTGAAAAAAAAGCAATTCAACAATCCACAACAAATATTCTCATCTCTTTATCACTGGTAAAGCACACTCAAGCATCTCTCAAGCCTCTATCATCTTAGCACCTTCTATAGTGAAGCAGAATATGCCAAATACAGGTAATTGCAAATGAAATAAGATACAAGAGAGATGGCAAAGTGCAGATTTCTTGTAGTGGATTCTCTATCCATTTGTTTGGTTTTAAACATGTTTCCTCTGACTGATTTTTAATTGAAGACATATCTCTCCCTGACAACAAGTATTGACTTCAAGTAAGACCTTGACTTCACATTCTGTCTTCAAAGGCAAGGTGCAACATCACATTCTTTATCAATATGATTTTCCATCATTCAGCTTATTCAAGATGCATTTGTAAATATCAATGTAAACAAAATCTTATTCACCAGATTTTCTACAGAAGCAGAGAGATTAGGCAAACATTTACTTCTAACTCAAATACATAAACCCAAAGGTAAATTTAATTTCACAGAAGATCCACTTACATAATCCCTGAGACTAAAAGAATCATCAGCTGGATTTTACTTTTTCAGATGGAATGAAAAGTAACTGCATGGAGAGGGGGGTGTTTAATTTGATTTTTTTTTTTTTTATGTTGCATGCCTCTTTTACAGACTGGCGTACCCTCCCTATGGCTGATAATTAACCAGACTTCTTTCAGATCATAACATGCGGCTGACATGACAACTGACACCTGAAAAGATTCATTTCCTAAACCATTTGAAGCATAAATTATTTAGGCTAGTCCTATGCCTTTGGGATTTGGTTTAGCTGACCTCTAAATATTTTAATGATTGCATAGAATGTTTCACCATAACAAGCCTTTCAAGATGAAAGAGCTACTGTTCTGTTTGTCATTTTAATCCTACAGTATGAATTAAAAGATTACTTCCGTAAAAGTTATTTTATATCAAACTGTCCTAACAACATGGAGCAATGAGTCATTTTGAGGACTAGTAAAATATTATGCAATCATTCATATGAATCTTTAGATGCATTATAGGTCTCTTGTATTTAACTCAGTGTTAAAACTTGAGTTACCGATTATGAACCAAGGAGAAAACACAAGTTTAATTTTTTTTTCTTTTAGAGTGTCAAATCAGAAGACATTTACTTGTTTGTGTAAAGATAGGGGTAAGAACTAAAATATTTTATCTATGTTACAAAATCAGTCATTCAATAATGACCAAGTTCCTGCCATCCAGGTGACTAGTTTAAACTTAACTGTGTGAATACATAAGTCAAATAAGCAGGATCCACATGCCTAGATGTCCTTTGATATGTACCCTGTTGCTAACTACACTACATAGAAACAATACCTGGGATTCAGCACCAAGACAGAAAACGCATTAAGAGAAAGAGAAATAAATAGGAGAACTTATTTCCTGGAGAAAGGAGATGCCATTCTTCAAACATTCTGTATTCTACATCTGTACAGGTAAGATTTCTTCTGAATTTTACTCAATGCCTGTTTTTGCACAGAATGGAATCCATGTCATACAGTAGCAGCAGGAGAACCACCTGGATCATATCCAAGTCTTAAACCAGAGAAATCCTTGATAACTTTCTCGTAATATGTCACATTCAACACAGGAAAGGAGGTGTTCCTATTTCTTATTTCCTATAATCTAAAAGCTAGGATGCTGTATTGCTAAATGGAAATGTTTAGTATGATAAAAACAAAGAAACCTGGTGACTCATTTTCTGTCTTTGCTTTGGGAACCTTAAAATATTTAAAAAGAAGAATAAATTTTTGTATAAATCTTAACATATTTCTATAAGGTAATATGATACATGATTTATCTTGCTGATAGAAGAGCACAAAAATATAGTCAAAATTTTGTTAAGAGATGTTGTGTTGTGAAACATCTTACCTAAAATAATGTGTGACCATGTTTATATAGTCAATTTGGTAGAGATTCTAATGATGCTTTATATATTGCAAATTTGAATTACTTTTCTAGCATTATATTGAGGATTTCCTACCTGTAAAATGTGTCCTTTCACTGTATCCACAGCTCTTTTGCACTTTTGCACATCCACTCTAGTAATTTTTATTTTCTTGTAAATTATTATTCAGATATGATCCAAAGACAAGTAACAGGTGTCAAAAAAAAATCAGACATTCTGTCAAATAAAGTGAAATTTCACAACCAAAACGTCATTCTGCAGAAATTACTATATACTTGTTTCATTATGTTTAATACTTTTGGGTTTTTTTTTAGCTAAAGTCAAAGAATACCAGATTAGATATTTGTATTTTATTTATCTAGAAAGAGGCAAGACGTTCGCATGGTATTTTCTTTAACATTAACAATAGCTAGATAGACAATTCTCACAATATTTTTAAAATGTTTTGTTGCAGCCTTTTTTTGCAGAAATTGATTGTCTCATTTGAGCTATTTTATTACTAATGCATATGGTCTACAGAAGGAACATGCAGCAGAACTAAGTGTTCATACAGATCTTTAGCAAAATATTTACTTCAGCTCTGAGGAGACTTCACAAACTACATCATTACTGTTTCTGGGAAAAGTCTGGAAAACTTTCAGTTAAAAAAAGGATCTTTAAGGTAGATACTACCTTTCTCTCTCTTTTGGTTTTTCCTCCCTCTCCCCTCCCATCACACACATTCCCTCTCCTCTTCCCCCCATTCTCCCCACTCAGTTCAGCTGTTCATCTGTGAGATCCTTAACTGCTGCTCTTTTATCATGTAAAATGCACAGATGGATTAGACCTTTTCAAATCGAGATAAAAACAGGGAAGTTAGGAAGGAATTGTAGTGAAGGGATATTTCCTTCTATAGATGAGTAGACCCAAAATTACACAGTAGCAAAACAACTGATGAACTGATGATTTTCTGCTTTCCTGTCCAATCCATATCTGTTGTTCTGATACTGTTACTGGTAATTGTACACCACAATTTATCATCTATTCCATTATACAATTAAAATTAAATTGCTTTCTTCATTGTACATTTGCTGTTCTAAAGATATTGGCATTCATGAAGTCTGTATTTTTATTGTGTTGATACATGCCTCTACATGAGCATTTAATGCATATGATGAAATAATTATTTAGCTATTATTTATAAAATAGGAAATCATTTCTAGTGAATTAAGACATTGAGATAAGTAGAAGCAATATCTCTACAGATAGACTTTTCAAGAATAGTGGAAACCATCTTTATGATAGCCACAGTATCTATGTATTTGAAAAATATTTGTAGCTAGTTATTGGCCCTCTGACTTCCAGAAAAGAACAGATAAGATATTATTGAGCTTATTCACGTAGCAACCCATTCTAAAGAAGCAGGCATCTTGCTGATTAGTCCTGCTTTCTTCACAGCATTTTGAATAGAGGAAGACTGCTGGGTTCTCCTTCCCATTAAAGAAAAGTCCTACATTTTTTTTAATCTATTACAGATTAGATTTCACACTGATCTAGCCAATTACTTTCTAAAAATGAACACTAAAAATCTTTCCTCACTAGGCTTATGTTATATAAGTTAGTGCAAGAGAAATATAAATAGTCCTTTTTCTCCCCTGATATCTTTTGTTGTGCTTAGAAACTGAGCTGCAAAAATTTCTGCTGTGGCTCCTAGATATTATTTTAGATCTCTTAATTTTTTTGAAAGTTGATGTTATATATACTTATAGGTATATAGGAAGTTATAGTTCATATATATACAAAAACAAAACCTCAAGTCTTCTCATGTAATCACTAAAGCATCCTTGAGAATTAGTGTGAGCTTTGGAAGCAGTTTGAAATTTCTAGAGAACATGTCTGAAAAGTCATAAAAATAGTACTGAATAAATTACCACTCTAAAATTATGCTTCTTTCTAAAATTTATTTACTTTAATTAGATATGCACTCATTTTTCTCATATTTTATGATTTTTTTTTTTTTTTTTTTTTTTACCTAAGAAGGAGAGGAACATCAATGAAATTGATTCAGCAGTCCTCCACTGCACACACAGACATACAAGCACTCTGTTAATGATGTACTTTTATAAGCTATAGAACACTGCAAAAATAGTACACCAGTGGTGGGATTCACCTTGCAGACCTCTACTAGAGTATAGAATCCCCATCTGAGCTGCAGTTTAGCCCTCCATTTAATTTGGCCTATTTTAGTTATCTATTTTAAGACAATATGAACTAAACCAGTTACCTTGAAGAACATATTAGAGGTACACAGGAAAGCAGACATTCAGCTGGGGCAAAACAACCAAAAATTAGGTAGGGAAAAATTAGGAGCTAGTGTATGCATTACCTTCAAAGAGTTAGGATGTTTGCCACAAAGGATGCCTTAGGAAATAACTTGCTTAGTTTTACATGAAAAAAATGAATTAAATATGCCCCTCTCTGTCCCCTTAAATTTGCATTGCAATACAATCTTCTTCAGGTTCTGCAACTTTGGTTAAGGCAGTTTTCAGTCTGTATTTTGCACAGGTCTGTTTTTCAGATTTTTTCTTTTTAAATACACATAATAGAAACAAGTTGCAATCAATGTTGTCCAGGGTAACTGGGGAATACAAGAGTTCTTATGGTATCCCAGAGAAGACTCTTCAAGAAGCTTTTTGTCCTGAATTTTTCATCTCAGGAAAGTAATAAATGCCTCTACTTTCCTTATGTGCACTCAACCCTGCTTCTAGCTCCAACCTTTTAGTCTGTCTTTGATTCATTGCAAAAAGCAAAAAACACTTAATGTCTTCTTCATTGTGCTTGAAGATGTAGCATAATCCTCAATAGTCAGCCCTAGATGGCACATGTCTGACACCTAACACAGCAGAAGAATGTACATACATATTATAGATCTTTTTTATAAAAGATCTATCCATGATGATGGATTAGTTGAATAATAAATACATATCATCATTTTTGTCTGTCTTCTCTCCTTTTGTTAACTGTAGATGTATTTTCCAGCATTTATGTAAAGTTCCTACCCAAGAGAACACGAATTTAGCAAAATATTGATGATGATATATTACTATTGGTGTTCATGTCACACTTACCTTTGGAAAAAAGTCTCATTTGAGGGGTGGGAGGATTAGTTTGGCTGACTTTAGCTGCTGAAGGTGGATGACTTTTATACAAGTCATTTAGAGTGGGTTGAATTAATTTCCAAAGGTACTTATCTTTCTCTATCAGCTATATAGAGACTAAAGTGAATAAAGTGACTTGCATAATCCAGACTCCTACCTTTTAGGTCATTAAAATTTGCTTTAAATGATTTTCACTTAAACACTGCTCTTATGTGGACAATAATTGTTCCTGCTTGTGTTTAGTAAGTCTCAAGCATGGTTTTAATGCAACTGCTGAATGAAATAAATAATGTAATATCTCACTTTTATATTTATTGTTATTACTATAAATCATAAATATACATTTGGACAAGTTTCAGTAGTGCAGAAAATATATATTTAAATAAAGTGTTGAATGATGGGTAAATTTGATGCAAATAAAAATTTTTCTTATTAATTGTGTATTTTTATTTATCAGTTAATGTACAGGGATTTCACAGCTGACCTATCATTTTTGTATACCAAAAAAAACCCCAAAACAAAATGGAGAAGCTTTAACTGTTTGTGGTGGGTTAGCTTTGGCCAACAGACATATTTCCACCCAGTTGCTCCTTCCTTTCCTCAGGATGGCAGAGGGAGAAAATAGGATACGAAAGGTCATATGTTGACTTAAGGACAGGGAGATTGGTTTTACAATTGTCTTCAGAGGTAAAACAGAATAGAAATGGGGAAAATAAATTTAATTTATTGCCTATTACAATATCTTTAGGTAATGAGAAACAAAAGGAAATATATCAATAACGCATTTCTCCTTTCCCCTTCTCATTCTCGACTTTTCTTCCAACACTTCTTCCAACAGAGGCTACTCCTACAGTCCCCCACTGAAAACATCTTGACATCTCCACCCAATATATTGGGTTTTTTCACTCTCTGTTTTGTTTCCTTACTTTTTTATTCTTCTCAATCTAAAAAAAGTTAAAGATCTTCTGGCAAATAGCACTGGATGCTTCTATTTTAATATGTACAGTATATAGAAATGTAAATAAAATCTGAAAATAACAGCAGTAGAAAATCACTTCTCCTATTTTACAGTTTGGTTTGGCACTGAGTATTTTATGAAGATTAATACTAGCTCCTAATACTGTCTCTGATGTGCATATGCAGCTTTAGGAAATCCTTGAGTGCCTACAAGAAAAGATATGCCTTCCTAAGAAGGAATAAAAAAGTAATAGAGATATTCCTGTATTTATATTGAAACATGAGGGGTGTATGACAAGTTCACTAATGAAGAATGGTATTCTAAATATTACTCCCCAAAGGAATTAGAAAATATTTTTATACTGTGTACATGGAAAGCAGCACCAGATTGAAACCATTCTCTTATTTTCTTACTTTGCTCACCTTAGTATTTGTGAGTTGCTGACTTTACTTTCCATTAGCCTCATGCCTTTTATTTATTTATTGCTCTGATGTTATATGTCATTAGAAGTCTTTATGATTCCTAGGATGCTGATGTTGTAAAGTGAACTTTAAATAAAGGCTCCAAGTTTGAATTCCAAAGTTTAGACTGATCTAGTAATATAGCTTTTGTTTCTAAAGCTTAAAATTTTAGTGTGTTTCACAGGCATGTTTAGGCTACTTACTTTAGACAAAAAGTCAGGCCTGCTATTCAAATGTCATGCATCATTTCCCAGCATGGGTTTAAAGAAACAGAAATACAAGAACCATCAATACTGTCTTAATTTTTTAAATTTGACAAATTTCAGCTACAGTTATTACCAATAGTATTTTCAAATGTAAAACCTCCAGTACATATATTTTCTCATGTTGTTTTACTTCCAGAAATTTCTTAGTGATTTTAGTTATTTATTTGTGAATTCACAGAGCCTAAAGTGTGGAGGTACAAAGCATGATGGATCTTCATGGCTGACCAAAATACACACCAAAATAAACCCCTCAGTTACACACAGCAGTTTATATAGAATTTATCATTGCTCTTAATGCAATGTTCAGTGAGAATAATATTTTCCTACTTTTCTGGCTCAGCTTTGAAATTTGTCATGTTCCGATGCAGACTGATATCAGCATATAATTTCTCAGATTGCAAAAAGTTGTTGTAGGTTTTTGCAAAGGCTGGAACGGTAACTTGACAAAGTCTTTAAAGTTCTCAATAGTGACATTTAAAATCATGTAGCCTCCGTTCCAAGTCTGTGTTACTTCAGGAAGTAGATTGTGTTTAGGTCGGAAAGGTATTTCAGTAATGACTTCTTAATGTGATTTCTTTTTCATGAAAGGTCTAATATGCCTGATTCTACTTTGATTTAAAACATATTAGCATTTGTTAATTATTTTAATAGAGCTTTTCTTTTATCACTTCTTGACATGTGTAGGGTTTATAATGTTACAATGTCACAATTCTAACATATTTGGCAGATTTTTTGGGGGGGGGAATAAGGGTTTTTCCTTGCCTAAAATTACACAACAGCATAAGAATGCATAGTTATTGAAATGGTTAATGCTTTGTCAGAATAATACTGAAACCAAATTAAATGTGTGAGGAAATGGAGGTAAGTTTAAAAGGAAATTGCAAAGAGAGTACACAGTAAACATATCATACAGATAAATCTTTCTAAAAATGTTTTCTTAAAATATGCCATTCAGTCATTAAAAAATTTGATTTAACTGTTAAACTAATCTGATGTAAGTTTTCAGATTCCAACTAAATGTTGATAAGTTGCTTCTAAATCAAAATTAGTGATAAAAAATAAAGTCCTTTGATATCAGTAAAAATGAACTTTTTTTGATATTCCAAACCTAAGAGGAAAGTATTTTGTGCATGAAATATTTCTGGATTGTTGGATCAGGATTTCAGATAATCCTCATCATTATATACCACATTTATTTAGCCTGATTTAAAATTCCCTTTGAAACTAAACTTCTAGTAGAGGTAATCAAAATGAAGTTTGAGTAAATTGTTAAGGACTGGGATGATCACAGTTTGTTGCCAGTGGTTTAAAATTGTGCAAGCAGTAGAATGGTAAAATATAATCTGTGCCAGAGTAGAAATGTGTGCTGCTTCCTTTTACCTGTCTCCAAGATAAACCTTCAAATGCAAGGAAAAAGGCACAGCTCCCTGAGGACTGCAGTGAGTTATAAGTAGCAAGACTGAAAGAGGAAAACAATCCGTTTGAAATACAAAAGTTTAAAGACCTTATTATGTCACCCTTCAAGGTGGGAACATAATTTGCACATGAAAATAAGGACATATCTGGAACTAAGTTAATTTAAGTGTGATAAACCTCAAGTGAACAAGTAGGAAAAAGAAAACAGCAAGGAGAAACAGAAATAAATTTTTTATTAGTTTGAACAGAGTGATCAATTATATCTATATTTTACATGAAAATCATCTTGAGACCCCAAGGTTATCTCCCTGAACAGATTCACTTTGCATTCTCACAGCCTAACTTTAGGCATTCAAGCACACTACCTGGAGTATTTGAAAGTTCTCTTAGGCAAGCAGGCTTCCCAGGTTAGCATACCATTGAACACAGCAGATGGACTGTCCCCAGGCTGCCCATGAGTAGTGCACTGATGAGAAGCAGTCGTTGAGATAGGATGTGATCACAAGGCAGGTGGAAATCCTTGAAATGCTTACTGCTGTTGGTTTGAAAAATACTATTCAACAATTGTGCAGCTGCTCCTGAGGCTGCCATAACAGGACACAAAATAATTGTATTTGCGGCTCTTTTACTTTGAGCTTAACCAAAATGGACTAAGAGAATTTTTGTTACTTTAGAAAAAATGGAATTCGATTTTAAATGTTAACACAATTTATCCACAGTATAACAGCATATCATGGGGATGCAGTGCATCATTGCATAACAGCTAGATGATAATTAATTTAGAATTGTGAAATGCAAAGCTCGCATAACCTGGAGTGTCATCAACTGATGCTTTACTTCCCTAATCTCTTTGTATTGCAAAAACTGATTTCTGAAAACACTTCCAGACATATTGCGTTGGTGTTGCTTATGCCCTTTGTCAGTTTATGATATTTCCTGACTGTTTGCTATCATTGTTGCAATCTTGTTTGACAGCAGTGATGTGTGTTTCTCATGGAGCACACAGCCAGTCCAGGAAGCTGTACCATAGGTCAAATCCCCTGTGCTCTTACTCTACTCTAATTTTGGATGTAACCCAAGAAAAAATTGTCTCAGTCAAGATTTACTAAAATACTGATCACTAGTTTTTTGTTTGTGGTAGTCAGTTTTTCAACAGCTTCTTATCCTATTATAGTGGAACTTACCTGATGTTATTCTCATAAGAGCACTGCAAAAATTATAATATTTTAGAACTAGCTATAGATAGATTAATTTTACTTTTTCTTTTAAAAATATTTATGTCATGATCACCTATCTTCAGTTTAAAAATCCCACTAAAAATCTCTCATTAAAAGACAGCATAGTCCAGCTTCACTAATGAAAATAGAAAGTATCTTCTGTTCTGTTTATCTGTCTTATCTACCCTGGCTAACCAAGGGTTTACCCACACCATGTGTGTGATGTCCTCCTCAGGAAGAAAGTCTGGGGATACTGGGGATGTTTGGAGTTATGGTCTTTGCTAGTACAGATTGCCACTATTCATGAAGGAGTCTTGGTTTACTAAAAGTACATGAACACCTGTCTGCTGATGGAAAGGAATTAACTAATTTTTTTTTTTTCCATTACATGTGTACCTTTTGCTTTACTTATCATATTGTCTTTATTTCAACTAACAAGGTTTTACACTTTTATGCTTTGAATTCTCTCTTCTATCCTGCTTTGGAACAGTCACTGGGTGACTGCGAGGGTCTTAACTGCCTACTGGGATTAAATCACAACAACTGAAAAAGGGTTTTGTTCATTGAATAAAAATAGGTTAGTGCTGGCAGGGTTTAATGTGGTCAAGGACAAAACTTCAGATTCTCTGTAGTAATAAGATGGAGATATTGATTATTGCCATAAGGATATACACTTGCTTTAGCTGAAATGTCATTGCCCTCTGCGAGATGCCTGCCTTTGAGCAACTTGTCAGAACGCATGACATAAAAATGTTATTTATATAGTCAAATAGAAACAGAGACTTGTATTAGTCTATAATATGCTCAAAGAGTTCTGTTGAAATAAGAATTTTGAAATATGTGTAGTGACCAAAACTAAGCCCCTCAGACTGTTACAGCTTTTTCTATAGATATAATAACCTCATGGAGGAGTTTACACAACCATCTCTTGGCACCACAAACTTGCCAGAGGCAAATTTGGATTCAGCAGTTATTATAGTTAATGTCTGAAAAGGGAGCTAAGACAATTGCCAAGTAACCAATGCTTGCCTGGAAATATGTGAATGTAATGCCTAAAAGTAGTATGAAAAAGCAGATAGCTGGAGATTAGGACCTGGAAATAACATGAGAAAGGAACAGGAGCAGAAGATCAAAGAGATATTGAAATCATTCAAAGTAATAGTTCATTGCAAAGCCCATGTTGCTCTCAGACCAAAACACCAAAGAAATTAAGCTGTCATGGTAAATCAAAGTTGATGTATGCATTAAAGGTGTTTGTGAGAGAGGAAAAGATGGTGAGTGAGATGTGTGACAGTAAATTGGGATTCTCCAAAAAAGTCTGTATAATCAGTTGCCAATACTCATAGTCCTATGCAGAATGACTGTACCTGAGGAGGAAAACTTGTGCCACATGAACAGCCTTATGTGTTCTGTTGTTATCCATAAGTTGCTTTTTGCTGCTTATCTTTGCTCAGAAAATTGGTGATTTTCTACAAAAAGGGTTACAGCATTGGTGGATAGAGGAAGAGTGGCAACGTATACCTGGACTTGTGCAAAGCATTTATCCACTGTCCCATTCAACAGGGTTGTCTCTAAAATTGAGACACGTGGGTTTTACAGGTCAACCATTTCACGTACAGTGAATCTTCTGGGTGGTGATATGCAAAGATTTGTAGTCAACAGCTTGATTATCTGTCTGAAGAATGGTGACAAGCAGCATCCTTCAGGGTTTGGTATTGGGACCAGTATTATTTAATGTCTTTGTCAGGGATGTGAACAGTGAGATTGGGTGCACCCTCAGCAAGTTTGTGAATGACACCAGGCTTGGTGTTGCAGTCAAAGAACTTGAGTGAAGTTCTTTGATGCTATCCATGGAGATCTTGACAAGCAGGCCCCCTGCACATTCGGCTGCACCAAAAGCAGTGTGGCTGATGGGTCAAGAGCTGTGATTCTCTCCCCCTATGCTCTGTTCTTGTGGAACTCCTGGAGTTCTGTGTCCAGTTCTGGGGTTTCCAACACAAGAAAGACATGGACCTACTTGAGCAGGTCCAGAGGAGGGCCATGAAGATGGAGCACCTCTGCTATGAAGACAGGTTGATCAGCCTGAGAAGACCTTCTAGCAACATTCAGGTACCTAAATGGTGTTGATAGGAAAGATGGGGAGGAAATCCTTATCAGGGAGTGTAGTTGCAGCATGAGAGGTAAAGGTTTTAAACTGAAATATTTAGATTAGAAATCAGCTATAAGGAATAAATTCTTTACATTTGCATGAGGGAGGTAAGACACTGGAATAGGATACCCAGAGAAGTTGTGGATTTCCCATCCCTGGAAGTGTTTAGGGCTAGTTTGAATGGGGCCCTGATCAGCCTGATCTGGTGAAAGGCATCCCTGCCCATGACAGGCAGTTAGTGCTCATCTATCTTCCCAGTATAAGCACACCCGCAGTAACTGATGGAACATCACAGCCCCTATGTGACAGAAAAAGGCATTGGAGGGATTGATAGCCAGCACCATGGGTATCATGGAAAGGGTCACTATCAGCAGAAGTACTTTTTAAGCAAAAAGAGCCTAAGGATACAGTTGTGCTGTTTCTTCAGAGAAGTCTACTGTGTAATCTAAAATTGGCTTTGAGTGGTTTTTTGCTCAAAGGTAATAGAGTAAAAACTTTTTTCATTTTCACTCCGTGGTTCAAAAGCTGGAATTTGCTGGTTATCTTCATCACCTGCTCCTTATATTAAGTGACAAGAGAAACGCAGCAATAAGGATATTTTTCAGAAAAATACAGAACCTTGCATCATGAATTCTGGTTCAGATTTCTGGGTATGCACAGGAAGGAAAAACAGTAAGTTATGAAACAAATACATTATGAATCAAGGACAGCTGCTATGCAACTGACTATCACAGTTGCTAAAACCTTCTGTAGGTGTAGAGTGACAAAGCTCATCACTGACGTAGTAAGGCAGAGCCAGTATTAATGAAAAAACAGCACTGTCTAACCTGAAAATCTTTAAAAGGGTTGCAAAAATATGCCTACAGCTCAAGTGCATACTGCAAAACTTTGTGGAAGTGTTATAGAAGCCTTCTACTTTGCATCGGTGTTTCAGGCTATGAAATGGATCATCTAAGATTAAAATGATGGGATTTTTTTCTTGGGTCTCTTATTTTTTCAGTTTGCACTGTACAATTTGCTCTCTATACAAGACAGATGAAGCAGATGGTGGCAGAAGTGTTTTACATCACCACAGTTCCATTTTTCTGGGGCTTAAGATACTACTATAACCATGTGCAATCTTCCTCCCCTTGTGGTAATTTTGGCTTAAATTCCAGTTGTTGTGGCTCTGTGGTTTCATGCCACTATTAAAAGTTTCATCAGGAAAGATGATAAATTCCATTGTTTTTTCAGCATTTCTGCAAAGCCAAATTATCCTCCTCATTTTATGATCATGTCATATTCCCAGTCATGCTTATTAGATATTTTTAATATTTTAAACTACAGTATAGCACACATAAAATTCAGACCTTCCAACATACTAATGGTATTTAATTTATTTCATTTAGATAGGTTAAATTTTAAAACCAAATTAGTAATTTCAACATGGAATACAATCAACCCAAAACCTCATTTTCTGTAAAATTACATCAAATATCATTATTTATATTGATAATCTATATCTATTTATTAAATAAATGATACATCATTGCTTCCAGAGTTTTGTCTAGAAGCTGTTACCAGCCAATCCAAGTCTTAATTCTATTGTGTCACTGGAATTTTTTTGATTGGTGACATGTTATTAGTCACACATAGACCCAGATGTGGGGTGCAGGACTGTGGCTTTTATTCTGGTAACTTCTCAAGATTATATACATGCTTTGGATCATATACTAAGCCCAGGGTCTACCTGTATTTGTAACCACTGAAAGGCCCAAACTCTTATTGTCTGAACAGTTCTTCAGCGTTTCTCTTGTTTTCTGAATCTGTGTCATGAGATAGAGCTGGAGGTGAGTTCTCAGGACACAGAGAGGAAAAGAGATAAATTTCCAGTGTTACAAAGAGGAAATGGTCAATAGAGCTACCCTACTAGCAGAAGAATCTCTTCCAGGTATATTCTCCATACTTCTGTTCAAAAGTTGTAAGCATCTGGAGGCTTTCTAGATTTATTTACAATTACATTTGTCAGGAGTTCCCACAATCAATAAACCTTAATTAAAAGATAAATATGCTGTAGAAGTGTGTAATCCACCTTACAAAAAATAGGTATCTCCAAATAAATGCTTAGATCTGTGCTGGAAACCTTAGACACCACTTGTCCCTCTTTTTTAAGCCTCATATCCATGAAGCTTTAGATATTTTCTATGAAAATTCATATTATTTTTTACTTTTAAAAGCCTACCAGTAAGCAAAACCACCTAAAAACCCATAAGACCAGAACGTTTATGATGAGAAGCATTTACACTTGAAAATATTTCTGTATTGGTATATGAGCACAATTTTCTGAAAGTTTTCCGATGGTGGTACTTTTCTTACTTTTTCATTTGGCTATGGTATTTTCCTCTCACATGAGTTGTGCAAGTGAGAAAGTTATGAGCCATCCATTTTGGCTCAATACCAAGACTTGAGTCTTTGTGCTGCATGTCTGACAGCTTTTAATAGAAGTTGGATTTAATCCAATTTTATAGACTAAAAAGAAAAATGGAAAGTTTTTTTGCTAGAGTTAGCAATCGCAAAAGCAGTGTGTGAGCATTATGGTTAACATTATCAGCCAGTGACTTCTTAATTTTAGCCATACATCCAAGAGTCAGCAGCAGTTCCAGTTTTGTCATTTGGCCCAGACTTTATTCTGGAGAGGCAAAGAAAAAGCCCATACAACCCAGTGATGCTGATCTCTCTCAGGGGTATTGAGCACACGGTCTCCTTTATGAAATTGTTAATAGGAAGACTCTGTATCAACAAGTCAAATAAATTTCAGGTTATATAGCTCCACCAATAACACTTCTTTCTTTGCCAACTCCCAATTTTAATCTAAAAATTAACCATGCTGGCTCATTTATTCTTTTTGTGGCAGCTCACTCTGTGACAGGTGGTTTGTAAGAGAGAAATGTGATGCAAGATGCAGAGAGCGAAAGTATTGCTGCACATGATACAGCAAACTAACAGAATGTTAATATTGCTTCAAGCTTTGGAACTTTTAAAAATTGCACTGTATTAAGGTGATGGAGGGGCAAGGAGTGCCTGGAAAATAATGACAGAATTATGAAAAATGCTCAGAAATAAATTTCCATTACTGATAAAAATATAGGTGAGAGATTTAATCAAAACAGATTTATACATACTGAACCTCTGCCTTTGAGTCTTTGTGTCAAATAGAAAATAATTCTTTCAAATACAGTCATCATTTCCCCTTCTTCTGGTGTTTCTCTAATTTGTACCAACTAATTTAGTGTTTTCAGTTTCTAAACTTGATTAAGAAATAAGGACCAGACATTTAAAGGCATGTGAATGGGAGCAGAATTATCACAATATATTTTATAATCTGTCCTGTGAGCGATATTAAAAAAAAAAAAAAAGGGAATACTGGCAGAGAAATGGTCACAAGAATAGCTCCTTAGATGAAAATGCCATTCAACAACAAGGTCATAAACATTCTATTTTACTAAGAAAGAAATTGTCATTCCCACATGACATCCTTCTCTCCAAATTGGAGAAACGTGGGTTTGAAGGGTGGACTATTCGGTGGATAAGGAATTTAGTAGAGGGGCACAACCAGAGAGTTGTGTCAATTCCCCCTGTTGAGGCAGAGCTGGTGGTGGTGAGTTGTCTCCTTAAGGGCTTTGTCTTGGTGCTCTCTAGTATATCCAGCAATGACATGAACAGCCCAGCAAGAATGAATGCACCCCCATCAAATTTACAGATGACACCGAGCTGAGTGGTGGACTTGACACACCTGAAGGACAAGACGCTATCCAGAGAGACACTGGAGGAGGTTGTGAAGTGAGCCAATGGAAATCTCATGAGTTCAACTAGTCCAAGTGGAAGGTGCTGCGCCTGCCTCAGGGCAATCCCACACATGAGTAAAGATGGGGACAAGAACTCATTGAGAGGAGCCCTGCAGAGGAGGACTTGGAGTGCTTGTGAATAGAGGATGGACACGAGCCAACTGTGTGCACTGGCAGCTCAGAAAGCCAACAGGTTCCTGGGCTGCATCAAAAGAAATGTGAGCAGCAGGTGGAGGGAGGTGATAAAACAAGGGGTAATGGCTTTAAACTAAAAGAGGGTAGGTTTATTTCAGGTATTGCGATGAAATTCTTTGCTCTTGTTCCAGGCTGGTGACAGTCTGGAACAGGTTGCCCAGAGACGTTGTAGATGCCCCTTTTGCAGAAATACCTACCTAAAGGCCAGTTTGGATGGGGCTTTAAGCAGCCTGGTCTAGTGAAATGTGTCCCTTCCCATGGCAGGAGGGTTGGAAATAGACGATTTTTAAGGTCTCTTCCAGCCTGAGCTGTTCTACAATTCTGTGATTAGTCTGTCCTTTCTCATTATACTCTTTTATTTTTCCTTTCTTAACTTTCCATTTTCCTTTCCACTTGCTCCTGTTGAGTTGTACCACAGGATGGATTAAAAAGAAATTCAAATTATAACTGCACAGCTTGTGACTGAGGAGTTATATGGCACAAAGGACAAGAAGTCCCAACTATAGAAAGAGTTAAACTGTCTGACAGCAGGAATGCCAGAGACACTAGACCTCCCTGAAAAGAAGGGAAATTTCCCTTGGTGATGGGGAAAATAACACCCAAAACATTCTCTTTCAGCCAAAGTGGAATGGGAGGACTCAGAGGCCACCTGTGAGCAGCAGAGCTGGTGCTGAGCTATGGACCTCTAACGCAGCACTCACTGGATCAGTGCTGGTGTAACAGTTTATTGGGAGTTGGCTCTTGGCACATCTTTGCAGACTCCTTGTAGAACTGCTTATGGCAGTAGGACTGAGTGCAATGCACTGGTGGTGGTGGTGGGGTTGTTTATTTTATTAATGTACAGTTAACCTGGGCTTAATTTACCTCGAGGGATACAATTAAATTCCCTGATATGTATCTTTTTTTCTCTGTCTCCCTGATTCTCCCTGTTTCCTCTCCTCAAGCAGTTGTTCTGTACTAGGATGCTGGTGCCAAATAATAGCTTTCCCTTCAAATTTTATCAAAGCCTGCTTTTTTCCCAAAGTTAGTTCTGTCTTTAAAATGGTCGAATATTAATCACAATCATACAAAAAAAGTGTTTTCCATAGTGCGTTGGATTTCTGACATAAAAATTTACTTACTTGTATTGTGCTTCAAAACCATTTCAGTACAATGTATTATTAGTTAACTCACTTTGTGGATTTTTTTCTTAATTTAGGATTATTAGACTAAAAATATTATGAAATTATAAAAGGATTGCATTAAGAACAGACAAAGAATTTGTCATGGATTATGCTACAGAAATACAAAAACTCCTATAAACATACTGAAGTATGTTTACTGTGTGGTATTTTCTCCCTTTCTTTTTTTTTCCTGTTGTTGCAATTCTTGAGAATTTTGCTATTATTGAATTTGAAGGCTCTGATCCTTAGATTTTAATGATTTGTTCTGTATTATTTAGATATCTACCTATTTTTATTTTTAGTAATTTTCATTTTCAACCAACCAACCAAACCTACAAAAAAACCCTAAAAAACCCCCAAAAAATAAAAACAAACCCCCCCCCCCAAAACATTCTGTATGCGGATGCAACTTTTTTCCTGTGGTTGACCAGTGAAATACTGATCCATTTTCCTCAGGAAGGCAAGTGTTATAGAATGATGTGTCAAGAGTGTTATGGGCTAACTGCTCATCTCTTTTCTTTTCCTCCTCTTTTTTCCATTTTTATGTGTGTGAGTGATGTTCTATAATTTTTAGCTGTGTTTGTCTATACATCTGGGTGATAATGACCTAATTTATCAGTCATTCTGCAAGTAAAATGATGATATTCTGAAAATATCCTTTTTATTATACCTCTTATTTAAAAGATAGACTTGGTTTGGACTATTGCACTTATAAATAGGAAAATTTAACTAATAAATGTTTAATTTGGTAATACTGAGTTTAATCTTATTATTTCAAAGGCAATTAAAAAAATCTAGATATTACTCATTGTTTGCACACTGGATAAACCAGAAAGATTCAAATTTCTAAAGTTATGCAAACATACTTGATCACATTTATTATGTTAGTGCTGCCCAATGATGCTGCACATTTGTTCAGGCCTTCTGAACACTCACAAATTACAAATCAAAGCACCATACCGGGACCCACAAACTGTGAGTTCTAAGCACTTCACTTGCTTCTTTGCTCAGCTGTCTACTCCAAAATAAGTTCATACATGCCAGTTCAGAATATAGAAACTTTTCTCATGTTTTATTTTCTTTAGTCATTTTCCAGTTCTATATTTTCACCTGAGCTTTAAGGTATTGCTGAAGAAAATATACTTTCCTAAGGTAGGAACCTTATAACCTTGACTGGGATGGTTTGTTGCATGTCAGCTTGATATGCATTACAATAGCACTAACAGCAGTGATTTCATCATCTTTTCTGCTATCAGTCATATATACAATGGGAAAAAAATAGTTGCCCTTTTTTTTTTTTTTTTTTTTTGGTTACATAAGGTGTTTGGAAGAGCAGAGATTGATACTCAATGTTATGAAGTTGAAATGATGAAAAATAGTGAATTTAGTGATATTGGTATTCTTTTAAATGTTAAAGGCATTTAATTCCTAGCAATTATTTGAATGCAAACTTTTGAATGTGTATATCCTAATTATCAGAGCGTGTGTAGTTCGTCATAATTTACTTTATGATGCTGTGGTTCTTGTGGACTACAGAAAGGGAGGGGCTGGTCAATAAAGGGTTCTGTTAATTTGGTGAATTTAAAACAGTAATTTAGGCTTCCATTGTTCAGATTCTCCAGCAAATATGACAGATAATAGAAAGTCATATTCAGCAGATTTAGCTTTTATTTTTGATTTAGCATTTTAAATCTCTATGAATGACTACATCATGGTTTCCTAAAAATTCTCTCATTTGTTCCAATTTATGACAATCAAGGAAAGGGTCATATAGCTTACAATATTATCTGAAAGCTGCATTTGGGTCCATAGTAATCTGCCTTGGCATTTTCATGTTTCATAGTTGTAGAGAATTTCTTTTGTGTTGAAGTGGTAAAACTGTATGGTAATTGGTCATTGTTTGCACTGCTGTACTTAGAAACATTTCACTGCTGCCATTATAATCTTAGTATTTCTAGGGCTGTATAATTTACCAATGAAAAAACTTGCTTTGGGCTAAAACTTGGCATGCAAATTGTGTGTCCATTTTTAGATTACATGAGCTTCAAAAAAATTACAGCTGTTATACACTTTTTTTTTTTCATTCTACTTGATAACTAAAAACTAGTCAAATCCTGACATTTAGAAAAGTGAAATGCAGTTATGGCTCTGGGATCAAATCCCATGAAGGGATGCAACTAAAGCTCTATATTTGCTAGAAGACACACATATACCAGTGTACAACCATTATTAAATACAGTTCCAATTGGGTGAAAAATAGACTCAGTCCATGCATGATGCTGCATGCAAATATGACTGCTAGGTGTATAAACAGTCCTCTGGCTATTTGAATACTTGAGTTTTCATTTGCAACACTCTGCAATACTAGCTAAAGATTTTTAGTACTAGTGCTATAAAAGTGCATGATAACAAAAAAATAAGCAAGGCACTGGTGTTAAAAATCAATTATGGCAGAGTTGCAACATTAGAAAACTCATTTCATACTGATGTTAAATCAACGATTTCCTAACACCACATTGATTCTAGCTAGTATTTTATGTCAAAGTATTCTTAGAATAATTCTAAAAGATGTCACATCATCTTCTAAATCCATGTCACAATAAAGAAAGTGGAAAACAAAAAATCATTTGAATAGTGAAATCAACCACTTGCTAAACTACTGCAGAGATTTCTGTACTCAATAGTCCTCCAAATATCAGTGATATAAATACAGGACCACTCTGTGGCAAAGACTACAGCTACTTCAAGAACAAAAGATCAGATTTACCTGATTAGATATTATCCTTCAAACTGGTCTTTTATCTCAAGCAGTAACCATAAGCATATGGCTAAGGAAGAACAATGATGAGACAAGCAAATATTGTTGAGATCATTCTTCCTCTCTGATATCAGGCCAACAGTATCCTGGGCTTCAGATCAAGGGAACTGACTCTTCCCCTCTCCTCTGTTCTTGTGAGACCTTACTTGAAATATCCTGTTTACCTCTGTGATTCCCAGCGTAAGAAAGGCATAGAGCTGCTCAGTCAGGTCCAGAGGAGGATGACATGAAGATGACCGGAGTGCTGAAGAAGACCAGAGGGCTCATTCTCCTATGAGAATGCATGAGAGAATTGGTGTTGCTCAGCCTGAAGAAGATTCTACAGAGACCTTACAGCAGCCTTACCATATTTAAAGAACACCTAAATGATACGTGGGAAGGGACTTTTTATGTGGGAGTGCAGTAATAGGAAGATGGGGGATGGTTTTAAACTGAAAAAAAGGAAGGTTTAAATTAGATGTTAGGAGTAAATTCTTTGCTGTGAGCCTGGTGAGGCTCTGGAACAGCTTGCCCAGAGAAGCTGTGGATGCCCCATTCGTGGAAGTTCTCATGGCCATTTTGGATGGAGGTTTGAGCAACCTGATGTACTGGAAGGTGTCCCTGTCCATGGCATGGGGGTTGGAATGGGTTAAGATTCCTTCCAATGTAAATCATTCTACAGTTCTATGATTCTACATACCACTATAAGGACTGGGTCATTTTTTTAGTTATCTGCTGGAATTCTTTTGACAATTCAGTAAATTGAATCCTTCAAAAGTACGTGAGGACAGTTCCTTTAACACCTACTAATTTATAAGCATGCACTTTTATTCTTTGATATTTTTAGTATTTCTTTCCAATCTGAAAATTAATTAATTAAATACATAGCTCCAATAAATTAAAAAAAAAAAATTAAGAGACAATTTAAAAATACTGAAGCACCTTATAAGCTATTTTTTTTGAAGTGGTCATGTTGAGGAAAAAAAAAAGTGAGATTAAATTGAATTATGCTACTTTACATTTATAGGAGTATGGTGAAAATGAAATACACATAATATTCCACAGAATCACTGAATCCATGAACAGGTGAAGAAAGGTCACTAGAACTAGTTGCCCAGGTCCATGTACAGATGGACTTTGAATACATCCAAGGAAGGAGACTCTCCCAGCCCTCTGAGGAATGTATTCCGGTGCTCAGTCACCCTTACAGTAAAAAAGCTTTCCTGATGTTCAGACAAAGCCTCCAGTGTTTTAGTGTGCAATCATTGTCTCAGATCCTACCATTGGCAACCTCTGAAAAGAGCCGACTCTGTCTTCTTTGCACCCTTCTTTGCACACATATTGATAGACATTTATAAGATCCCTCTAAACCTTCTCTAGGCTAAACAGTTCCAGCTTCTCAGCCTTTCCTCAAAGAAGAGGCGCACCTTTCATTTTTGTGGCCATTTTCTGGACTCCTGTACGTGAATGTCTCTCTGGTCCTGAGGAGACAAGACCCTGACACAGGACTAAGCGAGACATTTCATCACTAATGTTAGCAAGTTGGTCAGGCATGACTTCCCCTTGGTGAAGTAGTGCTGGCTACTCCTGATGACTTTCTTGCTTTTACCATCTCTGGAAGTGTTTTCCAGGACTAGATGCTCAATCACCTTCACAGGGATTGAGATAAGGCTAACTGGCTTGTAGTTCCCTGGGTCCTCATTCCTGCATATCTCGAAGAGATGAGTGGTATTTGCCCTCAGCATTACTTGACAGTGGCGGCACAATGGCATGTACCCTCAATACCTGTGTGTCTTTCTGGCCTGCTAGGGCCCATGGACATATTTATATCCAGGATGTTCAAGTATCCTGTGATTTGATCCTCTTCTACCAAGGGTAGATCTTTACATCAGCAATTCCATGTGGCCATTGGGATCTTTGATTCCTGAAGACTGGTCTGCTAGTAAAGACTGCCAAAGAAGAGGTTCAGTAAGTCAGCCTTTTCTATATTCCATGTAACCAGATCCTCCACTTTTCTGGGCAATGGACCTGCATTTTCCTCAGTTTCCTCTTCTCTCCAATGTACTTAGAGCAACACTTCCTGTTTCTATATCCCTGTTTAAATAGACGTACTGTATTTAACTCCTGGTAAAAAGAAAAGAATGAAATGTAGACCAGAAACCCCTTGAAATTAGCCATAACTGTAATTGTACTGTCACAGTAACATCTACAATCCCTACAAGAGATTGAAAGTAAATGTTATTACTCATACAGGTTAAATTGTGCATCTGTGATTGTAAAAAAACGTTTTAAATGTTACTCAAATATTGTGGGGTAAAAACAGTACAGAACATGAAATTAGTAGTTTATCCTTTAGTCTGAGTGATGTATGTCATATAAGGTGGTGATCAGAGGGTATCCTGTGTAATTTGCATTATCCTGGAAATACCCATTATATTACCACCAAAAACTTTTAATTTTAACGCCATGACATATTGTAGCTGTAACAATTTTCTTTTAATATGCCTTCAATGTAAGAGACATTTTAAAGACCAATTAAGTCAAGGATTTGCTCAAAACCCCATGATAATCCATTATTAACAAAATATGTACAATCATATCTCTTTTACAATGCAACACAGATTGGGAAAATATATCATTAGGAAGACATTAATTTTAGCAAGGTAGAAGCAATGAAGTTTTCTGTATTCCTAGGTCAGTTTTAACAACAAATGCCCAGATATAGGGCAACAATTCATCTTGCTTGTTATGCTCTAGGTTTTGATAAAAGATCTGATAGTAGTTCAAAATGCTTATTTTCTTTTGCTCACAGCTGTGTATTCTATGTAGTCCATTCAAAGTGAATAAAAAAATTGATTTGTGCATCTCCTGTAAGATATCTGGTTCAGCAGAAACTAACCTGTTTTTGGTGTTTTATGGGTGGAAATGGCAAATGAATCCAGTGTCCCACTACGTCACCTAACTTCAGGACTTGAACATGAAAATTCCAACCTACTATCTTGAATATAGATTCCTATTAAACAGATGAGCCATTCTACATGTGAGGGGAAATGAGTGATACTACTTCAAGGACAGACTGATCACATATCTGAATTACCACCTGTTTATTTTAAGCCCACTTGAAGTCCCCTGGAAATCACATGTGCTGGATCTAAACACAGAAAAATTGCATGAATGGAACCTTAATCCAGAACTTCTAGACCATGCAACACATCAAAGAAGATAATAGATTTCTGTAGGTTACAAAATGTCACTGTCGCATTTTCTGAATAATCTCTTCACCAGGATTTTTTCTCCTGGGAAGCTGAGAAGCCTCAAAGAAAAATGAAAACAATAATAATCTGATTCACTTCTCCTGTGTTTTGCTGCTTTGGAATGTGCTTTGGACATTGTTTACCAACTGGTCATTGTTTCATTGGTTTCATGTGAATTGTTTTATGACCAATTGTTTAATGACCAATCAGCCAGCTGTGTCAGGCTCTGGAAAGAGTCACGAGTTTTTCATTAGCATCTTGTTAAGCCGTCTGTAAGTATCCTTTCTCCATTCTTTAGTATAGTTTAGTATAGCATTCTTTGATATAATATAATATCATAAAATAATTAATTTTACTTCTAAGAACATAGAGTCTGATTCATCTTTGCTCCCCATGATGGGGGACCCTGAAAATACCACAACAAAATAGTATCTATTAGAAAAATGATTTTTATCCTATTTTATCCTATTTTCAGAGGGCTTTTTAAATTGCTTATTTTCTGATATTATTTTTAATACTTTCTATCTCAACCCATGCTTCCTCTCTTAATAGTAAGCCTATTAGAATAAATACTAAATAATTTGTGAGGGTTGTATCTTATTAACTGTTTCACTGAAGTAAAGATAATGAGCTGTGTCTAACATTAGCCTAATCACAGGGCTATAAAAATGCAGCTGTACCATTTTCTGGTTACACTTGGGCTTGGAAGTCCTTCTAGTTATTTTGGATTGGATAGTGGCCAAGTTAATAAATTTTGCTGGACCAAAGTAATCTCCATACAAGACTACCTGAAAGCTGAAAAGCACAGTAAAAGTTGCTGCACTGTGATCTCCTGTAGTTACAGATACTATCTTGAAAGCTGCCCGGTATTAATGTTAGACTGGGTTTATCTGTGTGCTGGCATAACAATCTCTTCCTGGAAGATGCAGTATGGAGTCATCTGAGCAATTGGACTTGGTCCAGGTTGTGTTTAAGAAGGATTACAAATGTCAGCTCAAAGACAGAGACAGCTACACTAGACCCATAACTGCAATGTGTTAATGAGTTTCAGTATTAGCAGGCTGATTTAATTCTGTGGCTATACTTCAAAAAATGGAGAACTGACCATTTCAAATTGAATTGGAACGCAGTTTGTGTGTTGTTAGTGAAAATGTAGTCATTCCTCTCTCTTTCAATGCTGCACAAGGCTTACAATTTCTGGCGACATTTAATGTAGTGTTAAATGTGCATGGTAAACAATGTAAATAATCTTCTCACATTGTAATTGCTATAACAATTCTTTGCTCATTGTGAAATTAGCAGAAAGTAATATTAAATCCAAAGTGAATAGCAAAGCAATAAACAAAAATTTATTAAGTATTTAAATGTGTCTCTCTATACTTGTAGAAATTAGAGCCTATGAACACAGACAGCAGGTAATGAAGATATCTATTGCTCTTTTGTTGTACACTTCACAGAGAAATCATACTTTATGTCTGTAGAGATATAAATTATAAAGTTTAAGCCTTGGAATTCCAGAAAAGCCTGTTTGACGGCCAAAATCTGTTCTGTTTGACTTTATACATTACAGATCCCCATTAAATTTGCTTTAAGAAGCCTGTATCAAATAGCCAGTGAAGTAGTTCCTATCAACTTCATTAAGATGTGTGTTAGATTTAAAGTTGTTTTCTTTTTGTGGTTTTCTTCATGACCCTGAGACCTGACCAGTGCTACAAGGGAGGTTTATTAAAATTGCAGAAGGAGAAAAAAAAAAAGAAAAAAAGTACAATCTTAATAATCTATAAAGTTCTTCAAAGTTAAAGAAATGCAATATATATTAGTAGAGAAAATTCTTTAAAACAGAAAGATAAAATTTATTTTTGCAGAAATAGACAAAATATAAAAGAAAATATAGAAATTACATATTTAAAAGAGCATACCTGGCTTTCCATCCATAATTGCATGTCTACTACAGAAGAAAAAATTGAGAAAAGAAATACATGAAAAATTCTCAGAGCAAGGAATCACTTCCTACAGGAATAGTACTTTAGACTTTCAGATTTACTGTGAATACAGTAAAAACAAAAACCAAACCAACCAAACAACTATTAAAAAAAAAACCCACAAAAACCAAACAGAAAAAAACACCAAAAAGTAGAAAATGAAAAACACAAGTAGGTAGTATGAAAGAAGTGAAAAAGAAGATGGTGGATCTAAGCAAGACAGAATTAATTACCTATGTTTTTAATGTATGACTATACAAAAATTTGTGCCCTTATCATACAGCCTCCTTACACTTCTGTCAGTAATTGACTGCCATATATCCTAGACTCTAGACTGTCTGCCATATATTCAGACTCTAGAATGATCAGTCTTGTAGTCTTTGCCTGGGGTTCTCCTACTTGCTGTGTTCTGGGCCACCTTCCCTGCGATGTCTGTCTCTTACTTCCCCAGCACTTCTCTCGCTGAGGTCTTCTTATAGTCACAACACAAACAGCAATTTTGTGAAGGGAAAGAGAATGAGTTAACAGTTTGAGAACTACCCAAAGTGTTGAAAAATAAATAATGATTGCAGATATGATTTAGGGACTCACTATAGAGTGCTACTTTGAGAAATGTTTGGAAGAAATTGACAGCTTCAAACAGAGGATCCTGAATAGGCTCCTCTTTAAAAACAAGGTTGGTCACAGTCATATAATCATATGTGAGTCATGTTGCTGCGTCTGTGATTGTCTAAGGATAAAAGCTAAGCCAAACCTTTTAAGGAGAGGAAATATGTTTATTGTACTAGAAAATATACCTGGAAAAAGCAGAGCTGCTTGTCAGTTGAAATCCTCCCTAATGTTGTTATATGACACATGAAATGGGGCTTTTGTGCATGAGAACTTTCTGTTTTCTGCTAGTGGAAAACTTGCTTTAACAAACAACATCTCCTCTCTCTATAAACCTGCCTAATAAAATCAGTGACTTTGTAACTGAATAAAATGACCTGTTTATCTATTCTCTGTTTCCTGATGGCCAAAGATGTCTCTCAAAATTTTGATATCACAAAATTCTTTTTACCTGTAATCTAAGATTACATATAGTTTTAAAATGGCCATAAGAAAAAGGTCTTTGTATTTTTATAATCCTTATTTTGATAAATGGCTCAAAGAAAATAGTAGGTAGAATTAAATCCTCCACAATTTAGAAAAAGGAGGACTATTCAGAGGACTATTCCTTCACCTATCATTATCAGTGACTCATTTTGCCATCAAAAGCAGAGCCATATGGAAATTATACAGTACATACTGAAATAAACACATTAGGAATAGAGTTCAACATTGAAGCAACTAGGCAACAAAAAACTGTGAGAAAATAACCCCTTTCTCTGAGAGCAAAGAAAAAAATAAGCGTACAGCATTGTTACATAGAGAGAATTTGTAAGGCTAGGAATGTTGTTGTGGCAGCACAAACAACAGCTCTCTGCTTCTTAAATGTTTATATGATGTTTCAAAGTGGTGTACAACTAGTTGTTAGAGCTTTAGAAAAAACTAATTAAGCACTTCATGGCTCCTCTACACCCATAAATGCCACAGAAATAGTCACTGATGAAAAGTGTATTATTTACTCGTGTTCGTAACTGAGTATTAATGTGTGTTAGACATGAAAATCCGTGCATGCTGAGAAGAGAACATCCTCCAGAGAGTGATATTCAGGAAGTGCAGTCAACAGGCCCAAGCTTTTCAAATGTTTGTGACTTCAGAGATAAGAATGACATCCCTGGAAAACCAGCTAGTTATCTTAGTTTTTCATATTTTTCTGCCATATAGATGAAAAATTTGTTCTCTACCAAAAAGACAGAAAGGTCTGGGAAAATAAAAAAAATAAGAAAAAAAATAAAAAGAAAACAACACAATAACCACAAACCAAACCAACCAAACAAAATCCCCTCAAACAACCAACCCACAACCAAACGCACCCAGAACCCAAAACTTGATTTTTGGCTAAGCTTTGTTTTCATTGGTAGATCAAAGCTCATTTTCTTCCTTAGTTTTTTATTCACGCATTAAAGAAGTATTACTTTGGTGCAATGTCAAGCCATTGTCTTCCAATTCAGAGAAAGCAGGGTAGAAAGCTGAATTGTATCAGGAAGACAATGGAAGAAAAAAGGAGAGGAAAAAAATTCCACAAGTTTTCCCAGTTCTAGCTGCAAGGGTAGGTGGAAGGATAATGTTTGCTTCTTCAAGGATACATTATCAAAAGAGCCATGAAACAGATTATGTGGAGAAAAAACTTACCAAGAAATTATAAGGGAGGTCATGATAAGAAAAAACTTGATCATCCACACTAATTGGTAAGACATGCAGTGTGAAAATGTTCATGTTTTCAACTGGCAGGATAAGGGTAGGAAAGGAGACAACATTTCCCCCCTCAACCCAAACAATTAGCATTAAAAAAATAGCCAGAAACAAACCTCATTTCAGAAGGAAGGGCAGAAGGGCAGAGGAGCCCTAATGGTGCTCAGAGGATCCCCAAATGTGCCCATGCTTGTAAACCTTTCTAAAAGTCTTTGTTCAATCTTCTGACATGCTTGAAAAAAATTCTACTCTAATGCCAATCAAAGAGTTTCCAACTTTACAAATATTTTCCAGATTTAACACTGTCAAAAAGTAAATGCTTCAAACCTCAGAATACTTTCTGGCTTATGCATTAATTTTTTGCAACATTAGGAGAGATGCAGGGTTTGTAGACAATAGAAAAAAATTAATCTTTTTCTACGTCAGTGCTGATTTCTATTTTTCACCAGTCTATTTTCAGATGTACTGTTAGTTATTTCTAAAACTGTGATGTGGCTAGAGATCTAAATTTAGTTTTTTGAAAACTATTTATTTTTTTTCCCTGGCACATATGAGTTAAAAGGTGTTTAAAATCCCTAAAGGAAAGGTTGTTCTTTCTGTTCATTTTCATTTCCTCTGGTATCTTGTAATTATTACTGTTTTGATGAGACCTAGATATATTTAAGAAAGACATTATATTTCAGGGAGTTTAATACATTCCTTAAATAGTCTCCTTCTAACAGGATTTGCTTGATTTTTCATTTCTTGCATTTTTCACTGAAAGAAAATGGTGGTTTTGTGAAAATGAGGCACTGCATGATTGTATATAAATGATCTGTCAGAATATAACATCAACCAATGTGAAATGTTTCGAGCATGCTTTCAACTGCTACATAATGACTGCTTTCTAAGTTTGCCAAAGAGAAATGAAATAGTACCAGCTGCCTCCTCAGTGTAAAATATTAAATTAAATGTTTTTACGCAATAAAATGGATTAGTTTGCCTGTAACCACCTTACTGCTGGGATTATGAAGAAATTGTGATTAGAAATTGTTGCTGCTAAACTTTGCAATCACTGATTTCAAAAAGCCTCACTATCCTTTCAATGAAGGAATCTACCCCACTGGTAAAATACCAGCACTACTCACCTAGCTGCATGCCTTCTAAAACCAGATCTAATCAGATAGCTTGGAGGAAAGCAGGTCAAAAGTGAATCTATTTAATCTGTGTATAACAAGTTTTTTGCTTCATTGAATGTGTAGTACAATGGATTATCTGTACAGAATATTATATATGAATATAATAAAATACCTTTAAATACATAAAGGTTGTAGAGTTATGTATTTAGAAGTCAGGAAATACTTCAATGTCAGTTATAATATTGTCAAATTAATGTCATCTGAAGT
Source organism: Fringilla coelebs (assembly GCF_963513975.1). NCBI lineage: Eukaryota > Metazoa > Chordata > Aves > Passeriformes > Fringillidae > Fringilla > Fringilla coelebs. The sequence goes on from NC_140029.1 coordinate 46,487,016, forward strand.
GTTTTCTCCGCTGCATATATTAATATAGATATGTAAATAAACATTATTTTGTGAAATACCATTTAGTATACTGTGTACCATTATTTATTACTCTGGAATTTGGGTCATTAGAAAAATATTTTAATATACCATGAGGGATTATTGTAAACCTATTTTAACTATGCACAATTGTTAGATTTATTCCCTTGTTGTGACAACCTATTTGGACCATGATGTAACCTGTAGAGAAGATTTCATTTGTCTGTTGTTTCCCATGACGTAAGTGGACAGGAAGGAAAATTAGAATGGACAGTGAGATGCTAGCCACAATTTTTACTTGCCAGACAGAATGTTTATGGGGAAAATTAGGGGTTTCATTCTGGGAAAAGAATGTAAGAAGAAATAATTAGTTATCTAAAACATATTTTATCCACCTTCTTTAGCACATCATAACTATGAGTTCTTTATAAAAACACAATTTTACTTGCCTTCTCAAGGTTTATGTCCACTGTTTCCCTTGTGTTGGCCCTGGTTTTCTCATTGACCTACTGGGAACTATAACAGGTAAATAATTTGGCTGAAAATTAACCCTGCTGCCCACTTCCCTAAGGGATCAGTTTTTAGCAGCAGCAGTATATATTTTACACTGAACTGTGTCTGTGGAATCCAGAGGAACATAGCTGAATGCTTGCAATCACAGTTTAGCTAACACATTTGGAGTGAACATGTTCCTCTTTTTGCACTACACCATTAAACTCAAATTAAGAAAACCATCCTCACTTTATCAAGTAAATGTAGTATGTGGGAGAAACAACACTGGGTTATAAAAAGAAAAACTATTAGGTATTACAGCTGACTGCCTAAATAGATTGCAGAAAATGATGTCCTGTTCTTTAATTAGCACCAACACACCAACACCCTGCAACTTAGTCCTTAGTTACAGCTTTTGCTCTTGGCTGGCCTGGGCAAATATATAATGCCACTGTTTTCACCTCCCTCCTCTGTATTAGAAAAAAAAAAAAGGGAAAAGAAAAATCTCATTTTATAGTAGAAGATGCTCTATATGCAATGTGTAGGCAGAGAGGAATAGTGAAAAGTCAACCAAGCAGTTATTATAATTTTTAGCATCAGTTACCTTTAGTTCATAGAGTGGTGGCACAAGTAAGGCCTTTCCACAGTTGCTTCTTGATATAGCAGGGGAGATGTGCAGCATCTCAATGACCTCAGAAGGAGAGATCAGTTTCTTTAAAGTACCAGTCATCAGAATCAAGCTCACTCAAGAAGGGAGGTAGAATACAACTGCAAAATGCCTACCTAGATTTTCCTCCCCCTTGAATAAGAAGCACAGCTGTGACCTGTGCTGAGGGTGTTTTGTTCCCAGTCCTTGGTCACTCCATCATAGCTCTGTTCTGTAATCCTCAGGGTATAGGAGTTTTAGTTGGAACACATTGTAGCTCAGTTTATGTTCAAGAATTTTTAAAAAAATTGCATGGAGGACTACTCATAGAAACTGAGGTCAATTCCATCGCTCATGGAAGGATCATTCTTCATAATTCAGTTCTCCTAACCTCCAAGGCAGGCTGGCCGCATCCAAACCATCTGTTTCAAATGGTCCCTGACCCAGAGATTTTTTGGGAAAGTATTAGTTGGCCTAGACAAAATACATGGCAGGGACTGCTCTAAGAATTGAACAGGGCAATGATCATGTCCCAGGCCTGGAAATGTCCTCTACCATCTCTTACTTTCTTTACACAGGTACAGCATGTAATTTGAACTGTCTCTTTGGAGAAACCTTGCTGAACTGAGACTCTGTGGTATTCAGAACATGAATACCACAGAGTCTCATGAATACCCAGTACATGAGCCTGTCTGCAACAGTAATTCAGCTCTTGGTTAACATCAGAAAGTCTGAAACCTCTGCAGATCCAGGATATTCAGAGTTTGCAAACTCCAGAACTCAGATTTGACGTACATTTACAGTAAATCTGAAAACTGTTTGACTTACAAAAATGGACTGTGTTCATGGCAACCTATGTAATGAAGGTGTCCAAAAGTTATCAGGCTCAGTTTCCAGCTCTACTACACTTCTGCTGATATAAATATATTGTCAAAAATACAAAATAGTTACAGTGAAACTTGTACACATATGATGTAAAGCTACCCCAAGCTTTGACAATACCTTGGCTACTGACTGCTGGAAGATGTGAGACTACACAAGAAGGCAGATTATTTTATACTCTTTACACATTTAAACTTCATATTTTCCACTTCCATCTTCCTATTCAGACATTGTTCAGAAATAGATTTCTGGTTTTGTCTTCTTTCATTCAGGCTTTGTACTGCCACTTACAGAAGTAGGAATGTCAAGGAGGTTTTTTTTTTCCTTATTTACAGTCTAATTTTAGATCTGCTCTAACAAAGGAATGCAACAAGCAGTAAGGAATGGAGGAACTGATGAAAGACAAAAGATACTGAACAAACACAGCTGTTCAAGTGAAAAAGGGCATTTCTGGATATCTTAATTTAACATTAAAAAATACCAAATGTATTTAGAAACAAACAGCAATGTTAAAAATCAAAATAATATCTCAGCACCTCATTCTCATTTAGCACATTGTAGAAGACACAAAATACACAGATTATTTTAGGCAAAAATTCAATTCTCTTCTGAGCTTTTTCAGAATTTCAGATTGTCAGATGGTGATGAATGATGAGTGCTTTTTGTCAAATTATTTTCATTTAAAAAAAAATCTGAAAAAGTCCTGTGAATTTTTACCCAAATATATGACAGGATCTCAACTAGTTGTTAAAACCAAATTACACAAAGTCAGACTATTAAATGACACACGACAAACTAACAAATTTGAAAAACAGGAGTCTGAGGAATAATTTGACTTTTTTTTTTTGCATGTCTGTACTTTTCTTAGTGAAGGAATACATTATTTGTATTTCCTCTCTTTACTGTCTTATCTTTTCAAATGAACAGAGGTCTCCAAGGTTTTTCAAAGGTTTCTCCACATCCTTCCCCTTCACTGAGGAAAGAATGGTGACTGAACTGCCAGAAAAATATGCATTTAATATCTGTAGTATAACTTTCCAGTATAGACCCCTATTATCAGGTGTTTCAAAATGTGCCAGATTTTCAGAGGTAAACCTTTTTACTCCTAAAAGAGGTTTAGGTAAACTACATTGATTTTCCAATTAAAAAAAAAAAATCTGTATAATTACTTTGATAAGATTTATTTTATGAACAGAAAAATTAGAAATGATATTACCCTCAGCTTAAAGAACAATGTTATCTGTCCCTATAAGAAAAACCTATACATGTCTGTCCTATAATTTTCTCATGTTTTTTACAATTAAGAGAGTCTGGCATTAATGTCAAGGTTACTGTCCTTATGAATAATACCTCCAAAGCTAGAACTGCAGTGGTAGGCAGAAAAGGAAGAAATAACAAGATAGGAAACAGAGTATGGTGAACCAAAATAATGATACAGTGAACAAATATAGGATATGCTAGCAAAAGGAAAAAGCAGAACAGTGACTGACCTTAGTGTACATTTAAGAGGGAAACAGAATTCTTCCAAATCTAAAACACAAAGTGCAAAGCTTTATCTAGAAGTCTCAATCTGCAGATAGTAATATTTTAGTACGATGTGTTTTCTGCTTTATAGAGTATATGAACTAATAGTGAAAAGATAATTAGTCTTACTATATAATATCTTAAACACAGCAACAGAAATTGTCACCTGAACACTCAGCCAAAGTTTAAGCATGGGTCTAAGGAATAGTGGTTCAAGTCTTTTAAATGTCTAAAAATAGTGCCACTAGTAAAATTATTTTTCTAGGCTATATTCATCCTTAATTGGAGCAATAGGAATATAGAAAAACTGTTGAAAGCATCTATGTTAAGATGCATTACACTTTGAAAATGCACCTCCTATGGAGTGTGGGGGAGATAGAAATCTACATTTAAATATTTTTCTGTTCATCTGCTCTGCTGTGATTTTATAGTTTTCTTTAATGAGAAAATCCACATTGTTCTTTGTCATGCATTGCTAAATCCTGCAGTCCAATAGAGACCTGACTGCTGCAGCTCTATGCCTCCACATCCAATAGTAGCAAGTGTGAGCATACATTTCTAACAGGTATATATGCAAGCACACTAATACCATATGTATGTAAACATACACAAAATTTCTTCTGAAGATCATTTCACACAGAAACCTTCAGCAGTCAAGGAAACAGGAAGCACTGAAAAGTTCATAATGTTCCCTACTCTGACAGATCTGGATGACGGTCCAAAAGTGAGAAATATATGTTTCTGTAAGTACATATATATGAATCATTCAGTGATCTGAAACAATGAGTCTGTCTAGTAGCTGGGCCTGGATCATTTCATGTCCAGTTGCCTCTCTCAGTCAACCCTCAGATCCTACAGTCCCTCTGAAATTCGATCTAACATGGTGGTCCCTACAGTAGACAAGTTTTCCATCTCTCTCACTCAGAGATTACACACATCTCTGGCCCCAAACTGTGGCCATCCAAGTTTGCCATTTCCAAGTCCTTTATTTTACTTGTTGGATATTCCAGATTGATATTCACCAGTGATCATATATTGACTTGATAACTCCACCTTCCCTGGTTACAAGCCCTGGAATCACCTGGGCACCTGTCACCCATGGACTCACTATGGTTAATGGCATTCTGATGTCCACATGTGTGCATATGCACCCACAAGCACACATGCACACATGGAACAGACCTGGTAAAAGGAAAATAGATAGTAATGGAATTCAGTAAAAATGCAGAACAGTCTCTGATAACCAGTCACAAAGAACGACCAGAGAAGCATTATGATCATCAGCCTGTGTACATTCATCTGTCCCTTTTTATTCCCTTGTCTCTCCATTCCAGTGGTAGTTCTTCCTCCAAAACTACCTTGATCCCTCCCTCTACCTGCCCTAAAGGTACCATAACAAATCTTGTGCAATCCAAAGATGATATTACTCTTGTCACATGAATTCTACACGCTGGGCAGTAACCCTCCTTAGTCTGAAAGGTGATCCTGAGAAGTGCTTCATGACTAATCCTGTTTCATACCCAGAACATGAGGCTGATGGCCTTTCTGTGACAGCCATGAGAGTAGCAGGGAGCATGGCTGCTCACATCTGTGATTAGCTTATTCCAATTCCTCTGCCTGCGATGTTTCATGAGCAGAGGCAAGCCTTTTATCATATAACCTAGTGATCTTCAGTACACAAAGATATATTTCTGAATTAATAGAGCTGTGTAGATGCCCACAATACCTAGACACTGAATATCTGATTTTGACAAAATGAGTGCCATCCTAAGCATGGGAAAGTATGAAAAGTTTTCCTCTCTCCTGTTTCTGGAACTTCAATCTGTAGATCTTATCTAATTGGAATTCAGGTGAAAAACTGCTTACAGAATTCCTGCCCATGCAAATTTGTTTTAAAATACTTAGCAGAATTTGTTCTGGTATTGGCATCCACAATGTGCGCAACTACACACGGCATTGTATGAAAAGCAAAAGCTGCTATTGCACATTTCAATAAATTCTTGAGAAAAATGCATCATACAGTTAATACATGCTATTCAACAACAGTCTCTGATGACTTTTCACTTCATTTTTTCCTATACCATCACTTTCAATGGATTCTCTGAACCCATATTCAACAAAAAGGTTAGATTTTCAATGTTCAGCATAAAATAACAGATTAATGCAGCCTGCCCCTTTATACATCCTCAAGTATATTTATCTCTGTGACATTACATATAATTTTTTTTTTTTTTATGAGGTTCATCCATGCTGACCATAGTTAAAGGCCAGTAGTTGCACCAAAAAGTGGTTTAGTCATGATTTTTTGCTTTATTTAAATATTTTATTTGAAACCCCATTTAGAATCCAAGAAATTTGGCCACAGAAATAGTTCATTGGTTATTTCTCCCCCCTCAATTTTATACATGTAAAACATTTCCGGTGACTGAATCTATTTGAATGCATCTCTTTTTATTTCTGAAAGTGAACAGAGATTTAATACAGAAGTTCTGACAGATCTGAGCTGCAGTAGCTTAATAAGAGCTTGTGATAAAATCAGGTCATGTAGATTAGAGAGGCATGTTATGTTCAGGGTGTCTCTTTCTTTTCTTTTTTTTCATGTTTTCCCTCATCATGTATGGAAAATGCTAAAAAAAGGAAATGTAAGCTCATCAAATACCTTCCATGAGATCATCTTTGCTAAGGTGATCATGTGGCTCTGGGGCAATAATTTGAATGCCTAATATTATGTCGTACATAGCAACATCACCCAATATTCACCACTTTTTGTTTTTATATAGCTATTGCATGTGTGACAGTACTGTCTGTGATATGAAATAAAGAAAAAAAATGATGTATTGCACAAGAGTCAATTTTACAACAGTAGAAGCTCCAGGCAGAGAAAATGTTGGCATCAAGGAGAAAAGTGGTAGCAGATTCAAAGTGCAGAATGATCAATACTCAAACAAAGAAATAAAAGGCAAGCTCTATACTGATTACATTTCCTGTAACAGATGTAAGGAAAAAAGTCCAGAATAACTGAAGGCATGATTTTCTGCATCAGGACTCTCTCTGTGTCTATAATATGTAAAGGAAAAGGGTTTACAAAAACATACTGCCAAAGAATAGAATAATATATTATTGTATTTGGGAATTAATATATGATATTAATTTTTTTACTGCAATGAAAATAATAAAAGAAGAGACAAACAAGAAAATATGTAATAAAATATTTGCAAGATGATCAGAACACCAATCATGGGATTTTCAGTTCCTTAAAAATTTGAATGAATAACAGCTGTGCTATCTCTAGGCATGGATGTAAGCATGCAAGCATGCAAGCAATGAAAAACTTCAATGAAAGCACTAGAAAAGCTTTTTTTTTTTCATTTTCTTTAAGCAACTAGAGGAATAGATTGTTTTAACTTCTTTCCAAGAAATGAACAGCCACTTTATATGACAGCATCATTCAGCGATGAAAATGCCATTAGTCTAAAAGCTGTAAATGGAAGTTGCACAGTATGTAGGCTGGGCTTTAAATTAGAGCCTTAAAACAGTGCAATACTAAGTAAATTAAACTGGTTGAAAATGTTATACTTCCTGAGCTGACTAACTTTCTAATTCAGAAAGACAGCAACAACTTCTAGTACGTGTTTTGGAAGAAAAGAAGCAAAAAATGTTTCTAGTACTTCAGTGTTGCCAATCCTTCAGCACAGAGGAGAGACTTAACTGCCACAAAGGCACACAGTTCAAGAAACTTCATGTCTGGGTTTCTGGCTAGGAGCTCAGCTATTTGTAACTCAATTCAGTTGTGTAATCATAGGTCTTTAATGTCTCTTCACACGTTCCAGAATAACCTGCTTGGCCTTCTGCTGTTGACCATCTAAGATCTATGTGGTTGTAAGAGAAAAATAAAGCTGTCACTATATTTTCTACAAGAGAGAAATAGGATTTCACACTGATGTGGAAACAGAGAAACTTCAAGTTGTAGTACCTTGTAATATGTTCACCATTAGTTCTTTGATAGCACAGCTTGAAAAAAACAAATTCATCTTCTGTGATTCATTAATATTATTCATACAGGAAGGCAGCAATTTTACCTTCCATTAAAAAGTTCTTCAATATTCATGTGGGAAAAGCAGAATATAATAGCTAGGTACGCTCAATACTGTTCACACAGATAACATGCTCGGTCCTTAACAGCATATATGAATACTGTGTTGTACATTAATTATTCCCAGATTTTTACTGTTGTTAAGTTTTCACTTCAAAGAGAAAGTCATTAAAAAATGTATTTATGATAAAGAACATCATGTTATTTAATAAAATGTAACATAGAGTCGCTGGTAAAAAATACAAACAATAAAAGCGTACATTGTGACACTATTTGCATTATTTTTTATATTTAGGTAAATAAATATTTAGAAGTTAATCTATATACATAGTGTTAGGTAAGTAATAAACTTTGAGAAAAAACAAGTGCATAACAAACATTTATCGTATTTTATAGATGTCTTTACAACTGAACAAAGGGAGCAGTTAAGGAAAGAAACCACTGAATCTGGATTATTATTTGCTGTGAAACTGGTAGATGCAACATTTCTTGGAGCAGTGAAGAATTGTAACATCATAGCTTGAAAAAAACTTAAAGTACTATAGTTACAGTAAGTAGTTATAGATCAGCTACACTCACAGCCATCTGAAATCTTAAAAGCTATTTTAAGAATGCAAATTTGGAAAGCTGCAGCTTGATTAACACAAACATTCTTTTATTTATCATTTAAAGTAATGGTCATCTTATTAATTTGTCAGTTCTCAGTGTCAATCAAGCCACCAGAATGATGATGTGCAGTGAAAAGTTTTTGATAAGATTTTTTTAGAGATACCTTGTGAGGAGTCCATACCAGAAGCTAACATTTAATGTGTTGGATCATCTTGAAAGAGAAAAAAGGCTGATGAAACTGGCTATATATTGGCTGAAGCACAGAGAAGGTACAGTGAGTAACAACTGAAATCTGTTCAGTATGCCATAAGAAGTGTCGCATAAGAAATTCAGCATCTGCTTTACTAAACAAAAGCACTTTGAAATTAGACAATATACTGTTCATCTCTGCATTGTGTAATCACTAAAAAGCAAAATCCTTATGGTTACATACTGGTAAATAGTTTTGATACACCTGCTGCCACCTCCCTGGCTTTATTTTCCTTGACCTTGATGTATTGGACCCTGCACAATTCAAACCTACTATACCACAATTAGCTTATTTTTCATTTCTTTTCTATAAGTATGGCACAGCTACTGGTCTTTCCACACCAACAGGGAGAACTGGAAACTCTGATTATGTCCCTCTGTTCTTCCTAACCCCAGCTGCAATATTTCTTCTTTTCCCTGGCAAAATGTTGGAACAAAACAGAGCACTGGGAAATCAGTGTGAAATCAATAGATTTTAGGAGAGAAATTAATCTGTAATAGCATAGTGTTTCTCATACCAAAATAATTCCCTTTGGGGAGATTTTCATGTTTCTGTGTAATAGTCCACAGCAAGAGAGTAACAGCCCTCAGGGGAAGATCCAAGCTCCTACTCTTGATAAAAGATCAAATTATCTCTGCAGAAAAAGAGAAAGCAAGCAAGAGAGTGTTAGGGAAAAAAAAAAAAAAAGAAAAAAAAAAGGAGAGAAAAGAAAAAGGAGAAAGACATCCTCCCACTCTCACACTATCCTAAATCCTCCTAATTCTTTGTCTTACAGCTTTGTAGCATTTTGAAACTAGATGGTATTAGGACATCAAAGATTGACCAATATTTGAAAGAATTAAAGGATCTCCACTGCAGTAAATATCTCACACACACCAAATTAAGAATTTCTGTAGTTGGGAAAAAAAAGTGGTGATTTATAAGGACTGATAAAAAAGTTAAATACAGAGAGATTTTTCAGTATTCAGCTACATGGTTCAAATTACAACAGATGATGTAATTGATTTTATGACTGCCACAGAAAATAATGATATAACATAATACATCTATTGTGAATGAAATAGAACATGACAGAAAAAGATTTAATTACATTTCCTAGATTTGTGTATTGTTAAATAAGAATATCTAAGATAATACAATTGAACAACCAATACTACTTAGATTCAAAATATAGGAAATAGATGTGTAAAAAAATCAATAGCTTTGTATGACTTTATGAACTGATCTATGAGGTAATGCCTTCAACAAAAAACATATATTAGCAAGTTTTCTTTGCCCTAGTTTCTTCCTCCAACAGAATCAAGTCAGAAACCTAAATTTCAGACTAGTGTTAAATGATGTGGCAATATTATGCCTATTAACTGTTATAAAAGTAGGAATGATTCCTGGAATTCTGCCAGTTCTAAAATTAATTAGTTTTTAGACAAAATAGCAAGAAAGACTGTAATAACTGATGATGAAAGCTCATAGCTGAAACTGCAAGATTGAACATTGCATCTCTAGATTAAATTGGAAAGAGAAAAAAGGAAATTGAATCTTACATTCAGATTAAGAAATTCTATTTAATTTGGGAATTGAGTCATATTTTCTCTGTAACACACAAATGTATGCCTCTGTAATTTCATGTTGTGATTTGTGGGGTTTTTTAATCTAAAAATTGTGATTGAAAAATTTTTTCCATTAAAACTTTATGTTACATTATTGTCCTTCTAAGGACAACAAATATATAAGATAATTCAAAAAACCAAACAAGGAAAACAGAAAATGTGTATATTAGAACTTAGAAACAAAAAAAACATTAGATGTCTGCATGTGTTCTGTTGGAACAAAGCAGTGCCATAACCTGCTGAGGCAATAACTGCTGATTTAACCACTGCTTCACTATTTGCCTACTGCAGGCATATTTTAGTACAAAGATCAAATATTTCAAATAAATCTCTCCTTGTGTATTTCATAAACAATTATGCAACAACTTTGGTTCTTGTTGTGTAACATCTGTGGAAACAACAAATTATCAGTAAAAAAATTATCAAAAAGAAAATTATGGGAAATAAAACAGTATTGCTAAGGAAAAAAAAAATCCAATAAAGTATTTGGATATGATCATGATTACATAAAGGGTTCTAGAACCAGTTCATGGAGGTGGATTTTCAAGAGAAATGCCCTGGAGGTCCTAGATTATATCTGACAGTTTTTTTCTAGTGAAAAACTAAAGATCAGAAAGAAACAGTAATACATTGATTTGCCTATTTGTAGTGAACAGAGTCATAAACTGGGATGAGATCTGACCTTGAAATAAGAACAGTGACATTTAGACACTGAAGCAAAGAAACACAGGGGGTCAGGGTTAAAATAAAAATAAAAAATGTATTTCATATTCTGCCCTTATAGTTACTATTAAAGAGATGTTTCATAGTGAAATTGAGAACATGATGTTCTTCAAGATTTGGAATGGGGCCAGTGCTGTTCAACATCTTTGCTGACAACAGGGACAGAGGGATCTAGTACATCCACTGCAAGCTTGCTGACAGCACAAAGCTGTGGGTTCAGTCATCAAGCTGGAGGGAAGGGATGCCACCCAGAGGAGCCTCAGCAGTCTGGAGAGGTGGGCCTGTTTAAATCTCATGAAGTTCAGCGTGGCCAAATGAGCCTGTACCTGAATCAGGACAATCCCAAGCAAAAGTGCAGGCTGGGAGGAGAATAGGTTGAGAGGTGCCCTGTGGAGAAGGAGTTGAGGGAGTTGGTCAGTGAGAAGCCAAACACGACCCTGCACTGTGCAATTGCAGTTCAGAAAACCAATTGTGTCCCAGGCTGGATCAAAATCAATATGACCCACAGGCTGAGGGAGGGCGGTTCCTCTCTTCTACACTCCAATGCAACCAGCTCCAGGGCCCTCACCACAGGAAGGTCATGGAACTGCTGGAGTGTGCAGGTGGGTCACAAAGGGGGTCAGAGGGCTGGAGCACCTCACCTATGAAGACAGGCTGAGAGATTTGGGGTTATTCATTGTGGAGAAGAGAAGGATCAGGGAAGATCTTAATGCAGCCTTCCAGTACCTAAACAGAGCTCCCAATGGAGCTGGAGAAGGACATTCTACAAGGTCATGTGATGATAGAACAAGTGGGAATGTCTTTAAACTAAAAAAGGTTAGGTTTGAATTGAATTTTAGAAAGAAATTCTTTACTGTGAGGCTTGTGACACACACACACACACACACACACACACACACACACACACACACACACAATGCCCAGAGACATTGTAGATGCTCCTTTTGTAGAAGTGTTTACCTAGAAGGCCAGCTTGCATGGGGCTTTGAGCAGCCTACTCTTGTCCACCCTAGTTTAGTCCCTACCCAAGGCAGGAGGATTGGAACTGGATGACTTTTGAAGTTGTTTCAAATCCAAACCATTCCATGATTCTATGAAATACAGTAAAATCAGTGAGAGACAAAAACATAAAATCTAAGTTTTGTGATAAGAAAGTTAATACATTTAACTTATTTTAGCTTCATAATATTAACCATTCAGGATAATATTCCTCAAATTTGAAAAGAAAGTCAATCAGGATTAATAAATTTTATTTTCTATCAACCTGATAATTACAACTGCCACTACTTCATTTCTTTTGTATCCTAGACTTTTTCCCTGAATTGATACAGTACCCTTCATTTACTGGAGTAATTTGCAAAGATAAGCAGTTTCATTAATGATGTGTTCTGCATAAGATTTTGAAAAGCTTGGAATAAGGTTGTTCTGTAGAGTTTTTAGTTTTGTTTGGTGGTAAGGATTTTTTTGGTTCTTTTTGTTTGGTTTTGTTTCAGTTTCTTTTGTTTTTAAATATATTCTGCAGTTTCTTTACAGCAATTTCATACATGTGTCACTATGAGCCACAATTATCAATGATTCTCTCCTTTCCTTTGAAGAGGTCCTTGTGGAAATTTAACAGCAGCAATTCAGTCATAACCCATTTGAGCTTTCAGAGCAATCCTGTCTTTGAAGTATGATTTTTTCTTTAATTTAGTCAACATTTACAAAGCTGTGACATCTTCCCATTTTATATATCAGTATACATATTTGCACCATATTATGCAGTTAACTACTATATTAGGAACTTTCTCTACCTTTCACTTAGGCCTTTGATTCTCAAAATTTAACAGTGTCTTTTGTAAAGAATACTGGACTGAGCCATGAAGTTTGCAGTTGAATTGTTTTCAGGAAAAGGAGAAAGAAACTTCTGGCCTTGACCACATAAGGAGTTTCTAAATTAAACAGAGCCCGAGCCTCAAAAAACAAACAGTAGGGCACAGGTCATGTGTGTATGATTGAAGTCTGTCCTGCAGTGTGTCCTCATCACCGAAGATATCTTAAACATACTAGCAATTCAAGAGTCCCTGCCACCACAAGGGAACTCATGAATCAATTTTGTGACTATTCATTTGCCAAATGCAAATGTCTAAGGCATCAAGCACCCAAGAATAGTGCTATTAGGTAGCTGGTGTATCATTATCTCACAGTAATTTTGGATATGAAAGAAATTTTGCTATTATGTTACCAAAATATGCGTCCTTCTGGTCAGGAATTGTGAAATATAAAGACATTCATCCAATATCCTGTTTTGATGTTTTGGCTTTTTTCCCTGGTGTTTGTTTGTTTGTTTGTTGTTGTTGCTTTAGTTTTAGGATTTCTGGGGGGTTTTTTTGTTTGGTTTTGGTTTTGCTTGTCTGTTGTTTGTTTTGGTTTTGTTTTTTTTTTTTAACCACAGATACAAAATAGTGTTTAGAATAAAACCATCACATCAGTTCTGTGTGCTCTAAGCATGCATGTAATATGTATGAACAATGCTCTTAAAGAATTTACTGTGTATCGAAGCTAATGATGGTATGACTTCTTTTTTTACATTCTTGCATCTATAACCTTTTTATTATGAGTTAGTTGGGATACTTCCTTCCACTAGAAATGGTGTTTTTTTTAACATTCTTCCATGTAAAATTTTTTCATGCTATTCACTGCTGAATTTCCACCAAATTGTGTACAGGACTAGACTTGCCATTCCGTCATTCTTTTTATTATCTAGAACATAAGGAGATCCTGTTTTACAAATAGAGAAGACACATTAAAATTAAAATCATGCTGGTTTTTATAATTTTTGAACAATTAGAAAATTATTGAGAAAGATCTTAGTGCAGATACATATACATGTTAACTCCTAGTTTTAGAGGTGAATCAGCATTTAATGTAGACTATAATTCAAGTACTTTTGCATTTACTGAACATGGCATGTATGTAATCTAAATGAAATTAACTCAGAAGGGTTTCTAGAACAGAGAAGCAAGTTCAACAGTAGACAAATATTTGGTACTCATATTCATTTTCATACATGTTAGCATTTGTCTGCTTTTTGAATGTTATTGTTCAGGAGCAATGGAGTAAATCTGCATAATACAAGAAATCACTGAAGCCCTTTTGAACAGGATGTACTCTTTGCTCTACTGAAATTCCTCCCTCAGTAAATGGATTTAAGCTGGGCAAATAAACCCTCACACAAACACTTTTCATAAAGAAAGCAGCACATTGTTTCTGCAAAATGTAGGGGTACCAACAGAATTTGATTTAAATCTTGCAGTTGTCAATGACCATCTACCCCTGTGCTTCATGATTTTTTGTATAAAATGTGTAGACCTCTTACTTTTCCACATAGGTATAAAATGAGTATCTTTGTAATGTTTTTTTAATGTACTTTTCTCCCCATGCATGTGTGTGTGTGTTGGTGGATGGGGTCTTACCAGATGAAATTCATCTACCCAGTGGTTTTCATGTACACTTAGCTCTCCCTACCATAAACATCTCAAATTATGATGAATAAAGCATAATAGATGTACTTGTTTCAATTATGGCAGGACTTTAGTCTGACTAGCTCAAATATAGTCTTCAAAAAAATAAACTCAAAATAAACAACAAAAAAATTCTAAGCATTCTGATCTCTCCTGTTTTTTTAACCAGTGAGAGGTTATCAACAATATTCTGCAGTCCTTTTGGAAGCATGTTTTGCTCATAACAAGTAAACAAAAGCAGTAAGTCATGACTGATACTTATTTGAAAGCTTACTTCTGGTTAGGAACACAGCCAGTGCATGGTGAATCCATCAAGGAGAACTCCATCTTCTCTATTTCAGACACCTACATTTTGTATCTAGACTAAGGTAAATGGTTTTCTTCAGGTAAAAGAATCGGAGAGGAAGTAAAAAGAAGAGGAAGTCCATCTGTTTTTTGCAGTTGCTACAAGAAAGTATAGATTTTCTTCAGAGATTGTCTTCCACTGCCTTCAGAGGGATTCTCTGTAACTAGTCAAATCTAGGCGCTTAATTTTTGAGGGATGTGAGTGGCACAACTGCTCCATTTCCAGGTTACGTATGTTACACCTTCACGCTATATCCAAAATGGACATGTCTATTGCCTTATTTACAGTGTTGTAGCACTGAAAAATATTATCATTAAAGAAAAATTATAAAAGTTCAGGGTTGAAATTCCTTATGGTAGGCTTAAATACTCAGATTATAATTAAGAGCAATAATTAATTTTAATTTCTCTAGAAATTGTAACGACAATACCAGATTTAACATTGCGTGCATTTATCACATGTAAATAAAATAGATGCAAGTTCACTTTTTCATTGACATAATCCTTGGAATAACATAGCTGAGATGTATTACAATCATTACTTTAACATAATAATCTTTATAGTGCTTATATATTAAATACTTTGCAACTGAGAAATACAGCATTGTTGGGGTGGTTTGCAAATAGTTTAAAAATAAGACAGTTTAATAAATCCTATTGAAAAGCAGCAGTAATTATCCGGGTAGTCTTATGAATGTTAGAATATTTAGATTTTACATTAGCTCAGAACTAATATTTGCACCAATATATGTATAAACAGTCTAAAGGTATGTCCTTTTTTTTCCCTGCTGGATATTCTTTTCAATAGGATTTAGAAAATAAGGTTGCTCATGGACCTTATAAGGTGTCTTCTGACCAACTATCAGCTCTTCCTGTTTTCTCAAGCCAAAGTTGCTAAAGTCAGTGTGAAATTATTGCTGCATGGAATCTTACCTACACAGCAAATGGTTTGGTGAATCAGAACCTAATTATTATAGTATTAAATATATGTAAATAAAGAAAAAAAAAAGCTCCTGGAAATAAAGGCACTTCAATGACT
Organism: Fringilla coelebs; assembly: GCF_963513975.1. Classification (NCBI taxonomy): domain Eukaryota; kingdom Metazoa; phylum Chordata; class Aves; order Passeriformes; family Fringillidae; genus Fringilla; species Fringilla coelebs. Next base: position 46,502,747 of record NC_140029.1, read on the forward strand.
TAAGAGGATCTTAATGAAAATTTGTTTCTTCCTACTTGTCACAAAGATTTTTTTAAACATTTGATAACTTTCTTATTTTTCAGGCCTCGAACACAAAGGAGAGAAATAAGTTCTTAATGATTTGTTATAAGCTTATTTATAAAAATAGTTTGGTACAATTTCAGTAACATAATGGGGCTTGATTCCTTTTTTTTCCACAGATCTGTATCCCCAAAAAGAAAAAAACATGAAGAAGATTAAGGTAAACAATTTACATTGAAAGAAACCCCAAAGAAACAGAAGGGGAAAAAAGATTAAGATAGAGGAGGGAGGACAGAGGGATGGTAAGAAATGCTATTTGTGATTTGAGAGCAAATATTTTTTTTTTAAATTGTAGCATGATAAATTCCTTCAAGTTTCAGTACAATGCAACTGAATAATGTAATTCTTATGGTTACAGTAATTTTAGAATATAAATATAAAGACAGAGATAAAAACAGGTCATTCTGTATAGAATGAAACTGGAGCATAGAAGATGATATTAGGGGCCTTAAAAGTCCAGGCACATGTTGATATCAGAGGCCTCAGGGCTATAGTTGTCATCTGTTAATTTCAGGCAGACGAAAAGTGAGGAGCTAGAGCCAGTTTTGGTGATAACAGGATGAACAAGGGAGGGACAAAAAAAAATATGAAGGCACAAATCTTGCTACAATTTTATAAGCTTGTTGTAATATTGCTGCTTTGGGGAATCTATTACAGATATTAGGAAGTTATACAGCTATTTTTCTGTACATGAATATTTAGTTTCAATTTATGCTTATGTAGTGAGAAAGGTCGTTGCAGTAACTATAGATATATAATGTACATCTGTCTCAACTAATGTGTGTGCATGTGCGCATGTGTGTGTGTAAAAAGTACATTGGAACTAAGCGTGGCTCAACCAAGAAGTCTTGACTAACATTATGAACTAGAATAGGATTTCTCTACTGCTTCTCCCCTCCCCAGGCTTGATTTGAGGTTGTATAATTGACTTTTTAACTTGGATGCAACAAACCATTAAGAAAAATGCATGCAGTAGTACCATATGATCCAAATTATTCAAATAATTTTATTTTCCTAATTTTCTCCATCTACTATATAAATAAGTGTGACTACTGCTAGTATGATAATATCAGAAAGTTTAATCTTACTTTTTTTTGTGTGTGTGTGTGTGTGTATCTAACTTGAAGTTTAGTCGTATTTATGTGAAGGAAATATTTACCAGTATTACTTATTTCTTTGCCCTATTGTCGACTGATGGAAGAGGACATGCTTACAGGATCAACAGAAATTGCAAGAACAGAAGAGAAGCCAATGGTGCGAGAATGGCACTCATGGGGACACTAAATACAAGCCTGGAATTACAAGAGTGATGTTTTCAGAACAGCAGCTTGTGCTTGCAATTTTTTCTTCTTCCTGGCAACAGTGTTAAAATATTAGCTTTGAAAAAAATCCAAGAAGGTTTTGGAACAGTAAAAAACACACTCACAGAGAAATTCTCTCTCCTACTAAATCCAGACTTAAAAAGACTAAAGACTACTTTACTTAATCTTTTTTTCATTATTTTTTTTCTCCAAGCTACAGCTATAAGAATAGGAAAAATAAAGGAAAATTAAAAAGATGATAATAACAGAAAAAATTACTCCTAATAATAATGTCTTAAAAAATATACAAAGGAGAGAAAGAAATTATATTCATTTTGACCAGTAGGACAGATAGCTTATATACATACCCCTTTCTCTGAGAAGAAGTAATCTGCTAGAGAGGTAAATACATAGTTTGGTTTTTTTCCTTGTTTAAGCATATGTTTTAAAATAAATATGTATGAGCACACATATATTAAAAGGCTGTGAAACATAAAACCAGACAAAAAGTTAACACATTTAAATGCATCTCAGACTATGTTGCCTATATATTTATACTTTACATGCTGGAATGTGACATCCCATCTTTCCTTTTGTACAACACATAACACAATAACAGATGATTTTTTTTTCCCTAAATTATGCTTTTGCAATTTAGATAACCCCTATTCATATTTTCCCAATGGAGATAATGTCACTTGAAATGTGCCTTGTTTAGAGTCAGTCAGTCAACCTATCAGAAATATGCAGTGCAATAGCTGCTATGCCCAAATATTCTGTGGGAATAGAGATATAAATTTCAAAGTTTATTATACAAGGTAGGGAGAAACATTAAGGATAAGTTTACTTCTGAGTCTGGAGAGATACAGTTGTTACTATCCAATCATTAATTATGGTATTAAAAGGACTCCCTCTGTCCTTGATAGAGATGTAAAACCCCTATGTTTTCAGGCAGCAGTGCTGTAAGAGATTGAGGGCATGGTGGCACTTCTAGTTGGACCAAAATACCTGTCTGTATTTCTGGATTGTCCGCGGACCAGATTTCCAAACTTATTTGGTTTCTGGTTCTGGTATGTTACTTCTTCACTGGCAAAGGGAGAGAACTTAATAAATTAGGAATAAACTTCTTCAGTGTTTCTGACAGTTTTATAACAACAATATAGTCTAATGACATTTTCAAGATTTTTCTATATGTGCACCAAGTTATTTTCAAATAATCTGGTAATAAAATGATTACCAAGAGGAATCCTTGCACTTTGTGAAGCCTCCACATCATCAGCAGTCATAAGAAAATAAATTTTCTGTTTTGGGAGAGGCTTCAGTGTGATATGAGTGTAGGCAGGAAAATAGTAGCCGGTTACTTGGTTACCTCTGCTTCTACTTATGTCCAAAACATTTAATTATGTGTTAATTGAAAATAAGTGCATCCTAAATCTTGGAAGGCTTGTCCATCCCCTAATTCCTTAGCTTTTTTATTTGAGCTGATGTTATACAGAAAATCCCTTTGGCTAATTTGGGTCAGCTGGCCTGGTTGTGTCCCCTCCCAGGACAGTTTGCCCTCCCCTAGCCCCTTGGTGGGGGGGAATGTTGGGGAGAGAGCACTGATGCTGCTATCAGCCCTGTTCAGCAGCAGCCAAAGCACTGGGGTGTTACTGATGCAAAGTACTGTGAGGGCTGCTAAGGCAAAATGAGCTCCATCCCAGCCAGATGCAGCACATGTGGTTCCTTTGTTCATGTGTAGATTTATTTGATTAAAGAGTCTCAAAAGGTGGTATATAGTGATTCTTATGTGTAGATGAAGTATTAAAAAAAAATATATCACTGGGAAACGTCTTCAAGCTGTTTAGTAGTAGCAGCTGTCAAAGGTGGTCAGAGTTCTGCTGATAGTGCTCAATATTTGTTTTTTTGTCAACAGAGGGTATGTGCACAGCTTCTCTTATTCTTTTATCATCAGAAGACTACTAGAGCTAAATTACTAGAAGAATTGTCTATCCAGAGAAAACCCTTTTTTTTTCTCCAGATGTTTTAAAGACAGAATAGTTTTGAGAGTCTCTCTCTCTCTCTCTCTCTATATATATATATATATTTATATACGCACACATATATATTTGCAAACCTAAAAGCTATTTTATGTTCCTCCATTTCTTCCATATTGCCTAACTCAATATTTCTAGACCTCAACCTAGCTACAGGCAGCACATAAAAGGAAAATAAAAACTCAACATTAATCTGTAGAAAAGAGTTTACATCTCAGTCACCCCCCCAAACACTGCTATGATGTTAGAGGAACCTGTGGTCTTTGATATGTTATCATTTGCTGAGGTGTTCCCCTTGAGAAGATATCAAAAAAGATGTAATAGTAAACAGAATGAGAGGCAGAGAGGCATAAAAAACATAGTGTCATACTTTTGGGAGTGTAGTTCTTGTTCTAGTGATGATAACAGAGAGAATGGACACTTCTGACAAAAACATGAAGGAAGAAATGTTCAGGTTTAATTTAATGATGATGAAGCTCAAGTGTTTGAAAATTTTCAGTGATAAATTTTTCGAAAACTTTGTATAAAAAGTATTTCTAGCAAAGCCTACAAAGGATTAGGTACCATACAATGCTGCATTCAGAGCAATGTAGGGAGTTTAATATTTTCAGGTCTTTCTTTAGCACATTTATGTTATGTCCTAGATGTAGTGCTTCTGACTCTGTACTCCACTAGACTTGATTTCATAGTTGCATTCTTTTTGTTTCTAGTATCAGAGTGTCTTCTCTGATCAAGGTAGTATAAATGCTGCCTCCTTTGGTCCGTTCAAAGTATTTTGTGGCTATCTACATGGACATTTATCCACACTTTCCCTTTCATCCCACAAATCCTCTTAATGAGTCCCTGTTTTCCCTTTTCTAGAACTTTTAACAATATTATTTTATGCTTTATTGTACCTCAGTCCTGCTGTTCACTACAGGTTATCAAGCACTAGCTCTAATCAACCAGACCAGACACCGATTCCCAAGGCTCTTTTAAATTGATTCCATTATTCATAGACCACCATTAAGGCCGTCTGTGGCACCTTAAGGATTCACTCTATAAAATTTTTCAGAAGAATTTTTCCATCTAAATTTCCTCCAAGGAACTTTGAATTAACCAGATTAAGATAGGATTATGAGTCTGTTGTCATTCATAGAGGAAGGAAGAGAAGGAATTGTGATTACTAAATTGCCAAATCCTAGATCAAAGGCCTGAAAGATCCTATAAGAGGGGGAACAATAGATCTTTGTTTTATAGGGCTGGATTACTTGTATCTGTTTGCTGCATTTTAATGAGACTGTTAAAATTGCAATTACTGCAATGATAAATTGAAGTTCTGCCTACATGACATGCTCCATTCCTGCCCACTACAGGATTTACACAATTTTCAGTTTAGTGTGTGTTCTATTCAGTACATTCTCACATTGCTGTCCCCCAGATTTTAATCCTCTTTATTTTTGTGGCAAACATATTTTTGTCCTTCTTTGATTTGGATTAGGATTTGAAATTGGTTAGACACATTGGTCTAGAGAATTAACTGAGGGTCAAGCATTGTAGAATTAGCTGTAGCAGCTAGATCATGGGGACCTGATGTTCTCCCTTACTTCATATTTTAATATTACAATACGAGACACTAAACATGAAGTAGATATGTGAATCTGAAAGTAACAGTAGAAGATGATTAAAGCTGATAATTTTCAAAATTGAAATTCAACAGAATTTCCAGAAATGCTCCATTGTAAATTTCTGCCTTACTTGCATGTAAATTGGATGATTTTAAATGTACATTGAAGCTACAAATTAAATATTTAATAAATTTAATTCATTCAGAATGAATGAATAAAAATGAAAAAGATTCAGAACAATTCTATTTAAGAATTTCCATATGATGTTACAAGGATCTGAAATGAAACAGGAATTCAGATTTAAATAAAATATATGCTACAGCATAACTTAAAGAAATTGCAACACTTGCAAAAATGACAGTGATCATTCAATATGTTCTATATTAGTAGTTTTAATCACTGAAGAATCTGTGCTTCTGATCATACCCAAATTTCTACTAGTTCCTAAACTTTGTGAGACTGTTGATATGACAGACGAAAAAATTAGGTCATGTTTCTTTTTGTCTTATGGCTCATGTGGGAGATTTAACTGTGTGTACATAATTCTCTTTCTTAAATTTTCTTTGAAAGTATACAACTGGTAAAGAGAAGGTTTTATGACTTATTTCCAGAGAACAGTGGTGGGAAAGAGGAAAAAACATGTCAGAACAAATTAAAAAAACACATCAGAATAAATTAACATTCTGTTTTTGAAAAGAGCTTCTCCTAATGCTCTGTTGTTCATTCATTAAGTTATTTTCTGTTCCATGGCCATGTGTTGTCACCTGCAGTTATAATGCCTTTCTCTCTAAGCTGCAAAACCAAGCAGAGGAAAAGCCATCTGAATCATGGAATCACAGGATGGATCAGGATGGAAGGAGCTCCAGAGGGTCATATGGTGCAACCTCCCTGCTCAGGCAGGGTCATCTATGAGCACAGGGCACAGGGTCCAGATGGTTCTTAAATATCTCCAGTGAGGGAGACTTCAGAAGCCACAGTTCAGACTAGGAAAGACTACTGCACATGGAATCAGTCTTCATAGTCCCACCAGTGACTGAGAAGTCCTTTTGCTTCAGGGGTGTTTCCACCATACCCCTTCTGTACGTCCAACAACTGTTTCTTTCATCCAGTCACTAAAAGATTATCAGATCCTCCCCAAGCTCTCACAGCACCCTCAACTTTGTTAAATTACCACTGATTGAATTGCTTTCAATTGATCAAGATTTCTCTTCTGCTCCTTGTGACTCTGCCTTCATTTGTCCCTGTGGTATTCTGTCTCAGGTATTACATTTTCTTTCTTATTTTCCAGACCAATTTAATAGACTTTTGAGCAGAATAGAATAGTCCTCTCCATTTCCTGTGTTGTCTCACTTTCTCTGGCTCTTCCCTTTACACGAGGCAGCGACATAAATGAAATATAGTTTGCATTATTATTAAAAAAAAAAAAGAATAGTTCCAAGTCATGTTTTTCTCCCTACCCACTAGAAATAAAGTCATTAATGGCTAATTTAGGCATGAGTGCACTGAAATGTTAAGGATTTCCCGCTCCTGGTTTTCATAGGTATATCCTCTCTTAATTTCTCATAACCTTCCTAGACACTTCTTTTACACCTTTCTTTCTTCCCCCCAAAAGCATATATAAACAACTAGACAAAATTTTGGTGTCTGAGTGTGACATAAAAAAAATCCCTCTCTATGTACCCAAGGATAATACTGGTGGAAAATCAGCTTTAAGAGTTGGGCAGGAAACAGTTTTCCTTACAATGAAATTTCTTAATTTTTTTGGTTTGGTGATTGTTTTGTTCTATAAAGTACAGTTCCTTCCACGGACAAAAAAAGTAAGAACACAGAATACCCAATACCTTGTAGACTAGAGTACCATATTATATTCTCTTAATTCCTGAGATGCCAGCCTGACTAGCTGATGCTAGCTGATGCTAGCCTGATGCACTTTGTCTAGTTTTTTTGTTGGGAATTTTCCACTTTGTGCAACTAAAAAGTGTTAAATGGACAAAGACCTGCATTTATGATTTCAGCAGCTTAGAGTAAATATCACAAGTACCAGAGTCTCTTCAAAAGTGGTACCTTTCCATGAATAGTTGTGATGTCAACATTTGGTATTGACACAGATAATTTTGAAGCAACACAAAGCTTTATGGAAATCATCTTTGTGCAGTAGTCATGGGAGATATACTGGTTCATCAAATCTCTCCTTGGAAAAACATTGATTTAAAAATAATTCTTAGAAAAACTGGCTGCTAGTGAGTCTGCATTTATTTGTTCACTGTACCAATCCACTCTATTTGCACCACACCAATGGAACCTGGAGTACAGGGAAGTGTAGTCGTGAGTAGTCTCAGCTCTGTACTCCCTTTCCTGTGAGAAGTTTTATATGGAGTGTTTGGTGTCTGAAGGTAGACAAAGGAAAGCTCTGACATTTTTGCCTTTATCATCACCAAAAATGTTCTTCACCATTAACAGTGGCGGAAAAAAAATCCCAAAACAAAACCAAAAGGACATAGTGATTACTTGTACAAAAGAGATTTTTTAACATTACCAAAACCACAGGTGTAACTTAGAAATTCAATTGTTTTTTAAAAAAAGGACAAATCAAGCACTCAAGGAAAGAAATTAAACACATGAGCAATACAGAAGTTGTTAAAAGATAAAATATTCAAGAAAATAAGGAAATAGCCAAAGAAGAAATAGAAGGCTTTAAATCTCTGGGAAAATATTTCTCACCTATGGTATTGCCTACATGTATAACAAAGTCATTATTATTTGCTTAGCAGATCCCCTCACAAACAATATTATGGAATGGTAAGGAGGAAAAGATACTACTAAATCCCAACTTCATGACATGAAATAACAAAAACTACAGCTGAACTAAAACAGATTTTTTTTTCACTGATTTTTATAAAGGAGTTTTTAACTAAAAACTTTTCATCTGGAAGAAAGTGCTAAAACAATCCATATATGTTTATTTCTTTAAAAATTTAAGATAAAACAAAAGTAAAATGTGCTTTAGTGATATCTATGAGAATTTAATATCTTACATGTAATTTCAGAGTTGCCATAATCATTATTTCAATATATCATGATTTTATGCCAAATAAAGCTTTGAACTGCATGGAAAAACTCAGTACTTCCTCAGTACTTTAGTAAGAGCACTCAGCACCCTGTAACACATGATGCAAATGTGTCTGAAAAAAATACATTATCTAAAGGATTATTTTACAGTCAGTAAACTGAAAAGTGATCTGGGGACAACCTTTCATCAGGTCAGGTATTTATACAAATGTGTAAATGAACAAACATGGCTTTCATTGAAAATTTGATTAATTTACTACATCTTACCACCTGTAAATGGTGCGAGTGATACTTCCTTTTTCCTGACATTTGATTGCACTGCTCTTTTGGTTACAAGCTTCTGAGGCTGGAAGAAATTTTCAAGCAGAATGGTGCATCTAACAAGTATCTAATGTTGGCAACAGTCCCTGGGTTTTGGTATAAATCCAATATACTTTTTGGATGAAATGGAGTATGTGTAGAGCAATTTTAAGTGCATTTTGATGAAGAATTTAATGCAAATCAAAATATTTCCGCAAACAATTAAGATCACCAAATGACCGAGTCCGAAAGATGTGGTTTGTGTATTTGTGTGCTTTGCTCTTGCACCTGATGTAAGATCATCCCCATCTACTCAACCCTTGTGAGACCCTACCTGAAGTACTGCATGCAGTTCTGATGTTCCCACCCTAGCAAGGGCATTGGAGCAAGCCCAGAGGAGAGACAAGGTTGATAAGAGGACTGGAGTACCTCTCCTACCAAGGCAGGCTGAGACAGCTGGGACTGTCCAGCCTGGAGAAGGTTGCATGGAGACCTCATAGCGACCTTCAGGCCTCCTGGGAAGGCAGAGAGGGACTCTTCATCAGGAGCTATAGTGATAAAACAAAGAGTAACAGGGACAAATTGAAAGAGGGTAAATTTAGGTCAGACATTAGGAAGAATTTCTTTACTCTGAGGGTGGTGAGATGGGGGAACAAGTTGCCCAGGGAGGTTGTGGATGCCCCAAGCACCAAGCCTGCTGGTGTTCAAAGCCAGGCTGGATAAGCCCTTGAGCAACCTGGTCCAGTGGGAGATGTCCTTGCCCTTGTCGTGGGGGCTTGGGACTAGCTGGGCTTTAAGGTCCTTTCCAACCCCTTAACATTCTGTGACCAAGGTATTTCACTGCTCCAGAAACTTTACTTTCTTTCACTTCAACAAAAACATGCTAACTGAAAAATCTTGACAAGGTTTGAAGCATATAGGTCATTTGCAATCATGAAAACTTTCCTCACTATGAGAGGTACCTTGATTACAACATGACGAGGAAAAATAAAGTCTTACTGGGGAAAAAAATATGAAAAAAAAAAAAAAGTAATAATTTTACTTTCAAATTCTCATTTTTGAAAGGAATAAAAAAACCCTACAGCACAAAGAAGCTGTCTGAACTGTCAACATTATTAAAACACCCCTTTTTTATCCTGTGTATGGCTGCTTCAGGACAGCAACTGAAAAACAGCAATATTTATGTCACTTTTTCATGACACTGATAGTAATGTCACTTGCATGAAAATAAAGATATATTTAGGTTCAGATTCCAAACCTTTTCTAATTATAATGAAATTGCCAACCCAAGGATTTTTGATACATGTCTTACATTTCAGACAATAACTCTGCTGGGTTTTTAGTAGACATCACATCCTTTGCTAAAGGATGCACAGCACAAAGCATAAACTTTTTCAAAACAGTTCAAACACTTCAACAAAAGTCTTAAGGCATTAAGTCTAAAAGTAAAAGTACTTTTTTTTTGGTGTCCTCCTATTAGTACATCATTTGGAGTCCATTAGGAATTTCTTGGTTAGTTAATTTTGTAACTACTGTTGTTACTACTTTGGTGAATTAGACAAAGTTAAAACACATGAAGTAAGAAAAAAATCAAGACAATAGATAACATAATATAATATTAAGTGTTGGATCTGGATAAAAGAATAAAAAAGAAATTAAAGTAAATGTGGTCTTGGAAACACAGAAATATGCAAATGGCTACTACTTAGTGCATTAAAATCTGTTTACATCTCACTGTAATTGTAGGTTTACTTCTCTGAACATTTTGAACAGGTTTTGTCTGTTCTTTCTAATATTTCTATCTAATGTGAAAAATTGCTTAGTCAACACCAAAATTTATAGCTGTGGTCTTCCAGTTTTAGGTAACAGATTCTGAGGTAATAGAGAGTTGACTGTCAATCAGGCTTCTGAGAAAACATCTCCACAATTACAAAGTTAGGTGATCTATCAGTTTTCTGAATAAATCATTCTTCTTTTGGTAAATATACTAAAAAAAAATAAATTCATAACCTGGATCCACAGATATAGCAAGGACAGTGTTTTACACTATGGTTTAGGCCTTTCAACATCTTCAATGATACTAAAAATCTAAATGTATCTGTTTGCAATGTAATTTTTCTACATGAACTTGGACCCTCAATTGCCAAAATTTAAATGTGCAGAGCAATTTGAAAAACTCTGTGCCATGCAAAACATCAACACAGGGCTTGAATATATCACATGGAACTTCTTCTTGCTTTGCCACAAGCTATGAGACTCACTAGATGTTAGGTCAGTCATCTCCAGTTCCACTAAAAATTTTTTGTTCTTGCAAGTGAATTGAATTTCTAGTCAATGTAGCAAACAGCGTGTAGAGGGATTGTCATCCATCCAAGCAGAGATATCTAATTGAGGGTGAACTGAAGTTTTTCTCATTCTGATTATGCTTTCTTTCTCAGTTCCATGTTTCTACAAATGCACTGACATTTGCTGAGGGTGTAACTGCTGGAGTCGTATTGTAAACCAGATCAGTGAAACAACATGTATTACAAAATAAGAAAGAACACATATTTTCATTTCCAGAGGAGAAAATGAATACAAGACTACATTATCAGTCACATTGTTCTGATGATTGTTCTTTTTGTCTGTATTATCTCTGTGGTACAATGATAACAAACAGTACAAAAATTCCCTCTCTACAGTGACTTAATTAAGCAGGCAGGAAACAAAAAAAAAAGAAAAAGCCAATCCAGAACTATACATATTGCTAATTAATTTTCTGAGAGATGGAGAAAGCAGGTAAGCAAACCCTTCTAACATGTATTCAAATTTCTTTAATCTAAATGAACAACATATGGGTTTTGTTACAATTAAGCACATTCATTGGATAGAGTTGATGATCTAAATGGAAAGGTCTGACATGGGTAAATACTATGGAAGATCCAGTCTCAGTGGTAAAAAAAGTGAAAGGAGCTATGACATTGGAAGTACAAGTATAATGGAACGAGACAGGAGGAGAAATAAAGAAGCATGGAGTGACATTGAGATAAAGATGTCGAGGGAGAAGACCCATTAGGGATTGTCCCACACATCACTGGCTGGAACAGTCCCTAATGGCTGCAGGCTGGCATTCTCCTCCCAAAGAAAGCACTGTTCTCCCTGTACAGCCCTGTTCTCCCTGTACAATGCCGAGCCTTGGTTTCCCCATCTATGCACCTTCCACTGAAGTCAGACACATCAAATCCATCTTGAATACCCTCTGCCTGTATCATCTGCATTATCACATTCATTCTCAATCTCTAATAAACTGGGAAAAAAAAAGTCTTATCCTTTCAGACTACATTCTCATTTTGGTTTTGGATGTGACTTTTAGGACAGATGGGGCTTCTCTTGGTTATTCGTTTCCAAACAGATGCAAAAGATCTCTGACCCACCTCATAAGAAAGGTTGCTCAGAAATGTCTCTAGGCTAAGATGTCTATGTTGTAAACATCTTGCTGAGAAGTTCTTTATCATGTGTGGCAAATAGGGAAAAGGACAGGGATAGTGACTGAAAACATATATGAAAGCTGTCTGTGCTTTCTTTGTCTTTTATGTGTTTGTTTTTTTTTTTTTTTTGTTAGCTTGTGTATATTTCAGTTGACAATATTTTTTTTAAGAGGAAAATACTGAAAAGGCACAAATCATATAGTCTGATGCTACATATATACTTAAAATACAGTGTTGTGGATGTTTAAGAATTGATCCAAGACTTACTGGTGAACCTTAGCCAATTAATAGTGACTTCTATAATAGATGGAACAAATAAAGATTTTGTACTTCATATGCACACTGAGCATCTATATTCTTTTTCCTTCAGATTTATGAAATCAATGCTTTTATAGCTGCAATTCAGTGGAAGATTTTAATGCTCCAGGTAAAAAATAAAAGGTAGCTGAATATACTGAAGTATTTATTAACTGAGTCTGGTTCTCTGAGGGTTTGTATCAGCAAATCCACTGACTGAGCTGAAAAATTTGTTCTGATATACTATGGCACAAAACTTTTTTCCTGGACAGACCTTCTAAGATTTATTTTCAAAGCCTCCTGCAGTCTGACATTCAAGGTAGCAATATTTAAAAGACACAAAGAACAAGGAGGTCCTCAATTCTCATTTAAATGAACTACCTCATCCTATCTTTTTCTCTTAATCATAATAAATCATATTTGCTTTTAATGCATTTTTTAAAGCACTTAATAAAGAAAAAAACAAAACGTGGTATTCTATATTTTTGCTGCTTCTTGGCAATAGAATATCCACTCTAAATTTTGCTTACTGAAAGATTTTGGTCACATATCTGTGGCATGAAACAGATCAAACAAAAGGCCATGTTCAAGCTAATACCAACTTACAAAAATTAGCAAGCTTTCGATGAAAGAAAAGAACTTTGAAAGAGGAGTGAAAAGGAGAGATATTTGGGTTCTGTATATTTTGTAACCCCACAATTCTAACCCAAGAGGCAAGACTTAATTAGTTCTTACACTAATGGAAGGTAGCCATGGCTTTTTGTCTAGGATTGATCATAATAAAAATTCCTTTGAAATTTTTACTGTTCTTGTATCCTATGATGAGATGAGAAAATGAGGATGCATGGCTGTTGCTCATCTATCTCTCAACAAGAATACTACTCTAAGGCAATTAATTATTCATGTTCTAGCTACCATTAGTGAAAAAATGAGTCATGGGAAACTTGCACCCACTATAATCATGCAGTTGTAAGGGTCTACACAGTGCTTCTTACAAAACTGTAATTTCATAGCTGTTTTTGATTGGGATAAAGTTAATTTTCTTCATAGCAGCTGGTACAGTGCTATGTTTTAGATTTGCTTCAAAACCAGCACACTCAACAGTGTGCTTCATGAATAATAAGTGCAAACTTTTCCATGGAAATGCCTACCTCTAGGCAAAAGAGAAACATCTTAGAGTTTCCTATCTGACATTTCAAACAGTATTTGCTTTAGCATTCAAAATCCTTCTACTCCTACTGCTATTATACAGCCACCTCTGCAGTGCTTAGTCATCCTCAGAAGATGTGAGTGGAAGATCTTCAAGGGTAGTTTCTGTAGTCTTAGCACTCCAAATGCGCAGATTCCCAACTAGATTTCTAATTCTGCTATTACTAAGTAGATATACCAGCTCTTAGCACTTTCCATTTCTAACCTTCTGTCATGTTTTTGTTGTGAAGCATTCACCCTTTGAAATAAATTGCAAGCAGCACATTTGGAGTATCAGGAAGAATAAGCAAACTTTCAGACTTGAAAAAATTTCACTTTCTGACGTGCTTTTATGTCTTCTCTATTCACACCTGTCTTTAATAAAAACATCTAAGCAATAACTACCTAAAATAAGTCTTATTCTTCCTTCTACTAGTCATATTCTTTTTGGCACTCTAAAGTAATACACATAGTATTCACATTATTTCTCAGCTAAGCAAGGCATACAGGAACAGCAAAAAATAAACAAAAGTGCAAGATTATTTCTATATTTAAAGAGAAATTTTAAAAAATAATAAAGAACTTAACTAATAAATCAACATTATGAAACAATGAAGACTACTGCACATTTATTTAATATAAAAGAATTACCATACTAAGCCCAGATCAATAATTGTGGGAGAAATAGTGACAATAGTATTGACATTAGGCACTCGTAGAGCTCAAAAAAATCTGAAATTTGAATCAATTGTCCTCACAAAAGTCCTATTTCATTACACATACATTTGATTAATTGAGCTACACATTAGCACACATATGCAGTCAGAAACTTATGAGCTCTTTTATCTTGTATGGGCATGACACAGAAATAACCATTGTTTCCTGAATCAGACTGATGGAGAGCTCTGCCAAGCATTATTTAAGCCTGGTTGAAGATTGTCCTCTGAGGACACCCTTTTCCATTTTTCTGAGGGAGTGAGCTATATATATTGGTGTGAATATGTCAGACAGCCTGTCAAAGACTAGTCAAGAATAGTTTGCCTATAAAAGCAGTTCCAAAACTCACTCCTCACCCTTTTCAACCATCTACCATATGGCATAACTTTAAGGGGTCTATAGACTAGAAATCAGACTGAAGGAAATTGATAAACCAGGAGCAAAAAAACCAAAAACCAACAAACCCACTCCATTCCTTGGTGAGAAGCATCTTTATGAAGCACAGCTGTGTCAGTAAAGGGATATGGCTCTTCTGACTAAGTGTAAACATTTGTAGATACCTACATGAGAACTTATGTTCCTGAGCTTTATTTGCTGCTGAAATCTTGGTTTCTAGCACCATTTAAGACACTTGGCTAATTCTTCTAGTTTCTCTTCTGCCTCTTCAACGGTGTTTCTGACTCCTCTTTGCTACTCTTGCGCAGATGCTCTAGAGATTATAATGTGGATTAAAAAGCATGAGGTTAGACAGTTGAATTGAGCCTCTATGTTCCTTTTAGCAGTGTGACAGGATGTAGTTAAACCCCAAAATGCCATTTCTCTTTAACAGTAAAAAAAAAACCAAAGAATGACCAGTTGATACATAGTCACACTTAGTGGAGATGACAAATTCAGCTCATATGAGTTCCTCTCCAGAAATTTCATGAAAAAACTCCAAAAGGATATAAAATAATGAAAAAAATATGAAATAATGAATTTCAAGAGCTACAAGTTTAGGTTTTTTTTTTTTTTAATATTTAGGTACTCTTAAAAAAAAACATGCTGCTGACAAATTAAATTGTTTATTGTTTATTGAAAAATAACCTTCAGCTGTAGTCATAAGGTAAAACAATTTGTTATTATGTAAATCTAAAAGTGAATTTTGGTGGACTCTCATTAACACAGAAAATATTTTTTCTGCCTTTATACATTTTTTAACTGTTGTTTTTTCTAAATGCATGTTTAGGTACATGATCTGTCATAAAGAAAAACGCAACAGAAAATAATTTACCTAAATGATTTTGCACTTTATCTTGGCAGAGGTCACTTTAAAGCCTTTCAAGAAACAAAAGTAGTTCAGTTTTGAGGAAAGGAAGTTGGTGACTACTGCAGTGAGGGATGTAAGAAGACAGAAGGAAAGCCTCAGTGTTACAGTCTATTTATAATTTATATTCACAGATGGCAAGATAAGTGGTGTGACAAGTAGAAATAATCACTCTGTCATATTCACTAAACCTATTCTAACAGATGTGATACTCACAATACATCTTTTCATCATTGTAAAAATGCAATGGAATGGAGGTTTTTTACTACTTGCCTTGAAAAGAAACTTCCTGACTAGTTTGCATTACAGATTTGTCTTGCACTAGGAACTGAACTTTTCTCCTTCTTGATACACTAGTACTTTAAACTTAAAATAAATTCTTGTTTTTCAGTCTTACAAATATTGTTCTGTCTTAAATTGCTCCACCATGCCTGTCAATCCCCAGCAGAAGAGCAACCTCTCACCCAGAGTGGTGATCTTTGTATTTGTACATACTGCACTCCAAGCATGTTCTTCACTATTGATTGAAAGACACAAAGAAATTGTTGTTTGGATTTTTTTCTATAATTTTACTTTCGTACATGGGCAGCTTTTTTAAAAGCTTCTTGAACTTTTGCTTTCAAAAGCCATGCTTATTTTCATTTCTATTTTTGAGAGTTATAACAAGGCCTGATTTTTCCTTTTTTCTTTTCTTAAATATTTCACCAGTACAATTTAACTACTTCCAGTTATATTACACTTGCTTTAATAATGATAATGATAATGATAGTGATAATGATAATAATGATAATAATAATAATAATAAAATCCAAATTGTAATTTGGTATAATTAATGCTCTCTGAAGTTAGGCAAATAGCCAGCTGATAAAAACTGAAGTAGTTATAGCCCAAAGTGATATAATCAAGCCTGAAGGAAACAAAAAACCCTTCAAATTCACAAGCAAAGTCAAATGATTCCCAAACCACAGCAGTTTATTCTATAGTAATCAGAGGTAATTCTGACAAACTTTGATTTTAGAAAAAGAACAATTTCTTTACATTAACTCTAGATGTTTGGAAAGATAGACCTACTTGACTTGATGTTTTCAGTTCTTCAAGTGATTCCTAAGTTTCATTAAAGATAAACAAGCAACTTTTCAGAAAGGTCAAGCAAAAATCAAATCTTCTATGGAATTATGAAATCATGGCCTCACAGGGAAGAGAGTTCAAGAAACTTTTCCAGGTTACTACAGTAATACATATAGGAAATGTGAAACATGAGAAGTTTTAGTTTTTAGTTATTTTATACTTTACAGCCACTCCATAGAAATATTCAGCTGCTATCACAGTGATTAATATCTAGTAAAAAAATTGAAAGAAACTGCTATATGCAAGGGAAAAAAAAATCAAAGAAGTCTACATACATACACACACTTGCCTGTCCTTCTGACCTTGACCAAAGTATCATCCCAAGATCTCTTTACAGTGCAAACAGGGATATTGGCCACAAGAAAAGACATTCCTGATCATATTAATACTTACTATTTTATGTTCACCCAGTGGAGTACTATCGACCACTACTGAATTTTAGAATAATAGAGTCAGAAGGGACCTGCAAGGATCATCAAAGTCCAGCTCCTGGCTGGTCCTGCATGGGACAGCCCCAGGTATCACATCATGTGCCTGAGTGTTCTCCAAACACTTCTTGAACTCTTCCAGGCTTGGTCCTGTGACTGCTTCCCTGGGGAGCCTGTTCCAGTGCCCAACCACGCTCTGCACGAAAAACTTTTTCCAATATCCAACCTAAACCTCTCCTGACACAACTTCAGGAAATTCCCTTGGGTCCTGTCGCTGGTCACCACAGAGAAGAGATCACTGCCTGCCCCTTCTCTTCCCCTCATGAGGAAGTTGTAGCTGCAATGAGATCTCCCCTCAGTCTCCTCCATGCTGAACAGACCAAGTGACCTCCTGCTCCCTGTGTATGTCTTTACCATGGTCATGTCCCTCCTTTGGATGCTGTCTAAGAATTTAATGGCTTTGTATTGTATCATGCATTTCATGGCTTCTTGTATTGTATCACCCAAAACTGCCCCCAGCACTCGAGGTGAGGCTGCCCCAGTGCAGAGCCGTGCAGAGCAGTGCAGAGCGGTGCAGTGCAGAGCAGAGCAGAGCAGAGCAGAGCAATCCCCTCCCTTGTCCAGCTGGAGAGCTGTGCCTGATGAACCCCAGGTAGCCCTCCTGCCTGCGAGGGCACTGCTGACTCATGTTCAACTTTTCATCAACCAGGATCCCCAGATCCCTTTCCACAGTGCTGCTTTTCACCATCTTTTTCTATAGTCTGTAAATACATCATATAATTTTACATGATGCTGGTATTTAACCTAAGCTATTATAATGTTCTTGTCTTTTTGCTTCCTAGAATAGGCTTTGAATAAGTAATTTTCTGTACAGGATGCCTACAAGAGGTATAGTAGGTAGTATGAGGCACTATGCTGCCAGGGGGGAAAAGTGAGTGTACAGTGTGATTTACTGAGCTGTGACAATGACCTTTACTGCTGCAAACACAAACACAATGCAACATGCACTGAGGTATTTTATGAGTGTTTCCAGCTGCAGGAGCGGACAAATTCAGTTGTCATTATTATACATTTCCTGATACATAATGGAGGGAAAAGTGCCTCCTTCTGTATCTGTTGCTTCCCCAAAAGGTTTCAGAGAGCTTAGGCTGCATGTACAAGGCTGCAGGTCAAGCAGCATAAGTATAAAATAGTAAGTGTGAGATTGCTGCAAGTTCTGAAATAAGCCAGGGACTCTGGATTTCCTTTGAGGATTTACATTTTTATTAGCATCCAGAGAGCCAAGCTGCACAATGAGTCTGGCAAATGTACTAACTGCTGATAGATAGCCAGTAATTCCAGGAAACAGAAGGCACCTGATGTGAAGCTCAAATATTTTTTTTGCATTTTTAATCTACTTGTTTATTTTCTGAAACATGCTGAAGATATATGTCCTACTGTAAACAGATGAGAATCAAACAATGCTTTGAATACAACCAGAGCTTATATGTGACAGATGCTTCTTTGTGTCTAGCAGTATCTTTTGGTCTAAAGGTTTCAGAGAAACTCTGCTTTTAATGACTGGTATTTTCTACTAAGAAGGTAAATAGCATTAGTCATATTGGGCATAATTGCCTAAAACTCAGTAAACACTACAAAAATAGATCAGTTCAAAACTGTCTAAACATGTAGGTGACTAAACTTATAAGCATGTGATCATCCTGCAGGCACAAAAGTGACCATTGTAAGCATACAGGTGCCCATGTTCTGCATTTTGATTTGCAGGAAGTGAAGGGTATGTGGTAATACACATGAAGTGCTGAGGAATGATAGTGACTTTTTTGCATAAAGCTGGGTCCTTGAACCCAAAACTTTAATGAAGGACATTTCCTGTCTCAGTGCCTGTTCTCTTTTTCCTTTCAGAACAACTTGCTGAAATTCATCAAAGCTGCTGTTAGCTTGACAAACAGTTTTGAAGTAAAATCTGTAACTACTAAACTGTGAACATTTGACTAATTGCATTGTGGCATTACAAAAGACAGAAATATTACCAAAAAATCTTCCTTTCTGTGTACAGTTGTTTTTTGAACTCATCCAAAAAGCTTACAGGCATGTAACATTTTAGCTGAATTTCTCAGCTGTCTGTATGTGGGTGGACTAAAGGAAAAAAAAGGGGATTGTGTCTTTCCATAAATTGGAAGTTTATCTGCATTTGTCTGAACTGGGCTCAGAAAAAGCAATTTTTTTTTTTTTTAAGAGGGTAATTATGCCAGCAGCATAGAATATCCTGCTTATACTGGCATTCAACTCCAGATTTCTTTTCCCAGTACCTTTAGTGAATCTTTGGGCCTTTCTGTTAACAACTTGCTTCTCAGTGGGCTAGGAAATGTTTGTCTGTCACAGAAGTCTATCAAGTTCTTTGCCAAACCACATGCATACTGACAGCTACCATTTACTGATGAGAGATGAGCCCTGATGCCATAGATGCCATGGAATAAATGCTAAACATGAAAAAGTATGATCCTCATCACAACAGGCACATTGAATTGTTCAGTGTTAATGTGATCATATTTCACAGGGAGCCCTTAATTTTTGTTGTCAGGTTCCTGTCATGACCTTCCAGATAGCACGGCTGTTGTAAACCTTTCTTCTTTCTTTTGTAAACCTGGCCAGTTCTTGGATTTCTGCCATGTCAGGGAGCCAACGGAACAGATGGATCACACAAGAAACAGGCTCTTCTTTACTGAGTTGGATGGTGACTGTATAAGGTGGCAGAGCTAATCAATTTACTTGCACCTCCCAGGTTATACACAGCACAGGTAAACATTTAGCAGAATCATATCAGTGCTTGTACAACAAGGAGTCAAGCATAGCAACCTGTGAAAGGAAGCATGCACTTTATGAAAGATGTAAGGAGAATATAGAACTCTTAACAACTTGTATTTAGACCATTTAAGGCAGCTAAACTTCCTAATGCCTCCCTTTATTAAAGTCCTCCTTTACTCCTGACATTTACTTTGAGCGGTTTCAAATTCACAACTCTTTTGACACTTCTGATGTATTGGATTTGATTTCCCAAACCTCATTTCTACTGCCCCCGACAGAGCTGCCTTCCTCATCTGATCCCTATTTTCTGGCTGAACATGCCACTTCTTCAACAAAAAATTTTACACCGTGACAAGACTGGAAATTTCATCATACCACAGATTTAAGGTCAAAAAGGAACCATTAGATCATCTGATCTCACCCCCTTCACAGTAGAGGTTATTTCATGCCAGTGTAATTTTGATTATTTCATGCTAGTCTACTGTCATTTTGAGTTCTACTGTCATTTTAGTTTTTTAATCTTTGACCTTAATTCTACATACCTCCATAATACCTTTTTTTTAATAAACTTTTCCCTGTGAAAATCTTCAAAATTGCTATTATTTTTCACTAATACTATGAATAAAACAATAAGTGTGGAATTGTTCTCATTTTTCTGTAGACATTTCAGATTCTGGTAATTTACACTGTGCTATGACACCTAAAGGACAAAATTCTAATCGATAGAATCTATCCTTGGGTGTTAGTCATAAAGGACATATTGAGAAATAAATAGAAAGATGTCGACAATTTAAAAGTCAGGAGAAATAAAGCAGCTAATCACTTTTTTCCCTTTCAGTCCACCCACACAATATCTAAAGAAGGCTGAGAAATTCAGCTGTAATATTAAATGCCTATAAGCTTTTTAGATGTTTTTAAAAAAACAACTGTGCACAGTAAGGAAGTTTTTTTGTATATTTCTAATTTTTTTAATCCTACAATGCAATTAGTCAAATATGCACATCATTGAAGTCACTTGAATGTATACTTATGGAGGAAAATGTGATTTTGAAATTCTTCATTACTTGTTTATGTATTAATTTCATTCCTTGAGAGAGAGAACTCCAATTCTTTTGCAAATTAGTGTGTTGTCAGAAATTGTTTCATGCTAACATTCTAAGATATAAAATTCAGTTAAAATGATGTTGATGCTTTTGAACTGGTAACCAGCAAAACCCAAAATGACTTGTTTCCAACTGTCAAAATGTAACATATTGAAAACACCAGCCCAGAAAATGTGTATGGATTTTCTAGAATTAAATCAATATGTATGTATACTGTATGTGCATAAACTGAAGTTCCAAAACAATTTCATAGAATAAAGACTATGGGAATAAGTCTTCCATAAGCACCATTATTCTTGAAACAGGAATGACATCTATTGCATCAGGAAAACAGTACAATAAGCTTTTATGACACGGCAGCTTTCAGGAATAATATACTTAGGCATAGTAGGCATATAAAGTCCATTTTGCAACTATTTAATTCTCAATTTTCTATCCTGGTCTGGACAAAAAAGGAGTAGACCTGTTTTGTATCCCAATTACAAATGTTTTGAAACTCTTAATATGTGAATGGTAAAATTATACTTGTGTATAATAATTACTGGAGTAAGTAATTCTTTTCTCATCTATACCCAAGCAGTCATCAAAACCCAAAATCCTATATTCCCAAGCAAGTGGCTCATGTCAGTATTTCAGTTTGACTTCAGTCTCCTGGAAGAAAAGGTGTAAGAGAGCAAAAGCCTCATTTCTTTGAAACTGCATAGTCAGATAATCATAAGTGTAACCATATTTGTGAGATAAGCAAATACATAAATAATTCCAAGGAGGTTTCATGTGTTGAAAAGAAATACAGACATTTGATACATTGATATCTCTCTCCCCTCACCTTATGATCAAGGTGATTAAAAAAAGATGCATGCAATTTGGTCCTCTAATTCAGAAAACTACTTTTTGCAGACAAGACGTGATCGTTTTAAAGATGACTGAGGGAAATTCTAAAAGATAAAGACACAGAACAGAATTAGGAAAAAAAAGGAAAACAAGGTTGAACACAACAAAATAGAACATCTGTTCCATTTTAAAAAATATTCACATTGTTTTATTTTTCAAAACATTTTAATAGACATAAAAAGATATTGGCATCTTTTAAAAATCAGCAGAAAACACCTTGTTAGGAGAAGGCTTAATAGACTCAATTAATTTTTTTACTGGACAGTTACTCATAAGTGTGCATGGAAACAACAGGGGAAAAACACTGCCACAAAAGTTTCAGAAAAATACAGCTGCAACAGCTTAGGTCAAGGGTTACTGGGATGTAAGTGAAAAACAAACCACTGAATCAAGAATAGAAGGCTCCTTAGCATTACAAAGACTAAGGCATCTGTGACATTGTGCACCAATCCACTGCTTGATTTCCCCAAGGGAATCACTGTTGCTCAGGACACTGGCCAAAGACCAGACTGTTCTCTCAGCACCAAGTTTTGTAACCTGGTCTGTCATCCAGGGAAGTCTGCCCACCCTGTAATCTGTTCTAGGCCAGTTCAGAGCTGAGAGATCACTTTGGATGTAATGCACCCTCCCTGCTCTTCATGCTGTTACCAGTATACCACAACATGGTTATTGTGGAAAGACTAATGCTGTAGCAGGTGTGAACAGTGTTAAGAGAGGCAGTAATGCTGAACATAACAGTCCAGAAGCTGATGGCAGCCATCTGACAAAGATGAAGTAGAGTGTGAGATGTACTTAAGGGGAGCCATGCACTTTCTATATACTCTGTTAGAGGTTGTGCAGTGAGTCATTTCAGCATGAAGGATGCCTCGACATGCTGTTGTGTACCACTGCTTCAATTCATACAGCAACTTCTGTGTCACTTGACACAAAGAGGAGTTTTATCTTGAGTACATGATCCTACACAGCTCCCACTTGTCCAGCAAAGTCTCATACATTTTGATCATAATTGCTAATGGATTCTGTTGTTCTACACCTTCAACAAGGTACCCGAGTACTACCTTCCACCACTCTACTGTCATTCCCATACTTTGTGTCTGAGGTATGCTAAATTTGCACTTTCATCTTCCTGGGTGGGCCCTGCTCAGATTGGGCCATTGCCATTATTTAACGCTTTTGTGGATTGTTCTACCAGGGTTCATATGCACATAATTGTTATGTCGCGGTCCTCAGAACCACACAAGTCCTTGAGCTTGGCCGTGGGTGTCATGGCCATGGCTGGTTATGATATAACCACTGCCTTGACTGGCAGCTTCCCATCCTCAATGCCTGTTAAAGGGCCAGAATTATCTGCCTAGTTTCCCACTGGATGGCTTGTCCTTTCTGCCTTATTTCCCGTTGGATGTCTTGTTGGCTTCCTGATAAATTATATTTGATAAAAGAATACATGTAAAAAATCTATACATAGATTTAATTACATATTGCCTTATTTACTCATCTTTTATTTCCCATCCTTTTCTCTTCCTGGCATTGATGACTTCAGTCTATTCTGTATAAGGCTGATCACATTTTCTGCTTCCCTGTGCATTTTCAGTGCCTTGCTTGCATTGACCTCACAGGTTTTATCTATGCTAGGCAATTAAAGTGCCTTCAGCCATGCCTTTACATCTTGAGGTGAAGCTGTTGAATTTATCTTATTTTTGGCAACAGTACAGTATTTATTTGCTGTTTTTCTGATGATTTTTGATGGTAATAATGAATCATTTTTGTATTTCACAGCATATGCTTGTTTTCTTAATTCAATTCCCTTTGGAATATCCTTTGACTGCTAATCTTTAGTGAGGATACATGCTGCAGTTGCTCACAGAACATATCGCAGAGGAGGACAACATCTTGTAGAGGAGAGGCCTTGCTATATGTCTAGAATATGAGGACAGGGCTGAGAAATAAGGCCTAGCTTCAGGGTCAAGGGAAGCTTCAGGGAGAGGGAGGGAAGGAGAGAGGGAAAAGCGAGCAGTAGTGGATGAAAGGAGTTTTCAAATCCCGAAATTAAAGGAAATCTTATTTTTGCTGATACTACATATAAAAAATAAGGTAGTTACAGTGATGTGTCAGGACTGACCTCAGAAGAGACAGAGCAGTGATAAAGCCACCCTGAAGTTCATTTGGAACAAACATATTTGGGTCAAAGAATGTAACTGCAGAAAAAGGTAGCTTATACTAGTTTTTTCTCTCTTTTTATCTAGAACTACTTGGAAGGCTTCCTTTGCTGCTCTCCACAGAAAAGCTGGGTGGAATCTTATCAATGCCTACAGCTACCGGAATGTAGGTGCAAAGGGGTGGTGCTAGGCTATTTTCAGTGGTGATGACAGGACCAGAATTAATCGGTCCAAAGCGAAGTATGGGAGGCTCCCTCTGATCATCAGGTGATACCTTTTCTGATGGTCAGGATGACCAGGTATATGTTGCACAGACATTGTGGAGTGTCCATTCTTAGAAACAGCCAAAAGCTTTCTGGGCATGGTCATCAGCAACCGCCTCTATGTGACCTGCCTGAGCAGAGGGTTTGGGTGAGATGACCTCTAGAAGTCCCCTTTCAACGTCAACTATTCTGTGATATTTAGATTCCATAATTACTCAATTAGAAATCTAAAGATGTTTACTTCCAAATTCAAACATTTTGCAGTATCATCAGCTATTTTGAGTTAATTGCAGTCAGTTGCAAGTGAATAGCAAAAATCCCCCCCAAACCACCTTCAATGTACAGGAGCTTATATAAATCACATAATACCTATCCATAATTTGACATTCCATTAACTGAGTACTTCATCATTTGGCAGTATGCTAGACAGCCTTAAGACAGTTTTCTGAAAGCTCAGAGTTGTTTTCTCCATCATAAAATGTTACAGTTAGTAGATTTTATGTTTGCTTAATATTTTTATAATTCAGCATTGCACTCCTAATTACAAGTAATATTAAAGCAATCAAAACAAGCGTAGTAAAGGGTGAACTCTGCAAGATATTCTGTCTAGTGACAGATCACATAATTTTCAAATAATGAAAGCGACAGGATTCATAACATGAAGCTGTCACATACATTTTATAAGTAAGAAAATATTTAGATTAGATTCTGCTTTTTACTACTGTACAAAATCAATTTGATTTACAAATTCATCAAGTTTTCAGCCTGACTGGAAAGGAGATTTTTTTTTTAATTAGGATTGAGTAAAATTGAAATAGTTGTTCTTTGCTATTGCTAAGTGCTTGCATCAGAGGCTCTCAAAAACTCTGATTACTGTTGACTAATATTCTTTTTAGAAAGTTATCTTATTTTACAGGTGGAGAAATTATGGTCCACAGTCCTTTTGCTTTTTTTAAGAGTCACACAGAAAGTACATTCTTAATACTAAGAGCAACACTTAGATTGCCTTGGCGAAGGCAGTAATTGTATATTGTAATAAAATGCGAACAACTTACAAAGTACAATTGGGCAAAATTTCCAAATACAACTCCTAAACTTGTACTTTCCCCAGGTTAATTTTCTCTCTGGAGGATTTTTTGTGCTTCCAAAAGATTGTACATGTACATCACAAATTAGAAATTAAATTCTTAAAGGTTTGCGGATTTTTGAGAAGAAGCTTGACTGACATGAATTACAAACAAAAGTGAAATATTTCTGTTACACATCTTTAGCAAGCTGAAATGATGAGATTTCTGTTTGCAAAACATTGGGCTTTTTTGATGTGTCTAATAATTTTGAAATTTTACATACAATCAAGTAACTTCGTTTCTTCAATGTTAAAATACTGTTTAAAAGGACAATACAAGTATTTCTAAAGACACAAAACCAGAAAGAGGTAGTGAATTTCAGTTTTGCAAGTATAATTTTAAATTAAATATTTGGTATTGAGATTTCGATGAGTATAAGACTGTTTAACTGCCACATAGTATTTTTGGGAGAAAAAGGATTGATATCCTAAGAGTGCTAACAACAAAATTCATGTCAGAAAAAGATCACAGTTGTGATAAAATTATATTTAGAAATGTGAATGCAAATGTAATGGTGCATAATAATTTTAAAGACCCACTTTAGGCAGCATTCAACTGCAGTACATGTCCATTGCAGGACTCAAAAAAAAGAAACCATTTTACTTAGATAGGCACTCTCATGCATTTCATAAAACAATCTCTTTTATGTCTTTCATGATAAGTAAATTTTATGAAAATGATACAAAAATCATGTTTGTTAATGAATATTTTTCCAGGTTTCCACAGAAATCTCAAATAGAAATGTAAGTCAATCAACCTTTTTCTCCACACACCCATCCATCCATCCATCCATCCATCCATCCATCCATCCATCCATCCATCCATCCATCCATCCATCCATCCCCCCAACAGAAAAGGGACAAAATAAGTGGATTCTGGAGATGAATAAGGAAAGGATGCTATCTTTGCTACTCCCTTCTGACTTTAAAATGATATATGATTTGGGGTTTACAATGACGGTGGTTATTTCTGCAATAAAATGTTGATGCTCTTAAAAATTGAGAAACTGCATTGATCATCTTCTTGATTGGTTCATTTCACTATGATCTGTAAATACCTTCACTGCAAGTTGAACACATTCAACATTAAATTTTCAGTTTTCATAATAAAATGTAGATCAATAGTGATTATTATTTGATACATATGAAATTATTGCCTAAAATATTAATTTCCAGTAAAATATATTTTTACATTATTTAAAATTTTGTCCCTATAGATCTTTATTTTCTCCTTATTAAAAAATAAAGTCTTAATAAATTCATGGGAAAGCAATTTCTATATCTCTGTAAGCTATAATAATTACATTCTAATTGGTAAAAAAATCTCAGCATTTCCTAAAATGTTGATATGCAATTATATTATTATACTTACTTCTACTGTCAATTAAGAAGGGTTTTTATGATAAAAAAGTTTACCCTAGCTCTTAAACTGAAAGTTTTCAGATTTTTTAGTGACTTAATTCAAAAAATGTCATTAAAACATCAGAATTCAGGACCCTGTCTTAAATTTTATGAGTTGGAACACACACTTTTTTCCCCAACAATAGTGAAAATTTTTGTTCCTGGAATGAAAAATCTGAAGGAGGATCCATGCTCAGAAGTCAAGAATACCAAGTGGAATAATAGAAATTATATTGAAAGGACTTGGAGAATATTTCTATGCCACTACACATAGTTGCATTAATCTGTATTCTGATTACTGAGAGCAGATATAGTCGCTTTCCCCTCTTTCCATAGCTGAAAAATACACATATCTGGAAAAAGTGCATAGAAGAGCAAGTATGACCAAGGATTTGTGGCAAAGGTTAAATAAAAAAAATGAATGATGGAATAAATGAAAATTAATATCTTTGAAACTCTGAATGGCATGAGGAAGACAGGTGTTTATTGTCTCTCCTAAAATACAAAGGAAAATAGCAGGTGGTAGATACAGAATAAACATAAGGAGAAATCTTTTTATAAAATGAAAACCTCAGTTGTATTACTTCTAGCCACAGCAATCTGATGAGTTTTAGAAGCTTGACAGATATTCAAGAGATTATGGACAGCTCTGAGCAAAGAAAAACCATCAAGGGATACCAGAAACTTAGAAAACTTTGTTGGCAAGTTTCTCAGACACAGATTGTTGGTAGTTGGGAAGCTTTCTGAGAAGTATCACCCAGAGTTTACCTTATCCTAATACTCTGTTTCTATTATGATCCTGTTTTTTCTGTTGTCATCTAGTTTTGGAGGCAGGGTTCTAAGTTAGATGGACTTTTGAATTGACCTCTGACGTCTATTCTTTTGCTGTGGTGTTCTTTTCTGATCTGATGATCAAACACTGAGCAATTTGTTCAGCAGGCACACAGAAGATGACAACACCAATCACGGGGAACATCAAAAGGAAGAGACAGAGATCCAAATTCCCTTGGTTTTCAGTCATTGTGAGTTTTTTTTTTTTTTTTTTTTAATTTTAAAAACTTCTTGGGAAATAACCTCATGAAGTTTAAAAGTAATTTATAACTTGATGAGTCAAATTCCAGTTTTTAATTAATAACATTTCCAATCAGTTCATCTAAAGACCTCAGAACACTTTTACAAAAATACTATGTTTTTCAGAAATCATTAAATCTATCCTTCAAATTAGGAGAAAGAGAGGAAGAGAAATTTTGAAGTGCATGAAGAAAATTCAAAATTAAAAAATGGAAAACCCTTTATTTTAATGAAAATAGAGAATTAAGTAACTAACTAAATAAAGCACAATAAAAAAAAAAAAATTAAACCAACCCAAAACTCTCCCTGAAAAATCCAAAAATGCAGATTACAGAAAAACGCAGATTCCCCTTACAGTGCAGATCAGGTTTAATGGTGACAATATTGTCACTATTTTAAAGTACTTTTGTGGCTGTGTGTGGGAAAAGTCTGGGTGTAAAATTACATTGTAATAAAGAGAGATTGAAGTCAGTATGGCTGACTTCCTACACACAATCTAAGGGAGACAAAACTTAGATTTCAGTTTGTTAGTGTAGCACTTTGAATAGGTTTGTCAGTTGTGAGAGATTGAAGTGTTAAAGGTTAATGACTCACTCAATCAGCCATTTACAAAAGCCTCAGGCTTTGCTGGGGCCAGGTTTGCACCCCACAACAGAGGAGGAGTAGAAGGTTGGAGGTGTGGTGTGAAACCCTCTGGTCTGCACAAGAACTGCCCAGGTCCAGAGTGGGTGAGCAGCACTGCTGGAGGATGACCAGGACAGACTGACCTTTGTTTAGCAACAAGCTGGTTGTGAGCCAGATAAGGGAAGAGGCCCTTAAGAAGCAGATCCTACAAAATGAGATAATGCTTTTTATCATGCCAGTGTTCTTCCTCCTGATAGAGCTCAGGTGCAAAACTCCCCACCAGGGGAGAGGCATGGACATTTCCACCAGAACCTGAACCTATCTTAACCCATTGAACTTCCCCTACCACTGGTGGACCAAGACTGGGCCTGTTACTTTGATCAATGGGCTTCTACATTGCAACAATCAAGTCTTGTCTCTGGATGCATAGGTGGCAATATCTTTTCTCTTTTCTCTTTGCTATCTCACTCTTATCCTTTCTTTTTCTTCTTTTTTCTTTCTTTCACCTATAGATTTTCTTATGCGGTATTTCTATACTTTTATATTATATTTCTACAGATAAAACCACGGCTGTTTTCCTCCTTTATGTTGCTACCAAATTTTTCAAAAATAAACTTGCCATATAAACACCCATATGTACATAAACTCAGGTGATTCAGTGGTTTTTTTTCACTAATCTGCCCCAAGGGATCTATTAATGAGAGCTTTAGTTGCCCACTTCAGGGGCAGGTTGCAGCACCTGTCAGATATTGTCACTGGTAGTCCTCAAACCTTAACCTGCCAGAATTTTATTAAGAAAGAGTGTGATTCTGTGATCTGTTCCTGTGAGACCTTCAGGGGTGCTGGCAGTGGCTGGCAGTGGGTAACAGGTTAGGATAGAAGTTGGAGACCTCAAAGGGGGTCTCACATGTGGTGTGTGACCAGGAACAAACCATTTGAACAGCCCTTAGATCCAGCAGGACTGCTCAATGAAGAGTCTCCATAGTGGGATGCTGACAGACTGACAGGGCACAAGTGTCTTGGCTTTCCTGAGGTGCTCACAGCCTAATCAAACACAAAGGGTTGAAGGAAATATCCCCTTTTCACAGCTTTTTACATGACACTGTGAAATACGGGGGGTTTTAATTCCTACTTTAATTTCCTATTCCTGCTATTTTAATTCCTGAAAAAAATTATTTTAAAAATATTTTGCAGGGTTTTTTTGGTTGGTTGGTTGTGGTTTTTTTGGTTTGTTTTTGTTTTTTGTTTTTTTTTTTTTTGTTTTTTTTTTTTTTGTGGGAAGGGTGGCTTTGGTTTTATTGGTTTTTTAAATTAATTTGTAAGTCAGGATTCATGCTCCGGTTTAAATGAAAGTTGAGTAAATAATATGAAGCAAATAGTTTACACCATCAGGTATAATTTATCCTGCCTGTCTTAGACACCTATTTTAGAATGATATTAATTTAATTTTAGATGTAATTGCTTGTCTCCATTGGTTAATGAGGAAGTTTGATGACTAGAAATTATGGTGGAATTAATGTCATTTAACTTTACGTATCTGCTCTGTATATGTCTGCATCTGAGAGAATGTCTGGAAACTCCTTTGTAGCCACTGCATTGATAGAAATATTTTCAGGGAAAGCTTATGTGGCAATTTTATCATCTGTACTAGTTTTGGCTGGGATAGGGTTCATTTTCTTTACAGAGGCTAAAAAGGGGTAGTGTTTTGTATTTGTGCTGAAAACAGCATTGATAACAAGGAGATATTTTCATGATTTCTGAACACTGCTTATGATGAGTAAAGGTCTTTTATGCTCCTCATGCCACCCATCAGGAATGAGTCCGGGAGTTCCCAAGGAGTTGGGAGCATATCTGGGTGGGACAGCTGACCCCAATGACCAAAGGGATATCCCATACCGTGTGGTATCATGGACAGTGTACCAAACTGGGGGAATAAGAAAAAACGAAAGGGGTGTTCAGAGTGATTTTATTTGTCTTCCCAAGTAACCATTACTTCTCCTGGAGATGGCTGAACACCTGCCTGATGATGGGAAATGCTGAATGAATTCCTTATTTTTCTTTCCTGCGCACACAGCTTTTGCTTTCCCTACTAACCTGTCTTTATCTCAAGCTACAAGTATTCTCACTTTTACTCTTCTGACTCTTTCCACCATCATGCTGTGGAGGAGTAAGTGGGTGTCTGGATCTTAGCTGCCTAGCAAGGTTAATCCACAAGATATTCTATTTTAAAAAGAGATGAATTTCACTTCACTTACTATAAACATATTCTGGATAACCATCTCAAATGTAGAAAACTTCATACATTAATTTTTCTAAAATCTTTCCCTCTGTAAGAAGTGAAGGAAATTCCACCCACATTTCTAGAAAGGTAAACTTTGGATTTACTAAAACACTTTCAAGTGGATTAAATGTGACTATATGTGTTGAAAATCTAAAAAAAAAAACCCAACAGATTTTATGATTTAAAACAAAATGTCTTGCTTATGTACATCCTGATTTCACCAAAGTTATCTGCTTCCTCTAATGGACTTGTTACTCAAAACTTCTCAACCAATGGCACCCACTCCTCTACTTCAGAGATTTAGTTCCTATTGCTTTTTGATACCTTTGAAATACATGCAATACTGCAATGGTCCAAACTCATTTTAGTAATCCGATTTTTGTCCTGGAAATTGGCACTGCTCACTCTGTTTGCCGCTCTGTTTAGTGTATTCTCCTTGTAATTTTTTCTTTAAAAGAAAGAGGTCCCACACTTTTTGACACATTGTTATCAACATTTCAGATATTTTTATTGAGAAAAGAGGGGATTGTTGGGAGGAAAGGGCTAAATGATGAAGAACAGTGAGGAGGGAGTAGATTCACTCAAGTGACCTTGCAGCTGGGAAAAACAAGGCCTGGAGAATATCAGTGTGGGAAATAACATATTATGCCTTGCTGCTGTTTATCCTTGGTCTGTTTTGAGAAGCAGGATTTCTGTGTAGGGGTAGCAGGTGTTTACAGAGACTTGGATGCCCTCTCCCAGGCTGCTTGAGCTCCCTGCTGGGAGAAGCTTCAAAGCAAAGATCATAAAAAGCACAAGGCTGATCACAGCATGATGGTAAGCTATGCATGCACTGAGCCTTTAGTAAATGGGTGCCAACAGCAGCCCTGTCACCCACTAGGATTGAACTGAGCCTGATGGGGCCTGAGTCCTCATTTTGTGTGTCTCACTGTCTCCCAGTGCTGTTTCAAGATTCTCCAGTCAGCGAGGCAATTAAATAAATTTACTCTTTGAATTTCAGCTGTGGGGTTTTATGGTCACCATCAAGTCACCTATGTGTGTTGATTCACCCAAGGATATTGAAAGCATCCAAAAAAACAGCACTCTTCTACAGATCCATAGAGTACAAAACTAATCTGTCCTAAATCTAAGATAGACATTTATAGATTCTTTACCATTTAGTTCATTGCAGGAACAATCACTGCACTTAAAACAGGTTTGTAATGAAGTAGGACTTCTAGATTCACCACAGAGCTAAAATAAAAGCCCACCTTTTTTGATCCCCATTTTTAACACAATAGAAAAATGCTTTGCATGCACCTGCACCCACACTTAACTACAAAAGATTCTAGGAGAGTAGATAGGTAACCTAAATGACCACTCTCTTATTTTAAAATGGATAAATTTAGGGAAGAAGTCCGGATATTTGTTCTCCACAAAAGCTAAATTAGAACTTAAGTGAAAATTGCAATTTCCCACCTCCCATATTTAATCTCATATTTTTGTTTTAATCATCCTGAGAGACTTCTGAAATATCTTAAACTGGAATACCATCACTCAATCTTCAGTATTTTCAGTGGAAGCTGACTTTTCATATCATATATTTATTGCAAAGCAAGTGCTTTAAGTGAAGCTATAGCTAATCTAAAGAAACTGTTCTTTTAAGAAGAATGTCTTTTAATCCATTATTTCTTTGTAAAATACATCAAGAACACTGCAACAAATCAGTAGAAAAAATTCACTATATTTGTCTTTTATGCTGTAGCACAGTCATCATATCTCAGAAACAGAATACAATCTACTGTATAAGGCAAAAACATCCTTGCCATAACATTGTCTACTAGTGTCATCAGATAGCAGTCCACTAATATTTTGAGTGCAAGGCAAAATATGCATTCACATTTGGGAAATTCTCTACCTAGAATGGAAGGAAAAATAATCCTGGAGAAAGGAAGAACACTGCACATTAATTATTTATTCTAAAGCTAAATGAAGCTGAGGATACCTGTCCTTTCCCACCTGAATACCACAAAGTCTTCAATAAGTTGAAGAGATGAACAAAGACAGGCTCGAGGGTTACTGAACTCCTCTGAGTTTTGAGAAGACAAAAGAGAATTGAAGCTTCACAGTGGGAGTAAAGGTGAAGATAAGGGTAGAGAGATCCTATTAAAAATACTAAGCAAGTCTTACTAGATAAATGGAGAAAGATCAGTAAGATAGAGCAGAGCTGACACCGAAGAAAAAGCAAGATGACACAGTAAAATAAGAAGAGAAGAAAAAGACACAGATATGTATTTCTACTACATGTGGAAGAAAGAGAGCATGTGAGGGGTTCCTCTAAGAGGTACATTTATTCAACACGTGAGGTTCCTATTCTTCATGTTGGATGTTAGCACTTAGGAAAAAAACCAAAAGCATAAAGGCTGAACACTGACAACAAAGGTTTTTTTGCCTGAAGCATAAGTCATTAATCACAGTAGTAGCAAAACAAAGCAAACTATGATTTAGAGAAATTAAATTTCTCTAAATTTTTGAAAAAAACCTGTTTTAATCAGCTTACAAAATTATAGAGATGAACGGATTTGGCAGACATAGAGCATTGTGTTCATTGCTTCTTTTTTGTTCTGTGTATTTATCATCAAAACTGCTAGATATCCTAACTCTAGGAAATGATTCATCTTTCAGATGAAGATAAATTGTTGTATATGCAGCAGAGAAACTGAATGAATTAAAATGCAAATAAAGGTTCCATGATGAAATATGCTAAGTTGACTTCTAAATAATTTGCTTACTATTCAGCCTTCATCATTTGTAAGAGTGGTTTATTATTTTCTGTCCTCAAAACCTGAAGGCATAGAAAAGTTCAGTCATTCTGAAAGAACTTTGTTTAAACAAGCTACTGTTAATCTTCTGCTTCAGTGATAATTTCAAATAATTGCAATTTAACTGTCTTATCCTGAGAATCTTCTTAACAGAGAGAAGTTAATATTAGGGTTTTTTTTCCCATAACTTTGAAATTTGGTGTTCACCATTTTGCAAATAAAATTAAGAAGAAAATACAAACTACATTTTCCAGCAATTGAGTTTCAGGTATCATCCTTCCTGTCTTTGTTAGGGACAAAATCCTAATCAGTCACCTGGAAAAAGGGATGGAATGCACCTGCACTGCAATTTTGTGGGTGAAACTAAACCAAGGGGAGATGATTGTGGGTTGCAGACCAGGTTGCCATTCATACAGACTTCAACATTGTAAGAATACACCAACAGACACATCATTAAGTGCAGCAGAAAAATTCAAAGCCTTTCCTGGCTGAAAATAACCCCATTTCTCATCATAGGCTCAGAGCTGATTGGACAGAAAGCTTTTTTTTATGGAAAAGAGCCTGGAAGTCCTCATGTAGAATAAGTTGACCAGGAGCCAGCAGTGTACTTTGGCAGCAAAAAATCTAACTGGGCTGTTTCAGCAAAAGTACAGCCACCAGGTCAAGGAAATTATTATTCTGCTCTATTTGACCCTTGTGGGATTGCCTGGAATGATGCAGCTAGTTTTGGATTCCCAAGTACAGGGAAAATGTCACTGAATGGGAGAGACTCCAGCCAAGGGATAGCAAGGTGCTCAGGGGTCTGAAGCATAAAATTGTGAAGAAAGGCTGACAGAGCAGGACTTTTCCAGCCTGAGGAAGAGAAAGCTGGAGCAGGGAGTTCACATTATTCTACAGCAACTTAGAGAGGTGCTGTACAGCTGACGGAGTCAGACACTTGTCGTACACGAACAGCAAAGGCACAAGAGGCAAAAAACCCTGGGACTGCAAAAAAGGAAAATTCCTACTGGATACAGGCCTTCTTCCCAGTGAGAGGTTAAGCACTGGGACAGCTTATTTCAAAGGCTTGCAGAATTTTTGTCTTTGAAGATGTTCAAAACTTGCCTAGATAAGGCCTGAGCTAATATTGAAGTTGCTCCTGCTTTGAGCAGGATGTGTGAGTAGATGACCTTTGGAGGTCTCTTTCAACCTCCTTTTTAATCTGATTTTATGATTCTTTCCATTTTTAGTCTACTTCATCACTTTTTTTCATTATAGTAAGAATCCTGAAAGTCTTATCTGTGGGCTCTGTATGTGTCTGTGTGTATGTGTGTGAACCTAAGATTGCAGTATGTACATGTTCATCATATGCAGTTGCATGTAATGTACATGTACATAATAGAATCATAGGGGTTTTTTTTTCTGGAAAATTAGTGAGTTGTGTAATGAGAAACTCACTAATTTTCCAGAAGGTTAAAGTAAATCCAGTGAAGATAAAAACCAGAATGCGTATAAGCTGAAATAGTGCTTGTGTTAGAGCAGCCATTTAGAGACTTGGACAAGATGTAGTTCTAAACTAAATTAATCTTTCCTCACATACTATGGTATAAATTAGCTCTTTAACATTTAAAACCAGCGCATGGCTTATAAGCACCAGAAAAGAAGCAAAAGAAAGTATATAAATTTTAGGATATTGAACTTCTTCCTAAGTTCTTCCTAAGTTCTTCTAAGTTAAATTGTTCTTTAGGACCTAGTTCTGATATCACAACTGCATGAAAGCAGAGCTATAAAGTCAGGAAGACTATATAGAGAGTGCATGGTTCTAGTTGCCACTTGAAAATGAGGTTAGGTGGTATTATTATTTCAATATATTTCTGCCTGTTCATTGCTTGGCATTCTTTTCTTATCAGTTTGCACTGTTGCTTTCCAAAAAATATTGTATATATATAAGTGGATGCTGAGAAAGCAGACCTATTTGCTCCAAAATAATCCAAGATCTTTGAGACAGTATGTGAACCAGTTACTTGCCTTGAGGAGCTTACCTAAATTAGGTTTTACCTATTTTTTTTTAATATTAATTAGGTATAGTTTAGTTCCATATAGAATTATAAAGTGAGAGAGCACAGTTTATGAAACCATTTAATGTTTTCTTTTATTAGGTTCTTTTTATTAGGCCTTTAATTAGGTCAAAAACTGCTTTTGTAAGTTTTAAAGGCTTGTATGTTTAACAGCTGTCATTCAAAGTTGAACCTGTGTTAGGTATTTATGTATTCTATTTATATTGTATATGCCCCATACCTTGATTATCTTGCTTGTCATACTGCTAAAATGCATCAAGTTATGTGTAATAAGAAAATAAACCAAAAATAGATGTATAAGTGATTATGGAGTCAGATAATTTTCAGAGGTATTGAAAATTGTCATCCAACCATATATTAAAATAATGGAATGATTATGTGATTTTGAAGTGTTTCTGAATATGATGAAATGTGCATACTTTTGAGAGGTTGCAAAAAATCCCCACTGTTATCCAAAAATGAATGAGAAAGCTATTTATTTTTTATAACATTTGAAAAAGTATCAGAAATCATTGTTTGTTTCTTCATTTTACCATAGAACTGAAGAAAGCTTATTAATTTGAACTTTTTCATGCAACAAACAATAAGCACCTGTAATGACAACGTGCATGCCAAATCTTTGGTGCAAGCCTTGGATGCAATTCCAAACGGTCAAATTAATAATAACCCCTGAGAATAGCAGCTTCTGCCAGAAATTAAGGAAGAACCTGAGCTATAGAGCTGCTGACGCCATTCTAAAATAACAGTGTATCTAGCTGCAAGAGTAATTCTAACTGACCTCAGCTGCTTTGTGCCAGAGTTGCTAGGGCAACTTGTTCCTTGTAAAATCTTTCTGACTCTCCATGAAAAAATAATTATTCTTTAACTATTCTAGTGATTCAGCCTTCTACAGGATCATATATGTTAAGTTTGTTCAAATTCCACTAAGGGAGAGAGATTTTCTCATCATGGATCATAAAAGCAGTCAGTGTTTTGACATTTTCACCTTAAAAAGAAGTCAACAAGATGATGATTTTCTTTATGCCTTGGATAGCCTGCTACACATCAGTTTGATAGTGTTTTACAGTTGTTTCAAAAATATATGTACATGGGTACTTAGGTACGTATTTCTGCAAGTCACAGAGACTGTAACAGAAATCTAGACAAAAATTGCTAAATATTTTTCATGCTATATACCTTCAGTGGACACATGTATAAGAAGGGCCCTATACATGAAAAGCTGATTTAAAAAAAAAAAAGTCAGCTTTGTTTTTCTGCCTTTGTTAAAATAAGATGATGAAATAAGTACTATGTACTGTGTTTTCTACAGTTAAAGGGTGAAGTCATGTACTGTATGTCCTCTAAAGGAAATACTGAATTTCAACATGTAGTAGCATAAGTACATTGATTTACATGGGTGACTTCTGCTGTACTTAATGTGGTATTTATGCTTCCAAAGTGATATATAAGCTCTTTAAAAACAAGTTTGTGTGACTAATGCTCCTTTAACATTTGTGCTTACAAAATGCACGTATCAAAATGTGTGTAGGCGTGTCTAAAACTACCCAAATTCTTTTGATAGACAAAGACTTTGCTGAAATTTACCCTGTGACTCCTTAATAGTGTTCCTGAACACAAGAACTTGTCCAAACATGGAACTAGAGACACATGTTAATATGTTTGAATGCAAGCACAATGTTCCATATGCTAGCACATACATTACAGGAGACAGCATAACAGCATCTTCAGCTGTCACTTTCCATTTCAAGAACAACAACATATGCAGGAACATAGATTCTAATATAATGCAGATTGCTATAAATCCACTGATTTCAATGTTAGTTTGTGAAAGAATTCTTAGAAATCTCGCTTCACATCTGCATCTGAGCATAGGCAAAACAGATGATTGCCTAGGGCAGTGGATGGATGGAAGCAGCAGAAGCACCATGCAGCTGTTAAAATCTTTGCCTATTCCAGTGTCCTGGAAACCCTGTTCAATCACTGCCTTTGCATTTAGAAAAGGGAATGAGTATTTGTGTCTTATTAGAGATAATTTTCTCTCATTTGTTTTCACAGTGATCCACCCCAGCTCATTCTTTTCTGAATATCAGCCTTAGCCTCAGTTTCTAATTATTGGGGCAGCAAAATTTTGTTCTGCCTATAACACTGGGAAACTATTAACAGTTTGTGAGTACTCTGTCCTTTTCCTATGCTGCCCCAAAAAACCCTTTTAGTGTGACATATTTCCTACAGTTCTGCTGAAAAAGGTAAGGAATATACCTATTCTTCTACTTAAAAAATTTGTCATGACAGTTAATTCCCCAAAGAACTGACTCCCTCATATCCCAGCTATTAGCACCTTGTCACTAACTTCTGGAATTATATGATTATGTTACCACAACACCCATTTCAATTATCAACTTATTTCCCATTTCATAACATTTTACTTTACGGTTATTTTTTATTTTTTATTTTTATTTTTCCCAGAAGCACTCAGTTTACAGAGAAAGTTTTCCAACTTTCTTTCTGTTATTTCTTAGGGCTAAATCTTCTCTAAATCATGGAACTGCAATCTCTATGATTTTATTTACATAGGCCCAAACCAAATATGCATTTAAACACAGGGATAAATTTAGGCACTGTTATAGTCCCATACAAACCTAAGAGATCATTCACAACAGTAGATGATAGCTACAATAGCAATTGCACATTGAGCAAGATTGTTGAAAAAAAAAAAAATACAGTAAAGGGTTAAGCCACTCTGAGGAGCTCATAAAAATGCTCATTATTTAATGTCTCAAAGCCCAGATCTGTGAAATATTTTGATTCAGACCACATGCCCCAGAGGCTGATGCTCAGTAAGTGTCAGACTTTATTCTGTCAAGGTAATTATCCACTTGTTTTACAACACTGCCCGAGTATGATTATTGTTACCTGTGGAATATTTTGTCTTGCAATGTCTAAACATTGTTGTAGCAAAAAATGCCAAAGGTTCTGAAAGAAACGTCTTCTAAGGCAATGTGAAGGGGAAAAATTACAATTTTTTTCTTTCTAATCACATTTCTAGGATTTGTTAGTTCAAGCTTGTCTTTACATTCAAAGGTCAGTGGCTCTGCTTTCCTTGAGTTACTCAAGGATTTCACAGTGCCCTAGATACCTATGGTGCTCATATTATCTGGTCATACGAAAAATATCAGAAGTTAACTGAGCCCATATAATTTCATGTGCAGATGATTTATTCATTCTTGTTCACACTCAATTAGAGGTGAAAGAGTTAACAACAAAAAATTTTTTGTGAAAAGATTCAAAGTTAAACAAAATCTCAAATAATACAAAGTGAGATGCATAGAAATACATCACAACTACAGAGCAGAAAACAAAACAAAGAAAAAAAGTCTTTGTCCCTCCAAATGTACCTAAATTAGCATCTCTGTAGAAGCAATTTGATTTTCTCAAGGTTCATACCCATATGTATAGGATTTAGTAGACTTTTACCTGAGCTGCTTAAGAAAAAGAGGAGAATGGGGCAAGAGATAAGGGCCATGACTGGCCCAGACATTAATTAAACCCAGGCAGGCCCACATTACACAGGATTTCCCAGTCTAGCACAGCCATTTAGCATCCAATCGACACCAATCCCTCCAGCTTCAATGGGAGCCACACAAGGAGGAAAGAAGCTGAAGATAATACACTGTTTTCATGCAGGTTTGGTGATGGATACACCCTGCAACACAGTTTCTCCCCACCTTCAATACATGCTGCTGGGTTTCCCCTCGGTTCTACAACAAGGCAAAACAAGCAGCAAAGTGGCTTCCTGACCAGATACAAATTGGGATACTTAATTGGTAATTTTCCAAGTCCCAGCTTGAGAATGCATTAGTGTATGGGAAATATTGTTGGGAAAAAAAGTGTGGAATGGAATTCAAGATAAGAAATAAAATTTTTAGAAATACTGTTTTTTTAATAAAATTGAGTTAACCATCAAATCTCATCCATAAGGAAATGGCCTAAATGGTTGAAGAAATTACTGTAAAAATCCACAGCACAGAACAATCTACTCATTTACTCAGTATGCAGCTGAGATACAGAGCCAGAGATCTTTGCTCACTAGTCCTGAGCTACGGGTGAGTATGGATAAATTTCAGATGACAGCAGGGGCAAGGGTCTAATGTATCATATACATATGTAAAAAATATAGAGAAAATTTGAATGCAACATGGACTTGCAGATCAGTGAATGTAGAGCCAGGTGTGGAGTCAGTTCACAAGTAAATAAAATAAAACTATGCAAATCCTAGAATGAAAAAAAAGGAACCACCAGTATCATATGCCTCTTGGTGAAGAGCTCAGGTTGTTGGTGACTCATTCTAGTCACTCCCGTGGTTGAAGCCAAGGGCAGCAGAAGAATCAGCATAACACCAGAAAAAGGATTGTATATTAGTATTTCTAATTTTTTTAGCTTTCCTGCAATAAGTAGATATGGATTACTAATAAATCTTTGTTTAGCATGTTAATATTTCAGTTACACTAAGAAGAAATTCTTGGAGTTTTTAATATTAAGTGTGTTTGTTTTTTGCCTATAGCAAGATTTGGAGTATAACATGAAAGGAAATTTGCTTCCTAATCTCTAAGAGCTCACTTTTAACTGCTTCAACTAAAAATTTTGTAAAGAAACACTGTGCTGAATTAATGCATAAGTTTTTCAGAAAAAAATCAAAGTTTTCAGAGAACTTCTTGGGCTGCAGTCTGAACTGAGTGTAGTCTGCTTGGTTTCCTCTTGAGCAAAAATGAACCTTCAGCTGCATGTCTTGGTGCCTCATTTTTTAATGTGTGCCTTATTCTTTTGATAACAGAAACTGGAGACAGTCTCTAGAACACTTGTTGATGTCAGCATTTTTAATAGAGAAAAGTTAATATTTATTAGAGTGACATTTGATACTAATTTAATGTAAAGTAACAAAAAATGCAGAGAAAGAACAAACTAAAATAACAAATTAGTTTGAGGCACAGTTTTATAAGTTCTCTTGGTTGTAATACCTTCTGAGAAGAAAGAAAGAGGTAAGAGAATCAAGGACTGCCAAGTCAAAAATGAAATATTATAATGAATGTTGATGCTTCATTGTAGAGCAATGAACCATCTATCACTCATCTTGACATTAAAGAATGATGATGCTTGATGGTTTCATACTCTGTACATTGTTTAACTCCAGTCCAGGCAAATTTGTTACTGTTAGACAGGCAGTCCTATCAAACATTTGGAAAAGTCTCAACCTTCTTTTAGAAGAAAAACTATATAAAAAAAGAGTAATTCAAAGGCTTTAAATAAAGAATT
Organism: Fringilla coelebs; assembly: GCF_963513975.1. NCBI lineage: Eukaryota > Metazoa > Chordata > Aves > Passeriformes > Fringillidae > Fringilla > Fringilla coelebs. The sequence continues at coordinate 46,543,558 of NC_140029.1, forward strand.
GCTAGTTAAAATGTTTTTCAAAGAAAAAAAAAAGAGATAGAAAAAATAATAATAAGGAAAATGCATCCTAGGTTTGTTAACAAATATGACAAAGACAGGGATAGATTTGTGGCTAATTTCTAAAGAAGTTGATCTGTTACATTTCTTGGTTAATTATACTTCTTCTATGAAATGTCTCCAGGGAAGAATGCCTGGAGTGTGAAATCATGTAAACCAAACCAATTATCCTGAGGGGTTCTCGTATGCTAGATTTCACTCATTACTCCTATTTAGCCTGTATTTATTTGCAAGGTAAGGCAAGGTACCTCTTAAGAAAAGAAGATCTTTTATCACTTGATCTAGATAGAACCAAGAGACTAGATAAATTCATTTTATCAACTGCTTCCTAAGATTTCACTTTTTATTTTCTGTTCTTACCTTTTTTTATTCCCTCTAAATGCATCTTGATAGAAATGTTCAAATCAGACTCCAAGCAATTATACTTCCTTGAATATTATATTGTAATTCTCCACATTGGCCTGAAGTAGTACTTCACCTGTACTTTGTTTTTGGAAGAAGATTTAATCTTATTTTTTTTGGATCCATGTTTTATTTTTTTCTCTCTAGGCAAGCTTCAAAAAACAAATGCCAGAAAAACAGAATTCTATTAATTATTTCATTTCTTCTCAGTGTTTGTGTTGAAAAGCTGAAAGTTCTTATTTTTTAAATTCAGACTGGTGGTCCTGGCTCTCAAACTGGATGTGGTTCAGAAATAACTCAAGCCCAAGTCCCGTAGCACGACTGTCTTATGTGACTAGTCTTGTGATTTCCTGACACAGGCACATTTAGGGAAATCTAATAGAGGGAATTAACCTGCAGGGTCTAGGAAAGCCAATGTTATTGAGTCACTATCAGATTTAGTTGCACATTCAATGTAACTCTCCATAAATTAAAGTGCTGAAGCTGTGGGATATACATTATCTGTCTATCCATCTGTCTATCTATCATCTGTCTATCTATCTATCATCTATCTATCTATCTATCTATCTATCTATCTATCTATCTATCTATCTATCTATCTATCTATCATCTATCTATCTTTCTATTAATCCACTGACCTGCCTATCTATCTAAATAGGAATGGATACAGAGCCATTCCCTTTGCAGTGGGATTAGCCACATTAATTGTGGCCATCTCTCTTGATAACAGGTGGCCCTAGTAGAAAGAGAGTTGGAGCAGTTCCCAGGACAGAAAGGAAGAGGATAATTGTGCAGTATGGATCGTCGTCGTATTCATTCCTCATCCTTTTTTTGTACAGCAGTAATGAAATACAACACAGGAAGCCAGCCTTATCTATCCCACATCATCCAGGCCCACAGTTCACCTTCTCTTCAGGTAATGCCATTCTGTAGAGCTTGTCCTTTGGCGCTCAGTAATCTAAAGATTTATAGAATATCTTATGGACATTCACCTTAATCACCCCTTTTATTCCTCTAAAAATACAATCAGGTTAGTTACAATTTTACAAGTGAATTTCTTAAAAAAGAAGCACCATAAGGCTACAAGATAAAGGAACTTTCCAGTTGTCCCCTTCAGTTGGGTTTCAAGCTTTCAGAACAATACTTGTATTGAAAAACACATGGATTCAAACTCGGCCCCTTCCTGGAGTGCTGTGGTCATGAATTCCAATGCTTAAAGTTATTCCTAATTATTTTTACATTTGTATTAGATATTACACATGAAGAAAGACAACCTTCTATTCAGAAAGGTCAGTTTCATTATAATGAAAAACACCAAAGAATGGTATAGGGACTTATGATCCTATATTTTCAGAAAAAAGGGATGAGAATTTGTCTTTTGGTGTTCTGTATTACTGTGGCTTTATTTTTATCTCTTCATTTATGCCTGTAGGACTAGAAAGGAAAAAAGGACAGAACCAAAGCTGTTCAAAGAAGAACAAAATGAAGAATCCACTCTCCTATCTGGAATCAACAGAATATGAATCTTCTACCTGTAACAAAAATAAAAAAAGAAAAAAAAAAGTGCTTAACCCATAGCTGCACAAACATTGCACAAACATTATACGTGGAATAGCAACATCTATTCTATATATTCTTGTAAATATAGCATTCCAGAATATACTACAGAGGGGTAACCAGCACCAGAGGTGGTCCTTATTGCGAGATAATACAAATTGAAATGGGAAAAGTTCATGTAACAAAACTCTAAGAATGAAAGGAGATTTTTATGGTGTAGTATGCAGTGCTGGAAAAGTCAGCCAAATGTTTATTTTAAAGCTGACTATTTCTGTTTTATTACAGTTTGGGAAAATACATAAATAATTCCTCAGATAATTTAAAACAGAGTACCTCTTACAAGGCTTAGAATCATGTCCTTGTGGGCTTTTAGCATTTCACTTGGACCAAAGAAAAATTTAAGTGATTCAGCAAAGTGTCACCTGCTTTTCAATTGTTCAGTCTCATAAATTAAAAAATAAAATTCAATTCATTATGCCAAGCAGAATAGCTGAAAAAATGTTGCATCAATGCCTGTGAACTGAATTCATAATTTTAAAGCTTTGTATTCTGATGAAAGTTAGCCTGTGGTTAGAGACATGCATTCAGCTGTTCCTATTAGAGTTGTATAGCTTAATTTTAATGTGATTCTGAAAAGTGAGAGAAGTGATACAACAATATTATCTACCTATCTGTATTCAGATAATGTGTAAATGCAACATATACTGCAAGGTCATTTTAGCTTTAGTTACAATAATTTGTCACTGAAAAAAATTGCAAATATTAAATTTTAGGTGTACTGAAGGGATCAACATTCAGAATTTTTCTCATTCTCATTCAAAACATTGCAGTTAGTATAGCAAATCATAAAGCATGTATATGCAACATTTATTTTTCTACTCTTTTTCAACTATTCCTGAATCCCATCGTCAGAGCTGTATTCATTTACTCAGACAGACCTTTAACATTGGTAAGATTACAGTTCTATGCGTGACTTTTTCCCCATCATTAGTTGCTGTAGGGAATTGAATGATATTTCCATTTCTGGAATTGAAATAAATTGAAGCAGAATGTTTAATAATGTAAATAAGGTGGAATTTAATATTGTTTTCTCTTTAAACATATATAAGAACATGGTTGCACAAAGGATGTGAGAAAGCACTATGGCTCCATGATGCACTAAATCTAAATGCATATTAGATTTTGTGCTTGTGGACTCTTTTGACTTACTACAATTTAGAAAGTGTAACTAAGAATTCACATGTCTAGTTGTTTGGGAAAATCTTTGACACTATAGCACTAAGCTGACGTATCACTGGACTTGTGAAAATGAAAATACATGTCCGACCTGTACCCTGAAGGACTTGTGCTGCTGCCTAACTAAATTGAAAATTCCGTAGGCCTAAGCAATTGCTCTTATTTTTTCCTAAAATTAGTTTGGCAATTAAGTTTGCCTCTCTCCTTTTGAAAAGTAAACTGTGTTCAGATATATTTTGGAAGAAAAGTGAAATGCAGAACAAACACATATGTTCCTAGGTATTTTAATCAGTTCAAAACAATTTCTGAGACTTTCAAAGAGGGAAAAGTAGCCTATGTAGACACCTAATTAATGAAGTCAGTTAAACAATTGTTCTGGTGGAGTTTGAATTAACTGAATTATAGAAATATAGAAGATAAGGTCGAGTTTTTATTGAGAATTCAGTTCTTCTGATGAATGATGATAATAAAAGTATTTGGAGTACTGTCAGAAACATTCTGAATTATGGATTCACTATGAGGTGTTTTGCTCATTTGATTGTTGGATTGAAAAAAAGTTTGGGATTTTTTTCCCCACTAGAATCTAATATATCCAACTATGCCATGGGAGGAAAGTTAATAGAATGTGGGAAATAAATCCCAATTAAACAGAAGAGAATATTTTCAAAAAAAGCATAAACTGCTGGGCATGAGAACTGGTTCTCCTGCTACCAAAGCCATTTGTGTTGGCGCCCTTTTTTTGTAGAACATTTATTCAACTATGTTCATAATGTCAAGATCATGGGTTTGATCCCTGTATGGACCATTCACCTCAGAGCTGGATTTGATGAGACTTGTGGGTCTCTTCCAACTCTGAAGATTCTGAGATTCTGGGGTTCTGTAGTCTAAAAAGAGTTACTAGAAAAAACAAACAAGCAAACAAACAACCAGCCACATACAGTCTGTTTTGTACAATCTGAGAGATCCAAACTAGTTAACATCAGAATAGAAGAGACTCGTGGTGTGGAAAAGTCTTTATCCCATGAAACTGAAGAATCTTCAGAGGGCTCAAATTAAAGCAGTGAAGGTCTACAGGTTTACTTTAAGAAAATGCATGATCTTCTAGGCTTCTCTATATATATTTCAATATTGATTGCTACTACCTCTGTGTAGACTATCACAACTGTCAAATGTCACCAATCAAATGGGCTGTCTGACTACCTTCTAGGATTTTTTAAATGCTGCATTTTCTTTAGAATGATCATTGATTATAATAGTTATAATAATAGTTGACTAAACATTAAACCATTCATAACTGAACAACAAATACTTTATATTCTGTTCTTTATCCAATTGCATACCCAAGCAAGTATTTTCACCCAAGCAAGGGAGATGAGGGGAAGAGTCGTACACTTAAAATATTGAAGGGTAATATTTATCACAAAAGATGGTTTTTAGGTTTCCTAAGTGCTGTATTTCATATGATTTTTAATTATTTCTTAACCAAGAAGCACATGTTCAGAGATTCAAAATAACATTTAAAATACTAATTATTTTAATTTTAAAAATTGCTAAAAAGTTTTAATTTTTCTTTACAGTTTCACAATTTTCAGACTATCACTCATGGGAGTGACATGGGACTATCACTCCCATGAGAGTTCTGTACTCTGATGGGAGAAACACAAGAGAATCCAGGGAATCTGAATAGTGGGATACCCACTATATTTAAACAAAAAATTATAAGGCAAAAAAAATACTGTTGTTTTTCAGACTGTAATACATCAGGGCAACTGAAAGAGACTCGATATTTTTGTTCAGATTATGTGGATGTTTAAAATGCTTAGCCAAGGTGAGGGGGAAATGAAAACATTTTACATCTTAAAAAATAAGTAATTTCTAAATCTGACTCATTTTGAAGGAAAAAAGTAAATGTTGGAGATAAAAAACTTGCATGTAATGAGTCCTTAAAATTTCTCCCTAATGTATTCACACTGCTTTCATCCCCTGATCAAAATATGTTACTTGAAGCACATAAAGTATTCTGAACATGGACCATTAAACCCATCCCTTATTAGGTACAGTGCATCTCCACACATAATTTGGATTTTTGGTGTCTGCCCAACTTGTGGAAGCACAATAAAATATGTCTAAAACCACAAGGATCACAGTTTCCTGAAAGAAAAAGGATACCACCCAAAGCTACTGATTTTTTTTTGGTAACTGTATTTCTAAGAATCATCTTGTACATATTCCTATTCAGAAGCATATAAAAATGCAGAATAACAATCTCTTATCCAGAATGGGCAGAAGAATGCAAAGGAAAAATATAATATCCCCATATGTTAACAATACACCTGTAGACATGCAAGTACCTTTAGTGATTTAATGCTTGACTATCTAGGAGAAAAAAACTTGATTCTATTACTTCCAAAGACAATGAATGCTGGCATAATCTCAAAAGCTAGACATAGTCAACAGTCAGCTACCTCTAAGGATTTTCTCTAGGGACTAATTAAGCAAAGTAAACCATTGCCATGATGAAGCAAAACAATGTATTAAAATGGACAGAAAAGCAGGAGGAAGCATAGCTGGGACAGAAGACCTGAACTGGCGAAAGATTTATTTCACACCCTACAAAGTCAGGTTCTATACATAAAGCAGGGGAGTTGACCTGAGGGGCCAGTTGGGGTTTGGGGGTAGGATTTGGTGTCTGTCAGAGGGTAGTGAGCAATTGTATTGAGCATCAGTTTGATTTTTCACTTTAGTTTCATTATTTTGTTTACTGATATCATAATACCTTTATTTTAATTATTAAACTGCTTTTGCCTCAACCTAAAAGTTTTACTTTTGATTGTCTGCCCTATTTCACCAAAAGGGGATGGGTAGCGAGGAGTGTGAGCATGTGGGTCCACATTGTTTAGTGGCCAGTTGGGCTTAACCTAAAAGCAAAGAAGTAATTTATTATACTTTTTTTTTTTTTCTGCCTAAGAGATAGCTGTCTCAGTAAAAAGTCAGCTGTATTTCATTTGAGAGATACTCAGAAAAAAACCCCACAGTTCCATGTGCCATCATAATATAGATATCTAATATAACTACAACATTTCTTTCTTTCAGCATTTCTGTTTTGGCTTGTTCAGTTTGCTAATTTGTTACTAATGATAACTAAGTCAATAAATTAGTCAACTCATTAATTTTGCCTAACTCCAGATTTTATCCTTATAATCTATACGTTTCTCCTTAAAATTCAGTTCTTGAACTTGGACCTAGTCCAGATCTTTTGGCACTTTTGGCTTGGATCTGAATTGGACTAGCTAGGAACCTTCAGCCACCCTTATGAAGCTGTGTTTCATGTAGGCTTGTCCCAAAGCTTCAGCTAGCAGAGAGGACAGAAGAGAGTGACAATATTGGGATTTTCGTTCCAAGAAGGTAGACTGAAGAGGGACTGGTGCAAAGCAGGGAAATACTTCAGTAATGGAAAAGGGATCCACTCACAAATCATTGAATAGCTAGACCAGACATGGACCAGGCTGCCAGCTCAGTTCTTGACAGATCTGGATTAGGCAGGGGTAGCTGTCATTGGGAAAGATAACACTGTTAATGTTAACAGGTAAAGCTGTTAGTGGCTTTCCTATTTGACCCCATCAGATGGCTGGAAAAACTATGAATGTGACCTAGAAAAATATATTGTCTGAGCCCCCTAAGTTTTCTACTCATATTACACCTTTTCAGGCATCGTAAATTGAGCCTTAATAGCCTTAAACCACCACAGTGTGGGTAAAAAAACCAGTTTGCCATGACTTTTGACACAAGCTATGTATTCAACCTTTGACAAATAACTTTGTTTTTCAAGTTGTGCTTCAAACTTTTGTGAAAGGTCTGATCACTATTTTCTGCTATTTGCTTTGGCTTCGTGACTAATATCAGGCAATCAATGACATGCAGGTTCTCATGGAAATTCAAGATATCCCAAGAGAGTGCTTAATCAGCTTTGCCTCAGGTGGAATGCTTAAAAGGAGTCTCTCTAAATAATCTTCCATCAAGGCAGTTTTCCTGGGGCAGGACTCTGTATTTCAGTGTCAGGAAGACACTTGCTGATAAATACTGAACAACAGCAGTATAAAGATCTTCTCCTTGGGCATATATTTCTCTATTTAATTCACCTACTCTTAGGGTTTTTAATAAATTAAAATTATTCTTCCTGAGAGGTGTCTAAATACATTCACATGATTAACGACCACATAAGAAGCAATAATTACTAAAATAAAAAAATTTCCAGTGTTCAGAATGTCTATGCATCACACTGAATTGATGGAAAATCCAGAAAAAGATCCACTTGAGACTAATATGTCTGAATTTTCATGAACTTTGGAATATATTTTTATTGTTATTGCTAATATTATTTTAGATGAATATGTGAATGCACTTCTTTGTGTAAATCACTGGTAATTTACAAGATAGCTTCCTTTTCATTTCATCCTGCTCCCATCCGCTGGTTGAGAATAATTTCTGCTGTCCACTTCTTTTGTAGAACTCAGTTTTTTTGTGCTGATAATCTCTTCTTGAGATGTGGTTGTCTGATCTGCCAGACAACATCTTTCAGTTTAAAACCAATCACAAAATATTGGTAAATAGTTAGACAAGTGATTATTGATCACACATATGTAAAAAGTTAAAAATCAGCCTATCTTAAATTTGGGGAATGAGTAAAAATATGCCAATCACTCTGAATACACAACATGTAACTGTTCCTATAATATAACAGCTTCTTCTTATAAATTCTTCCTCAGAAGCAGGAGGAAGGATGAGAGAAAAGGAAGACACATGTAGAATTGGGTGAAGGAAGGGTTTCAGTTACTATGGTGATAATGAGCATATCCAGGCAAAATGTCACTGAAGGAGGTGCTGCCGAATGGCTGGATATTGTGCAATTCAGCAAGTATAAATGTCTTTGCATTTTTGCAAAAAAAAATTTAAAACCTGCAGAACGGAAAATATAGTTAAAAAGGCCAGGATGCAGATCAAAGGTATTGAAGAAATTGTGAGAGTTTTTTTTTCTTATTTTAAAGCTTAGCTGAGCCCCATTCACTAACATCTGAGTACTCATGAAGTCAAAAGGGTGTGACAGCACCATCATTTTGTCTGACCTCTCTTGCTTTTGCTCCCCCACCTGAATTCTGTGCATTTTTCTGCTTAAACACAGCAAGAATAAACTTAGAAAAGAGAAAGAAATGTGTATGTCTTCATATATAACAGAATGGAATGAAGATTAGAGGACAGGGAAATAGAATCATAGAACCATTAAATCACAGAATAGTTTGGGTTGGATGGGATATTTAAAGGTCACTTGGTCTAATTCCCCTGCAATGAGCAGGACATCTTCAACTAGATTAAGTTGCTCAGATTGCTGTCCAATCTGACCATGAATGCTTCTAGTGATGGGGTATTTACTACTTCTCTGAACAAGCTGTTTTTATTATGATAATGATAAAAAAAAAAGATTTTAACCAGAATTGTTTATTGCACAGTGTGAGTGCTATAAAAGCTATTATAATATAGTGCGCTATGAAGAAACATTGAAACAATTATATTAAAGCAATTGTATCAAACCTGGCAGAGCCATTTATTAAGTAGATATTGATGTTATTTACCCATACCAAAGACCTTGGGCAAATCTCTAGAGGAATTAACCTTGAGGGTTATTATTCCTTCTACTCAAGGTAAGAATCTCTACACATGAATACAAGAAAGGATACATTAGGAGACTAAAGCACAGGAAGTTCTACCTCAGCATGAGGGAGAGATGCTTTACACTGGATGTGGCAGAATGCTGAATGTACCAAAGGAAGAGGTTGCCCAGGGAGACCCTGGAAACCCACCTGGACACATTCCTGTATAACTTGCTCTAGGAGATGCTGCCTTGACAGGGGGTTGGACTAAATGATCTTCAGAAGTACCTTCCATAAAGATGAGAAAGTTGAATGCTATCTGGTGCCAGCAGATGTGGTGCCGTGAAGACAGCCCCAGCATTGAAAAACCCCTAATTGAGGCAGTAACACCAGCCTTGGAGTTTTATATTAATAGACAGGGTCTATCCAAAAATGTATGTTCAAAACTAAAAAGCACACAAAAATCATGCTATAAAGAAAGTAAGAAGAGGACTAAGTTGTAGGATTTTAAGACATAGAGTGAAAATGACACAATAAAATGTACCAAGTAGTACCAAGAAGTGATTAGGCAAGAAATGCTGAATAAGGAAAATTATGTTGAAATAATAAAGGAAAGGTTTAAGCAACAGAAGCCTGACAAAGAGGATAAAAAGATTAACTTTGGAAGATCCTGGAGTGATTTAGAAAACAGTGGGTTGATCCAAAAGGCAGAGAAAACAGATTAGTTAGTTTTCTTATTTCGTTGCTTATTTCTTGGCAGGGAGAGAAGAAAGATGGTAAGAGATCAAAGAGGCATGGGGGGCAAAGCAGATAAAAATGGGGACCACCAAAAGGCAGCAATGCTGTCAGCAGATTTAATGGAAAGGCTGAGATATTGTAAAGAGACAAGTGGCAGGAATTTGTATCAGTGTAGATACTGGTGAAGGAAGAGTTGAAAGAAAATAAAAGTTGTAAGTCTGTCGGGTAAACCACAGCTACTGACAGTGGTGAATAGGTAACTGAGCAGAGAGATTTGAAGCAAAAGCTGGAAAGCTATTTTTTAAAGTTTTTAGTGTACAAGTTCCTTTTTCCTTGTATAAACACAATATTTCTTGCTTTCTAGGTTTTTCTGGAAGTAGTTAATCTATCTGGCATTATAAGGTAACATTCACCGTTTAGGTAGAAGCAGTTATTTAATTTTAAGTGTCTGGGTTATTAGTATATTTACTAGGAACACACATTATTTATCTACTTACCTCAAATTCAGGTAATGTATAATGTTATGTATTTTTAATATTATTAAAGCAGAAATGTTCTAATGTATGCCCATAAACAATTACTTTATTTCAGAAAAAATAATTACAATCTATGGGTTAGATTAATCAATTCCTTCTATTCAAGTTTAGAGGCACTCCTATCATTTTAACAGAATACTAAGGTTGAATAACAATTCTCCCTTTAATTGGCTAATGAATCATAATTAGTTCTATGAACAGCTCATACATGCTACTTTCTAGTCCTTGTCCAGTGCACATCATAAGAGTATACTAGTCTCTACTATGAAATATTTATTAAGCAGCTCAATATGACTTCAATTCTTGCACAAATATAGCTTTCTCAACAGGCTAGAGACTCCAAATCGCATTTCTTTTCAGACAGAACTGAGGGGCAAAAAAGAAATAAAACAATGCAAAACTGGCCTAAATAAGGAATAAGAAACATGAAAATAAATAAGTTCTTAAAATATTACTTTATTACTGTGGATGTAAAAAAGGAATATTTCTTTATACGAAAATTGAAATTAAATAAAACAAATAATTGTTCCACTTGAATATAAAACAATCTACCTGCTCATAGCCATCCTGCAATTATAATACACTTAAGGACCATACATATGCTTTCATATGCTTGACCAGTAACTCAACTGATATATTATATTATTGTCAGATTTTTGTTATATATATTTTTAAATTCGGTGGTCAGAGAGACCTTATTCTGACTTTGGAAGTCTCATTCTTAAAACGAGGAAAGTGAACATAACCTTCAAAACACATTAGTAGTCAATGCTGTGCTTCAATGCTTAGATGCAAAATCAAAACAAAATAAAAAACCATAAATTAAAAAATAGGCAATTTTTTTTAGGTTAAAAACAGATTTGCACTTACCAAAATGAAGAAATGAGGACCTGGTGAGACAGATACTGAAGCTTTTATTATTTTGAAAGATTTGTATTTAAAAATAAATCTTTTATCTCATTACTTCTTCATAAGTACATCATCCTAATAAAAGTTCATCTTGTGTCATTTTTTCTGGCATCTGGGGCTCAACTGAATTGTGTGCAGGTAAGGACAAACATCAGCTATTGTGGGCAGGTGAATGAAGCCTAAAGCTCCTAATGTAGCTTTTGTAGATATTAACCAGACAGTACTAGACTAGGGATGATTTTTTTACACCTTATTATACAATCAATTGGAACATCATTCATGCTATGTATGGTCTAAAGTGCTGAACAATGTTCCAAAAATATTTGTACCCTTCTCATTCCTTCTATAAAGAAATACAGGTAATGATGTTACAAAGGTGATGCAGTTTAAGAAAAAATAACAGTGCAGAAAGTAGAGGGACTCAGACCGAAAAACATTTCAATTACATGTATATATGAAATTTGATTAATTACATTTATTTTCTATTATTTGGGAAGAACGGCACAGTCCAAGAAAGAAAACTTGTTGAAAGTGTTCCAAGAACAATTTCCTTATCCTATTGGGAAGGTTGTGCAGTCCAGGATAAGTCTTGCTTTTGCTGCTGATATACCTGATACAGCAAAACTTACTTGGATCTGCATCTGAGAATGTCCATGAAGATCAAAAAGAGCTTCTATAGATAAATCAGCTGCAAAAGGAACACCTTGAAAATGTTTGTTACTAAGTGTTGCAGAGTGCATGGCAACAAAGGACATGGAATAGGCTGAGCTATTAAAAATCTTTATTATGGTCTTTATTATTAAGACCAGCTTTCAATGATCCCTGGCTCCTGAGACCTGCAGAAAAGTCTGATCTTGGAAAGTTTTGCCATTTCAATAAACTGGACACATAGAGATCTATGGGATTTGGTAGCATGTACCCACAAGCACTGAAGGAGCTGACATCAGCCAGCTGATATCACTATGAGGACGCGTGTGATTGATTTTCCATGAAAAGTAATGGCAACATGGTGACTTAATGATCTGGTTTCAGAGGACTAGAAAAAACATACATACATACCTCCTGTCTTCCAGAGGGTCAAGAAGGAAGATCCAGGGAACTACAGGTGAGTCAGTCACATTCCAGAAAATTATTATTGTTAACATATAGCATTTGAAACAAAGAGAGAAGGGGTACAGTTTAGTACAACCTAAACATCCTTGTATTAAGGAATTCAGTTGTATTCAGTTTTAAGATGTAGAGTCCTTAATGTTGATGGCTGAACATAATTCTTTATATATGAATTATGTACATAATATTTCTTCATATTCAATGGTGATGTAGCCAACATAGCCAATGAAGACTTAATATCAGTACCTATGTCATTCCTGTAGCTACAAAAGTAATTTTAGGGATCTAAATTTTGCAACTAGATCTGACACAACATGTGGTAAGAGAAAAAATTATTTCTAGACTTGTGGTTGCTTACAAAGATTTTGTAAATGGATTTTTTTTGTTAAGTGCTATTTTCTATCTCTGAAATCAGTGCAAAAATACCGTTTACACTCTTAGAATAGTTGAAAATATAAATCTCTGAAAGCTCTATAATAAATTTTTCATATATTAGGAATAATTTAGGCGTTTTTTACTTTATATCTTCTTTGTCCTCTCCTCTTCTCATATTTACCATAACTCTACTAGTAACTCTGGTTATGAATACACATGTTGTCTGGAAAACAAGCATATTCAAATAATAACCAGCTCCAAATCCTGATACAAATATTTGACTAAACTGTAGCTGTTGGAATGAATATGCATGTGGGGAAAAAATACTAAAAGAAGCAGATATGTTCAAATTGGAATTGATGGACTTTTTCTTTAAATTTATTAGGAAAACTATGTGCATTTAAAATATCTGAGTAGTCCAAACATTTAGTTCTTTTAATCATACTTAAAGTAATGAGAAACTCAAAATCAGCTCTTAACAGTAGCCAGAGTTCTTGTATCATTTCTAGTGCAGCTGCTGAAGTGCATGTACAGGGCATGAAAAATTTACTAAGAGTATAATGACTATTATTCAGAAGATTAATTTACAAAATATCGATGATCATTCATCTGTGTTTTCGCTCTTAGAGTCCCTATAGATTTCAATGATATAACTTGAAATTTGCTTTCCAGTGTAACAGCTACAGTACAATACCTAAAGGATTGAGGGATTGGCTTTTGAATATTAGAATAGGTCAAGCAGTGAGTCACCAATAGAAAAATATTAAAAGATAGTAAGAAAAAAGGAAAAAGGAAGTTCAAGTAGTTTATAAAAAACATTTTCCACATTTACCCATTATAAAATAAGTGAAAGTTTACCAAAAAACATTAAAATGGCAGTTTAAAAATATTTCTATGATTATTATATCTTCTTTTATAGGGAATTTAAAAAATATGGAGCAAAATAGTACTACCAAGTCCTATTGTATTTGTAGAAAGTTCGAGTTCGTTTTTTTTTTTTCCAGAAGAGAAAAAACATTTTCAGTGAAGATACAACAAAATTAGTGCTAGGGAAAAAAATTATAAACTTTCTCGGTTTTTTAAATCTCTAATGCGAAATAAAGTAATTTACAAATCTCAGTTGAATCTGTCAAACTACTTCAGATATACTGAAAGAAAAAAGGTATTAATATATCTATTATTATTTTTTCTTTAAAAAATTTTTCAAAATATTTAGATCAGCTATTTCATTAGAGCAAAACCAGGGCTGTGGTATGCTCAAGGAAAATAAGAGCTAAGGAAGAATGTGGAAGTATTTGATGTCATTTCTGCTTAGTTCAAAACTTCACGATCAGAGTGAGTCTTTGGGATGTAGGAAACCATTTGGTTTCAGGTTCATTTTCCATTCCATCTAACTGAAATCACTGTTCTTATTGAGCATTGCATACGGCACCAGTTAGCAGAATATTGGGAAGTGCAAGGCTTTCAATCATACTTTGAAAGCTCCTGTTCTTTTATAAAACTAGTAATTTACTGATTAAAGTAAGGACCAGAATCAAATGAAAGCTCCTCTCAGACCTCTTCAGTGTATGTCTCTACAGGTGAGCTAGTCTTTCTGTGCTCCTTCACTGCTCAGTGAAAAGAAATAAGCACTTCTAGGGCACGATTCATTTCACTCTAAAGTAGGTGTCAGAAATAGGTCAGGTGGATTTCTCCCTAAATAGTGCCTCTTTTTCTCTATTGACTATAAAGAGAACCCAGGGTGACTAGCTCAGCTGTATGGTAGGCAACTAACACAAGATAAAATTCATGCTACCTGGGATGTGTCAGCAAGTAATACAACACGAGTTCAGATATTTAGTAATGGATGACCTAGTTTAGGGATACAATTAGGGACTACGACTCTGTTTTTCTGCATTGCTACTATCCCGTTCTTCCTTCTCAGGAAAAAAGAGAACTAGTTCCTGTCAAGACTCAAACATTCTTCTATTAGTCTTGAATTATTCAGTATCTTAGATGAGTATCTCTTCATGGAGAATATATGCAGAACTGCTTTTCATATTACTTTCATTATTCTGTCATGATCTGTAACACAGTGAGAAGAGAATTAAATGCTAATCAGAAGATATATGTCTGATAATGTGAAAGGTTGGTATCTTAAAATGCATTAAAAAGTCTTGAATATTAAAAAATTGGTATAGCTAAGGTATAGCAGCATTCTTATAAATAAAATTATTTCAATTAACATTCTGAAAATACTCATAAAAATTACTTCTACATGAAACCTTGATAATAAATCTTCATCCAATTTATGAAGAACAACTTCAAGTGAGATCTATACCAGACATTTCACTCTTCACGAATGTGGAATCAGTGTGCACATGAGGTAAGCCTAATGCTTGGGATTTTCGGAATATATACAAATTTATATACCCATGTCTGCCAGTTGCAGAATTAGTCCAAAATATACTGAATCAGACCTTCTATGTATATATACCTGAACTATGCATGTGCAGCAGGATCATTGTGAAGCTGTGTTACTAGGATTTCTGGTCAAGGAAATATCAGTTGTCTTTCCTGAAGAGATTTAATGCAGATTGTGTTGGGTAAGCATGTTATAAACCTTCCAGCATTGGTTTGTCTGACTTAATTTCCGTCCAGCTGAATAAAACCACTGACTCCTATCTTGAAGTTATGATTTTATGAGTTAAAGCTGAATAAAAATATAGCTAGATTAAAATTTCGACTATGTAAATTGCTAAGGTTAATATTAAGACAAAAAGAAATTAAAAAAAGCTTAAATCCTATGAGATCTGCAAAAGCCTTAGGTTAGGCAAACTGAATTATTTCTAAATCACCATAATAAAGTCACTACTTTTACTTTGTAGCTCACCATTTCTCTAACAAAGAGTCAGAAACTTAGCTCCCATTCCAATGTAGGGAATTAAGTTAGTGTTCTTGTACACTATTGCCTCAGTGTCATTCAGTATTTTGATTATCAGCTGGTGATTCACCCTTGTGCTTAGCCACTTGAGATCCTTTTGCTTTTTTGGATCTCTGCCTATAGCATTAAAAAAAAAAAAAAAGAAAAAGAAACCAGCAAAACCACTTTCTCTGCCTTCCTACATGATGGTCATGCTGAGCTGTGAAATGATCCAGCAGAGATTTACTCCCTTACCGGCTTTACAAGTGAGCTAAAGAGGAAGCAATAAAAATGTTCCGTAACCTTCTATCTGCCAGTATCCCTCTTCTTTCTGCCAATAAAAGGTAGAGACAGAGAAAGAAAAATAAAAGTGTCCAATTTGATATTTTCCTTAAAGAATATAGTGAGAGAAAATCTGTCTCCTGAAATTTTAGTTCCTCTGTAGCTCAGGATTTCTTTTGGTGTAAATTTTAAAGACAGATACTTATGTTTTCTGTATCTGCATTTCTTACATAGGTTAGCTACAAGAATAAAGTAAAATATCTGTTTCCTAGATACATAACACCATTGAAATGCAATGCTGTTATACAGTAGAGGCAGATTGGCAATGGGCAGATTACAGGGGGAAGAAAATAAAGCATTGCTTTCCTTTTAGACTAAAAAATATTCACCCTTACAGTAAATGACCCATTAGCCTCAATATAGCTGTGTTCATACTTGATTGGTTTGAGAGTCTTCCCAATTTATATTTGGATTCTTTAAATCAAATTATGATTTTTAAGGTAATGAATTGTAACTGTAGCTGCAAACTCAACAGAATGAGAGAAGAAATTATTAAGCTTTTGATTTACACACTGTTGCTGACACCTTCCCCTTATACAGACTTAACCACAAATTATAACAAACCAAAGACTTATTAAGGAGGTTTTCATTGCTAAAAAATAAAAGCAGAATTTAGATGGAAGACTGAGCCATTTGAAATCTAATTGCTTTGTGGCTTTTGCACTACACGATTTGGCAAGGATGTTTTTTTTTTTGTTTTTTGTCAATAAAGGCTTAAATGCATCATTCACTGTTGAACATGAGTCAGCAGTGCCCCGGCAGCCAGGAGAGCTGATTGTGCCCAGAGGTGTGTTAGGCACAGCATTGCCAGCCAGGCAAGGGAGGGGGTTGTCCTGCTCTGCTCTGCACTTGTGCACACTCTTGTTGAGTGTCGTGTGTGGTTTTAGGTGCCACCATATAAAAAAGGCACTAAGCTATTGGGGAAGAGTCCAAAGGAGGGCAACAAAAATGATGAAGAATCTGGAGGGGAATCTGCATGAGGAGTGGCTTAGGTCGCTTGGTCTGTTCAGCCTGGAGAAGAAGAGACTGAGGGGAGACCTCTTTGCAGTCTACAAATTTCTTCTGAGGGAATGAGGAGGGGCAGGCATTTACCTCATCTGTGGTGACCAAGGACAGGACCCAAGGGAATGGCCTGAAGCTGTGTCAGGGGAGGGTTAGGTTGGATATTAGAAAAAGGTTCTTCACCCAGAGGGTGTTTGGATGCTGGAAAAGGTTCCCCAGGCAAGTGCTCACAGCACCAGCCTGACAGAGGTCAAGAGGTGTTTGAACAATGCACTTGGGAACATTGTGTGTGGCTCTTGGGAATAGTGCTTTGCAGGGCCAGGAGTTGGACTTGATGCTTTTTTGTGGGTCTCTTCCGAATCAGCATATTTTGTGATTCTGTGATTATAAAAAAGAAGAACGTTAACCTAAATAAGTGAATTATCATATAATATTACAAAAAAAGGAAAGGAGCTTTTATTATTAACATGCTCATGATAGGATCTTCTACACAGTACTTTCATATGAAACTTCTTAAATCTTAATGTTCTGAAGCAAACAAGAGGCCACAGATTTTACCAACATAATGATCACTGATGTCAAGTTGTTGCAAATGTGAAGTAGACAGAATACAGTAGCAATTTTAATTGAATTTCTTTCTCCTGGAACACAAAGGAATGATAATAAAAGACATTCAAAGTCAAAAGTTTTGAATGTTAAGTGGGATGTGTGTGAATTTCTACTTGTACTGGAGCCATGACTTTGTTACATGGGCATAGAAGAATTTTAAGAGTTATGCACTTTTTAGAGTTATTCATTTGAATGCAGTCCATCTGAAGTACAGAGAGAAATAAGGTACATTTGTACCAATCTGTAGACACACTTCAGAAAGGCCAGTATAACCTTGAAAGAGCAATTCAACAGTACATTGATCCACTATACGCACTAAGTGTACAAGTGGGAACAAGACCAAACTACAAAACACAGGGTACTTCAAAAATGTTTAACTTTTCAGACTGCTCAAAGCATTTTGCAAAACTTTTACTAAGTAAAGTTGGAGTATCCAAAAAATTACAAACTGTCAAAGAAGACACTCTGGCTATACATGACTACTCAGTCAAAAATAATATCTTAAGAAATATCCAGAAAAAAAAAGAAAAATAGAAAATAGTGTAGTATATACTGAGACATCCTGTGTTCTCATTGTGACAAGCTACTCATAGACATGGGCAGCAAATCAAATGACTGCCATAAATTGATAAATTGCCATAAACAGATGTGTCTCATTGTGTTACCTAGACTAGCTGTTTGGCTAACTTTCTTATTTGCTTCAAATTCTTGATCTTTGACTGTACATATTGCATGAAAGCTAATTCATATTAGTATTCTGTTCTTGAGCAATGCTTGTGATTCCTTGAAATAGGAAACTCATACTTACCTAATGAAAAATTCTTCACTGGCAATATTGGAAAGCACTCTGTCAAGTCTAGCCCCATCTTCCTAGCACAGAAAATAAAACAATCTAGAGAGTCTTGATTCCCTGAATCAAATATCCTTACTTGTCCTTAGGCCACACCTTGTAATTCAGTATCAGTCTTTAGGGTCACTATTGCAGGTGTTGGCACAATTAAGGGTAGACAAACGTTGTGTATTTTTACCTAATTTTGAAAGGGGAAAATCATCAGTAGCCAAAGGTAGCTTTATTTTTGAAAGGAACATATGAACAAGAGTACCTTAAAAAATATACAGCTTTCAAGAACTAAAGGTATCTTGGGCCACAACTACATAGCTGCTCTCTGGTATTAGAAGTGAATCTAAATCTCCTGTCATTTCTGACAAAGCAACAAATACAAATTTCTTTCTGGGATACGGTACAAAATCTGTTGTTTCTTTTAATTTCTTTACTCTTAAACAGATTTCCTTCCTACATAGACTGAATCATAGCCTGCTGTTTTTTTTTTTTTTTTTTTGGGAAAACAAAGTAGAATATAGAGTAAGGAATTTTATTTACTTTCATTGCCATAATGAAATTCCAAAATTCCAAGGACACATTTATTTGGGCCTTGTCAGCTAATGAAGAGATATTAAAGAAAGTCCCCTTAGTAGTCCTCTATATGCTCTACAAATACCTTGGTTTGCAAGGCTTTGGCGAGCTGCTGCCTCAAGGTCAAGAAAGAAATTTTTCTTATTTCTACTATTGTGAGGCAAGGAGAAAGATAAAAGCACTTATTCAGAAGATGGATAATGAATGCAGACATAGATTTCATTCTACCCATGTATCCTGAAGTCTATTTGATACATAGAAATTTGTATCATGTGAACTGCAGCTCAGAAACTTCTTTACACTGGTGATAAACAGAGCTGCTGGTCACATGTACTTGCTATCACAAACAGATTAATCATATTTGAGTTAGTCTGAAATCTAGAAATTCCCTTGGATTCATCTGCATGTTTCAAAGACTGTGTACTAGCGTGCAATTTTCTTCTGGAGAAGGCAACCAAGTTTTAGCATATGGGAATAATAAATCATAGAGGAGAGGGAGGGTGTTTGACAAGCCAACAAAGGAAGAGAAAATGCAGGACATCAATGAATCCAATTTACCAGTTTTGTATCTTTTTTCTTAGAGGTATAAACAAGAGATTAAAACCACTGCCTTCTGACTGTTTTTTCAGTGTTGATAAGTCGAAAATGCATCTAATAGCCATAACATTTTCAATTAATATAAGCTAAGGCTTCATATGAGCCTCTTTTTAATTCATGCATCTTTAGAGAACATGACAAAGGATATTCTGATTTCTGACCAGGGTGCATGGGTTTCCAACAGTCCTTACAATTGAGAAGATCTGTAGGATGTTTAAAAGTGAACACTTTTTACAGAGATGTTAGTGATATACAATAACTAATTACTTAAATTTAGTCAAATTACTAATTGGTCAAAGAGTCCTTAATTTTAGTCCCACATTTTGATGCCATCAAAATACACATGGACAGTCTGGTTAAAGAAAGGCCAGAAATATGATTGTGTTTACTTAAGTATGTAATTAATATTTAACCAAGAATTGTTGTCCAGTCCAGAAGTCCACATGCTCAAGATGCTCACAAACTGAAGTTATGAAGTGATGGAAATTGTGGTGCTAAATCATCAGAAAGACTTCCTAGATTTTTTATATTCTATCTTTCTCTCAGGAACTACTCTTGCCTATTGGGCTGCAAACTCCAAGAGAGCGTTTTGGTTTCTTACGTTTTAATATTTCCTGCAGTAAAAATTTCTGGGTTTTGACCTTCTTCCTTTTTATGACACAGTGAATAAAGTATTCAGTCCATTGTCCTTAAGTTGCTGCTACTAGGCTTTAATTTGAATGCAATTCTGCACATGGCTTTAATTCGAATGTAATTCTGTGTCCAGTAAGACATTGCATCAAATTATATGGTTTCTGATAATAGTTCTATCACTATCAATTTAAAAGAGTGAGCCTTTCAGCTTTAGAATCAACATGTCACATAGTAATAAAGCAAAGGGACAAATCAGAAAGCAGACTGATGTGTTATACACCAGCAGCACCCACGGAAAGTATTTTGCTTTGAAAATATATTTTAAAACTGTTCTATGGGAACAACTGAAAAGTGCTTGAAAATTTCTCTATTTCCTGCATCTGATTTAGAATGAATGCTGACACTTTTTCTCAGTCAAATTCAGGCAAGAGCCTAGAGAAGCCTGAAGAAGAAAAGAAAAATGACAAAATATAATTTCATCATTTCAGACATAGATACCGTTGATTAAAGACTGATGCCTTAAAGCTGGCCTGGTGTAAAAGCTTACACAAGCCTCATAATTTCTCTTCTCTTTACTCACAGAATCATGACATGCTTGATATGACATAGTTATCAAGAGTAATTTGGACATGAAATCCTGGAATCCTGGAATCTTTGAGTTTAGTTCAGAAAAATCAATTTAAAACCAAAAAAAGAGTCAAAGAGCCAAAAGTTTTGAGAAGGGGATCTATTTCTTTACCTCTTGCTCCTTCTCAAAACAATTTAATGATATATGGTTATATGAAAAAAGGGTGGCACTAGGTGGTATTTTGAGATAATGATAGATGGCTGACAAAACCAAAATTTGTTCTGAGTAGCAGCTGGACAAAAGACAGGATATCCTGGTTCATGACTGCTGTCAGTGGACACCCATGTTTTGATAACAGAATCAAACAACTTGCTAAGTTTAGATGTTTAGTGATGTTATCAGTGAGATGCATTTCCTGACTGGATGAGAATGCTAAAGTAGCAAAAAGACTTAACTTTATTAGATATTCTCTCTGTGTCCAGGTAATTTTGGAGTGCATGACAATGCTGATAAGGGTTGATGGAAAATATCCTGGAGCACTGCAATATACAGAGGCATTTATTTCTCACAGATGAAGACTCCTGCTTGTGAAAACTTTAAAATCTATATGAAATTTCAATCTTGTATCAATAGCGTATAATAGGCAAAAAGCTATTTTTTTTTAATTGGT
Source organism: Fringilla coelebs (assembly GCF_963513975.1). NCBI lineage: Eukaryota > Metazoa > Chordata > Aves > Passeriformes > Fringillidae > Fringilla > Fringilla coelebs. The sequence goes on from NC_140029.1 coordinate 46,564,860, forward strand.
AGAAAAAGTGTCAGACAGGGAAAGAAAATGAATTATGGAGGAATTTTGTGCTTTGTTGTCTCTGATCAGAGAGTCAGATATCAACTAGACATATTGCAGATGGTATGATAAGTAAAACAACTGCTTGAATTTTGAGGTAGTGAAAGAATGACTTCCTGTAAGTTTTACAGTTCAAAACATTTGTGATTGAGTTTATGATGATAGATCTGATCCAACGTTGAATGAGTTTAGATAGAAGAATTCAAAAGACCTTAAAAAGCTTTGAGACTTACCTTATATGTACTAGAAAATAACATCTAAATCAAATAGTGTCTCATAAATAGATTTACTGGAAGCAAAACCCAATAAAAAGTATATGGCCTCATACTTAAATGGTACAAAGTGCACTACTGATAAAGGCTTACCTAAGTAAAAAAGGATGTCAAAGAGCCATTCATTGCAAAATGAATTTCAAAGATTATCTATAAGTATAATAAAGGCTTAGATTTATGATAAATCAAAGCTAAAGTTGACTAGATTTTAAAATCTCTCTCTCTAAATGTCTAGCTACTTGGTCATGGACCTAAATTCCTATTAGCACCATAGCCACTACAAGGTTATACTGCCTTTCTGATTTTACTGAAGTTAATAATTGTTATCTAATATCTTTGTGATTCCAATAAATATATGTGTCAAGCATCTTCACAACTCTCTGTCATTAAAATGTTGTGGCCATATTGCAGTGAGAAGTGTCTCAGAACACCTTTCTGAACTACTTCTGAAATTTCTATTGCATTTTTCAAGCGCAGTATTTTAGCTTACATTCAGCTCACAGGGTGCTGTGTCCTCATTTGCAGAGAGCGTGTCTTCCTGAGTCTGAAAATTAACTTGGTATGAAAAACTGCACACGTTAAGTTCTATAAATGCAGTGGGTGTTTGCTTGCCCTAAACATTTTTGAAAGTTATTTTAATGTTGTCTTCTAAATGTTAGAGATGGATATATTGTACATTGCAGGAAGGAAAAATTATTAGGATAGTTATATAGTCACTCATTTTAATTAATGAATGTGGAAGATAAATGCAACTGTTACATAGTGGGATGGCATTCTAGCTGTGTTAAATGCATGATTATTTCAGGCAGTCATTCAACTGAATCTTGGCAGTATTTCTTAATATGAGAAGTTTGGCCCAGCCAAGTTACTCATACAAACATTTATAATAGTGTCAGTGAAACCTCTTGATAAATGTTAAATTGCATATAAGATTCTAATGAGCTGAATCTATTTATTTCATTGCTACATTGTGAGATCACTGTGAATAATTAATCATGATTAGCATAAATGAAATCCATTAGTATAAGCTCATGTGAAGATCTGGTTGCCATTTTCAGTCTGGGTTTCATGATCTGGTCCTTCGTCAGTGGGAGTTTTCTAGAATGACTTTGAAATTGGAAAATATTTGGTTTTATAATTAATTCTTATGGCAATGCTTTACTTAGAAAAATTATGAGAAAATTAAAATTTTATATATTTATAAACCGAGAAGAGAATGAATGTGTGTAAATGCTGTCTACTATGTACATGTAGCTGTTAACAATATTGAGCCACAGATATGTATAAGTTTTTTCATGTCATTCTGTGTGAGAAAGGACGATGTATTCATGGGAATCTACATACAGGAATATGTATGCACATATATATGGGTATTTTAGATGTAAGTATGTGTATAATATAGATAATATATAAATGTTAGCTATATATTCCATACACAGGTCTGTTAATTAACACTCATTTTTGTTGGAGGGTAAAACTGAGACATACATCAAAAGAAGGAACAAAACACCTGCTTTTCAGAGATCTGAGTTCAATCTTTATTTTTGTTAGACTGATGTACTCACTTATTTCAGCTCTAAATGTCTCAATGTGCAACCTCATCAAGTGTCTAGGTAGAAAAAAGGAAACACAGCAGAGAGAAGCAACTAAATTGTTCTCATCTTCTATCCAGATGCAAATAAGAAATATCTTTTGGCTCCAGCTGGTGAATAATATTCCAAAAATATTAGTATGAAGGAAAGATTCCATGCTCTTGATCTAACAAAAAATGTTTTCTGCGAGCCAAAGTACCTTAGACAGCAGACAATGATGTGCACAGTAGTTTTCAATAGGATATATTCTTTGCATTATTAGGCTTATTCTGGTTATATTCTTGTTATATTTTTTTTTTTTAATCCCCACAGGTATTTTTAGTCTTCGATTTTATTTCTTTACTCTGTTTTCTTCTACTTCCTTGCCTTTCAAACCATCTAACTTGCATCCATTTGTCTGCTATATCTTTGCTGTCTCTCTTGATTATAATACACTCAGGTTAAACCAGGACTTTTGGCCTCCAGCATCTCAGAGCAGGTGTGAGCTACTAGCAATGCTTGTGGGACATGTGTTATAAGACAGAGAGGTCTGTGTTTTCAGACGGGTTTTCTAGCTCTTGGCCAGAAGTTCAACAATGTCTGCACATGTTGGAGCATCCTGATCACTGTTTTTTATCACACAGAACGTAGTGGTCCTGAGCTTCTGATATAATAGGAAATTTTGCTGGAATGATGTAGCTAAAGCTCTTTTCATAATCCCTCCACTAGTTACAGAAGAATGATTTCTCCAAATCTTTCCTGAGCTACTGAGACAGCTCTTGAAAAGCTATTTATAGGCTGGCCTTATACCCTGTCTTTGCAATAGTGAGAAGAATTCAGTTTCAATGCAAAGGCAAGTGATCGACCATTCATCTCTAGCAAGAACTAAAGTAGTGTATGCTTATACATAATACTTCATAGTAAAAAGGAAGAAAATGAAAATAAAACTCCTTTGTTTCGGTATATTGCTAATTCCTTAAAATAAAAATAATGCTATTGTAATAGACACTCCAGAATTCCATCTCAGACAGATGATCAAAAGTGCTGATTTTTTCACCACCATCATTATGATAAGAATTTAGGGTGAAATTTATGTGGATAAGAAAACTAAAACAAGAAAAACCAAACCAAAAATCCAGGCAGAAGTAACAATTCGTTTAGACAGCAATCTGTTACTGCATAATCTTTCAAATAAAAAATAAACCAACAAAAAAAAGGCAAAAATTGCACAACCAATCAACCAACAACAACGAAAACAACAAAAAACAACAACAACAACAACAACAACAACAAAAACTAAAAACCCCCAACAAAACAAAACAAAAAAAACCCAAACCAAAACAAAAAAGCCAAAAGCCCCACAAACCAAAAAGCCCAGTCATTTGCAAGTTCATCTCACTAGTTTGTTAAGGAAGAGCTGGGACAAAACTGTTGGTGGATATTCTAAAATTTCTACTTAAAAAGGATTCAGAAGGCTAAGATTTCCAGAAGGACAAGCAGGGTTTCCTAACCATTTGCACATCCCTAGTAAGGGTTCTGAACATCTTTTGGCGCTTCATGGTCTTGTGACATGAAGAAAGACTCGTGTCTCTTGAAAAATTTATTCTTTAATCCTGTGCCGACTACCCACAATGAATCAAATGGTGTTCAATGCATCTACCAGTAAGGTAACAACAGGTTACAGTTTTTGTAGAACCCTGTGGTAAAAGTAGTTTTCCCCCTAATGAGAGCTTTAGTGCTGGTACTCTCTACCTTTTTCAGAGATTCTTGATTCTTTTCAGTGATTGCACATTTTATCTTTGCACCTAACTTAGATGGTATGAGTTGCCTCACAAGAATTTAGGAACTGGGGTAAAAGTGCTGCAGTCCTTATTTCTTAATCCTCAGTCTTTCATCTATATTAGTCTAATACACTGCATTCAGAAGTGCCTGAGGAACTTGGTGAACACTTGATACTCATCACTGATGTTATTTTCTTGTTTGGTTCTTTCTTAGGATGGGCAATCTAGTTTCTTAATCCTTTTTCAGTAACCATGATTTTCATACCCTTGATTATTCTCATTGTTTTTTGTTACTCTTATGTCAATTTTCTCTTCCTTTGTCAATTTTTGCAGGTATGGGTAGAACAGCCAATTTCACAGCATGAATGACAGAGAGCTTTTACTTGGCCTATGCTTGAAGACACAAACAGAGCAATATTGCATTAATAAATGTCCCATTGCCAGTGTACCATGAGGTCTGAAGGCTCCCTATGGAGAGTAATAGAATGGCAATATGGGAGAAAGGAAGCAGTATGTTGGCACAAGCTTTTAGCAAAATTGTGCTGCATATTTTTGTCCCTTGAGGCAACTATCTCTCCATTACAGTGTCTTGTAGAACTACTGTTCTTTGATAAAAAAAACAAAAAAAAATTATACATAAGAATATAAAACCTCCAGAGTTATTTAGTCCTTAAAAAAAATACTCTTCCTGGCTCTATTTCACAGCTGAAATAGTCAACATCTTATTAGGCTCACTTATTTTGTTTGCAAATTGAAGACAGAATTTTTATCCACCAAGATCTGCATTTCCTTCTGTTGGTGTAAAATAACTGTAATCTTCCGTGCTTGTGTCAGAGCCTTTCCCAGCTGCAACTCCCCTTGACTCTGAACAATTCTGTGTGATATACATGCCATTCAATTGAGGAAAAACAAGGCACTCAGCAGGCATGACACAATCAGTTATTATATTCTGCCTGCTCAAGACCAAGCAAGTTCATGTCCTGCAAATGTGGTCAGAATATTGGCAATAGCTCCTTTTAGACACATAAAAAAGAGAACACAGAGAGCTATATTTTTTTAATCAGATTATAATTGGCAATTGAATTAACATGAGTAAAATTACATGTTGTTAGCTAAATCTGCATTTCAAGAAACACAAATGTATAGATTTAATTAATTCTATCCATATGTATAGATATAATTATTAGTCAAAAGTGACAGTTTAGAAATAGTTTGGCTGGTTGATTTTGGCTTCTTTCTTTTCTTAAACAGTTATGGATTAAAAAAAAACAACTGTAAAGTGATGAAAGATGTGATATGCAAGACCATACTAAAGAAAAGACACCAGCAAATGTCTCTGAAAAGAGGAACAATGAATCTTGAGCAAATTTCTGCCAATCTGACTTAAAAAAATATTCAAAGATAAATCTTTTTCTAACACCAGAATCAAAACCAAGCACAAGGTAATGAAATTTATAGATGGCACAAAACTGGGAGTTACAATGTCAGAATGCATCAGGAGGGTTGTGTTCAACAGGAATAGATCTCACAGCCATTGTATGAGAACCTGTTCAAACTGATGTCCTGTGTATCAGTTTGGTGATCCTCATTCAAGGAAGAGGAGCTCGAACTGATGCAAAGAATAAGGAGCATCATAAAAAACCTGGTTTACTTCAGGATACCATGTAGTTTATTCTGCTTCAAAAAATAGAGAAGAAGCACAAGAAGAAAGAAGAAGAAGAAGAAGAAGCAGAAGAAGAAGAAGAAGCAGAAACAGAAGAAGAAGAAGGTTAAGACCAAATGTTTCTCAAACAAGAAAGACCAAATGTTTCTTCTTCTTCAAGAGGAAGAAGGAGGAGAAGGAGAAGGAGAAGGAGAAGGAGAAGGAGAAGGAGAAGGAGAAGGAGAAGGAGAAGGAGAAGGAGAAGGAGAAGGAGAAGGAGAAGGAGAAGAAAAGAAGAGGAAGAAGAAGAAGAAGAAGAAGAAGAAGAAGAAGAAGAAGAAGAAGAAGAAGAAGAAGGAGAAGAAGAAGAAGAAGGTTAAGACCAAATGTTTCTCAAACACATTACAAAGGGAATATCATGGAAAAGCAGGAGTACTCAAAATTACTGAATAGCACTGATACATGAACAAATGAGTACAATTTCACAATAAATATGTTTTAAAATATGTTGAAAGAAAGTTGATAAGCCTAAAATAATAATTTCCATAAGAAAAGAAGTAGAAGAAATCTGACAGATTTCAAATGAGGGTGCAAGAAATAAACAAAAAAGGTTGCATAAGATGGCTACCAAGTACTACATTCTTTATTTCTGTGGTCAAGAACAACACCATAAAGGGTATTTCAATTTGGCAACACTTAAAAAAACGTAAGGAACCCCTATTAATATGCTTTGAATCTGAGAAATGCTACTGAAATGCTGTGGCAGTAAAGTTATATTGCTTTCAGTACTCTAAACTGGAGTTCAGTATACATGTAAACCAGAAACAACAAAGTTCCCAGCCCTCTTTTCATTTTGGTGACTCAGTTTTATCATTTAACTTCTTACACCATTAGACCAGGACAAGTGCTTACAAGACTGCATGCTGAATCAGAGCAGAAAAGATCTGCAAAATAAACAAAAAAAGAGAATAAATTACTCTTTTATGCTCAAGCCCAAACTTGGTTCACTGTACAGTCTACAAGAAGCAGTTCTAACCTAAGGGAAGGATGAAGGCAAGAACACTGTAGGAAAATGACAGAAAAGGCTCCTTGTACAATAATGGTTTAATCATAAAAATATAGAATCATAGAATAGTTTGGGCTGGAAGCAGTACAAATTTTGATATGGAATTAAAAAAAAACAATGACTAGAGATTAAATAAGCTTGTGAATGAGAAAAAAAATTACTTCAAATTTAATAAAAACACTTTTAGAAATATTTTGTTCTAAATTGCCTTTCGTTGCCTTTCTAAATCTTGAAAAGCCCTAGAACAATTTAATCTGGTCAATAGAATGAGCACTGGGCTAGAAAGAGATTTCAGATCAGCTTTCCCTCTAAAGCACAAGTCTTCTGGTTATATGTCAGGGCAATGTCATTTTGTTCGAGTATTTTCCACAATACATTTGAAATTGTCTCTATTTTGTCTGGGGCTTAAAGACTTTAAAAATACCATTAAGTTTTGCTAATCAATTAAGAAGATCATTTTGTTTTTAGATTAAAATTTCTTCATTAACTGTACAAGATTAATTAATGCTTCTTTGCATTTTTCATATGTATAAAACCACAAGAAATGCTGAGAATGACAAATTATTAAGGAGATACTTCTATTTTGAATATTCTTTTGTACTTAAATGCTCTCACCAGCTGTACATGACAATGGAGACATAAAGTAGGACATATTAAATAAAATTGCAAGTCAGGAAAATACAGGAGCTGAGATGCAGTAAGTGCTGACTTTTCATTTGAAGAAATATTTTAGTCTATCTAGATAAAACTTGGATTTACATCAACTGAAACATACGTGAAGAGAATATATGAAGCATAATGACCAAATAAGAGGAATTCAAGAGCAGTGTTTTCAAAAAACTCAGCTAGTGTTTCAGTTGATTTGTGTCACTGAACATTACGTATTCCATACATTTTAAATGAAAAACCTCATCTCCTTTAATTGCTATGCAAAAAGAAGAGCTGAAGAATTTATTAGATGATGACTCTTTACCTTAGGACCCTATGAATAAATAATCACATAAACTGATTGAACATAGACTATTAAGAAAATGGCACTGAGGAAAGTTAGGTTGCATGCAGCAATCTGATTTTCACTCAAAGACAAGAAACAGTAACAACCATGAGAGGCCTATTGGCTATACAAAAGAGGGATTCTACTTTTTAAGCACTGAAAATCTTAATGCTTAAATGGCATTTTAGCAGGAATGAAAAGAAGAAGAAATCAGAAAAAAACATGTCCTAAAGGTGTATAGCTCTGATCTCATTTCTTTTTTCTGTTTCTCAGGGAGACATGATCTATAATCATAGCCACGATCTCAGTTCCAGTGATTGAGAGAAACAAACAATCAAACAAACAAAAAATCCCCACCCCATCATTGTATAAATGTTTTTTCAGTTTGATTGAGTGTAAGAATGAGCCCTGTCTAAGAGATGAGAGTTTTACTGCTTTACATAGTACAGGATGTACTTTCACAGTCAAGTGATGAGGGTGGTCTCTGCCTCCCATATTATGTAATTCCAATTAAATTATCTTTGAATAGTATTTTCAGTTCAGATACTGAAAAATGAAGTAGCAAACATAAAAGTTATTAAGAATCACTGAAAAAGTATTTTTATAAGAAATCATATAATCAGAGAATTGTTAGGGTTGGAAAGCACCTCTGGATATTATCTAGTCCCAAATATAAATGTGTGCCTCAGAGTATTGGAACCGTTCAGTGATTTAAATAAAACATAGTCTGGAATTAAGACAACAGAATTTAACCTAGGTATTTTTATTTTAAGTTAGGCAAATCATGTTAAATTTAAAATTAATATTAAATTTAAATATGAATGAGTTAGCTTAATTTTAGTTTATTAGTTAAGTGCAGAAATTAAGAAATTTTGGAAATTAGAATGAATATTGTGCTACAGAATGACAAGTAAAAATCATACTTTAGGTACACATGATTATACCATTATATATTTTTGCTTGTTCACCATTAAAATGTTAATATATTCCATATTGTTTTTTAGTCAGGAAGCTGACAGATCAATACAATCCTCAAAAACGTTGTGAGTCAAGAAAAAAATTTTTTTTTTCAAAATTATTTGCCTAGAAAAGCAGATTGAGGCCCTTTCCTGAGCTCTCTGTTGATTTTTAATCTTCATATACTTATGAAAAATATGTTATTGTATTACAAAATAACTATATAGAAATACAAATATAGAAACACAGCAGGGATAAGGAAAAATGAGTCCTAGTGAGGGTAAGGGAAGAGGGAAGAGAAAAAGGGCAGGAGAATTTTCAACATCAATAGCGGGTTGTTGCTGATGAACCCCCTAGGTCTGGAGTGGGATTCACTGAGGAACACCCAGCAGAGGAAGAAGGTTCATATGGGCAAGGGTGTTGGTATGCTTGCTAACCTTACACAGCAGTGCAAAGAAGATGACTTAATCTCAGCACAAAGGGGACCAGAGGGTCACTTCTGCTGGAGGTAAACCGCTATCAACACCTGAGTGGATCAGCTGGCGGGGCAAACGCTTCCCTGAGTCAGCCAGATTTAAAATTGGAGTAAAGTTCAGACTCAGGCACAGGCTCTGAGTAAACTCATCAGGACTTGCCTTGTGTCCTTAGAAGAAGCTGCAGTTCAGGAGAATTTTATCCTCTGAGACTGCTTTAGAGCTTAGTGTAAAACAGGTGGAGGGACAGAGAATATCATAAGGACAGTGTCTTAAAAATGTCCCAACACAGATTTGAATCAGACTATGGTCAGATGTCCATGCTTAGCCTAATTTAAAATGCTTCCACTCCTTAGCTTGGGTTACTATTGAAAACATAATCTAGAAAGTAATTTCAGAGAGTTGTTTATGTGTTAAGGCAACGATAAATATGATGCGACAGTATATAAAAAGGTTTAAAAGGGGTAAAACAACAAAAAGGTTTGTTTTTGTTCTAGAGAAAGAAACAAAGTAATTTTGTAAAGCTATCAAAAGCTGTTAACTAACAGGTATGTAACTTCATTGTTTTGATAATGAAAGTCTCTTTAATTTGTTCTTTGAGGTACAATCAGCAATGCCTTTTCAATCACACAAAGAAAGAAAACCTAAGAAAAAAGAAAATGCAAAAGCAAAGAAAATAAAGCTTTTGTTAACACCTCTCTACCCCCAGATAATCAGGGAATAATATATTCTGGACAGCTAATTTGATTGAATTAATTTTTAAACACAGGAAAAAACATCTTGATTACAGTTAATGGCTTTCTATTTACGCTACAATATGGTGAAATAAAAAGAGGTGCTGGTTTTTTTTTTGCAAATCTCCTTCAAAATAATGTACCTCTACAGGGCCTTTAAACTAACAGAGGTGAAACATTGCAATGTTGTAACAATACACTTTAGGAAGACCCAAGTATGCAGTATAAATTATGTGAATATTTGTCCGAACTTAATTAAAGATTTCTGGTCTATCAGCCTAAACAGATTGATTTCAAGAGTAAAATTTTTAAATTGTAATAAATTACAAAGTTTGAATTATCCCTCATGCTAAAAAGAACAATTAAAAATGCTAAAAAAAACAACAAAAGAGCTGCAATTATATGCAATTTTCTTCATGGCACCAATTTTTGACCTTTTCAGTTAGAAAATACGAGACTGAAAATCATCTTTTTTTCAGCCACACTCAGAGGACAAACAATAATAATTCACATGTTTCCTAATGGACCTACTTACAGCCTCCCTTATAAAGCAGGACTTGCCATCCTTCAGAAATTCTCCATTAGGGTTTGTCTTATACAAAACTCAGTACCCAAGTGTGAGAGACAAGTTTGGCCAGTTCACCCTGGCTGAATCTCTTCCTAGGCTGAGAAAACATCCAAATTACAATTATTAATTCTTTCCAATTTTCTGATTCAAATGCATAGAATTTACCTTGGCTCTTGAACTATTTGAGCCCTGGAGTTCCTCTCTTTGTAAGAAAGGAACTTCATAAGTTTTTTTATTCCCTTATGAGGTGAAATGCAGCATGTTAAGACAATATTTGCTGCTGGCATGGCAAGAGTACAAATATACATAAATCTTGTGATATGGTGCTGAAGAAATGGGAATTCAAAGATTGCTTTGTGTGGACTGTTTGAGGAGCCAGTTGCTAAGATACACCTTAGAGCCATCCTGCACAGATAAGACCAGATCAAACCTGAGTTCAGTCTCATGTTCTATTAGAACTTCTGAGGACATAACCAACGGTTTTTAATGCTAATTGATAAATTATGGAGAAAGTGCATCCTTTCTGAACATACAGAGAATTTTGAGTGGAATATAGATTGTCAGTCTTCTTTGGAGCTGCTATGATAAGTGATCCCCCTGTCTTTATGTCAACCCAGGGGCTTTAAAAACCCATTTTCCCCCCTGCCTTGTGGATCTGGCAGCTGGCCCAGGTCAACCACATTCCATAGAGGAAAGTAAATAAACATTACGAGTACATCTATGTTGCTAAATAAACAGCCAGCAAGGAAACAAGATAAGGGTTTGGATCTTCCTTTGATGGCCTAATTCAACAGTTAATCCCAGTGAGTTTAAGTCCTCCCAAGGAAATACTCTATTTCATTCTAAAGACAGTTATCTCAAAGGAGTACTCATAAAGGACAGTAAAACCATGAGACGGCCCAAAGTTTTGCTCCCCCTTGCTCCAAATCAGACCGAATCTCTGCCTCTCAAAATCTGGTAAAAAACTGCACTTTGGTAATGTGCAGCACAGCCCTTTCATTGTATCCCACTTATTGTGAAAAGAAAGATACAAACCAGCCTTGCACAGGCATCGCAGGGGACCCATTGCAGGATACAAATCATGAATGTACTGTTTTCATCCTAATGCAACTGCTACTAAGCAGTCTGGATGCAAGCCAGCCCACAGTCCTTGGTTTCATGTCCAAGGATTGATCCTGATTCTCTGTTGTTAAGGGGAAGAGCTGAAGTCATTGCACTTGCTGCACTTGCTTCCTTCATATCTCCCATGGCTGCTGATTTTGGTCATTGTCAGACTTACATTAAAATTTTAAAGACTTATTTTCATTATGAACATCGTTATTACTTCACTATTTCATTGCATTCATCTGCTATTATTTGTCCTTTGTTTCACTAGTAATCGGTTTGGGGTATGTTAAAAACTATAGAAAACCAAAGCTGCTGTGGAATTCTTAACAGCACCTGAACACAATTCATAGACATAATTTTTTTTTTTATTGAAATGTATCTAAGACAGATGAAGAGAACCAAACCAGAACAAATACAGAAGGAAAATAAATATAAATAACATAAATAAAATACTGCTCTGATTCCCGGTTCTCTCAAGTAAGACAATAGCATGATTGGCTTTTATTTTCATTTTTCTTACATTTTGCTAAAAACATTGCCGCTGAAACACAATTCAAAGCTTCACACACCTCATTTTAGATCTGTGGTACTGTACCTTCAATTGTCTATATATCTTGTGCAAAGTCTTATTTATTGACTGTTTTGGTTCAGGTGTTTTTGTTTGTGTTACTTTGGGTTTTTTTAATATCTGACATCATTCTTTCCCACGAAATATTTTCAGATCATCTTTTCTATCATGTCTTTCAGTAATTTTCCTGGGTTATTCATATGAAGACTCAATTCTTACCTTCTGAAACACTGCATGCAAGACAACACACCTGAATTTCCCATTATGCCTTCACATAACTACAAAAAATGAAGTAGGCACTAAAGGGTAGTGCACCAACACTACTAAATAAAGGTAAATGTGCTGCTTTATACAAAATTCTTCCCAGTCTGACAGTATCATAGTGCACTAAAAACCACAACACCTGCTATTTGTTATCAAAGTCAGAGCTGAGAGCATAATTGATCAAAGAAATTATAAGGAAATATATAACAGGAATGGCATTTTTTTGCAATAGAAGGAAGCAATTGAGAGAAATAGCGATTTAAGTGCATCAAGCACATTACTGACATGCCTGACATTTGCAATGTATGTGGGAAATGAAATTTCTAAACTCAAGTTGTGAACTCAAATACTCTATGCACTGACTGGAGAAAACTAGTTGGGTTTCTTTTTAAAGATTAATTATTATAACCATTGTCGAGTAATTCAGTGCCTTAGCAAGCCAAGAGGAAATGACAAATAGTGAAAGTTCTTATACAACTCTGCTCTTCTCTTCTGTACAGGTACTAGGGAAAGATTAATATTCACACACTGAAGCAGCATTTGAAGGTGGAGGCCTGCAGCTTTCCTTTACTTATGAAGGGTCACTTCATAAGTAAACCGAATGCCAAAAAGACAAATAGTGCAAATTCACCTTGAGAACACAACCTGTGTTTTCCCTGGGCTTTGATCCACAGATCCCTCCTCTCAGCATATCATTACAATGACTACTGCAATCTAATTTAGTCGTGCACTTACATCTTCTGGTGAAGCTACACAAATATGGGTAAGCAATGCAGCTTATTGGTCAAAGTGGTAGCGTGACATTGTTGTCCCTATGTTGAGACTTAATTTTCAACTTTGCCTTTAGGTCTAACATGATGAGGTAGTGAGTTTTTTGTGAGATACCTGGTCTTGAGTAACTCCTTGATAGTAGGTGAAGTCATCTGACAGATTCCTTTGTGCAGCTTAGAGGGAAAAATGAAGTTTTTGATATCTTCAGAGTTGCACTTAGAGATCAGATCTTTCTCTTCCTGTGCAAATATCATCTCAATATTCAAATCAATATTTTGTATATGCTAAGTAAGATATCAGCTAATTTGATTACTTTGTCCTTCAGTAAGTTGGGATAAAGTTGATACCTGCTCTGCAATGTACAACTCCAATGGTTTGGTAGTGAAGTACTGCCTGAAATGCCCATCTTAGCTTAAAAGGGGAAATTGCTGTCATGAAGAAGAGCAGAACTTTACCAGCTTAGAGCTAGTACAGCCCTAAGTACTCTAATTGCATAAACGCACAGTCTAAAGTCTGTTAAACACATGAAGAATTGTATTCTTTTTTGAAATGTGTCTAAGGCAGATGAAGAGAACCAAACCAGAACAAATGCAGAAGGAAAATAAATATAAATAACATAAATAAAATACTGCTCAGTTTGACCCTTCTTTCAGAAGGAGGTTGGACTAAAGACCTCTTGAGGTTTTGTGTCTCATGCTGTAGAGTTGGATAAGGACTGGTTTTGCTTGAAAAAATAGGAGTAGCCAAGCACCAGTGGGTAGGAGAGTCGGGGTATGGGGAGGTGGAAGTGTGGAGCACACATTGAGTCAGTGAATAGGAACATCACAGTCTGCAGCCATCAGTGCTGACTGCACAGCATTGTCTTTGTGATTTTGCATATTCACATCTGGTGCAGTATGATTGCTAGGGGAGAATTGCTTTCAGTATGCAGTGATAATGATTAACAATGTGCAATAACTAATTATTATCAACATGTGATGTTAATTAATGTCAATCTAGTAAAGTGTTGTTTTAACAGTTTGAGACTGACCTGATTTTTCAGTCTTCTAAGCACTCCAATCACAACTCTTGGTACACACAGGTTGTAAGAGATGGCAGTGAATTGTTTCAGGATGCCTTAAAAATTCTCTGTTCTTGACTGTTGATTAAAAACATGCTGAAAAACTAACACATGTAATCTTAATAAAATTAAATGAGCAATTATTTCTTTAAAAAAAAGAAGAATGTTTTAATGAAAAACTGAACTAGATTACTTTCTGCTGCTCTTTTCTTTTTGAGTAATAATTATAGTAGAAATGCATGAAAGAGCTCCATCTCAAGTATAGTATGCAGCACGTGTTTTGAAAGAGTTTTATAAAATCACAAATTGAAAAGAGGGCAAACATGGACTATCTTTCAATGTTCTAATGCATGAAGTCAGGGAAATTAAAAAAAAAAAAGCAAACTATGAAAGCAGGTGAAATTATTACAATAAAAAAGTAAATACATTATTTTACAATGAGACCTACCTTTATGTGAAATGGTGGAGGTAAAAAGTGCAAAAATCCTAAGTCCTTGGCCATTAGAAGACATGATTATCTCAAAATGAAAGAACACATATTCCACTTAGGAAAACCTGTGGCCTTAGCAAACTGGACATTACAAGAGTGTATCTGAGCCATATAAATATACACTTATCCCCAATGACCCACTTCATAATGTCTTATGACTAAAACAGACTGAACACATTCAGAACCTAGAAAATATGATTTATAACTAACAATTTTACTGCTGACACTCCATCAAGTGAATGTCTTTAGACACTTGTGATAGTGAAGTGAATAATTTCTTGAGGGGAGTGTTGTTAGTAAGTGTGGTTCCACACTGTACATACTAATTTGTTTGTAATGAAGATCTTTGCACCTGAACTAAACTTCATAGATTTCTTTTTCAGTTAGAGGAAAAAAAAAAAGGTACAAATAAAGAAAGATTTATCTGTTCTATTTTAATGACCACATTGGTATGCATATACAAATGTAAAATAGTATCAGCAACCAGAGGAAAAAAAGGCTGCATTGGCTGGAGCTCTGAGGAATACATGGATTCAAATGGTGAATTTCAATGCATTTCAATGCAGATGTTCAAGTAGATAAATCCTCCCAGTACAGGATCCAGGGACCATCAAGTGAAACCAGTAAAAGTTCAAGTTCAAACAAATAACACAATTAGGTTGGAGGAGAGTTTACTGATTCTTCTGTTCTACCAGCTCATTTACACACCTAAGAAAGGAGCTGCTGCTTGTGTTTCTAACCCTTACAAAGTATGAGTATGACAAAGAGGGCAGAATAGCCAAAAACATCTCTTCTGGATTGTTATTTTCTGAGAGGTACTGAATATTTCAAGTATGTTCTGCCCTCAGTATGATAAAGATATATTTTGGTGTAACCAGGTAATGTTTCAAAGGGGTGATGTAAATGATTTTTTTAAATTTCCATTTTATCTGGTGTGTATATAGTAAGAAGGATATTAGAACATACCTCTGAGAAGAGTAGCAGGTATTTTGTTGAATAAATTCCTAGTCCATTCTTCTCTACAACTGACCAAGCTGAGACATTGTGGCCTAGAGATTATTTCTCAAGTGTTGCAACCACTGTGAAAAGCAGATATACAAAAGCACATACATTAAAACTCTCACTGAGACATTCCCTGGTCTGAGTTGCACAGCCTGCTTTCTTAAACTACTGACATTTTTTTCATGTTAGGTTTAAACACAGTGCTTGAATTGAATACTAGGAATAGTTGTTCAAAAAACATGCAAGATAATATGCTTTAAAATATGAAAATGACTTTCTACAAACACTTTGAATAAGTGGTTTGAAATCTTTTAACCTTGCTTCACAAATTATAAAAAGAGAACTGCAGAGAGTTATAATATATATTCCCTAGTTAAGCCATTACATTTAACAATTGTATCAAGAGAAATGGAGTAATCATTATTTTTAAGATACATCTCTTTAAAACTCAATCAACTTCAAACCAAATAAAAGGGTGTTTTAGCACCACATGTCCAAATTCAAATTGTTACACAGAGCAGTGGGCATGGAAAAGGGTGTAAGAACACTTTGAGCACAACAGACTGGAAAAAAAGGTAAAGACAAAATCCTGAATAAAAAATAAACAGTTTTACTTCTGCTAAAACAAAAATAACAATTTCTATTTTAATTTAAGTTAAACTTGGTTGAAGTGAAAAATTACAGCAATTCTAAGTAACTAAAACACAGCAAAATAAAATAATCAAGTCCTGATTTTAATTGCAGGGAGCAGAAAAAAGAGGCATTCAAATGTTCTGTGACTCTTCAAGCCACTTAAACACAATTTCATTGCTTGCTGTAAAAAAAAGGACAGAACATCATAAGAGTTTTTCTATCATTTTGTTCTAGAGAACCACTGCATAACATAAAAAAAACTGAATCAGTTTCTTGCTTCTGAAAATAGATAATAAGTTTTTTTCAATCAAAAACAGAAGAAGCAGCAGTTGGAAGAAAAAAATGTTATTCCTTTCTGAAAGCCAGAGGTTTGCTGTGCTACTCCCAAAGAATACAATTCTGACAGAAACAAAATTCCTCTCTCCTGTTTATGCTCAAGGCTGTACAACTATCAGTTCAACTTATGCATGTTCAGTGTCTCTCATGGCCTCGGAGTCTCTGACTGAATCTCCTACTGATTTTCCTGTGTAGAACAGCAGACTCATCTGTCTCTACCTCTTTTAGAATGCTTGGTCAGGTTTTTAGCTGTCCACAGAGCTTGAGTGGGATCATTCTGAAGCTCTTTTTTCTAAGCTTTCGACAGGTTTACACAAAATACCAGAGAGATGGTTCTCAGTCTGCCAGCATGGGCTTGAGGGAACAACCTAGGACTCTGGTTCCTTGGAGGAGGGCCTGAACTAATGTAAAATACAAACATACTGTCTACCTTGACCAGATTTCTCATGTGAAGCACTTTTTTAACAAAATGTGAAAAGGAACGTTGAACAATTGGCTTTTATTTAAACCACATGACCCAGTCAGAGTCTTTCTCGCCATGTGTTCACTAACATATTTTCCTGCTTTTTTTTTTTTTTTTTTGCTGTTGTTGGTTAATAGCAACTAGTTTTTCTAAATTATTCAAAGTAGATTTCAGAATTATTAGCTACTAGAAAGTATGAAAGCTGTTAATCTTGCTTTACAAGGGCTGAGCAGGTATATTTGTATTACTCCAGATTTTGTTTGGGGTGAATGAGTTAGTCTTTGAAGTCAAACACTGCCAGGAATGTCAATGTTTCCACTGGAATGAAGTTGCTGATACTGTAACTCTTACTGGGGGTCTTAAATATAACCTACAGCAAAACAGCAGAAGTTTGACAAGCTGTTTGTATACCATAAATACTCTAAACCCCAAAGGAACTGTTACTTGTTGGCAATAATCATTGAAAGATCTGAGAACTTTAAAAACTCTTTTTGGAACTCAGTGCCCAGAAAGACTTCATTATACCAATTGCAACAATTTTATAAAAAAAATTTCAGTCTAATACTATAAACTATTGACTGTATTGAGCCTGTCAGTCTAATTTGGTTGCTCTCATGTATCTTCAATGGAAACAGGCTAAGAGGTGAGCACTGCTCTATTTCTGTGACCTTTTAGGGTTTATGGGCAAGAGAATCCAAACATTAAGATTGTGTAATCCTACCTCGCATGTAAACTCCAACCTCTTACATAAATCTCAGAAAGTTTTTTACTTAGATATCTGGTGGAGTAGTTTCTTCTCAAAGATTGTGTATGTCTTAGTGACTTTCCAGAAGGATCCAGAGGAATAACATCTATATCTATTGCCTTTTCACTAATAGTGGAATGGTCAAATAATTCATATATATTTCAGATGTTTGTATCACTTACATTTATTCCACGCAGCAATATTTGCAGATACAAAGACTAAACAATGAGGAAATGCCTTGCTACCAAGGAAAAGCAGCAGAAATAGCAAAAACTCTTCAACTTTCTCAAGTTCTGCTCAGTTCCTGGTTGTGAAGCCGTTGCATGCAATAAAGATTTTTTTGATTGCTTCTTTAAAAGAATAATTAACTTCATAGGGTGGAACATTACAGGTGGTAAAAGGAGAAAACAAATATATTTTGATGACTCAAAGATATTAAGGGTCTTTTCCTGGGTAAATTATTCCATGACTCTGTGATTCTTTGCAATAACAATCACTAAATATTTCTCACTGTCTGCCTCTATCTAGTGGAGAAACAATGGGCAATTTTGTAAAGTGAACACTTTACACTCAGGTTAGGATTGGAGCTCCTTTAAGGAAATACTGTACTTCATAAAAAGGGAATAAAGATAATTTGGGGGGGGTTAGGGGGTGTTATTTGGCGGTTTGTTTTGGTTCTGTTTAATAAACCTGAAGAGTTGTTACTCACTGATCTGCCAAGATCAACACTGCAAATAACTAACATTGTAGTAGCTTCTGTGGGTTCATACTCTTCTCCAAAGAACATCATCAGAAGTTCCTTTCTATAAGTTACAGACTCATGCCATATTAAATGATGCAGCTATATTTTTCAATTCTATTTCATTTTTGCTTAGAATTTCAACTCCATGCACAATTGGGAAGCCTTACTGAAGAGGAATTGACCCTTCTTTTAGATCTGAATAGGATTTTTTTTCAATCATCATGGTTAATGTTTATGCTGTATAATTCAGGGCTTAAAAGTTAAATTTTAAATTTAATCAGTTAAGGTATTCCATAGAAGAAATTAATAAGGTGATGAAAACCAATAGGAAATCTCATCATAAAATAGATACACCAAATTCTTTCCATTAGCTATAAAGTGAACCTAGGACTACTAGCTTGTATTTAATTAGCTTAAATTGCTGTGTGAGATAAGGCTGACCTTTCATTTAACAGGGCATCTTTCTGCTTTGAACTTTTTGGCTATTAGTCTAGGTTTCATTAAGGCTTTGACAGATACAGGCTTACACATCCAGCTGTTACAAATGAACAAGTTACACTTCCCTCTATTTTTCTGGCTAACTGCTTCTGGTCTCCATCACTCTCTCTCTGCTGTCAAATGCCTTCAATAGACTTGATTCTGTGCAACGTCTATCAGCTTTAACTACACTGACTAGATTTCAAAATAAATTCCAAGAATTTTCCCTGAAGTGGCTCATCTCCTTTCCTCCACTGTAATAAAGGTAGATGCTTCCAGAATGGAACGACTAAACAGTTGAGGAAGATAGAAAAGAGCAGGCAGTGGATATGAATGTGCTATGGATACTTAGCTAATTCATTTACATGCATTTGAATTCTCATAATAACCATTCTTGCATTATACTAAAACAACTAAACAAGTGAAAATTATATGTTTTCATGACAATAGACAGTATTCATTCTGGTAAGCTGACTAGGAAATAAGGGATTGCACATAGAGTGCTTTCATTCATCATAGTTTAAGACAAATCCTGAGTTCATAGGAAAAACCGAAGGTCTTTTTAGGGTGAAAGACATCTCTTTGGGCTGAGCTGTTCTTAGAATTTTAGAGAGATTCCGACTCTCTTAACCATGACAAGCAAAGCCATTTAATCACTTTTTTTCCAGTAAAAGACATGTCAATAGTACCCTCCCAAATTGTTTTCAAAGTACTGTTTCCCATTTCTGAAAATAAAATTTGAATCTAAATATGTGCATTTGCTAAAAGGAAATATTGTTTGAAATTTTCAGTTGTTAAATTATTGTTTGTGGGAAAATAAAAGGGTTAATGAGAAAATAGAACAGACTAAAACAATGTATTACTTTAAAAAATATTGAATTTACAAAAAAAAAAAGGAATATAAGGAAAAATAGTATAGTTTCTATTTTTTTCTGTTGTATGTTACGCTGTGTTGAATTCAATACAGGGTGGGGGGAAAGGAAACAGGAAATATCCTTATTGTTAATGTGAAAAACAGGTAACTTTGGAAAACTGATACAATTTTCAACTTCTTCCTTAGTTTAGGTTTCATTTAAAACAACTTGCTACTTTGCTAAGCCATTTCTCAAAGGATATTTTTACTGAAAATGCTCTGATTAGATGTATATGTTGTCTCTATTCCACTGTGGAGATACAAGTTACAAATTACCCAATTTGAATGCCTCACATTTGTGCTTTGTTTAATGCAACAAAGGTAAGGAATTGTATTATATACGCTATCTATATTTATTGCAATAGTGTTTCATACCCAGTGTTTGAATATTTCTTTAAAATGAGGAAAGAATTTGAAGGATTTGTGAACCTCTCTGGACAAAAAAAAAAAAAGAAAAAAACAGACTTGCAGACCACTTTCCAAGGAATCAGAAACTGAATAATTACTGAGTTACTGTCTCTTACTCAAAGAGGGGCAGAGCAAAACTGATTCTGTCCTTCCTTCATTGCCACTGCACTCAGAAGACAAATCGTGTTAAGAAGAAATGAGCTGAAAAGTTCTACCCATAGAATACTTGGCAGACCTGAAATAAAGGACTGTGTCACAATAGTAAAAATCTTCCTTTGTTAACTGAGAAGTACATAGGAGAAAAGGAGATTTGGGTTCCAATCTGGTCTCATACAGTTGCTCTGATATATTTTCCCAACTTAATTTTGATCCTCAGATTTTATGGATTAGCAGCATAATACTAAACATTTGAATTGAATTGAGTAGTAAGCAATTGAATGAATGATGACTTTCCAACATTGAATGAAATGGAGGCCCCACATCATGAGCTCACTTATTCTATAGGCACTTGATTTCTGCTAAATATTCTGGCAACAGCTAGGCAGAGTAGATCTGTTTTACCACTGAATAATCTATATTTACTGATGTGGTCCAAGGATTTAAAGTGGATCTTGATGGGCGACCTTAGCATACCTGACAAAGTGGAAGTAACTGCTGAAAAAAAAAAGATGATGATTTTAAAAGTGCCATGTGTCTGGCATAATGCTGTCAATGGCACATTTATTATTACATCTTAGTGGCATAAAAGTCAAGAATATTTTATGCTATGGATCTTTGTATACCAAAGGGTTAAATAGTTATCTGTGATTTGGTGTGTTTTTATATTTTTAATGCAATATATTTCAGGTGCGACTGAAAGCTTACAGTTTTCACTTTTTCCAAGCTAGATTTTGCTTATTAGGAAAATAATTGACCACAGAAAATATCATTGTATTTAAAAACATAACTTTGCAAAACATATACACAAATATTTTAATTTCTGATTTTTTAAAAATATCTATTTTATACTCATTTTTTATTGGACATTAAGTGAATTGATAGGAAAAAACTGAATTTTGTGAGAAGTTCTCATTTTTTCTGATTAACATACTATGTGTGAATTAAGTAAGAAATGCAGTGAGACATCTCATAGTTTACATTTGCTTAGCATTAGCATCATCTAATTTCAGGAAGAATTTCCCATTACCAAAAACTCTAGCATGTTTTATATATTCAGTCTTATTTCTCTCATGTACTTAGCAATCCTTTGACAAGTGTTTATAAAAACCACTTTTTTTTTCTCAATGATGTTCAAAAATAGTTGTATTTCCTATATTTTCTTTTTACAGAATTCATTACTTTCTCAAATCCATAAATCATTCATATCTTTTGATTTTTCTGTATGTATTCAGTTGTTGGTGTTTGGCATGCATTTAAAATGGTCTCTAAGACTTTTAGAAAGCAAGAAGGCCATATTTGAGGTCAAATTGATGAGACTTCTCTTTTTATCATACAGGTTGTTATATAATTGAAAATTTTATTTCCTCTTAAGCACAAATTAATTTAGCACTCAGTTTTCATTTTGCATACTTTGGGCACATTGATCCTTGGCAACACAAAGAAGAGTGGATGTTCTGCTGTTTGCCATTTCTGGGAGTATTGTTGTGTAATTTCATGATTTAATAATAGCAAACCACTGATCAGCCAGAATGTTTGGAAATCTTTGTTTAATGTCTTTCAATGCATGTTTTCAAAGCCATGACTTTAGCATCTAAAATTACTTGACAATTTTTGACAGTTTTAAGTTGGAACTGCAAATATAGAGTCTATGTTTACATCTAGAGGCATTTGCATGTGCCATATCCAACGTTTCTATGAAGTAGCTTTAATATTTATAAATCTTGTGCAAATCTCAAGGAAACTGCTGTGGTCTTGAAGAGTGTCATGTTAGTATCATGGGCTGCTATCTCACCATATTTAAGCAACTAAATATAACTCTATGAAAATTATCTTTCTCTAAAAAAATTATCTTTCGCTAAAAAATACGACATGCAAATAAAAATTGGAAGGGGTAAATATTTAAGAAGAATATATTGTCTCTTAATAATCATAATGAGAGTGTCTTGGGAATGATCTGCTGCTTGGATTGTCTGATGCCAGACTCAGAAGAATTATTCACTCGGTTCGTTTGCTGCTGTTCTTGTTTATAGTTTCAGCAAGTGTTCCAGAGTTGCCAGTACACTTACACACATGCACACACAAGCAAAAAAATGAACACAGGTAGCCACACATTTTCTTGTCTCTTATTTATTTACTACTAAATGCTGAATCCTTGTTGATGTTTTTCACAAATCAGAGGTCTTTGCCACCTTACAGGTGACCGTGTACCCTTTAATTCCTCAGATCATTCCAATTTCACATAAACTTCCAGCCCCATCTTGTAAAAATGTGGACTTCATTTGTTCAGTACATAATAGAATGTTATGATTAAAACAGTGCCATGGACTAACTGCATGTAAATTCAACGTGAAAAAGCTAGCCAAATTAAAAATTTTCATTTTCTTTCAGTTAGAAACAAGGAGATACAGCAATCTTAATGCTTAAGAACAGAATGACAATAACCCATTAATGATGCAGGCATGAAAAAAATGAAACCTATTTTTAGAATATATGAGGTGAACTATTTCAGGCATAGATGGTAATATATATGTGTCTAACTTTGCTTCAATATATCTCACCTGGTGGGATGACACGTAAATTGATATGGACAATTCAGGTCACCTACATGCTAAAAACAGAATATATAAGAAAAGGGACCTCAATCTTTCAGGATGAGACAATAAAATGCTAGTAGAATAGGAAAACTTAATACTACAGGACTGAGATTGATAATTCTGTTCACTTCTAAACAAAGGTATGCAAGCTAATCAGCAATGTAAGCACTGAAGTAAATGAACACAAAGTGAACATTAATAAGTCTGGTCTTTAACCACCCCTCATAAAGCAGTTATTTTAGAAGCTAACTTCCACATCAGAATAGCCAAACAAAAGTCTAAACTATTTTAAGAAGAGTGATTGATGTCAGACAGCACTGGATTCCCCAGCAGAAGATAACCTTTTTAATCCTATATTTTCCTCATTACAAAATTACTGTAAACAATGATCTGGGTCTTGGAGAATGTGATTACATTCTTCTAAGAGAGTTTAGTGGGGGAGGATAGAGTGGTCTGTGGATAAGCATCTACCCTATTGAGTGGGTTTTAAGCTGTCTCTGCTATAAGGGAGATTGATTCTATGGTGTTCCTTGTGCTCTTGATCCCTACAAAGTTTGGAAACAGGGTCTGATGGGATGCGATTCTTCATTTCACTCAAATTCCA
Source organism: Fringilla coelebs (assembly GCF_963513975.1). Taxonomy (NCBI): domain Eukaryota; kingdom Metazoa; phylum Chordata; class Aves; order Passeriformes; family Fringillidae; genus Fringilla; species Fringilla coelebs. Next base: position 46,588,293 of record NC_140029.1, read on the forward strand.
GATGGAAAGAAAGCAAAAGTACATTACTTTAGGAAAAAAATCAGGACATCTTATGCAAAGGGCTATACATTTTTATGAATCAATGTGGTTTTTATTATATTTACTGAAGAATTGGAGAAGAAGCAGTTTGTGTGTGTGTGGGTATATGGTACAGGTTTAAGAAAGGGATGAAAAGTATTTGCTTGCAGAAAAGAAAAATAGATGCTTCAGATGGGACTTTTAAAATAACAGTAATAAAACCATAATATATTTGAATTCTTTGTCGTTCTTTGCTGAAAACTTCATTGATAATATGTCCTGGATTTTCAGTTTCTCTCTATCTTCAGACCCATATTTTCCTAGACAGCTCTCATTGTAATTAGATATCCAGATAAAAGTAGGAAGTTGCAAGACCTATCAGCTTTTTAGAAACTCTGATTCTGGCATGCTGGAAATAGAAGTACAACTGACTAAGAGAATTTTTGTATCTCCTCTCCTAATGAGGCAATAATGCTGCTAAAGTACAACCAGTTGATTTCCAATAAACCAAGAATATGACAAGGAAAAATAAAAAAAAAATATTATAATGGCTATGAATTACTAATTTCATAATGAATTTGAAAGTCTAGGAATGCCAAAGTAAACTTGGAAACCAGCGAGGTGTTTGCAAGAAGGACTGTTAAGACCTGTCATTACTTTAAAATACTTCCAGCTGAGACCTGAGTTGCAAACTGATTTCATTTGTGGAGTTACAGTATCTGGTTGCTAATGAAATACTTCTGCTGCTTTCTTTTCAATGGTGTGAACCTCTGAAAATAATGGATTAGGGAGAACCTTACTAAAGCTACAGAATGTATTTAAACAAAAGGGTCAGCAAGACATAAAATATACTTCCTCAAAACCATCCTGAAAGAAACCAGAAGAAACAACTGCTCTGAGAAACAGGACAACCCAACCCTAATATGGAGAATATTTTAGGGTAATGTGAAATGAAAAGCAGTCATTCATGTAGTCAGAAAAAAAGCAAAAAGGTACTGCTCACAAGGTGCTGGATGAAGCAGACGAATAAGACATTGTAATCCTAAGCATCTCACAATGTAGCTTTTACTTGTGCAAGTCCCAATGCAAAATGCAGTCAGTGCAGAGAGCCTGAGCTTGTAGTTTAATGCACTTTAGAATTAAATCACTCAGAATGACAGAATTTATAACAGTGGCTCTATATTTGCCTGAAGCAGCTAGGAGGAAACTCTATGAAAAAGAGCTATGACTCCATATCAGCCCTTCACAAATGCCTAAAGAAGTGGGCTGCAGGCAAAAGCTTTGCAGCACAGAACTTAAAGCCCACAGGCTCCTCCTCACTTAGGGAGTTTGAAGGAGGACAGCAAAGAATGTGTTCTTCTTTCGTTCAGAAGACAATAGAGAGTATTCTTTTGGAAAAAGGCTGTAACAGACATCACATTCATGACAGATATATAATATGAGATTCTTGTTACAGTGTTTTCATAGAAAATAGTAAATTCTACACTGTTAAGAGAGTGTTACAGCCTGAGCTAGGTGCTGTTCTACTATGAACAACAAAATCTCTTTTCCTGTTTATGCTGTGTACGTTTGCAAAATAGTTACACTGAATAAGAAAAAATAGATTGATAATAGAGGACATGCAAGAATAATTGTCAATAATCTAATCCCATAAAAAGTGTACTAATTTGAGAGAATAGAGGCTATGTTTGGTACATGTTTAGGTGGAATTTCTCTAATTTATTCAATGACTGCTATGACCTGAATCAAATCATAAGCTATTGCTGCTGGATAAAACACTTCTGCTTTTATTTCTCAGTCATCTCAGTCTGCCTACAGTCTTAGTAGGAAAAATGATCATTTGAGCATGACTTCTTTCAGGGGCACAGACTGAAAGATGTAAACATGAAATATAAGTTACTGCTATTAATTTTTTTTTATCCTTTCTTTGAGAGTTAATCTAAAGATACATAGAGAAAACTGAAAACTCTTAGCCAATATAAAAGTCTGCTCCATTCATGGGAGACAGAAGCCACAGCTGTTCACAGCAGAAGTGTCTAGGAGGAAAATTTCTGTATCATATTGACCAGGATAACCTAATCCAATCTATCATTTGAGGAAGGCTGGAATTTACCACAGAGGAGAAAATACTCACTTTTCACCAATTAACAGAGAAAATTGTCAGATAAGACTTCTGACAATTTTCTTTTACTCATTTCCCACTTTTCCTTTTTTCATGAGGTATAAAAAGAAAAGAGAAAAAAAGAGGACAAACCAAAAAAGGGAAAAGATATTATGAAACAGGAAACATATTTTAATTTTATAATGAAGCAATAATTTTTCAAATTGTTAATTCCTATACTTTTAAGAATTTAATTCTGAACCAAATATTGTCTTTAGCATTAAGATATTTTTTGCTCACATATTTTTTTCCTAACTACCATTAATAGAAACTATTTTGCATTACAATGTAGTCATTCTTTTTTTTTTTTTAATTTTAAGGAATAGTGAAAGGTTGAAAACAAGATGTATTTTGAAAACCATATGAGGTATTGGCTTCTGTTAGTAAGAGAAATGTGTTTCAGCTTGACTGAACAAAAAGAGTTTGAAGCAAGGCCCTGTAGTATTTTCCGAGTAATTATTTGAAATTATTTGAAAAGTAAAGGAGCCAGTGATACAGTTTTTCTTCAGAACAAGTTAAAGTATTCCCTCTATAGAAAAAGTACCAGAAGTCCCTTCTTGGCAGAGGCTGGAATTTTATCTAACTGAAAATAAACCTGACACTCTCTTCCATTTCAGAATAGTCTGCTGCTATAGTAAAGATGGGCCTCTGGCATCTCAAAACAACAGCAACAACATTGCAGACAATTTAATATTCTGTTGGGTCTATCCCATTCTGCCTCATTTCAGTTTTTATTTAATACTCTTAATGTGCTAGGAGGTCTTAGGGATTTACTCTCAATACATTAATAATTTAAATATAATCAACACTTTGTGTAACATCTGTCTTTCTTCTATCACTTGAACTAGCTTTAATTCCTCTGGCAGTTGAGTAGAACTGGCTTTGAGGTTCACAGTATAACTAACTTGAAAGTTTGTGTGAAATGAAACTGCAAAGTTCAACAAATTATCACAGGGGATCTATTCAAGTATATGAATATGAGTCAACAGTATAGGAAACAGCAAAGTAGAGAGGAGAAGCACTTTTTTCTCTTTGAAGTCCTTAGCTGTTTTCCTTAGACCATGCGATAATTAGATCATGAGCTAATTGAAACATACAAATTAATTGCACTGATTGCTATTTATATGAGATGATAGTCTTTTCCTGACAAATTTGCTTTGATGAGGCAAAGGAAGCACTTGACATTTTGCCATTGAAAGTCAATTGCTCTCCTGAACCAATTAAAATGACACAGTATTTGAACTCAATTGCTCAATGTGCTGTTCCAAACAAAAAAAAAAGAAGACAATGCAGAACCTAAGGTGTCCATGCTTTTAAAGCACAGTCTATCAGTGTAACCAAAATTTTAATAAGCCTAGAAATCCTTTAGTTGTTAGTGGATTTTGGCAGGCAGTTCTTAATTTATTAGGAAAATAAATTATGGTTTTTCAGGAAACGGATAGCAGGCTGTTGATTTCTTCGTGTTGGCAACAGCTTTAAAGGAAATTTTCTGTGACTCCCTAGACCTAGAGAAAGAAAAACAAGTCATGTACATAACAAACACTAAACTTAAGCAAGAGTCATGGAGTCAAGTGACATGTGGAACAAATGAGCTTTATCACAACTATAAGCTGTTATGAACTTCTCTTGCTGTTCATCTTTCTTACAAAAACAAGGGAAGTAGTACATCAAAAAAAAAAAGAAAACATAAAAAAAAAATTATGATTCTGCATATGAATAGGGATCATGATGTTCTGCTTTCCTTTCACATCAGTTCCCCCTATGTAATGCAATTCATAGCCCATCATTTGTGACTCTTCCACCACTGGTTACTTCCAGAGAAGACCCAAACAAGCTCTCTTAGCCAAATTGTTCCTTCAAGTTCAACAGTCAGTGTAGAATTTAAAGTAAGAAATATTCCCTAGACCACAATAAGCACCATTTTATCCAACAACTCTGTATTATAAAATGCACAACCAACTCTGTAAGACAAGTCTAGAATCCAGGTTTCTATTTATACTGTAACAGTTGATCTAGTAAACTTTTCTTAGCAATGACTTTTCATTCACTGTGTATTGTTCATTATTAACACAGGAACTTAATGTCCTCTTTCTAGTAAACTGCCTTCCACCTTCACGTTCATTTCTATCTGTAGCTGGATGGTTACACTGTTTTTGAAACAGATGTCAGAGGACAGCACTTCTGGATCAGAATCATTGGTAGGCACATGAATAAAACTAGAACCACTTATGGTGTGAGGAAGGTTTCAGCTCCTTCTGCAGTCAATGTCAACATTCCCAATCACAGAGCAGAGACACCACCACCAAGTCACTGCCCTCTTCCCATCATCACTGTGGACACATATTTCTTTGAGCTGATGGCCTGAAGTAATAAACAGATTTTGTCTTTCAGCTTCACAGAACATCACTGGGACTCCTTACTTGAATCTTTATGTCATCTTTTTTTATCTTGGTCTGTTGGGATACTATTACAGGGTGAGAATTTTTTCCAGTGTTTGAATCTCCTATAGGGTTTGTTGGCAATTCACCACTTTAAATAAATTTTGAATGCTACCCAAATGCAGGTCTAATAATTATCTAGAAGCAAATACAAAACATCAGTGTTAATATTAATCTTTTGTCAATCTGTTAGTGTTTATTTTGAAAGTCACCCATGTTGAACATCTTGGGTGATATCTTTTTTTTTTCAGAAATAAAGGACAAAACTTCAGTGGAATTCAGTAATATCGTGGTTACATACCTTTTATTTTTACTTACATTCCATCTCTCATATATCGCATTAGTCAACCAATAAAACACATTTATTCTTAGTAGTATTAGAGTACCCAATTATTAGGATTTTAAAAATACTGGTAGCACCAGATCTCAAATTGTTTTAAAATACCGCGTGTTTTCAGCAATTATTAAGTTAAAAATATTACAAAAATTATAAAGATCTAAAGATAAAATAATTTATTAGAAAACTTGTTCTGATTTGTATTCTTTATAGTACATTTACTCTGTTTCTGCTGCAGTTGAAAAGCTACCAAAAAAAAAATTCTAGACGTGTTAAATAATTTTTTGACATAGTCTTCATTATCACATTAGTCAAGCCAATACATGTAGTAAAACCCTCCTTCAGATAACATACTTGCTAATGCAGCTAATACCTTGCAAAATAGTAAAAGGAACTATAGAAATTCAGGGTAAAGAGCTGCAAATACAAAATGTCTCTAGATTTCAAACTACTAAAGTATATATTTTGACATTAGGTCTATTGAACTTTTTGGTTTTGTTTTTTTTTTTAATTGCATGAGCTAGCCAACACAGAAATGCTGAATCAGATTGTTTTTATTCAGGTATTCCAGAGAAGGATGAACTCGAGGTGGGTGAAACCAGAAATTGATTAAATAAAGCCCTGGCACCCTGCTCTGTTTTAATAAAGCTTTATTAAGTCAGCTCAGGAAAACAGATGACTCTTCAGAATCTTTGCTGAAAAACACCCAGTGCACCTCTAGAAACACCTACTGAACTGGGCAAAACAACAAGAGCATCTTAATTGGAACTATTCAACTTATCTCACTCTCTTGCAGTAATGTGAAACTTACTGTAAAAGGAAATAAAATATCACTAAAAACCTGTTAGAGATGAAATTGGGATTTCTCAGAGTCTTATGAAAGTGGGACTCTGAGATCTAGGAAATGAGCAAGAAGCTGCTAAAAAAAACATATTCCCCAGCAGAAACCTGATGAAAAGGTGAAGCTAAAGAAATCCATGACAGCTGCTTCTACTCAGGCCACGCATGTTGGATAAAAAGACAGTTATAACAGAAGTGTGTCAAAGTGAGATTGCCATTAAATGGCTTTATCAAACTTTTACATCTCACTATTTTCATAGTTTTATTTTATCTTGATCTTACAATCCAATTATGAGAGATGCCTCTTCCTGAGTTAAGGTACAAACCAGACCATATGCCAAAGTCAATAGTATAGATTTCATTCAGCAGTAAATGAGAGGTAGAGAGATAGAAATAGGAAGAGAGAGGGAAGGGAGCAGGGCAAGGAAGGGATAGGTAGGGAGGAGAGAGAGAGAACGCCAAAGATCCCTGTGGTTGTGACATCATTCTGCTCACTCCTCGGTGGTGAGAGTCCCCAGTTCTTCTTGAGGTACCATTTTTAGACACTCCAAGTCTCAGGTATCCACAAGGTGTAGATGCTGTAGATTAGTGACCTTACTGTCTCTTATATGCTCTAAAAAATTACTGATGAATGTAGTACTGAATAAATACTGAGTGGTATTGGGATAAAGGTGTGTAATTGTACCTGCCTTTATCCTATTCCACTAAAATAACTTTCCAATTGAAAAAGATAAAAGTTCATATAAACTAGAGTTTAACTGTATTAGAAAGAAAGAATAAAGCTGATTTTTCACTTTCCTGTGGTTTTGCTGCATAGTCATGAAACCTCCTCTATTTTGATCAGTTCCTTTTCAGTACATTTAAGACGTACAGAGAGCTGCTGAGGAATTTTTAACTTCAGATACTGCTTGGAGCCATGAATCTCTTTTTGCAGTGAAGCTTATTATGCCTCTCTGTAGAAGGAGGAGGTTGCTCACTCTTCTTAACCCGACTGTGGCTTTCAAATGCCTATCAGACTAAGCAGCACTTGATTAAGAAATTAAAAATACAGAGTTTTGATGGAGGGATATGATAAACAGAACAATTAAAGCACAAAGGACTGAGAGGAAGAACAGTTCATCCCTTTTTGTTGCTATTATTCTATAAACCTTTCCTCACTAATTTTCTTCTTACCTTAATGTCACCATAAATATATCCATATGTTCAGTATTTATATATTGAGTTCTACTGTTGCTAGATAACTATTTATTCCTAGCTAGATCCAGAATTCATATCATGAGGCTTTACTGTACATGAGTGGGCCAATAATGGTTCACATGAGCAGTGGGTTCAGTTGCCTTAAACACCCTGAGGCTCCCTTTTCTAGGGTAAACCATCCCATCTTTCTCAGCCCTTACTCAAAGGAGAAAAGCTGTATCACTTCATTGGGTTAGTCCCCCTTTGTTGAACTTTATCCAGTGTATCCATTCCACTCCAGTTCTGAGGAGCCCATAACAAGATACAGAGGTGGTCTCACCAGTGCTGAATAGAGGGGAATGTTCATCTCCCTTCGTCTACTAACAATACTTTGGATAACACAGCCCAGGACACCATTATGTTTCCCCTTGTCGAATTTCATGAGGTTTCTACTAGAATACTTCTCCAGACGTGTGATTAAAAAATAAAAATAAATATTCAATATCAGACATACTAACTCAAAATTTCAAGGTTATGTCATCAATAATATAATTGTCATAGGTTTGGTAAGGTAAATGAGAAGAGTTTGATGCCTTAACAGAATGGTTTACCCAAATCACACATCTCAGGATGAACAGCATAAGGATGAGCATATTCTGTTAGTGGCTTTACAAGATAACTAGGAAAGGGCATTCAGGGGAATTCTTTACCCAAAGTTTCCTGAATTTCAAAGATTCCCGAATTATCTTCTGTGGAGTGGTAGAACTTCCACAAGTTGTGAAAATAAGGGACTATGGGCTAGTTTTCTATTTTGTGGTTAGACTACTCTCCAGAATTATAAAATTGAAAGTTAATAATGCAGGAAATGATCTTGGATATCATATGATGCATCCTAGTCTATATCAGGATGTGGATCACTACCACAAGTCAGAAGATATTGATTTCTATAATTTTTATGTGGAGCATTATCCTAGAGATGTGTGTGGAGTGCTCCAAGATTGGACATTTGGCAACAAGGCTCCAAAATCTTGATTGAGAAGTGTGCCATTCCTTCATCTTAATCCAATTTCTGTCACAATTCAGTCCTTCACAGAAAGAAAGAAACATTACTTTAGACTCCTACAGATATATCTCAAAAAAAGAAAAAAAGAAAAAAAGAAAAAAAGAAAAAAAGAAAAAAAAGAAAAAAAGAAAAAAAGAAAAAAAGAAAAAAAGAAAAAAAGAAAAGAAAAAAAGTGAGATGTTGATAGAGATTAGACATTGATAGGTTCAGATGGCAGTTTAGCTTTAAATCCCATCTCTAATTTCTACCAATATCGTTCATAAGGCACTAAACTGCTTTCTGGCACCTGGCCTTCATTAGCCAAGCAGATCCATTGCCCCGCTTTAGACGTTACTGGAATTATTTTTAAAATGAATCATTACTCATAGTCTCTGTCTACAGTGGTGACTGTATCACTGTATCCATCTTAGGAGAGATGTTACCCCACTATGTGGTACAGTGATTCTTGTATATTTAGCTCAGGACTAGCTATCTCCAGAGCAGATTGGCGGTATCTGCACTACAGGCCAAGAAACCCTGGGTAACCAGGGCCACATGTAGCCCTTGAGAATCCAAATATTTCTCTTTTCCTGTTAAAAGTGTCTGACATACTGTGCAGATTACGCTGTAGAAGAGATATTTCTATGTTTTTCTTAATTTAGGATGTATTCATGTAATGACTTATTGCCTGAAAGACTTTAAGTGTATTTCTTAATGTAGAAAAGACTAAGTCTGGTGCTATTTCACCTATGCTGGATTTGGAGAGCAGCACTAAAATCATCTTCTAAAACCATGCAAGAATAGGTCTTGGGGGAACATGTTGATTCACATTCACAAAGATCCTGGAAAAATTTAATAATTACACAGTGTAGATGTGTAGAGATGGAAACAAAATGGTGATGTGAGCATCCATAATTAGTAGCCTGATTAGAAGGAGAATGTTACAGAAGGAAATGTCTGTTGAAAAATACTGACAGACAAATTGCCTGCCAACCTAAAAGCCTGGTAACTAGGCCTTGGCAGCTGAAATACCCTTGAAAAGTGCAGCTGGCATCTTTGAAATACAGCTGTGTACATAGAAACAGGAGGCATCCTGAGATATCATCAGTAAGTGCAAAACCTAAGAAACTGCAAGGACAACTTATCATCTCAAAAAGTGGAAACAGTCTAAGAAAATTAAATTGGTCTGAAAAAACACAAAACTTCAGCACATATTGATCTTACAAGTGAAAAATAGAGATTCACAACATCTATTGGCTGTTCAGAATGTTGGACGGGTGATTGATGTGGTCATATTTCAAGGAAATAAAAAGAACTTAATTTTCCTTTCCTAGACAGGCTGAATTCTCCAAAAGAAACTTCTATGGGATCTTGGACCCAGGCTGGAGATGCCTGGATGACTCTAGAATCTGTGGTGTAGGTTATCTTTGAAGAGAGACTCAGTCTATTACTGCACTGGTCCCACTTCTGGGGTTAGTTTGGTTTGTCCTCTACCTCTGAAACGGTTTGGTTCTTTTCCTGTATCAATGTCCTCCTCTTTGGGTCTATTTCACCCCCTCTGAAATCTGTATAATTCACTCTATACTGATATCACAAATCCATGTAACTCCTCTTTTATAGCTACCCACTATGATATTGGTGATAAGTTTGTTTCACTAATTATAAGTTTCTGGTAGCTGATAATAGAACACAACTGTGTTGTTGTTTTACAATTGATTGCTGTTGTTATATGATTGATTGCTACCATACTATTGATTTATATTATATTATTGATTGCTGATAGTAATCTTTAATAGTTTGATATATAAGCATATATATATATATAATATATATTCACTTTATTAATCACAGCTTTACTTGCTAGTGGTGATTTTGTGGTAGTATACCCGCTAGTGGTGATATGGGGGAAATAAATATATGTGGTGATCTGCAATAAAGAGACTTTTAGAGGATTGTACCCTTGTGTATTACGGAATCTTAAGAACCCACAGTCACGATTTTTATACACCCACAGAGAAGGTTATTTTTTTGCCTGTGACAAATAGTGAGATAAGCTACTTGACAGATTTACCCATTTTAAATATGTCAGAGTGCAGTACACTTTCACTGGGTCCTTTGAGATTGTGGAGGTTGTAGTATTTAATATCAGTTTAACTTATTCTAAATATATCTGATGTTGAAAAGGATTTCTGATTTATCAGAGTGATTCAAAATAAACTGTATAACAAAACCAAGTATAAGTCACAGTTAGCAGAACGCTGCAAATGCAGGGCACCGTTCAATCACAATATCATTGTGATTCCCATTCCCAGTGTCTACGATATGCTCGCTATCACCATCCTGGGTGTCATCAGTCAGCAGGAAGGAATACATGGGGAGAAGCCAGCTCAAGCCTTCTGCTGTCTTAGAAATTCTTTTACCAGTTGCTTTGTTTTTCCTCTCTGTGATGGGCTGAGCCACATATTCACTGTGCTTCTTGTTGGTCTGGCTGACTCAGGGAAATATTTACACTTTTAAGGAACACAGGGAGAAACATTTACACCACCAGTTATCCAACTCAGACTCAGCTGTTGTAGTGGCTCATCTGAAACAAAGGCCACCCTCTGGTTGTTTTTGTGTTGAGATTAGATCAGTTTCTTTTCGATCTTCTTGGACACATCAACTTGACCCATTTCTACTCAGATTTCTTTCATTGAAGGAGTTTGTTGATCAGTCGCAAAGCGGCACATCAGGTCTCCCAAAAGGATAAAGAATTAAAAATGTAGAGAAGTTATTAGACTTTTATTAGTGATAAAATATGAGTTTGTCTACTCTGATAATGTTTTTTTCTAAACAGAAAATTTTCTGCAGTAAAATTAAGATTTATCTTACTTTAGATGATTAAGAATCATGAGACTTTCTGTAAAGTTAACAGGGTGGCTGTATGACTAGGCTTTAGCACTAGATGATTGATTGGTTGATTTGGGATGATAGTGAGTGTACAATTATGTTGATGTACTGAGCAATCCCAGTCTTATGGTAATCTCTAAATATTTTATATCAGCCTATTGTGTCATTATACTATAGTTTATATTTAGTATGCACTAGTAAATGGCTAGTTATTTATTGGAGCAACTTAACAAGTTTTCCAGTTTTCTCATGATACCAACAACCTCTGCTTCAGCTGTGGACAAATGTGCATCTGCCATTCTGTTGGGATAAGCCATTTTCCTTCCCCCATCCTCTCTGGCAAGAGAGGGACAAAGACAGAGGCTGCAGGTTGAGATAACAATTTACTGAATTTATTGACAGCAAAGTGCAATGAAAGAAACAAGAAAGATGTAATAACAGCAGCAATATTAATAACAAAAATATAAAAAAAAAAAGAGAAGGTGCTTTACACACAAAAGGTGTTCACCCCTCAGCTTAACTCTGTGTGGGAACTGGAAAAAAGATAGGATGGTGAATGCTCCTCACAGTGCTCTGCTTGTCCCCAAGCCTGAAACAAAGGAAAACAATTATGGACAAACCCCTGAAAGCTAGATAATCTACCTTTGTTAGGTATTAAACAAATTTCTCAACTCACATTAGTTCAATTCTGATATTTTTTAAATTATGTACAAATTCTAAATTTCTGTTTATTTATCCAGTGTCTGATGGTGTTTGAATGCATGAAAATATAGATCCAGAGTATAGAGTCAAGTGACTGTTACAGTTTTTTTGAGTTACCAGGAAAATGTTCTTAACTGTTTGTATTTATTCATTGCACACAATGAATAAATATACTAAAAAATTCCCAAACATTTTGGGTAAGCTTACACATCTCCTTAATGCTGAGCTTTCATTTCAGTTTTTGCAGAGATGGGAAACTGAACCCAAATATGCCAAACCATAACAACACTAACAATGTATATCAACACAACAACTTACACAGATCATGTATCATTTTCTCGAAGAGAATGATCCATAGCAATAAACATAAGGTTGGTAGGAGTGAAAGGGGAGGCTGCTGTACTTCAGGTAGTCTACTAAATTTAAAATAATTTTCCTTTAGTAAATAAGATCCATAGTAAATATAGACTTTTTAAGGTGACTTATCAAAAATCATTATGAGGTAAGAAATGTAACCATAGCGAATGTTACAGGAAATTACTTTTATTGTCATATAGAAACAAGCTATTTCAATGTCTGTAAGAGGAAACTATTGTCATTTAGACAATAGATGACCCAAAATTTCACCTGCCAACAAATGCACTGCACTTTAATGCACTGAGAGCAAGTGCTACTAAAATCAATTATCCTGACCTTCAATAGAATGTTCATTTTTAATCTTTACGCTCTTCCTGCATTATTCTACCTCTGTACTCCTTCCTGGAAAGCAACTCTGAATATGCCTCTTAGAAAATGTTGCTGCCTACCCACAATTTTGCTGAAAGATTAGTCGAAAATATTCACCTTTGTTTGTGCCTGAGTAGCTGTAGATCCTGCTGGATGAGTCATTTGTACTGGTCTTTTTCACCTCCTTGCATTTACTTCTGAGCACCTTTTCTCCAAGGGTGAGTTTCATCATTGATTTACATAAACTTCTGCTAGCAGATAAACATGGGAGTGTTTCTTTTCTACAGTCCTATCCTAAGATGATTGATAATGAATTAAATGTTTATTGTGTTCTCATTTTCTTTAGATGGGAAAGGAAGCTAAAGCATGGACAAAAAATCCTGCTAAGTTTTAACCTCATCAAAAGTCTACCCTGGAGAAGAAAATTACAAAAATGCATGCAATAAATAATGGATAACTAAAATTCGAAATTTTTTGTAGGAAAAAAAAGAGAATTGTGTTTTACTGCTTCATATGAAAATTGTCTATGAAAACTTATTGGACTAGAAATAATACATAGCATCACCTGAACTGATTTATTCATTTTTTTATGCCCTGAATCTGTGTACTAAGCGAGGCACAGCAATGACACTCTAGAAAGAGTGAAATCTTTCATTGCTTCCATCATGTGCAGCTTGTCTATTCCATATCTTGTGGCTAAAAGGGAAAACTACAGCACAACTGGAGAAATATATTAAACTCCTAGTGCTCATTGTACTTGTTGTGAAGGAGCACTCCCAGTAAACATCTGAACACAGATGACTTGCATCTGTGGCCCAATGCATACTGTGAAGCATAAAAACTATGTCTAGAATCTAAAAGTATAGGATACAAGTGTCACACATTTTTAACTCATTGTTCAATAATAAAATGTCAAGGTAAGTTTGCAGTGAGCAAAGAGGGGTTCCCAGCAAGGAAAAATGTGCCAAAAAAAATCAAGTTTCCAAGCTGAAATTGGAAAAGGCAAACAAGTAAACAAGCAACACAGATTCTAGAGCAAGCATATAAATAAGGTTGACTTCAGTTATCACCCCATTCTTCTTCTGGAAGTGTGCATTATTATGGAGAAACAAAATATTTCCCAGTGGCTGTTGAAGTCCTTTCTCTTCCTTATGTCTGCTGGCAAGTACATTGATATCTATTTTAAGTGTTAGTACTGTTTTTAGAAGTTCTAACCCCCAAAACATGGGAATAAGAATGCTATACTGTGAGACTCTAAGTTGTATATTCTCAGCAGATTCTTACTGACCCTATGTAAATCCATTCTTTTATTTTTTTCTTGTCTCACCACCCTTTATTCATTCCTTGAAGCCCCACATGATTTCACTTAGAATTTCTTTTGACAGCATGATTTCTTTGATCTCCATTTTTGTGAACATTTTAATGACCAGCAGGTATGTCTTACCCATGCTCACTGCCCGAAAAATTGTTTTACTTATAATTAGATCCCTGGACTCCATAGAGTTAGCATTTAATTTTGTGTACACTAGAGTAAATCAACAGCAAATTGCAAAAGCAAACTGGAGGTAAATCTTAGTAAAACAATGCCAGAATTTGACTCCACTATGCATCAGCTTTGTATATTTTTTTTTTTTAAGTTAAGGACACACTTGAATTCTATTCTGTTCAAATATTTCATTTTTCTTGCTTGACAGTAAACCAAAGTAAAACAAAATACAATACATGAAAACATTAGGAGAATTTAAATCTAAATTTCATACAATTATCTTGCTGAGATATCCCCCCCATCTTTGACTTCTGAAATTAGTAGTATTTTCTGCATTTTTTATTGATTTTAAATTAGACAGAAGCTGTCTCTTATCACACAGTCTAGACTGAAGGATAAATAGAAAAATGAGACCGAAAGAGAAATCATTTCTTATCAATCACATAATAGCTTGAATAAAACTAAAAGAAATTCAGGACAGAAAGATGGCACCTCTGTATTCTGGTCAGCTTTGAAGACATGTCTGTTTTGATTCAGAAAAAATAAAATATCTGTTAATATCTGTGCTACTTCCCAACTCATTAAAAAAACATTGCTACAAGGACTTGATATAAAAGAAACATTTTTCCTCTGTTTCCATCAAACATGTCTGTCACAATGCATTTGCTGTCATGTTAAAAAAGTAGTATTTCTGGAAAGTAGTACTTGTGGGAATTACATTACTCTTAACATGGTAGCTGGCTAGTATAGGGACTACCTGAGGGCATTGCTTCCAGGCAGTTGTTTGAAATATTTAATGCCACATAAATCAGTTCTGGTATGGTTCTGCAAATGTTCATAGCGTATTAATATTGCAATTCTAAAAGAAAATTAAAATCAAAACGTTATTTTTCCTTACACCTGTGACTCAACACTGAAGAAGACAACACTTGCATAATTTATTTTAATGTATGAGTCCATGGTTTAAAATAAAAAAATAATTGCTCATTGAGTAAAAGTCACAAAAATGTCTTTCTTGAAAGGAATAATATCTCATTCTTTTAATTTTCCTCTCCTAAAGATGGCTACATTCTCCAAAAGACAGTGAAGAATATTAGCATTCAAATCTTCTTGGACCATGCCAAAATTTGTGGAGCCGTAACATTAATTTATTAATCTTTTTGTTATTGTCAAAGGAACATTGATTCAAGCCTAAAGAGAAAAAAAAAATTAACCTTATCCAACAGTGCTAGATAGTTGCATAAAAATTTGGTTGTTTATTTGAAGTCAGTGCTTCAGCACTGAAGGAGGAAAGACACTCGGAAGCAACCAAAGCATGTTCATTATCCCTGTGCTCAGTAATGGGCAATGTAATTTCAGCTTTCTTAAGTGGTGCTTCTACCAGCATACTGCTAGCAGAATACTGTGAAAACATGTACATGTACATGTTCTAGATAATGAATAAGTATTTTCTATGAACAGTGTTTCATTGTGAATACAAATAGGTATTGTTGTAAAGAGATTTATCGTCTTAGCTGATATATTTCAACAGCAGAGAGGAATTAACATGAGATCCATAATTTGCAATATTAAGTAACATTTGTAATAAAATTTTTAGGATTTAATAATTAATTAATTAGCTTAGAAAGAATTAAAAATATTTCTTTGTATTATTGTCTCATATAAAATACCAAACTAACCAAAAACCAACACCACCTCCCCAAAAAATCCAACAAAATACAAATCAACCAAACAAAAACTAAAAAAAGAAAGATATCCTGTCATGTCAATCATATGTTCATTGACTGTGTTAGCCATCCCTTTTTTATAAAATTGCAAGACAAATTCCAATCAATGTTTGGTACACATGGATGTCCCATAAGACCAGAAAGATTTTCCCTAGCTGCAGGAATGTTAAATTTCTGATCTTGTTCTTTCAAAAAATGGTGGACTACATCCTGCTCCTAATACTAAGTCCTGCCAAATGTTGAAAATCTGAAAAGAACATGGAAGGAAAAGGAAAATCTAGTCCCTAAGCAGTAACAACAACCCACAATAAAAGGCTTTTAAGGAACCTTTTTTTCTTACATAACTTTGCGTGCTTCTCTTTCTGTCCTCTTTATATATTTTTTTACTCTGTGGTTTCATTGCACAGGTTCTTCTCTGCACAGTTTATATCCATACTACTAGGCAGATTTGCTCCTATCCTTAAAGCTAGGGTCTAACTGCCTTATCATATACTTGGGTTACAGGTTGATGATATCTCAGTTTCTGTTTCTGTTCCTTTGAAATGAACAAAAATGGTGTTCATACCTTTCAAAGTGTACCCCTACACTTGATACAGTGTGCCAAATCTGGATATGCCAGGTTTACTCATGGAACTGGAAATAAATCTCAGAAGACCTTGTATAACATTCATATTAAAATTATGTGTTATATCCTGCATCAAGTTTCTCCAACCTGGTTGCCTGTTACAAAAACAGAGTCATTCTGGGCTTTAAAATGACCCTTTCATTTCCATTATTTTCTCTGTTACTGTCATGGTCTTGTAGATAGGAATGCTGTGAAGCACTGAAGTCAACTGTGTTCTTCAAAATAGATGCAAGAAATGTGCTGGTTCTTTATGCTGAAAAAGGGATGTTTCCTTTTTCCACACAATCATGTCAGTCAAAGTTTTAAAAGAAAATTAGAATGGCTTGCTTACACATGGGTCCAGATTAGACTTTTGGAGCAGATTTTTATATATACCTCTAGTACAAAAGATTTCAATGTGGATTCTAGATTTAGACATCAAGGTCAGCACTCCATATCCATAATTCAAAGTCAGAGCAAAATACTGGGGTCCACAGGCTGTGAGGAAATAGCATCTGCATGTCTTGATGTGGTACTCGTGTTTCTGGGAGCGAAAACATGGATCAATGGATAGGGCATACATTCTGATATTGAACAGCTACTTTTGAGGCATTTCTTACCAGCTTAAGTAATTTAATGCCATTCCAAAATCAGTAGAAAATCTTATATCTCATATTGATAAAGTAGCATACTAACTTCATAATATATTTAATTTGAAATGGAACAAGCCCTATGAAATATTCTAGAAGTAAAAAAGATTTTTTTAGTGACCAGTTACCATGTTCAAGATAAAATTTTTGTCATGAGACTTTATTCATATCAAATTACTAACCTGAAACCTCGTTATGCTGTGTTTTGAAAAGATAAGGGAAGTGTCCCTAGTTATTATGACGGCAGCTGAAGTGTGTGCTCTCAAGTCATTAATAAAACATGTGGTTCTGTTAGTTCCTCTGTATTTCATTTTAATAGGAAAAAAATGTGTTCATGGCTTACTTCTAATATAAAAGAAATATCTGCAAGGCATACATATATCATGAATGTAATGCCTCAATTATGTAATTCATAAATTCAAAATAACAGATTGTTGCATTATTCTCGACTGCTGTGCTGTTTTGTCTGAATAATTTTCTCTCTTATAATTCCCAAAATGGGAAGAAAGCATAAAGATTGCTTTCAAACAAAAATTCTTTAAGCATGTTTAATTTATGTGGTTTCAAGGCAGGAGTTCATCACTTGCCCATGAAAATCATCCTTGAAATTCCATAGTGCTTTAAAGTCCATAGTGCTTTATAGAAAAAAAAAAAAGGGCCAGGTTGTATCTTTAATGTCCTTATTTCTTCAAGGGAGAACCAAAAAATATTTCTATAATTAGAATATTATATCAGGCCATAGAATAACTGAGTATGTTCACAGGAGACGTGGGATATTTTGCCTTTGTCTCCAGATAATTAAAATGTTGCTTATTTAATTTCAAAAGTGCAACAAGTTTGATTTGAGGTATTCACCTTACAATTTTTAACTCTGGGTAGGTTTTTTTTTTAAATTTTTTAACTGATTATTAAATTATTACTTACTGGGAAATTTATTAATAATAAAGAAGATAATCTTTTACTTGTAGGGTTTCATTTCCACCCAGCTCAGCAGGAATTAAAAGCTGTTCTTATCTAATTAATTTCAGTGGTTTATACATCAGAGATTTTCAGTTTGAGCTCCAGTGTTACAAACTCACCACCACACTTTCCCTAATTTCCAGGCTCAAACAGCAAGAGCTTTAAAATCTCACTTAAATTGAACTCTCTACTATCTACCTCCTATATAAGGGTCAAGCCTGGCTAAGAAGGCACACATGGTGAGCAATTTTTGTTACAGACCTGTGAGCATGCAAAGAAATGAATTTTCTGAAGCTGTCAGAATGAAACCTCTCAGCCTGACTGGCTCTACGTCATACTTTGAAGTTAATACAATAGGTAGGTTGTAAGTAACTTAGCTGAGGAGAATTTTCCTAAGCATATTGAGAAAAGTAGTCATTTAAAACTCAGCATTTCTATGCCCATTCCCAGCATGGAGGATAGCAAAAGCCTTGATCCTCTGCACCCCCTGAAGCTCTTCTTCTCTGGGTCTTTTTTCTTCACATACCTTTACCACACACAGAGACACTCTCACACAGACAACTTAAGAATTATTTATTAACACTGCAATTATTTATTGGCAAGTATACACACTAGGTAGCTAGGAATAGTGTGGTAGGAAGCTAAGATTATATTAATATGCTCAGCACTCTGGATGAGACAGGTCTCTGCTTGCTAGGCTTGTGCCAGTTGTGTGAGCTGAGGTTGCTCCCTTAGAACAAGCTGATCCTTGATGTTGTTTTTGTTGCTATTTTATTTTTTCTAGGCTGTATATCCTCTCGTGTCAGCAACACTTTTTGTTCAACTCTGAAGCTATTATTTATGTCTACTTAATAATGTTCTGAGCGAAATTGAGATTACAAAGCTAGACTGGACCAAACTGGACTTCAGGTCTCAGGAGTATATCTTGTCCATTCTCTCACACTCTGCTAGTATCCAAACTCTATAGCTGAATTCTCAGTGGATTAGGTATCCTGACCACTAAAATTCTGAAGAATTAATGGGGAGTTTGTAAAAATGATGGGTGTTAGGCTTCTAAATATTTCCCACTGCCTAGAACAACTGCTTGTGACCATTATCTATAAGAAACTACAGTTTTACCCTGCAAAGATTAGCAAAAGTAAATGCAAAAAATGAAAAATGGATATAGACACCTGATCAATTAGAAAAAAAATGCTGTCAAAACAAAGCCAAGAAAAAAAAAGTTACAGACAAAATAAGCTCAGAAAAACCTCAAGACAATAAAATCTCAGTCTTGTAAGTTCGGTACAATATGCAACAAAATGAGGAAAAATAGGTGATTTCTAATACTTTTCAGATTATTTTGAAAGACTGCTTATTATTTCAACATTTTCTCACTCTTTATTGCTTTGAAGGTGTGGTAAAAGTTGAATAGCAGGAAGTAAGGAAAACATATATAATCTTAGTGGGCTTTTTGAGAATAGGTGTTTTTTCTGTTTTCCACACAAATTCTTTAAAATTACTTTCATCAGAATCAGATGAGATAGTTCTATTACTTCCCCTCAGTTTAACCAAATACCTGTCTCTTCATTAACACTAATTCTCATTATGAGTTAATAAAGGGGCTGGGATTGTCATTTAAGCTGTAGGTTTAAGGGCCAAATTCTGTTCTTTACTACACATCAGAAAAGTGGAGCAAGTACTTTTCTTAAGTCAGTTACTCTAGCTTTACACTGAGTAAAATCTAGAACTATTCCTATGAAGAAGTCAGGTCTCATGCAAAACAAACAGTACCATTATCTGTCCTTAAGCAGTATATATTTAATGATCAGCAGTAGTCATTTTGTTGAATCTAACTTATTATCTTTACTACAAATAAAAGCTGCAGAAAATTACCACTGGGTTGTTAAGGTGCCGAGAGGCATTATCTCATGAGCAGTAGCACACATTACTGTCATTCTACTCTAAACAAAGACTCAAAGCCTGAAAAAACTAAAAAAACCTTTTCAAAGCTTGGTGGATTCAGCCACCTCTTTGTCAGAAAAAGAAGAAGAGAAAAGAATAACAAAGGATAAAAGAGCAAAAATACTCCCAAAGCTACGAATTTTTTATCAAGCAATTAAAATTGATTTTAGTCCCACATTACTTCTAAGCGAGAGGTCCTTTACACTTGACAGTCTGCCCTTGAAGGCTACAATTTTGACTGTAAACTTTGCTATCTTGCATAATGTAATTATAACTTGCATGTACTCTTCTAGCCTGTGCTATGTTAATTTACTGGTGGAGCTTAATTAGCCTTTTGCCACCAAGCGATTAAGATGCACCCTGCTTTGTCCAAAAGTCACGTCCTGCTTTTAGCACACTATCTGTCTATTCACTTTCTCATACCTGGTTTTTATAACTCTCTGTAAAACTGTCCTTTATAAAGTTAAAAGATCAGGACTATTCTGCTGTTCAGAAAAAAAACCAACAAAAACCAAAACAAAACCAAAACCAAAAACAACCCCCCAAAAAAAAACAACCCCAAGAAAACAAGCCAGTTGTAAACCAGCACATTTTATAGAGTAGCTTAACAGCTACAAGAAAGAAAATGAAGTTGTACATTTGACAATGCATAAAGACAGACTGTGAGCTATGGGACTGATGCAGCTTTGCATTTTGTTTTAAGAGAGAGATGGACAATATTTTCTCTCGCCTTTCTCAAAAATCAGATTATATCTGCATTAGTTCTACTTATGCACATGACAAAAGTCCAATAATAGACTAAATATATTGATCATTATGGTTCAAAGCACTCTTTTATTATATGTTAGAGTGGCTGATCAGGCATAAAACCATTTATACCTCTCCAAATGAAAACTCTTTTTTTTTTTTTATTTTCAAGGCAGTAATTTACATTTACTGGTCTCCTACTTGAAGCCACGTCTATGAATTTCTTGTCCTAGTGTAAGTCAGTTCTTCAAGGTGGGTGAAACACTGCTCTCCAGACCTTTAAGTAAAACAATCTTAAGTAATTCTTGTCTGATGTACCATGTTTCTTGTTTAAAGCTGCTATCTTGATACAGTAACAATGCATGTACATTGATAAGCAAACCCAACTTAAGTTACATCTTCCATGTTCTGCATGTTGCAAAGCATACCTGCAGGAATCACTGGTTCCATGTTGCACAATTAGGTCTTTGCCGTAAATGAGTAAAGCGTATATTTTACACAGAGAGTGTGTGTATAGCTTTAGAATTAGAAATTGTAAACTTTTGCTACAGGTTTTTATTCATTTGAAATGGTGTAGCTGCCCAAACTCTTCATGCCTTCCATTTTGAGATTAGCTGAGTTGGTTAGAGCATGATGCTGGTAATACCAGTGTCAGAGGGTTACACTTATGAATATTCACTTAAGAGTTGTATTTGATAATCATTATGGATCCCTCCCAGCTCAGAATATTCTGTGATGAATTCCTGTTCCACCCCTCTGTTATCTTTTTATAGATGCTCTGATCTGGTGGTATCAGAAATAAATAGTCATTACCATGATGGATAATACTCACAAAATAATAAAATACAAAGAACTGAGATGAATAAATAATCTTTGATTATTTTACAAGGACGATAATGCAGAAAATTTGTTTCCTTAATTTAATGCTTTGCAAAGTGTTGCCATGCATTATTGTCCAGAGTCCCCAGAAGAGGTACACAGGTACATGGCTAATAAGAGATGTGCAGACCTTTTCCTAGTTCTCTCTGCAACAGAAAAATTCACTTAAATTTGAACTTTCTATTTCTGTATTCTCTTTCCCTGTTCTATTTCTGTACTCTAATATTCTATGAATATTAAGGGAAAAAAAAAAGGACTAAACTAGTTCACCTGCAAAACAAGATGACAAAACCTTTCAGCAGCTAGCTAACAAACCAGGAAAATGGCTAACCCATACATACGTGTAGTCTTGCACACTAAAATTCCCCAGATAAACTAACCTCATGGTCAGAACCTCCTTCATTTTTCCATGTCTCAGCAGGCAGTAACAGACACTGCAAGCATTCATAAAGTAGTTTTTAATGCTTTTCCTATATAGAAAGAGTGAAACTTGCAATAAGAATGACACATTTTATTTTCAATTGAACAGTCTTGGGTGATGCCAGTGATGCCAGTGATGCCAGTGATTCTGGAACAATGAACATCTATCTTACCCTTGGATCCAAAGATCCAAGGGAAGTAACAGTGACCCATGGTGACTTGCAGGGAGAACAGCAGTACCTCCATCAGTCAGCAGCTCCTAGATTTTCACACTGCTTTTCCTTTCACTTGTCCCTGGGGAGCTCTTTGGAAAGACAAGATGTGAAACCTGTGTGGTAAACAGATTCATTCAAACCTTGTACCTCATGCTGCATAAAGACAGTATCTACTGTCATTTAAAAAAAACCCCAAACCTTCAGGAATCAGTGCTTCCTGGTTTCACAATAGCTCACAAGTGGCACTTATTAAATCCATTTAATATCCAGTTTCAACTCCTGATGCAGTCACAGAGGATTTAGTTCAAGAAAATCCTACCCTCAGAAGTGTGCTCTCTCCTCAGTTCAAACTTTGAGGTGATTAGTAAGAGAAGTTATTGAGACCAGTCCATTTAATTGTGGAAAATCAACATACACCAAAAGGTAAACCACATAATTTGCAGGAAGGCAACTCAATTAGCAGAAGAGATGGATGGAGTTCAGCTGCTGTTCCAGAGATATTTTCTACATTTTATGCTGAAGTAATCTGATAAAACAGTGAGTAACAAGATTCTGAAGTTGAAAAATCTCTGATTCTCCTATCCTATATATCTGTCCTAATAATTAATCTTAAAAACCACAATTATTCTTTCTATATCTCTATCTAGCACAGAGTTTTTGTTTGTGCATTTGTTTTAACACAAAGGAGCAACATCCTTTAAAAGTACCTCACTATATAATCACTTTCTACATGAGCTACAATATGCAGTTAGATAATTCTCTTGAAAGTTTAATGGTGCAATTTGAACCTGATTAGATAAATTAAAAAATTTGATGTAGTTTTCTATGATTTAGGTGAGACTTTTGAAGATTTCATTGTTTAATAAAAGATAAGGTTATGATACTGTTTACTTATGTGCTTTAAATAGGAATTAGAAAAGTTTATTCCTCTTTGAAAAAGAAATGTTGGCATTTAAAACTTCAAAATAAGACATTTCTCCTAGTAGTACTGAGTGAAATTATAAATCCCTCATGATAATCAGTTTTGGTAGTTTTACTTCAGTAAGTTGTCATTCTGGGTTCTGTATTTCAAGAAAATCAGGGCCAATTAAACCAAACCAAATTTTGTGGGGACAAAAATTCATAACTTCTCCTTATGCTTCATAACATAGGGTTAAGTCCCAACCCAGTCATTCAATCAGTTTTCAGGATGAAAGGGAGCAGAAATTTAGTTATTCATACAACTTCATGTTGATACATATTAAATCACTATAAATGCATATTAAGCCAGCAAGACCTTGGAGGCAGATTGACCCATTTTACTTTCAGGAAGCTGCCTTATGAAAAAAAAAAATTCAGATTATCTAAGAAACGGAGATCTCTCAGATTATCTAATAAATGGAGAAAGCTTTAAGTAAGGAGGTAAGGTAGGAAAAGGAGTTTAAAAAAATATAGGAAGTTTTTCTTCTTTTTGTGTTGGTACTTTGTAGAATGGGTCTCAGCTTTCAGGCCAGTTTTTAATTAACTCAAGATATTTTTTGGGCTGACATCCCTTAAGGTGCTTACCAAGTCTCTTTTTTCAGTCTCTACTTGAGCTGCTATTTCCTAGTTCCTTCCTGTGATTTTCATATTTGCTGCTACAGTCACACACTGTGCTCCGGAGTCTCCTTTCTTCTAGGTACACTTAGTTTCTTTTCAAGGAAGGAATAATATTCCTTTCTTTCTGAGCATGTGACCCATCTATGATGTATTTTAAAGGGAAATAAATGTGCAAGAACAAATAAAATGCTCTGATACTGAAAGGAAGCATAGCATCTACTTGGAGATGGGTTACCCCGACAGAAGGTAAAATGTAGGTAAAATAATGTTAGGCAGTTTGGGGCTTCTTTTTTCTCAGGATTTGGCCCTTACATTGGATACTTTTTGTTTTACAACATTTATCTACAATTGTCTTTGAAAAAAAATTGCTATTAAACCCTGGTGCAAAATATATTTTGTATCATACAGAGAAAGAAAAATTACAGGAATTCCATATGCTCAGCAAAGAAATTGAAGGAAATCTTATTTGTGTTAGAGAAACCCTTCCCAGTTTATTTTTACTGGAACTTATTGCAGTTCAATAAAAATTATTTTACAAAAACAGTTCTTCTAACACTAATATTTTAGTTTATATTCTTCATTGAATGTTTAATTGCATGCTAATTACCTTGAGAGCAGAAGCAGATTCTTACTAAAAAGGAATATTATTTCACAGAAAATTTTTTTATGCAGAAATATGGTTTTTGGCTAAAAACATGAAATATTTCTATGTGACAATTGAGTCACCTCTATTTGCAGTTTTACTTCAAAGTGCCCAAGTGCAAAACTCTTTTTTTTAGCTGAAGACTCGAATTTGATCCCTAACCATTTCTTCTAAGCTCTTTCCTTCATGCACTGTAAGATTATTCTGGGATGAAAAGAAGCCTGTCATAGTTGTGCTGTAACAGACCATCACAAAAGGGATTCTATTGATAGATTTTGATTAGCTTCATGTTGTCTAAAGGTAAATTTAATCAAGCCTAGACAAATACAAAAGTATTAGCAGCAGTAGTAGTAGATTGATGCTCTAGATCTTTTGTTGCAGAGAGAATGTACTTTATACAATTACAGAGATTTCACTAGCAATGTTATAATCATGTGTGTCTATGACATGGAACATTTATATTCATTGAACCTTAGAACTTTTCCAATAACTAAGATAGGTAATTATTGGGCATATTGAACTTGGAAAATGGTTTTAGAAGAAAGGCAGTACAAATGAAGCTTATTTGCTTGTATAGCCCCTCAAGATATATTCTTCCTGCTGTAAAATGTTACAGCAAAACGCTGTAATTAAACTGCATACAGACACAACAGAGCTCTTCTGCCATTTTTACTGCACACACTCCAGGCCTCTACTCTGTCATTTCAAATCTCCAAATGTTCTTACAACCCACAAGGGGTCCAAGACTCTCTGATAGTGACACATTTCTTATAGCTAAGGATAGCAGTGGAAAGCCAATTATAATAGCTTCCCTGCTAGGTCCTGTGGTGTTTGAATCTTTGTAACCCTTGTGGGTTAGTTTTCTCTGAACTGGACTGTTAAATTTCTAAAGAGACCGCCCTTAGAGGCAGTCACCATTTTCTGAATCAGAACTGATGAAGAACACTGTGGAGACATGCTGTGCTCTTACAGGAGGATTTTATTATAGTTACTTATGCTTTGTTAAGTTTAAACTTTCAAAATGAAGTTGAGGTGAAAGCAGTTATGCTACACCACCACTTCTCATTGCCACTCACTTCATAAAAGAGAAGGTATTTTTATAAGGTTGTATATATACCTGAAGTCCATCCTTGCCTCTACCTTGCTACAAACTCAACTGTTAAAATACTGAACTCTCAAGTCCAAGCATTTAAGGTTTTGCACTTGATGGAACATGATATGTGCCCTGTAAATAATTAATTAGGAATCTTCTTGAAGTTTAATGACATGATTCAGGATAAAAGCCAATTAAATCAAATTTCTTCTGACTGGCAGAAAAATTAATATTTCTCACACATAGTTGGCTTCTACATCAAATGGTGAGCAGCTTAAAAATTAAACACCAACTAAATTTAATGAGAGTGACCTTGAAAGGACAAAACATAGGATCAAGAGGAAAAGATAGTCAGTAGCCTTAGGGAGAGAGAAAAATCACTTTAGAGGTTTATATTCTGTAATTTTCTTTATTATTTGCAAGTGTAAAATCAGATCACAAAGATCTAAAAGAATAATTTTACAAGAAGATTAAATTTTTAGTGACTGCAACTCTTTGTGAAATCAATTAATAGTTTCACACTGTCTCTCCATCCTGCTCCTAAGATCTACAGGTAAAAATATGAAAATGGGAAGATTTTAATTCAGTGTTTTCAGTAGAAAATTTTCCATAAACCTCCACAAATTCACTTATTTTTCTATCTGTCAGTCACACTGAAAAATTCTTTTCTCCACCAAAATTTGAGCAGAAATACAGCAGATTACAACCTTCTTAACTAAATTGTATTTTAGAACACTTTTGAACGTCTGCTTCTCTCTGACAATGTTAGAGAGAAACAGAAGAGCAATTAAAGGCTTTGGGCTTGTCTAGTTTGGAGAAAAGGAGACTGTGGTGTGACCTCAGTGTTTTCTAGATCTTCCTGAGGGAGGGAAATGTAGAAAGAGGTGCTTATCTCTTCTCACACTATTTAGTGATCGGATATAGGGAAATGGTTCAAAACTGTGTCGAGAGGTTTACAGGCAAAATGAGGAAGCATTCCTTTATCCAGTGGGTGGTCAAACACTGGAACAGGCTTCCTAGGGAGGACGTTGATACCCCAGGCCTATCAGATTTTAAGAGGCATTTATTTGGACAATGCCCTCAATAGCATGCTTTAAATTTGGTGATCCCTGAAGTGTTCAGGCAGTTGGACTAGATGATCACTGTTGGTCTCTTCCAACTGGAAAAAAAAATCCATTCTATTCAGTCATGTAGGGGAACATGCTTGTCATCATCAAAGTCTTCTTTCATGCCATCTCCTTCTTTATTCTCCTGAGTCAATTTGAATCTTAGGTGCATGTTTTTCTCTCTTTTTTTTTTTTTTTTTCATTTTTCTTTGGTCCACTTGTAAGGCATACTTTCAAAGTATTTGAAGTATACTTTTTTTATGATTCAATCAAATTTAAGCTCATCAGAAATGGCGCCTAATGTATCATTCTTCCTTTGCAGAGTAATTGCTATTAATCTGAAAGGAACTGGTCCTAAAATATTAATGAAGAATGGAGTTGACTTGGTATACATGTATCCAGGAACGTCTTGACATAACTTGAAATGGTTGGAAAGAAGCTGAAAATACTGAGCTCATTAGAGCAACCCAGGGTTGAAGTCTTTCACGTTTGTTATAGTTTGAGTAATTCAACAGTTTAAATATGACTGATATGACTTTCTTTAAGAAAATTCATTTAAAACTAAATAACATGCAAAATGCTGTGGAATACTATCATCCTGCATTAATAATTACGTATTTCACATATTCATTATTTCTGATCATGTAGTCCCATTCTTTGTTTAAACCAATATCAAGTTCAAAATTAGACCAGATTGCTCTGCTCCTTCTACATAAAGTTTTGAAATTCTCACCCTCTCTGGGGAGCCTTCTGCAGTGCTTCTTTTTCACTGGCAGGTGCTGAATCCCAGCATTTACCTTATTGATGTATTGGATGTGATACACATTTAGGTGTGTGCCTGGTCTCCAGACAGAACATAAATCACAGGCTACCATGCTTTTAATTTTTAACCAACTTTCCATACATCTCATAATTCTATCTATTGGGGTTTTGGTTTGTTTTTTTGTTTGGTTGGATCAGGGGATGTGTGAGTCTGTTTTTTGGTGGTTGGGGTTTATAGCATATTCTCAGATTTGGTAATGCAGGCAAAATACACAAAAACATTAGCAAACTTCTCACTTCTGTAAATTTTTTATGATTGCAAATAAAAGAGCTGGCCATAAAGGGTTGCCACTTATTCTAGACAGACCTGAAATGGATATTTCCCAACTTACAGTTCTGCTTATTCAGTAGTTATTTAGATAGTGTTTTAGCAATTTATTTTACTGAAGCCATAACTTATGAATGGCCATCACAGTTACTGTTTTGTTTCTCGGTGTTGCCAATGTTTATAAAGAAAATCTGAAATCACAAGATTTCTGCATATATGTCAGTCATATGTTTACACGAATAATGAGCCTTTTCAAAGAGATGACGGGATCAATTTCAACATTTTTTCTGAAGGAATATATTCTTGCTATACACTTACTATTTATTATTTTTTTATCATGAAGACCAAAGCAAATGCATGCAATTTGCATGCCTTTCACCTGTCTCCAAATTTAGTTATTCATGACTATCAATTAAACCTCATAAATTTATTTTTAAAATTAAATATTACATTTTTTGTAAATATACAATTAAAAAAAACTCCTGCTTTTTAAGGAATTTTGATAGTGTTCTTCCTTCCACCCCAAACTGACCTGTATTCCCCTGCTCAAGACATAACCCCCGGTGGCACGCTTAACAGATGCATTTGGCAGTGATTGCTGCAAACAGCTCAAAGTGGATTTGGGGAAGGCAGACAGCAACACAACAGGCAATGGTTAATTTAAACAATGCACCCAACCTAATTACAGCACTGGTAAATGTCCAACTCAAGCCAAATTTGTAAGAAACTAACATCTCTGGTCAGTATGCAAATATGATGATGAATCAATCATTTTACCCCTGAAAGAGCGAGCTGCCCAAGAGCCCTTTGAGCAATCCCACATGGCAGAGGACTGCACCACAAGACCTTACTCTGAGTATGGACATCTGTCAAGTTTATGTTGTCCACAGAGATTCCTTGTTCCTTCATACTCACAAATTTCTTGCCTCAACAGATCCACCACTAGGGACTAATAACTTGCTGGACTTTGTAAACTTTGATAAGGTTATATCTTAAATTCAATGTGCACATATAATCATTCCTACATAAACCTTTGACTAAGTCTGTGACTAGAGCTGAATTCAGGTGCACCCAGACTCTTCCAAGTAGAAGTTAAGAGAGCTGGAGTGTCATCTCTGAGCTTTGTCACCCAAAGGGAGGGCCTCCAATGTGTCTGACTTAACCCTGTGTAGTAAATAATTAAGTGCACCTTGACATGAAATCTTATTAAACCACTGTCTCATTTTTTATAAAACTTTCTTAAATGTTGGTTTATGTCCATAAACATACTGCAACTTCTCTCTTACAAGTGAAGGGATTATTTCATCCACAGCAAGAATGCAATTATGCATATTATTTTTGAGATGTTTGACTGGCCCACAGAGGCATCCAGACATGATGAAACAAATGAGAAAGAATAGGCAATTCTTGTGGCCTTTAGGTTATTACAATTGACAGTCAAAAGAAAGAAAAAGAAAAAACAGAAGTTGTTGTTGTTGTTTGGTTTTTTTTTCTCCAGAACGGACACAAATAATTTTTTAAAAAATTGTGAATAGAGGAAAAAAATTCAAAGAAACCACCATATCATCAGTCTCAAAAACTTAAATCTTTAATCTCACTCTACAGATTAGAACATAGAAAGGGAAAAACAAGAATATGGGATCTCAATATGGGATCTCAAGACCTAGGCAGAACTATTGCTCTTAAGAGAAATGTTTGTCATTGCATTTCTTATGTAACTGCCATTTTATATACTTACACCTCACAGACAATATAGGTTTCTACTTTTATAGTAAAATTACTTGCTGATATTTGTGCTAAATTTAGAAATGCCAGTATGATACATCCATGAGATGATCAGAATTTGATTTTGAGGCCAACATTTATACATCTGGTATTACCAGATTACCATCATAAATTTATTACCATTATAAATCTGATATTACCGAGCCTAAAATTTTAAACCAATGCCAGAACTATTGCTCAACGATATGTAATACCATTTCATTTGGAAAGGTATCTCATCAGAAAAAGCAAGAAATTGCTTATATGACAAGTATTTCCTTTGGTTATCACACATCAAAAGGTGCTGACCTGTAAGACATCTTCACAGAAATAATGTCCACTCTCTTTAAATGAAATTCTCTTTCTAATGGATCTTCGATTTTCCGTGTCTTCCAGTCTGGCTGAAAGTAAGTAAACTTTCCTCCTGTACTGACTGATGTCTAGATTTTTTTCCTTTGACCTGCTAAATTTGTGCCACTAAAAGCAACTTTCTCCTTACTGAAACTTGCATAGTAAATGCTGTCTACCCAGGGTATGTATTTGCTCATAATATAATGTGAAGGTGGGCCTGCTCTTACATTTACATTTACCTTGCAACTGTACTGTTGGGAGGGACAGCGTTTGCACTACTGGAAAAGTTTAAAGAACGTGAAGCTATGAGTTTATAATTGGAATAAGTAGCCATTTGATTGAAGTATTGATAGGCTACAGAGGGGTTGTCTCATTTAAATTTACACAGCTAAAATATAGAAACCTACCTTTCACCTGGACACTTTGGTGTCTTTTTCTGTTCAGGAAGTTAAGACATAACCAATGTATGTCAGATATGTGCTAAATGAGACCATCTACACTCTGAAAGTGTCTATTTTTCTACTTTGACTCAAACATACCTGATGGCAGGAAGAAAGATGAGGGAACCAGGCTCTTCTCAGTGGTGTCCAGTGAAAGGACAAGAGTCAATATGTACAAACTGAAATCCATGATATTTTGTCTTCACAAAAGCAAAAAAAAACCCCAAAAATTACTCTGGGGGTAGTAAAGAGAGGTGGCCCAGAAGAGATACCCCTGGAGATATTCAAAACTTGACTGGATAAAACCATAAACAACAAAATCTGCCTGACCCTGCTAGAACAAGAGTAGATGATCAAAAGTGGCCCATTCCAATTTCAAAAGCTCTGTGATTCTGTGATTTCCTTGCTCTTGGTTATCAAAAGATATATTATCTCAGCTGATGTCTAATGTCATGTTTGTAAATAATAGGCTCCTTTCTAATAATCATTTAGAGCCTCCTGGTTCTTGAGAACAGTAAAAGCCTCTAATTATTCCTCCAAACTGAATAATCAAAAACAAACAAAAGACTTCAAAGAGCTATTCAAGGTGTGATTAGATTAATCTGATCTCAACAACAAAGTCATAAAAAATTAAAAATATAGCAAGTAAAGCAAACAGAGGTAGATGTGTAATTATGTTAATATTATGTAAAAATCTTCGGGATATCTTCCAGGTCCACAGGAAACCATTCAAATCCTAGCAATGCCAATAGACAATGAAGTAAACTGCAGTACAAGAAGTAGATACAGATGAACTTAATTGTATTAATGTAAGGACTAATAGTGCTGAGCCATTTCAAATTAAAACTCCTTTTTTCTGATAACTTAAAGAAACTAAATAAGACAAATGGGCTGTATTCCTACCTTTGAAATAGCCCTTTGAAAATGTAACTGGGCAGACTTAAATGATCATGTTCATAAAAATTATTATTGGAACATCCAAGCAAATGTATAAAGTAAAAATTGAGCTGTTTTCTTTTCCCTGGGTGCTTATAAGTGCTATTGCCCCCAAGGTATCATTACACTAGTTCTACAAAGACTTAAATATTCATTTAGTGCTGTGTATTCTATTAAATCATCTTCTCTTTTGGTTTCTTTCCCACAGTATATAGAAAATTAAAAACACACCTCTATTTCATTTTCTTTCCCTTTTGGAATATTAGCGTTCCACCAAAAATACATATTTTTTAAAAAAGAGAGCTTCTGTACTATATGATTAATTATTACTTTTAAAGGTATGCAAAGCACAACTTCCAGGGTCCAAGTTTTCAAGAAACTGATTTGGCTGCTAATATAATATTTTTAGCTGCTGATACAGGGGAAAATAATAAATCATCCCTTTGTATAACTTCCTTCTCTCAAAATAAATCTGTAAGTATTTATTATACTTTTTCTTAATTAAATTAGGGATTTTTTAGTTAATAAATTTAGCTTTGTCATTTGTTAGTATTGCTGTGAAACCCATAGGATTTATTTGATTGATAATGCGTTCAAATACCTTACAACATTTATTTGTATTTGGCTTTTTCTCCTCTTCTTCCAGGAAGAAAGATTGCCTAATAATATTTATAATCTTATTTGATTTTGATTTAATTTGTAAAACTAGAAGGCTTGATAATTATTTGATTATAGTTCAACAGATATCTAATAATTTAAAAACGGGAGCTGTGGAAAGTACATACCTTTCTGAACTGATTGTTGGAGATCAGGAGGGACACACACACAAAGAAAATGAAAAAAATCCTCGCCAGAAACCTATTTACGGGACACTAGAACTCAACTTAACCTCTACTAATTGTGACGGAAGTTGAGATAATTGGCTCAAAGCAGACCTCGGCCTGTAAATGTAAGTTTCAGACTGAATCTCATCAAGTAACTGAAGACTTGGAAGTCTTACAAGCTAAATTCCCTGTGGAAGACTGAATTTTTCTGGAGAAAAATATTGACTAGATATTGGAACTATGTGTTCTGAAAATGGTGAAGCGAAATATATAATCCATTCTGAAATTAATAATTATTAAAATCACTTCAACACGGAATCATTAATATGGGAAAGGAGTCAGAGAAGAAACTTCCTTACACACACACCCCAGATATTTATACACATTGGTAAGATCTTTCTGAACATTCATTTTTTCCAGGCTGAGCACTTAAAGCTCTCAGATTTTCTTCATATGACAAATGCTGAAATTTCTTAATCATCCCCACGCTCCTTTATTAAACTTGTTGTTAGCGTGTCTACCTGCTATTTGTAGTGGAGACCTCAGAAGCTGGACCTGGAATTCCAGATGATGCCTTCTTTCTTAGTCTTTCCCAGGTAAGCACCCTGGGCATCTTCCTGTGAGTTGTGTGGAAGGCAATGTGCATATGTTTTTATATATATAAGATTATATGTATATATATGTCACATTTGCATTCATTCTGCATGTACTTGCTGGTAATACATCTTCAGTCTCAGTGCTGGTTGAGCCTGGAGACATAAAGAAACAGCAGCCTCAACTCTCATGGCCTGCTGAATCTGCCTCTAATAACTCTAAACATAGAAATATCCTTGATCAAAATCCCTGAGTTATGACTTAGACCAATTTTAAAAGACTGTGACAAGTACATACTGCAAACTACTAAACCTTAAATATTAGAATATTAACTTCATAGTTGTTCTTTCTCTGTGATTTTTATTTTTTACTAGTACTTAAAGCAAAAAAATCACTTTTATTTTACATATTCATAAGTGTATCTGCTTACAGAACCTACCTCTATAACTTTTAATCCTTCAATAGCAGATATCAGCCATTAATTTCTTTGTACCAATGAAGTAAAACTTCATTTTGTATTCTTTTACCTAACAATTTCCAAAATTCTTAAGATCACAGTAATCTTGAAAATACACAATATTTTGAACAATATTTTGAACAACTTCAAAAATTACTAATTTAATTGGTACCCTTGATAATTTTAGTGACACATCAGATCTTAGATATACCAAAATCTCTTACCAATCTTCTGATTGAACCAAAAATATGTACTAGACTCACTATAAAGTTCATATCATTTGACCTGTAAAGACCTTCCTTCAAACATAGAACATCTATAGGTATGAACTTTTATTGGCAGAATAAGGAAAAAAGATTAGGCAGTATATTAAATTATTTTCCAAAGAGAAATTGTGACATTTCCCTAAAAATTATTATTAGAAGACTTACATTTCACAGTACAATGTCAGTGTGAGCATAGATATATAAGAAAATTACACATTTCTCATGAAAGCAAAGGATATCTCTTCCAATATTCAAATATTTCATGTCTCTTACTCCATTTATCCTGTTCTGTAGAGAAACATTGCAATCAATATCTCAGTGAAGTTAGAACTTTTAGCTGATAAATTGGGTCTTTCTTTGGCCACTTTCCCCCTCTTTTCTCTCCAAGGGACACTAGAATAATGGGTATTCTAACCTTCATCACAGTCCATTCACCCTCTAGCTATAACTAAATTACACAGTGAAATATAACTTTGATCATTCAAAATTTGTGTTAATATACTGTTCAGTGCAGGATGAAATAGATACTTTAAAAAAGTAAATTTAAAGGTCATCTTATAAGGAGTAGAAGGGTTCTTCTTTGAGAACTATTTAAACATTGAATCAAATTCAGAAGTGTTTTTATCTGTTGCCAACCCTAAGTACTTAAGGTCTCAAATGCATTGAGTAGACTTCAAATAATAATAAAATGAACAGAACTATTGTAACACAGTATCATTTAAAGATTTATGAGTATTTGGTCTTAATTTTTGTCCTGCTTTAAGACTTTTCAAAAGAAGATATTCAGATGCATATTCTGATTTCTTTTATATAGTTTAAGTAGAAAATAAAATTCTCATTTATTCCCTCTCTCAAAATACCATGACTCCCATGCTGTCTAGGATGTGAAAAATCACCCTGCTTATAGTTGCTTTAGGTTACATAAAATGTAATTAATTTAACTGTGGTCTATTCCAACCTATGATGCTTATTTTTTCCAATAAAAACATACTTAACTGGTTTCACTGCAGAGAACAAAATTTACACTATAAAGACCAAAAGAGATTTTAACTCAATTCCACATTCTTATTTTTGTGGGTTTTATCACAACCTTTAAAGAAGACAATTTTTTAATACATTTTTTTTTTCTTTTTTAGCTGTTTTAGTCTTATAGTCAGACATAAACCTTAATTACTCTTTCAATGGATGCTACTTTGTATTAGTCAGTAGAAGACATCATTTCTCATCATTCTGATTAGCAAGCAGGTTTTCTTTGGCTCTTTCAAAGTGATTTACATTATTCTCTGGTTTGATTACTAAAGCCAGATTTGTGTCATCTACACAATGTGGCTTAAATTTACTTGTTAGTTTTAAGCAGATTTTGGCAGCAGAATATGACAGAAAGTCTCTAGTAAAAAATAAACTAAACAAATTCTCTTTTCTGGTTTAACCCTATACAGCAGCTCATCACCACACACAGCTCAGTCACCTCCTACCCCTGTTGCAATAGCAAAGAGAATCAGAAGTGTAAAAGTGAGAAAACTCATGGGCTGAATTAAAGACGTTTCAACAGGAAAAGCAATAGCTTTGAAAACAAGCAAAGCAAAACAAAGAATTCATTCATGTCCAATCATCTCCAGGAGAGCAGGGCACCATCACATGTAATGGTTATTTGGGAAGACAAATGCCATCACTCTGAATGTCCTTCCCTTCCTGTTTCTTCCCACAGATTTATATGCGGAGCAGGACACTGTATGGTGTGGAACATCCCTTGGGTCTGTTGTGGTCAGCTGTCCTGGCTGCCTCCCCTTGCCCAGCACCTCCAGCCTGCCTCTTGCTGGGATGTGGTCTGAAGGAGAAAAGGACTTGATTCCATGTAAGCACTGCTCAGAAGTAACTAAATCATCCATGTGCTACCAACACACTTTTCAGCGCCAATGCAGAACAAGGACCCATGCAAGCTGCTGTGAAGGAAACTAACTCTATCCCAGACAAAACTAGTACATGCAAGAAAACAAGGAAGCAAACAAACGAACAAACAAAACCCACCAGCATTGCTAAGAATGTAAATTTTCATGTTTTCTTTCTTCAAATTTGAAAATTCATAAAGCTAATATTATTTTTTTTAGAATCAAAAAAGCATAAATTAGCTACAACATAATTACCCTGAAGCCCAGAGTATTACTTAAAAATGAAATGGTGTTTTATCCAGCAGCGAGAATATGCACAAAAACCCAGCGTGAGTTTGGTAGAACAATAAGGTGTAAACAATTACCATAGAGAATCTTTTTTAGAAAGGCTGCTTAAGCATATGATTATTTATATTATGTTATGCATGCTGTTTACTGTGATGACACACTGAACAAATTATTTTGTAGTAAGTCCAAATTATATATTATATTGTACAAGTATACATTTTAAATAAAATATTTATGTTTCATCAATTTATAGTGGAGATAAAATTAAATTAATTTATTCCAGGGAAGGTTAATTACACCTGTCTTTATCACAGACTTGTGGGAGAGCCAAAAGTCCGGGCTTCCTAATCCAGATCTTTTTCCTTTGAGAAGGAATGCAATTTTTTTCAATAACACATTATCTGTGTTCTGTGTTAGGTATTTAAAATCAAATGAAGACCAAGACAGCAATCTTCTCTGTGTTTTTCCCATGACTGGTTAACCTTGCTGACATTCAAAAACATATAATTATTTCCTTTATAGTCTGAGATTCCCTGTGTGTCTAATTACACAAGACTTTTTAGGAACATCTGTCCTAGGACATTGGTATTGATTTATGTCAGGTAAAGTGAATAAAAGTCACCTTAAAGACTTTTCAAGCCTCCATGTCACTCAGCTAATTTCAGAATTGGTGTTGGAGGTCCCTAGCTCTAACATTTAACCAAGAAATTTTAATTTCTTAGTCCCAAAGGAGTCTACACAAATTCATTTGTCGACAGTATGACAACCACTGAAGTAAAGCATATTTTAGAGATAGGTATTTATCTTTCAGACTAGATCAGGCTTGTAGTATGTAAGATCCCTTAGATGTCTATTTTATATAGTGACTGTATCTCTGCAGATTTTCAGAGCCACTAAAACTTCTTAGTTGATACCACGGAGTAATCATACAAATTGCAATGACACACATATCTGTGCCAAGTGTGTAATATTTTGATAAGGTAGCACCTAAGACAGTGACCTATATTAACTCTAAGAAATATAATCTGAGTTCCAAAAACTTATAGACTGGAAATAGTGCTTATGTCCTTCCACTAGTGTGTAGTTAACTTACTGTCATTTCTACTTGAAGGAGAGTTACAACCTACAGAATGTTAGAAAGAGAAGACCTGACAGTACCATGTGATAATTTATGACCTCTTGTTCACATCTTCACTTGGAAGACCTACTTATTGACAAGCTCAGCAGCTCAAAGTACAGTAGGTAGAAGTTACCTTTTCTTCACACTTGTTTGTAGGTATTTATAAATTCAGAAAAGGCAGCATCACCCTTATTGAATGCTGTCTGATTAAGCTTTCCAAATGAAAAAAATCCTTCTGTAGACAGGCAAATGCCTTTTGCTCTTATATCTACACAGCAAGGTTTTCTGTATATATTTTTACTTGAATTGCAACTGCATTGCAAAGTGAGATAATAAAACCCCACACTTCTGGTATTGAGCTCTCATATTCTGAAGACCTGCTAATTAGGCTTCAGCAGAAAAAGTGATACTACTAAAATAAATGGACACATGTAGACTAGCCACTTTGAAGAGGTAAATGATATTTAACACCTGAAACAACAGTTCTGCTGTTTCATCTCTTTTCATCCCTAACAGTTACCAACAGGGGGTATAGCAGTTTACCATTTAATGAGTTATAAATGATCTAATTAAGTGTCTCCTTGAAATTGTGTTTACACTTCTTTAGTGAGGTGGTTGTTTACTAAGCTTGGAATTTTATTGTCAGTCCAATAATTCAGTCAGTTTTAGTTAAATTTAGTTTTAGTTGAATTTATAAAGTTTTGATGGTATTATTTGAATGTGGATATGACAAACTAGTTAATTTTTTTTCCCAAATTATTTATTCTTCAATAATAAATATTATGGGGTTTTTTTTCCTTCATTGTATTGAGCAAATGTAGAGAATACATATACAATATGTTTTACAAATTATTTTAGCAATAAATCATCTATTTCTTTAAATTCCTTTGCCCCTATAATGGTTGAATGTGAAGAAAATGGCATTTCTTATAAAATACTTGCATCATTCAGTGAATCAACTGACAAGGAAGTCTGCCATACACAGAATGCAAAATTTGGATTATTAGATTGCAAAATGGTTGGTTCAATTCATCATTTTGTTTTTGTATTAGGACAGATATTAAGAAAAAAAGCTTAAAAGATAAGTTGTGCGTAATCAAGTAAAAAGCCATTGGAAACAGCCACAAAGGGAGAGAATTAACAATGTCTCCCAGTTCCTGCACATGGGGAGATCAGTCAGGAAGGCAAAAGTAGCACAGCAATTAAACTTTATATCTTCCAGTTCAAAGACTTGCTATTTACAGATTCTATTCCAAAGATTTCCTTTGATTTTTAGGTATATGTTTTGTGATGCAGAACTAACAAATGAAGTTTGTGATGTTCAGCACATACTCCACTGAACCTAGACAAGACAAAGCCCATTTCTAAACTTATCCTTGAATAGTCAGCATTTTGCTGACTGTAGTGTCATTGCAAGGTCAGTTTACAGACTGCTGTTTGTCTATAATGAAGGATAAAGATCATAGGCTTGTCTCCCTTTCATTGTCTTTTGTGAAAACCTTAAAAATGAAACCTAAAAGTTGGGTTTTCTCTCAAATTGACTGAAGCTTCAAAATTCAGTATTAAATCCAACTATAGAGATGCGTCAAAAAAACCCACTTTATTGTCAAATTGTCCCTTTAATATATTAATAGAACATATACATGGTGTCCAAATAGATAAATATATTGAAAATTGGCTATTTCAAGTTTAAAAATATACATGACAGATCCTTGGAAACTATTGTCTCACATTAAACAGTAGAATTTGATGTGATGAGAAAAAAAAATATATGCCTAACAGATATGGAAGTGTATTTAGGAAAGAGATAATGAATTTGTGATATCTTATTAATAATGGTAAAAAGTTGTTCTAGAAGGTTCGCTAAGCCAAAAGCAAATTTGGGGCTTAGTAGTTCCATGCTGAGAATTTACACTCGCTAGAACTCAAGCCGAAATTCAATATACACCTGTATTTTGGATTCAGCTATTTTTGTTTTTAAATTTGCAAAACTAGATCTATATTTACTTCTCTCTCATGATCCTTTCTCCCCATGTGATTTTGGAGGGTATGGCCAATTACTATTGTTTTGCTCCATCTGAGGGCTATTATTTAACCAGGTCCCTCTGATGAGAGAACTCAGCTGATAAAAGACTTTTCCACAATCTGTCAATGTGACAGAATACGAGCAAAGATTAATCTATTTTAAATTAATTGTTGAATATGGAAATAGAAATATCTGCGTTTAGTCATAATTCAGTCACTCTGGAAGAACGAAACCTTTGTACACACTTGCTTGTACCATAATGGAAAAACTTCCATTGTGAGAAATCTGTATATTCTTTTGATCTCATCTGAACATATAAACATATTTTCCTCCCTTAAAATTTTCTTTGTAACTGTATAAAGGCTCATCTTTTAATAGAGGCACAGAAGTAGGCAAGTTGAAAAGGACCTTCAGAAGTCACACAGTCTGAGTAACAGAGCAGGTTGCTCAGAATCATGGCCAGTCTGGTTCAGAATATCTTCAAGAATATGACCAAGATCTGAGTTCAATCACTCATACAGTGAAAGATATTTTCCTTTTATCAAGTCAGAATTTCCCATTTCATTTTTTTCCCCACTGTACTTTTTAAACATAATTTTTCATCCACTGTCTTCCTTGGAAAATTCTTCATCTGTTTTTGTTAGTTTTGCTTTAATCACCCCTTGCTGAAGCTTGTAGGCAGCAGTAAGATCCCCATGGTATCCTCCACTTTTCAAAGATGAACAAAACAGGTTATCTCATCCTCTCCTTGTACAGCTTCTGCTACATTAACTCCTGATTGTGTCTTTTTGTGTCATGGAGTCCCAAATGGACGCAGTCCTACACATGCAGTCTTCAGGCATCAAAGAGAAGGAAATAATCACTTCCCTTTATCTGCTGGAAGTGGATTAAAGGATTAAAGTTCAGGTGCAATGTCTGCCTTAAATTGTGCAGCATTGCTCCTTTCAGATCCTGAATAAGCACCCCACTTTCTGTTTTCTGTCTCCTAGTTCCTGCAGTGTCACTGAATGGGTTGTCTCTTGTCTGCCTTCTGAAATAACTTGAATAGCTAAACATGGGTCACATAAATGAAAACCCCTTAGGGATACTCCAACTCTCCTTTCAGGAAAATGGCACTTTTGGAATACATGCAGAGTCTACATAATTGAAGACTTTAATGAAATTACTTTAATGAGTTAAAAAGAATGGGAAAATGACAGTGATTTTCCCCCTCTCTTCCTGAATCTACCTTCCACAAAGTTATTAGGAAAACAAAGACATAATCAATCGAAAATTACAGGTTGGTTCTAAAAAAATTTATTATTAAAAACTTCTATAGAATGTAAGGAAAGTCCTAATATTTCACAGTCATCACACAATGAAATATATCATAGAGGAAGTACAGGAGGAGATATCTAGAGAGGTCACATAAAGAGAGTCTGCCAACCCCATTACATATAGAAATACCTGCGGAATGATGCAGCTCTATCAAATTATTGGGCCTAAACAGACAGGGTTGAAATGCTCAAAATCAGGAGTGGCAGAAAAAAGATAGTCCAAACATTGGTGACTGTATTGCCTCGGCCTTCCAAAGTTTCTTCATACAGAATGGTCAGAATAACGGAATTGGAAGAAAAGACGTCCTGAAAAAATATCATTCAAAATTGCTTTATCTCTTATGCTTGCCATGAGCAGAATGTCTATACCATCTGTCCCCAAATGGCACAAATACTAATAACTTTATCTACTTAACTTTTAGATAGAAGAATCCTGTTTTGAAAAATCCCGATAGCAATATCATTAAATGTCATTCAATGCTAAATATTAACTATTGTGTGAAATGCACCATTAACCAGAGGAACCATTGTTGTGGTGTAATGCCAGCTGGAAATAAGCATCACACAGCCACTTGCTCACTTGCCACTGTTGCAATGGGGGAGAGACTCAGAAGAGTAAAAGTGAAAACACTCATGGGTTGAGATAATCACGGCTTGATAGATAAAGCAAAAAACCCACACACATAAGCGAAGCAGAACAAGGAATTCATTCACCACTTCCCATGGGCAGGCAGGTGTTCAGCCATCCTCAGGCCAGCAGGGCTCCATCATGAGTTGGGGTGATTTGGGAAGACAGGTGTCAAAATTTTGATCATCCCATCCTTCTTTCTTCTTCTTCCATCTGCTTTATATGCTGAGCATGTTATATGGTATGGGATATTCATTTGGTCATTTGGGGTCAGCTGTACTGGCTGTGTCTTCTCCCAGATTTTTGTGCACCATGTGTTAACTGGCTGGCAAGGTGATGTGAGAGTCAGAAAAACAGTGGAAGCATTACTTAGCAGTAACAAAAACATCCCTGTGTTATCAGGACCATTTTCAGCACAAATTTAAAACATGGCACCATATCAGATACTACAAAGAAAATTAACTCTATCCAAGAGAAAACCAACAAAACCATTTATGCAAGTATTTCTAAACATGAACAGTTAAAAAACAGACACATATTTCTGCCATGTGGTGGTTACCTTAACAGCTTGATTTGTCTTTGAGTAAACGTCATCTAATTACTCTATATACAGGTCTTTGTTTTCAATATTTTTACCCTTCCAATATTTTAAATTGCTATTATCATAGCAATTTCCTGTAACTGAAATATAATAATAGGCAGACTTTTTATTCTTTAATATTCTCATTAGTTCTTCCAAACAGTGAATTGGGTTTATTTGAGTTTCTAAGCATTTACAGTTTGTCAATTTGCTCTTCATTATAAAGTGCCACAGTCTTCTCAATGTTCTAAAACCTAATTTCTGGTACCGAAAAGCAAGGTGTATCTGAGTTTAT
Source organism: Fringilla coelebs (assembly GCF_963513975.1). Lineage (NCBI taxonomy): Eukaryota > Metazoa > Chordata > Aves > Passeriformes > Fringillidae > Fringilla > Fringilla coelebs. The sequence continues at coordinate 46,629,538 of NC_140029.1, forward strand.
TTTTCAATATCATATTTCTGCATTTCTCTGTTGTTTTTTTTTTTCTTATTGTTACAATACCTTCAAGTTCACATGAGTTTTTCAGTTCTTTTCAACATTATTTTATATTGCCAAAATATTTCCTCCATCCCTCAAATGGTTTTTATGAATTGTTATGTCCCAGATGTACAGCTTGCATATTTCCCAAGAATAAATAACATTTTATTTCCGGCCAATAATACAAAATTCTTTTGGTCTTGCTAGATTATTTCTTTATCCACAATAATATTTGCAATACATTCCAATTTCATATTATCTGAAAATTTAATTAATGTGGCATTAGTTCACCCATCCAAAACAGAAATAAATTTGCTAACTAAAACTAGGTGTAACCCAAATCCTGGCTACACCTCCTTGGACACTGCAATTTAACATAATTTTGTTGGTTGACCTTCAGCAGTTTTCCATCAGTGTGATGGTGCCTGTTTGAATTAGTTTTGTAAATAACATTAGAGTTTTCTCATTAAAAGTATTCAGTACAAGATATTATAATATACGAATGTTAATTTTGCAGCCACATTGCAGCCGTATCTTGCCATGAAAACTGCAGACCAAAGTTAAGTGTCTTTTTTTAAGTCCTGAAATAGCAGAGGTTATTTGAGACCTCTGTGTGATGCTAGCAGATACTTCTGCAGGAAACCACCCTGTGACTGGACAGGATACCCCATAATGACATAGTGACACACCCTCATTGTGACACTAATAACCAGTATTTAAAACCAAATCACTCCTTTATTTTCCGTCTTTAGTCAGTGGAGTGCAATAAGCAGGAAGAAAAGGTTCTTGGCTTATAAGCTTAGATATCTACTGTGTTGTCTCCTAGAAGCATCCTTTTTTTTTCTCTCTCTTTGACTAATGAAAATTTATATTAGAGCTACTTGGTGTGCTGTAGAAGATGCCCAAAGGATACTTTTCTGGTGACCCAATTATTCTTCTGACCTGGGCACTGGAGAGAGGTTTTGTTTGATAGCTTTAAATTTATGTATGCCATCAACTACAGACCCTAAAAAGGAAGTTTTCTTCATTGAAGATAATACCATATTTGTGCAAAAGCTGTACTACAACATATAAAAGCAACCACACAAATGAAAAAGGGAGATGAAGCTGATAGGTCTGAATTGACTTGATACAAAACTGGGCTGTTGCTGATACATATCTCAAGATCAGTCATCAAGAAGGATTTCAAGTTTTTCAGTCTGCAGGAATTTGAATTAGATTATCTATTGTTTGGAATGCAACTACTGAAAAAAGAAAACAAGATGGAGATCAACAAGACCTTTTGGATTATTGAATCTGATATTAAAAAAAAGGTATAATTTCTTTCTTTGTTTCTTTTCCCCAGTTTTATATTTACAAAATTGCTTTTTCCTAAAGTATCTGTAGACTAATTTCTACCACAATACATAGGTGTTTAAAAATTCATCACAATAAAATGAGGTATCACAAATAAATCTCATAAATCACAAGTCACAAATCACAAAAAGATTTTACTTTTTAGATAACAAGTTCTCAAAACTCTTGAGAATGAGCTAAATATGGTATATAGCAGTAGTCAAAGCTTTCTACTTGTTTGCTGTGCTTAGTTCTATAGTGTTACTTACATTCCTGCATTATTTAAGTGGTTTGGAACTGCTGGATAAAGAAGCATAAATAAATCTCAATATATATCTCCAGAAAAGATACTTAGCAACACACCTTGAGAGGACACTTGAAAAGGAAGACAAGACATCTCAAGTATATGTTTTAGAGGTCTATTGCAATATCCTCTTCATAGCCTGAAAGGGAAGCATTGTTTATGAAATTATTAGTCTACTTTAAAAAAAGAAATACTTAAGAAAGTATCTGAAGCCATTGATATCATTCCAGTTTCCAGGAAAGAGTAGAATAGATAGCTACCAAGTCAACTGGTTATTTGGATTACTTTAAAATAAGTTTTTCTAACTTTTTACATAGTTTCTTGTCAATAAAATTTATCTTCTAAAAATAACATTAAAAGTGTTAAAATAATATTAAAAGTTATTACAGGTATAATTATGTGCCCATTTTTTTCCTACCCATGGAAAATTAATACATTCATTTAAAAAAAATTCAGAGAATTGCTCTTTTAGGAGATGTGCTGTAAGCTGTACAAAACCTTCGTAACAGACATCTCTCGTCATGGTGTGCATTTTAAGCATGGGAAAAGAGGAAAAAGCTTGAAGACCACTATCAACAGCTTAGTCGATCAGCTGGTGGTGTAAAGGTTTCCCTGAGCCTTCCTGACTACATAGAACAGGAGGAATAAACATATGGCTCAGCCCAACAGAGATGACAAAAATTAGATAACTAGCAAAAGTATTTCAAAGACACCAATGGCCTTGAGCTGGCTTCAGTCTATTTATTCCTTTCTGGAACAGGAATATAGTGATATTGAGCATTTCATAAATACCAGGAAGGGGAATCACATTGGAATCGTCATTGAACTGTGCATTGCACTCGCTATATTTTGCTAAGTGCCACTTAAATTTGTATTGTGTTTTCAGGAATTTTGTATAACTTCTATACAAATGTCATATAACTGGAAAAATTAGCAGTCTTGTGAAACATAAATAATCTTCAAATAAGTAAAATTGATATTAACTATTTTACCTTCCATACATGGAGAGAACCTGGTCAGAAGTTATCATATTTTGATGTATGGTCAAGTAGTGAAATTCTTCAGCCTCAATCCTATCCTGCCTCAATGAGGAGCTCTCTAGGCTGGGCAGCTCAGCCTTGGTGTTAGTAATTACAGCTATGCTATTGCACACTCACAGGTAGAGCAGGATATGATTCTTAGGAACTGGCTGCTTTGAAAATGCACTGATAACATACACTGATAGCATAATGACTGATAACGTGCAACAATAAGCACATGATGCTAATATCAGTCAACTTTTATGAGACTGGCCTTCTTTAGAAATCTTCTAAATAATCTAACATATGTTTGTCTAATTCCCTGATATTTTCATATATGTATAGATAGTCATTTGCAAGAAATGTTTCCAGAAAATGTCCTTACTGCACAGAAGACTGAGTCTGGGCTTATACAAAATTTGATTTGAAGAATCACTCTTAGTTGCTTCTATCCAGAGCCTTTGAGGGTCATAAGAGGAACACACCTGTCTTCTGGCCCAGTTCCCTTCCTACTGCAACTCTTGTCCTCCTGGTGGAAGCAGGTGTTGACTTTGGGAGCACAGGTGGCTGTCTAAACTCAACAGGCTGACAAGCCTTGGGCAGAAGTGGGATCAACAGACCTTTGTATAATGAGGTGGGGCAGGAGCACTTGCCATCCTTACCTGCACAGCCCCAGGAGAGAAGTGTCAGGGAGGGAGGGAGCAAGGGAGGGAGAAAGACAAGAGAAATACATTCCCAGAGACCTAAGTAGGCTCCTGTGACAGGAGGGCTACACTTGCCATGGGCATCCTGCTCTTTCTGACCTGAAGCACTGATGAACTATGGTCACATCCTGCAGCCCAGCAACTGTGGGAAGGAATCACAGGGACAACCTTTAGGCCTAGACAGAGTACAGAAAGGTTATTTCAGCACCAGAAAAAAGGTGTAGATACTCAGAAGAGCGCACATGGGAAGTAAGTTTTGATGGGCTAAGAGCCAAGCTCCCACTCAGCTGCTCACTTATCCCCTCTTCTTTAGGGGGAGGAAATAGAAAGCTCATGGGCTGAGATAGAAGCAGAGAGATTGCTTACCATTACTGGTAATGGTAAGCAATGGTAAGCAAACTGTCTTGGGCAAAACAGACTTGAGGAAAATTAATTTTCATCATTGCTAACTAAAATAGATGAGGATAATGAGAAATAAAGTCAGCTATGAAAAGAAGACAAACCTTTCCCCATTTCCCAATAGGTGGTCGAAGTTTAATCTCAGCATTATTGTGGTAGATACTCATAATGTATCAGCATGTAGAAGTGTGTATAACAGTTTCTTCTGCATTTTTATTGTTACTTTCTGTTCCTTAGATAATTTGGATGGGTAAAACATTTACTGGTCTAGTATTCAAAGTTGCAGCTTTCAACATATAGTGTATTCCCTTTTGCCTGTAAAATAATTTTGCATGTAGCACTTAGATGCTCCTCCTGCAATAATTGAACCAATGCCACAGAGCATTAGCAAGGTTTGGTGGCTGACATCCTTCTTTAAAGCAAGTTACTTTATGAAGAATAGATAGATGTATGGACTTAACTCAAGCCGGCACTCATGAGTTATCTTGAACTAACACGACAACACAGATGAAGCCTCTTCCTTTCTGTCAGGAGCATTTGTTTATACGGTATCTGATAAGACAGAAGTAGTACATTGCTGGCCCTCCCTCTGACATTTCACTTAATAGGCTGTTTTATTTAAGAATAAGTAAAAATTACATTTGTTTTCTGACGTAGTTTTCCCACTCTTTATTTTATCTTCTTCCTCAAAATTATTGCTTCTCACACTGAAAGACGTCTCTTGCCATTGCAGAAGGATTGGCCTAGGTTATGTTTTAAGATCTCTTTCTACCCAAACCTTTCTGTGACTTCATGATTCTAAGAATTTGTCAGGAAACAGAGCAAAGACAGCTGACCCCAAGTGGCCAAATGAATGATCTATGCTCAGTAAAAAGCTGGAGAAGGAAGGAGGAAAGGGTTGGGACACGTTATGATATTTGTCTTTCCAAGTAACTTTTACACATTATGGAGTCCTGCTTTCCTGGAAGTGGCAAAGTTGTGAAACAATTATTTTTATTGCATTGCTTGCATATGCTGCTTTTGCTCTTAAAGCATCTTTACCACAACTCACATGTTTTTGTACTTTTATCTTGGGATTGCCTCCCAGGTTCCGCTGCAGAGGAGTGAATGAGTAGCTGTGTGAGGCTCAGTTTCCTGCCAAGGCTAATCCACAGGAACTGGAAGATGTGGAGTATTGTATTTTGCCTCTTTTCTAATTAGGCGAGAACATGCCTTTTCAAATTGTAATAAAAACTTTTGTTTAACTGTATTATTGACTGGTGTTTGCTCATGAACACTGGGCAGTCCACTATTTATGATATAGTTAGACTAATATAAGCAGCATCTTCTCAGAGGAATTCCAAACTAAACAAATTAAGGCCTGCTATAGGAAAGTAGGGAAGACTGCTTTTATCTTTCTTCCCATACAGCGGTAACTGCAGATAAGTTATTCAGAAAATTGACCCAACTAACTTGATTTTGCCAGTTTAATGTATTAAAAATAATGAATGAAAGAAACATATTTTCTAGAGTCAACCCCTGAGTAATTCCTTCCTAAAGAGCTAGACACACCTTGCCACATTTACTTAATTATTAAATAAGAGTTTGAGTTCTGCTCCCTTATTTTTCCTGTGGTGAACTCAATTACAAAAGAATCTTTCATAGATTAACTATAAAAATTGTTCTTGTAGTGGTTAATTTGAGTCTGCAAGGTTTTGTAGATCTTGTTGGCAGTTTATGTCTGACAGCATAAAAAAATTTGATATTGATTAAAGACTTTTCCAGGCAGGATTTTTGGTTCTGCTTCTAATCTGCCCTATTTCCTTTTGTCTTTGTTTTAGGGAAGTCACTTTCATCTCCTACTATTGCACCTTCCAATCCTTTGACAGTATTTCTGCTTATTGTAGAGAGAAACAGAATCCCAATGAGTTGGTTTGTCAGAAGAGAAAACACGCTATTGGCATGAAAATGACATGAGTTCTGGAATCCAGCTTAAGGGTTATGTTCTCTAGTTATCCTTCATATTGGTGATATTTGAAAATAGGGTTTAAGTATGTTGGTATTTTTAGTCCTTATGGCATTATTGGGAAATAGAAATATATTGATTTTGCATCTACTTGAATGATGTCATTGGTAATTCAGACACAAATCCAGTTCACAAAAACAGAACATGAGAATATGTAGTATTAAATTCAGCATACACTGGACTGTGTTTGCCAAAAATTTCGGCATATTCCCTGGCACAGATTTGACCCATTTCAAGTAGCATTTGCCTTAGTATTTCCTGGACATAGCTCTGAAGAAATTCTTGCCCAGTATGCAGTGCTTGGAAGCCTAGGGCACATTGCTATCATAGAAATAGGCTGGATCTTGGTGTTGCCTTCAGTGCCCAGGAACAGTTCAGAGCAATTTTAGAACTACTACCCTAGAACTACTAGGATACATAAAGCTTTAAGATCTTGCTTGGATGTTTCTTATTTCTGAGGATCTTCAAACTGAGATCAAAGAATTGTCCTTAAAAATCAATATGTACACAAGATTAGGAAAAATAATTTTAAGTCCTGATAGACTGCCAGGTAATATTTACCTTTCATATGAATTTAAATGAATGTATTTACTCCTAAGCATAGCATTTTCCTATGTCAAATATGGAAGAAACAAAGTCATTTGCTTACATATTTGAATGATCAAGAGTCAGTCAATCAACTTCCTTTGCTGCATTCACAAATTTTTCTACTCAAAAATATGAATTTCAATGTCCAGCTATTATTTCAATTTCATCCTTATTTTTCAGCCCTTTTTTTTCTATTTTCAAACAGAGAGAGATTTGAAATTCATTACTTTTCTCTAGAAGGTATTCCAGGGTGAATACAAAAAACAGATGAATACTATCTGCTGCCAAAAGCCTTGAACCTTTAGATCTCATATCTTAGAACTGCCTTTTTATGTCTACACACCTTCTATTTCTGTGTGCTCTTTATAAGTACAAACACTGACATTTTCCTTAATACAGTCACCATACCCCAACTTTGTGCAAAATATGAAGTACGTTTTGGTGAGATGATTAAATACAGGTTAAAGAAATCAAACAAACACATTTGAGTGACTTGCTTGAAGTCACCAAAGTAGTCAGCAGGAAGACTGGGTCTTCTCATTTAACTGAAAGAGTTTGTTCTCTCTGTAATGAGCAAAACAGAATACTAGGTCTCTCTGCAGATAAACAGAAAGCAGAGATCACTCAAAACTTCAAAATCTTTTCTTTTTTTCTCTGTAATATGCCTGGAATATCATTCTTCATTTTATGTACCACTGAGCTCTTTCAAATTTTCTTATTCAGTGGAGCATAGCTTTCATCACTATCCCCCCTTTCATCCCTATCATCAGCTTTTTCTCTGACTTTTAGATAACGCTTTTCAAAAAGAACTTGCAAAATGAATACTTATTTCATGATCTTTTGATGCTGAAGACTTAACTGTTCTTGGAAGCTCACTTATCTAACATTGTGCATTGTCATTGCTTAAGTACCACATAGACAGGTACCTAGAACTTGTGCCTATAAATTTACACCTATCTGAAATATTGTAAGAAGGTCGACAAGTGTAAGTCCGTCATCTGTCTTTCTACTGTCTTTTTAAAGATGAAGTTGAAGTAGAGTCAGTTTGCTGTTCAGTTATTCATCATTTAATCAATAATATGGTTCTTGCTTTGGGCTATGCAATAGCCCACTAGCAATAATAATTTGTTGTACAGACTGTGTACGTGCTTATGTGCATGTTTTGCATGTTGCTGTATGTGTTTGGGCTTTGTAATAGCACAGTATAAATAATAAATATTTAAAGGACTGTCAGTGAGAGCCTTGCTCTGAGGGTTTTAATACTGGAAGAAACAAAGAATCCCATACAGGATTTAAAGAGGCAGCAGTTACAGGACAAAGCTGATAGTGCCTTGTAAATTATGTGTTAAGTTTTATTAAAAGTGTGTATGTTCAGTGTCATATATTTTTTCATGGTCAAGAGGGGAGGGGATTGTCCCACTATGCCATGCACTGGTGCAGCCTCTTGTCAAGTGTTGTGTGCAGTTTTGGTTAACACAATATAAGAAAAATATTAAACTATTAGGGAGACTCCCAAGGAGGGCAGCAAAGATAGTGGAGGGGCTTGAGGGGAAGCTGTATGAGGAGCAGCTGAGGTCACTTGGTCTGTTCAGCCTGGAGAAGAAGAGACTGAGGGGAGACCTCATTGCAGTTACACCTTCCTCATGAGGGCAAGGAGAGGCACAGGCACTGATCTCTTCTCCCAGGTGACCAGTGACAGGACCCAAGAGAATGGCCTAAAGCTGTCAGAGGAGGTTTAGGTTGGGTATTAGGAAAAAGTTCTTCACACAGAGGATTTGGACGCTGGAAGAGACTTCCCAGGGAAATGGTCACAACACCAAGCCTGGCAGAGCTCAAGAAGTGTTTGGACAATACTGTCTGGTGTGACTCTTGGGGATGGTGCTGTGCAGGGGTAGGAGTTGGACTCGATGATCTTTGGGGGTTCCTCCCAATTTAACATATTCTGTGATTCTGTGAGATTAGAATTATATACAACTAGGATCCAATGAACAACCAGGCAACTCAGCATAATAATTTTAAAAAACATTCGTGTCTGAATTGCTGCAGGACTTGCCTTTTATTCTACTCCAATGAATTTTTAAATATTAAGCAGTTAACCTTTTACTGTATTGGTAGCAGTTGTTACTTATGAAAAACTTTCAGTGCTTTTTTCTTATTCTGGGACCACACTTTTTCAGTATTTTTTTTTTCCTACTAGAATTGTGTTTCATGGATATATCAGTTTAAATCTTGATACACAGTGAACAGATGGGTCCTGAAAGTATTATTTTATTCTTTCTTTCAACCCTTTGCAAATGTTTAGGGCCTATAATACAAGTGACATCAGATAAGAGTGTTAATAAATGTGAAATCTATAAATGCAATAACCACACATGCAGAATTTTAATAATGTTACTTGAATTTCCATATTTAGAACATATGCATAGAAATAACCCAGAAATACAGAAAATATATATTTCTACCTTAAAGTAATGGCATCTCTTTAGTGTCAGTGGCAATTTGGTGCGGGATTCAGTTGTCTAAGCATATGCACCTAATGTCATTTAGGAAATTGTATAGGATCCAGGAAGCCTACTTAGGGTTGGAAAATATGTCACAAGTTTTATAATAGTCACACACATTTCAGGATATAAGGCCTAATTTCATTGTTACCCTTATGTGGGAAGCTAATGTGATATTCCCCTGGGGATCTTACCTGGTCTTCAGTTTCTGCTCAGAAAAAACATAGATCTCCCACTGGTGTTCAAGCTATGCACCAGGGTAATAGATCTACTAGAGGCCCAGAAGAAGATCTGTACCCAGGCTGGTAGCTGGACATCAGAAGAAATCCCAAATGGTGTAAGCCATTGGGATGGCTAGCTGATGGTAGCTGTAGTGACCCTGTTTGTTTAGAGACCTAAATTGATATGTCTAGAATCTGGAGCTGAATGACACTCCAGAAACTGTGGATGCCACCAGTCAGCTTTAGAGAGTCTGGCCTGAAAAACATGAATCAGTTGACTTGAATCACTCTGGTGCAACTGACCAGGGAGTCAGTGGAGATGTCACTGAATATTCTCCATCATTATGCAAGAGGTCTACACGATTAACTCAGCTGTATAAATGTGAATGATAGTTGTTCACATTTGACTAGATGAATACAACTCAGAACAGTTTATTCATTCCATTCAGATGACAATCCCGAAACTTCTATTTATTCCTTACAGCATGTAATTTCCCATGCAGCCTTGTAAGTTTAAACAATCTCTTGAAAGGTCAGATGTCGACTACTTTGATCCATTTCAACATTTATAAAAGGTAATGTTTAACATGGCTTGCTGATAAAACAAACCTCATCATTTTTATAAGAAATGCTTGCTGTATCCACCTCTGAAACACTAGGATTTCTGAATAGAAGTGAAAGGCCAGTTTTAAACGTATGTATAATGTATTCTTCCCTAAATTATATGTAGCTGATGGAATGTATTCAGTGCACATAACTCAGTTCTAAAGAAACAACATACTTCCTACAACTAAGTGCACTTCTCAAAACAACTTCAGACACCTCTGTTCTATAAGAAAAAATCATGACCAAAAAATGCAAAGAAAATAGAAGTTGCAGGGACATTTCCATCAAAGTGGAGAGAGTAATTTGGCAATCTACATTTCAGAACTGGAGAAATCATCATAAAACAAATTTAGAAAACAACATTCTGTTTTAAACTCTTGATCTTTATTCTTCAAACACAAAATGAAACTTTTGAAAGGTTAGGTAAGAAAACAGAACAGATTTCTGCACATTCATAGCTGTATTTTTAAAGTTGTAATTCTTACCTCAAGTAAATAAATAAAAGCAATATTTTATAAGAATGTATTTTTGTTTCCTATATTAAGTGTCTTTCTATTGTCTGTAACCTTATCTACATAATATTCAAAATGGTTTTCATCCTTCAAGTTTAATTGCACATATTTCTGATTTCTGCAAAATGTTAAAGACATGAAAGAATCAGTAATTGCATGAAACCCATTTCTGCCTCCTTATTGACACTGTTCCTCAGTCATGGCCGGTTTGTTCACCAGAATGACTGTGTCTGTCTTGTGTGGCAGCACTGGGTGTAGGTGCCCAGGTGTTGGTAGCAGAGAGCCTCCAGCAGTGCCTCTGTGAGGAATAGCTGAGGCTGTTCTGTGCCAGACACAGAGTTTCCAGCTGGCTCCAACCAGTCCACCTCAGGGCATGGCTGTGCCAAGTCATGATGGTGGCATTACCAGGAAAGCATTATTAAGATCTGGCAAAATGCTGCACAGCCAGTGAGGAATGAGTGAGGAAAAAAGCAAAAAAATGAGGAACAAGCCTGCAGAAACCAAAGCGAAGGTGTGGGAGGAGGTGATGTAGGTGCTGAACCATAGGTTCTTCTTCAGCTTCTGGAGAAGCAGCACTGGAGCAGATATCTACACTGCAGCCTGTGTCTGACCCCATGACACAAGAGTTGGATACCTCCTGAGGTAAAGGCAGCCCGTGGAAGGAGCCATGCTGGTACAGGGGAAACGTTTGAGGAGAAAGAAACGTCAGTGAGAAGTTGCTATGGACTGAAAATAACGCCCATGGCTGATCTCTTTCTGGGTACATAGTATCAACTGTAATGAACAGCTAACTTTTAAATCAAGAATATTGTGTTTGCGAAGGACAGTGATATAAAGATATTAAAATGTACCTACACATCATATGAATTCTACAGAAATTGGAGAATATAAGAGAATATGGAGCTTGAAGAAACTTTTTATAACTGCTTGCATGTGCAACTCTGGTTCTAGTTCTAGATAACTATACAAAAACCACAGAAAATAAATACTTCAGGAATAAATTAAGATGAGCCTTTATCTTCCAAATAAATGTGATATTGTGGGTATTCTTAGAAGACAAATGTTTGTTTTATAAATGTACCTGATAACAGAAGATAAAGATTCAACCTGTCTTCCTAAATTCATGGCAGAGGTTCAAAATGTCACTTTCTACAGAATGTTTTTACCAAAAGTGTTTTCATTTAAACGGAGGTATGACTAAACATTGGAAGACACCTTTGTATTTTTTTTTCAGTCTTTTGTTGAATCAGCAGCTGTATGAATGGTCTCACGTTTCTTGCGTGCTACTTCCAGAAGCTGAGTAACCCTTATAGCTGAGGTTGGCTGACACTTTTTGTAAGACTTCTACAATCAAACAGAATTCACTTTTGCATATCACATTTTTGTTTGAGGTTTTTAACTGGGATAAGTGACAATCAGAAAAAAATGTATGTGAGAAAGGTTTTAGAAAGTGCTATTTTTCCCATATTAATAAGTACTTGGAACAGGGTTTTTTGTCTTTTTTGTTTGTTTTCCCATATTAATAAGCACTTGGAACAGGGTTTTTTGTTTGTTTTGGTTGGTTTTTGTTTTTGTTTTCCAAAAAATTAACAAAAAGAAGTAAATACTGCCATTATGTTTCGAACAAAAAGCTTTTGGTAAGCATAATGTTACCTTGGGATCAGAAATAAGCCTCAAAATTTGCTCAAAAAACCCCCTATTTCTACTAATGCTTTATATCTTGAAAACTATTCTTCATGTATTATCATTATAAAACTGCTGCGTATTATCAGATAAAAACCCCAGCAGTAACTTCTGTGATTTGGTTGTGGGGGGAGGAGTAGGATTTCTACTCTCACTTTCTCCAAATTTTTCAGTGTCCGAGAGGGAACATAGCAACATAATGAAGGTTGCTCTGAATGATTAAATTTCTGTCTGCTTCTGAATCAGAAGCAGGAGGGGAGGAAGGAAGGCTGTTTCATTCAGATTTGAAGTAGAAGTTTAATGTGTGATGATAAATGTAATTCTGCAATCATTTAAAATATTAATTATAAACAATGGAGATTTTGCCTTTTGGCAATTTCTGGACAAATTCCTGCACAATTTAGTATGAGAACAATGAAGACCATTCTTTGGGCATGCGTTTAGCTAAAGGACTTTTTCAGAATCAATGATTGCACCATAGCATCAAGTATGGATGGCTATTACTCATTGTATCAAATTTCAGTGAGTGAGTTGATATCTATAAAAGCAAACTAAACCAAACAAAAACTACTATACACAAGGAACAGACTCCCTCCCTCCAGCATTCGTTCACCATACTAGCAAAGTGTTAACACAAAGTCACCTATTGCTTCTTACAATTGCCTTACTACAGCTGGTGTTTGTAGTGATTGCAAAGATCCAACCCTGCAAGCAACCATTGTAGAGGAGCTAAATGATTTCAAATAATGGTATGTTTATTCTTTGGTAGGAATAGTTCTAAACCTCTAGGAAGAAAAAAAAAAGTTATATTGTTAATCTTGCCAAAGAAACATTAGAAACTGCGACAACACAAATGAAAATCCATTTTAGACTGTTAAAGCAGCATAGCTCTAAGTGCTATCAGTACCCAGTCTCTTTTCTTGTTGAAATTGCAAAGTGAATGAATACAACTCAGAAAGAAATGGCTGAGGCACCTGAATGTCAGCACTGAATGTTCAATTATTTCCTCAATTCCTCTGTAGATTTTTAATGTGATGCTGAACAAATTATTTCAATATAACTCTTCACAGGTGATCATTAACTGTGCATTTCTCATTCCCTGGTGCTTAAACTAAAAATCAGGGTTCCCACAAGCAAAACCACTAAGCATTTGAAATGCACTTTGAATGAGAAATGTAATTGGAAAATATTGCAGTGTTAGAATGCTGAGGCTCAGAAACAAAGAGAAAACCTCAAACAAAAAACTCCATAGTAAATCAGGGGCTAGGCTAACAAGTATTTTCTTCATCACTCTATTTCAATGTTTTCTCAATAGCATGAAGATTTCTCTAAGTATAATTGTGGTGGGTTGACTACTAGGTGCCCACAAAGGCTTTTTATAATTTCTCTTCCTCCACTGGATAGGAGGCAGAAGGTATGCTAAAAAGCTTGTCGGTCAAGCTAAGGACAGAGAGATTGCTTTCAAGTTAGTGTCATGGGCAACACAGACTCAACTAGGGAAAATTAATTTAATATTTCACCATCAAATTGAAGTAGGATAATAAGAAATAAGAACAAACCTAAAAAACTGCATATTTTCCCCTCCCTGTCTTCCCGAGTTCAACTTTTGTGGTAAATTGTCAGATTTTCTATAGAGGGGCTTTAAGCTGGGGAATAATTTGAAGAATTGGTGAAGGCGGGTTGAAAAAAGCATGAGTTTGTCCCCTGGTTTGAGCAAGGTCCTAACAATTGAAGAGTGTCTGGTGGGAAGTGGAGGTTCAAACAAAAGCACCCACACATCTCTACCATCTTTTGGCCTTATTCCTCTTTCACCCTGAAACGCAAGCTTTGTTATAATTCTGGTCACTTAAGGAGTTAAAGGTGCATAGAAAGACTCTGACAAATGTCAGACAGCTTTTACTGCCACCTTAGTGGATGTAGGAGGAACAAAGAGTTTATTCCACCTCTTCAATCAACTATAAATTCTGACTGAAAGTAACTGAGACCCTCATTGAGTCCTATTTGCACGTTGACTTTCACATCCCTCAGAATGCAAATGAAGAGAGAAGACAACACACCTTGTATGTAAGACCACAATCCCCAAAACTGCATCTATATCATGGGATTTTTTCACTCTTTTGGGAAGGGACAAAAATCATAGTATAGAAGGGGGGTTGGGGCAAAAAGAGAGAGAGGAAAACTCTTCTGGTTGCCCAGGATCAGTCAACAGGATTTTTCTCTCCTCCTCCCCTGAAGGGTCACTTTTAGGTGAGCTTTGTTCTTCCAACTACCATTGGAGAACACTTGGTAACCTATCTATCTATCTATCTATCTATCTATCTATCTATCTATCTATCTATCTATCTATCTACATATCTATATATCTATTTATCACCTGGTTATTAGATCTCTGCATTCTGTCATGACACATATTAACACTCTGTAGTTAATGCATTTATCACCAGCAATGCTGAACCTGCTTTCCTGTTGCTTCCATAAACTTTGTGATTTGTGAATATGGATCATGTAATTCTTATTGAACACAGCCAGACCAGTAGTATAGAGCAGGCAAACTCTACTATTTCTGATTTGTGATTGTGCAATTTCTTATTGAACTCAACCCGGCTGACACTGCTAAATTGTCTATAATCAAAAATTAAGGCACCCCACAAATTCCTTTATATTTGTGAAGAACTTACATTTAAGAAGCACCACAAAAAAGCTGATGCCCTTTCTTAAATACATGTTTTGAAGTTATCATCTTATATTAAAAAATATTTGTCACATGTAGAAAAAGGTGAAGGAGGAGTGTGGAATTGTTTCTATATGAGGTGATGCAATTAAATACTTTCCCATTTATATATGCATAAACAAAATGAACTATTTATGGATTAATTTTCCTCTGTTTTCTGTGTATTAGAGACATATTTTAATACACGCTGTAACTCTTTTTAGGGAAGCTCAGCCTTACTCCTTTTATCTGATGAAATTTTAGTGCACCAATACTTATCTGCAAGAAAATACTTTAAGTTTAGAAGTCCTATTAATTTTTTTTTCATTTCACTTACAAGACCACTGTACTGTACTACATCTCAAATGGAATGTCAAATCGTGTACTTTGTTTGCTTCCTTTGTTCTTCTAATTAAAGCCTCAGTTAAAGAAGGCCAACAGTCAGTTTGGCAGGAGTTGCAGTTCAGTAATTTGTGCTTAAGAGAGCAGTTCTTGCCCTCTTACTCTTTTTGATTGGTGCTTTTCTTCTATAGTGCCTTTCAAACAAAAGATTTCTTTATAGATTAAAATTACATACAACATGAAAAAAAAAGAATGATTCAGTCAGTGAATTACTCACACTCTATGCCACTAAGCAAGTGGCAACACTAAATTATGCTTTTATGTCCAAAGTTGGAAACAGAAAATTGTTATATTGCTCCAGAAGCAAAACTGAAAAGAGTAGAATTACAGATTCAGGGAACCATATAATGTTTTGGGACAGAAGGGATCATTAAAGGTTGTCTAGTTCAAACACCCTGCTAAGAGGAGGCACTTTTTTTTTTAGATCAGGTTGCTCAGAACCACATTCAGCCTAACTTTGACTTCCCCATCTATCACCATTCCAGGCAAACTGTCCCAGTGTTTCAACAACCTCCCAGTAAAGAATTCCATCTCTATATCTTAATCTAACCTTTTTCAAATTAAAACCATGCCCTCTTATCACTAGGTACCCTTGAAACAAGTCCCTCTCAGCTCTCGTAGGTCCCTTTTAAGTGCTGGAAGAGCACAATGAGATCTCCCAGAAGCCTTTTTCTTTGGGCAAAGTATCCTTAACTCTCACATCTTATCTTCACAGGAGAGGTGTTTCAGCCCTCTGATCATCTTCATGACCCTCATCTGGACTCGCTACAACACCTCCATGTCTTTTTCATGCTGGGGAGCCCAGATCTGGACACATCAGTCTAGGTGGGGTCTCACCAGAGACTCGACCTGGCGTGATGGGCAGAGTAGAGAGGCAGAATCACCTCCCTTGATCTGCTGGTAGTGCTGCTCTATATGTGAGTGCACATTGTTGGCTCATGTCTAGCCTCTCATCCACCAGAATCCTTCTCAGCAAGGCTGCTTTCAACCTGTTCATTCTCCAGTTGTTAATACCAAGGGGCATAAATTTTCCTTTGGATGTATGAATCTCACACCACAGCGGCAGTGATCTGTCCCTCATTTCTACTTCATGGTATGAAATATATATCAGTAGCATTTAAAAGTCCATTCCATGTATTTTTTTCTTTACATCAGCAGTCCAACAACATGTTGGAGGGCTTATGTGTCTCCAGTTCTATAATTGGAGTTCCACACAATGAAAATTCCACACTACATCTAGCTTGTGACTTTAGACTGCCCTACCAGGATAATTTTAAATCATCCAACATGTCACTGGACTGCTGACTCTTTTTGACTACACATGGCAGGTAAGAAAAAAAATAATTGCTGTCCATGGTACTTGTTCATTGCCAACCAACTTCTAAGCTTTGTTGTGATTGTGGGAAAGAAATCGTGGCTCTGCTACAGAATTCAGTTTTTAGTGTTTCCTTGCTAGTTGGTTCAGCCCTGACCAATACATTTCTGTGCAGTATTTTTAGAGTGTGTAGATCTATCTTTCAGAAGCTCTTCCTGCTGATATGGATACCAAGTAAGAGGGGATGGGAAGTTTTTAGTGAGATTTATTTTTTTCTTTTTCCTCAGGAGGGTGTTAATAAATACATTTTGGGACAGAACAAAACAGCCAAGAAAAAATAGAACATGGCAAGAGAAAAAAACTAATCTGAAGTCCAAGTACTGACTGAAGTCAATATTGATATTAGAGCAAAGATATTAAATTTAACAGTGTTTGGCTGCAATAACCTCCCTGAATTTGCTTGCTAAAATTATGAAATAACTATACAGATTTAAAATACTTGCTGAAATGTCAGCATAAAAAAAAATTGATTAATATGTAATAAGCTCTTCATGCTATTGTGGCAAAATTTCATATACACTATTTTCTTTCTAGTGTTCATGACACACACAACACATTTTTTTTTAAATTCTTCCCTTTTTAAATATACTGGGGAACTGGATGGTAAATTTATATAAATTTTATATATTTAAATTTATACTGGGGAACTAGGAGGTAAATTTTAAACAAAAAAATCCCCCCAAAAATGAAATTAGAGTGAAAAATATTGGTTTATCCCTGAAATAAAACCTCCAGAATATAAAAACTGTCATACTTCATTGAGAAAGTGATCAATCTAGTCTAGTATCCAGTCACTGACTTTAGTAGTAATGGTTGCAATATGAATTTATATATTAATTTGCAACAGGAAAATTTTCTTATAACTCCATTAGGTGGATTTATATAATGGCCATATTTAAAGCAAAATAATAACATTTTTAATTTTTCTTAAATTTTCAGGAGTCTAGATGTACCCCACCAACCATGCTGAGTGCCAGCTGATGGGATGGAGGAATTCTACCCCAATACAAATGAAGAGAGAAGGGACCCATGCCAAAGGGGCTGTACCTACAGGCATGCCGCGCCACCCCTCCCAGCACAGGATTCAAGGCACTGGTAAGGTGTGATCACATCCCCAAATCCTGCAACCTTGACTGTCACTGTCAACCTTCAAGTGCAAAGTCAGAGTAGAAGGGTGATTTCAGCACTGGAGCAAAGATATACATATTCAGAGTTGCTGATGGGGGAGTCTGTATAATTTTCATGTGTATTACTATAAAAGATTTTCTATATTCATTACATAATTTGGATGGGTAACACATTAATTGGAATAACATTTGAGTGATACAGTTTGTTCATTTTGCTGGTAATTAGATTTTGAGAGTATCAGCCATTTCTTTTTGTGACATTCAGACTTTTAATCCCACTACGTGGACCTCCTTCTCATGGAGACAATAGAAGCACTGATCAGCCTAATGGTCTAGGGTTTTTTTAATGCTTTTTCTTTCACTCCTACATGTTTTTATAGAAGCAGTCTTTGTATATTTGCAGCTAACTTATTCACTGCCTGAACTTCCTATTTAATAGATTTTTTTTGGCAGGGAGGGCGCTGCTGTTTTTTGGTTTTTTTCAATTGCAATAAACTGAGAATAACGACCTGTTTAATACTGGACTGTATCAGGAACAAATTAGGAGGAAATCTCAGAGGACATTTCATACTTTCCATCTGTGCCATGTTAAATAATATGAAAAACTGTAGAACTATGCAATTTTCCTTTGCTCTTGAACAATAGCTCTTATCATCTAAAGATTTTTGCCCTGAACAAACTGTACCACCAGACTGAAGGAATGCTTTCAGTTCACTCGCCATTGGTTCCTTCAGAATACTGACAAGGGACCTAGTGCAGTAAGGAAACAGCTTTGCCAGTATATCATATCTCACATTTAAAGCATTGACTCAGCAAGAAGCACAGAGGGACACATCTCATCACCTCAGTTTAACTCGGTGTCTATTAAAATTCAGCTATGTTATGCTTAGTCATAGCATAAAGAAACTGTGGATTGCATTTTCCACATACCCACAGGGTGTCTGAAATCTCATGTTCTTTCTTGTGTTGTGGTACAGCCCTTGGTTGCAGATAGGCTAGAACCACAGCCTATTGCCTTCTGCTACTACAGCACTTGCTCTTTGCAAGCTCTTTGTAAGCTTTGCTAGGGGCTGTACACAATTTAGGACTTCTTTCTAACCACAGACTTCAAGGCATTCACCACAGACCATCAGTGACAGATCATTCCCAAGCTAATGCCTTTAGCTGCATGCAAGCTAAAGAGTGGAATGGATGCAGGGGTCCAGGCAGTGCTAATGAGTTGTCATGTGAGTTATGAGGACACTATCCCACATATCTACATGTAGTAAGACCAGATAAAAGATAAAAATTCAAAAATCTCCTGTGACTTGGTTATTTATCATTTCCACATGTAGTTAATTCTGCTTCATTTTCTCACTACCTGATACATACAAAACCAGCTCAGCTTGAATGCTGCACTCAATTATTCTGAACACTTCATAAAAATACAGTGCCTGTTCTGCTGGAGTTTTTGGGGTGATAAATGTACTTTGCTGGCCCTTTGAAACTGCTATAGAAAATTCTGTTTAAGCGCAGCCTTTCACATTTATCTTTGTCTGGAAATCTTCCCCTTGCTTCTGGTCAGTGCTGCAGACCATATTACTCAGTTTTCCTGCTCTTCTCATTTGGGGGAGAAATAAATTATGCTCTTCCTCTGAATAAAGGGAATCATCAACAAAGGTTACCTTGATACATTTTTGATCCTGGAACAAAATGTAGCAGAACATGTAGTATGAACATAGAAAGAAAATGTAGTATGAACAGAGAGAAAACTAGATGCATAAGAAGCAGATTATTAGAAGAACCTAATCAGTTATTTCTCATCTAAAAAATGTTCAAATATATACAATTTGCAAAATCACACAGTACACACCTGTGTCATACTAGCTCTGCTTCTGCTTGGCAGAGGTTTGGTGGGTTTTTTTAATACAGTCTAGTTATGATAGGATTTCACAGAATCACAGAACTGTTGAGACAGGAAGGTACCTCTGGAGCTCATCTTTCCTGATGCCCTTGCAGAAAATTGGGCCTAAGTCCAGTAGGCTAATCAGTGTCTTCTCCAAACAGGTTTTGAGTATCTCCAAGGATGGAAAATACGCAGCCTTCTTGGGCAACCTGTGTTGGTGTAGGATGGCCATCATAGCAAAAAATGTTTTGTGATGCTAAAAATAGTTTATACTATTTCAGATTATGCCCATTGCATCTTTTTCTTTCACAGGGCGGGACTGAGAAAATAACAGCAGCCCTGGCTCTGGGTAAGTAACAGATATCATTCAAATTTAGTTTGGACAAACAGCTGTTGAAATATTTGAATAATCCAGTAACTGTTTTCCCACTGAGACTATTAACTGAGTCATAATTAATATGAAAAGTTAGAGAGGAAAATTGTGTGTTTTCAAAGATTTTAATTGAATTTCACTCCCCTCTTTAAATACAACACTTTTTGCTTTTTCTCCAGTGAGCCAAGAGCAGGTAAATAGATAGTAAAAAATGCTATAGATAGCAAATAGATATAGATAACTGCTTTTATTTGCTAAAAGGTCAATCTCACAGTGTTTTGATATCTTGCAAAGATAAAATATTAAATATATGTTCTGTGCAGAGACATATGATCACAATGAAATTCATTAGTCTCTGATGTACCCCAGTATTTAAAAAGGGATCTAGTTAAATGGGGATGGAGAGTTATATAATAAAAATTTCATGCTGAATAGCACACAGAATTACTACATTGATTTTATTTCTTGTGTTTCTTGTAACCATTTTTTTCTTTTTTTAATATATCTACTGCTATATCAGCTGTTAGGGTTGCAACTGGTTTTTATTGAATACATATTGTTTCCTCATGAAAAAAAAGCAAGGTGATAATAGGTGTGATAGTCTAAATATTTTCTGCCCAAACATAAAAACTGTATTTACACTTAAATCAGACTTGGGTTTGACTTCATGGTAGCGACACAATGTCAACCTTATAATTCCAAATCCTCTTCACCAACAGCACTATATGGCCTTCTGTTAAAATTATCTAGTATCTATTTGTGAGCTCTTAAAAAAAAAAGGCATTTATGAATGTGCTTGTGGGTTTGGGCAGAAGAGAAGTGTATTGAGAGTGATGATCTGTACAGAAATTGCTCAGTTAGCCCATTACACAGTATTTACCCCTTATTTTCTAAAGCAATGAACCCCAGCATGCTGTAGCCTCCTTCATCCTGACATCAAAGAAATTTTGGATTGTTGTGTTCATTACATGGTTGCCTCCAGCTGGTGAAAATCACTGGGGAGGAATGATACTCTATGCAAATACAGGTCTTTTGAGAAAACTTGGCTGCCAAGTGCTTCAAAGAAATACAGTCTGGTTCAGAGAAGATACTGGTAATTTTGACAGTTCTGTTTTTCACTTAAGAGCCTAGCACTGAAGAGAGGCTTTGGAAATCATGTTCACAGTTTAATTAGTTTGGAAAAAAAAATAATTGTCAACAAAAAAAAAAATTAAATGGTCAACTGAAAATTAAAAAAAGCCAATTCCCAGCTTTCTTTGGGTGTATGAAGATATACATGATATACATACAAGTAATTACCATTGGAGACATGCAATGGACGATTCAGGTCCATGAAGTGATAGACACAATTTATCTATAACAGTAGTGATCCTTCCAATAACCTTAATACACAGGGCAACAAATGAACCACACCCAAGTGTCTAGTATATTTACACAGAGACAAAGGTGTAAATTAAAAGAAATGTTTAATCATTTTGATAGAAAGCTGAGATTTATCTTCCTCTAACACAAACCACTTATAACTGAAGTGAATGAAAAATATTCAGTTATTAAAAATATTCTCTTTGCTGCTTCTGCTCATGGTCTAATAATTCCAACACTGTAATAGGAGAATGAACAGAAAGACAATATTTGTGACTGATATTTTTCACCATTAACTTTATGGTAAAAAGACTTCATGAACGAGTAACAATGCCTCATTAAGTATATTTGGTTGGGCAGGGTCTTCCAGTATCCCTAGCTAGGGATATTATTGAAAATGCACCACAAGCAGAAACAAAGCATTTACCTTAGCACAATTGGATGATTTTCTACTGCTTCTCTCCACATTTCCTGCTGTTAAACACAGGTGCAAAGCTTTTATCATAATTTTATATGTGGTAAGATGCATATCTGAGCACCCTAGGATATAAGTGGATCATTACTGTGCTTGATATTGACATTGAAGAGTGACCTTGGTACCCTCATTTTTTTGTGGGTGTATTATTCCTGTTGGCTTAAATCCATAAATTGCTCTATAAGGTGTGCTGTAATTTACCTCTGTGAAAAGTGAACAAACACACAAACAAAATAAAAACAATATGGGAAACAAGCCTGGAAAACATAATCTTACCTTAAAGTTGTTTAGAAATGAGGATAACTTAAAAAGATGCATGGGCTTATTCATAATACACCCTTGAAAGAATTGGCTTCTGGCTCTGTTAGGCTTTCCTTGCTTAAGGATGAAGTCACCTTTTACCTGAGATTATCCTATGGAGATCATAAAGCATCTTAAAGATCTGTGTTTTGGACTACCCTTTGACACCCAGTAATATTCATAAGTCTACAGTATAAAGAACTTAGAAGTGGTTCTTTCTGTACTTTTCCCTTGCTACTGCATTATTTTTTTCCAGATCTTCCATCTTTGAAACTCCTTTTTGAACAGGATGGAGTTTACTATAATTACTGAATTACACCAGGGGAGCAGAAGGGGTATGACATTATAAAAAATGATCCTTCAGTAAACTGGAGATCTATACTTTCTTACTTAGTGCCTTTTTTATAAGAGCTTGGCTGCAGAATTACTTTTCTCTTTAATGCACTTAAATCTTTCCATTGCTTACACTATTTTAAATTTCATGGAAAGAAATCACTTTAGATACATGCCTCAGTTCAGCAGAATTTCTCCCACTTTACTGGGCCTTTATTGGAATGGTTAATAATTTTTTTTAATTTTTGAATGGATTGAGCTTGAATAATGTTCCAGGCCTCATGGGTTTAGGTGAAGGCCCTGGGAGGAGCTGGTCAAGATCATCAGGAGCCAATAACACAAACTTGTAGAGACTTGGCTACACCTATGTTTGTTTCAACAGGTATGTTTATTTCCAATCAATAGAATAATTTCATCATCGCCCAGCAGAAAAGGTCTTGGGGGTCCAAGTTGACAGTCCCATGGACATGATCCAGGAGTGACCCCAAGAGGCTAAGAAGGCTGGTGGCATCCTGGCCTGGATCAGCAATAGTGTGGCCAGCAAGGACCAGGACAGCGACTGTTCCCCGAACTTGACGCTGGTGAGGCCACACCTCGACTTTTATGTTCAGTTTTGGGACCCTCACTGCAGGAAAGATGCTGAGGTGCTGGACTGTGTCCAGATAAAGACAACTAAGCTGCTGAACCTTGTAATTTGCAAATTGGATTATGGGAGTATGCGTGATCACACTCCTTCAGAAAGGGAGTTGGTAGCAATTCCTGGGACAATTAAATATCCCAATTGTGTCTAGCATGCAGTTAAATGAAAGATTACACAGGAATTCAGCAACTGGAAGATTAGAAATACTGCCCAAGCATCTTTTGCATGTAATAGAGAGATAGACAGACAGACAGACAGATAGATAGATTGATAGATACATACATACATATATGCATACATACATAGGATTTGATACCTAATTCACACATGCTCTGTTCCATCCTCTAAAAAACTGCATTTGACAGTAACCATAGCAGCAAAACTGATTAGGCATACTTGAAAGACCAAATGACATAACAGAATTTTTACTTAGGGTTTCAATAAAGGAAATTTAATACTGTATACAAGTTTATTCAGTTCTATTCTAAAATGTTTTGGTGGATGAAATAGTCACATTTTTAACAGAAGCAAAATATTACCTTTTCATACAGTCCTAGAGAAATTAGAGTCACCATTGTGTGGCTGAACTCATGAAAGTGACCTTCAGTAGTGGTTGTAATTTTTTTTTTCAGATCTGTCTCATGGCCTACATCTTTGACATCTTTTCAAGCACTTTCTTCTTCTGCTGAGTTGTTTCTCCGAGCAAGTGTTATTTCAAGACAGATGTAAAGCAGGTACTATGTTGCTATTGTTACTTGATGTACTGCTGCAAACCGCTCAAAATGAAGGAATAGCACACCTTGGGAATCTACAGATGAAGAATTTCTGGAATCCCTCTTTTCTTACCTGAAGCAAAGTGTTACCTTTACAATGCTAGGATTTCTCATACTGATCTCCATAAGGAAGATATTTAGTGGCTATTGCTGTGCAGAAGACATCATCAGAGTAAATTAAATACATGGAAATTTATATCACACTTTTGCCCTCTAAGGAGTTATAAAGCAGATAGGATCATTTCTTTCTCCATATGACTTTTACAATGTTCAGTTCCTGGAAGCCGGAACTGAAACATGCTACTATTCACATCTTAAATTGGCCTTGTCATGTTTAGAATATAATTTTAGCTGTTTCTTCCTGGGTTTTCTTTTGTGAGTTATCATCATATTTAATCAAATAATCATTGTATATCTGTATTCCAACTTGGTGTCAACTTTACTTCTTCAACTTTACTATTTCTATTAGGTATGAGCTCAAAGCTGAGATGTAAGCATTAAAATCTCAGTTCCTGGACTATTTCATTCACCTAACATGACAGGTACTGTGAGTGTTTAAAATAGCAAAGAAAGGCAGTCATCCATATCCAAATATATGAGTTAGGTAGGTTGAGTTGTAAGAAGGGATTTCTAGAGACTCCTCATCTGACATAAGCTGGTCTTTTTTAAAGAAGAACAGGGAAAATTCCTACTTTCTATTTCAGCTAACCAGACACAAGCCAGCAGAGATAAAACTAAGACACTATTTCATTTAACCTAAAACAATAATATATTCTGGGTGACATAAACTGAAATTATACTACTGACATGGGTGAACCTCACTCTCTCTGATTCAATTTCAGCCAAACTTTGGTGTACCATCTTGCTTGTAAATATATCCTGGGTATCTAGGGCAATCTAATTCTTCCTAATTTTGTCTGTTTTAACTAACCCAAGACAGTTTGTCTTGCCCACACATATGCATGATGTACCATTTGGATGTCAAATTATTCCTCACAGTATTCACCTGTCTCTTCAGAAAAAAAAAAAAAAAATCAAGTTTCTAAACCACAAAGTATTGTCTGCTTGTTTAGGAAGCTTCTAATCCACAATTTCTGGGATCTGAAAGTCTGTGTGGTTTCATGGTATGCACTGATCTGCTGTTCTTTATTATTGGTGGGAGTCTTAACATCATATCAAACTTCCCTGGGCACTTCAGGAATTACTGTGCTTGCCAATTTTGCATGCTTAGCAGGTGTGATATATCAGCATTACAGACAAAAATCAGCATCTCAGAAATGCAACAATATCAGAAAAATGTTTCATCAGTTTTAAGAAAACCTGTCTACTAATACATTAAACAGAACTCCAAAAGAGTTTTTATAGCTATTAATGAAACAAAGATTTGTCACATATATTTGCAAAATATATGTTAAATACAATGAGTACTCTGGGCTAATTTTTGATCAAGTGAGGCTGAAACTGAAACTGAAGACTGAAACAGCCTAAAATAAGAAATTTCTATTTTTAAATTAATCTATTATTAGAAAATAACCTTTGTGATTTTTTTTGAGAAGAGCTTTGAAATGCATGGCAAAAAAAAGAAGAAATAATTTAACTTATAAAATTACTATATAATCAGTCTACTTTTACATGTATAGTCCACTACTAAGTGAATACATCTTATTTTAAAAGAAAAAATATTTGAAAATGCATTCTCATATAATGAACACCCTCAGACTCAAGCAAAATCAGAGCTAGTGGCAGAAATGAATCAAAAGCAGAGATGTCAGTAGTAGAAATAAAATTGTTTAAGAAAATGCATTGATAAGTATTTATATGCATCTCAAGCATGTGTGAGTTTAACCATTGCTGAATTATGAAGATGAGGAATCATTAGGGTTTGTATTCATGCAATCATACAAAAAAATTACTGTTTTGAACAATTGCACCTGTTTAATCTTAGAATGTGGAGTTATCATCTTTGGAGACAGTAATAAAAATATTTAAAAGCAGAAACTGAACTGTAAATGACTTATGCCATGCTTTAACAGGTTTATAGACTGACACCAACATTTCACTTAGAACAGATTAATCCTGCTTCCACAGGTGGCTTGAAGAGGTGCTTGCAGAAATGGAACTCTTCAAACCTCTATGTGAAGTCATCTCTTGACTGTTCAAGTAAAATTGATCATTCAGGGCTTTCTCCACTTATGAAAATTAAAGGTCTTAATATGTTAGAGAGGTGCAAGCCACTCTTTAACCCTCTGCAGAGACACAAGTCTTCCCATCCCATAGAGCAGATATTTCATTACCAGAAACAAAAGAAATTTAAGGAACTTAAAAAAATAAAACGCTATTAAAATGGGTTTTGATCCATGATAAAATAAGTTTTAAATTTTTCATAAGAAGCATGCTGAAACCACACACTTTTAATGCATCTGTCCATCAATGTTCCCAGAAAAAATTCCTTAAGAAGTATTTGAATGTGCAATAAAAATAGTTAGAAGAAATATAGCAAATATTTTATTAAAGAAAAACAACCTAATTTAAAAATATCTCAAAAAATTCACAAAAACTAGCTAAAAAACAACTTGTAATTGACTACCGTGGTTTAACTCTGTTAGGTAGTTAAAATCAAAACAGGTTCTCTTTCAATGTCTTCCAGTAAAATTAGGGAAAGAATTGGAAGACCAAAAGTGGGAAAACTCATGGTTTGAGATATAGACAGTTTAATAGGTAAAGCAAAACCTGAACTTTGAAGCAAATGAAAATAAGGAATTCATTCACTATTTCCCAAACGCAGGCAGGTGTCCAGGCTTCTCCAAAAGTAGGATTCCATCCCATGGTCAATTGTGAAGACAAATGCCATTGTGACCTTCTTTTTCCCCCAGATTTTATTACTGAACATGATTCCATATGATGTGGAATACTCTTTTTGTCAGTTAGGGTCAATTGCCCTGGCTGTCTTCCCTCCCAGATTCCTGTGCACTGCCAGTCTCCTCCTTGGTAGGGTAGTGTGAGGACTGGAAAATACCCTGACTCTGTAAACACTGCTCAGCAAAAAAAACAAAACATCTCTCTGTCATCAACAATGTTTTCAGCAACTATTGTTTGTAATTTCTACAAATCACTATATTTTTATTATATATATTCAAGAAATTTTACCTATCAATATATATAATAATCACATGACATGTTTTGATTAACCTCTGATGATGAAGCCTTATAAATATTGCCCAAAATATGTCAGTAAACTTCACCTATATCAAATTTTTTAACCAGTCTCTGGAAGAAAAGATGAGGTGATGTATATCTTGGTCTCTATCATGAAGTTCATATGAACTTGTGCCACTAGAATCTCTGGAGAAAATAATAGTCTTCCATGTGATCATTTAATTTTTCATAAGCAGTAAAAAAAGAGTTAAATTAATTGTTCTCAAATGACTATAAAATAAAATAAAGAGGTATCAAATATAATTTCTTTCCTTGAGAGAATTTGTAGAATAAGTCTTACTAGCAATTCTTAAATATGTGGTACTATTTGATGCTTTAATGAAATGGAATTTCAAAAAATCTTTGCGATTGAGAAAATTTTTGTCCAAATTGTTCTCCGGGATTAAATTCCTCTAAGAGGATAGAAATTAATAATATCTTAATATTCTCAAAATCTGCTATCTTTTAAAATACAAAAATATTATCTGTGCATAAAAGCTGTCAGACTGGAATTATTAACTGTTATAGTGAAGATGAGAAAGTTCTTTGACCTCAGTTTAAAGTTTTTTCTATCTTTATTCTTCATAGGGAAATGGAAACAAAATCAAGCATTTATCAGTTTAGGTAAAGGACTATTTCAGAATTGACAAAGTGTCAGTCTATTGGTGAAGAGTGAAAAACCTACGTTCCCTTAACTTTGTGTTGTTTTTAACAAATCCATGTGTACTAATAAAGTCAAAATCCATATAATAGAGAGACAAGAAAGCCAAGTGTAATTTGTCATGTATAGCAGATTTGCAAATGTTTTCAAATATTTTCTCATGGTTTTGAGAGTTATGAATTACCCTAATAGCTTAAGAAGAAAAGATACATTAACATGCATAAGGGGTGGAGAAAAGAGATGTACAACATATTTTTTCTCATGTAAGCCACAAGTTCCAAAAAACAGTAAACAAAAAACCTACCTATATCTACAGCAAAATAAATGAACAGAAAATTTTGACTCTTTATCCTATCAAATTTTTATTTTCCTGCACTGTCCTGGGGAAATGTCTTGAATACAATCAGAAGATACTAATTTTTGCATTAGAATATTTCTTGCTTCCGCTCTTTCCCTTTTGTAGCAAATCTGGAAAGACAGGTCATTCTGGGTTGTGACACTGGTAACCATGTGTGTGAATTAAATATTTCCTATCTCTGGTTCAGCATTAGAACAACATAAAGCAGGATGAAAGCTGACAACACAGACGTGAGGAGCACTTCTTTTTCCTCAGAAAATCTTTCAGGAATGATGGAAAGCAACTGCTTCCCGCAAATCCCTGCAAAAGGGTTGGATCAATTCCAAAGTTACCTTTGGAAACTTGAAAGTTAGTTTCAATCTGGTTCTTCTTCTTTCATGTTGAGAAAGAACTAAGGATATCACAGATAAAGTGTTTGTTGGTGATTTGGGGGTTTGTGGGGGATTGCGGATTTTTTGAGGGGGTGTGTTTCTAGGATAGAACGGGTGTCATAAACATATGGCAAGAATCAATATGTAAATTAATTTTTTCATGCTGTCCCATGATTTTGTCATAAGTATTGAGTTATAAAGAAATCTTGAATACCTGAATAGTGATAAAACTGATGTTTGCCACTTTCCACACATAGTATAACTGTGGAAATGGGTACAAGACCCTCTTAAGCAAGAGATTACATTGGGGCTTTTAAGGTCAGAAATCAGCTGACCTTAGAATAACAGGGACATCCTCTCACCTCAGGTAAGGTTCTTATCTAAATAAAATTCTTACCTATATCCTCTTTGAGCTTTAGTGCATACTATATGCTATAGAACATAAAACAAAATTGTAGGAATCTCATCTTTTTCATCCTCATATCTTTAACAGAAATATGTAAATAATTTACTGTACTAATAGTGAACAAATTAACAGTCCTTCGACTGAACACAAAATTTTATTGAAATTACTTGTTTCAGCAATTCTTGATTTAAATATATATATATATATATATATATATATATATGCACATATACATATATATTAAAGTAAACTTGGATATTCTGAAAATATATTTTATTTGGGGGAAGTTCTTATTTAAAAACTCCAAAATTTTTTCATGTAATTTAGGTACTCCCAACAGTCCACATAAGAAGATTTTTTTATTCATTTTTTTAAGATTTATAATTTTGAACTACCAAACAAATTAGAGTGCTAAATGATCTCAAAAGGCAAAATAAAAGCATATCAGAAAGTGATGGCAAATAGTTTTCTCTGCTGAGGATTTTTTATGATGGCACATAGTTTGCAGTTATTTATGTCCTGAGTAAGTCTTTAGACATCTACCCTTTATTCTCTGGCTCACCAGTGAGTAGCAGCTCCATCTCCCTGGCCTGCCCTCAGCCATTAAAAACCCTGCTCACTGGCCATACTTGGGAATTAGACATCTGTGTGCAACCCTCTACCATGACAAATATCCCTTGCTCAGAGAGAGCCCAGAGACAGGGCATCAGCCTCCAAATCCTAATACTCACCCATCCCCGTGTTACAGATACCTGATTAGTATAATGGCATTCCACTTCTGATATCAACATTCATTCTTGTGGTTTAATACTAAATTGACTGTGCAGGGAGTAAATGGACTTGAACCCGAATGCGCACTCCCTTACAGATATGTTTAATGTTGGCAAGTGATATATGACCTCCTTTTTCCATGGGGGGAAAAGCAATGCAGTCTCAGAGAAAGCTCATGTGGGCCAGTGTAAAGTCCTGTCTGCACTGTGATACAGGTCTCTCCCTGAGCTACTCCAGATCCTGTCAAATAAAGGGTTGGGCAGAGAATATTTATATCTGATCAGCCCATTCAGATTTGTGAAGTGCCTGAACAGGTTGTCACCACTGCAGGTGCTCTCAGTCGGCTATTTCTGAAGATTCTTTGCAGCTCTCACAGAGACTGGTGGGTCTCTTGGCTTTAATTTACAATCTCACTCCTGTCTCACCAGCCACTCCCAGCCTATGTCATTTGCCACAGGAACCCATGAAATCTGGGAAGAAGCTGAGAAATTTGGGTTTGTTCAGTCTGAAGAAGAAAATTCTCCAGGGGACATAATTGCTGTCTACACTGCCAAATGGGAAAGCACAGAGAAAATGGAGCCAAAACTCCTTGGTGTAGAGAGCAGGGAGTAGAGGAAAGAATGAGAGAGATGGATTTTGCAGGTAACAAACAGAAAGTGGAAAAGACAGGACAATAGAAAGGTAAAAAGAAAAAATGAAGACAAAAACAAAATTTAGCAGCAATCGAAAAATCATAATATTTTTTTCACCTCATGTTTGCAAATCCAGTCTCTAAGGGTGTTTGTATTTTCTTTTAGAGGAGTGGAGTTACATGTTTATATTTAGCGACATGCAGTGTGGGCTGCAGTGTTTTCACTTTTAAGATTATTTGTCTCTGTTATTATCTTCAATTTGTGCATTACCTGAAACTTATGCTCTTGAAAGAAGTGACTGAATTCTACACAGGTGCCAAACATTGATGTGGTTATCTGAAAATTAGTTTATAAACATGAAGGTTTAAGGACCTGGCTCAGTTTTTGTGTGATCACAGTCTTAAGCTACAAGTGCAATGGGCTGCGTCATTTTAAGTAAATATAAGAGGCATATTTAATGGTTATAATATTATAACACATTAAATATGGTAACAAATCAATTTAAGAAATTAAATGAGTGTAAAAGCCTATTGATATAAAAACTAAATTCTGAGTTTTGCATTGAAAAACAGGAAAAGAGGTAGCAATATGTGTCACATTTTTGCTACCTCTAATAAAAATAATTGCTGGATTAGTTTTGATTAAACCTAATTACAAGGAGTAAAAAAGCGATGATATAAAATTATATTTTAATTTAAATTAATTAAATTAAATTTTATTTAAATGAAGGTTCAGGAAGTAACTGCATCCACAGAGTCATATGAATACGATTCCTACTAGGTGTCACATTTTTCTCACCAGGAAAATATAGAATGGGTATATTGGAAATAATAGCGTGCTTTGGAAAGAATCAAAAAATTCATTTAAAAAACAGAAATAAGAAACAGTTCCTGGAAATACTGCAGTCTTTAAGGGAGTTATTCTGTGTTTCTTTTTTGTTTCCCATTGAAATTCAACTTTCTATATTAATCAGTGGCTTTGAGTGTGGAATGTTCAGGTATAGTAGGATGCTACTTAAAATGGATATTCATAACCTACTTTGAGTTTCATGGAGACAAATGGAGTCTTTCTCAGGTGGCATGTAAGATTTGTCTCAGAGAAATATGTTTGGATCTGTGGGACTAAACATGAAATTCAGTTGTCCCTTACATGAAGTCACCATGAGCCCTCAATACAACTGTCATGTATGTGTACATATCGGTAGTAGACGAGCTAAATAGGTGTTAATATATGGCAAAAATAACATTTATGAATAATCAGGAGACTAGGAAGGTGTTGTGAACTTCGTTAAATTACATGGTCAGTTTTGAGCAGGAATTTCTGCATCTGTAGAGCTGTTTGCAGACTGCATGCCAATATTGTATTTTCTTTGTTCTTGTCTGATTATTTTCAGATTTTGAAAAAATTATGTTGAATTTATTTCTAGCAAATCACAGGAGTAGACTTATTAGCAGTTCTTGGTGGGTGCTTTATCTCCTGACTTTTATGGATCTTCTGCAGACTGAGAACAAACAGCAAAAGAATACAGACTATCTCATTCTTTTCCAGTGAGGTGCATGCTCTGGGGAAGTTATTTAGAGAGAAGAAAATAATTATTGCATTATTTGTGATGATTTATTGTAAGAAATAATGTTTTAAATTAAGCACCTACTATCTGCATTATACTTCCCACTTTTGAGGGATACCTGCTTTATCCAGACTTGTGAATGGCCCATTAAATTGGGGAAATATTTGTGTAAAAAGATGTTGTGAACATAAAAAAAATGTAATCAGTTTTAAGAATTTTCAAATGAATTAATGGTTCCCATAGTCATTAATTATCTTCTGGAGTAGGAAATGCCTAAATAACTGGCTGGAGGAAAAAGAAGAGGAATAGGCAATGAAGAATGGTTTTTAAGCCTCCTTGTTACCTTCTGGCAGAAACTTTCAATGAAACCAGATTTGATTTTGGTCCGTGCTTAACATCAGTGGTCATATGCTCTGTTTTGTCACAGGCAACAACCTGAAGAAGGTTTCTGTGCAAATCAATGGCTGAGGGCAATGATTTTCACTGCTCCAACTACTGTTAGTAATTGTTAAGGGTCTCACACCTATCACTTCTCTCCATATTGGTCTCATAGTAAAGGTTTACTATGAAAAGTATGGAAATAGCTTCTGATCTTTAGAGAGAAATTTTAGAGTAGCATTAATCTCCACTGTAGCCTTTACACTTTTATTAGTTTAGCTTACTAGGTCAAAGGACTAAAATATTGTCAAAAAAATAGAGATTTATTTTTTCTATTGTTCTTTTTCTTTTTTCTTTGCATTAGAAACTCTCTAGCTCTATGGTTAGGGTCACCAATTTGTTGGACATTATTAGGCCATTCAACCCCTTCCAGATTTAAACTAGATTCTTCAGTTGCCCTGAAATACCCATCCTAATTTTTTTATTACCATGATCCATTAAAAAAGGATTGTGGAAAATATTCAAAGGTAAATTGCAATCCTCGTATGAAATGTATGTTTATCATTACTGGGAAAGTAAATAATAATAACCTCAGTATATTTCCATAAATAAATTATAGGAAAATCAGCATCTGCCTTCAAGCATGTAAGAATATTTTCCTGTCAATATATTAATCAGAAGTTATTCATATAACTTCATGGAAATTAAACATATTTCATTATGTTTTTTATATATCCTAGTGTGACTCTATCTGTTTAAAATACAATTTTCATTTCAATGCCTGTACAGCAAAATATTATAAAGCAAGGAGGAAGAGATAACTTTGCTTTATCTTCTATATGGCTACTTTATTAGCTACAATTGAATGTGCAAGCTAATTAAATAATTATTTTCCCATTCATTTTAAATTCTGATATAATTACATATCTATACTTTGTTCAAAGATGTGTGAATGTGTCTGTTTGAAAGCCTCTATATAGTTTCCTAAAGTTAGGAAATACACCACTTCTTAGTGGTCCCCATTTTTTGAACAATATCTTGCCAGAGGTCTGAGATTACAATCATAACTATAAGAGAAGATTGGACAACAATCTGGTGGGGTTAATTTGCATAACTCAATTGAACCCCATGGAGCTGTGCTGATTTATGTTGACCAAGGATATGGTTTCACATTTGCAATTCTATGTCTAATATTAATTTCTACTTAACAAAAATTAGGGTTTTCTGAACACAAAATTATGGATTCTAAATTTACTGCGTATTGGGTTTTCATGGCCAGGTTTTGCTAGTGGGGCAAGTTGTGGGAGTTGGTCAGAGTGGCTTCTGTAAAAGAAGCTTTCACCATGTCTGACAGCCAATGCCAGGTGCTTTGACAGACCCAAACCTTGCCAAGGACAAGCCTATCAAAGTAGTAATGCCTCTGTGATAGTAGTGGTACTACTACTCTGGTAGTAATGCCTCTGTGATAACATATTTAAGAAGTAGAAAAAAAGGATTATGGCACAGAAATTATAGAGATCGGAGAAGAGAAGAGTGAGAATATGTGCAAGCACACAGACTAGAAGGCCAGGGAGAAAGGAAGGGAAACAGGGGCCCCAGGTGCTGAGATTCCACTGCAGCCTGTGAAGAATATCATGATGAGGCAGCTGTCCCCATGCAGCCCATGAAGGATCATGGTGGATGACTGAAAGTAGGCTGTGACCCTGTGGGGAAGCCCACATTTTAGCAGAGTCCTGTCAAGACCCAGAGACCTGTGAAAAGAGAAGCCCACACTGGAGCAGGTGTCTTGGGAGGACTTGTGACCCCGTGGGGGACCAGCGCTGGAGCAGTTCATGAAGTACTGCAGTCTGTGTAAAGAGCTCCCACTGGAGAAGGACATGAAGGACTGGACCCCACACTGGAACAGGGACTTCTCCCCTTGAGAAGGAAGCAGCAAAAGAAACATGATCTGACTATAATGCCCATTTCCCATCTCCTGTGCCTCTCAGAAGGGTGGCCAGTAGAGCCTGTGAAGGAGGGAGAGGTGGGGGGAAGATATTTATGAGATCTGTTTTATTTCTCAATACTCTACTCTGATTTGTTTGATTATTAATTAAACTAATTTCCAAAAGTTGAGTTTGTTTTACTCATGACAGTAATGAGTAAGTGATCTCTCCCTGTCCTTATCTGAACTGTCAAGCCTTTCATTACATTTTTTCTCCCCTGTTCAGCTGCAGAGGGGAGTGATTGTGCAGGTTTGATGGGCATGTGGCACCCAGCCAAGGTCAACCCACCACACTTATTGATCTAAAACTAGAATAATGTGAATTACTTCAGTCCTTATGTAACTGAACAAAATCTACCCATATGCATTGAGCAGAATAGCAAGATACATGAAATCATCCTCAGGAGATGATTATTAGTGTAATTTCTTTTTGTTTGTTTAAATAAAAGCTACCGACAGGATTGAATGTTCTGCAGCGTGGGTTTATTCAGCTTTTAGCAAGCCAGCTGCGTGGAGTCAAGAGCTCCTTCAGAGAGCCCGAAGGGAAGAAAAAAGCAGCAACCTCTCAGTGAACATGAGTGCCCTTTGGCTAAAGTGTATATAAATTCTATTATCCAATATCTTTCCTTTTTTAAAATTTTAATTGAACATGAACATAAAACAAATGTGAATTTATACATCTGGTATCTGGGAAATTTTTCAAAAAATCTTAGTCTCCATATTTAGTTCATGATAGAAGAAGCGTGCACT
Organism: Fringilla coelebs; assembly: GCF_963513975.1. Classification (NCBI taxonomy): domain Eukaryota; kingdom Metazoa; phylum Chordata; class Aves; order Passeriformes; family Fringillidae; genus Fringilla; species Fringilla coelebs. The sequence continues at coordinate 46,664,279 of NC_140029.1, forward strand.
GTCCTTTTTGATGATAATGCCACGGGAAACAAAACCAAGCTGAGAACCAATATAAATGCACTGTTGGAGTCTTGTTCAACGTTATGTGTTATTTTCTTAACTCTGAGAGTTGGAGGGTATGGAAATAAAAGCTTTGAGCAGAACAGCCCATATGGTGAATTCATAATGTGTGATCAGGACAAAACAATTACTATGACTAGTCCATGAGTGTACATTTCAGTGACTTTAATTAGAGATAAGAATATTTTCATACCCTCAGATGCATGTCATGATTTTTGTCTTGCTTTACCAAAATCTCCCCTTCTATTTCTAAGGGCAGCTACAGAATCACTGAATCACAGTTATGAAGAAAAGTGGACTAATAAGGAGAGTAAAAAATTGCATGCTTTGCATATTCTTTCATTAACGCTACCAGAGCCATTGCTCTTTTGATGAGAAACTCATGAAATGACACAATTAAAGTCACAGGCTTCTATTAATATATGAAATAATTCCTGCAAAAGTCAGAAATAATTCCTTCAAGGTCTTTACCTGTGGTTTTCAGATGCCCTTGAACTTATTATCTGCAGGGATGCTGCAAAACAGCACAGGGGTGTTGACCATTATTTGAGACGGTTAGATGCCTGTTGCAGCCTGAGTTCCTCTTTTTAAGGAAACAGGGTAGGATACATGGTAGTTTGCATTCAGTCCTAACTATGCTGTGGAGGTTAAAATGGATATGGCAAGAATAATTTTGAAAATGGATAAGGCTGGATTCAGAAGACAGAAAACAGAATCTGTGTTATAGATAATGTTGTTGAAGCAGAGTTGTTCAGTCCAGCCCACCATGAATAGTAATGAGATATAGACTGCTGAGACAGACAGTTGCTACTTATTACCAGTGATATATAGAGAGATTATGTGTCAAGTAAAATCCTGCAAGCTGTGTGTGTTGCTATATAAGTTCCAAGTCTGTACAGTATGCTAAGTCAGGGGTTTCTGACACTGCAAAATTCATTAAGCAGTCTGTGCAGAACTGTAGCCACAGCGACGCTCAGAAGATCATCATTACCAGGAAGCCATCTTGTAGGGAATAAAACCCAAAAAGACCCCAAACTCCAACTACCAAAAAAACCCCAACTTGTAGTAGGATATAAACACTGCTTTCCTTGGCTTTCCAGTGCTTTTGTACTGACCAGATTTTAAGTAATGTATGGTCTGAGACTGGTAACAAAGTCATAGTCAGTTATAAATGTGCAGCAATTTTTCAATGAGCTCTTGATCATTTGTCTCAGATAATGCATTTTTAAAGGTACTTAGTGTGGGTAGAAAGGATTGTAAATGAACACCTCAAAATATAAATCTTGACTTACTGTACAACAGCAATGAGAACTCAAGATGTCTGTACAAAATGGATACTAATAGCACATTCCCAGTGCATATACTTAGCCCTGATAAAAACTACATGAATTCATGAGTCTACTGCTTGCTAAAGCTTTGTCTTCTATTTTCGTGTTTCTTATTTTTTTCCATTTCTTTTTTTTTTTTAATTTTTCTCCTCTGATGACTCTTGCTATCCCAAATTCTATATACATATGATCTCATAATCTTTTTCTGGTTTTGAGAAAATTACACTCCCCATACCACACAAGAAATGAGTTTGCAAAGAAAGAAAACAAAATCAGGCAATACCCTTGCTCCTACAGATTACTTTTTTATACAGATGGTCCCCATACCATTTTTTTTTGAATGAGTTTGTTATCAAGAACTGTAGAAAAAAAGGGAAAAATTGTTTTCAGGGAAGCCCATGAGTTTTTCCAGCTTAACTTCCTACTTGATATGTGTGTAACTTCAGAGCTAGGTGAGACTGTTCTGGGTCTTGTACAGCTGTGTTTTGAGCAGCCTGAGGAATGAAGATTCCACAGAAATTTAGTTCCACAATCATTTTATGAGATGATATCCCATCCTTGCCAACATACTTATAACTTCTGTGGGAGTAATATGTTGGAATTGTTTCTTAACAATCTACAGTGTGTTGCAACCTGCACCTGAAGGCACAGGGTTACTGAAGTTCTTGTTAATAGATGGGGAAAAATAGAGTGAAACAACACTGACAGACCTGTGTTTTTATGTACTTATATATGGAAGTTTTATTTCAGAACAATTTGATTTAAATGGAAAGCAGGTATGCAACTGTTTTAGTTATTATCTATAGAAATAAAGCAACATAGAAGTATAAAAATATTGCTTAAGAAAATACATAGGGGAAAGAAAGAAAGGATAAAAGTAGATAAAAGATAGGGGAGAGGAAGATATCACCACCCATGGAAGCAGTGATGAGACTCAAATGTCACAATTTTGATGCCCATTGATTGAAGAGATGGGTGCAATCTTTATCCATTGGTGGTGGGGGAAGCCCATGAAACAAAGTTCAATGCTTTGACATACATTCAGGTTTGGGTGGGAATGCTCAGGTACCTCCCCTGAGCAGATAAACTTCTACACTGCCTTTTACAACACTGTGGATTGGGCAAAGTTCTGTGGTGGAAGGCCCCCGAAACGAGCCTGGGGGTGTTTCAGGGGTCTCTGATGGTTTATAGCCCTTTTCAATGACATGACTGCTGTTTTGGCCTGCTTCTCTAATTTTAGTTGAGCCAGCAGTGCCTATCAGAGGGGAAATGGCATGACAGAAGCATCACACCACCTCTGCAGGATCTTCACCTTATTGATCTTTTTCCTTATCTGGCCAGAAAACAGCTTGTTTAAGACATTAGTTGCAGGCTATCAGGGACACAATATTTCTGGGGCTCAATCATTTTGTATATAAAAAATGAGGTTTTCATGCTCATCCGCTGGTAGTGGATTCTAACCCCCTTTGTTTTATGTGGGTCAGAAATTTTCACCACTACACAGCCAAGCATCTCCTCCTCCCCTTCAGTTTGGGGGTGCAAACCTGGCCTCAGCAAAGTAGCTGCTGCTTTTGCAAAGAGCCAATTGTTTGAGTCATTAGCCTTTGACATTTTCAGCCTCTCATATATGGTATGTAGTTGTGATTTTTGATCTGACATAACTATATCTCACAGTTAAAATTTTTCACTCACCTCGATTGAATAAATTAGTTTCTAATTCAATTGCTTCATATTAGAAACAGCTTTTGAACGCTTCAGAGATTTAACCTTTGCAATTTTGAAAATTTACTTAATTTGCCTCTATTCAGGCCTATTTACTCTTTGTTCAGTAATGACCTTGAAAACAAAGAGGATAAAGGTAAGAGTATTTTTTTGTATTTCATGACAAATTGTATACAGTGTGCTCTAATTATTCTTTCAGCATGCCACCTATGAGGGGGGTCAACGCTCTGGAAAAGGCATGAGGCCCTCCCATTCCTCAGCTCCTCCAAAGACCTTCCTTTTACCACTTCTGCTAGAGCATACAAGATCTGGAATGTTCTCCTGCTCATACTGCAGGAGGAATGCTGCCACTTCCAGAATCAATACTCTGAGAAAATATTTTGGGGGCACTCTTTATTACTCTGCTCAGAAACTGGTGAAAGGAATCCTACAGAAGCAACAAATAGGTGCTCTGACTCACCATAACACAAATACAAATTACAGATACAACCTGTCACCTGTGGGCTAGCTTTATAAAATAGTCTGTCAATTTAGCTCTACATCTATTACAAAGATATCATTTTATCTTAGTCTAAGAAGATGTTGATCACATCTTCCCCATCCCCAGAAAGAAAGCTGAGGTCCAATGCATTTTCCTGGGTCCTGGTACTCTTAGATGATCTTAGGCCAGGACTGCACAGCTTGTTAATTTCTTCTCTGTATTCTTCCACAGCAGTCGTTCCTTGTGTAACCTGTGAGGGGATGTACAAAACTGGTTACTTTTTTCAATAACAGGTGTCTGGTTGTCCATTACAGATTGAAGTCATCTCTTGCTTCACATTCTTTTCATTTGTGATAACTTTCATGACATCCTAAATCTAGTTTAAGTTATCGTTAAACTAGGTTAGAGATAAACAGTGCATTTGTGGGTAAGGGATTCAACTATTCATCATTTCCTCCCTTATAATTTTAACTGGCCAGATGGCTTTACAAGACCCTCAACACTACTTGAGTTACAATACCTCCCACGGCTTCTGTAAAGTGTTTGTAATTCAACTTGTGTTGCAAAATATCTTTGGGTCTCTTCCTGTACAATCAATGTCCTAGATACTAAGGAACCAGACTCGAGAAATTAAAAAAAAAGTTTTATGTGGGCATTTAACCTAAATACAGATTCAGAATTAACCAAAATTCACACAGCCCTAACTTCATATTTTAAAATACTTGTTTGATATTTATTTTTCCGTTTCCTCTGCAAATTATCAGCTATCATTTTTTTGGGTTTTTCCCTTCATTCTTGAATCTACTCTAGCTGATGCAGTGTCCATTTTCAAAAATCTGCCAAACTTCAAAAAATGCTGATGTGATTAAAAAACCCTGGCTAGAAAATATTCCTTGTGGAAACATAAACTACAAAAGAAACACTGGGAGCGTTCTTACCTATTTTTTCCATTCTGGAACTAATGCTGCCTTTCGTATTACAGCTTCCATTCTGCACAATAAAGCGTAGCATGTATGCTCTTTGTTCTTTGGTTGGGGTTTTTGTTGTTTTTGTTGGCTTTTGGGATTCATTTTTTAAAATCTGGTCGTAAATTAAACTCCATACATCATTCTTTTCGAGTCTCTGTTATTTAGAAAAGGACATTTCTCTTTCCTGCACTATTTTCATTTGAAGTTGATACTACCTTACTTAATCCATGATCACGAAGATTATCCAAACAATGAAGAGTAATTTTTTTGAAAATTAAATCTGAAACTACATATTATGGTCTTAAATGCTTCTTTTAATTAATTATTTTATTTATTAATTTGCATTAACCATTTAATCTCTCAAATTAAAATTTATTCGTAATTGAAATACCAAAAATATATATCTTGAATTTCTTGCTATAATTTCTTATATTTATGTAACATATAAATTGATGTATTTTAGTTGTAAAAAGCTGTTCAACCTCTTAATATTTGGAGCAGGACTTGCTACAATTTCAGCAGTGGAGCAGTTACATCCTTTAACATTTTCAGGAAGATGAAGCATATTTGCAGAAAGAGATTAGTGACAGCAAGTAGAATCAGGCAACCAGAAATGACTGAAGAGTGTCAAGATTCCATGAGCAGAAGATACCAAAGGTAGAAAGACAGAGGTAAATTGTAGATGAACAGAAAATGAGAATGGGAGCATTTATCAAATCTCCAGTCTGCTCAAGATTGCAATTAAGAAATTAATATAAGGAAAAGTAAAGATGGGGCAAATGGCAGAATAACAGCAAACAAGCAAATATAGGTAATATTGTTCTTTCCTTGTAGCACTGGACCGCAGAAATGCATAAAAATACAGTAATACTTGTTATTGTAAAAGACAATAAAAGCCGTTCTGCAATATAGCAGCTATATTTGGTGTTGATGAGACGGGTTCACAGAACTTAGTATTACAGAACTCTCTGCTTTTCAGAATCCACTGGATGAGAATATGAAGTACTTTGAAGGATAATAGAGAAACTCTCAAAAACACAGCTTCTCCTAGCAAATTTCTTCCTGATATTTCCGTTGGTGCTATATTCTTGTTCTAGTATTGTCTCTTGTCCCCAAGTAATGCAATTTATGATGAGGAATAGCAGGGAAAAGGCTGTAGTTTTAAGAAACTACAAACACAGAGAACAGCTTTCCTTCCATCTCATTTTGTGAATACAAATATCTGGTATAAATTTTGTTCTCCAATACATGCTGTAGTACTGAAGTTTTGAACACCATCAGAGCAAATTGGATTTAATTCCCGTCTGTTTAGGATTGCACACAACATTTTTTTTAAAGCATCAACAAAAAAGATCTACATTATACTTGATAAATTTGGGCATCCAATAGGTAGATATGTGCATACTAAATAGGTGATTTAAGTGTGGACTTATTTCTCCATACTTATTAAAATTTATTTTTACCATTGCTACATCATCTGCATCATTTTTGACAGTTACAATTTGAAATTACAGGGAGTTAACAAGAATGAACAGTATATGAAGGCATAAATACCTTGTAAAGAATCCACTATGAAAGAACTTAAAAAATTAACTGCATATTTTCTGATAGAAAAGGACTGAAAAAAGAAAAGCAACACCTGAACACAACACTATTTTTTCTCATGAACTTTTATTCTTGGTTTATAAATGCTACAAAAAATATATATAAAATGTAAATATATCTTACATAAAATAAGATACAGGTCTCTCAAAATGGGCTTATCCTGAGATCCAGGTACTAGAATTAATTGTGTCTACAATATAGCTGTTAGTAACATTTTGTGAACTCTGCACTTTTGTTTTAGGATTACAAATTGAACTTTTATTTAATCTTACTTTTAAATGGGATTGGTCATGACCTTCAAAATGTCAATTGATGTTTGCACTGCAGTTTTAACAAAGGCCATTTGAGGACTAAGTTGAAGACATTTATCATTACTCTAGGTGGTGATGGAAGTGAATTGCACTGAGTACAAACACACAAAAATCACTTGAAAATGGGAAAATATAAATGGAAAAGAAAAAGAAGTCTCTGACCAAGGCTGTATTTTGATGTAGGAGATCATGCAGTCATGATCCTACAGATCATGGTCTTACATACAGATTCTGAGACAGCATGCCTTTTCAGACATATATTTACACTACCCTGCTGCCTCACAGCTACCCAGATTATTCTTATCTTAAGGACCATAGTTCAAGATAAAACATATACATAAATATATTATGAGCTTGAAGCGATATTACTTGGAGCCGCATTATGTATCTGGATGATTTTCACAGAAAAAGTGCAACAATTTATCGGATGTGGAGTATCCTGGTACAGATCAAGAAATTTCTGAAACACTTTGTTTCAGCTATGATCCTCATATGTGTTTGACAATTTTGCACAGGTCTAAGGCTGCATTAGTTAGCATAAATTAGCATAAGAACATAAGTTGGATTTAGAAGTAATGCTATAAGGAAAACACATGAAATGGAAATAATGATGAGAACACTTAAGAGGTGCTGAATGTTCCACAGCTGACATTTAGATGTATTGAAACACAGAATGATCAAATTGGACTAGTTAGCACTAGTTTGACTTCAGATTATCAGAATGAAGAGCATTTCCTTGAAATATTTATATTCAGATAGCTTCACATTAGTGATTTTATGATAACAATATGTCTGACATAGAACAGTGAGATTTGGTATTTGCATCTCAGAACACAAAGCTGATCAAATCTAGGTTTTGCAAATAATGTTTATATGTAATTTCACCAAGATTTTTTAGTGAATGTGCATATTAAATAAACTTGTAATAGTTTATTTTTTAAAATTGTTATACAGCTCACAAACTGATTTATTTTAACATTCCAGTTCTTTGAAATAAGTTCAGCTGCTATTGTTCAAAATTCTGACTCTCTTCCCACCTCTGCATGACCAAATTCCTTCCTTTGCCTTTTATCAGCTTCATCACTTCTAGCACTCAATTTTCTGTTGTCAGATTTGTTGTTGTTATTGTTCTCTGAGATTTAAAAGGGAATTTAATGTCTCCAGTAGTGAATCTGATGCATCTGTTTTTTCTAATAAAATCATCAGAATTTATATATTCTAATTCTCTTCTACATGGCTGATGACTTGAACCTTTGGTAGAATAACACTGTGTTTAACACTACTGAGCAGACACCAAAAGGTAACATGGCCTACAAATTCAGTAACAGAAGGGCTTGAGTGGGAAGATGTAAGTAGAAATATTGTGAGTATTGTGTCTGAAATGAGCTGTAGACAAGATGTCTAATCAAGAGAGAAACTGGCTAAACTGTGAAAAAAGAGAAAACAGAGAACTAAACCAAATTCAGAGTTCTTACTACAAAAATGGTCTTTACACTCATGCTGGCTTAAAACCCCTTACAGGTGTCATCTTACTACAGTCTTGTTCCTGTTCTGGAAAATCTAACTTACTTATGTCAGTTCTCATTAATATCTCCATCAAATATCCTTTAAGTCACAGCTGACAATAGGAAAAAATGGGATTCAATTAGATATTTTTGTCTTGGCAGTGGGAGAGGAAGGCTGAAGATCCACATTGCATCTTAACCTCTTTTAAGTTTAGAGCTGCTGCATTTTTAAAAATATTTTTTCTCAGCAATTTAGGGAAAGTAGTGAATAACAAAAGGACATGGTGAAATTTTCATGACAATTTTGCATGGGAAGATATGAGGTCGACTTCTGGGAGTTGGTAAACTTGGTGAATTTTGAATTTGTACAAAGCAGCCCTGAGAGAGAGCGTTATAAATGGATAATTTCAGTTGGGAGTGGGAATCTCTAAGAGTATACAAATAGCCCTGCACTCTTCATACTTTTAGGTATAAGTAGCCTTCAATACCAGTTTTTTACCAAGAGATATTGCAAAGGAACAGAGCATCTTCAGGGATGGCAGAACATGTCTGTAGCAGTAATTTTGGTAGCTATTCAAATTGACTGCTGATTTTGTGGCACTGAAAATTGCCAAATAATTCTATTTGTTGTTGAATGGCAGAACTGCTAGTCCTAACCCATGCTGGCAACAATCGAGGAGGGAAGCATAGGTGGAGTAGGGAAATTCAGGTTGCTAAGGTTCTGACCAGCAGGGAGTCCAAGTCTCTTGTCAGCAAGACAGTCTCTTGTGTAATACTGCTGGCTGCATATGCAAAACCTAAAGAAACTGTACGTATTTCCCACTATCTAGAAGGCAACCAACCTGAATAGAAATATCATGCAGGATTATTTTCAGTAAAAATAGAGGGAAAACCAACAGGAAGACTACTTGGACTTGATGTAGACAAAATATTTTTACATGAAGACAGGAAGCATATATAGAAAAAACAGCTCTGTTACTCCAGGTACAGATCCCTGCCTGTGTCCCTGGGGCCTTTGGGCCAACAACACAAGACCCCTTATTGCAAGCTTTGGATGCTGTCCCTGAGCATACAGGGGTGTGACAGTCAGACTTACTAGAGGAATTGATTAAAGAATTAAAAAAAAAAAAAGATTTTATGGTGATTTTTCATAACAGAAAAGATGAGAAAGATCAACAGAAAGATCTTTCAGATTGCCTGGTATAATATATTTGTTTTTTCAGTATGTTCGTTATTAGCCAGGAAAAAGCTAAGGGTTACATCTGTGAGTTGGGAAAATATTTTAAGTTATTTAAATATAATATCGATGGCTAGAAAGTCTTAGAGGACCTTGCAAAACTTTGCCTGGGGTTGAAAAAAGAGTTGCTGTGCAAAAAAATAAAGTAAATTCTAGGTAAATAGTTTGCATCTTGCTGAACACAACTGACAGCTTAGGAGACAGATATTAGCATTGTTGTCTCAGAGATACACAGCAAAAGGATGAAAGTCAGTGATCAGAAGCTGCAATAAAATGTATGAAATTGCCAATAAATGTTAGAGGAAAACAAATTAGTCAAAGGATATCAAGAGGTTATGGAATCTTCATTTTGGAAACAGTCAAAACTTGACCAGACTCAGGCGTGAGCAACTAAATCTGAATAGTTCTGTATTCAGAAATGGAGGAGATAGTGAAAGATAACTCCTAGAGATTTTTTACAGCCTACATTACACTTTCAGTTGATTGTCTCAAGAAGGACTCAACCAAGAGTTATGAAATCATTAGTGACATTAGGAACATGGTTCCATTTTAGTGCAATACAACAGTTCAGTGGTGTACTTGGCAGAGTTAGGCTTACATTTGGAACTTATTATCTTACAGGTCTTTCCAAAACTAAATCATTCTATTTTATTATTTCTATTACATGATATTATGATCAGAAAAAATAAGGATTGGGAAATTTTTGGACCAGAGGCAGTAAAGTAAACTTGTGGCAGAAAATATAGAAAAGGTGAAGGTACTCAATGCCTCCTTTACCTTGGTCTTCATAGAATCATACAATCCCATCTTGAAGACTGAAACTACATTTGGCAGCTACCATCTGGCTGGGACTTCTCCAGACTCCCAAAACCATTGTAAAATAGTGGAGAGAGGTCCTGCAATAACACCAGGCAGATCTTTTAGTACACTGAAATGAATCCTATCAGGCCCCATAGATGTACATGCATTGCTTACAATACAGCTGGAGAAGCAGGTATTGAAAAAATTCTGGGGCAGCTGGGAGTCCATCACCCCCAGGAATGGTCTTCCAATATAGGACTCAGAAGACCCCTGATTACCTTTGAAAATTCATGTTAATTAGAAGAGGTTCTTGAAGACTGAAAGAAGTAAAATGTCATTATCTCCAAGAGGAGAAAGAATGAAGAACTAAAGAACTTCACCTTTGGAATTTCACCTTGATTTCAAGGACATAAAGGACAAGAAGAGAATGGGAGTTAATAGCAAGAATTTATAGGTTAGAAATCATGCTTAGCCTATGACATAGCCTTCTATGATGAGTTGATTGGTTCTGTGTGATGGGAGAGCATTGAATGCTATTTTTATTTTATTAAGGCTTGTAATAATGCAATACTAAAGTTTTTTGATAAAGTGCAGATTTGATAAGTAGAGAGTGCGTGGGATTGAAAATTTTATTGACTCATCTTGGGTTAGGTGTTTTGGACTATATAGTCTCCAAAGAACTCCTGACTTCAACAATTCTGTTGAATAATGACTACGATTCTGTCAAGATAATGTCAATTCTGTTTACATAATGACTAAGATTATGAAGGTGTTGTGGTGTTTTCTGTAGACACAAGGCAATATAAAGTCAGGTAACCTCAACAAGAGATCTAGGCTACTCTGGGACATAAGAACTGAGGTGTGAGTAAGATGGGAATAGCAGGTTGTTAATAATTTTCCATCCCCCCATATACACATGGTCTGTAAATAAATCACACATGACAGTACAAGTGTTAGCACCAGGGTCATGGAAAATCAGATTATTCACTTCAGCTTGTTGATTTCTCCAAATACTGAGAGATGTGCAACAATTTCAATGTCATCTTGACCCTTTGGCATGATGGCAGCTGTGCATGGAGGTGTGTGGGCTGTGTGAACGGATGGAGAATAATTTTAATTATTCAGTGCTTCTCAAGTTTAATAGCTGGCGTGAGCTGCCAATGATGGCTTTAAAAAAGTTAGATTTTGCTTAGATTTTCTACTTTTTTTCTAGTTTCTACTCAGGTGAGGTCTAAATATGATCAAAGACTGGGACAAGGTTCGCATGAACTGCTACCTTAGGGAAGTATCGTCCTTTATTTCATTTCTAGTGAGCTTGACAAGCACCTGTCTAATGGTCGTGTCCTCATGTGTAATTCACACATATTGCAAAAACACTTCTGAGACAGTAACTTCAATAGAATTGCTTTGAATATGTTTCAAGTTCAGTATGATTAGGCTGGAAAATTACAGCATCATCAGTCTTGGGACTGCAGAATTGCCGCTGTTAATATACTAATTCAAACTAGGACTGAAAAAGGTCATTTCAGACTTTGTGGAGCAGCATCCACAGAACTAACACATTAGGAGAAATTGGAAAAAAAACCAAAAAAAGACCCATTAAAAACCCCTTCAGTCAAAGGATTATTTATTTATTTATTTATTTATTTATTTATTTATATTTCTTTGACCTATCTAGGAATCTGGAAATGGATTATAGCCCCCTATTGTGATACAATTAGGCCCATATTGTACAGGACTTCTGGCTGTTTGGGTTACTTATTGTTTGTTGCATGATGGCAGAAATAGTGCAATAATATTTTTTTCCCCCCAAACAACCAAAACGCTGTCTTTGACCATTTATGCTGAGCTTCTGTAACAGACATGTACCCAGTAGGACAACCTGACTCTTCTAAAACTTCTAAAAAATTAAAGAACAAAGCAACAGGGGTCTTGTCTTAGTGCCAATGTCTCCAACATGAAAATGAATATTCAGGTGATGATTGTAAGCTTATGATCATGGTCAAAGAAAAAAGAAAATATTAACTATAATAAATCACAGACAGAATTACTTGATAATAAAAATAAACATTTTTGACTTAAAAATCAGTTCTGGATTTCTTACACATATTTCTTTTGCTTTATATGTGAGATTTCCAAAACATATTCTGAATGCAAAGGAGACATAGAGCAAAATATCTTTTCATTACAAAAATTTAATTTTTTTTAGATTGAATTTTTACTTGGTTATCAAACATAGATGTCCTATGTGATTTTCTCTCATTTTAAGCCTGTCCTGATGAGAATTAGCTAAGCAAAGCATCTCAAATTGAGCTATGAAACTTATGCATTTGGAAGTGTTACTGCCAGAGCCTTGGGAATGGTCAAAATGGGAAGTTTTCTTAGCACTTGAGAAAACTAAGGGTTTCTCTACCTTTAGGAGATAGAGAGGCTTTTTTTTTTTTTTTTCTTTTTGAAGCTACCTAATAGAACATCATAGTGGTGACAGGCAGACTTTATTCCAAGGTGGACAGCAGAAGGATGAGAGACAATGAACACAAATCTAAAAATCTTGTGAAACTATGTCTGTACAGAAAACCTGTCTCACCATGGAAGTGATCAAGTATTAGAGGAAGTTTTTATAGAAAGTGTGGAAATTGTGTCATTGGAGATTGTTAAAAGTCAACTAGAAGGCATCAGTGCTATTAGAGAATATTAACAAAGGCCTTGGTGCTATTACAAGAATAAATGATATTTAATGAGTATTGCATCGGTGTAAAAGCAGTCTGTGAATGAACACATGGATAAAACTATAGAATTTTATTATTTTATTCTTATTTTCCTCCTGGTTAGTTTGATTTTTTTTTTTTAACAGTGAAGTAATTATCTGGGGGTTATTTGTTTTACATGTTACAAAAAATTAAAAAAAACCAACAAAATCAGGCTCTTCCTTTGAAGCAACATCTTGTTTTAGTGCTTCATGAAATACCACAACTCACACTTAGATTTTTCAAAAAAAGATTTCAGAAAGAGAAAGGAGGTTTTATAGCTAAAGTTCAGGTTTACCTACACTTAACTTTGCAGATAATTTACTTTAAAAAACAAATTACTTGGAATTTATACTTAAAATACCAGAGAACAAAAAAAATAAAAGGGGTAAAAACATTTTTAATGATACATAAGATGATGAAAAATATAGGAAAGAGAAACTTTTTTTCCCATATGAAAGTTTCAGGTGGTCATGGCAACAAGAATATAAACCAAAAAAAAAGCAGAAGAATAAAAGCTCTATGTAGCTAGGGAAACTGAAACACATTCAGGATTTAATGTCGAGAAAGTATGTAAAAATTAGTCCACATTTACTGAAAATCTGGAAAATTCTCCTAGAATACTTAATTTCCTGTTATAAAAGCCCTTGTATCTCACTCATGAATAAACAACTTTCATCAGCATTTCTAGGACAGGAGTGATTGTGAATATTTAAACTCAATAGCAATTGAACCTGACCTTAGTTTGGTCAATTAATGATGGTGATAACAAATAACATTTATGGGAGCAGTTACCTGCTACAGGAACAGCAGTGCTCAATGTAACACTGGGCTAAGTACGTTACCCCACTAACTCACTTTTTATGCTCTGATTTGAAATGTGAGCTGCAATATATCTTTGAGAATATGGAAGAACGAAAGAAATCTTTGCTATTTCTACCACAAATTAGAAGTCTTCCTAAGTTTCAGCAACTTTATCAGTTATTTACTAATAAAAGATAAGGATCAGACTATATTTTCATATCTTACCATTCAAATTTGTCCTGTACAGCTCACAAAACTGTTTTTGGTTGCACATTTGGTTGCATCTTTTTGTCTCACTGTCTGAGTATATGCAAAGAATACAAAAAAGTTGCTCACATTTTGAAATTTTTTATCAAGGAATTGAAATTATATGAATCTACAATAGAAAATGTGTTATTAAAAACAAAAAAAAAACATTTGGAAACTCTGAATTTAATCACATGTGGAAATAAAAATGAACACTGTGTGGAATACCTGACACTGATGACAGTCAGTCTATATTAGCCATCCCTGGTTCAAAAATGTGTTTACAACCTCTAAGTAAGTGTTAATTATTTCAATAACATGGCACATGGCATCCACAATCACTAGCCTTAAGAAATATGTTAAGTGGAGATATGAAGGCAGAAAGAGGGTTTTCATTTGAAGGAGCTGCACCTGTCTTATGTAAAACACATTATCTGTAATACTGTCTCTCTTTTCTGTCCTGCTTGTGTAGCATGCTGAAACAGAAACATAAATGAATATACACACACACACACTGAAAGATGTATCAGGAAAGATCTAGAAATGTTTTTCAAACGCATTCCCTGCCATTTTGTGGTCACTCAGGTTAATATAACCTGTCAGACAGAAGAGGTGCTACCATTAGGCTGTCATAGCCATGGAATCATCAAACTAGTATGTGGCTGGTGCTCTGCTCTGTGGTATTTCAGTCAGTGTGTTTGATGTTTCTCAAAAAGCATTCTTACTGAGAACTTTAATAGCTCTTAGGTGCTTATCTAAAGCAGAGAACCCAGCTGTTACAAGACTTACAAAGCTTTTTTGAAGGGGGATTAAATATTTTAGTAATGTGTACTTATTAATATTTATCTATCAATATTAATTTATCTTTCAAATAGGTTTGATTCTACACGATTTAGAGGCAGGTAATTATCACGTCAGCTATCACGTTAGCTATAGCTAGAGTTAAGAAGTTGGATAGGCTTTTTCCTTTTTGGTAGATTTTAGGTTGGTTTTTTTTGTGTTTGATTGTGTCTTTTTTGTTTATTTTTCTTTTTCTTTTCTGAATCTCTCGATGTAACTTAAGTCCATTTTGCAAGTTATTTACAAGACACTTGGAAAACAATTTATCCCCCTTACATTCACAGCAGCCTTTCATCTACTTGAATACTATTATCATGACTACTTCTCTGTTATAGAATAAGCAGATAGAATGCTCAAATATTCCTTTGTATTGTTTTAGTATACTATTGTCTCATTTTAGTACGCTATTATCTCTCACTCCCTGAAAAAGATAATATTCCTAACCAGTAATTCAATATACCAGGTTCTGGAAATTCTGTTGCCTCCTTTTATTCCCCTAATTACTTGTTTCCTTCTTCTATACATGCCACTTTAATTTCAGTTCTTCCTATTGCTGCCAATCTTTATAGCCAAAATTAGTAAAACAGAAATTAAGTGAATAAATAAAGAGGAGGGAAGACTGGTGCTTGGCAGTTCAACATTCAGTCTGGCAGAGCTCTTCATTGCTTCTTTACTGTTTATTTTGGCTTAAAATTCTGTACTTCAAATAAAATCCACACATTACTTGACAGGATACAGTAGTGCAGCAGTCACGGAGCTGTCTCAGATTTGTGTGACGGTAACAGTGTAAATTTACTCATAGATTGGTAGATCTTGTTTTTCGTGGCATAACATAGGCTATACTTAGCAGAAGACAGTTGCATCAGTTCCTGTGAGACTCCTCTATGTGTAGGGAAATATTCAGCTGTAGGAAAGGTGACAAAGATCAATGAATTACATTTGAAGCTTCAAGAAGAACAGTATTCTTATTTCTCCAATTCATATCAAGCATTGAAAAAAAAATAATCCTGAAAAAAAAGAGATTCTGAAGTTAAAATGTTTTTCAAATGTATTTTTAAGACAGTGGTGCCAAATTCAACTACTTTACTGGTATTTATATATATTTCATAGACAATATGAAGACGTAAAAGTCATTCTGCAGTTTTGTTTTAGCATATGTAATTACATATGTCTTAAAAACACTATGAAAAGTATCTACAGGTAAAAACATGTATAAGATAAATCAGCAAATGGATATGAGAGCTTGTGTTTTTATTGTATGCAGAAAAATATTAAATGGCCTGATATGTCCAGTTTGTTTTTTTCTGTGGATCTTAAAGACCATCCTATTTTCAAGTGAAGGAGACGCCATGAGTGATAGAAATGGAGTGCTGAGAGGAAATTAACACCATTTACTTCCTCTTCTATCAAATCATTAATTCAGCCTGCCAACTCCCATTTTCTTTTAACCCTCAGTATATATGCAATATGTGTAATTCAATTGCAATAGTAATGCAATTGTAATAGCATTGCAAGTGTTGCAGTAAATTTCTTTACTCACAGGAAACTGTGGTCAATGCATGGTACACTCATCATATGTGTGTCCAAACTGCCAACTTTGTAGCCAGAAATGAGTTTATTTAGTATTTAAAAAATAAGAAAGTTTTTAATACATCCTAAAATGACAATTAATGACTAGGCCCACTAGTCCTGTGTCCAGGTTGTAGACAACAACATAGAGGTTGTGCCCTTTTTTTTCACATCCCTGCATTCATTCATTCATGCTATGACACTGCCACCTTTGATGATGCATTGTGTTCATGTGTCAAGTCCTGTGTGTTGGGTGATGCAGGGGTAGCCTTGGGCAGAAGGAGGCAGGGACTGGTGCCAGTCTGCTTTGCAAAGGAGCAGCAAGTGTGAGGAGGAGGGAGATGCAGACAAGGTCCTGCTGTGGACTGACCACAGCCACCCATTCTCTGCTGGAGTTAAGGGTTGAGGAGATGGAAGGGTCAGGAAGCAAGGAATTAAGAAAGGAGGGTGTTTTTAGTTTTTACTTTGGTTTTCACTATCCAACTCTACATTTAACTGGCAATAAATTAAGCTAATTTTCCCCAAGCTTTGTCTGTTTTGCCAGGTAAATTTGAACTATGAATCATTGTGTCCCAAAAGCTTTTGCATCTTATTCCCCACCACCACATCCCATGAAGAAGGGGAGTAGAAAAGCAGCTGGGCTGGGGTCTGTCACCCAGTCAAGTTCAACTTACTACACTGTACTAGTTAATAACTTTTTAAAAATTAAATCATTAACATAAATAGCATTATTATTTTCAATTATTTTAGTATGCAATTGTGGAATTATAATTATGCTAAATTAAATAATGCTGCATTGTTCTGGGAAAATCTTACTGTATTTTCCTATCCCTTTCCATATTTACATTCTCCTCTAGCTTCTGGTTATTATTTATTTATAAAACCTTCATGATTTTCCGTCTGTATAAGCTGAAGGCCTCTATGTTGGGGGAAAGAGGTGTCATTTATATTTTATAGCCTCTTTCCATTTGCTTCACAGGAAGTATAGATTTTTTGCTTGTATGTTTTCACTATTTATTTTTACATTAAAGTTAGCAATTCCATATATTGATTACCTTGGAAATGTTTTAAATATTTACCAATTGTTGTGGTACATTTCTGCTCATATATTTTTGTCTAAACTTTCATACTTTTCAAATTCACAAGATTCACTTTTGTAAAGATGGCCTTTTTCTTGCACCAAAAACTTGAGATCTACCAGAGTGCTCTCCCATATTGAATAAAGGTCTTTAAAAGGAAAACAATTTTTTCTCTGTAACTTATAAATTCTGTAGATATTTTTATATTTGAAGTTTGAGCATCATCTGAGCATCACAGATTTAAACACTGCAGGTTTTATTTTTCAGATGAAAATCAGTAAGCTACTGCTTCATGCACTGGTTAACCTCCTCCTAGTGTGTTTTGGGGACTTAGGGTGATACATTTTGGTAATGGAGTCCAAACGATAAAACCTTCCTTGACAGAATGCATTCTCACTCCCCTTGTCCCAATTCAGTTTTAATTGCAAATGCAATGAATAAAATTCCTGATTTTAATATTTCAGTCATGAGTATTCCTAACACAGAGATGTATTTAGACACTAAAATGGTATTTCCATTTATTTTGATTTAATCCTTGATTTTGTACAGGCACTCTAATAATTGTTGAAACACAAGTTCAAGATCACGAAAGCGTCTCTCTTGTTATTAATGAGAAAAAATATTTTAGATAAAAAAAATTTTTCTAATACTGTCCATAATAAAATTAAAAACTGAATTAGAGAATGAAAGGAATATTTTCATCTGCTGAACCTAAAGCTTTCCTTTTAGCCATTATTTTCACAATTCTAGGGATTGCTTGACAGCTGACTTCAAGAGTCAGCTACATCTTTCCTCAGTGATCTAAGAGGTTATGGCCATTTCCATGATTGTAACATTTTAGCGAGGGCAAACTGAGATGTCCTTCACCTCAAGGATGTTCCACAGCCAGCACCAAGAACAGTAACAGAATCTTTAGTGATTCTGTGATCACAGGTTCAACTTCTGCAATCTATATCTGTGTCTCCTGAATTCCCTGATGATACTATTTTGTATGCTTCTGACTGGTGCTTATATCAATGTGCTAGTTGAATATATGTGAACAACCATTTCAAGGTAATCAGGAAGGGCTATCAAAACTATGCAATAACAGTTTTTAAAGAATGATGTTGACATGTGAGACATGAATGTTTTACTAACACAGCTATTAGTTAAGTCTGATTAAATGGAAAAAATTCAGGGAAATAGCGGGCAAATCCTCCAAAGATTATTGCAATATATATTTATCATGTTCTTTGACATCTTTGACAAGAATTATTCAATGAAGATTTTCATGTCTGAAAATTAAATTTCTCAGTTTAAACCAAGCTTTCACAGTAGAATGAAGAGTAGTGGTACATGCTTTCAGAGGAAGGTGAGCCAGACTTCCTTAGATAGCCGTTGCACATGTTTACATATGGTCAGATGAATGCCACACACCGTGACTAAACAGAGTTCAGTCAAGTTGACTAAAGAATTCAAGCTATACAGACTGAATTTTTTTTTTCTTTAACAGCTTTTATTTCAAGTTGTATCGTATCAATATTTATGTATCCTAAGAGAATAGAGACAGAATTTATTTCGTTTAACTTTGAGGAGGAATTTTCAACACACAACTTAAGATGGATATGTAGCATTCAGGATTGTTAAGCATCTAAAATTTATGAAGTGGTCACAGACTTTATAGACACCTACCTTATATTAGGTGCCTAACTCTTAGTGGGCTAAATTTAGGAAGAGATTTCCCACGGTTATCAATCACTATCTACCTTTAAAAGATAACATAATTGAAATATTTTACAAATAAAAATAAGAATACAGAACAATATATTTAACTCTTTCCTCTCATCTTCCTTGCAACTGTTGTTCATTTGGGGAACCAAAAAATAGAATTTAAATTCATATTTATGAAATATTTGTCAAATAAAAAATTCATAAATCTGAAAATTCTGAAAAATTAAGAAAATTATGACATTGCCTTTCATGTTTTTTCATATTAGCCATTCCTCAGTGACTTCCCTCAAAGTCTGTAGCAGAAGTTGGAAATAATGAAATGTAAATAAAAATCTTATTGTAGTTGCTGTTATTATTAGTGTCAAATGTTAGGGCATATGAAATGTTATTACATTTCATATGAAATGTTCAGTTTAATGTATTGTGATTGACAAGTATTAACTGCAACATTGCTGCAGTTAGTAAAAAAATTAGTCATTCCAATAGAGATTTTGATGTTAATTTTCTATGAATTTACTTATGTTCGCAAAAGTTATCATCATCATATATGTAAATTAATACATTCTATGCATTTAAATTATCATATATTATTTATTGAGACAGCTGTCAAGATTAACCCATTTAGAATGCCACCTTGAAGGTGCTGTTTGTTTTGGCCTGACATAGCTGTTGTGACAGCAAGGAAAACATGCTAGGAGTTTCTAAGGAGCTTTTATCCCATTTTATCTTGTAGTTTTTAGTTGTATTTTGATGTCTGAGCAAAAAAAAAAAAACCAAGATAAACCCATAAGTAGAATTTTCAGAAATAAATAAAAAAAAATCAGGTAGTGCTTTTATTTTGGAGCATCTTTTTTGGCATATACTGTAGAGCTTTAATTTTTTTTTTGTAGTGGGGCGTTTTTTAAATTTTGAAAATCATCAAATCAACAGAATATCCCAATGGGTGGTACTGCATGCTAAGGTAGACAAAATATCAAGATGTTTGAATGTGTTAGGAACCATCTTGGTCCTCAAGGTCTTCAAACAATTCTTACAGGTATGTATAGGCAATGAAGTCAGAATTAAAATATCAGAGACCTAAAACTGCACATCTTCCCAAACTGCCACAAATTCCATCTTTCTAAACAAATACTAACATTAAAATCACATTTACCTTAACATTTTTATCCTCCAAACTATGTAGTAGTGCTCTCTAGAAGAAAATTTTTAGATTGTATTAGCAGCATCTCAGCCTAAATTTTTTTTTCAGAATTGCTAGTCTAAAGCTTTTCAAGTTAGTTACTTCACATATGTCATAGTAAAGAAAGCTAAGGAAAATGCAAACAGCTTGAATACAATTATTTTAAATAACAAATTAAGCTTGTGGAGAACAGGATAAAAATAATGAAGAAAAATATAAGAAAAGGAAAGCATTTTTGAAGAATTAAAAACTTTTGCATTTAGTGTTGATACACATCTGTACATATGTGTTTTCATAATAATTCTGACTGATACATAGATGTTTTACATTTATTTTACACATGAAAGTAATTGTTTCAAGAAAATAAGTGTTTTAAAATATGTCAATTTATATTGTCTGTGTTTTTTTATGTTTCTATGAGGTCACATATATATCAAAAAATAGAATGTAATGATTTCTGAACAAATGAAAAGTAATTAACATCAACATTTTATTAGAATAGGAAATACTGTCCCAATTTTTGGCACGAACAACAAAAATCTGACAGATAATGTAGAATTTTTATAATTTGGTTTTAAAAATAATACTTTTCCAGTCTGACATAATTGAATCAATTTTTTCCAGGAAATGTATATATTTTTATATATGTACAAACCATTATATGTATACATGAACTATGAATATATATTCATTATGTATTTCATATGTACATAATTTTGGGGGCTGTTGGGGAGTAGGTTTGGGTTTTTTTTGTGATCTATAGTCTGGTTTTACATTACAAGAAGTGTATTGCAAAGGATTTGAATAACAGCACTAATAATAACAATAATAATGAAGGGCAAGATGCTGAAATGCTTTCCTTCCACTGTCCTTATTTTGTAAATTAATGAAACAAATAAATAAAAGAAGCTGTGCATGTTTCCACTATGCTAGATGCCAATCCATATTCTGAGATCAATAAATGAAGACAGTGGCTTTCCTGAATACGCAAAACTGAGTTTCTAAACTTTAACAATATTTAATTTTACAAACAACATGCTTAATCAGCTGATGGTATTGTCAGAATTAATTCTACAGTGATTTACAGTTTTTGCTTCTGAAAAGAGATCTTTCCTTATCTCCTCTAACAATGAAATCAGATGACAAGTCTGGAATGTATTTCCCCCCAATGTCATGTAGTTTTATTATTTCCTGGCTTATCTCTGTCATGGTTTTGTAGCTGATTCCACTTTCAGACATGGTTATTGAAAGAAATGCGCTGCTAGTTCAAGATCAAGCTTAAGGACTGGAATTTTGCACATTCCCATTTGAATTTCCGTTGGCTTCAGAGACAATGATTTTTGTATCACATGTCCTAGAACTCTAGACATTGCTTTAGAGACGTTTTAAAGCTGATCTACTTTCAAATGCTAGAAGTCTACTGCATGTAGAAATAAAGCACACCTGATAAATGTTAGGAATTGGTCTGAATTTCCCCTATGCAAATAATTGTAAGTGGAATCTAGGCATAAAAATGGTATGATGTTTTAGGTAGAAGTGCTCCCTTATGCTTTATATAACTTCTCTGTATTATCATCACAGAAATAGATGTCTCAATGTGGTCCATATAAATGTACACAAATAAAGATCAGGATTAATTTGTTTTGGCTCTACACGTTGTCATTGGCAAAATACCTACCTGCTATTTTTGGTAAGTTATTTTTGTTTAGAAAAGGGCTTTGTGGTTTGATTTTGTGGTTGCTGTTGTTGCTGTTTTTTAGGGTTTTTTTGGTTGGTTTTATTTGGTTGGTTTTAGTTTTGGTTTCTTCTAGTTAGCGTTCTTAACATTCAGTACAAGAAGACTACATATAGAATAAATATCTTTTCTCATACATTTCTTCCAGATTCTTATTGGAACTGGGTAAATATTGGATATCTCAAATCATCAGTTAGAAAAAAAAAATCCATTTGAAAAATAAAAATTCAGGGGGAAAAGATAAAAGTAATGTCTGGCCTTAAAATAAGCAAAAAGCACTGTCTATACTTGACCGTCAAAGATCTCAGATCTGAGATTCCTTCTCTCTTAGCTGAAAGAAAAGGGAAAACATTCACTTTCATAATTTAAAGTGCTTTGGGATATGCAGACCAAAGAGTCATTGACAGGAAGCAAGAAAGCAGGGACTTTAACTTGCCTCATGTATATTATAAATAAATCAAATAAACATTGCATGACTTCAGAGCTCTCAAAATCTATCCTTGGTCTGTGCAACTGTCTAATAAATCCTAACATGCTAGAAGAAGCCTCATGTTCTGAAATATAAAAATAAACAAAAAAATAGAGAAATTGCTTGTTTGTGTCTTGTTTCTTTAAGCCTTAGGGAACATTCTAGTCATCTTGTCCTAAGTATTTACAGTCTACCTCACTAAAAGGATTCTGAAATTTACGTAGAGATGCATCCAAGAGAATTTGAAGCTATGCTATCATATACTGCTATAAAATAATATTTTCTGCCTATCTGTGGTTCCCATTTCTTTCAAATTTGTATTAATATGGTTTTGATACACTTTCCCAAATAAAGTTCTTCTGCAGACTAAACAGTTAAAAAAACCAAAACCACCAAACAAAAACTTGGCAAATAAACTGGAAGAAGACATTCTTTAATCTGTTCATCAACAGGAAAATTCCATGAGGTAATATCTAAAACTATTCTCAGACCACAGGGTTCATGAACATCCTTCTGGTTTATCTGAGTGAAAATCAAGTTCTAGGCTACCACAAAATTATGGGTTTTCCTTCTTGTCAAGTACAATATTGCAATTATTTTTAATTCAACTCTGCCATGACTCCCTTTCTCATTTCAATTTTCTGCTCCATGAAATGCTTCTCATGCCCTTTTAATATCTCATGCTATTTGTAGGTAAATTCAGATGTATTTTAGCTTTTTTTCCCCTCATATTCCCAAATATTTTCAACATTCACCTTGATCCTGTAGCCTTGGCAAGCTTCTCTTTCCTCCAATGAGCCATATGTCAATTATTGCTTTTATCCATTTTTTCTCTTACCATAAGGCACCTGGCCATGCTGAGTAACCAAACCAATTGAAAACACCACAATGTTATTTTCTAAATAAAAAATAATATGACATGTTACTCCTCTAATTGAGTCAATATTGTTATGGGGTTTTTTTCTGGAGAATTTCAGGAATTATAGAAACAGTGGTTTTCAGTACTTCACCTCCCATAAACACCAAACCCCTTAATTTTTACTGAAAAGCAGAGAAGTCATTAATATTTTTCACTTAAAGCAAAAACAAGCCAAAATTAAAATATTGTTCTCATAAAACTCTTTTAAAGTTATGAATTCAGTAGTGAATTATATAA
Source organism: Fringilla coelebs (assembly GCF_963513975.1). NCBI lineage: Eukaryota > Metazoa > Chordata > Aves > Passeriformes > Fringillidae > Fringilla > Fringilla coelebs. The sequence continues at coordinate 46,687,832 of NC_140029.1, forward strand.
ATAATCTTTTTTATTTTAAATTACTCTAATTAGATTTTTATTAACAAGAATTTAAATTAAAATCTGAATGAGTGCCTACCTGCATTTTTACATTAATCACATTATGAAAAGTACAAAATTTATTAGTGTTGCACCCCGAGAGCAACATTTAGTTAATTAATACATTGAAAGCATTATTTCTGTATAAGCAGATTCATTCAATCAAAGATTACTTAATACCTTCAAAGATGATTGTTACAGAAATCATCTTTTACTTCGTCAATAGAAATTTTAAATATTAATAGATTCTGACTTGACTGCCTTATCTTGGGAAACAGAAGTTATTAAGAGGATTTTTAAAGGATAAGACTATCCCTGGGACAATCCTTTCTCAGTGGGAAAACTATCACAATACCACATTTGCATTCTCAGAGTAAGGTAAAATGGAGAGTCACTATTTTTTATTAGGCCAACTCTCATATTTGGGGAAAAAAGTAAAAAACTAAAAGTCTTGCAAGTGTTTTTTTTTTTTTTTCCTTTTTTATTTGTACCATACATTCAGCTGTATAATAACTGCTGACCTTACATTTTATGACTACATATATTCTAGTATTTCCAGGAAGAAATTGGGGCAGTTTAAATGTAGTGCTCAGTGTCTGCAAATCTTCAAGTGCAGCCACTGCTGTCCATCGACTACATACAGAACCTATGCACCTTCCTCAGAGGATTGCTTCAACATGTGCTGAAGATAGAGGGGCAATTTTGACAGCTAAGCTGGTTAAAATAATTCCAATATTATAGCTTAAATTTTTATGTATGTAAAAGAACAATTTCTACAGCAATTTAAGGCTGGTGCAGTGATTTTAAAGCTTGGGAAAAGATAAAATCTAATCAGTATGGCTGTCTGATTAAAATAATGTGACACTTGGGACCATGATTGATGAGGAATTAGATTTGGACTATGTCTGGAGTTGACCAAAGGATTGTGAGCAGCTACATAGAGGGTGTTGTGCAGAGCCTTTGGTGAGCAGAATTCAGTTCAAAAAGAAACATGCTTTAAGATTATTTTGGCAGACTGTTATAAAATACATGCTTCATGTGCCTCTTACACACCTTGAAAAAAGAACATATGAGCGCGTGTAAGCCCGTGTGTATTTTTTGGTGATATATGAATTTTTGGAATCTTAAGGTAGCTGACAGCTGAAAAATAAGCATGTACCATTCCATGGAAACTGTAAATCAGATAGAGTTTCGGATTAGGAGTAATTTTTACTTTACCTCAGAAGGAATAAATAGATGACATTCACAACAGGATTTCTTTTTTCTCCTGAAGAGCAGAATGCTCGCTAGAAGAGTACTGCAGGATTATTGCCTTCATGCATTTGCTTTTTCTCAGGCAAGAAAGGATGGAAGAGAGCAGGAAGGTTTTGCTGAGGGTCAAGAAAGTCATAATACCATTTGTGGAGCAGAGCATTTAATTGGTATTTTACTTGCATGGTGTCAACCCTGAACCGATTGAGTTACAGGGCTGCCAGAGCCTAGGAAGTCACACAGTATTCATTTGAACAGACCTCCAAGGGTCTCATAACTTTCATCCAAAAAATATTGAAGAAATACAGAAATCAAATTTGTTTTTAAGTAACACTGCCAAATAGCTCTTAAAGTTAATTAAAATATTTAATGCACTGAAAGAAAAAAGTACCACTTTCATACTGATACAAGAAAGTCAAACAAGGAGGCACATAATTTTTGAGTGCTGTCACATTTGACAGAACACTTTAAACTTCTCACTAATGTTGACATTTAAAAGATTTTTTTTTCTGTAAATCTTCCTCACCAAATGATAACAAATACATGATTACTGAAAGGCTGTTTTATACATTTAATACAAATATCTAGAATACTGACTTTGGAAAGTAAATGAGATAAGACCAGAAAAAGCTGTCAGTGTGGAGCCCTTTTTTCCCCTACACAGTATTTTAAGTCAACGCAAAAATCCCACAACTTCTAAATTGTTGTGGTACTTTTTTCTGAGGGAAAAATTAATTTTCTTCAAAGTGGCTTGTATGGGGCTGTGTTTGGGATTTGTGCTAAACACAGGGTTGGTAATATAGAGGTGTTTTCATTTTTGTTCATCAGGGCTTACACTAAGCCAAGGCCTTTTCTGCTTTTCATTCTGCCACGCTGATGAGGAAATTGAGGTGTCATGGGAGGTTGGGAGGAGATACAGCCAGGAAGGTGACCCCAGCTGACCAAAGGGATATTCCAGGCCATGTGGCATCATGCTCAGAGTATAAAGTGGGGGAAGAGGGAGGAAGAGAGGGACTGGTGGAGTGATAGTGTTTGTCTTCACGAGCCACCATCATGTGTGATGATGTATGGATCCTGGAGATGGCTGAACACCTGCCTGCTCATGGGAGGCAGTGAATTAATTCCTTTTTTTTATGCTTTGCTTGTGTTCTTTCTCTATTAAACTTCCTTTTTCTCAGCCAACAGTTTTCTAGCTTGTACCCTTTAAATTATCTCCCTGATCTGTTAGTGGAGGAGTGAAAGAGCAGCTGCCTGGGGTTAAACCATGACAATAGCAGGTTTTCAAAACTTTGTGCCTTTCATTAAGGAATTAGCTAGACAAAACTTTTCCTAGTGAAACAGTGCACACTCTATTTAAAGCTTGTTATCCTAAAATACAGAAGAGATTTATTTAGTTAGAGCATTAAAATATAAATATCTTTGTTATAAATTGAACTCCACAAGATAGAGAGCATAGGATTTCTTAAGAAATTGAATGTGTACAGTTCATTACATTTAATTTATTGCTAGAATAATTTTTATTAATGCAGAAAATAAATTACTGTTAATGGGGCAGGCTTATATTCCACCCTTTCCTAGATGAACTATGAATAGTATGCTTTGTCTTTGTTTTCTTTCTGGTGGTATCTGAGAAACTATAAAAGAATGACAGCATTTTCATCAGAAAAATTCTAAAAAAATTTCTCTTGTTTGATCATAATTTCTTTTTATATTATTTCTGGCTGCAATTTTATAGCTGTCAGGACCTCTCTGTCAATTAGCATGATGGAAAGTCCAACATTTGGTCAGATAAAGCAGTGTGTATTTAAATAATAAGACAAGTTGATAAGTTTAATGAAATTATGTGTGACATTATTCAGCAAAGTTTTCAGTTAGAGAAAAGGTCTTCTATGTAATATTGTGAGATTAAAAGTTTCCCTCTGTTATGTCTAAATGAATTAATATTTTGTTTGTCTTTGTTACAATTTTACATATAAATTCACTAAAAAATATATCTAAAGATGAGAATGTGAATACAAAATTTTCTGAATTACATTGACTATTCAGAACTATGGTTTGAACCTTTGTGTTCCATTTCTTATGTAAATTGCCTAATGCTTGAGTCCTTTTTGATGTCTGTTAACACATCAGTAGAATTTGCTTGTTTCACAGTGACACTATCATATTCCTCTATAATACAGATATGAAATGACAGCTATTTTAAAAAAAATAGGGTTTTTCTAATACAGTTAACTCCGCTCTTTCTAGTTCAAGCATTAACAGTGACGATAAAATTTCACATTTCTTCAATAAACATGTTGATTATACATGAACTAAAAAACAAAATCTGCTCTCATTCACTTATAGGAAGGTTTAAATTGAATCAAATTTACTGAGTGGAGTAGTATTAGCAAAATTTGTTTTCCAAATTCCCTCTCTGCCCTGAACTGTTCTTTAAAATACATCCAGCAGGAAATTCCATTATCTATTTAAAACTAAGAGCAGAAGTATGAATTTTAAGGTCATACAATCTTCCAAAAACTAAGTTCTCAGCAAAGATTCCATAGATTTTCTAATAATTTTTTTTAATATTCCAGCTGAAAAGGCTTTCATTCTGTTGGCAGTACACCATATAGAGCAATATGAAAGTTATTTTAAGAGCAATCTCTTAGCAAGGATCACAATCTGTTGAATCGTTATAAACTAATTTCTTTTTTTAACATACACGGAAACCAGCAATACATAAATTGTTTTTCTAGTTCTGAATTTCATTTACTGTTGGATATATACCTCATGATTTCTGATTGCATTTCCTAAGTTCCTATAATACACATTAACTAGGAAATAATTAGTTTCACTCAGAAGCATCAAAATGTGTTCTCTCTCAAGCGCTGGAAGTTCTCACTTGCCCTTCAAACACTTCAAAACTACCTTTTCTTTTTTCAGATGAGTTTCTTCTTTCTAGGTGGAAACACAACTAACATTTTGAAGACAAGGGCGTTCTTACTGGCTTTCAATACATCCTTGATAATATTTTCTTTTTAATGATAAAAAGGTTAATATCCTATTTTCATTTCACTTATGATTACTTACTGTTACTGGTAAAATATTTATTCTGGTTTTTATTTACTTTTCATGTTTCAGTTTTTGGGATATTATATCTTCTTTTTCATTTCTCTCTTCAATGGAATTTATCTCTCATAATCTTTAAAATTAAATCTACAAAATCTGAGAAGACTACAACAAAGACAGTGGAACTAAATAAGTACAACTTTCCCAGATGGTTCTTAAACCCTAAGATAAATTTGATCTGTTCTTTGAAATCTTTCCAAATTTTAAATTAATTTTATTTTCCTTTTAGAAATACTGATCACATCATTTTATTAGTAGTCTCACCAATAATATCTTCAAAACTTGCACCATCAATATACTCTTATCTAAAAATTAATTTTAAATATTCTAATTTTGGTTGGTTGTTTTTTTTTTGCTACACACAAAAAATAAGGTATGTTTTTGATGGAGTCCTCATAGAAGATAATTATGTATGTTCCACATCTCTAGGGGTGCAAGATGAACTTAATACTCCAGGAAATATTTATAACCAATGGAAGAAAGAAGCCACATGAGCAAGTAAGAGACACCCTAAAGAAGGTTTATAGAGGATATCTAAATGAATCAAATAATAAAAGAAAACCAAAAAAGCTGCTGACAGAAAATACTGATTTTCTCATATTATGCTTTCCCCTAGAAGGCTCACATTTAGGAATTTCAATTCAGTCTTTTTCTTGTTTCATCTCAAAACAGAATATTTCTGGTAGTTAAGCTGAGTGAAACCATTTTGTTTTACATTGACTTAACATTAATGTGAGTTTATCTGGATTGCTACTGTGACTGAAATAAATTATCCTGCATAATGCAAAACACAAGTTTCTTGTTGTCTTTCAGAAAATGGACTCTGTACTCAGGAATCACCTATAAACCACATGTTAAGTTCCGCTTGTATCTTTGGGGCTTATTTTGAAAAACGAATAACCAATGCATAATGAGAAGAGATGTCAATTCTTTGACCTTAGGCTCAATGAATTCAGCAGAAAAACTACAGGACTCATGAGTACTAGGGCACCTATAGTGTACATACAGATTTATAGAGGAAAGTTAAACAAATGAATTCTGACTTGCCTTGATAATCCAAACTAATTGCTTTGATACTCTATGAAGGAGTAGGATCTTTTTATTGTCATTCTGACAGCTTTGAGCCTTCCTTACTGCATGTTTTTTCTCTTCACGTGTGTTTTTCATGTTTTGTTTACCAGTAATTACTTCATAAGTTGCTTCTCTCCTCCATCCTATTTCCAGATCACATTTTGGAAAATTTGTGGCTGAGTTAGATTGTAAAAACTATTAAGATGCAGTTTCAGATTGTCACTGTGGATGACGAGAACACATCTATTAAAATTTTGGGAAAACAATTTCTACTCAGAGTTAGAGGGAAAGTAATATCTTTCTCTAAATATTTTTCTTTGAAATACAAGTAAATATTCATTTTTTTAAATGTAATATTAATAATTAGGTATACTTTTTTTCATCTTGGTATTTCCTAGAAAGCTGTGTGTTAGCACTTTTAAAAGGCCTTTAAAAATTAAGGATTAAAACACAGGTGTTAAGAGGAGGAGAAAGCCTACCCATGATAAAAATGAGATCTTATAAGACACTGAGAAATCCCTGATATTATTTTCTGACTTTTGTGCAGCAGATTATTTTAATATACTAATCTAGCTTGGGAGTGTTCCAATTTATAGATGCCAGTTTCTTAATTACCTCTAAGTAGTCTATTAATGAAAAAAAAAGGAAGTTGTTTCAGTCTCATTAAAAAGATCCTTTGTCAAATTTCAATTCTCCTTTAATTATTCTTCAGTACATTTGAGCTTTCAAAGGGAACTAATCACTGTAGTCTCTACAAAGGGGGATTTGTATCAGTCTGTGAGATCTCCTAGGAACTGTAAACAAGAAAACCTAAGTAGAGGTACAACAGTCCACATAATTTTAGTAGACTTTCAAAAACCTTGTGACAAGTGCCACACAAGAAAGTACTACAAAAGGAATAATTGTAGATAAAGATGATATATATTAATCTGTCCAAACCTATATCAAATACCTAAAGGAAAAACAGATTATCATTATTGTATTCCAATATACCAAAAGATTAATAATAAGTGATTTTGAGGTTATATGCTAGCTTCATATAGTTAAATACTGCCAATAGTGATTTTGAAATTAAGTTAATGGTGAGGAAAATATTCTAGAAAACAGATTTTTGATTGAGCAGTTCTAGACAGATTGAAAAGAGTGAGAATGTTTCTACTTATTAGAAGTGAAAGTCAATAAAAAGAGAAGGTGTATTATCCTACAATAGTTGAACTTTCCCTTAACAAGCAAATGCTTCCAATATTTGAATTCCCACATTTGTATGTATAGTCTTGGGCCTAAGGATTTGGATTTGAACTAGTGCAGTTATGGTGGTAATGGTACTTCCTGATATTTGGATAGTAGAATACTGAGAAGGAATATTAACTAGAACATATGAAAATAAATTATATCATCATCAAACAGCAAAAACTTACCTCTCAGACCAAGCTTGAGATGACTTCAGATCAAAGCTCTAATCCCAACAGCTATTTTTGCTAATGTAACATACAGGTTTTTAAATTACAGTTTAGAATAAGTTTGGATCAATTTACTTCAATGTAGAGTATTTCCTTCAGTTCGATTCACCAAAAAAGTAACCCTAAAATTTTAATAAAATTCTGTATTTCTACTCAGCAAAAAAAAAAAAAGCAGAAATTAAGACAATGATCATGTATTGCCAAAATCAAAGCAATTTATGTCTATATAGACTCAGAATAGAATAGGAAAGATCAGCTGTGACTTGCATCCCTCTGCACTGGAAAGGGACAACAAGGTATACAAATTCTATCTCAGGAAATCTCAAGTGAGCGTTCTTATTGATATCCTAGCCTACCTTGCTGTATCATTTAACACATGATTTTCCAAGTCTACACTTGATTACAATGTTTGAATATTTAATTCTGGAGATTTTTCAATCTTTACCCTTATGTCAATCATTTATGCACTTTCCATTATTATTGTAACAAAGCAACCTTAAAAGTGATTTGTCAAAATGCCTGGCAACAAAATGTGGTGTCTAATGTATAACTGCTGTACCATGTAGCAAACATGGCATTCCTCAATTAGCTACAAGTTTATCTCAGTAAGATGATATATTTCTCATTCATTGCTTATCCCAAATCTTCCTCTCTACCTCAGTGAGAAATGGAAAGAAATCGGTTTGAAACAGCAGTATTCAAAGTGGGTTTCATAATACAATGTGGGGACAGTTGAGTAAAGAATACCAAAGCCCCAATTTTATTTAGGTTTTTATTACAGGAAGGAAGAGGAATATTCTAAGAAAAGGTGCAGATTTAAATGAGAAACAGAGCTTCTTGCTTCTAGGAAAAAGAAAAAGTAGGTTTCTTCTCATGCACTTTGAAATGTTCACCACTCAGAGAAGTAATGTATTTATAGGAGAATCGCAACTTTTGTCCAGTTTTACAAGTGTCTTAAACACAGCTTGAAAAATACTAAGAGCAAGGCATTATTTCACAGAGAGAAAATGGAACCAAACACCAGGTTCATGCAAGGTCAATACCCTGAAAGAATTCACTTGTTGCAGGATACTTCTTAATACCTTAAGCCATTATAAAGGAGCTAATTATTTTTCCATGTGAGTGAAAGGAATGAATTAGAAAAATTCCTGAATTTTTATGCTATGTACATGAAGAGATGAGGCTTCAAACATTTGAGTTATGTCAGTAAAAGATGCTTCCAGAGACAGAAAATTTCAAGCAGGTGAAAGAGAATGCTACCAGTTCTAGCTGTTCATCACCACAGAGGAAAAAAGCCATAAAGAGGACAAGCTGGGTAAAAGAAGCCTGGAAATTGAATGTAGAGTCAGGGTGTTTTCATTTTCATTGTTCTAATCGTGCTGACCAATAGATTTTACTTAATTATTCTGAAAAAATTGTACATGAACAATTTCTATGTGTCCTAGTTTCTCTGAACTAAATTAGAAAAAGGAAAATTTGTTTGTATCAGCACACTTCTGCCTTTAATTTAACATTCTGGTGCAAATCACATTTCTACTAAAATGAGCTGAGAATGATTTTCTTTGTTATTGATTTTAGATTCTGTGGCTTAATGCTCTATGCTTATCCTGCTTGATTAAACAAATCAGCATTTTTCAAGACCAGCAAATATATATACTTGTATATAACTTTGTATCTCTTTTGAGCTAATACTCAGTTAGGGGTAATATAGTATTTTGCTTCTTGAATGTGTCATTTTCTTTGAAGTGGTGTTCAGAAAGAATTATATATTAATGTTAAACTGTATTGCAGGCTTTTTTTTCTGAAATAGTTAATTCTTGAAAAAAAAAATCTGTTTTCCATTCATGTGGTTATGACTTATTTTGAAGGAAAAAAACCCCAAACAACAGTATAGTTTTAAGTGCACATTAAAAAAAAAAAAAGCCAGATAACAAAAACCACAACACAAAGCTCCCTCAAAACCCCTAGAATGTCAATGACCATGCAGTCAGGAAGCAAAAGTGAGAAAGCCAGAATACTGTGCTGAAGATAAGGCCTGTAGGACAAGTTTAATTTAGAAGTTGCCATTTTAAAGGTGCTATAACCAGTAACATTCCCTGAAGGTTTCCGCAGCTGTTGCAAGCATGTCTTGATGTGCTGATTTCATTTCAGCATTTCATAAATACTGTGTTTGTTAAACTCTCCTAAAAGGCAGCAGGAGCTTTCCTCTATTGCCTGTAGTATGGATGACTTCCTATATGAGCTCCCAAAGCACAAGGGCAAAAAGTTTTCATTAAGCGCAGAGCAAAAATATTCAAACAATTTCCAATAACTCTGGCACTGGATCCTTCTCTGAGTATCAGAAATGGGGTGATACTTAGAGGCAGGTCAATGAGCACAAGTACAGAGGAATCTCACCTATTTTACTTTTGGAAGTCTCTGGCATCCATAGAGTTGAAGACTGTAATTTTTGTTCACATTCAGGTTCTTTACTAGAAAACTGTTCAGACTTAGTATATTGCCTTCTAAGTATATAAACATACATTGCCAATTTTATTTTCCAATAGTACCAAGTGTTTTAAAGACCTTCAAATGTTTATTCTAAATAGTTACCACATTTTCACAAGCACCTAGCTTCATTCCCCAGCTATAAAATGTTCTTATCTTAATTTCTTACTACTGTATCTGTCAAGTCAATATAAGTGTCATAAGATTGTGATATGAACGAACATGAGAAATAAAGAAAAGGAAAATCTGAAGCATTGTTCCTAATTTTGCAGAAACCATAGTACAGACAAAAAAAACCAGAAAAGCATTATGAGTCATTAATATATTAGTAGAAGCCTTACTTTTTAAACTTCTGTATATCAGACTCAAATTTAACTCCATTTTCCAAGGTTCAGGGTAAGACTTTTTTCAAAGGGTCTGTGCCTGTAATCCCTATTCTTATCTTCTGCTATCAAGGCATACAGGAAGTGTGCATGACTTGGAATGTCTATTTTTGGCTCACCAATACATACAAGCCAGTACATTTAGAGGTTTTCCAGTGTTTATGTGACTGTAGATCCAGACTTCCCCTTCCTGCTTGAATTGTTTTAAGATGAAATCCTCGGACTTCAAAATATAGGGAAACTTGTGACAGAAAAGTATCTAACAAATTGAGAACTGTTTTAGTAGAGGTGGAGAAAGTAAGCATATTTTGAGAATTTACAGAGGAAATTTGATTTATAACACTTTCTATACTATGTCAAATATTAATACTCAGTCCTTTCTGATCAATGCATCGTGCACTGTGAAAAATTATCCATACAAATTAGCTTCTAGAAAGAATTGTAAGAAATACTCCCTCTTGACCCTTCCAGAAGAAATTACTAGAAATTACGGAATACCTATCTGAATGTCAGACTAAATAGCATTTCTCCCTATTTTTATTTCATAGAGTATTTTTTTTTTCCAATATGAGTTTCATTCATATCTTACGTTCATTTGGTTCATGTAAGAATACATGGATACACATGCAGAATGTGTTGAAAACAAAACAGGAAACCACAAAATATTGCTTATCAAAATAAAAGAATTCCTTAATACAAATGCATTATTCCAGTAATTAGATCATAAAGTGAAAGGCATGGAAAGATGAATGCAACTCCCTCTTTGTAAAATGCCTATTGAAGTTAATCCACAGAACTAACTACCAGCATGACTCTGGTTCATCAACATATTCTGTTAACACTGTGGTCTTTTAACCACACCAAAATTTTACATAAGAACATAGTAAAGTCAGCAAATTCTCAAAAATTATTGCAGTACTTTGGAGAAGAGTACTTTATATGTTCTCTTTAACTTATAGCTACAGTAGCAATAATGAAGAAGCTTGAAACAAAATGCCCACTTCTTAAAAACGTGTTTGTACCTGCCCATCATTGTATTGTTAGTCTCATCTCCTCAAAATATCAGATTGGTTTGAGATGTCACAGATTTTATTCTGCTTGATTCAGGCAGACACTGGAAAGAGTAATTTAATGCTGAAATAAAGTATAACAAAGCATTCAATTCACAACCAGATGCTTTTACCCACATGCTTCAGTTATCACAACCCTGCAGACCAGTCTTCCAGTGACAATACTTCTGTTATGCCTGTTCCCCTTTTTTTTTTTCACATTGAAGCCTGATTTTAAAAAATTGTGTTTCTTTTAAACAATTGGACTCCATAATATGAGTTGAACTCCAGTTGCCTTTGGCAGCCAATGTAAAGATTTTCATTTCCATGTTTATTTTAGTAAAGATCCCAGTGAGCTTTACAAAAACTGTAGAAACAGCTGAAACAGTATTGACTTAATATAATAGAGAGATGATACATGTTCTGGTGTTGTGACCTGCTGCTTGTTTAGTCTTACTCTTTTCCACACTCTTTATTTTTTTGGTTTTCATCTACCATTCTTATTATGAGGAACTTCCAACTTATATTTTCTCAGGTGCAAGTCAGCCATAAGGAATTATTATAAAAGTAGATAAATGTAGTGGCTTGCAGAAGGACACTCAACTTTTTGTAATATAAAAATATTTGGGTGCTTACAGTGTTAGAATTTAAAAATCCTGATATTTCTGATGATGAAATGAAAAATTAAATATTAATTTTAAAAAAGCACCCTTAAATTGTCTTTGCAAACCCACATATTTTACAGAAGAATGGGAAAGGCAAAGCACTAAGAGTGAGATTTTTTTATTTAACTTCAGCATAAGAAAGTAAGTATCTAGGCATAACTCACATTTTAGTAGTTGTCAATAATCAGTGCAGCTGTACCCTGGGGGTAATTAACATTATTTATCTGCTTTAAAACAGAAAGAATCACTAGTTGGAAATGTCTCTCAGTAACTTGAATAAGAGCTTTGATATGACTCCTTGACTACATTTTTCAGAGTCCAAGTGTCTCTGAATCTTCACTTTGAGTTATCAGATCTGTGAAAAAATATAAGTCAGAACTTTAATGTTCATATTGCAGTTGTATCAAACACAACATAACTTCTGATTTCAGATTAAGTAGACTTGAATTACACTTTATATTTACTTATTTATTTGTTTAATATGAAAGAAGCTTGGACTGTGTAAAGGAAAAAGAAAAACATCTTGGACTCTCCATTTTTTGATTCACATTTTTTATCTTACACAGTTAATAATGTTTTGTGTGAGCATGGGTCTTATGAGAATTTTCTACTATTGGTCTATGCTCCATGACAGCAAGGCACAGATTCCAAGACATTACTCCCCAGTCTACCTCTAGTATACATAGTTTGTGGCAGAGCCTGTAACACTGTCAGATTTGTTATGCACATTTAACTTACAAGGATATTAAATGGCTTTTAACTGCAGCCCAGGCAGATTTTTAACCTTGTCCAGTACACAGCTGTATCCTTTAGCCTTTAGTTCCCTTTAAGAACTTTTGTAGTTCTTTCAACCAAAAGGAAGAAAAGGAAATGGAAGAAGACAGAGAAATAGGAGCAAGTCTTCCTTCCTATAGAATTCCTGTCTGTCGGAGATACAAGTTTCCTGGAATAGATCAGACTCTTGTTTAACTTTTCAGTTCCTATACAATGTGTGCGATTGAATTACGGTCAGTTGAATCTTTAATATATCTAAAAGCAAGAAAATGCGCTAAATCGTTGATTTCATGCAAGACAGCTAAAGAATTAAAGAGTAGAATTCTATAAATGTGAATTTATTTTGCTAGAATATTTATTTTTAATTTTTTATTTTATTCAATCCATTGTAAGCATAACGTCAAATACCCTGAGAATATAAAAACTTTAAAAAGTAAAGAAAAAGCCCTGACATGGCTGTGTTATAAGACATATTATCCCTCATAATCTAGTTTTAACACCCATTGACACATATAAATATCATAAAAACTATTGCAACAATATTTGTGTTCACTCAGACTATAGCTTCTCAATCAATACTTTTTCAGAAGACTTAAATTTTAAGTGGCTTTTTCATACTCTGCAAATTCTGACAAGCAAGTCAGATTTTTTTGCTGTCGCAAAGTACAGGAATCTAAATTCATGTTTGGCTTCATTTTTCCATCCAGTAAATAACCTCACTGTTTCCACTGAGCAAATGGGGTGTCAGTCAGAAGAAGTGACTCATTTAATGAAATGTGAGCTCACACACAGCATAGTGTCTAAAATGCTGCTGTATGCTCCAGCCACTTTAGTACCTAGCATTTAAAGTGGCAACATTTTATTGAAGTACTGTAATAGCAACTTTGTTAACTTCCCACAACTGTCACAAATATTTTCAATCAACATTTTACTTCATGAAGCAAAGCTGTGTAAAACTTTCATTACAGAAAGCAAGCCCATGCAAAACAAGATTGTGTCGTGTTTCATTTGTGAATGCAAAACTCATCTCAGTTTTCTGGCAATATCTGAAGCACAGGAAAGATTCTGGTAATGTATGACTGTCCCTTCTTGTGACTTTATTTATTTTCTTCCAAGTTCTCCAAGATAAAACCACAGTGCCCATAAAGACTGCTGTTATCTCCTTGCTTATCATATGCTCTTGGCAAATATATTTTACTTTATTATACTATTTCCTTTCCAAAACTTCCTGTCATAAGGAATGCATCTAAATAAAGGTGAAAAGGGGCACACACAACAATCAAAAATATCTAGTCATTTAGGAGAAGTTTGTCCAGCCTCTTCCATTTTTGAAAGATTGCTTTCTGACTGCATTATCTGCTTGTTCTTAACAATTTTTTTCAGTTGTTCTTTTGGAGAAAAAAAGATCAAAAAAAGAAAAGGCTGAAAATTTCTGCCAGTCAAAAAAAAATCCTTATATAAACCCCCCCTAGCATTTGGATGTGACTTTTCTGGTTTGTTTCTTTAGAAAGGGACTGCTGGCAATCTCTGTAGATCCTCTTTTAGAAACCCAATATGGAAAAATAAGGAAAAGCGCCCAAAGAAATCATGTATTGCCATTCATTTCCACAAGGACAGGAATCTTTTCTAGGTAAAAAATTTACGACACATGCTCTCTTATAAGGGGTGGAATAAGTAAGGATGATTAAGAAAAGCTTGTCAGTTTTTGGGTTTCAGGTGTTTTTTTTTATTTCTGACTTGTCCCGAGTTCTATGCCATTCCACAGAGCCTAGTATTTACACTTTCAGTGCGTATATCTTTACTGTTATTTGTGTGCATAAGTCATGTAAAGCAAGGGATTTCACTGTGCATTCAGATTTTTTGCCTAATAGCTTGAAAATTAAAATAATTCTGTTCAATTTTCCTTTCAGTGTGTTTCTTTATAGTTGAAAAAATCCCCATGAATTAAAAATAGGCATGATGGCGTTCCTAGAATGATGGTGTTTACTAAGAAAACTCAGTAATAATCCTTATTAGAACATGAATAAAAACTAACAAAGGGTAGGATATGCGAAGAGAAGTGTTTTGTGAAAAAACCCTAATTAATGCAGAATTTATCAACAATAATATCACTGGTGTACTTTAAGATTTGAGGAGTGGTAAAAAGTACGTGGTCCTTGAAAAACATTTGTAAGTCCTGATTGAATTTAGCCACTGCTAAAGCACTCTCTAGGAGCCATTACAGAGAAGAAAATAAGCTTTATCTACATCTTAATTTTTCCTCTATCCTTCCTGGTTGTTGCTCCTAACTCAAATGCTCCTTCGAGAAACTAGAAATGTCTTTGCCCTAATAATAAAATAAGTTAGAAAAAAAAGGAGTATGCGGCCATTTGCATAATCTTACTTAACATGGTTTGGATTTTTTAAATGAAAATATTGGAAATTATTATTTAAAAATCAGCATATTCTTAAAACTACTTTAACACTAGGTTTTGAGTTTGGGTTTGATTTGGTCTGGGATTTTTTTTCCACTCTGAGGTAGATTTCAAGATGTTCACAAATATCCATAGCAAAATGTTGCTACATTTGAATGACTTTGGTTTTCAGTCTCTTCTACAAATGTATACATACTATATGGCAGTTGTCTGTATTCTTCTACCTAATTTTGTAGTACCTAGGAAAATAAGCAGAAAATATAACCATTGGGAAATTATGCAAGCAAAAGTTACATAGAAATAATCTGCTACTAAACTTTAATGGCTTTTATTTCTTATTTCTCACAGAATAAATTGGTTCAGTGTATTGTTTTTGAAACCCACCAAGAAACATGTTGTCATCATATTGCAAAGCTCTCATACCTTCTCAGTGATTTCTCATGAGCGGCTCCTCACAGCACTGACTCCTTCCTCTTCACAGCACAGCCAACAAACCCCAACTCTCTTCTCAACCAGCTAACCCACTCTTTTGTAGCACTCATTGGACACAGCTGTGGTCTATTAAGGGCAGGCCTGTTCCTAACCTTTGGTGATCAGTGCAGCTGCAACTCCTCAGGTGTGAGACTACCTTGTGCACTACCCTTATTTTCTTACATTCTATCCCTCCACACAAACAATGAGCTATACACATGTAAATTGTTTTGGGTTTTTGCTTTGTTTTGCTTTTTAAATGCAGCAACAAACAGTGAGCTCTACATATGTTAATGGATACAAACAGTATCACACTAAAATTTTAATGAAGGAAAATTTTATTTGGAGGGAGGCAGGGCAAGGATATTAGTGAATCCAATGAGGGTTTTATGCTTCCCATTTCCTTCAAATTTTTCTGAAATATGGCTATATGAAAGGGACCTTCTTTACATCTCCTTTTTGGAAGTCAAAAATTATATTTCATTGTCGAAAAAAATACCAAGACTATTTCATCTATATAGCAGGAATATTTACATTTCCAGTGTACTAGCATTAGAATACATATGTAAAATCCCCAGAAATATCCCCCATAGTTTTTCTCCCTGTATTGCAGTAGCACATCTGCTCACACATTGAGCTAGTTCATGTGGAAAAGTCACCAGAGGAGTGGGAATGCATATCTGGATATGAGGGGAAGAGGAACTGGGCCCCATCTTCCAACCATACAGCCAGTGCTTTACACAGATCTGAAGTGGGCAATGCTACTTACATCCCCCCCACACTTGGTAAAAGTTATAAAGATTAGACCTGGGTGGGGATTTTTTTGCTTTGTGGGTAAGATTATTTTTGTTTCTATTTTAGTCTTTTTTTCTTTTGTATTATTATTTCCTATGGGAGCACCTAATACACAGTAAAGGCAATGAAGCAAAACATACAAGAGAAGAAGGATCCTTCTTTCTGCAGAAAAGTCAGTCATCTTGTTATTCGCCAGCAAATACTTGACTGCAGTTCAGGTTCACTTCCCTGTTTGATCCCCAGATCTGTACAGATCTAAGCTCCAACCCATAAAGTAATGTACATATGCCCTTCTGAGAGCATGGAGAGAATGGGTGTGATAAACTGGGAGAGCATGAAAGAGAAAGAAAAATATCCAAGCCTATAAATAGAAAAGTGGGACACTGAGCAGGACTGCAGCAGCCAGCAGCCCACACGAGTAGCAGGTAGATAAGATGATTTTTCTTTCCTTAAGGTAGTAATTAGGAGTGGAAAAGCCAGCTGTGAGAGAGAGCGACTCAGAGCAACAAGACTTTTTTAGAGCACTGTCCATCAAGTCTTTCTTATCCCTGCTCTTTATAAAATTATTTATGAGTACTTTCTTACATGCATCCACACAAAAGAAATACTGGTAGATTTTCATAATAAAGGATTTAATCCTAAAATAATTTGTGTGTAAATAATACCATACAATGTCATTAATTTCTATATTTTCCCACAAGCTATCAGGTAAGTTAGCAGGCCAAAAAACAATTTCTCAGGAAGCTGTAGTGATAGTTTTCTATCATGTTCTGTCAAATTACCTTGTTCTTTGCTGTAAAAGTCTTGTTTATGTATTCCAGGTCTTACACGAATAAAACATGACAGCTCTGCTGAGTTATACAGCGGGTTAAAGTGAAAGAATGGTATTTGGAAAAAATTAAGTCAGTCAAAAAAACCTCGGGTTGTTTGATTATTTTCAAACTGATTTGGTTCCAAAACTCATAAAACGAAATAATCATAATTATATTTTTATTAAATTAATTATATATGTATGTAGATGTATGCAGATAGATAGATGTAGATTCTTATATAAGTGGTCTAGATATAGATATTGATGTCGGTACAAATATAGATATAGATAAAATACCTGTACCTTCTTCTTAAATTGGAAGATTGAAATAAAAATACAAACGTCTCTGCAACAATATTTTTTCATGAAAATATAAATAGTCAGAAAGGCTGACATTAATTTTGTATGGAAAAATTAAACCCCCCACAATATTGAAGTATGATGAATATCACTGCCTAGTAAAATCATTCATGTTTGATTAACACATCTATTAGTGATGTTAGTTTACCATTGAATAATATTTTCACTAGGCAATATTATGTATTAATTATTTCAAAGATTACATTTCTTTTTATTGCTCAAAGTATTGCATCATCAACAGAAATTATTGGCAGCTAATCCAATTTACATCATTTGGAATAAAAGAATTCTTAAATCTTACTTTTTCTCTTTTCTTTTTGAAAGATCAGATTTTTCCATGCTTACTTGTGACTGAAGCACTTGGTCTTTTCTGGATTTTGTAACCTGTGCATAGCAGTGGGTCATGCATAAAAGCTGCCCAGTCATGCAGTCTTCAGTTTGTGAGAGGGTTTTTTTTTTCTTACTAATCAAGCCTTCCTCTCTATTTCTCCAAAGCAGAAGTCTTTAAATGAAATAGACAGTCTTCCTGAAGCAGATTCCTTGTGTTTTGGCAAAACCAATTCTTGTTTCTGTTGTGATTGGTTTTCCTTCAAGAATTTCACCAGGATTTTCTGATTGAATAAAAATATTAAAACCGTATCAATACCATATTAAACATATTCGCTATTGTAAAGTCTAAACAATATAAATAATAATTTCTCTTTCCATTTGTCTCTTGTTCAGGTATTTTTTAAAAATGTGCGTTAAAATTAAATCTGAAAATTAAAAATGCACACTTTTTAAATCTAATTTATTAAGTTTAACAATAAGCTGCCAATGAGTTTCTGCAAGAGTTGAGTATCTATTAGTGGGAGTTGAGAGACCTGAAATAGATCACAGAGAATTTTATACTAAGTTGACCAATTAAACCAGGAAGCTTTTCTTGGGGATTCATTTCTCCATGCTTTATTATTTTTCTGTGCTTATTTGTTCATAGCTGATTAATGTTTCTGTGACAAAAGTATAATGGGGCAGATCTTTTGAAGGCACTTTCATTACATAGCCAACACTCTGGGAATGATTATACAGTTATAAAAAAATAGCAAACTATTTTCCCCATGTCAAAGGACACTTTCTGCAAGTGCCAGTCAGAAGAACCTGTCATGACTTCAAGATCTGTTTCTTCAGTTGTCAGGGAGATGGCACAACACATCATAATGTGACAGTCCCCTTGGGGGGGCCAAAATGTGTTAAGGGATTTTACTCCCTGGGATAGTAAAACAGGCTGTTTTAAATGCTATTAAGGCCATAACTCTGACACAAGGCCTAATTTTCCCTGCCTCGACCAGAATTCTTGAGCAGAGCAGTCCAATCCAATCTATTGAAAAGGCCAGTTCAAGCAAAGAAAAAAACTCAAAAGACCTTTTAGGTTTTGGCACCCAGTCCTGAAGACAGTTGGAGTCAAATGGCTTTTTAATTCCAAGTATCACTCGGTGCACTGTAAATTCTATATAGAAATAAAAACAGAATTAAACTTTCGGTAACTAAGAAGGTCATGAGGAAAGATTTGTCTTAAAATGTCATCTCAGAATCCCAAATAGCATGATGTCAGTAAAATTCAGGTGTATATATCACATCAAGTCCATAACACTTCCTGCAAATAGCTTGGGAAACCTCATTATAACTTTAACTTCTTCAGGTGATAAAGGTCATGTTGTAAGTGGTATTCTCTACAGCTTTTTGAAACCAGCAAAATGTCTTGTGGAGAAAAACTGTGTTAAAATTGCTGATCTATCTTTTCTGTAAGATCATCTAGGATTTCAACACAGAGATACACAGAATAAATTTAATAAAAGGGAAAAAATAGTCTGAAGTATAACAATACTGAATAAATTATATTAAAATACAGTACTAAAAGAATCATTTAATAAAAACACTGTACTTGGATGAAGTGTCCAAATAAATTAGTCTGTTTAGTTGAAATATATATTCGTGTGATGCTGCAAAATTCTCACCTGAAATAGATTCTTATATTTAAATAACATGTTTTATTTTCTGATGAACTGGTTGTTAATTTATAGCACTTTTTCTGCAGATTACTTTGGAGACACAATTATCCTGAATTATTATTTCATTATGTTACATTGCTTTTTATGATTTATAGTTTTTTTATATGCTACATCTCATCATGGTTATAATGGACTTCCAGTCTATGAAACAGCAGGTTTCAGCATCAATTAACACATTGCTTTCCCCATTTTGGTCTATATTTCAATGTTACCTATGGCTATACAGACTTTTTCTCTTTCTTTGAACCCACACAGGGAGCCCAGAGTCATGTCCTCGCCTGGGAGGGCCACAGGCACCACTTTCTTCCCGGCTGTGACTGTGGGGTACTGGTGTAACTCCACCATAAATGAACACAATTCTATTTTGCTCCACCCCAGGAGCTTTTTCCCTCTGGACCCAGAGGAATATTAGATTACTGTGACACCAAAGAAAAGGGTGAGGAGTTGAAAGGATTTTGTCTATTAGTGAATCTTCCTCCTGTTACTTGGGTTTGTTTGTGTTGGCATTGTTTGTTAAAGGCTGTTAAGAGTGAGACCTTCACATACTCTTGTATTGTTGTAATTGAGTTAGCAACAACTACTTGCATCTTCATTACACTGCTGAGATTCCCAGAAGGAAAAATAGGCACTTTTTTTCCCCAAAAAGCCTTTTTGACTAACATTTAGATCTACATATATGTATTGAAGTCAGTGTAAGAACAGACTTCAAATTCAACAGGCAGTATGGGGTGAGGTCAGGTACAGTAGTAGACACCTGAACTTGGGCATTTAAATTACCTCTAATATAAGGACAAGACTGAACATAAATGGTCAGTGGCATTTGAGATGCCTTAACATACATATATTGTTTGAACTTCATCTGCCCTTACAGAAAGTATGATTGCTTCCAACACCTTGTGTCATATATTCCATGTATATATGTATATACATATGAAATATATGTATATTTCCCACTGTTTGGGCAACTGAACCAAAACCAAGCTTTGCATGGGCTGTAACAGGAGCTTAGATATGCAGTTTACATGTAGACATCTACATGTAGATGTCACATGGACTACATAATTTCAGCAACTTCTAAGATTTGCCATGACAGTAATGTTTGCTTTACTTTAGAATTGCATCAGCTGTGAATGACACAAACACACACATTAAATCTTCATAGTTTTCACTTACTCATTTACTTCCTTCCCCTAGATTAATATTGGGTGTATATTTTTACCCAAACACATCTTTAAAGATAATGGATCCCAAGTTATCTCATAGATATTTAAATGTGAAAGTTTATAATTAGCTCTAAACCTTGCCAGAAAGAAGGAATCTGAAAAATGTGTGATTGTTCTAGGCTTCTGATGGATCTCTAGAAGCAGCAGGTAAGGTGTAAGTAGTTGACAAGATCTACTATCCCCCAAGGTCTAGTTTTTCAAACAGAGTAAAAAAAAATACATTGGCAGATGTCGCAAATTTAAAAACATATATTGAGTAAGTAACCTTTAGGGAAGTCAAATCATCAAATTTGTAGACCCAGGCCTCAAATATTGGCTTTGGCTAACTTAGATATGTAATGGTAAATAGCATGAGTAGATTTAGATAAACTTGAAAATCTTGCTCTGAAAATCCTGAAAGACTATCATAGAACTTAACACGAATTCCTAAAACTGTATATTTTATCTAGCATGTTTGTTTTGGCTGTGATGAAGTTTTTAAGACAAAATATTTGTAATGTGGCTACCTATATGTAGCAGTGAGAATTACAACCAAAAGGTGGCAGTACTGCATGCACTAAACATTGGGTCTGAAAGATTATTACAGAATTACAGAGTGTATTGAGTTGGAAGGGACCCATGAGGATCATCAAGTACAACTCCTGATCCTGAACAGGACCATCCCCAAGAGTCACATCATGTGCCCAGGGGCATAGTCCAAATGCCTCTTGACCTCTGTCAGCTTAGTGTTGTGACCACTTCACTGGGGAGCCTGTTCCTGTGTCCAACAACCCTCTGGGTGAAGAATCATTTCCTAATATTCAGTCTAAACCTCCCTTGATGCAGTTTCAAGCCATTTGCTAGAGTCGTGTCACAGGCCACCACAGAGAAGTGTCTGTCTGTCCTTTTCCCCTCATAAGGAAGTTATAGCTGTGATGAAGTCTCCTCTTAAGTCTCCTCTTATCCAGGCTGAAGAAGCCAAGTGACCTCAGACCCTTCCCCATCCTTGTTGCCCTCCTTTGGACACTCTCTAATGACTTGATATCTTTCTTATGTTGTGGTGCCCAAACCTGCACACAGCACAGAGGTGAGGCTGCCCCAGTGCAGAGCAGAGGGGACAATCCCTTCCCTTGCCCAGCTGGAGATGCTGGGCCTGATGCCCCCCAGGACACAGCTGACCCTCCTGGCTGCCAGGGCACTGCTGACTCATGCTCAACTTGCCATCGACCAGAGCCCTGATGTCCCCTGTTGTGGCAATGATTTCCAGCCTCTCATTCCTTGGTCAGTACACACAACTAGGGTTGCCCCAGCCCAGGGGCAGAATTCGGCACTTGCCCTTGTTGAACTTCACATGGTTGGTGATTTCCCATTTCTCTGATCTGTCAAGGTCCCTCTGCATGGCCTCCCTGCCTTTGAGGAAGTCAACAGCTCCTCCCAGTTTTGTATTGTCTGCAAAGTTGCTTAGTACCCCTTCCAGTCCTGCATCCAAGTCATTTATGAAGATGCTGAAGAGCACAGGACCGAGGATGGAGCCTTGCTGAACCCCACTGGCGACAGCTCACCAGTCTGATGTCACCCCATTCATTGTAACCATTTGTGCCCAACCCTTGAGCCAGTTTCTCATCCATCACATGATGTGTTTATCCGCTTGAATGCTGGAAATTTTCTCCAGAAGGATCCTGTGAGAGAGTATCCAATGCTTTGCTGAAATCCACTTACTGTTTGGAAACCGTATATACACATTTCTACCCGAACTGGGATTTAAATACGTTTATGTGTGTTTCTACTGTCTCACTGTTGTTTGTGGTTGTGAATGAAGAACAAGAAGCAGAAATTCCATTTTTTTGTGTTACTTTAATAACTTTATACTTCCATTAAATCTTTTAAAGTCACAGACCAAAGGCAAAAATAAGATATACATACATATCATGAGAAAGTGGAATAAATGGATAAAAGTTAAAAAAAATTTTCTTCAGAGAAGCGTAGTGAAACTTAGTGGCTGAAATACTCTGAATCTCAGAAGATTTATTAATTTTGAATGGGAAACATTGTCCTAAGAAAATTGTTTAGACTTGGGATAGCCACTCCATATTCTTGTTCTGTATTTATAGAACATACATTTTATCTTTTGCAATGAAAGCAAAATGTTGGTTGCTGGCAAGACTGTTGACCTAAAATAAATTAATAAAATTAACTACACTTAATACATATAAACATTCTGGATCAAAATCAAAGATTTATATATTACATTGCCTTTTATTACACAGAAAAAATCTTTTTAAAACTGCTAATTTCAAGAAATAGAAGTGGTCAACATTATTTGTAAAACATGAACTTAAAATGAGTAACAAGTACTAAAAATGGACAGGCTGAACAGCACAGCTTCCTAATATTCCAGAATAAAATTCACATGACATACCTCTTGAATCAGAGTTAAACTTTTGTCTTAAACAAATGTCTCCTAAAAAAATAAATAATAGTTCTTAAAGTTTTTCAGTCTAATGAGAGATAAGTTACATTTTATATTTCTTACTGCATACTACAAGTGTTTTTCCTCTTTCTCAGTAGGTATTTCACACTGCTAATTAACAACTCCCTAGCTGATCCCTGGGTCTTGGTAGCCTCACCATTTGAGCTGCATGAATGCGACTTTACTGCTTTGAAGTCATTCTGCATTTTCCCTCTGAAATATGTTCTTGTTTCTGTGAATGGCCTACACAAGGGATGCTCCCATTGTGAAATTTAGAAGAGTTGTAGCTGGGACTTGGGCCTATCCACCTTCTGAGCTGTCATGCACAGCTCCTGCAGGCTTTCAGCCCCAAACTCCCCCATGTGTTGTTACACTGCTCTTTGGAAGTCAGGGAAACACGGCTCTTACAGTCACCAGTATGGGGACACAATCATATTATTTTAGATCCTGTGAAATAGAAAAGCAAACATGTTTTTGGAGCCACAGAAGACTCAAGGACACTCAAGGCCAAGTGGTGTAGGTGTGGCCCAGCTGCTCAAGAAGGGGTTAAGCTTGGGCATTCTGACCACAATCCCCAGTCAGGGTGTACAGGCTGGCCTCCAGGTCAATGATCACCTCCAAGTGGAAGATAAACTTAGAAAATACTCAGAAAAACAATGGTGTTTTTAATTCCCCTTTTTTCCCCCTCCACAAAGGCAGAATATTTTTCTATGACATTTTTTAAATCAGTCAAGTTGTGATGGATGCACTCAACATCATATTAAAACTGCTCTTGCTAATACCTCTGATACTGATTCTTTAAGCCAACCAAATCATTCATTTGTGACACAAGTGAAAATATATGGGAAACAATAAGCAATGTCAAGGACTCTGCACAGAACTCCAGAGGACAATTAGTAAAGGTTAATGATTTAGGAGACCCAGAATCAAAGGAGAGAGGTTCAAACCAAGTTACCTGCTAAGAATATAATTATGTCTAAGCTAGAAATCCAATATTTCTCACCACATCAGTAAAAATAAGGCTGACAGACACTGACCTTCTATGTTCCCAAAGAAAGATTGATTATTTTTAAGGGGAAAAAAAAAGTCTATTCCTTATGTTCCTTCTTCTGGTTATAAAATATCAGAGAAGCAGAAAGCAACTTCAGTTCTCCCACATCTCTGCAAGTAGAGACAGAAAGAGAAGAGCTGTTTGAAGTTTTTTTTTTTTGGCTTTCCTTGATTTAAAGTTTTGAGTAACATAGGAGGATACTGAAAGTTTCTGATGGTTTTTAAAGAACAGGTGGAATTTAACCTGACCTACTGTAGGAGAGAACTCCCAGGAAAAAGGAACTGAGAGAAGACAAAAACCACAGGTGAAGCCAAGAGAGCAGACACAAAAGATGGATTCACAAAAGCTAATTTTATCCTATACAGGGTGACTTCATAGAACTGTCTCCATAGGACTTGCTAAGAGTCAGATGTAATACAAAAAAAATCTAAAATTATTCTCTTGTTCTGAATTATCTAGTGGACTTTCCTATCTTTTGCAAATGAATAAGGGCTAAAGTTTACAGTTTGGGTGAAATGAAGTTTGATAATCAGAACAGAAAGGAAAAAAATAGTACTTAAAAGTCAGTAATTAAACCTGAAATAAAAAAAATTTTCTTGCTCTTAAAAGAAAAACAAACAAATAAACAAACAAAAACCCATAAAATAATTAATTTCTAGAATTTTAAAGACTCCCAGATTGATGAGAATTCCTGAGCATATTACTTGCTCAGAATACATTCTTTTTCTCTCTTAAAAATATAAAAATGAAGTAAGAAATAATGAAGTAATTAAGTAATAAATGGAGTAATGATTTAAAAATTTTGAAAATATGTATTCTATATTGCTTGTGGCATTTATGTCTTCTACCACTGTAGTATTCTTATCAGCATTTCTCTGAGACTTCATGAGAAGTCACTTATGCTAATACTATGAATTTTCTTCTAAGAGTAAAATACTATTTCAGAAACAAGTGCAGAATGCATACAGAAATTGAGTTTATAGAATAAATCTGTATCTTGCCTAACTATAAACTTAATTACAGGTCCCATAAAGTTCTCAGAGCTTCCTGAGTTATCCAGTTATGAGACATGCATCAGGTCAACGGCACTTCTTTCTTTTTTTACCTAAACTCAATACTTTAAAACTGATTGATACCTGTCAAACAAGCACAGGCAGCAGAAGAGCAGGTTTACTTAACCTATGAATCTGTCTCTGTGCAATCACAAGTATGGTCATGTACATGAATTTTTATATATGTATTTGTACATATAAATATATATATATATATATATTGTTCTGCTTTGATAAATTTCATTAAGTCTCCTCCTTAGAATTTGTAGGTGCTATTAATTTTAAAATGCAGTATAGAAGGAGCACACCCCCTGCTTTTCATTCTCCCTTAATCCACCCACATAAATGAACAAACAACTCTTCCTGATGAACACTCCCTCCTAGCACCTGGGAATGTTAGGAAACCATTACCTTCCTTCTGCTTTTGTTTGTAGAGAGCTTAAAAAAAGATCCCCAGATTTCAGTGTTGACATATTTGGCTGAGGAAATAATTGTTACAAAATGGAAAAGTAAGCAAAAATCAAGCAAATTATGGATGCAAATTTGCATAACAGTTTTGATAAAAAATTTTTGAGAAATCATACTGAATGCTTAAATTAACTCATTAATGCACTGGTCTTTTTAAACTACTAAAGTAGTAGTAATTTTTGTAATTACTATTCACTGCTGAAAAAAGCCTTAAAGTAGTGAGGATGTTGTTAGAAAAAAAAAATATAAAAAGGGCAAGAAATAAATACTAACCCTCTCACAGAATTGTAAACCTGGAAAATTCTGGATGCATGTTTTCATCCCAGACTTTTAAAAAAAGGTTTCTATTTTATTGAGTTTTAAGACAATTCTCTCAAGAAAAAAAAATTAATTTGAAATGTTATGTACACATTTCAAAGTAAAAACCTGTAGTCTGTAAACCTACAAAAAAAAAAACCCAATTGGAATATTTCATCTTAATTAGAATCAATTAAAATCTAGGTGAAACTATTTAGGATAAATTGTCATCCTGCTACGAGATATGGCTAATTTTGACTCTTCCCTGTTTATGACAGTGTGATTCAAATTCTCAACTTGTGGCACTCTGTCTTTATAATTTTCACTAGGATATCTTTGTTCATTTAAGGAGTAGATTCTCTGCCACTAGCCTCTGGTGGTTTTTTTTTGTTTCCTGGGTTTAGGTATCTCAGTGCTTGTCATTCTGGCTATTCTAATTCCCCGCGGATTTTAATTCCCTTTCATTTTATTCATAGACACTGATTTCAAGAAGATGCACATGCCCAGAGCACAGATACTCCTTCTTTTGCAGTAGTGCACCCCAGCCTTCCCTTCATGGCCCTAACTGTAATATGGAAACACAGAATCATAGAAAACTTCCATCATTAAGAAAAAGCAAGTGAGAGACAACAACTAATGATGGAGTCAAGACCACAGAGGTTTATTGCAAATTGAGAATCTAGAGAGAGCAGACATAAATTCCAGAGCAACAAGATGAAGAATGAAATATGAAACCCCAAGTGAGGAGGTAAGCACAAAGAATTAATCAGAATATTCACAAGATTTTTTTTTAAATTTGTCTATTTATTAAAGGATTCGTTTTTGTCTTCATGCTGCATTAGCTTTAATCAGCTAATCTGTAACTCACAAAGAAACAGACTGCAGTCTAGAACTGACAAGCCAATATACAAGATATGGCATTGAACTTCAACTACCATTCCAAGCAGTAAAATGAACAGTTGGACTTTGTGTATTTGACTAATGTCCTGGGTCATTAGTGATGTAGAAACAAAGGGATAACAAATGGTTTTATCATATTTTTCATTGTTTTCAGTTTGGAGACTGAAAAAACTTATCCAGCAAGATGTCACAAGATCAGTCCAACATAAAACTGACATGAGGGGCAGCTCAGGGGGAGCAAAGAGAAGAGAAAATTAGATGCATCCTAAGCCCTTACTCTTGCAGTCTGGATTAAAGGCTTTTTAACAGCTGTTGCCTTGCAAGTATGGGGCCATTCAGTGATACACCCTCGGCTACACCAGTCATATAGGACTTTGCCAGCACCATCCCTTTCAAAATCACCTTTTCAAAACTGACAATCTTTTTCCATTAGTGATTCGGGGAAGTCTAGAAAAAAATGATATTTCTTGACTTATTTTCTGATTCCAATAGACCTAATTTTCACCACTTGGAAGTAGAATCTTTTGACGTAAATAGTCAGCTACAACTTTCAAGGACTTTGATAACATCTATTTTTTCTACAGTATCAGATTGAAAACAATAGCACTTTTCTGACAGAAATTAAGTTACTCAGTGTTCTGTCTCAGGGTATTATAGAAAGGAAAAAGGAAGTGTTAACTATTAAGGATTATCAATATACACTATATCACAGAAGTGGAAGATATGAGGGGCAACTGGAGACAGATTAAAGAGAATCAGAAACAAATCAAAACTACATATTCACAGCTTCCTGCTGTGATAATAATGAAAGAGGATGAGTTTCATCCAAACCTCCTGAAAATTACAAGCTATAAAACAGAAAAAAAGCTAATATATATTGAGGAGAAGTCATTTCTATTTTATTACTTTTAACATTTTTTAAAGATTCAGAACTGGTAGGTGCTGTAGCAGAAGTGAGTTAGATGAGGAAGTAGGGATTTAAATGAAGAAACAACAATATCTTTACAAATAATGGTCAAAAGATAATGAAAAAAGAACAGGAATGCAAACGGAGGGAAGGAGATATTTGTGATTCAGCATCTTTAGAATGAACTGCATTTATAGAAGAGACATTGTTTTCTTCATAACTTGATACTGAGATTTTTAAAGACGTTAACATGATTGTAAATGCATTTGTGAAAGAGGCAATAATTCCATCTACGAAACCAAGTAAAAAATCTGAGTAAGTTGCCTGAAGTATTTACATTTTTTGACACAGAGAGGAAAAACCTTATTTTAAGGACTTGAGAATCCTTTTTTATTCCTCTCCATCTTCATAGATGCCTCTTGCTCCTGATAAGATTGCCATGAAGTTGGCTAAGCAGAGTCTTCAGTTTCAATTATGCACACAACCTTGAAGATGTTAGAAGAGATTTTATCACCTGCAAAGATGGGCATCAATTATGTATGTGTGAGCCAGATTTTCTAGGAAGTTTGACAGAATGTGATGGAAAATACTGTGAATATTTTCTCATCCTCTCTCCACTGAGAGTTTTCTAACAAATATAATTTGATCATAAGTTTTGATCACTGATTTATCTGTGGCACTGGTAAAAACAAATGTAATTTATGTGCTTCAGGAAAAAAAATATATTTTGCTTCTGAATATATTGCTTTTACTATAAACAAAATTAATCCATGTTAATATTTCCCTTAGATTTCACAACTGTGTAACAGAGGTAATGGAATTACTTGCACGTAGCAGGAAAAAGAGAAAAGCAGGCCCCTTTTTTAAAACCTTTTCCTAAGACTAAGAGGTCTGAATTAGATTTTTCAAAAGCAAGATGAAATAAGGTTTTAATTAACAGGTTAGAGTACTTTGTTTCTATGTTAGGCCTCCCTTATTGTTTTAAGAGAAATTTCATCAGCCCTAGAACACAAGACTTCCTTTGGAAGTGCGCTGACATAACATATTTAAGACCAATGAAGATTTAGTGGGTGAACTATTCTTTGAAACATACCATTTTGGTCAGCCAGAAGTGTTCCTGAATTTGGGTTGTACTCAAGTGGGAGGAAAGAAAGAAATAGCCGGCAGAAATGATGGACTAAAAGGAAAAAGAAAGTAGTATTTTAATTTTCATGTAAAACAATTTTCATTAGAGAATTGGGCAAATTAATAAAATATTTTATTTAAAAATGAGAAAAACACTTGGATTAACACCAAAAGAGTTTTTTGTGGGTTTTTTTTTAGCTGTATTGTTACAGTTGTGCTAATTCTGGATAGATTTTTTACAGTTTTGAATGTTCCCCCATGATGTAGTATCAGAAGGAGTCTAAAGTATGGAGTTCCATCATGTAAATTTACTTCATCAAATAAATGCATATTTCAGAAATTCATTCTCAATTGGAATGGAAAAAATCTTGAGATATTGGACTTTATCTTAAAAGACTGTCGAATAAATGGTTAGACATGTAACCAGCTATTTATTATAGAAACCTAAAGGTAAATCCCATGTTAATTAATTAATTTGGAAGATGGAGCACTAGTTTCAGAAGGAAAAAATTAAGAGACAAAAACCAAAATATGTTTTTCGGACATAATCTGAACACTAGCTGCAGTGAAAGCACTTTTAAAAACGCTTCTGTATTAATGATTCATATTAACAAGACAAGAATGAAACCTTTCCCCTTATTAGTCAAATGGGGTCTGTGAAAAAAAGTGAAGACATTTTCAAGTAGCTGAAGCTGATGAAGGAAATTATTCAACAGGGCAGATATCATCTTTTTGCAGACAGCTTAGCAAAACACAGTTGAAGTTTCTAACAGCTCATGTTCCTTAGTTCATTCTCTTTCTTCTCTCTTTGATCACTGCTTTGGCAGCATCTATTATATTACTGAAAAGCCCATTTTCATTAAATGGCTGTGTTGATTTGGAGTGACAATGTTTTTCAGTCGCTTTAGTAAATGAGCATTTCTCCTCAACAATCTTCTGAGAAGTGTCAAGAAAAGACAGTACTTTCAAAAAACTCTGAAATTACATGGCTGGAGTTGTGAGATAACTGCATTACTACAACTGATGCCTTTTCTCTATCGGTCAAAATAAACCCTTAATAATAACAGCAACAATGACGCCAAACACCTGTTTTAACCCTAATGGGGGGATGGTGAAGGACTGGAATACTAGGAATATTTTGTGTCACTTTAATGACCATCAAAATTTAGAAGAGGAGAATAAATCATTTCTACCATGTAATTATGTCAGAGGAGAGGTGAAGTTCTGTGTTTGGTGTGTGTATTACTTTTTCTATTCTCAAATAAACATTTGACTATTTGATTTCAAGACATCAGCAACAACAAAGAAATGTTAAAAAGGAATTCTCTAGAGACATCATGCTCAGAATTATGCTTCACAGATTTTTCTATGAAGAGGGGGGATCGTGGATGATGGAGAAAGTTCCTGATGGCATTTATTGAACTCAATTACTACAATTTGGGTAATAACTTCTCTTTAGGCAAGTAACTTTCCTATATCATCCACTATGCTGAAAGGAATAAAAATAATTTCAGAACTTTAAGAAGCAAGTCAGACACAAGGTATTTCATTGCCTGCAGAAAATCACAGTAGCCTGGTCCATTATGGGATTATTTCTGCATTGAGTCCATGTGAGTTACTGTCATTCCTATTGTGGTATTCTGGGGAACAGATGGGACTAGGTAATTTAAAGTCAGGAGGGGTGACCTGCTCCTATTCAGGAATTTCACAAAAGTCTTCTACTTAAGTAGTAATTAGAAGTGAATAATTCCGCACTACTTGGTTTGGAGTGGGACAGAAAGAAAACAAGTATTTCATTTTTTTACCAATCCTTAGCAGAAGCAACAACTGTTGCCAGCCCAATTTGAAAAGGATAGATAAAATTATTCTAAACATTCAGAGAAAGACTTGGATACACTATGAAGACTTTGGATACACTAATAGAAGTCTTACACCTTTCCAGTTTAGTATTTTTATGCTGGGATGTTTTTGCCAAAATATTTCTAAGAGAGAGAATAAAAAAATAAAAAGATTGTGATTTGGAGACCAATAAGGATGGCAGAAGGTATGGGTTGAGTCCCTGAGCTAACAAACATTTATTTAGTCAACCAAATTTATTGTGGAAAATAAACAAGTTAAAACTTTGATTCTGCTTGGTTATCTTCCTCACTTTCCCACAATACTAAGTTTATAGACTCATAAAATCATTTAGGTTGAAACAGACTTCAGAGATCATAAACTAGCTCACTAGATGTTGGCTTCTCTTCACTGCAGGAACATTTTTGCTGCCCTGGGAAGGCCAGGCATAAATTTCTGTTGCTTCCTGCTATGCAGCTGCTGGTAGTTACCAGTCCTGAGCATCACTAGCTAAGGTCAGGCAATCGCCTCTATGCTTCTCTCCTGTCTCCAGCACCTTCTCCAATTTTGAAAGCTTTCCTACAGCTAGGATCTTCCCCTTATTATTTCTGGACTTCTTCCTTCTTTACTCAGACTCCTCTTTGTTTCAGAATTCCTTGTTTGTTGTAGCATTTTCTTTCTGGAACATCAAGTCCCTGGTTTTCACAATCAAAATGGAGAGTGTGCATAAACAAATGTTCTTGGTTTTGTAATTCTGAGGGGCTTTGTCTCCTGTCTCTATTAATGGGAGGATTCACCTCTGTTAAATATATGTGTTTTCAAAATTTGCAGCAAATTCATACCAGGGACAGCTAACAAGTATCAGGCTTCCCCTTGAAAGTTCAAGAACTCACTTTTACACATTTTACTCACAAACACACAGACATCCAGTTAGATTCCATGAATTTACATTCAAAATTAAAGACTTTTTTCCCCTTTCTTTGTTTCCTTTGGGTTTTTTTGCTTGTTTGTTTTGCTTTGTTTTGTTTTTCTTTTTCTTTTTGTTTTTTTCACATACAGCAGATGGGAAAGTGTTTTTCCTCAATAATCAGCTTTCCTATTAATAAATAGACTAGTGGAGAGAAGGGAGAAATCCTTTCCATTTGCTTTTGAAATGTAAAATGGTGATCCACATGTTGTCTAGCTGATCCCTTGATCATTTTGTTTTTTGACTTTGCAAAGTCTGCTAGCTGTAGATACAAGATCCTCCTAAAATAGAAGGATTGGGCAATTTGAACAATATTTCATCTTCACCTGTAATACATATTCATCTATTGATTAATTCTTTAGATGAGGAAACATGGATTTTTCATCTTTCTTCCTCAAGTCCAGAAGAGGCAACCTGAAGATTGTTTCCTTCACAGTATCTGAAAATGTGTGTGATTTCCAATTTTGACCATTACATAATTTATCTATAGAGATTGCTGGTCTGAGAATAAACTTGGGTTCAGCTAGGGTCATAAGCTGCCATGAATTTCTGGAAAACATACAGAGACATATTTCTGCGTGGGAGTCTTTCAGGTTTAGAAAGAGCTGAGCAAGGTTTTCAAAAGTTCATCACTACATTATTATTTTATCAAGTTGCCTAAATTCCTACAGATGCTCAGTCTTTAATCTAAACAGACAAAAGAAAAATCATTCCTCTTGCTATTTTTTTAATAAATGGTTTTACTACTGAATTGATTCAGAACTGCATCGGCTCAGAGACCTAACCAAAGTTCACATGGAACATCTTTCTTTGCAGCTGCATTAATGGAATGGCAGGAAACATTTCAGACAGTTCTGCATCTCTTACAAAGGATACAATAATGCAAGAGACTACATCCATTGGATCTTATATCTAATTCCAACAAGTGTATTGAACCTCTTAAATATAACAGAAGAAATAACATTAGATGCTTAATACAGATGGATTTCACCTTACCATCTACACAGTTTTGAAGCTTAAAGTGGCTTTTTTATGGTAATGATGGAGGATTTTACACCATAGTAAATTAATCAATGGCCTAATCAGGTTTCACATAAAATAAAACCTTTAGAAAAAAAGTATAAATATATGAATAGTTTTAATATTTGGATTCATGAACCACACTTCTGTTATTTCAATTATTTTTTGTTTTGCTTGCGGGCTTTTTTGTTATTTCTTTTTTTTTTAATATTCTAGTTTTACCACACATTTTACTAATAAGGTTGTTAAAGACTTTGAGGAAAGGACATTACTGCAGTTATTTTAATGGAAGACTTAATTCATATTCCTACACACAGTCTGATAAGGAATTTCCTAACTGAGGTGTGTGATGTAACTGTTTAATTTCTTTGGTGTTTATTTCATGTCCTTTTTATTTGTATTCTGTTCAAAGCATATGGCAGAATACCAAAAAAGGCAACCAACTGTTTACCTTATATTTGGATAATATTTCCTTATTTAAATGAAACTGCAGAGAAAGTAAAATTGATTGCTATTTGTCTGTAGCCAAACTATAAGTAGTTTGGAGAAATTTGAAAAGTTAGATAAGGTGAAGGTAATGTGGAATCACACAAAGAAAGACTGGGTAAAAAAAAGCTAGGAAACAAACAAACAAAAAAGGGTAAAAGGGTAAAAAGGCTTAAAAGGGTAAAAAGGCTAAAAAGGGTAAAAGAAATCTTCCTGGGGTTTGACTTTGTTGCAGTTCAGTCAGACCCTGAGAGTCTCTGAACTCAGACCTAAACAAAAAGCACAAGCTTACCCAGGAAGGACAAAGAAAGAAAAATGGCAGATTTGTTGCCTGTTCCTTTTATTTCAAGCTTTTAAAAAATACAATTCTATTCTGTTTCAAGCAATGCATTATCTCAAAGTGTTTGCTAATAATATATCCAGGTAGGGTTTTTAAGGATGTCAACAAGTGAAGGGAAAGCTGTCACAAGAATCTAGTGAAATAAAGGCATATTTTATTTCTACTAGATATACTATTGCTCAGTTGCTGATTTTTTCTTTTTTTTGGTAAAATTTCCCTGCTAATTGTGGTCTTGCTCCATATTACCAGATTTCTTTTTGTGAAAAAAAAAGTCAAAATTTTACTTCACATAACTACCACATTTACTGCTTTTAAGTATCTTCTGCTGGTTAAGAATAAAACCACAAGTAATCTTTCTTTGTAGCCTTAACTGCTTTGAAAAGCAGTTCCAGTGCCAGCATGATATGCAGCAGAGCACTCCAGCGCAGTGGACTGGGGAGCTCTGAACTGGAGCAACCTCAGGGGCAGCCAAGAAAGCCCCTGGGAGCCCCTGGGAGCTTGTGCAAGCACAGCTGGCAGACCTGAGCAGGGCCAGAAGCAGTGGTGGCCTGGCCAGCAGCACGCTGACAGCCAGGACCTCAGCTGCAGGGTGTGTCCTGCTGTCACGCCAGTATGGACAGGCAGCAGTGAGCACACCTGTGGGACGACTGTCCTGGTGCAGGAAATCCTCTGCTTAGCGGCAGATGTCAAGGAGGAAGCAACTAAGGGGAGGAGCTGGAGGGAGCCTGAAAGGTACATCACTGGAATCACACTCTGCCTGCCCTAGGACAACCCAGACAGGCAGACAGGACACATGGTACGGAGGATTCCCTTACTTTTCTCTGCCTGGCTGGATGTGCTGACTCAAGCAGTTGGGGGCAATGGTGATAAATTCCTGCATGGCACAGCATACTCATCACTGAACAGTGCCATGACTTCACAGGTACAGAGTTTTGCAAGTGAAACTGAACAATAGCAAGCATAAAAGTTCATCTAGGTTGGGAGTGTTGCTGAGGTTAAGTTGTCCTACAACCTACATCAAAATAGCTTCCATAAAGAAGATAACTTGGAGACACAGCTGGTGAATGAGTCAAGGACATGCTGTTTAAGAAATGACAAGAACTGGTGGGTTATGTGATGGATAAAGGCCATGTTGGGCATAGAAATAATTAAAACATTGTTTTCAAATTATGGGGACATAAGGAGCTGTGTTCAGCTTTGGGTGTCTCATTACAAGGAGAACATTGAGGCACTGGAGTGTGTCTAAAAAAGCTGTTGAAGGGTCTGGAGCACAAGTCTTGTGAGGAATGGCTGAGGGGTTGTTTATCCAGAGAAAAGGAAGCTCAAGGGAAACCTTATTCCATTCTACAACAACTGGGAAGGAGGTGCAGAATCACAGAGTTTGGAACCACAGAATATTCTGGAAGGGTCCCACAACAATCAAGTCCAACTCTTAGGTGAATGGCCCACATAGGTATTGAATCCACAACCTTGGCGTTCAAGCTCTGACCAATGTGGTGATGTGGGGGTTGGTCTCTTCTCCCAGGTAGCAACTTACATGATGAGATTAAATAAGAGGCCTCAAATTGTGCCAGGGGAAATTTAGATTGGATATGAGGAAAAATTTCTATCCCAAAAGGGTTGCCAAATTTTGGATCAGGCTTCCCAGGGAAGTGGCTGAGTCCCCGTTCCTGCAGATATTTAAAAGACCTGCAGCTGTGGTGCTTAGCAACATTGTTTAGTGGTGGACTTGGCAGTGCTGAGTTAATGGCTGGGCTTGATAATCTTCAAGGTCTTTTCCAGCCTTAGCTGTTCTATGGTTTTATGAATAATAAAAACTTATCTACATGATGGAAAAATATTAATTGCATTTTTAAAAGAAAGCTAATGATATCTCAGTTCCTGTCTTGATTTCAGTATTTTTGCTCTCATTACAAATTGCTTTGCATTTCTCAAAATACTGAGATGATGTCAAATACTCCTATTAATATGGGCAAAAGGAAGCATATTTAACAGAGATGATGGGTAAACATTTAATGAGGACACTTTGAATAATTTCTAGCTGTCTATAAATAGTTGACAAAACTGATTATAAATTTAGGCATCGTGCCTGGTGTATGAAGTGAGAAAAAAGCAATCTCAACAGCTTTAAAGCTTGTTTTTGAAGTACTAAGGGTGATATCCATTAGGTCACTCAGGTTTTGGGTGGGGGGCTGCTGGTTGGAGGTTTTTTTTTACTTTTACTGCATTATGCTTCAATGGACATATCAATAATGGGATTTTTAGGGAATTCTGAAATTCCTGTATTTACTATAATTTGATAATATGGTGTCTGTTTTCCTTATTATTCAATTACATTTAATTTAAATACTCCAAACTAGAGTATGATAATGAGCTCTTCAGGGAATTAAACTTAAATCAGCCTGGTAACTGAAACTAGTAAAGCACACATTAGCTCACATATCTGCTGACATGTTGTTTTGACATCCTATGATACCTTTATGCTCCCTAGTTCTCCTGATGGAGCTGTTGGTATTGCTAATTTTGCCTAAGGAGCTGAAGGTCAGGATTTTTCAATCCACCCAGAGCTGTTACCTATGTACTGGAGTAAATTAGACATCATCAGAGCATTGATGAATATGATAGAGAACCTGTGGAATACTCCTTCTCTTGGTGCAACCAATGATGTACCAGAATCGCCTTTAGCATGTAAAATAGCAGAGTATGTCTTTCTGTGCTTTTCTTCATGGTTATGTTTTAGTTTTGGTTTTGCTGTCCTGTGATTCTTAGGATATGTTAATCCTTTCTTTTCCTCAACTTATGGAAACCAAATTTCAAGGAAACACTGGCATTTCACAAACCAGAGCTACCTTTTAGTACAGTGAAATATATTCCTTTTTCCAGAATTCAATTGTATCACCCTATTTTCCATGAATAATGTTCTAAAGTTCTGTCACATTGCCAATGCCCCTCAGTTTTGTAACATTTGCAACTTTTGTCAAGTTCTGTTTTGTCAAGTTCAGTCTGGTCTTTCTGGTATGCCTTTTCACTTCCTATGTTTCTTTTTTTCTATATTATCTCTTGTATGGTCCTTACATATATTGTGCCTGTGTGTGCTCAGCCTTGCTTTGATTTCTGAGGCTCATATACTCAGGTTATATTTATGCCTATTTAACCTCAGGATTTGCCATCTATATTTCACGGCATAACTTGCTACCAACGTTAGCTCTAAATGTCTGCCAAGCAAATAAAAATAAATGTGAAGAACAGATGATAAAATGCCACAGTTTGTGCAACCACTTGTTTTCATGCACATTTCACATAAAACAGTAATTGTGGAGGCTTCAAAGACTGTCTCAAAAACATTAGGTATAACCATGTTTCTGCCTTCTGGGCAAAACTGTTCTAAGCAGTTCAGTTCCAGCACTGATTTAATAGCCTTCATTTTTTCACAAATTTTGAAATGCCATTGTCACTGATACTGTAAAAAACTATTGGGATCACCCAATGACTGGCGATCCAGTGCTTCCAGAACTTTTAGTTTTTGGCAAGAAATCTGGGTCTTTTTTCCCAGGTAGTTTTAACCATCTTCAGCATAGTCTCTTCCTGAGTTACTTATGTTTGACTCCTCACAGCTGAGGCACACAGTCAGGAACAGAGCTCAAAAGGATGATCAGCTGCTGAAGTACATTTTATGACAAGATTAATTATTTCTAGAAGAGCCAATTCCTTAAAGTTAATCTGAATGGTTATCTTGGATAAAAAAATGACATTATAGATATTTGGAGCAACGAGCTATGTTCCAAGACCTTTTGAAAACCCTTGAGGCTGATGTATACCAGGCACAGTTGACATTCTGTCTTTATAGCCAGGAAATTGGTAAGAATGTCAACTGCACTGCACATCTCCAGCATCTACACAATAGATGACATTTCAGGGAGATTGTGTATTTTTAGCTTTTTAATTATTTTGAATTTTCAGATTTTTTGGGGGGGTAGGAGGGGACAATCAAAACATGTTTGCATTTAATTTAGACAAGATTCAAACCTTAAATACATATTCACATTAAAATCTTGACTTTTACTAAATTCCTAAATTATCAGTAAATAATTTTCCAGAGTTTCTCATTTAAAGCATAAATTATGGCTTTATCTTGAAGAAATATTTAAAGTAAGAATATTTTCAAACCTATAACAGGTAAGCTTTAGGTTTTTTTCTGAAAGAAATGTTGTAGGTATGTTTTATCATACTATTCCAACAGTGCATGCCAGACAGTTTTCTCAGGCAAAAAATATTAAATAAATAAATAAAATTTATTTTTCATTTCACATAAAAGAGAGAAGAAAATTCAT
This sequence comes from Fringilla coelebs, assembly GCF_963513975.1. Taxonomy (NCBI): domain Eukaryota; kingdom Metazoa; phylum Chordata; class Aves; order Passeriformes; family Fringillidae; genus Fringilla; species Fringilla coelebs. The sequence goes on from NC_140029.1 coordinate 46,725,473, forward strand.
ATACATATATACTCCTTTATTGTCCATTTGAGGCAAAGAAGACAATTTCAGCAATTTAATTTAATTTGTGTCACTGTGACAGCAAAGTCACATAACCTTAAATTAATGCATAAGACAGAGAAAGTTTCTATTTTGGTTTGTGCAAAAGTTCTGCAACAAAGACACAATGGGCAGCTAGAAACCCTGGGCATTACCACAGTTTTTATCTTTATTTTATCAAACTGACAACACAGTCACAGTCCTTTTAGTTACAGCTTACATTGCATTTGTTGTGAAAGTTCTTGAGTGTTTTGTCAAACTGAGAATGCTCAGCATGAATTTCATCCAAGTAAAAAATCACAGTGTGACTTGGAATTAGGGACTGAGCCCTTCTGAAAAGAAGAAAGGGTACTAATAGTCTCAGTCTTTTCAAAGGATACAACCAAAATACATTTTCATTTTTCTGCTTTCTACACAAAAGCAAACTATAAAAGAAAGGAAAAAAAGAACTAAAACACTTCTCTAGAGATTATCAATGTCTAGAGAGATTGAGATCAATCTCATCAGTCTCATCTCACCCATTTGAACAATGTGTGAAGGCACAGCCTGGAAATCAAGGCATATTAGTGCTTCTTGTGGTAAAGTGTGATTGTACTGCACAGTATCATAGAATTGTTCAGGTAAGAAAGAACCTCTGGAATTCTTCTAGTTTAGTGTTCCTGTTAAGAGTAAGATCAATTACAGTAGGCTACTTAGGGCTGTGTCCAAGTTGAATTATCAATTTCCCCAAGAAGAGAGTATCCAAAACCTGTCTGGGAAACCTGGTTCAGTGTTTGACCATTCTACAGTAAAAAAAGTTTTTCCTTGTGCTCACACATGATTTCTTGCATATAAATTTGTGTCTTAAACAAGTGTCCACCACAGTTGTCCATTCACAGAATATCACTGAGAGTTGGTTTTCTTCTCCACACCCCCATCAGGGTATACCCCATCAGATATTTAGACACGCTGGTAAGATTTCCCCAAGCCTTCTCTTCTCTAAGCTGAACAGTTCCTGCTCTTTCAGCCTCTCCTCACATGTCTGACACTTGAAGTCCTTAATGATCTTCATGATCCTTTGAAGGATTTACTCCACTATGTCCATGTCTCCTTCCTGCTGAGGAGCTCACACATGGATCACATGGATGCAACACTCCAGAGGTGGCCTCTCCAGTGCTGAGTTAAGGGGAATAATTCACTCCCACAATTTCCTGACAATGTTCTTCCTAATAGAACCTGGGAAGTTATTGGCCTCTTTTTCTGAAATAAACAATTGCAGGCTAATTTTCTACTTTCTGATCATCAAGCTCTTCTCTTCTCCAGCTCCTTCCCAGTACTCATGTACTAATATATGGACTTATTTTTTTCCAGGTACTCTGAATTTTCTGTTGCTGAAATATTTGACATTATTATTGGCCCTTTTCTCCTTCCTATCCAAGCAGTTCTTGCTTAAATTTTTTGATGCTTTGTTCTTTTTTCTTTTCTTTCTTTGTAATTTTTTTAGACACGTCTAATGTAAAAACTATATAGTGCTGTCCCCAAGAAATTTAGAAAGCACACACTATGCTTATGCTTTTAGAAAATACACACTTATGCTATTATTTGCTTGCCTGTATGTATATGTGAACACATACCTTTATATGTATGACATATAAAGGTATGTGTTTCCATATGCATACAGACACATACATATATTAATAAATATATTTAGGATTAAATGTATTTAAAAATTAATTAGCAGAAATAAATAACATTATATAATAGATTTAATGTAGTTAATATAATAAATGTTCTTAATATATTTCTTGGATATTTAATATATTTTCAATAGAGTTCTCTATTTAACAGCAAAATGGGTAAGGTATCTCTAGCTCTATTAAAAAATTAATAATAGTGAGAATTTTCCATAATGTTTACAATTTGTTTATGGAAAGATTTCTTCCCTGCATCTGATTTCACTTCCTTTATTTTATATTAAAATTGTTTTTAATTTTAACTTGGTTCATTCTCATTGAAAGTTACTGATAACTTACTGGTTTATTATTGGTTGTAATAAATCTTCTTCAATGAAGCTGAGAATATACAAATCCTTCTCCACTCTGTCATACAGTAAATAGTTAAATGGACTGTATAGTGATATTCATATTATATGATTAATTTTTCTTTTTTGGAACAGGACTTGGCTAATTTTAAGAGTTCACTCAATACAAAAAGTTTCTTAATGGAATGTTGAACTCTGCTTTGTAATTTTTTTTTCATAAAATATCTGCATTATGAATGAGCTATCTTTCAAGGATGTCAGTGAAAATAGGCACCCTAATTCCATTTTTATGACATCTTCATTTTTGAACTGTGTTGTTGCAGTCGTCATTTTAAGAATACATTTTGCAGATTTTATCTTTATATTTTTAGATCTCATAACTAAGTAAATCCACTGTAAAATAATACACTGTAGGTTTTCTTCTCTGTTAGTATGTAAAACCTCTAACAGAAAATAGTTCCACTGTGCCACTCGGTTTTTCCTGGAACACTTTCGAAACAGCAGAAAATTATTCTTTTCTGTCTGTGGTTCATCGTTCTCTTCGGACATTTCCTACTAAAATTAACCAGAGCAGGCTCCATTTTCTATCTATTCCATTGCTTTTATTAGGTTATATCGTGCCTGTTCCCTCAAATTGCTCAAGGATTCAGCACACAATACAGAAGAAAACCCCCCCAGCTGAAAGTTATGCTACTGTTAGAGTGACATCTTCTATCAGCGCTGTCTTGCTTACCTCTACAATTTCTCTGTGCTGGCGTCAGACAAGGAGCAATTCTTTTCTCTGTATGGCCATGCTGAAGGCCACTGTGAAGTCTCTGCGGTACCTAACTTCAGTGTATAAAGTTAATGTTAGCAAAACAATTAGTGAAGGTCTGTTCCTGAAAACTTGTACGGCTGTGGAACTGTAATTTAACTAAAGTCTAATGAGAATCACTGACTTACCTCGATTCCTTTTTTATACTTGCCTCTGGAGTTACCAGTTATTTGGAGTCTGACAAAATAGGACTGTTTTCCTTAGTTAATTAAAAACTTACATGCTCTTTTAGCTTCATAGAATTGTTGGATTTAATTTGGCCCTTCTACCTAGTTACTTTCAACCAGGCTGGCTTATGCTCAAATGGCTGTCATTTTCTAATAGTCCTTTTTGGAAAGAGGAATTTATTATATTAAACATATTTCCACTCTGTCATTTACCTCGAACAGAAACACAGTCAAGAGCCAGCTCATGAATGTATACACAATTTATTACAAATAAGAATGTAAATGTAGAGGGGGTAGTAGGGGGTGGGAAAGATAATAATAGAATTTGAGGAAAAAATGAACACAAATAGTTTAGAGGAAAATCATTTACATGCATAATATAAGTGGGAATAATTCCAATTGACAGAAAAATAAAATTATCATAATATAATAAGGGCATTTCATAATAGAGTCATGAGCCTGTTGTATTGTGCTTGAAGTTTCCAAGCTGAAAGTAAACTTCATCTGCAAAGATCTCACCCCTAAACTGAGATGAATGGGCCTAAAACTTCAGTAGAGACAGAGAAAACCTATAACAACTGGCAAAAACATTTATAAACATACCTCTTACATGATCTTGCAAACAAGGACAGGAGAAGTGTTATTACCCCAAAGCCTTCTCATTTCTAGGCTGAACAATCCAAGACTCTTAGCCTTCTGTCATAGGAATGCCTCATGGGAATCTCATGAGGTTCAACAAGGCCAAGCACAAGGTTCTGCACCTGGGTCAGGGCAACTCGAGTATCAGGGCAGAGTGGAGGATGGAGGGATTGGCAAGAGCCCAGCAGGACTTCAGGATTTGGTAATGCTGGTGGATGAAAACCTGGATATGAGCTGTGAATGTGTGCTTGTAGCACAGGAAGTCACTTGTGTCTTGGGCTACATCCAAAGCAGCATGGCCAGCAGGGCAAGAGAAGGAATTCTACCCCTCTACTCTGCTCTGGTGAGATCCTGTCTAGAACCCTGCATCCAGCTCCGGGGCCCTCAATACAGGAAAGACATGGACCTGTTGGAGTGGGTCCTGAGGAGGGCCACAAATATAAAGAGATGGCTAAAACACTCTTGTATGAGAAAATTCTGAGGGAGTTGAGATTGCTCAACCAGGACAACAGAAGGTGGGGAGGTCGTATTGTTGCCTTTCAGTATATAAAGGGGGCTTACAAGAAAGATGGGAACAAATTTTTAATAGGGCTATAGAAAAAGAGACAACAATTTTGAAAAAAAGATAGATTTAGATATATGTCATAATTTTTATTGAGAGGGTGGTGAAACATTGGAACGGGTGGCCAAGAGAACTGGTAGATCCCATCCCCATTCCAGGCCTCTGAGGAGGAGGAACCTTCAACCTGTAGTTGAAGATGTTTGTTCATTGCAGGGGCATTCGACCATACAATCTTTAAAGGTCCCTTCAAAATAATACTATTCTATGATTCTGTAAACATTCTTAGCAATATAGATATTACACAGATTTCTTTTGTGCTGATAAATTCTAAGGCAAACCAGAAAGGCAAGGCTTCACCATGATTTTCTGAGAATGTGAATTCATACATTTTCCAGCCCCACCAAAGCCTCATTTTACCAGAGATCATAAAAATGGAAGGCAGGAGGGAGACCGTTCTGCAAGTTATCTCCATCTGCTTCCCAGCCAGTCTCTCAAGCTGCATGCCAAAATTAGCATGTCACCTCCCAGCAAGTCATAGAAGTATTACTAATTAAAATATTATCAACATGTCAGATTTGATTTTAATCAAGTAATTACTAGGGCTGTGCGCTAAAGTAGATCTGAAAAACGCTGGAAAGTGCATTTTAATCCCTTTTCTTCATTTGTTTAATACACACTAAAAATTGTTCCAAGTAAATCAACTCTGTCAACTAATTCAATTTTCTTTCCACTGTGTGAAGACCTCACTAAGCACTATACCTGGCAGGTTAGAGAAAGTGGGCAATGAGGTAGGAAGTACATGGAACTATGAGCCTAAACTGCTTCAATCTTAATAGTTTATTTTTGACAGATTAATTAAAAATTACCCATTACTTTGAAAGAAGCTCCTCTCTGGATGTCATCCATAGATACAAAAAATTTTAGATAAAAATCCCAATTTATTAATTAATGAAAATCCTGCAATGCTTGCCTTCCTAAGTGGCTTCTTTTACCATTTAACTGCTTTAAAATACAAAGAATAAACCAAAATGTTTTATGAGAAATCCAAGAATGTAAACATTATCTATACTGCGTTAGGTACATAACCTTTTGTTTGTTAGATAGTCTAGAGGGGTTGGTTCCAATGGTAAAATTTATCACAGAAAATTTTAGCTGATTAAAATTCATGCATCCAGTTTTAGTAACTCGGATGCCTAAGATCTGGCTAAAGAATTAAGGCTTGAGGTGGGCTCATCACCAGGTTTTAGATCTAAATTTAGCATTCAAATGTAATTGGCTAGGCATTAGTCCAATGACATGATTCAGTTTCTAGACCACAGGCATATCCCATTAGGTGGAATGCTCTTGAGAAGACTGTAAGATGATAATTCTGACAACAGAAATTTTTACTTTCCTGGAGCAGTATCTGGAAAGTAAATGAGATACAGCAGAACTTGCTAAATAAAAATAGATGTTCTTCTTTACGCTACTGAAAACTACTGCTAACTAAGTTATGTCCACTGCAGCAGTAACTTAGACTCTTTGACATGGGCTTCACCAATTAAAAGTATGGTAAGTGACATAGAGGTGTTTGAGTCAACCCTTCCTCCTGTCTGACTGGTGTGAACCTGGAACTGCTAGAGCCTTTAGTCCTGCAGGAAGAGCAATGACAGGGAGCTGCATTCCTTTCTTAGTTCACATGCACATACTTGCAACCAAATACCTAGGTAAAGGGGCTTAAAAACATTTAAGAAGTCTTAGGTAGATTTAAAGTGTGCATGAATGTAGCATACACATTGTGCCATACATAAGTAGATGAAATGGTAGCTAAAGAACATCTGGGAGTCACGCTTCAAGTCATCTAAAGCAGCATCAGACTGCTCTGCTTAGGATGCTGAACCAATTTCCAAGTACAGAATACAACTGCTGTATTAAGCAACTAATTTTACATGCAAATTTGCCTCTCTACAAGCTGGAATCCATCTTGATATTTAATAATGCTTGCCATATCGCAAATAATAATCTCCAGCTTTCAGTTCCTTATTTATCTAGTTTTTCTATATTTTCTAAATAAACTGAAGCTTTTTCTTTTTTCCCCATGCAGTCCTCTATGATTTTAAGAGCAATTTCTCTACACCTCCTTAGGTACCTCTACTTACACAGATTTTACATTAGTGTAAGCAAATTGGCTTCAGTTTTATTATACCATCTCTGAAAGTAGAACAATATAATTTCCTTTGTATAAAAATCTAGTTCTTAGCAGTAGTCCCCTGTGGAAACACAGTTTTCAGAAGAAGTTATTATGCTGCAGATAAACTTATGACTATAAAATATCTTTTCTCCCCAGGCAATTTAGCCCCCAAAACAGGATGTCAGTTTTCATGTATCCTGTTCTGCCCTGACCAGATGAGACTAACATGATACATGAATGAAAACATGTGTTTACAGAAATCTGTAGGTAAACTACACTTCAGTCCTTGAGGAGCAGACCATTTAAAGGAATTTATTAAAATATTAAAGTATCACTGTGAGACAAGGTGAAAGAATCAAGGTACATTTTTTGTGGCCATGTTGAAAATAGATGAGACTTAAATTAGCAACATCCACAGTAAGACAAAAGGGAATGAAAATAAGTGAATTTCAAAATAATTTAATTTAAACATATACGCTTTATAAGTTTTACGGTGCTGTCCAATAATTTATTTTAAAAGTTGTTGCTCAAACAAAAATTCACATAGATAAGTCTTCCAAAATTACCAAGCTAAAGAACTACATTCACTAGTATCCTTTAAGGGTTAATTATATGTTTTCAGATCCCTTCTTGATTGTTCATGCTGGAGATACTTGGGCATCTTCTGAATAAACTTTCATAGAAAACATTTAAATTCTGCTGAAGAAAAACAATGGAATTATTTTAAACTTATCTGTCTACAAATGGGAACAAAATCACACCCATATATTAATTCCTGAAATATGTGCCTGAGGTCTTCAGGTTGATGAGTATTAATGGTCAGAAAATCTTTACAGCGAGGTTGATGAGGCACCAGAACAGGTTGTCCCAAGAAACTTTGAACGCTCTATCCCTGAAAGTGTCCAAGGCCTGGTTGGATGGAACTTGGAAAAACCTGGTCTAGTGGAACGAGTCCCTGGGGCAAGGGACAAATCCATTTGAAATAGGGGAACATTAAGTTCCCTTCAAATCCAAAGCATTCTATAACTCTGTAGTCCTGTGAAATGTACAAATTCAATACTCTAACCAGTGAGATACTGAGGGATCTGGGTTCAACCATAATTCAACACAGAAATTATTCAAGCTTTTGTTTTTTTTTTTTTTAATTAAGTCCTAAAAAAGTGATACATTCCCATGAGAAAAAATAAAAAGTATTTGAGAAACCTAATCTAATTTCTCTTTCACTGAACTAATGTTAGAACATATGTGGCTGAAACTAACCCCATATTGCAATCTTGAAACATACAGAAAATAAATCCTGAGTAACAATGGGAGGTAATGCACTGGGATTAAGAAATGGAAACTGTGAGCCAGATGAATTAACAGCTTGACTAGAAACAAGGCTTTTGAGGTAATCTAACCATTCTTTATTTACTAATGTAGCTAGAAGAAACGTTCAAATAAAGTCAGTCTTTGTAAAAGAACAAAGCTAAAGATCATAACATACCTGTGACTGAATTTAAGGAAAAAGTCAAGAAGATGGAAAGATTATTACATAATGTTTTTGAGAACTAAAGAAAACTATGACCTTTTTGCCTTGGATTAGAAGGTGGGTGTTTGCAAGTGAAGCAGCTACTATCCTGTTACGATTAGCTGATATCTTTTACAAAGATTTTTTTTAAACAAATGTTTAAAAAGTGCTGCCTGAGACACACCAATGAACCACATTTTAATGCCTTCAGGAAAATATTAGATATAAAACTAACACTTTGAGACAAACTTACAGTGGATTTCCCACTACTCTTTAAGAAATTACCAAAATGAACCTTAAAATAACATTGACAAAATCACATTATGACCCACACTTTTTCCTTTTCTTCATTCAATGAAAATATTTTGAAAGACAAGGTTATTTTCTTTATTTCCTTTTTTTTTCCAAACTGTTCATACTTCATTTGTAGCATGTTTACTGTCTTTCACTTCCAGTACCCCAGGAATTATATCTGTAATGTCTCACAGAAATAGACTCAAGTGTGTTCTGCCTGTCCAAACTGGCTCAACGTGGCAGAGCTTTAATTCAAAGTCTCCTCAGCTGCCAGCATAATGATACACTTGAAGAACTGGGCTGATTATCTCAATCACACTGACATCCAATGTAGCAACACACTTTTTGGACAGAAGCTGGATTGCACCATGGCATTTTGGAACATGAGAGCTTCTGTTTGGATGGTCTGAAAAAGTATGTATGTCTTTATGTATGCACACAGGCATAACAAAATAAAGATATCACTCCCCAGTGTCCTTTTGTCTTTGAAGGGAGGATGACGGAAACTGACCACATCTTTCTAGAAAAGAGCCATAGAATCTTTCATGTCTTTCATTAAATACTTTTATTAGCAATCCCAGAACATATTTTCTCTTTTTTTACAACAACAGCGCAATTGTCAGTGTTTTGAGATGCTTGAGGAACCTTCAGGTTACTTTCTGAAAGTTTACTTGATAAATGTATGTATAACTAATTTTCAAGTTAAATTATTTTATTTTTTTATTGTTTCTTAAATTTTCCTAAAGGACATTACCTTATGTTTCTCATTCTCCTTCATCTAAGTGAATGGAATAATTAATTCATATCTAATTTTCTGGGGGCTGGATGCCTCATCTCCCATGTGTACCTATTTGGCTCTAAGAAGCAATATCACCACTCTTAGGTTCCTCCTGACGTGTATAGGTCCACATCTATACCTATATCCTTGGTGCTTGAGGCATTTTGTTACTAAAGTATAGCCTGGAAGTCAATACTATAAAGAATTTTTTTTTTAATTTTTCCAAAGCAAATGCTTTTACATGTATACATCAATACTATGGATCAGAAATTAAATTCATTCACTTAGAAAATTCTGAACTGCAGTCTAGCCATGCAAAGTATTTAAAATTTTTCTTTTCTTTATTAACAAAATTATAAATCAGTAAACAATACTGGAATTAAAACAGACGTCTTTGAGGTACAACAGTGAATAATCTTCCAGTTGGGAGCATATTACTAATAACTTTTGGATGGATTTTCTTTCCAACCAGTTATGCATTTCTCCTGCATGGATTTTCTCTTCATCATATATATTTTAATTTAGATGTCAAACAGAGTGAGAAATTAATATTTTACTTTGACAGATATAATAACCAACAATTTTGAACAGATGCTTTTTTTACAAGCCCCTCAATAGAGAAACAACAGTTTAGTTCTTAGTGAAATGACATCTCCCCAGTACTTGGCATTTACTTGGGTCCCCTGCAGCCACAGCAACTGTGCCTTTTTAAAAAAAAAATGGTTCAGTTCAAGCAGAAATTATTTTTCCTGTCTCTTTTGAGTGGGATTAAAATATCGGCACTTCACAGCACTGGAATTTTATTCTATGCAAAATATTTTTTAGAATATGAAAAAATATTCTGTTTAATACTTAAAACAAAAATGATATCTTAATGAAAGTTTAAAAACATAATTTTCTGCTTCTGAAATAAAAAATGTCATCAAAATTTCATTTTTACAATGCATATACATTGGGGAGTGGGAGAGATATGATAGTTAATTTCAACACTAATTAAAGGTTTTCAAATACCATATTAATTATAATTGCAATTAACTCAGAAAAGCCTAATTCTGAAAATTACAATAGGATGGGTGAATGCATCAAAGAGTTTAATAAAACCAATATAGATAACACTTGCTGGCTATCAAAGAGAAAAGACATTATTATTTTGATAGAGTTTATGAATAGCAGAGTTTATGAATAGCTACCAGCATTTCAGATATAAACAAACACTTCAAAATTTCTTGAAGGTATATTTCAGCAGATACTGTGAATTTGCACACAGGTAACCCATTTGTTCTTTAATACATGCTTTTCTTGCTTCAGCTTGAGAGTTAACATCAGTCTTACTGCATTTCTATTGCTATCAGCTATAATCCTCAGAAAAGTTATAAATTCAGCATTTAAGTGCTTTCCGCAGTAATGAAGCTCTTAGGTTTCTCTGGTTTCTGCAAGTTAGTCTGTCAGTTTTTGTATGTAGATACATTGTGGTATTTCCTACCTGCTTAGAAAAAACCTTCATTCATGTTTGGCCAAATTTATTCATTCATTTATTTAGGTCATAACAGAGAACCTTTAGTCCTTTCTGTGCTTTATTCTTTTTTATATACAAATTCTTTCTATTTTCTTTCCATGATGTTCATATTCTCTCTTTTAAAAATATATTTGCATCTGTTGCTTTACTTTTATTTACTTTTTTATTTACTTTTATTTTCTCAGTTGCTTTACTTTCTAGACATCTTGTCAGGAAGCTTTTTTGTGTGTGTGTGCATGTGTGCATGTGTGTTTGTGAGTAGTATTTTGCTGAATCACTATTTAGCAACTTTTGTTATGTATTGAGTCTTTTCATTACAACTGTTTCCTGACAGTATTTTAAATTGGTTATAGTAAATTTTATTTGTGACTTAATAATGAAAATATCAATGCTTTTCATGAAGTTAATATGCAACATATTTACTACTATGTTTTCTGGCTACATGCAGTTTATATAGAATTATATCATTTCTCTCTTAGAGAGAAGGGGATGAATCTACATCATTGCTCTTTGGTCTTAATTCTTTCAACTCATCTAGAACTTGCAGTCTCTCTGGTATTTGCTTATTTGGCATTTCAGTACCAAGATTTGTAGTAACAGCCCTCCTCAAGACTCATGCGTATACTAATGCACAACTTTATCTGATATTCTAAAACTTCAGATCCTTCCTGAGTGTTACCCATATTGCTGTGATTCTACCCATAGTGCTGTCATTCCAGTAACATTTGAAATGTATGGGGGATTCCTTAGCCCTTTATTTTCCCTATGAAAGTTCTTTTTTTTTTGGGGGGGGGGAAGGGGGGGGGGTTGGTTTGGTTTTAAACTGGTTTTAAAGATTTACATTCTTAAATATCGGCTCTTTAGAATTACTCCCGTGGCATCATTTTGTTCTTTACCAGAAGTTGTCCAACAAATTAATCATTATGTTTGAAATAAAAGCACACAATAAAAATCAAGTTATGTGCTTACACTGCTAGTAATTTCCTGTTTTCTGGTGTTAGCATGTGGATCCATATTATAGTGGCCTAGTACTCATTACAAAAATACATCATTCTATGTCACATTTTATAGATTCAAAATAGGAAAAATTACCTTACTATATTGTTAAAAAAACTCCAGCCATAAGCTATCAACAAAATGATAAATAAGACTGCAGATTAACCACAGACAATTTCCACATTGAGTTTGTATTTTGCTTTTCATGATACTTAATTGTAAACCACTGTTTATGGGAACAAAATAAAAAAGCAAGAAAGAAAAACAGAAGTATCATAGAACAGTAGAACTACTGGAAGAATTATTGTTTTATTGTTTTGCAATAAGAATTGTGTGCCAAATAGCAAAATTGCCAGTTAAATTGTAAAATATTGTACTGGGTCTGGCTATGACAGAGTTAATTTTTTTGTCTTGTAACATCTCATATGTTGCTGTGGTTTAGATTTTTTTATCCAAGACAATACTGGTAACATACTAACATTCTAGTTTTTGCTGAAAAGTGGATACAGCATCAAGACCCACTTTGTTGCTCACCTTGTCCCCTCAGTGAACAGATTAAGAGGTACAGAAGAGCCAGGGAAGAGACATAATGGTAACTTGAACAAATCAGAGATATTCTGGACCATGTAATATGCAGGTGGAGGAGGAGAGGGGCAGGCTTGACACTGTCTCCTGCAACAGACTGGATCTGTGGCATCCCTTTGCATCATGTGCAATGCTCTGGTGCAAGGCCTCAGGAATCCGTCTGGGAATACTTTAGGGGTCTTTGGATAATGACACATTCTCAGCTGCCCCTCACATGAATGCCCATGGATGTAAAATCCTCCACCACTGTCACCTTGATTTTTTAAGATTTTTTAAGCCTTCTGATGTTTGCATTCTTGTAGCAAACTTTCTCACACACTTTCTGCAAATAACTTTTTATTTTGCATTCTTTTATAGAGGAAGAAAAAACTGGTAGACTGTTAGTTTGTCGAGTGTCATTGTAGAGGTGGGACTGTCACCTTCCAATCGACTGTCACTTTTAGAAAACTATAAATGTTAGAGTCAGAAAATAAATTTCCCTTTTCTTCACCTTGAGAGCAGCAGTGTGTGTGGTCTTGTTGTTTCATGTCCTGTAGCAACACACCGTGGGGTGGGGGCTTTTGCAACTCAGCCAGTTTGTGTAAGAGAGGATGGGTGTTCACTCCCTCTGGCCAGAGGGTATGCCTGCCCCCAAAACTCACCTCCTTCCCCCTTGGTTGGGGGGGAATCTGGGCAAACCTGGCCTCACCAGATGGGCTGGTGGGCTGTGGCCTCCCTCCAAACCAAGCCAGGGATGATTTTCAGGACAGCTACTAGGTTTGATTTTCTTGTGGATACATTCTTTTCCTTCAGCCTTGCTTATTTCTGCCTAGACCTGAGATAAATGAATAGTAGTGTCACCTTTGTCTTATATCAAATTCCCTCAGGCAACTTAACTCACAGTCTGAATTTCCAGTTCAGGAGATGTATTCAGGCAGGGGTGAGCATAGGTGGTTGCAGCTTCTTTATACAGTTTTGCCTTAATGGGCAAAAAGTCCTTCATAACAATATTTAAGCCATTGACTATAACATTTTAGACTCTCACATCTTTAAAGATCATGCAGTTCCAACTCCCCTGCCAGGGACGTTTTCAGCTGCTCAAAGCCCTGTCCAACTTGACCTTGAACTCTTTCAATGATGGGGCATCCACAGCTTCTCTGAGAAACTTGCTCCAGTGTTTCATCACTCACAATGTAAAAAATTTCTTCCTTATCCAATCTACCACCTCTCAGCTGAATACCATTGTCCCTTGTGCTGTCACTACAGACCATGTCAAAAAGTCTCTTCCCATCTTTCCTGTAAACCCACTTTATATATTCCGGCATCACAATCAGGTCTTTCCATAACTTTCGGTTCTACAGGCTGAACAGCCCCAACTCTCCCAGTCTTTTCTTGTAGGAGAGGTTCTCCATTCATCTAATAGTTTTTGTGGTCCACCTCTGGACTTGCTCTAACAAGTCTATGTCCTTTTTTCTCCAGAACTGAATGAGGGGCTTCAGACCTGGATGCAGTACTCCTGGCAGGAGTCTTACAAAAGTTGAGTAGAAGGGGAATAAAAGTTGAGTAGAAGGGGAATATAAGTTTCCCTTGACCTGCTGGCCATGCTTTTTATGCAACCCAGAATACACTCGGCTTCCTGGGCTGTGAGTATACACTGCTCCTTCACCTTCGCCTTCATGAATTTCCCGTGTGCTGCCTCCTCAAGCCTTTCAAGGTCCCTCAGGACCTCATCCTGTCTCTCAAGAGAATCATCTGTGTCATTCAGCTTGGTGTCCTCTACAAATCTACTGAGGATGTACTCAATCCCACTACCTATGTCATCAACAAAGATATTGAACACTACTGGTTGCAATATAGAGCACTGAGGACATAATTTATTAGCATTCTCCTTTTGGACCCAGAGTCATTGACTAGAAGTTGTTGGATATGGCTGCCCAGCCAAATTTTTCATCCATCAAATTCACATCTGTTTAATATATAGACAAGTATGTTGTGTGGTGATATCTAAACTACTGTCTTCCACTTCAGCTAGGTTGGGGTGTGTTTCCTAAATCCCTAAATCCTTCACTGTATTCAGTGAAGGGCTTGTCTGTGCAATCAGTGAATCTTGGGAAATTTTCAGCTGATCAAACACACAAGAATGTTTTTAGTCTAAGCTGAATAGACTTCTAGATTTCATTAACTACAGTGGGAATTTTGGACACCCAGCCTGCAGACAAACACCCACTTTCAGAAAATTGCACATATGTATAATCTAGTGCTGAAGTTTATGTTTTACTCTTAGGTAGTATGTCTTTGTCTAATGAAGTTTGTTTTACTTACAGAATGTTTTCTGTTAATCCTAATGATATTTTGTCTCCAAAGTGTTTCTGCAGGTTTAAAATTAATATAGCTACAGTAGAATCTATTAAAAAATCACCTAACTTGACTATATAACTTTGCTTAGTTAGCCATTGCTTAAATTATTAGATTATTTTTTTCAAGATATCTACTTTGCTTTAAATGTGCTAGGCGAACATCTTTACAGAAGTTTTTGGTATTAAAACTTAAAAGATTTAATTTTTTTCTATACCTAGCTGAGGATGGGGGATTTACATTACTAACATGCCTAAAAATGTCTCTGAGCCAAATGTTGCACTTTTTCATGAAAGAGCAGCAGATATTCTCCTCCTCCCCAAACTCATCCAATGCTTCTGAGGTCTAAACTATTAAATGACTGAAAAAATTTTTACATAATGTCGTATTTCTTAAGTCTTTCTATAAAAGACAGATCCTTCCTCGTGTAGTTTCCTCTTCTGTCTCTATCTCTCATATCTTCTCTTTCTCTTTTCCTTTCTTTCATCCAGAAGACAGAAATCTCACTTGTGTTGAGTTATTGTACATTTTAAGGAAATCAATCAAAAGCTGGGAATGAACTACACTTGTCTGTTGCATTCTACATCTATGATGAGTTGGACTATGCCAGCTGTACAGCTTGTCCACAGCTGTTGTCTCTCAAATCTTTTTATAATATCCATTTTCTCTCCAACATTTACAAAGTTTATAACTGCAGCAAGAGCTGATCAAAATTATTCTAGTATGGAACATTACTAGTGTAATAGCTCTTAATTTTAAGCTATGCATAAGGGATTCTATGCCAGAAATAATTCTTCATATAATGCTTAAGACAGCACAGATGTCTGTGTTTGATCTAAGAAGACATAATTAAGGAGTAAATGCTGACAAAAATAGAGTATACATACCACCAAGTAGATCAGAGGGGAAAAAACTGTGCAGAGAAAGCTGAAATGATAGTATTTGGGGAGGTTAATGTGTAGTTTGACTGTAAACCAAAAGACCAATACAGGGGATGGAAAACAAACAAAGAAATGAAACCACACATTAACTAGAAATATCCTACCACCACCAAAAAACCCCATTTGAATGTCATTTGCTAATGAAAACTGAAGCTTCTCCAGATAATTGTTTTGGGGTGTGAATACTTCTAGTACCAGTTCGCAGTAAACTGCAAGAAGAAAGCTTGTTCAGAAGGCAAGTTAGATACAAATCAGTGTATGTTTAAATGTGTATACATGTATCAGAGCTTGAACTCCAGTGCTGAAACCATAACACTGTGAAATTCTGGACACATGGAGCAAACAACATATGCTCTCACCTGTACAAAGAGCATCTGTTTCCTTGCTTACTTAAATCTTTTTCATATCCCATGAGACCTATTGCAGAGTCACAGCTGATTTGGCAGTTGCTGAATAGTTGACTTTTGTGCCAAAAATGAATGTAGTCTGACATGCTCCTGGAGTCTGGGGGAGCCAAACAGCTTGCCTTTCTCTATTATGAAAACTAAATTAAAAAAAAAAAAAAATCCATGCACATGTCCCTGACTCTTAAATCTAAGGTGGTATATGTTCACTTTATTAACCCTTATTTTGGGTTAGCCTCAGTGGCATATTTATACTAGTGATGCAGTTGCATTGGCTCAAAATCAAGGTAGGAAGTATAGAGACAGGAAATATGTAGTGCTCAAACAGTATTCAAACTTTTCCTTTGCCTATCATTCCTTAAGAAATATGGGTATATATCCTGCGAGACTTCTGTTGTCTCACTGAAAACAAATCAGCCTTTGGGAGGAATGGGTTACAAGCAGAACGCTGGCAAGCAGGATTGTAAAGGACCTTGCATCTTGAACTAACCCTTGATAAACCTGTGTGAAAAAGAGGCCAATAATCCTCCAGCATAGAACAAGTTTAGCAGTGCCTGGGTCTCTGCTTGTTTACCACTGCCCAGGTGTTCTTTCAGGGATACTCCTGTAAGCAAGGAAACAGATACTTTTCATAACCAAGGCAATGGAAGTGTGTTTAGTCAGTGTTTTAACTGTGTGTTTGTGGCCGTCTCGGCTGCTGGCCTGTGCTGACTCATACATCAACCTTTAAAGATGCTACAACACACAGAAATAGTAGAACCTGGAATAACTTTGCTGGCTGTAGGCAATAATGTCTGTTTTCTATGTAGAATCATAGGATGGTCTGAGTTGTGAGGGACCTTAAGGATCACCTATTGGCAATCCCTCCTGCCATATATACCAGTATTCACATACATGTCAATAAGCATTTTATAAATATATATAAACACATATGTAGATATACAGGTGCAGAAAGACACATGCAATTATATAAACCTACAGCTGTTTTCTTAAAGAGCCAGGGCTGAACAAAGGTGATGCAGGGTCTAGTTTTTGTTTTCTAGTGAAATCTTCCTTGTGAGAGAGATGTGGAGCAGGAATTTCTCTCCTACTTGAAAAAAAATAATGTGGACTGGGACTGCACAACTAAAGAACCTTTTTGGAAAAAAAGGATGCAATAATAAAAAGAAATATAGAGTGTAGGGATCACATAACATGAAGGGTCACTAAGGGAGAATGCAGATCCTGAATTTCAGACAGCATTCTTTGGCTTTCCAGAGTTACAGGATTCTTCCTTGCAAAGGTCTCTGTGGAAGGGTTTCTAGAAAGATCAGATGAAATTTATCAAGCTGATTCAAATTAATCTTTATATCCAACTGATCCATGCTTCTGCATGACCAAGCATCTGCAGCATATATAATTATTATCTTAAAAGGATTGCATAACCTCTCTGAACCACTATTACTATTTGTAAATATCTGTTCTCTTTGACCATTTATGAATCCTCAGAAACAGTTTATGCTCATTACTTACATGTATTATCAATACAGAGTTTGGTCAATTCTGCATCAGAAAGTATAGAAGATATCTTTTGGGATGGTCAGATTTTCCATGGTAATTATCACATTTAAGTCTTTTTTAACCGTCAGTTGTCTTATGAAGGTTTCTAAGCCACAGTATGAAATGTCAATATACGTCATTTAAATGTCAAAAGCTAATTATTAGTCAAAGTTATTAATTATTATAAATTATATTACATTTTAAAATTATGTTATTCTTTTGTGTACAGAGAATAACAATATTTTATATGTGATTAACAATTTTAAAAGACATCTACTCTTCAGGAAAAAGAAAGAAAAAATAAAAGCACATAGGCAGTCCTTACAATTTAACTCTATTAATTTGAAAATCAGAGATATATACTTGTAGCCCAGTGATGAGCTTGGTTTAGCTTTTTAACTACATGAGGGAACAAGTTAGAGAAAATTTTTTTTTTTTCATGATGAACAAAGAAGTATTTCATCTATGCATGGCAGATCAAAGTTTCATGTGTATCTGGTAAAATCCTCAGTGCAAAAATCAAAACCAAACAGACAGCAATAAGAGATCAGATTTATAGAGGCTAGTCTTCTGAACATTTGGGCTGGGAACTGCTCAGTCTACTGTCACATATCCAGGGTTTTCCTTGTAATGACTGGCCAGCCGTAGAGTCTTCAGCACTCTTAAGTCCTATCAAACTATAAAGGACAATTCTTTGTATCTGCAGCATTTTTTTATTTATGAACAAAGATTTGTGCTGTTCTTTTCTACAAGTCACATAATTTCAAGGAGCTATGGGTCTGTGTAAAACTCCTATCTCAAAGTCTCTTTGGAATTAGTAAAAAAAATCACAGTAGAAGAGAGCAGGGAAGAGAAAAGGCACAGGTAAATTTTATGAAAGCTAGCTTTAATGGGACAAAGAAACAAATGAACAAAAACCTCATTCCTATTATTTGTAAATTGATAACAATATTGTTAATCATTAGGTGTTGTAGAGAAATAATATTTTTTCTAATTAGCTCTTTTTGGTAAACAAAAAAACCAAAAAAATTTAAAGCTCCTTTCTATCATTATAATTATAAAATTAGTAAATAAGCATTAGACAAGCTTTTTCATTTTAACCTTAAAACTTGTCATTCCGTAAACACCAGACCTTAAACCAGGTTTTATAAAAATTTCAGTTATATACTTCCTGCAGTATTCAGCAACTAAGTTGGTTTGCCTTGGCTGCTTGAGAGACCCTTGTGAATCTTGGCAGAAATTGTACAGGTTCAGAAGTTATTCATGGGAGGAGGGGATGTGTAGAAAACTAAGCCAGAGTTACAAGCACCCACACAAAGTTATAGATCAGTCTTAATTCTCATTCAATTGAATAAATAGGTGAAACAAGAAAAATAAAAATAAAATTACAAAAAATCCTCCACAACCCCGCAATAGATTACAGTGACATATCTGTATTTATTAGCTTAGAACCATGCAAAGGTACTAAGCTATCATGCTGCACACTAAGTGCTATACAGCCACTTTTTCAAAGAAGTCAGAATGAAGAAAAAGAATTTCTTACTCCTAACTGAATTATTGATCCATTATTTCTAGTCCTAGTCATTTAATCTTGTCAGAGGTGAAGAAAAAAATAGAAATATGTCTAGTAGTGCACAGAAGAAAGAGGAAACATCTATGGCTTTATGCTTTTGTGCAGAAACATGCTCTGTATTAGGTATGTGCCTCGAATTCTTCTCCAACCCCAAGAGAGCTTGAATTAATTCACAAATGAAAAGTTGACGGAGTGTACAGGTTGAGAGGATTAGCTGAGTGAACTGAACTTCCACTCCTCATGCAGCAGTTGGTAATGGAGTCTGTTAGAACTGATGAGGAATGTTTCAGTAAGCTTCTGTGTGCTGAAATATGCATAATATTGATCACAGTGACCACATGAGCTGAATTTTCTCAGGTCTAGGGTGAAAGAGCTCATGAAAAAGGAAGGTTGCCATTGAATAATCAACTGTTAGGGTACTCATTAGACAGGAACTCTTCTGTTCAAGTCTTAGACCGATAATTCAGAACTGAGTTTGAGCTTGAAATAATAAATATCTAAGCCTGTGCTAGTCTGCAAATATTTCCTTAATAACAAATAAAGACAAATTTGTACTAGAAAAGTGCTTTATGTTAATATGAAAGAGATACCTAAAAGCTTTAGATTAATAATACTCTAGAAATATGTTTCTATTAGCCATGGAGTTTGGGAGACATATTTTAAAAAAATAAAATTAGGAGGTTAAATTTTTGTTACTAATAAATTCTTCAGTGTGGTTTATCTTTTCTTTTTGCCAGTCCTTTTCAAATGTACCTATTCTGAAGGCCATGTAAGCCCTCACTATCTAAAGGCTGGACTGCAAAGTGGAACTGATGTGCTTTACTAGCTCAGTTTTGAAAGAACACCTGAGATTAAAACAGACAATTTAAAGTTCTACCCTTTAGAGAAGAGCTCCAGAGAAAACTGGCAACTGTATATTTATGTAGCTTGATGATTTTTAAATAGCGCTGTTATTTTTATTTCTTTTTAATAAGCATGTAAAGTGGTTTTAACGCTGTAATTAATTCTTTCAGAAATGTTGTACCTAAGAAATACTCCTATATGTGCTCAGGAAAGGTGTATTTTTAGTAGTTGATGTGAAAATTCACATTGTAGTAGTTGTGCAGTAATTTGTGACTAAAGACTGATATGGAAGGCCCAACTATGGAAGGATAAGATGATAGAGAGATAGATAGATAGATAGATAGATAGATAGATAGATAGATAGATAGATAGATAGATAATCTTCACTCCATATAAGAGAGTGAAGTTTGTTGATGAGGTAAGTAATGCTTAAATATTTTTTTGTGAGAATCATGGAATTAAAGTGCTCAGGGCTTCCTTGTGGTAAGCAGAGCTGGGGAATGAAATCAGCAACAATCTGATGATGTCCTCAAGGCCTTTCTTGCTGAAAGGGTATATAAGTAATTGGCCCATTACATAACTTTGCAGACCCCTTGAAGAGTCATTTATGAGGGTAGGACAGCCCGAAGGCTGTGTAAAGTTCAAGAAAGGCAAGTGCAAGGTCCTCCACCTGGGTCAGAGCCACACAAATTTTCAGAGTGCTATAATCTCCTCTCCTGTGAAGAACGGCCAAGGGTTGCTCAGCCTGGAGAAGAGAAAGTTCTGGGAAAACCTTATGGTAGCCTCCTGATACTTAAAGAGAGCTCATGAGAAAGTTGAGGACAGGCTTTTAAATAGAGCCTGTTGGAATAAGACAGTGGTAGTGGTTTCAAACTGAAAGGGGGTAGACTTATGTTGGAAATAGAGAATTTTTTTTTTTGTTACAATGAGTGTGGTGAAACACTCTTACACCAGGTTGTCCAGAGAAACTGTGGATGCCCCATCATGGAAAGAGTTCAAGGCCAAGTTGGACAGGACATTAAGGAATCTGATCTACTGAAATATGTCACTGACCATGGCAAGAGGTTTATGAATGAATATTGAAGGTCCTTTCCAGCCCAAACCATTGCTCATTAAATCTCTTCATATTTAAGCAAAAATATGCATTTAATTTGCCTCAAGGAGTAAAACAAAAATTCACCAATAGAATCCAGTTAGTCTGGGTATACACTGAAACACTGACATGCTCCAAAATAGGATGTAATCAGATGTAATTGAATGTAATCAAAGTTTTGCCCATTCTACACTCAGCTAAGCCCTTCTCATACTAAAATTTATATTCTATTTTTCATCATGTTATTTCTATATTCCATACTTCTCGACAGATATAGGAGTAAAGTGTTCATACTCTAATGATTTAGAAAAAATTTTAACTATGTCTTTAATTTTGCTTTTTATCCTTCTAATTAGATCATCATAGAGATAGAAATAAGCTAATAGCATTTCTCTGCAGTAATTGTATGGTGAGATGTGGAAGGAGAATTTTTATCAGAGGTGCTATGTGCTGGCAGTACAGAACATCTCCAGAAATTAAAGAAAGTTATTAATGATAATGATTGACATCCTGATCATCTGCTAATCCTTGAAAGAACTGAATTGCTCAAACTTTCACTATGGGAAATTTTTAGTGCTTCTGTGCCATTAATGCATAGGATAACACAAGACAGCTTAAATGTTTGCCCTCTATGTAGTCTGTAAGTAATTGATAACAGTCATTTTTTAAAATTTAGGCATACCTAGTATGAAAGAGTCAACATTTGGCCAGCATCTCATCTCCTGGAAGACTAACAGACATGCAATATATTTAAATTCTTAGATAAGTACCCTTTATCAAAAGAAAATATCCTTTACAATGTATATTTTTCAAAGCCATGTTTCAAAATTAATCACGGTTAAAAAAAAGTTAAGGACATGTTGGTACATTGCATTAATATAAGAATCAAAACTTTAAACCCACCTCTAATTATTTCATTTTCCTTGAATTAGTTAAATTTAGTATTTCTAAATTTAATTTTCAAAGACACAATCTTTGTTGTTTTATCAGCATGTGTAACTTAAAGGTCAAAGTAAATGGAATTCATTCTAGGTTCTGTCAGAGACTTACCTTTTCCATTAAGTAAAATGAGCTTTGACTTTATTTTCTCATGAATAAGCAGGTTCATTGCCCAGAAAATTTAAACAGAAAATTATTTAAAATGAGATTTTTTTTATTAAAGTGTGAGTTATTATAATGCACCCTCATAGAACGTGTTTGATTCAAAATTAATGAAAAACCTCATAGAGGAGAAAAAGAAAAGACTGGCTCTAGGGCTTAAAATTAATTTAATGTTTGTTTAATTAAATTAAAATTTTACCTTTCTAATAATGCTTCTTCCTTTTAAAAATTATTGTAATTGCTGGAATTAATATGATATTAGATTAAGGAAATTAATTTCAAGGAATACATTCAGTATTTTCAGTTTAATAAGGTTTTGTACATGCAACAGTTTTTTAGAGAGATGTTACCTCATGTATTTTCAGGAGCTGATTGTAAGAAATACTGGGTGATTTTACAGGTTATTTTTGTCTTTTATGGGGATTTATAATCTGTTTTATCTTTTCTATAATGAAAGGAAATAAGAAGAAGGGTTGTCTTATTCAAACTAAAATAGTGGAAGTCTCAAATCAGGTCTGCTTGATGAATTTCTAGTATAAAAGACATATTTACTTGATTACAAACAGCTGAAATGGCCATATGGTTGAACCATCAGCCAGGGAACAAAGTAATTGTCCCATGGATAACAATAATGTGAACTCTCTCTTGAAATATTCAGCATCATTTCCAAGTTTGAGGCATTTTGTCGTGTGGTAATTTCTCAGTGGATTTTTCCCGGCTTCTACCTTATTAGTGAACTGCACTGTGTTATTCCTTTTCTGTAAAGTTTCTTCTATCACATGAATTCAAATTAAAAATAAAGGGTAGTGCAAGAAACCAGTGCATTATTTTTTATTTATTAAAAATAAAGGGTAGTGCAATTTTTACTTCATACTGATTGTGTCTTAGTCTTGCTGTTAGTATTTGCAGGATTGTTCTTATGCTTCTATGCATTCCACATTCATTGGAAATAAATAATCACCTCTACTTAGAATGAAAAGAAATTAAATAAATGAAAAGAGAAAATTATTCCTAATATTCTTGGTTAAATAAGGACAGATATTCATCTTGAATATTCATGTCAAGATATGCAGCAAATACATTTAATGCAGACTTCTATAATTTTCCTTTTAAAAAATAAAGAAAAACTTTATAATTTGCTTGTTTTTCTATTGCCATGTATCTGTTTATTGTCTGCAGAGAAAAAGATTGTTAGAAAATATCTTACCCCTTTATTTCCTTTCTTCCTCTATTCTCTGGACAAAATATGGTTCTCTGTAATTACACCATAATTGTTCTTAAATAGCTTGACCTCATATCTAGCTCTCAATTTGAATTCAAGTAATATTTGATGGCAAAAAGAGTGTGAACTAAAAAAAATCTTTGAAAGAGAAAAATAAATTATACTGCTAAGGTCTTCTGAAGGTAAGGCGAAACATGAACTTTTAATCTAAGGAGATTAAAACAGAGGCAAAAATAAACATATATATATTTAAAAACAGGCTTCCTTTGGAGGAAAAAATATTCCAAAACAACAAAATAAACAATACAAAATTTAGATATCAACTTGGGAGAATCAAAAACTTGCAAAAAACCACAGTTCTGGTAGGTGTTGATGGGACAGTAGATAGCAAAATAAATATGAGTTTGATATGCCTTTGCATTAGAAAAGAGGCCTGTATGTTTTGGAATATGTGTGCAATTATATCAAGAAAAGAAATTTCTAAAATAGTTACATTATATAAGTTCCTTATAAACCATTAAAATATTATTATACTTACTAGAAAAATATTAATAATTTGAGAAAAATAATGAATAATAAATCCTCATTAACATGATAATCTTCAGAGCTGCTAGTAAGGGCAATAAAAATAATCTTATGAACAACTGAAATTAGCACAAAACCAAGACCTCTTTGATATTTGGAGAGGAAAAAAATGGTGGAATTGTGTGAAGTGCTTCTTTTTTTCTTTTTCTTCTGTTTTTTTTTTTTTTTTTGAGAAGAAAAGTTTACAAATACAGTAGATTTCTCATCAGTTATTTGGTTAAAAAAGACAAAACAAGCTGTCTCTCTTTCCTATCAATATACATATGAGAACAAGAAAGCACTCCAAATTCCACTACTGATACTAGCTTTAAAGAATACAAAAGTAGACACTATATATTTAACATATGACCTTTACCTACTTGTGTAAGATTGCAGTGGCTGTAGACTTAGCAGGACATTCTGAATAAAGCTTACAAGAGACCATGTGACGTTTGAAGACCATGTAAAACTAGAGATGCAAGTAGGCCCAAACAGCAATGTATTCATTCTCCACAGTCCTTACTTTCAGGGTCTTCCTAGGTGCTTTCTTTTCTGACTGTATGAAAGCTTATTTGCTGCCATTTTACTCAGCCAGCGTGCAGTTATTAAAAGTTACTCTCAGTTTGCAAGACAGAGCACTGTGACCATAACCTTTCCTTTCATGGAAACCTTTTAATTCTCATTCAGTTCTCTTCTTTTAACTGAGGTTGGACCTACATCAAGACGGGATAATATCTTCATGCCCTTAAACATAACCTCTTCATTTTTCCCTACCGCCTGTAGCATTCTATCCTTGTCACAGGTGTACAACAAGGTCAGAATCATGGTCCCTCCTACGTTGTTAGTCACAGATGGCCTCCATGTGGGATTCCTATGGCATTTCTGATCCAGATTAGATAGTCTTTCAAGTTGTGTGACTGAACTACATACAAAATTTTCCATGAAAAAGACGGCATCAGGACTTCCTGTCCGCTCTGAAATTCTCAGCTCAATGTCCCTTCTTTGTTATAGGTTGTCTGAAATTTCAAGTCATCTTTTTTGTCAATAAGATTTGGCTTAAGGATTTTTAAATGCCTTGGCAGTGTTTGTTTGTTTCCCATTTTCTCGAAAGGATTGAATTTGAACTCCATAATAATTTAAATGAGAATGGGGAGAAGCTAGACTTCTGTCTTGGGTTCTTTACCTCTAAAGCTAAATAAATATGTCACTCTAGTTATATTTTTATGTTAGTATGTTTTCATTCCCTGCATTTTATTAGCTATGTTGTACATGACTAAAACACAGCCAAGCCTCTGTTTTGAAGTGCAGTTCATAAATATCAAATGAGAAGACTTAGTCTGTAGTTGGATTTTGTATATTCAGGTGGGTAACTGAATAAATTGATTTTTTTTTAATTGAAGATACGAAAACCATATGGTTCATCACAGATGAATTAATATTTGAAGGGACTGTATGAGCCTCAGTTGTGTATTCAAGATTCTTCAAGTTCAATCACTCATTCATTCATCTTTTCCCATTTTCGTTATAAAGCATTTTAAGTTGAAATAAAAACATTAAAAATAAAAAAAGTATTTTGAATTATCTATACAGACTAAAATTTAGCATTTTTGAGTGAAGCAACACTTCAGTCTATTTTTCCACTGCACTTCTTGACCCTAGAAGAGAGCGTAATACAATATATATAACAAAGCCATTATGTTTAGGCTATTCCAGATAAACATGTAAAAGCATAATGAAAAGATAAAGTACTTCCAAAGAAGATGCTGCTATGATTTCTTTCTTCCCAATAATGAAAATTACTCATGCAAACGTACATTTATATAGTTGAAGTTAGGTTAGGAAGTGATGGATCAAAAGAGAATATTTGTGTCACTTAAAAAGTCATGAACAAAGTAGTCATATATGTGGTAACTCTGTGGTAAAGTTTAGTATTAAAGGAGATGACCAAGTTACTTCCATTTGTAAACATTAAATTTCAATGTTGTGTTCATTCATTCTGTTTGGATGAACTATTTTAAGTTTTAAAAACACTTGTGGGGCTCAGACAGACTGAGAAAAACCAACCACCCAAATATTTCTCCTCAGCTGTTCCTCATGCTAAGTAAAGAAATAGAATAATGTTTTTTAATATTATAAATATGCAACTGAAAAATAAGCATAGATAAAAAAGGTTCCTTAATTTCTCTTATCCTGAGAAAATGATTTTTAAATAGTGAAATAATAAAATAAAGTTTAAAATCTAATGAATTCAACTTAAAGGGCTATGCTGTCCTCAGAGCTTATCATCCATGAAAGATAGAAAACCAGAAATGCTTACTTAAAGCAGATTTTAGAGATGCCTTGTCCATTATCATTCTCAAAACAGGATTATCATCAAGACAAAGCCAGATCAGTCAGATTTGAAGCATGAAAAATCCACAGACATGGTTTTTAATGCATCCCCTCTGGACAATATTTTACAGTGGTGAACTTTCTGCCAGCTGGAAAGGTTTTTCCTGATGTCTAATCTCCCCCTGAAAACAACTCTGCTACACCATCTGCAACTACAGGGAAGCATTTGAATCTACTTTCTTTGAAACTCCCCTCCAAAAAATTATAATGTCAGATCATCAGGCTCCTCTCCATCAGACTAAATGAACCCAGTTCTTTCAGTTTGATCTCCTTCTTAGGTCGTGCTCTAGCTCTCTCACCACCTTGGTAGCTCACTGGGACGTGCTCAACTGCTCAGGCATTTTTTTTTTGAGGCATTTTTGCCATGAGGCCAAGTAAAATAGAACTGGGCCTATTAATTCAAATGTAACCTCCCCAGGGCCAAGATGAGATAATAAAAACAATGGGATGATAATTTAACTCAGCTTCTTGGTTCTCTCCCTCCTAACGAAGACCACTATACACTAAACCTGCAATGAAAGGCACACTTTGGGCTTTCCATAATCTTGGTGCCTGCAGTAACACTGAAGCCCTTTTCAGCTAAACTATTTTTCACCCATTTTATGCTGTTCTCAAGCATATGGTCACTCTGTCCAAGGTTCAGAACTTTGTACTTCTCTGTGATGAAGATGAACATGCAAATTTGACTGTTCATGATGTTGAAAATGTTGTATGTGTTGTATATAACATGTATGCTGATGATGTTGAAAATGTTGTATGTATGTGTTGTATGTAACAAGACTTTGAAAATATTTCATCATACTGAATCTTCATCTGCTGTGTGATTTAAGCACGTAGATAGTGTATACTATATTTTCCTACATGTGTGTGCTTAAGCCTAGAACCCACCAAGCTGATGGAATTTTAGGTGAACAATAAGATTCCCAACTAGGTCAGTCCCAAAGCAATATTTATAGGAGCAACATATATGAACCCAGTTGACTATTTCTCTGCCCAGAATGTTACAATCCCATGTTGTGTACAGGAGGCAGCTGTTAATTTTAGTCATTCTAGGTCACAAACAAAACATAATATATTATATATCTCATTGTGCAGAATAAGTACACCCAAATATTCAGGGAGATATGATTAGATTGATCATGTTTGATACCAGTTTTGTGGAATCATTTCATAGTTCTCCAATGCAAGGTTCACTGTGCCTTTCTGTGATGCTTGTGCAGGTCTTACTAAGCTTTCATCATCTCCTTTATTACTGGGTCTTAGAACTCTGAGAAGTGTTAGTGGTTTCTGCCTGTCACTACACAGCTTATTTTGTTAGCTCCAACTACAGTCAGTAGTGATGTGGCAGTGGTATTGTCAGAGCTCTGGATTCTTCAGTTCTACAGACCAGATGTAGCACTAAGGCCTTACAAGCAATAGGACAGTAGTAAACTATTACAAACTTTTGATGGTAAAGTCCTTCATAATGACTAGATTAAGCTGAAATGTATCTTTCCCTGTATTTTAAAGCCAGAAGATAAGGAGACTAATCAAAGGTATTACAGTCACAAGCAGATTCAAACTGCCAATATTTCAATGTAGCATTTCTGACGGATGTGGAGTACTCCACTCTAAGATTATGTAGGTAAAATATTTCCGTATACAGCATGGTAATCAAATATGTATTTCTGGTGCAAATTGGAACAGCCAGAAGAAAATCTGATTAATTAGTTATGGCAGTTTACTGTGTTTCACTGAGAAGTTATACACTTTAAAATTTTAACTGAATTCAGGAATATTCTTTTAGTTTGTTTGTCCTATGAACTTCTGAGATTGTTTATAGCTTTTCTCTAGCCATAAAAAACTGTTTTCTATGACATTGACCTTTCAGACAAAGAAGACTTTCTGAAGTACTAGAAAGAAAACAGCTGATATAAGCTTTGTGAACTTCAAGGGAACTAATAAGAAAAGATCTTAGTGAAGATGTGAAGACAGACAGACTCTTCTCTCGTTATTGTGCTGTAATCAGTATTATGTGAAGGTAGACTAATGTATTCCCCCTCAGTGTTGCAAGGCTTAAAGGACCAAGCAGGTTCTACCTTCAGAGATAATGCAGAGCCTTAGGGGAGGCAGGACTCTTTTTTGCTTGACTTTAGACATTCAAATATTCAGTGTTAGGATCATTTTTGTCCACAATTTACCAAGGCTAATTTTACAGGCAGTAGATAGATTGGTAATCACCCAAGGAAATTCATTTTAGATCAGAGCTCAAATTTCTATTAATCGCCCTACAGAGCCTTTATTTCTCCTGCTGACTAAGAGGAGTCTAGGATGATTAGCACAAAAATAGAACTCAGAACACCTTTCTGGTATCCACACCTAAAGTCTGTTTGAGCTGGATTTCTGTAGGGTGTCTGAGATTTTCTTGCGGGCATATGAAAAGAACATAAAGACAATTCATGTTTGGTTTTTATTCTGAAAGGACAGGTGGATCTGAGGTAGGATACCTAGCAAACTCAAATGTTTAGAGGTGCCTCTGTGTGGGCTATTTAATTAATATCTCCAGATTCTAAGACAGCAGAAGTCATGGCAAACATCTACCATCCAAGTTTAAGGATATTTATTCTTAGGTTCTGAAAGCAATTTTTAATAAAAAATACCCATGTCATTCATCACAGTCTGTTAATTGAACTTGGTTCTGACACTTACAGAGTGCTGGTAGTGTGCTCAACCTGAAGGTATTTTGGAGTTTTTATAACATTGGTCCATTTATTTAAAATAGTAGAACAAATGCCCATGGTGGAATAGCAAAGTCAAGCACTTTTGATCAGACATATCTGTGCTACACCATGTTGAGTGAGAATTACAGAACATTTTGTTAAATGACTGGTATTTCAATGGCATTTAGTAAATTGGAAATGGAATAAGATTAAATTCAAAATTAGGATTAAACCACAAATATGTTATTGCATTCAAGAATGTATTATTTTATATCATGTTTACACATGGCCTAAAAAATTTATTTTCTGGTTTTATGGCAATTAACCACTGTTAGAAGTATTCATATTTCTTAATTTCATTTTCTTTGAATGTTTTTTTTAATTTCATCTTATTTTTCAAAGTTTTTATTCCTTCTTAGACAATAAAAAAAAATCAAAATTGTTTGCCATGGTTTCTCTTCTTAATGAGCTGTCATGATACACAGCTTAGCAAAGAATATAATTGTGTGTCTGTACAGCATTAATAAAAATAGATGCTATAACAGCCACATAGTTTTTTTATCATTAATATCCTTTATTTCAGTACTTAGAGTTTCTGAGTACCCTGGGATGTTTTCCAGCAGAATACATTAATGCATTATGTTACAGGACAATGGATTGCTTTTGACTTGCTTTTGATGTATGAAGTATCTTCTTGGATGGGAGAAAGATTGTTCATCATGAAATAGAATTAATTTAGCAAAATTCATTTATCCTTAGTGTCTCCATCTCCTTATATTTTGCTCTACTAATGCTTAGTTTTACATGTTCTGTTCCTATACAGTTGCCACAACTTGTTTCAGAGACAGTTGTATAATGTTCATGATTAAGTTATTCTATTTTCTTTGATTTCACCAAAATTTTATCTAGTATTTTAATTAAAACCTATATGCTATATTTTGTTGTCTTTTCAGTATTTTCTTCGACATTTAATCAATGTTTTAATTAATTAAATCAATTCCCTAATTAATCAAGGTCTTATTCTAAAATCAAACTAATTTTCTTCCACTCCAGGCTGCAACATCCAGTTCTCCAATTCAAAACCAGTGTATGGCCAAGTCTTCCACAGTGTCTACACTACAAAGAGGAAACATTAACAATGCACTTGTATTTACTGTATAAGTATGTAAGTATAAGTATATAATTGCAAGTTTGATGGCGTTCTTGATAAGAAATTTTACAGAAAATGGGAACACAGACAATGGATCTATTAAATAATTTTGTGTAGCAAAACACAGGATACATGGTAAAACACATTAGCTATTTGGGAGAAGGTGAGAATTGGAGTAAGAATTATGTGATGCAAGTAGCTTTTGAGATGGAGAGTATGCGTCAGACTCAGGCTTTTAGAGGTATTCACGTAAGATAAGCTCCAAGAGTGATTCTGTTTAATAATTTCATGTATTATTTTTTCAGGGGAGAAGAATGTGTGAAGGAAACTTATTTGCGATTGTCATGGTTTGACACTGGCCCAATGCCAGGCACCCATGAAAGCCACTTGCTCACACTCCCCTCCCACAGCTGGGCAGAGGAGAGGAAAAAAATTAACAAAGTGTTCAAGGGTTGAGATAAGGACCAGGACAAAACACTTCAAGGGCAAAAAAGGCTCAGCTTAAAGTTGCAAAGTGAATTTATTACTAACAGAATCAGAGAATGATAATGAGAAGTAAAAAAAGCCCTTAAAACATTTTTTTTTCTCCCCAGCCCCGTCTCTCCTCCCCACTGACAGCATAGTGTGAGACAGCATGGAGTTTTGGTAAGTTTGTCACCCGAGGTTTTCTTCCACTGCTCTGGGAGAGGAGTCCTTCCACTGTGAGACTGTGGGGTCCCTTCCCAGGAGACACAGTTCTCTGTGAACTTCTCCAGCATGGCTCCAATCTCCCAAGCAGCAGTCTGCCCAAAACTGCTGCAACGTGAGTCCTTCCCATGGGCACACAGTCCTCCCAAAACTGCTGTGGTATGCGGCCGCAGAGTCCAGTCCTCCAAGGACAGGCTGCTCCAGAGGGAAGAGACCTTCTCTCCACCAGATCTCCCACAGGATCACAGCCTCCTCCCGGCATCCTCCCGCTCTGGCATGGGCACCTCCCCACAGGCTGCAGGTGGATCTCTGCATCCCCCATGGATCCCCAGGGGCTGCAGGTGGATCTCTGCATCCCCCATGGATCCCCACGGGCTGCAGGTGGATCTCTGCATCCCCCATGGATCCCCACGGGCTGCAGGTGGATCTCTGCATCCCCCATGGATCCCCACGGGCTGCAGGTGGATCTCTGCATCCCCCTGGACCCACGGTCTGTGGGGCACAGCTGCTCCACCCTGGTCTCACCACAGCCTGTGGAGGAACCCCAGCCCCAGTGCCTGGAGCACCTCCTGCCTCTCCTTCTCCACTGACCTTGGGGTCTCCGTGTGGTTTTCCCTCACATGTTCCCATCTCCTCCTCCTCTCTGGTGTGCCCCCCTTTGTTTGATTTTCTTCTTAAATCTGTTATCACAGAGGTGTTACCAACCTCTCCAATATGCCCAGTTTGGCCAGCACCATGTTCATCCTCAGAGCCATCAGGGAGTGTCTCTGCTGGATATGGTGGAAGCTTCCAGCAGCTTCTCACAGAAGCTACCTCTGTGTCCCCCCCCACCAAAAGCTAGGCTGTGCAAAACCAGCACATTTACATAAAGTTGAGGAAAATCTAATGTATCAATGAAAATCAGACAACTGGCTAGAAAGTGGGAATTCACCTTGAAGAACACGAAGTAAAAATAAATGCTGCAAAATGTGAGGAAGAATAATTGGAGCTTAATAGCAACATCAACAAAAATCCGTTGTAATATAAATAGAAAAATCTGCTACATGAGGCCTCTTTGTGGGAGGTGGCTGTCTGTAAAACAATGTTCAAAAGTACCACAAGCACATTTCTATATTCTCACTTCAAGCCTGACAATAAGTTTTCTCAGCAATCATGTATTTTATGAGAAAAAGACATAAGAGATTATAAAAGAGATTCTAAATGTACATCAGGTGTTTTAGGGGCTTGCTAAGTTCAGTAGCCCAGTGGAGGCAAGGTTGGTGTAGTTCCATGTCCCCAGTTAGTTTTTTTTTCCTGAGCGTTTTTCTTCTTTTTAAAAAAATTTCCTGCTACTTCTTATTCAGACCAGTTTTCTAGAGAATGTATCTTAGTCTTAATTATACTATTGATCAATATTACTTTTGCATTTGGGAAGTGGGGATACTCTTCTAGTATCTCAGTATCTCAACCTATAAACTAATTTTAAGCATTCCCCTGGGTTTTTTAGGTCATTCTGGTAATGAAAACGTCTCATTTTTGTGTTGTACTTTATTTTTCATCATATTTCAAATCCCAGATGTCTTTATAAAATTTTAGGACTTAAAAAAAAACCCCACACGTCATTATATTTCTTCCTAATGAGGATTAGCTTACTCATCTTCATAAATAAAGCACTCTGCATTGCCGGTAAAGCAGTATTTCCACATGAAAGGTAGTTTTATTCATTGCACTGAACATACCTTTCCCTAAAGAATAAAAAGGAAGAAAGATTCCTATGGTTCTTTCTTCTCCCTTTTCATTCTTGCCTGTGTTTACTTTAATCATTTAGAAGCTAAGAAACTCAAGATTAATTCCCTTAGAAACTGAGATTAAATGATGGACAAAGCATGCAGGAAAGTTCTGAATAAATCACATTCAAGTGAGCAGACCAGAATGGTTGCCTGCAGATTGCTCCTTAATAAAATTTCAGCATAATCAAAAAGCAAGGTCACATGCAAACAATTCCTGCCAGCAGTGGTGGGACTGGCTCTCAGCAAGCTGGCTTAAAAAGATGTTAATTTTTTTTTTTGTACTTTATGAAAAAAAATGTAGTCAAAGTGTATCAAAGGCTAATGAATGTTTCTAAGACTGGTGACATCAGGTTCAACCCCCATACAATCACACACACATATGCTCAGCTTAAGTATATGCACATGAACCCCCATGCATGCTATGCAGGTGCATGAGGATTGACACAGGGCTTCCACTAAAAAGGAAAAAATAAAACCAGCTCTTCACCAAAGAAGTAATGAAAACACAGAACACAGTGTGCCCAAATTACAGTGGGAGGGGAGATGCCAGTTTCTGTTTATATATATCGAAACAAACTTTTATTTTCCCAAATACTAATTTGGTCCTTTTGTTGAAATGGGGATGTTTTAAAAGCTAATGTGTCTAAAGTAGAGAAGCAAAACAGTTCAGTTAACATGCTGCTGAGTTTCACACAAGGCTTAATGGCCCATATATATCACATAAAAGAAGACAAAAAAACTTAGTGACAGTTTTCATTTGTATTTCTTTAATTTAAGGAGATCCTTGTAGATTTTTGCATGAGTTAACAGTTTTGAGAATAATCAATTTTCACTACTTGCTTTTCATAGAGTTATTGAAAGACTTTATTTCTAAAGTTGAGCTCAGACAATGTCCTTCTGTCTGCTCTGGGTAACTTATTTATTTTGAAAATGTGGATCATTAGAAGTTGTGACACAGCTTAATTTTTCCCAATAATGAGGCTCTACTCTGCAACTATCACTACTGTCTCAATCACACAACAGAAGAATAAAATTTTTAAGGACTTTGTAGTAGAAAAGTTCAGCCCTATAGCTGCTTGGAAAGGATAGTTTAAACCAACCCCTACAGTACGAGGAACTGCATTGTTTCCTATTAATGTGGCATCAAGCATACAAAAAGTGCACAATTGTAAAAACTATGTTAAATTTAAGCCACAGAGTTACCTTGCTTATAGAAAGAAAATGCTGGAGCCACAGGAATGTTAGTGGAAATATTCACAGCATAAGATGTTTTTTGGTAATGGGAAAATAAAATAGAAAATTAAATCCTGAAGTGCAGTTTTCCAGGGAAAGTTGCATTAATTTTTATACAAATGTCTTTATTTATCATGAATAATGACTAAATCATCGTTTAGAGGAAGAATAATGACACATATTTTTATTGTGACTACAATGCCATAAAACTTATTTACTCAACAGAGAGAGGTAAAAAAACAAAAGAGAAAAACACAACAAAAATATTGTATTTCTGAGGGGGAAAAAAGGAAAGCAAGAGACAGTTTTCTCTTCTTTTTCTTGTTCATTTCTTTGTTGATTTGTATAAGGGTTTTTGCAATCCAAAGGATTTATTTTATTTTCTCTGTATAAACTAATACTGTTGATTTTAATTACTGCTCACATTTTCACCAATAATTTTTTATAAGTTGTTGATGTTATATGAAATATATGATTATCTAGGAATGGAAAGGTTATACAGAAAAGTAATAAAAATGTGCAACAACACTTTAAATTTTTTTTATAAACAGCAGAAGCTGTTTCATTTTAAGTTCTATAAATTTTGATGTCTTTAGTAATAGACTAATATTAAAGGTGTTCACTTAAGTATTCAGGAGAACACAAAGAGGAGTTGAACCTAACTACTCATGACTGGATTCAAATTAGCTTATCTTGAAGGGAACTGAAACCAAGTACACATCTTAGTTTACCATCCTACCCTGATTTGAAGAGGGAGTGGAGAATGGCTTTAATGTTGTTTATATTACGAATGTTTCTGCTGTACAGCCATTTCCTTCACTTCTCCTGCTGCTGTGAAATGTCTGCACCTTAAAGACAAGGTCAGACAGACTCTGGAAGGAGAGGAGCAGGGAAGGTGCTTCAGCTGCCACCAGTAGTGTTTGTGTGATAACACCAGCTAGAATGACTGGGGCTAATGGAAGAGAAAGAATTATTGTCAGTCTTGCTTTGGACAAACACTGGCAAGAGCTGGTCAAGAACCAGCATATCCAAGCTAAAGAATGCCAGCAAACACATCTATCAAAAGACTAAAGAGATAGCGTGGGTCTTCAGGATTGCTTTGAAAGGAACAAGCATTTTCAGATGGAAAGTGTTCAGAGTGGACAGTTCAGATGGAAGTCTACTACTGAGGTTCTTCTGGCATTACAGAAACACTGAGATGAACCTATATCTTGGCCTGTCAGCCTGTCCCAATCCCCATGGCTCTGCTGGCCATGCTGGGACTGTGCCCCCAGGGATCTGCCATCCCGTGTTGCAGTTGACGGCAAGGCTAACTTTTCAGGTTGAACCAAAAGTTTCTAACATTTCCCCATCTATCTGAATTCATTTCTCTTCAACTTTCAGTCACCATGCAACTAACATATTGAAATGCATGGCATATAAGTGTACATGGGTTTAAAAACAAGCTACTGTGTAATATTTTTTATTGCATTTTTAAGAATACAGTTGCAAAATGACCCAAACCTTCCATTTTGCTCATACTTTATTACATAGAGAGCACCTTATTGTAGAAGAAAATAATAAGCTTCCATAATTTCCTGCTTTGAGTGTGTGCCTGTTTACCTGTACCTATACCTAGCTTCAGAACTCATAGTAGGAGCAAAGAAGTTTCATGCAGCTTGAATGCTTGTCTGATGTGAATGCTTGTCAGATAGGTGGGAAGTGAAATCAAAACAGATTCAACAAGCTGTACTCTTTCTGTCAACATCTGAATACATAGGAGATATATATGAGCTATGGAAAAAACAGCACTATGCTGCAAATACAGTGCAATAATATTTTTCTGTTTTGTGCTTTTTAATGAAGCCTGGAGAATCTGAATAAGTTACTATGAATTCAATCTTGAAAGCATTCTAAAAAGCAAGTATTCTTTTCTTTCTTTTTTCTTTTTTTCACACCCACACTCACTCACAGTTCTTTTATAGAGTGAAGGACCAAAAAGAGCCTGTGTTCACATAATATAATAAAAAGCATGCTGCTCTGTTACAACTGGAACTTACAGAGTGATAATGGAGATAGCTGTTGAATCATTACTATAGTGAAAGCAGAGAATAAGACAATACTCTTGTAATTAAATTTATTTCAGGACCAGCATGCTCTCTTTGATGCTGTTGATATGCTTTAAATCCTTCCCTGTATTTAAATGTCAAAAAAAAAAAAAAAAAAGAAGCAGCAAGTGTTGCATGGGAGTGTTAAAGAGGAAAAGGGAAAGTTTACATTCAAAATATATGTTCAGCCTGAAGTGTTAGTAAAGCTTCTACTCTGTGTACCCTCAAAGTCACACTATTGATTAAATTAGAATCAGTACATCCTCCTCAATAAACACTCAGTTTTCACTGTAATATCATTCAAAAATTAATAAACAGGCATACGATATTCAATTGTGAACTATAAATCATTTTTAAATTGATAGGAAAGTGTGAAAATTTTTTTTTTGAGGAGAGAAAAATGAGTGTTTAAGGGGAAAAGTATCTTTATGCTATTCCTCCCATGTGTGTTCCAAGTTTTGCTGTACTTAAAATCAGACTGAAAATCTTCCCTACTTAGGTCAGTTTAAAGACTTCAGTTCTGATATTCTTTCTGTGACTTAGTTTATTGATCACAGCATGGCAGTCTAATTTGAGAACTGATAGCTATAATCTTATTTTAAAATGTACTTCATGATTTTTGTCTAATCAGCACATATCTGCTCAAATAAGAAAGCAGCTGCAGATTAAAACTTCTGAATGAAGGTGTAATCCTGTGAAAGAAGCATTTATGCAACTATTACGCTCAGTGGAGAATTAGGTATCACCCTCAAGGGAACCTATGGGCACTTTTATACAAAGCATCTTAAGTCACCTTCTCAGCTACCAAAATTTTACATACCTGGAGTTATTTTTCTTGCTCCAAGGTCTGGCTTCCAGTAGCTGGGCCAAAACCTTGCAGGTCTCCATTTGGTATTGCTCCTGGATATGTTTGAGAATGCGTGGAAATGGATGCTCACCTCTGGGCAACTGAAAGGCTCATTTGATTTGAGTAACACCTTTGACAACACTGAACATCTTGATGTGGGGTGAACTTTTAGATAATTACATAATAGTGTCATACTGACATGGAAGAGACATGCATGAGGCTGTTGGGCACTTCATGGGACAGAAAGGAGATATATGCTATTCCAAGGTAACAACTGGAGATAGGCTAGGATAACCTGGGACATTTCAGACAGCTCTAATCAGCACCCTTTAGGCAACAGAATGAAATTCTGGTTCACTGTTAGATATAATGACAGCTTCCACATCTAAAGAGCTCTTCGGTTTGCTATACAGATGCATCTATATTTATTTAGGAAGACTCAAAAATACCTGCTGGAAGTTATTATAAAGGACTTATGGAGGACCAATGCCTTTCTGGAGCAACAATTGGAAGCCAGACAGGTTGCTATAAGCTTAAGTACCTATAAGATTCAGGACTTATGTGTGGATAAGTAAATTTGGCCCCTGCCTCACACACTGAAATTAAAAAGTATATATCCTGAATTTCAAATCAGTTGTAATCATCTGAGAATTCTTAAGGCATAATAAACACCTTCATAGGACAATACAGGGGACACATAGAGAGCCAGACCTTTCAAGAAGATTCCATTTACATCCATTCAGAACAGCCTAAGACATCTCAAAGAACACTGGGTGTTTAAGTGCAGGCAAAAGAATCAAGTCATAGATATTTATATCTGAAATATTATCATTCACTTGTTCTAAGCACATGGAGCCATCAAAAGGAAATCTCAAATACATTAGTTGAATTATGCCTTTGTGAGCCTTGCTCTCTCTTTTTACTTAAAGGAAAACAAACATCATTATCTTACACCTGCACATGTAAAGATGGGTGAGATTAATCTTGTTCTCAGTGTGAATGAGGCATCATTTGCAGAAATGATGCCAGGTTACGATTTGTTTTCGCTCCTGTGGTTACTAGTTGCGCTAGAAGCTCCATGTAAGTAAATGTTGAGATAAATTACCAGTGCACAAAAACTTCAGTAAAGGAATAAGGGTAA
The DNA here is from genome assembly GCF_963513975.1 of Fringilla coelebs. Lineage (NCBI taxonomy): Eukaryota > Metazoa > Chordata > Aves > Passeriformes > Fringillidae > Fringilla > Fringilla coelebs. Next base: position 46,763,181 of record NC_140029.1, read on the forward strand.
CTATGGTCTTGCTGAGTTCTTGCAAGAAATGTGGTTTTATTTTTCATCTGAGTTGTATCAAGACAATTGAAGACATTAATTAAAAGACAGACCTTGAAGAGTTTAAGGAAAGAATGAAATGCATGCTCTTCTCAGAAAGGTAACCGGGACACACATATTTGTGAGAAAACAGGAGCAGTAACAACAGAAAAACAATCATGCTGACTGCTAATTTTGAGAATGGACATGGAAGACATAAGATAATAAATGCATAGGAATATGGGGGAATCAGTGCTCAGTGATAAGGAGCAAGGACTCTATACTGCCGTGTCTGAGACAAAATTTTGCAGAGCTGTATTTGATAAAACCAAGTCAGTAGCTAAATCCATGTAAGAGGAAACATTGAAGATTAGGTTGCAGGAATATATGTCAATATATGGCATATATGTTAATATATATATGGATGGCTCATATTTTTTCTTTAGCTTTTCCTTTATAGTAAAGCCTTCAGGCAAATCATTTGTGAAATGGGCTTCCCAATCTTGAATGATCATCTGCAGAAATGTACAATTTCAGTTCTCATTTTACATTGTTTTTAATAAATTTAGTTCTGCTGGTGAATTTGCCTGAGCTGAACATCTTTAATATTCTTTATTATTATTTCTGCAAAAGTTCTTATAAAAAGTATTGACTAAGTTAAATTATTAGTTGTCTCCAATTACTTCAATTGCACTATGCTTTCTTTCTTTAGAAAATTTATTAGAAATTGTTGCAAAGTGGCATTTGAATTTACTTTCAGATGTAGTTTTTAATTTTAATAAATTACATTTCTTTTGAATATTTTTGAAAGGATCGCTTGTTCTTTTTTTTTTTTTTAATGATTTTTTGCAATTCATTATGATATATTGTGAAAGATTTTTTGAGATATTTGAGAATGTTATAAATTAAAGATATGATTTGAGTAAGGCATTTCAACAGAAGTGGAGGTTTGACTAGTCCTTAGAGAATTATATTGGGAAAATCATTGGAAATAGAAAATACTGATGGTTTTAAACCATCAATGATCCTGGACTGGGAGGAAGAAAAACTTCATTATTTTTTTCACAATTGCCGGTCCTTTACTTTTGTTTTACTCTTCTGTTAAATTCACACACAAAATAAAGCAACTCATGTATGAATGAATAGATATGCTTCCTGAATATAAAATAATACACTTAGAAAACTAAAGCATATAGGATGACAACAGTCCAAAAATATGTGTATATCATTCAAAGATATCTTTCTTTCATCTTTCCATTCTAGAACAATGCACTGTTACCAAAGTAATTCTGTGGGAAGTATATGGAATATCTCAAAAATATTCTTTTTAAGCTTTCTTCTTCAGTTTCTGTCCAATCATGCCAAGTCATTGCATGAATTAGGCACTGAGTTCGTGGTGGGCACGCTGCTACTGCAGTGCCATGCTATGGAGCACAGGAGCTTGGAGAAGTTTGGAGCACCATTCTGTAAGCTTGGATATAGTATCAGATTTACATAATACCCTGACTTCCACCTTGGTGATAATTTGGTTAGCAAAGGTTGAGACCACATCTGCCTGAAGACACATCCTAACACATAGCTTAGTAATACTGCCCAAGCATCAGCCAAAACCCACTTCAATCTAAGTAGGGATGTCTAAAAGAAAAATTGCTTCTTCAGGTATAATGACTAAAATTTAATCAAATATCATACCAGAAGCAAAATGCATGGAAAATCTCTTATTTATTTTACTATCAGGGTTCTTGGAAATCCTAGCCATACTGTGCTGCAAGATATAAACATACACCAGCTTCCATAGTCCTTGTGTACATCTCTTCATCCAGACCATGGAATAGGGACAGGGCACTCTCCATATTTTCCACAGAAACAGTTTGCACACCAGTTCCAATCCCGGTAGAGGCTACAGCAGAATCAACCTACCAATACCAAACTCATCTATTGCCTGTGATTCTTTGTATTCTTGGTATTGTTGTTTTGTTTCAAATTATTTACTGAGTAGCCCAGAGGGATTAGCAATGGGGCACATGGTATACGTTTTCCTAGGTTTCTAGTGACTGAAGAGCTCTGTCTTTTTGATGGCACAGTAAATTGCATAAGGCTGTTTTAATAATAGGAGTCTGAAACTTAAAATACACAAAATTCTTCCTTTCATTCTCAGTAAATATATATTCAGAAAAAAAAGCCCAAGGAGACCAAAGCAGCAAACCCCTCCTCACCACATACCTAAAATATGTTTCTTTGTAGCAGATTATATCTATAAAGAAATAACTTAATAAATAAATGTTCTGATACATTTGTCACTCATAGTAGGTAACCAATAAACCCCCTTGGGATCAACAGCATTGAAGTGGTTGTATAGTTTCAGTCACTTGGTGAGAGGGGAAAAAAAAAGCCTCAGAAAGGCTGTTTCTTTTCAAGGATTTGCTTTCTTCTATTGATTCTGATACGATATTTTTGCTCAATGTTTCAGCTTCTTTTAGGAGGGTCTCAGGAATTAATTACTTAAAAGATATCTCATTTTATTTCATACTACTATTATTGATGTGAATAAAGATCTTTACTGCAGTGCAAGAGAAATGAAAGCTCTATAAGCTATTTTGAGTTTGTGTTCAAGCCATATAATAACAGGACATTTTGCAGTCTACCGGGAGACAAACAATCTGCTCATATTCCCGATAAATGAACAGAGTGATCTTCAGGAACTCCTGGGTTACCATGGATACCATGTATTCTAAGTCACATTGTTTCTGAATTAAAAATCAGTTTTCAAAATTGTTAAATGTAACAGAAGCATACATTTTGTCTTTTGGTTTGTTATATTTTTCTCTTTTCTTTCTGCCATAAAAGGCATAGTAATACTAAAGGTAAGAAAAAAATTGCTACTCACCGGCAGTCATTTACAACTTGGATCTTCATCAGCTGAGCTGTCTTCTTTAGTTGCTGAGTGATAATGATTTCATTTTATGCAATTTTACTTTAGACTACTAAAGGTTACTATGGAAACCTCAACTCTTTTCCCCTCTTCACATTCTTTGAACAGGTAGTAAGGCTCGCTCTGTGGGGGAAGTAGTACTAAAACATTTTTTGAAAATCAGCTCCAAATTGCTTTTGCCATTCATAAGTCAATGTGAAACTAAGATTTTTCAGTCTAGTAGAAGAACAAAATATTTTAAAAAAACCAAAAAAAGTTTGAATCTTTAATATCTGCCAAACTTCTGGTTTTTGACTCACTGAGATGTCATTTTTTGCTTGATTATAATGATGAATATAAATTATTCCAGCATTAATCAACATAATAAAGTGGTGCTAGATTTATTCCCACATGATTGCTCTTTTGTTTAGGTTTTCTTAAAATTTTTCAACCCTGAAACTGAAAAAGGCTTTTTATTTTCTTTTGATTCCTCTGTGCAAATCATGTCAAAATAATTGTTAAAATACAAACAGTGGCTACAGTTAGAGAGCTTCAGCACCTCCAATTTACTTTTAACATCATGAATTTTTGACCAAAAACTAATGAAAATGTCTAATCAGAACATCTAAGTGGGTTTCTAATGTTTCTCAACCAAAAATTCAGTTCATAATTTAGAATACTGAAGCATTTACTTTCAGGTCAGTCTTTAATTTGGCCATCAAATAATTTAATTCTTTATATATTACAATCTAGTTCTGTGTCTCATCTCTAAGCAAGCAAAACAGCTAATGATCCCAGACTCTTATTTGTTTACATTTCTTTTTAATCCTGTAGAAAAAAAAAATCTATAATTTTGCTTTTTATCTTAATTCTTCTGGGTCTTATTCTTTACTTGGGTTTATTTGCTTTGATTGGAAAACTTCCAATATCAAAATTAAACAACACAGAAACAAAGCCAGTAACAAATCTTTGACATTCATTTCTGTAAGAATTTTGACTGCCAGAATTTAATTTAGTATTTTTAAAATATTTTAATTAGGCATTAATAAATACTTTACTTGACTTTTTAATTTCCATTCAAAATGGAATTGAAGAGCAGAAGAGACCAGACCCTCCTTTGCCAAGACCAGATGTCACATTGTTCATCTCCCAAATTTGCTTGAGCAATATCCAAATATAAACCATTTTGTTCTGCTACATCAAAAACTTCTCCTTCTTCACCAACATCAACAAACACTATGTTCAAATATAGGTCTTGATTTCTGTTTATTCAGTCTAGAAAAAAAAAGTATTATTTTTTTAAAATATTGGAATGACAGTTTTTTGTATGGGCATTCAGATTTGGGGAAGTTGTATGAGACATGAAAATTACAGACACATTTATCTCCACTTTTTTTTTTTTTCCATTTTATTGAAAGTACAATTTCAAAATCAATATAAATCATTACCTTCTATATTTGTTTCTATTTTTTCCCTTTTTACCTTCCAGAAAACCAAATCCTTATATGTATGCAGGGAAATATGCTCTTTCTCTAATGTTCATTCAATTTCCTCTTTCATTAACTTTTTTTGTGATGGTTTGCTTTTTAAAAGATATTTAAAAGATATCTAAAAGATATCTAAATATCTATTTTTATTTTTAAAAGATATCTAAATTTCATAATTTAAAACTTTGTAACCAAAACCAGAAGAATGGTCCTCATTATTTTGTTTTTTTTCTATACCCCAAATAAATTCTGGTATGGCATCTACTCTTAGAAGTTTAAAAAAAGTTCATACATGGTAGTTCAGGTACTCAGAAATTGTTAATGTTTTGATAAGCACACCACAACACATCAACACAATTCACATGACACATTAACAGCCTTGTAAGAGCATTGCTGCATCAATTTTCCTGACCTTTGATTATTAGCTATAAAATAAGAGACTTTATTTAAAGGAAGTTCTGAGGTTTTAGTTGTTTTTAGAACAGATAAGAGCACATTCAGTCCTGAATTTAAGAAGTACCATGATATGAAGAATAACATAAGTATCACTGTGACATTAAGAATAACATAAGTATTACATAGTTTTTAATGCAATAATACTAACACTGTAGACAATAAAAATTGGTGGACTCCTCAGTGGCAACATTATGGTTGCAATTTTAGTTCATGAGCTTACAGGACCTTTATAACTGAAATTATCTATAATTCTATAAAAAAAGGAAATTTATTTTACTGAATTTTGTATATTGTCAATTGTCCCATCAGCTCCCCTACCCCACCAACTCTTGTATGTTTATATAGTTATATACAAATCAATTTAATTAAAAAAGTAGTTCTAAGAAATCCGAAGAGATAAAAGACTTTGAGATGCTTGAATTTTGGTCTAAAAAGACTACTTACTTAAATTTAACCCTTGTGACACTCCAAATAATTTTTATGTATTGGAATGCTGTCTGAAAATGTATCATATAGCCTAAATTAATTCACTTAGAATTGAAGTTGAGGAAGAAGACAACTCTGAGATGTGGAGAAAATCATAATAAGATCAGATCTTCATTAAACTCAGAATTTATGTGACAGATTCCTCAACAGTCATAAGGTTTTCGTTACCAATAATTTTCTGCCTGTTTGTTTTGTTCTTTTTTTTTTTTTTAATACTAGTGAAATAATCTAGTTGATACTATCTGTGTTCAACAGATTCTAGTCAATACCAGTAGGTACAGCAACAGATTACCATCAATTTTTTCTGCAGTATTTTCTTCCTGTAGGCCTGAATATTGGTAGTAAGTTTGAATAGCAGAAGATAGGAGTTTATGATCCATCTGTTGTCTACATTTTCCCTATCAGTTTTCTAGTTAAGCCATTCACCTCTGCTGGCCCATGGTGAGTAGGAAAACTCTGTCACCAACAAGTGTTGGGCACTGGTAAGAGAAATTCCACAGCTCCTTCTGCTAGTGGCATCAGGAACAAAATCTTTTAGAGAAGGAAAGAAAGACAAAGAATGCTACTAATTGAGCATAGATTTAGCATCTAATATAGTATCTCACAACTGGGAGTGAATGACCTGGAGGTGCTAGGCTGCCTTCACATTTTAAATTAGAATGAAACTACTAGAAGTAAGGGTACAGGATCAAGATTGCATCACTTACTGCCAAAGTGTGGATCAGCACCCAATGGCAAAGAGTACTTTTTTCCTAGTCATGATAGTTGTGAACAACTTTGCTTACAGTCATTCTTAATTTGAAGTAGCTGGGCTGAGCATGTGAAGACTCCAAAAAGCTTCTTTTGGTCCTAGAGAACAATAATAATTTAAAACAAACAAACAAAAAAACCCCAAACCAAGAAAACAACAACAAAACCAGCCAAAATAAACTAAACAAAGGCCAAAAAGGAAATTCAGGTGTTCCACTACATTAAGAGCTTTTACTAAGGTGATTCTTTCTCCTCATATTAGATTTCTGCATTTGAATTTTACTGTCTGGTGGTCTGATTCCTCACCATCATGAAAGAAAAACTGTAGATCTACCTGAAAAAGTCTGCATGATCTTCAGTTACCATTTCATAAAAGCATCCCATTATGTAGGTCAAATACAGTCATTTTTATTACTTTTGACAAGTCTTTCATTTTTCATCATTACTACACCTTTTGGTATAAGGATATTGATCCAAGAAACCACTTCCTTGCTCTTTCACTTGTTATTTTGCACATGACCTCACATTCTGTTTGAGGTCACCAACATTAAATAAAACAATGTCTGTGCACATTGAATGCCACTATAATAAAAAAACTCCTTTTAAAGTAATGGTCTATCCCAGCTAGTTAATCTTTAGTTGAGTGTAAAGACTGTCATTGTGGGTGTAAATTCTTAATGTCTACCTTAGAAAGTCTGCAAGAGCTTTACAGATGTCATTACAGTGATGGCTGGTATAGAAATTCATGGGATAGATGACATTGTGGATGGCAATTCGTGGAGTCTATTGGTCTTTAATGAGAATTTGATTAAGGAACATGCTGAACTCTTGCTGCAAGTTCTTTTTGAACTGCTTACCTCCTGTGGCAATGTTTCAGTAAAGAGGGCAAGCTGATGGAAGATCTCTTGCAGTTCAGTGGTAATCAATACAGGGAGAAAACAGCTCCAGAGAAATTTGAAATAACTGACAGAGGGTTGAAGGAATTAGATGATCTGAAATCACAGAAACAGATGGAAGAGGGCAAAAGCATAATGGAATGAAAAACATTTAAATACTCATTACAAAGAAATGAAAGATCAGTATGATTATAGACAAATATTAGTCAGTTGCTTTTGTTCAATCTGACTTGACACATTATGAATGACATATATTCAACCCCCTGCTGTCTTTTCAACCACAAAATTCATATAGATTTTTGTGCATTTATTGATATTCTTTCTCTTTCAATATTGTAATTACAGCCATTAACTTACTCCTGGGAAATAGTGAAATGCTGCTCCACAAACACATGCAAGTGGAGATCTGCTTTGAAGTTGGACTACAGCCTATCCAGGATGCATGGGTACTTTGCTTTGTTGCTCATACACATGGGCAGATCTTCCCCTTAAGAGTTTTGTATGAACCCATGATGTTATGAAGATCTAACTTAGAAACAATGTTTTACATGTACCAAGTGAGATTTTTACCTTTTCACATTCTTCCCAGCTAAAATTTTGGAAAAAAGTGCGCATAATTCTCTCTAACATTTCTCATTTTCTCCCCAAATTATCTCAGACTGATAAACTGCTTAAAGTACAGATTTCACAAAATCTTTGATAGGCAGTTACTTTGCAATTTAAAATATTAATTTAGCTCAGCCATTTCATATAAACTAGATGAAAAAATGAAAATAATATTGTCATTGTGAAGTGCAGTTTCATGTAGAAACCCAAAATTTGCAACAATCATTTTCTAATAGTTTAAAAAAAAAAAAAAAAGAAAGCTGGTTTTCCCAGGCAAAGAATAACATAATTGTAAAAATTGCATGTTTTACTAATATTGGTTTTCTGAAAATATTAATGTTCCATTCCTTTCTTCTTCATTTTTCTTTTCTTTTCTCCTTCCTTTCCTTTCACCTGAGTCATGCTCTGCTTTTCAGGAGTATTTCTTAGTAAACCATCAGAAGAAGGCTCTAAATGTTTTGAGGGTTTTGGAGGGTTTCTAAATGACATAGAGATTACATGTCAAGCTATCACCACAAAGATCTCTTATGTTTCCCTTATATTATTTAGACACGTACAATATTAAAGCTATTTTTGTCTGCTAACTCTGTGATGCTTAAGTTGGAAAAAAAGGACACTCTGTCTTCTAGTATTAAAAAAAATCCTAAAATAATTATATATATTTTGTCTTCTCCAAGATTCTCTGTTCAGGAATTCTCTGTCATTGGATGTATAAAATAATATATAAAATAATAAGTGAAGATCCAGAGTCTTTCTCCATAACCTCTACTGCAGTATTTTGTGGCTCTTGGAAATTTGACTATTTCTGTTGTAAGGATCTGAATTCTTGCACTAATGTGGTACAACTGTGCAATTGTGTCTCAGACTTCCAATAAAATTGGTAAGCGGCGAGAACAAGCTGTAAAAATATCTGTTCAGGCATAAGAAACATAAAAGTTCAGATGGATGTGTAACTTAGGAGGAAATGTGCATCCACCACAGTATCACCAGACAGTCAAAATTAGCCCACTATATTCAACATTGCTGTGGCCTCATTTGGAGTACTGCATGCAGTTCTGTTCCTCATAATTTGAGAAGGATCGCAAGGTCTTTGCATCCATCTGGAGGAGGCAAACAAAGCTGGTGAAGACATATCTTGTGAGGAGTGGCTGAGGAGTCTGGGTTTGTCTGTTTTGAGGAAAGGGAGGCTGAGCGCTGACCTTACTGTTTTCTACAACTTCCTGAGGAGGGGAAGTGAAGGGAGAGATGCTAACCTCCCTGAAATCCAGTGACAAGATTCCCAAGAAAGGTTGGTTCAAAGCTGTGCCAGGCCAAGTGCAAACTGGATATAGGGAAGCATTAGGAGAAAGCAGTCAAACATTGCAGACCTCCTTGAGGAATTGGTCAATGCCCAAAGCCACTGTTCAAGAGACATTTGGATAATGCTGTTAACAATATTAACTTTTGGTCAGCCCTGAATAATTCAGGTAATTGGACTAGAGAATCATTGTAGGCCCCTTCAAATTAAAATAGTCTATTCTATTTCCTTCTATGCAGAAACTTAATAAATCAAGAGGTAAAAAGATCGCTTTGAAAAGGTATGAAATCCTGATAGGAAAAACAGAGTTGTCATTCCATTGTTAGCAAAATCACTGGGTGGTCAGTAATCAGCTGATGTATATAAATACATAAATATATATTGAAATATAAATCCATGGTATATAATGCCATTTGAGATTAAACCTGGTCAAAAGTCTCCTAACTACAGATTTACTATGCCATTCTTCATGTTTTCAATGTATAATTAAGATTATTGAATGAAAAATGCACATAATAATGAAGCTGATTTTAAATCAGGAAAATTGAATTGGCATTACGCCAACCTAGCATTTCATTGCATTATGCTTTTGAGCTCTATTTACTGTACTTTAAATAAGATTAGCTTGCTAGTGGTTGGATAGATACTGCATATAAAAATCATTTGTGGGAGGGCAAGCAGCAAGCAGTACTTTGTGGTACATAAAGTTAGGGCAATTTATAAGAACTAAAGTTGGATAAAAACATTGACAAAACCACAGTGATTTAAGCCTGGCTTCCTAGGCTTACTATGCCATTTTCATTTCTTCCTTCCATCCCATATATTTTGAATTCCAGTTTCAAACATACCTTACGCTGGATATGAGATCACAAAGAGAAATTAGTTTTTATATGTTTTGTATATTCTTGGTGACCACGTAGGCAAGACTGCTATACGTGCAAGCATAGTAGGGGCTTATAAAATTTAGATTTTACTAAATTGAAATTATTAAAGTATACTGTAATTTCATATATATATATATGAAATTACTAAACTATCTTTATCTTTAAAATTTGGGGGGGTACTTTTTTGGTGTTTTGACCTTTAAGAGATTTAAAAATCTCTATGGAGCTCCACATGGGCACTTACCAAGCAATTTACAGATGCCATTTTTTGTGCACTGGGGCTCAGATGAGCCCTTATCAATGAAAAGTTTTTCTTAGAATCTGAGAGTTATATTTCTTATAGGGACATTCTTAGAATATAGTGCATGTGTGTGTCACAAAAGACTCTTGGTTACTTATTGGAGTTGCAAAGATGCAACTCTTCAGAAAAAGGAGTCCAAATTCCTGCTAGAGCACCTTCAGTCTAGTCTTTGTTTTAAAAGCCAAATGAAGCAAACAATGTTTTAAGTACCCATCAATCTATGGCAACTTACCCAGCTAGTATGATATCAAACAAGTCTTTCTGAATTTTCAGCTTCACTTTTGTGACTTCTCTTTTTAAAGTATTAGTAGTTTTTTTCCATCACATAAAAAAGAATGGGTCTAAAGTCTGCCTTCAGTTTCAAGAAGGCAATTTAGCAAAAAATGTTCATCTTTTTGAACAAATACTAAAAGCTATCAAAAGCTTTTGTTCCTGAGAACAAAAATCACCCATGTGAGAGACTTTCAGGTATTTTTGGAGTTTTCAACTTTTACTTTAACTGCTTCAGTGCAAATGACTGAACCCACTAAGTCTCCAGGTCTTTTTAATATATTGACCTTAATAGGTCTATCTAGACTCATGCTTTTTAGGCATAAAAAGCAAGCAATTAAGATAAAAGGGAAATTGGAATGACAGAATTAGCTGGCTATGTGCAGAGATTATTAGAAGAAAATTATTTACAAGAAATTTATCCAATTAAACAGATGGAAAAAAAGCCAGGGTGATGAAAGAGTAACAAAAGCAGCTCTTAAATCTAAGCATCTCCTTTTAAAAAGCTTCACCTGAAAATCTAAAGCATCTAATGAAAAAAATAACAATAAATAAAACAAAGCCAAAAAGGTCATCTTAACCCACTGAAGATGACTTCCATCATTATTCTTGATTGTGGTACTCTAACTTGCAAAAATACACATTCCCATTTCTTCTTAGCATTCTTGCATTAAGTAAATAGCAGTAGAAAAAAAATAAGTATCAAAGCAAAATATTTTTTAAATAACTCCTGTTAGAGATTATCATTCTAAACCTAGTTGTCACTTCTATACGTACTTTATTAACTTTGCACTAATGTTTTTCCTCTACAACTGCCTCAAGTCTAGATAACATGCTTGATATAATCGATTATACAGAAAGAATTTTTTCACCTTTCACATAGATATCCAGAGCATGGTTTAATATTTCATACCAAAAAAAATCCAAAATATCTGCAAAGGAAATCACTTGAAAGTAGAGAAAAATAATTCCAAATGTTTCTGGAATGTGGTAATGAAAGCGAATCCTAACTCCCATCACGCTCTTGTATTCTGTTTCTAACTTTTTTACATTGCCTTTTATTCCCAGCTGAATTTTACTTAGTGGGAGCCTTTAAAAAATATTCTCCTGTTCAAGATCATACCTACTGCTCCAGAGAAAAAGCAAAGACATCTGATTTAATAGCGATATTTAGAGTACGGAAATTCCACTGTCCTTCTCCTTAATCACCCTTTGTCAGTCCTGCAAAGGTCCCTCAGGAATTTTTAAGTTTTGTTATGGAAATGGATAGAGTTATTAAAAAAAAATTAAAAATAAGTGTTCTAGTGAGTTTTTGTCTATATTCTGTTGCAATCTTACAAGTATAATGCAGGAGATCCCTTTTCTGTCCTTCAAAAATGAGCCCCAAAGGCAACATCTTGGATCTATTCCTCGTTCTCTGAATAGTTTAATGTAATTTTCCAAGTCATTCTAAACCTTGCCTTTAAACCACTCTGCTCTTCAAAATATTTTTGCTTCATATGGGTGAAACAGGACATGACATAAATAAACATTTTATGTTTCTCCACTTCTTGTCATTAATGTGTCACATCAATAAAAAGAACTCTCCTGAGGAACCTATTTTTGTTCTGGAAAGGACTGTTACATACTGTCTTCGTCTGCTGTATGCAACCTTAGCACATAAAATTTTCAAAGCATAGGAAATCTAATCCTTTGACAACCTGAAAAAAATGTAAAAAACAAAAATAAAGAAGTTAAGAAAAAGTTGAACATGCAATATATCCTGAATTTAAAAAAAAAAAAAAAAAGCTGGAGCAGAGGAAACTAAGGAAACTAAGAGATTTGTCTTAATAAATTGCTGTATTTTTAATATAAAATAAATTTCCTGCTTTGGGAAGGACTTGTCTCTATGATCCTACTCATTTATGAGACCCCATTCTTTATTTGTTCTGGTTATGTGAATAGCTTCTATAATAATTTTAGGGTTTATTCCATCACTTTAGCTAAGCTAGTAAAATATGAGGGCATATTTTCAGTCTAAGAAGTGTCTCCAAAACAAAATTATCTGTCACAGCCCTCTATGATTTATGGATCTCAAATCTCACAAAAAAGTTTATATTCATCTGCTCCAAAAAGCTGAATACATTAACTATCACATATTTCTCAGTAGCTATGTCCATACAGCCAACTGGATCTTACCACAAGGTAGACAGAAGAAAATCTTCTTCATTTTACATTACTCATTGCAGGATCATATCCCAAACTGCTTAGCTAGTCTTTTGGCCTTCAGTAATCTTAAGAATGTCACAGAATACCAGCTGGAAATGGGATTTAGGATAAACTCTCATAAGTTCCTACCTGGCAGTACTTTCAAGCCACTATAGCAGCAAAATAGCAGCGCTGCCCGGTAGGCTGCTGCTGTTGCAAATAAGCAGCAGCTTGTATTTGGCAGCTTGCTGCCAGCCAGCTCCAGTTGGCTGAAGAGCTTGTGCAGCTGTTTTCACAACAGCATCAGCAGTTATCCCACCCCAGCTGCACCCAGGAGGAAGTGGCAGCAACTTAAATCAGCTGCTGCTGAAGGGTCTTGGATATGCTTTACTTGTTAAAGCACCATTGATAGGTCCATAAAATAATTATCAACACGTCTTCTGCAATCTTCCCTAGCTGAAACAGCCTAGGAAATAGGTCAAAAAAGAAATAGCTAGGACTAAAAGAAGGAAAATTTTCCCTACTACTAACATACTTAATGGATCCTATCAACGTATTTTTTGGGAGTAACTTGGCCTGCATGAAAGGCTTGCAGTCATATCAGCACAGGTTGCTAGCAGTAGTGGTTTTGGCAGGGATAGCATTAACTCTTTTAATTGTTGCATTTATGGTGTTTGCTTTGAATTGTTGATAAGAACAGTTTTGGTAATACAGAGATGTTTGTTATTACTGTGCAGTGTTCACACAGCATCAAGGCCTTTTCTATTTCTCGCTGTCCCTTGTCAGCAAGTAGGCTGAGGGTGACAAGAAGCCTGGAGGCAACACAGATGGGACAGCTGACCCAAACTGGCCAAAGAGATGTTTCATAACATGTTCAGCAATAAGAGTTAGGAGATGAAGGAGGGAGGAAGGACATTTGGAGGGATGGTGTTTGTCCTCCCAAGTCACCATTACAGGTGATGGAGCCTGCTTTCTAGAGATGGCTGATCACCTTCCTGCCTATAGGAAGCAGTGAATAAATTTCTTACTTTGTTTTTGTTTGCATTCATTGCTTTTACTTTACTTATTAAATTGTCTTTCTTTTAACCCAATAATTTTTTCACTTTTTCTCTTCCTCATCCTGCTGTAAAAGGGACTAAGTGAGAAGCTGTGTGGGGCTGAGCTGATGGTCAGTATGGTTAAACTATAACGCCAGCCCTTTACCCAAGAGAGATTATGGTAGTAGCTTGTTACTCAAAGTAGATGTTCATGATAAATAGAAATTGTAAGTGAGGTATGGCTTGTATCCTGATCTCTCCCCACAAGCAGAATATTTTGGAACTTATTTGTCAACTATCTGTGGAAATGTGGAGCACACCTTTAGGAACTCAAAATCAGCTCTGCTCTGCAAGCTCTCTACTGACCTTGCTAGAGACCTCAAATACTTCTGCAGACACAAAGCAGGTAAAGCTCATCTTGAATAAGCCTGGTTCCTCCTCAGAAGACAATATATTTTCAGCACACTTGCTCCAAGATTTACCAAGAAGAAAAAGCAGAAAATTACTTAAAGGAAAAGGAACCATATATAGATAATCCAAGAGATAACAGGCTATGATGTTAAATTACCATATATTTAGTATCAGTAGAAAGTGTCAGCATTAAAAACAGTCCTATAGTACATTAATGGATTCTAGCTTAATTTTGTTATCATGTATTTGAATTTTTGATGTCATACTGAGCTATTCTATTAAAGATTATGGATATGACTCCACATTAATCATAGGCATGAAATTCAAAGTCCTCCTTAACTCAGCATTTCTGAGTGACTGTACCAATGAACTAATTCATTTAGATATGTAAGAAGGCAAGATCGTGGGATAGATTGTGCATCATCTCTATATTATCTCAACTAGTTTTACCCAATTCCATGAATGGCAGTAGGAAATTTAGGAAATTTAAATATTTTCTTCCTTGTATTTGCGCATATAAAGTACACATAGCAAATTGTCCAGGTGCACACTGATGGAATAGGAACACTTTAAAAGTCTTACTTATTTAAAGGTAGAGGGCAGCAGTGTATTACTGCTTCTTTCTTTCCCAGACACTTCAAGGTCAAGGACTGAGACTGATAGATAAAGGAGTCTCCATGACTCTGATTTTATTTACTCTGTTTTCCTGACAGCAGAAGTATAGGCTATCCATTGTTTTCCTGATAAGAGATGTCCTTAAAAGCTGAGAGTAGATATGTTTTGATATTGATGACCTGACGACTTCAATGTCACCAGCACATGACAATTTATCTTCCTTATTCTGCTATACTTTCTGTTGCCACACATGCACATAGTCTGCCCTTCTCTGCCTATATATTTTTTGTGATTTCTTTTGCATATTTCTGCAATATTAATTGTGAGACAATTAAGTTTACTGTCACTTGTGATGCCCTCCTGGCTGTGAGAACTATGCAGTTGAATTCTTAGGCTACATTAAAACTTACACACGATCAGACATGGAGTTAAATTAAGAATTTGTGAACTCTTCAATAGTATTATCCATTTATTTGATTTTCACCCATGCAAGTCAAATCAAAGACAAAACCTGAGTACTTTCCAGAGAACAACATGGCCTGTAGACTTTCCCAATAAGAAGGTGGACAGCCTGTTCTGCAGGAGTACCTTCACAGACTGTATGGATGCCAGCTGTGTCATGAATTTTGTCCTCATGTCTGAAGAACACTTATTGCTCATAGCTGTGTACAAACTTCATGCAACCCTCAATAAATATGAAGACTTGTATAGCACTGACGATGGAACTCAATGCATTTCCATTTACTTTTGTTATGCCCTACACACATCTGCTTAGGATTAATCCATGACAAGCCAACCTGGGACTTTGTTAACCTGCTGAAGTATGATAGAGAAGTTCCACTGAAACAGATGTTGATGTTATCATGTGCTGTTAAATGAACTGCTTAGCATTTTAATCTTTGTGTAAGTATTTACAGTTAAAGACATTTGACTGTAGATGCTGAGTGTTGAAAAGAACAGCAATACTGACTCACTAGTTGTTATTGTTAGCACTCTGTGTTTAGTGAGAAATTCTTCATATAGTGAGCAGGAACACTTGTGTAAAACATTTTGATCAAGGTCTTGGAGATGTCATACAGGGCATGGTATGGACAGTGAAAAGTTCACAAAACTTATAGTAACTTTGAATCTGTTTTGATTAATTTTTCTTTACAGTCAGTTGTCACCCATTCACAGATGTTACAGTATAAGAAAGAGATTCAGCAGGACTTTGAAAGTTCTGTGAAAGACAGTGTGAAACAGTATTAGAAAAATATTAAGAACCATTAAAAATACCCTTTTTCTTCCTCTCTACCCCCCACTTCATATCAAAACTTGCAAGCTGAATACAGAGGAGCTTTTGTGGCAAATGAAAGCATGACAGGGAATTGTGTAATAAAGTGTTCAGGCATGTCAAAAGACTGTCTTTGATGGCTAAACACAGTCATATTACTTCTGATACACTTTGTAGTACTAAAAAGAAATCAGCACTAATGATTATTTCAAGTTACAAATAGCTGCTAGTCAAGGTTTTATACAGAATTTTCCATACATGCTGTCTCTTTTATTTCCTTGCTTTATATAGCATTTTAAAATTTTCCTTTATAAATCATGTGCTGACACTTGAGACATGCTGTCATGTAAGAAAACATATTGTACTATATCACTTTTAGTTACACATTTTTCAAAAACATGAGATCCTATCTTTCAGATGGTATAAATCATTCTAGTTCTACCATCTGCAAAGCTGACCCAGCGTGTGAATATTTAAATTTTTTATGTTAGAAATGCTGTCCTGTCAAGCAAATAAAAAGACATTAGATAAGATTTCTAACATTGTAAATAAAATTGATTATATTATTTGAGAAACATTTTTCTGAAATCCTTCGGACAACTAGAAGATAACATCTACTTCCTAGCACTGACTTTTTAGAAATTAGATATTTATTCTTCATTGTAACATTTCACAAAATGCCTATCATTTAGGAATGGATTAGGTGGCCAAAACCTCACTATAGAGAATAAAAATTTTCATCTGCAAGATTTGGAAGAAAATAATCCTGGAGTTCCTGGAAAAAGATATTGCAAATTGTTCTATCTAAAATAATAGGTAGATGTTATAAATAATTTTAAGCATATTAGATATATGTTTCAAATTTATTTTAATAAAAGAGAGATGAAAACATGGTTCTATTACCATGACCTATTCTGAGATTATATATATGTGTGTATATATGTGTGTGTATATATATATATATATATATATATATAAAAAAAAAAAGAGAGAAAGAGAGAGAGAAATATATATTATTCCCTTGGGGATACAGTAAGAAGACAGAGGAATTTGGTTTGAAGGAATGAAATTTAGCTCAGAAAAATGAGGAAGGTGCTAGAAAGGAGTTTTTAGTACTTCATTTGTCTCTCACTATCCAAATATTTTGAATTTCACGAGGAAAATTCATTTTACTTACTTCAACTGTGCTTTGTTTATGGTGACCTTCCTGTCTGTATTGTGACCCTCAAAATTTTTCATCTTATTTTCTTCACCTGTCATGTTGGGGAGAGAGAGTGAGACAGTGACTGGGTGGGTATCTGGCAGCCAGACTCTATAAGACACACCAACAAATAGTTATGCAGAGTAAGCTATAAATAGATTGTATTTTAAAATACTTTATATAAGGAGTAAAGAAATTTATGCTGTAGTATATACAAAATTATTCACCATAAATATTTGAATTAAAGAAAAATATTAGTTGATCTTCTAAGATGAATAATACATATATTTAAAATAAACTTGCCTATAATAATCAAATTGAAAATGAGAATATAATATTTTACATATGAATTTCTGATTAGGAGACAAATAGAAGTAACATTTTGGAGATATTAAAATACTTTCCAATAAACTTTAAGTAAAACTTTTTTATTTGATTGCAAACATTCTTCTTTTTTCCCTTTTTCACTTCTCTTTCCCTTGTCTTCAATACATTATTTATACTTTCATAGCAGTCATTCGAGAGAGAGAATTAATGTAATTTTAATGCAATTCTACTTCAGCACTCTTTTCCTTTTAATAGTAATTTAGATTTAAGTGATCCTTTAAAAAATAAATGAAATCCTTTAAAGATCTATTTCTCTTCAATATACTTGAAGAGTTCTCATTAATGTAGACAGTGGGAGTAACAATGAAATGTGCTAGATTTAAGTATCCAGAAGCTAATATCTTCAAGTACTTATATATGAAACTGTTAAGCAAGCTGTCTAAGGACTAATCTTGCATGTCTGTTTTGGTGGCTTAGCTCTTTTAATTGCTACAGTTCATCTATATTTTCATTTCTAAACCCACCTTCACCAGAGGTCATTACTTTGTATTTTTCTACTTCATATGCACCATGTCTTTTGGTTCAAACTTTTCCCATATGCAAATTCTTTAATTTCACCAGTACACATAGGAATAGAAGTTACCATCAGCTGTGCAATATCCTAGACGTGGGTTAGGGCAATTCCCAATATCAGTACAGACATGAGGATGAATGGATTGAGAGGAGCCCTGAAAAGAATGAAGTGGAAATACTGGTTGATTTAAAAAGTGGACATAATCCAGCAATGTATGTTTTCAGCCCAAAAATTTGATTGCATGTCTGGTTGCATAAGAAAGCATTACAGACAATAGGACAAGGAAGATGATTCTGCTCTTCTGCTTTCCTCTGGTGACACCCCACCTGGAATATTGCATCCAGGTCTGGGTTCACAGCATAAGAAAGAAATGGACCTGATAGAGCAGCAGAGCAGAGAATCACAGAGCCACCGAATGGGTCAGGCTGAAAGTGATCACAGCGGGTCATCTGCCCCCCCCTCCCTGCTCAGGAGGATGATCCTAAAGCACGTGGCAGAGGATTGTACCCAGATTGTTTTGGATATCTCCAGTGAGACTGGCTGCAACTTCTTTGTGCAATCTGTTCCAGTGTGCAGTCACTCACAAAGTAAAGAAGGTGAAACTTCCTGTGCATCTGTTTCTGCCCGTTGCTTCTTGTCTTGCTGCTTGGCACCAAGAAGATCCTGGCTCCATCCTCTTGGCACCCTCCATTCAGATATTGACAGACAATGAGGAGGTTCCCTCTCGGTTGTCTCTTCTTGGGCTGAACAGGCCCAGCTTCTTCAGCCTTTCCCTGTAAGAGAGATGGTCCAACGCCTCAATTGCCTTTGTTGCCCTCCACTGACTCTGCTCCAGGAGCTCCATGTCTCTCTTGTACTGAGGAGCCCAGAACTGGACTCAAAACTCCAGATGTGGCCTTTCCAGTCCTGGGTAGAGGGGCAGGATCACCTCTCTCAACCTGCTGGCAATGTGTCTCCTGATGCAGCATTGATGACAAAAAGCTGGAATATCTCTCCTGGGAAGAAAGGCTGAGAGAAATGGGGTTGTTCAGTCTGGAGAAGTGAAGGTTCTGGGGTGATCTTATTGGGCCTTTTTAATACTCTAGTGGGGCTTATAGGAAAGAAGGGACAGGCTCTTTAATAGGGAGTGTACTGACAGAACAAGGATGTCTGGTTTTAAAGTGAAAAATGGTGGATTTAGAGTAAATATAAGGAAGAAACTTTTCTTATGCTCAAGTTCGTAAGACACCAGAACATGTTTCTCAGAGGTGAATGCCCCAGTGTTGGAAGATTCCAAGATCAAACCGAATGGAACTTTGAGCAGCCTGATCAAGTGAAAGTTGTCCTTACCCATAACATTTCGGCAAATGATCTTTAAAGCTCCCTTTCACCACAAACCATTCTATGGCTCTATGATTTTATGGTTGTAATTTCAAGAAAACATCTCAAAACAAGTCTCAATTTATTATATGCATCAAAATTATTGGTTTTGAAATTTATTCCTGTTTGGATATGATTAGGTCGTAATGTGAATATGTGTTTCTGGTGGTTAGGAAACAGTCTTCCTAAATTGGGAATCCAAACTCCTGATGGCCAACAAAAGGAGTAGAAAAACTCCTTTTAGGAAGGCTGCACCATGACCTTGATTAGTCACTCCAAATCCCACCTGAAACAATTATTTTGGTCTTTTGCCATCTGTAGATGGATAAGCAGTTACAGATTCTTTAGTATAGCTAATTCATTAAAAAAACTGCAAGACAATAATTTTTATGTGAATGGATAGTGAATAGATGAACAGTTAACTAAATTAACTATTAGGTTATTTGATGATTACCCTCCATGTATAATTTAATTTTCAAAAATGAGCCTGATTTTTTTTCTGGATAAAAACATGTTAAAAAAATCCTTTTTGCTGTTTTTAATGAACTCTAACTCAGGTTGGTTTTTTTTTTTCATTAGGACTGCATAGTAAAATAACAGGCTAAGATGCTTGCCATTTGTATGTGTCATCAGCCATAAAATTAAACTGTAAGAAAGTAGACTGCCTGCTGGGAAGGAAGAGCTGTGGACTTTTACAGTGAATAACCAAAACCATTTCTTCGTCAAGTGAAAGACATCTCCAATGAAGACACTTCTGTGCCCTCTGGTGAGAGCTGCTAGTATTTAATGTCTTTAGTTATGGCAAATGCCACACAAGAGAAAACTACACCAAGGCTTTTACATATTGTGTATAAGAACATTGCACTTTAACCTTATGTTTTATCATCTTACTGCATAAAGAAAAAAAGGTCTGGTTTGGCTGCTTGCTGTGCTGTTCAGGAGTGGATGTCTTATGGTGACACAACATTGAAGTTTTCCTGGTTTTCAGGAAAAATTTTATTTAGCACAGTTTTTTAATTGGTGGCAGAATATTATGCAACAGCAGCAGCTACACTGAAGAAGTACTGGAATAACATATGGCAGAAATAAAAACAAAACTTTTAAAAAATGAAATAAAAAGTGGAAAATGTTTTTGTCTCTAAATAAATAATTGCAAATAATTGTATTGTAAACAAATAACTTGAAGTCACCCCTCATTGTCCTCTTCTCTAAATTAGACAAATCTGACGTCCTCAGCCACTTCTCACAGGATGTGCCTTCCAGCCCTTAACCAGCTTTGCTATCCTCCAGTGTATTCATTCAAGGACTTTCAGGTCTTTCTTAAACTTTGGGGCCCAGAAATGCACACAGCACTCTGGGTGAGGCTGTACCAATGCTGAATACAGTGGAATAAGTACCACTTTTTATTGGCTGAAGATGCTGTGTTTGATGCACCCCAGGAAGGTGTTTGCCTTCCTGGTTGCAAGGGAGCACTGCTGAGCCTGCACCAATCTTCTATGGAGCTGTGTACCAGCTGTCCCAATTATATGTGCCCCTGTCACAAGTGTGGAATTCAACACCTTGATTTGTTAAATTTGCCATTAATAATTTATCAATTCTTTAATTTGTATAGATCCCTTGATTAGTCCTATCATCCCTCAAGGGATTCAATAGAACCTCCCAGTTTGATACTGTTAGAAAATTTCCTAATGGTACATTCACCTCCTGCATCCATGTAATTCAAAAACCTATTGAACAGAACCATAGGATTGAGCCCTCTGGAAGACTTTTGGTGATTGGTTGCTCATTCTCCTCGAGAACCTCAGTCCAGAACTCACCAGTGTTAATCAAACCCCAAAAGCAGCATGCCATAAGTATTAAAATAATAATTATTATGCATTTCTTAAGTTCTGTTAAAAGACAGTCTTTTCATCCTATTAAACTTTTAATTAAGGAATTGATTAGGAAATTACTTATAGGTGTTGATTTCTTGGTCAATTACATGCCATTTGTTTCCCTCACAGCTATTGAGTTTTTTAAGGTAGGTTTCTGGTTAAGGCTTTTTTTTTTTTTTTTTTTTGGGGGGGGGGGGTGGTTTGTTTTTGGTTTTTTGTTTTCTATTTTAGCTTTGGTTTGGTTTTGTATCATTTTGTTTTCCTAACCTGATGTAGTATATATGAAGGAGTTGAACACCCTCTCTCTAGGTTAAACCTTATACATGTCAGTGAGCTCATAGTCCCTCACTCTTATTCATGTTTATAGTACCACTTAGTTTCTGCAGTAAGTCTGCTTTAAAGTCAGCCTTTCCTTTTATCTTTTCTAAGCTTGAAGTAGTTAGTATCTTCAAGGTCCTTACCTTCATTCTCTCTTACTGTCTCCTGTGCAGGTCAATTACTTTTTCTTAGTTTCTTTTTCTTCCTTTTTTTTTTTTTTTTTTATGTCTAGATCCCCTAGAGACCAGGAGATCTACTCACACTGAATTTTTGAACTTTGCTTCTTCTAAATTTAGTGAATTTCTTCTGTAAGCTTCAAGGATTCTTTTTATTTGAAACAGATTGTATAGATATAGGCTCCACCAGAAGTCCAAATCATGCAGCTTGTGTCTGTCTAAGAGGCATGGGGAGATGAAGGCAGCAATAGCCACTTTTGTACTCTAGGTACCAAGCAGCAGGTGAGCAGTGTCAGCCAGGAGTCTGTAAGCCGGCAAAGATTCTTGCCTATTTCTCTCACCTTCCTCTATTATTGCTCATTTTCTTTTCCTTAATACTCCTTATGTTATTATCCCTTTCCTAGAAGCCAGCCAATGGGAAACATCAATTTAAGAAGTCTTTATCAAGTGTTTTTTCTGAGCAATCAGAGACTGAATGCAGGACCAGGTGCCCCAGCATTAGACCTTCTGCCCAATCATGGTATTTTCTGCTTTGGGGTGAGAAAGAGAAAGCTGGTGACCAGGGCAGAGGAGTACAGAGATGAGGTCAGCAATTACATGCTGGTTGAACTGTGTTTATGTGTTTCATATAGGCTTTTACTGGATTCTTAGGGGACTCTATAAAAAGACTTTTAAGAATCCATTCTCTAAAATTCTTGGGCAAGAAATGTCCAGAGACTAGGAAAAGATAAGAAAATAACTTGCATAATCAAAGTACTGAAATAGCAGGACTGGAGGCACTGAAAACTAAAATTTTGGATATGGAGTCAATATAGATATATGCTGCAGTGTATTACTGCCTAGAGATTGTCACCAGATGTGCTGATCCATAGGGCCTTCTCAGGCGTCTGTGAGCATACAGGCTCCTGGGGATGCAGTGTCTCTGTGTTTGAAGGTGTGGTTGAATTACCAGACTTGCTGAGTAAGATATAGTGCTAATTCTTTAACAGACAATCTATTGGCCCTGAATCTTTATTGGTGTAATTAATTTCTCAGTACAGAACTTCCTTTTCCCTATCCACTCTCCCTTCTAGGTTCAGGCTGATTCCTAGGATAGTGCAATACTTTACTCTCATTTCATTGTCAGAAATTAACTAAGCTCTACTTTACAGTTCCAGAAATACGTGTTAGTAAAGAAGTAAGAAGCAAAGATTCATTTTATTTAGGCATTTGATTTGTCTTCATTCAAAAGTAGTACATAACTGTAAACAATACCATGTATTTATTTCCCTGTTGCGCTTTTTTACAACATTTTCTGGGGCTTCTTTAGGATTAATGTCCTCTGAGATCTTTCCAGTGCACTGCAGGTCTTAGCTAGAGATAGTATGACCAGATGTGAAAAAGCACATAAACAACATGAAGCACCAAAATTATTGTAATCCAGGACCTGGGAGTTATATAATTAAGAAATAGAACCATTGAGTTCTATTTCTAAGCAGGAAAAATCAATTCAGGTACAAAAGTGCAAAAGTGTACTGAGAGTTTGTCTAAATTGGAAGAACTTGTTATCTACAGGTGCAAAACCTGGATAAATATCTTTTTAAATCTTCAGTGTAAGAGCCACCATTAAACTTAATTCCTCAGATATATATCAAGAATATGTGGGCAGGGGTATGGACTTAATGGGTCAGATGAACTGTGCCAGAAAGTGCTTGTATCTATTAAATGATAATAGGACCCAGGCTGACTGTTTCAAACATAGCTACTAAGACATTCAGGTTATCAGGCAAGCAAGGTGAATCTCATCTACAGAATAATAAAAAAAATTATTTGTATTCTCTATTTTATATGAATTTTAAATACAAAATTAATTATATTATTTTTGAATGTCTAAAGTAATTGATATTGCTTGTTAAAAATATTTGCCTCTGTAACAAATTAGAAAGTAAATTATTGGTAGACAAATTTGTGTGTACATTCATCCCTGTTATGTATGTGTGTGTATTCAGATCCTAGTTTTTAGGTCAATTAGGAGAAATGGAGCAGTTGGTTTTCAGCTCTTGTATTTTGGTAATAAAGTTAAATAAAAACGTGGCTTGGGGAAAGCTGTACTTCATTAGGTTAACTGGCAACGTAAGACTTTCATAAGATGCAACATAATTTATTTATATTTTATTAGTTTCCAGATTGCAATTAAGAATCATATCTCTGCCCACAATAAATGATGAACTCTTAAAATAATCATCTAAATTGTGTCTCCTTTCAAAAACAAGAACGCACTTTGCAGTTGTAATAGTAAATTAAACATAGCTGTGGTGTAGCTTTAATATGATTTATGTGATCTTTCCAGTTGTTTGTTTGTTTTTTTGTTGGTTTGTTTGGTTTTTATTTACAGAGTGGGCAGTAGCCTGAAGACGTAATTAGTAATGTGTAATAAAGCAGTAACGCAATAATGTGTAATAATTACCCGTACAGTCATTCCTATTTTTATAAATCAGACTGGTATATGCTAAGGATTAGTCTAAACTCCACAATAAAATTATCACCATACAAGTCCCAACATTGTTTGGTCCAGAATCTGACATATTGATGTCCACAGATGTCCATATTTCTCACATGGACACATCACCTAGAGTGGACTATTTTCATCACAGCATGGTTTCCTGGGTCCCATACTGATCCCCTGACTTTCTGTCTCTTAATTACTACTTTTGTGGATTGTTCTTTTAGGAGTATTTAAATAATGTGAAGCTGCCACAGCCTAACTGAGTGATGTTTTTATGAAATTGAGGGTGTGTCTTGAACATGTAGGGAGGGCAGAAGGGTGCAAAATTTGATAAAATACTATGGAGGACTATGAAAAGATGGAAGCGGTGCCTTCTGGGAACTGTTACTGCAATGAAATATCCACAGAATCATACAAACTGGACATTGTCCTGGACAGAACAAATTATAATGAGTCAAAGCTGGAAGATGGAAAAATCTAAATATTAAGAAGAAGTGTGTATATTTATGGAATTCAATTTTCAAAACTCCTCACCTGTCCTACCTTATCAAGAAATGTCTTTAAAGTCTTCAAGACATCACTAACTGATATGGACAGAAAACAAATCAGTTTTCTTAGAATTCTAAAATTTCTTTTGTGAAATTCTTATTTTCTAATAATTATCCTTTTAGCTTTCCTATTACAATTAATGCTTTTCAAGGAAAGCTAAAAACTAATACAGCACTTTTAAAATTTTATAACTATGTTAAATGTTCTCTATAAATCAAAGGCTTGGGGGCTGAGGTAAGGCAGACAAATTCTGCTGAGCCAACAACATATTCATCAAACAGGATAGATCAATGACAGAAGTTGTTGAAGATATTTTTTCTGATAGCTAATGAGAAGGCCAGAGAAAATTATGATTCATGAGCTCATAAGCATACTCAAACTCAAAGATAACAATGATACTCAGGAATTAACTGAGAAAGCATGTTCTGAATGGAGAGCTAGGAGTATTTATTTTTTTTGATTTTTCACCTGATAGCAGGTTCTTTCTATAAAACTTTAGCTAGTCTTAATATACGGTGATTGGCTAGCAGGAAAATTTATATTTTAACCATGTACAGTGCTTCAAAAGGTCATATTGTGTACAGTATAATAAAATAAGTATGTAGTTTTCAGAGATACAAGGTTAAAGATTAGAATAACATATCATTAACATTATGAGAAATATTGTAGATTATGAATCATTTGTGTCATTTATAAACTTAAATATATTCAAAACTTGTGTTTTCATTTGCTCTAACCAGTCATCTGTCTCATTTATGATTTGAGGATCACTACTTCTATAAGGGTTGTTTAAATCAGTGGGAAGAGGCGCTGACTGAAGACTTTTTATATGAATATATACAGACCTTACTCAAAAAATTAGAATTGCAGAATGTGATAATTGAGCAATAGCTACGCTGAAGCCTTTACTTAGCCATAAGTCGTACAAAAACTCAATTTGTCAGGAAAACTTTTTTTCACCACCTTTCAGTCTTTTGAGGCATAAGTGCATTTCCAGGAAGTATAACAGAACACACAATTATGGGTACTTTTTACCAAACAATTTATCTGTTAAATGGTGCCATTCTTTACATAAATTCTGCATTTCTAAATTCATGAAAGTCTTGCCAAGTAGGAGCTTGCAGTGTAATTTACATATTATTGGAGATAGTTCTTTTATTGTAAGTACAAAGAGCTTTAAATAGACGTTTCACTTCTAATTAAGAGTTCTAATAATGAAATGCCATGCTTGGCAAAGTTTATTTAAGTAATGAAAATCTTCAGGGTGAAGTGAGTATTACAAGAAACGGAATTGTTTTTACAAAAGTCTGAATTCTTCTCACAGCCATTACTAACTTTTTGGTTGTATTTTGACCAGTGGTCAAGCACCTTTGGGTATTTATCAGTCGATATCCATTCAAAGTAACAATCATAATGATATGACTAGTAATGACTCCTGTGCCTGAAATTCTTCATGCAATAATGAAAAGTTAGAAAAGAAACTTGAGTGTCTTCCTTTCTCTTTGTCTTACCAAACTGATGTGTTTGACTGTGGGAAACTGCAAGGCGTTCTTTTAAAAATGGATGATCAGGAATGAAATTAAGTCAAACAAGACAAACACTGTACCTGAGAACCATTTATTGGTAATGAAAAAAAACCAAAATAGAAAGGGGTCACCTTACTAAAGAAGGAAGGAAAATGGAAAAGGAATGGGAGAGAGGGGAGAGAAAGTGGAGACAGAGAGATAAATAGGGTGTTGCCACTGGAGGTCAGGGAGTGGAAGGAGGCAGGAGGTGTGCACACTGCCTGCCCATGGACAGCACCCATGGCCACCGGACACGATGTGAGCGGGTGCTCGGGCAGGAGGTCCAGAGCTCTGGACGGGGTCCCAGTGAGGATGGGCTGTAGGCTGGTTTGGGGTAGGCAGAGTTGGATGTAGAGGGCTCAGGGAGGGATGCAGGGATGAAGCAGGCAGGGTGGTGGCCAGGGACACAGGGAGGCAGAACAGGCACGAGCCAGCTGGGGCAGGAGACCCAGGCTGGGGCCAGGCCAAAAGGGACAAAAAGCAGGTTACGGCCAAGGCAAGAAGAAGATCTCAAAAGCCCCAACTCAAATGCAAGTCTCAAAAAAGCCCCAAAAAGCAATAAGATCCAAAACTCCCCAAGCCAAAAGGACTCCAAAAGCAAAAGCCAAGACTCCAAAGCCCCCCGAACACAAAAGCATGAGTTCCACATACCAGCAAGTTTCTAAAAGCCTCAAGGCTTTTGATAAAGTTACTTTTTATGCTTCTGGCTCTTCCCAAAGTCTTCCTGTCAACGGGAGACTTTTGGCCCAGTCCAACCTTCCTCTAGGAGTCATCCACATCTCTGGCTTTATCCTAATTTGCCATCATTTTCTCACCTACAATATGTGTTTGAGATTCATAATTTTCATGAGGGTTTTACCTTCCGGTTTTAGCTTTTCCCGAGTATGTGCCTAACAGTCAGGTTACTATGGCAAGACAGCTACTATTATCTTCTCTTTCTTCATGTCTTCTCTTTTCTTGATATATTTAGAACCAGTTCTGCTTGAGCAAGTAATTAGAACTGTTTAAAGTGTACCTCTGATTCAACTCAGAGGTTGAAAGGTCCTCTCCAGCAAGAGTAGAGGCTTGTCCTAGCACTTAGCAATTTTAACACATCTGCTGTACAGGTTTAAGTGGAAAGTGTCTGAATAACTGACCTTTTTATCTTTAGCAAGTCCTTGACTAGAGGCTATTGAAGGTCATTTCTACAAACCCACAAGAGCTTGAAAGGCAAACTTCATAATAAGTAAGGGAATCAAACTGGGTTTAGTGGATAAATCTCACTTACACAATACGTGTGTATAATGTAAACACATACATCTGATACTCGCTTCAAACTTCTTTTCAATTTCACAAAGATATATATGCACTTTGGGAGAAGCCAATTAGTAAATTTCCATTTAAAAATAAACTAATCACACCCAGAAGAGCATTCAATTACAATAAATAATTTAGATACCAATGTTGGGGTGATATGGATGTCTACATTTTCTATACACATCTAAATTTATGAAAAAATTGATCTTAGCCATTGAACCTTGCCCAAAAATTTTATCTATATTCTTTTAATGGCATAGATTTTATGGGTATTTATATGAAGGAAAATTAATTTCTTTGATTTTTTTTTTTCTTTTATAAGAACATAGATCCAATTTTTTAGCACAATTAATACTGATTTTCTCAAAAATAATTTTTTTAATGTATTGGCATTCTTATTTATCTTTCCTTTATTCATATCAATTTTATAAATAAATTTCTAAATCTAGGAGAAAAGCAAATAAAACCACCAGGAGGGAATATCTTATTGATTAAACTTGAAATTAGAGCTCAAAGTAAGCCACTTATTTTGGAATGCAGGCCACATAAAAAAACATAAATGTTTAATATTTTTCAGCTCCTTTTCTTGCAATGTATTTCTGATTTTTTTTTAAATAAAACTTCTGAGTTTAATAATTCCATATGATTTTACACATCACAAAGTCAAAAAATGTTAGTGTTCTTTCCTGTGGATAGTTAGAATATATAGAGCCAAAAATAGGTAGAACTGTAGACAATGTAGTCCCAGAACAAACGTGGAGATTGCTATTATCTGAATAACTATTGATAACTAGTATCTCAAACAAAAAATTAGAATAGTCACAGAATTAAAATATCTGACAAATTATTATGTAATACTTTATAAAATATTTCCTTTATCTACTTTACATATTTCACATTCCTTTACCATTGCTTTTAGACAACAAAAATTTATGAGAACAAGGGAAAAAAAACCTCAGTAAAACAATCAGAAATACATATGATTTTGAAAATGTAACCCATTATTAAATTATCTCAGATGCTTTGTAAATGGTCTTGTTTCTTGAAGAGGTAGCAGTATTTTTAAAACTCTCTGCTTTCACAGAGATCTTTCAAGTAATATTTAAAGATATTTTAAATATCTCTGAACACTGATTTATGAATTTCTACATGATGCTAACATCTTGAATTATTCTGCTGTTAATAGCCGGCAGGTTGTCTAAGTTTTCACAGTATGGGAAGGCTGTAAAGGTGCCCCTGTTATGTTAGTGACTTTTTCATGAAGAGTGACAACATTTAAGATGACTTGATGGTATTTTCTTTTAAAACTACTAGTGAATCTAGATAATATTACTGCAGATTGGAGTGGAAACAATCTCTCAGACAAAAAAAATTACCCTAAACTTGTGAAGCTTTCTTATCTCAAGACACCATTGCATTTATTTTGGATCAATACCTTTCTATAAAATTAAGAATCACAGAAGAGTTGAGGCTGGAAAGACTTCCAAAGGTGATCTTGTCCAACCACACTGCACAAGTAAGGCCACCAAGTGCCAGTAGTCAAGCACATTATTTAGACAGATGTTGAATTAACTCTAAGAATGGTGGCTCTGCAACCTTCCTTGGCAACGCATTCCAGTGCTCAGTCACTTTCAAAGGAACAAAAAAAACCCAAACCAAGTGTTTCCTGATCTTCAGAGGGAACATCTTGCTTTTCAGTGTGTGCCCATCCATCTGGACCTGTCACTGGGTCCTTCTGAGAGGGCCTGGCTCTATCCTCTTTGCATCCTTCCTTCAGGAATTCATATACATGAATAACAACCCCTCCAAACCTCTTCTCTAGGCTGCAATCCCAGAAGTCTTGTAAATAAAGGCTGAGACAGAAAAAGGATTCTATAGCTCACACTGTAACCAAATCATGGAGTATTGGTGCCACATTTTTCTTGTATTGCCTCTACATTCGTAGGTTCCCCTTTATCTTACATCCAGGGCTAGATCATATTCCAGCTGGGACTTTGATAATTTTGCCCTTGGATGCTTGGACAGTATTTCTATATTCCTCCCAGGTTATCTAACTTTGTTTTCATACTCTGCTCTGTTTTTATTTCTGAGTTTGGCCAGGTGGTCTTTGTTCATCCTCCTGACATTTTTATCTGACTAACTATTAATTTGGGATGGAGGTCTGCTGAGCTTGTATGAAGAGATACCTGAATATCAACCAGCTTTCTGTGGGAACTTACCTTATGGGTCTCTGCTGAACAATTCTTTGAAGGGGCAAAATCTGCTCTTCCATTGTCCAAGTTTGTGGGACTTGATTTTCACTCTCGTCTCTGACCTCAGGATCCTGCACACCTTCATCATATGACCCAAAGCCAGGGCTGCCTTTAATCTCCACATTTGCGATGATTCCCTCAGTTCCCTCATTGTTGACTATCAGATCTAGAAATACATCTCTCCTCATTTGCTCTATCACTTGTAGGAAGAATTTATCACCAATACACTCCAGGAACCTTCTAAATTATTTATGCCTTAGTGTGCTGACCCTTCACAATCATCCTGGTGATTGAAGCCCCCAGGAAGGATCAAGACTTTCAAATGTGAGACTGCTCCTATTGTTGTTATCCACTTGTTCTACCTGTTTGGGTGGCCTATAACAGACACCCACTATAACCTTGTCTTTGAATTCATTTCCTTAATTCTAAACCAGAAGCTCTCCATCAGGTCCAATTCCACACTCAGGAAAAATCTGCAGTCTAAATTCCCTAGGAAATAAATAAAATAATTGTGTTGTGCCCTTTGTTTTTCCTCCCCCCGCCATTTTACAAAGAAGATGACTTCCAATTCTCAATAGTTAACTCTTGAAACCATTATCTTATTTCAGTTGTGCTGAAGGAAGAAGAGATTTCAAAAGGAAGGATTCCCAATAAGTTTGCTAAAGACTTGCAAATCTTTCTCTCAGGAAAAGAGAAAAGAAAATGATCATTAAGAGCTTCTATGGTAAGAGCTGCTGTTAATCATGCTATGAGGTATTTAGAGTTAATCAGACTACATATACACGCTGCTTTTCTCTTTTGACTAGGGCTCAGGGATGTCAAAGAACTGACTCTCCTTATGCTGAAAGAGTCTGAAAGGAAAATTAAAAAGGAGGAAAAATCACAGAGATCTGGAAGAATATTGAGACTGTTGCAAATTTGCAATGTTATAAACTACAGGAACTATGACAGAAAATAATGGAAATACTCCATGCTTTCATTAATCTTTCTGATTATTAATTAGAACATTAATTTTTAGTTTTCTCCAATTATTAGTGTTGCAAAATTTTATCTGATGGAAAGAAATTGACTGACAATCTTGATAATCTAATTCATTAACAAAGGTTACACAAAGCTGAGACTGTTCTAGTTCCATCCTTTCTTACTTCCAAAGAGTTTAAAATATGATCTGAGGAAACACTGCAGAAGGCGAGAAGTCAATTTGTGCTTTCATCCTGTGAAATGTTGTTTCCGTGCTGTAACTACACATTACTCTCGATGGTAGTTTTTTATCATGCACAGTTCTTCATCAGAAAGTGGGATGCTTGCTTTGCATAAGCCATCTAACAATCTGGACAATCTCCTAACCAAGGATGCACCTGAACTAATGACCTATAAATTCATGTAAATGGAGCTCATTTGTCATTTGAGCCTACATTATTCCTGCTGAAGCTCCTTTGTATTATTACCACTATTGTATTAACAGTAATTTCTGTGAGTAGTGAATAAATTGATTAAGTACCTGAGTGCACCAAAGTGTTAAGAAAATATAAAAAAAACCCTATCTCTGCTGAGACTTATCAATCTTTTCTGGTCAAATTTTCAAACAAGCAGAAAAAAAAACATTTGGTATATTATTTGAAAATGAAACTGTATTAAAAATTAAAACTATGTGTTCTTATACTCAAAAATCAGAAAAATAAAAAATGTGGTAAGACCAGCTCTCAATAATCTCTGACCCAGGATACCAATGCAAAGGAATGTTGGAAGGCTTACCCTTGATCAAGGACATTTGGGTTGGAGAACACAAAGGAAAACGATAATTGGGAGAGATGCCTGAGGACTGGACACAGGGAATTATCAGCCAGTCAGCCTCACCTGATCCCTGGGAAGGTGACGGGGTGCCTCATTCTAGGGGCCATGTCTATACTGTGACCCTAACCCCAACCCCAATCACACCCCACCCTCTCAAACAGGCCTCCGTTAATTCCTGGAATGCGGACTGTAAGTTCAGCTACCTGAAGAATTTGAGACAAGATAAAGATACTACTATTGTCCACTTATCTCAGGCTTAGAGGGGAGGTGAACAAGGCTGGGAGAGAAGAATACATCACTGCAAGGAGTCCCCAGGGAAGGCCAGCTCAGAAGCTGTGCTGAAGGTCAGCTCTGTCTGGGTCTGGCAGGGGAGGTTGTAGCTCACCAGTTGAAGTTAGGAGGCCCACTGACTCAACAGAAACACTGAGCGTGGGACTAATTAGAAGTGAGGGAATTATTCAACCAATAGAGTAAGAGAACTGTGGAGCCAAGAAGCATTGATTCTTTTTTCCTGAAATGTGTAAATAGTGAAAATTTAAAATGCTCTCGAGACCCCTGTCACTAAGAAGGCCAGGATGAAGAGGGATCCTATGGGGCACAGTTGGATCCATGTGAGATTATGTTCTTCTGCTTAATCTGCCTCTCTCTCACTCTTTCTCTGTCCCCTCTGCTGCCTTTTCCCTATTTTTTCTATCTCTCTCTCTCAACCTCATATTTACTGTTAAATGAAATCCATACTATTGACTATAGCACATAGTCAGTTTAGTCTCATTTGCACCTTAATTTGGGTAGAAGCATCTCTCAATAACTGGATCTTAACAGTATCCTGGGAGCATTAGGAAAGCATTGTCATCAGGTCAAGGGAGGTGATCCTGCTACTCTAGTCAGCCCTGGTGAGACCACAGCTGCTTGAGCAGGGAGGTGGGACCAAATGACCCACTAGGATCCCTTCCAAATATAGCTATATTTTCTGTAATAGTGACTGAATAGTAATTCCTTCAGGTTATCTGCCACAAATGTGTGTTCAAAGGAAAGAACAGGTTCTCAAGTATAGAAAAATGATCAATTTTATACCAAGTAGCTTGTTAAATTCTTTGCAGGATATCTCTGGGCACCCAGTCTTAGAAGAAAATTCCACACTGTATCCTAAATGCTAGGAGATGGCTGTCTTTGCCTTTGAATTACTGCCTTCTTCATTAAATGAAAAGTGCAAAAAAAAAAAGGACAAATCCCAGTATTTCAACATTATTGGTGCTAACCTTCTGTTGTCTTTCTACTGTGTGTATGGGTTTCCCATTGAATATATTGCTGATG
This sequence comes from Fringilla coelebs, assembly GCF_963513975.1. Classification (NCBI taxonomy): domain Eukaryota; kingdom Metazoa; phylum Chordata; class Aves; order Passeriformes; family Fringillidae; genus Fringilla; species Fringilla coelebs. The sequence goes on from NC_140029.1 coordinate 46,796,150, forward strand.
GATATAATTTCACTTATAAATTGTATAATAATTTTAAAATATATTTTTTGGAGTTCAAAGTCAAAGAAAATTGAAGTTGAACTAGTTGACATTTAGGTATGTTATTAAATCAAACTCTTCAATTCCTGCCAATACATCAGTTTTATAAACTAATCACCAATATAAAAATTGCCTGAGAATAAGAAAGCATTACCAATAAAAATTAGCCAGAACTTGGATAATTTTTGAACTGTTTCAATTAGGAGAATTCAATAGTGGGCTAGTGTACTTATGTACAGTCATTTTCATTCTCTAAAAATAAATGACATTCTTTTTCTCTGAGAAGAGTCAAGAAACTATATGAAACTAGCTCCTTTCTCACACTTTCTCACATCCTCAAGGCATTCTTAGGCAGAAGCTGACCTAAAATCCTCTCTGGGTTTCTCTCAGGACAGTGTGTGTTGTCCTTTCCCCAGCTGCGTTCAGACTATCTTGTTCTATTTCTCAGTGCCACTTTCACTCACAAAATGTGCAAGCACACTCATACATTGTTGTTCAACAGTGTTCAAGGGGAAAGAAATTAATAATCAGCACCTCTTTAATTAGCTAATTGCTTTACCTCTTTGGTTTTAGAAGTTGTATGCTTTCCTCTTGGGTTGGGGGCCATCTATTGTTTCTTTCAATTAATCTGAACAAAGGACAATTACAAGCCTTAAGATCTTAATGAATTTTGCTTCCAAAGTACATATTAGTGCACTTACAAATGGAGAATAGAGGCTAAATAAACGACAATCTTGTTTCCTACTTTCTTCCTTTCCGACATTCATGGTTCTAATAGTGAAGAAGAGATATATTTTTAGACTTGTAAACAGTCAGCTGTACATTAGCTTTCAGATTCCTGATCACCTGCTGCCAGCTTTTCTGTGTTCTGATTGAAGATTATTTACAGTGTAAGAAATTAGAAAGGAAGAAAAGTTTTAATACCAAATGAGTCAAAGCAAGGTTCTTTAACTTTACTTACAATTAAAAATCTGCCTTTATCTTGGTTGACGCATAATGCAAGCTTAAATCTAGAGTCATCAATGAACTATACATTATCAAAGCTTCAGCACAGAGTTTTCTATTAGTTTATGATCCCATTAGAGGATGCAGAAATGGGACATCCAATTTAGTAATGGCTTATTAACTATTTTCACTGTTAATAATATTAGGTAAAAAGAGCCTTAGAGCGCAAAATCTTTTAATCATATTGGACAGCTACAAAAGGAAAGAATCCTTCATTCTGACATAAGTATTTTTTAGTAGGGATATGGCTATTCTACAAGCAATGATCTGTGCCAGGCCTGTGACAGTATCAGTAATTACCTCCATCCAGTTGTGATGGGAATGAAGCTGTCATTTGTCTCTATTATGGCTGAACATTGAAGCTGCCTTACATTTTATCCAGCAAATGAAATGCTTGAACTATAATAGTGAAAAACTAAAAGAAACAAACCCCAAAAATAAAAAGTCTGCCTACTTTTCATAAAAAATTCTGTCATGATGAATTCTCTCTTTGTTAGAACAATCATACATACACAGAATAGACAGGTACTGGTATATGAGTATTCTTTAGCACTGTTTTGGTTGATTATTTTTTACAACTCTTCAATATGAATATATATGTATATTCATATAATCTATTTAAAACTATTTATGTACATTTCTTCCCATTCCTCTTTGTGATGGTAAGGCTATTGATACAAACTGCCTTCTGGATGCAGAACAATTATAGTTTTATTTTCAATTATTTGAAAAATTTTCTTCTCCTATTACCATGACGGTGCCACAGAAGTGATATTCTATTTCTAGTCACAAGATTAGAAGACCTTTTCTAAAAAAAAAAAAAAAAGCTCCTAAGAAATATCAGTTTTTGTCAATCATTACTATTGAAAATACAAAGTTATATTGAAATAGCACCCTCTTTCTATTTATGTTGCCACCTTAAGTACTGAGCGGGAGTTGGTTCTATGTCTGCTGATTTCAGCAGCCATTGGGAAAAATCTCCTGGTGAGAAACTGCTTTACAAAGTATAACTGAGTACTAACTTAAGCAGTTGTAGTTACATCAGACACACACATATTTCAAGGGAACTTTGAAATGAATCTCTAGTGGGATTTTTCCTTATCCTCTCAGTGACTGCCTTATGGTAGCTGGTATGAGTTGCTAGGTACAAGAATGGCTGCAAACTAGCTTGGAAAATTAAATCCTATGTACACCCTATACATTTTGTTAATATAAACAAGACCATACAAAAAAAAAAATCTGCTATTTTTCTGTCTTATTGTTTCATTTTTTACAGTTAACCTTTTATTATCTGGCAGAATGTAGAAGCTGTCTAGTTGAGAAAGAAAAGCAAACTGTTGTGTCTAAGCTCTGCACATCCACTCACACATTCTCCCCTGGTGGGATAGGGAGAGAATCAGAAAGGTAAAACTGGGGGAAGTCAGGGCTTGAGATAAACTGTTTCATACATAAAGCAAAAGCTGCACGTGCAAGCAAAAGAAAACAAGGAATTAATTCACAACTTCCCATGGACAGGCAGGTATTCAGCCATCTCCAGGAAAACACAGCTCCATTACATATAACAGTGCTTGGGAAGACAAACACAGTAACTCTGAACTTCCACCCTTTCCTTCTCCTTTCCCAGCTGATATGGTGAGCATGACACTGTATGGAATATCCTTTTGGTGGCTCAGCTCTCCTGCATCCCCTCCCAAATTCTTGCGCTCCTCCAGCCTACAAGTTGATGGCATGGGATGAGAAGCAGAAGAGTGTATGACTCCATGCAAGTACTGCTCAGCAATAACAAAAACATCCCTGTGTTTTCTACACTCTTTTTATCAGAAATATAAAAAAGCAGTTTCACAGCAGCTTCTGTAAGAAAAAGACTAAGCACAAAAACAAACAAACAAAGAAGCAGAAACCCCGAAGAACATACTACTATTAAAATGCACAAGACAAGTAATAAAAAATAAATGAGTCAGTTACATTAATAAGTCCCATAAGAGAACTGGTCAATTAGCCCTCAGATTTTTAAAAGATGGCTGTACTTTCATGGATTCATACTGAGAGCAAAACTACAGGCCTTCTTTATCTTTGTAGAGTACAAGTTAGTGCAAGCATTGTCTGAATCAAGGAAAATAAATGAAAAATGGAAAAAAATCCTATCATTAATAAAGAATAAACAACTTAAATTACTTCAAGAGCTGGAGAGAGACATTCATATCCCCCCCCCACCCCCAGCCTTCCCTATTGCACAAAACCATGAAAGAAGTAATTTGTCTTAACTTGCCTCATAAGGTCACCTTCAGAGCCAAACAAGTTCCTCCTTCTGGTGATCTACTCCAGAATGAGAGCAGGAGCAAAGGAATCACTCCCCAAGCAGCCATGTTTCTCTTTATTTGCACTGCATGATAATAAGTAACTTAAATGTACATGTCTAGCTTGTTAATGTTCCAATCTAATAGAGAGGAATTCCTCCTGTAAGGATCCAGTTTTCAATGAAAAACAGCAACTGTTTTGAACAGACAGGTGTGCAAATGAATTAATCTTTAATTTACAGACAATTCTTTTGTTTTAAATAATTAGCATATGTAAAAATATCTCATAAGTGACCCTGTATCTCATCCTACGTGAGATTTTGGAAGATGTTAGAGCAACTTATATGAAATTTTCCTTCAGAAATATTCCTGCAAACTTTCATGTACATTATTTAAAAGTGTCTCAAGCTTATGAAGTATGAAAACTATCTTTCAGCATACTGTCTCATATATATAATAGTAAACAATTTATTTGCAGATGAAGTTGTAAGGACTTATGGTATGCCTCTAGAACATACTGACATCAGAGCAGTTCTTTCAGTCTGTGACCTTATCTGCTTGAAGTATCATCAGCAGAAGCAAAAGGCAGCTTTTTCTTCTGGATAATATTATCACATTGAAAAAGTGGACCAATGCATTCTAATGAGAGTTCAACTTACCATTAACTCTGTCTTCTTTATGTCCATTTCCTCTCTGCTGATCTGACCTGACTACTTCTGCCCTTTCTGAGATAGAACATAAAGCTGAGATCCCGTTCAACTAAATTTAGGCACATAGAAAATTATAATAGATAAGAGGTGATGACCTTCCTCTGACAATTTTATTTTTCTTGACAGAAAAGCTGTTCCTAAAATAGGAGAAAGTTAGTTGTTGAAATTAAGTCCTCAACTACAATTGTATTAAGTTTGGTTTTATGTATGTACAGGCACATATGATTTTAATATCTGAGGCTGTACAGTAGAAGATGTCACCCAACTTTTCATGTGTCCCTGTTTTATTAAATTTGGTCTGGTTTTATTGTCCTGCCATAGTTTAATCCCAGCTGGTAAAAAAGCACCACAGTCACTTCCTCCCTCCTGCACCCACAGTGTGGAGGAGAATTGGGAAGAAAAAGTGAACCTTGTGAACAGTTTAATTATTAAAAAAAATAAAATTATGTGCTCAATACAAGAGAGAAGGAATAGATACTAAAAAAATCTGTATATATTGTTTTTAACTTAAAAATAACAGGGGTTTTCCAGGACCCTACAATTAAGGAGTGGTTACAAAAGGTAAGAAGGAACGTGAGCTACTGATTCATATTCACTTAAACTATGAATATTCAATTTTAGCTAGATTTTATACAGGGATTTAAAAAGCAAAGTCACTCAAACAAAATTATGGATAAAAGTATTTCCTCAGCATTAAAAAGTGGGTGTGCCTTTCTTTTGCTTTTTTTTTTGTTTTATCTAAGATATATGTTAAATCATCATATAAATATATTCAAGCACTGAAAGGTTTCTTGCTAATTTTTTTGGTTTCAAACAGTGTGAAAATCTAAAATTCTGACGCCATCTTCATTTCCAGAGGGAAGTAACCAGCCAAATAAAGTTCAGAAGTTAGCATCAGCAGACAGTATTCATATCAGGTCATTCCTTAAGAGGAAAAATTGCAGTCAAACATTGCTGTGTTGCGTGAATAAATGTATGCTGAAAATATTGTATTAGATCTGTAAAAATTATAACAGAATCACAGAATCACAGAATGGGTAATGTTGGGAGGGACCACTGGTGGGGTCATCTAGTCCAATCTCCCACATCAAATTAGGGATTTTTTACATCATCATATTCAGTCCTCATTTACCTTTGTGCAGTCTAGAATGTATTCCTGCCACAGAGACTCATTATGGAACCACACAGGAATATGTTAATTCAATACATTTATAGTGATTTACACTTGCTGTGGATCTGGCTCAAAGCATTTTGAAAGGACTTTTTTTTAGCAGCTCTATGATGTGAAAGCTCTGAAAAGGGTTTCACATTACTTACCCCATGACAGGAACACTTATGTTTCTGAATACTTGTTTTTAGTTGGAGTCAACAAAAGTCTCACTTTTGCTCAGCTCACTACATAGTCAAAGAAGTTTAAAAGGTGAAATTGCTATAGCAAGTTGGCATTGAAATGAATAAATTTTATCCATTTTTTGATGTAATGCCATAGAGAGAATTACTTCCATACTGAGATGTTCTTTTTCTGTGGTGGTTAAATTCATTCTTGATGCTACCAAATGTAAAAAATAGTATCCTTCAGATGAAGCTTCCTCTTAATAATAGTAATAATTATAATAGTAGTAGCAGTAAAGTGAATCTCTGGGATAATAAGAGATACTTTTGCAATTTCTAAAGCAATGGTGTTTCAGTTTAAAATACATAAAGCACTATAGAGAAAATGTATAGATGTGATGAATTGAGACCTAATAATTTTGTGAGGGCAAAAATGCATCTGCTATTTGGGAAGAACATCTTTACAGTGAGAATGTTGATTCTTTTTTGACAGAATCTGATGAACAATATATAGGAATGAAAATTTTTTACTTTGGTCAAGGTACAAGTGTTTGCAAGTATATGAGAAAATATTAATGTGGTATTGAAAGAAGACACTTAAAGATGAATGGCTGAATATAACCCTGAAATCCTTGTAATTCAGGAATATAACCCTGAATTATTTTCAAGGTTTTCAAGCTGCAATTCTGGATTTTTATTCTATAATATAGAAACATAAATATATATGAAAAATACGAAGACCATACTACATTTATTGTGTCTAAATAGTAGATCAGCATAGACATAGCTCCTAAATATGCAATTATCATGTCCAGAGTTTTCTCATTGTTAATAGGTTTGTGTTCTTGCCCAGTTAGCTGAATATTTGTTGGTGTTGTGCTTATATGTGCAAATGTACGTGTATATTCAAGCTTTCTGCAACCAGCCTGGCTGAAAAAAACAGCAGAAGAATGGCTGGGGAAAAAAAAAGTGCATTTAAATTAGCAAGTCCAAGTACAAATACAAAAGACTGAATTTAACTACTAGGGGACTCAACGTTCACATATGCATTCTTTCAGAACTGTGCTTTATTATTAATATGTTTTTACATAGGGCTATAAGATAAAGTTATAGAGATGAAAATGTAAGTAGTAAGTACTTAACAAGTAAATCACGAGGGATTTCTCTTTCATCTCATTATGTCTTCATGAGTTACTTCACTCTTCACTGTTGCTAAGCAGGGTGATTGTGTGCTTTGTTTTGTGGTTTGGTTTTGTCAGTTTTTTTCCCATGTACAAGAAGAAAAATAAAATAGCGTTTCAGATTTTTTTTAAATTAAAATTTGTAATTAAGGCACACTGAATCTTTTTCTCTTTCAAGTCTTCAGTCTTAGAATGACTGCCACTACAACATATTTTTTATTTTTGTTTAATACTAGTTTTCTATACCCAAAGGCAAATTTTGTCAGAAACATATGGAAATGGCACAAATAAAAAAGGAAAACTGCATTTTTTTCTCAGGATCCCTTATGTTAAACAGAAGCAATATTAACAATTAATGAATGTAGCACATTTAGCTATATTTCTGGCATGAAAGACTACAGACAATAATGATCACTAACAGTCTCTGCAAAGCAATGCTAACAGTGCAAATATATGAGTATACAGCCAAGCTGCAGTAAGGTCATCTCAGCACACAGCTGAGAGGGAAAGTTGGTTGTCGCTTTTAATCATAGTTAAGCCCAAACAGCCTTCAGAAATGGTAACATTCTCAATTTCCCTAGGCCCTGCATAGAAATGACCTATTGAGTGGCTTTCTTTGATGAAGAGTAGATTTTATTTATACCTTTGGGCAGAAACTCTGGGTGTGGTAACTTGCCTTAGTGACACATTTGCTCATTAATTGTGTTTCATCTCTGCTCTCTAGCTGATAGTTTGTAAATCTGGTAAATTGTAGCAGCGCTACAAGAACTACCCAAAAAAAGTGTGGACATAGTAAATACTTCCTTTTTTTCTTCTATCGACTAGGTAGGTTCTTATGCATACAAATACTTAGGAGACTGTTTGCTAGTCATCTCAAAAATGCCTTGAGGCAGATTGTCAAGAGACATAACAAGGCACAATTTTGATACAATCAAGAGTTTTTGCAGTTAATTTTTACTCAAATTCCTCTTCTGAACTTTCTGCCTGCACTACTCTACTTTCTTTAATTTTTGATAGTCTGAGTTTATGTATTTTTTAGGTTACTGAAAGATATTAGGACATCTTCTTAAAACAAAAGAAAAAAAAATCAGTATTTATATTTTCTTGAGAAAAGGAGACCTGACTAATATATCTTGACAAGCAAACAAATGTTAATTTTCTCCTGACAGCTAATGATAACTGCATAGTCAAAATTCTCACTTATTTTATACATTCTTACACTCCTTAAATGCTTTTTGAAACAACAGTTAAAATGTAATGGATATCAATCTACTTCTAATCATGACTATAAAACTCATTCAGTTTTAATAAGTGACATTTATAAAATAAATAAAAAATAGGAACACTTTTTTTTTAAATATTTATGCCATATTTTTAGTGTAGTATTTCAACAATCTTCAGAGAAAAATTACATCAACATAAACATGTTTAAGAAATTTTTGTATCCCCATCTCACTACCTCTTTACATTTAACTTCAGTTATTATGTTTAAATTCCTTTTTAAAAGCAAATTTGTCACAAAGATTTCAACAAATGTTTCAAGATGATGTTTGAATTTATTTCATTCATTTTTTTTAATATAATTGTTTTTTTCTCACCAATATGCAAAAAATATAGTTACCTTTTGCTACCTCGAGTGACATATATACTTTATTTCTTTGTGGTCACAAACTAAAGTTAAATGGTTAAAGATTGTTCCTAAGCTTGACTTAATGGTGTTACAAACAATTTATATATTGTGGTTATACAGTGTACATACAGTGTTGTTAACACTATCATAATATACTTCTTTTTGTGTTCAAGGCAAGCCACAATTGTATTCTGATTACTGCATTCCTACATTGGAGCTGCTGCAAGCCTCTGTTTTCAGTAAAATATGCTCCTGTAAAATAGTAGTGGTGCTTGAAAACATGATACTTGATCTACATAATAGTAACCAAACTTAACTTGGTCTTGCAATTTTGAAATGCACATTCTAAAGTCTAATTGTTTTTTTTTAAGGACTGTCAAAGAGTATGAATATCACAACACCATTTTCCAATTAAAACTATTGAATTTCATTTTTCTCCCTTTCATCTTTCCTCTCTATATTCCTATAAATATGCAACTGAAATTCATTGTATGACATTCAAAAATTTTGTCAGTGGGTATATCCAAGGAAATTAGGAGGGATGCTGCTTTGAGGAACATAGGACTTACTATGGGCTGGAGGGAAAAACTATTTTGGAATAGAGCAGAGATTCTGGAGATTATACAGCAATTTTCATGGAATGTTGGAGGGATCAACACCAACCCAGAAAGAACAAGTTTAGAAAAAGAGGGATAAAAAGGACAGATTGCATATTAACAGAAGGTGGTCATTATGCTTGTCACACTGAATGCTACTGTGACTGTCCTACATTCTTACTGAATCCTCTTACTAAATCCAATTTCTAACTGTTTTCTATTATGAATATCCTTCCTATTTTGAGCCTCTGTGTGTGAACATCACATTGGAGTATCTAGCAAGTAGGACAAGGTGCCAGCTACTGGGGAATTTGATGCTCTGTATGTGCATTTGTGTTAAACTACTAGTAAACTTTAAGCTGGTGATTTTCACAAAGTTGAAATAAATACCACACAAGGCGATGGGATTAAAAAAAAAAAAAAAGATAGTGAAGAAAAACTCAAGTGCAGTTCAGTAGAAAACAATTTTTTTTTTTTTGACTTCCTATTTTTTTTGGCTGGGAAAATTCCTTAAATTTTGAATGTTTTTCAAATCTATTAAAAAAATATTTTGCAAGGACTGAAATGTATTTCGATGGCTAAATGCCTTTTATTGAATAAGAAAGCACATTTTGATTTCATCATATCTGTACTCTTTGGATAAAAGAAAGACTCAGTGGAGTACTGATTATGCTGTAATTAACTGCAATTGTTATTGACTTCAATTGTTAGAATTTCCCTTCAGGTCTGCTCAGTTCAGAAAATAAATGTTCTAATATTCCTATTGAAGATGGGTCAAAATTTTATACAAAAATCTTGCTAAAGAAGTAAGTGTTTATACAGGAAAAGAATCTGTTGTTGCTTGGTCAACTATTTGTACCACGGACCACCGAGTCACAGAAGGGTTGAAACTGGAAGGGGCCCCTGAATGCCATCTGGTCCAAGCCTCCAATGCTCAAGCAGGGCCACTTAGAGCCAGTTGCCCAGGACCATGTCCAGATGGCTTTTGAACTTTTGAACAAAGTTGGAGACTCCAAAAAATCTCCAGGCAACCTGTGCCATAGCTCAATAACCCACCCAGTAGAAAAGTATTTCCTGGAGTTTTCTACTGTGAGGATGATAGAGCACTGGAAAAGGCTGAATTTAGGTGTTACACTTTATAATTATTACAGATGTAGTGATTACATATATTTATATTATAGAAATAATATTTATATTATTTCTATATATTTATATTATAGAAATATTTCTATATATTTATATTATAGAAATAATCTGTGTATAGATGTATACACTACAGTGCTTGCATAAAAGCAGTTTGTAGTTACACCAGTGCATGATTTTTTAAAAAATGCCAATTTTTAAATTACATATGCCTGTAGTATGTTAAAGAAAATAAATTATGTTTTAGCAATAATCACATTTTCTGAACTAAAAAAAAAGCAGACACTTTCACAGACTTCCTTTTTACTAGTCCTCTCTTAGCAGAAGTAAATTTTAACACTTGTGATATAACAAAACACACATTTCTTTTTAAGAATAAAAGAAATATCAAGATGTTGACAGCTACAAGTATGATACTTTTATAGTACATGTCCAAATACAAGAAGAGCCAACTGGCTATAAATTCTGCACTCCACTCAGCTACTAATGTGTTGGAAAGAAATAGTTTCAGAGGCCATCAGACATAACTGTGTAGGTTTTTTTTCATTTAGGCAGACTGAAAGATTATTATTCAGTATTAAAATGCTATTCATCAAACACCTTTAGAGTTTCAAATTGCTTTATTTCCACTATAAACTTATATGATCTCAAAATTCTTTCAAATATTTACCCAACTAAAAATTTTTAATCCCTTTCCTAAATGAAAATTTTATGTTGATCTTTATATAAACTGCATCCTCTCATTTGTATTTTTTAATTAATATTTATGTTTTTCATTATCAATATGACTAGAAAATGTTCCTTCAAAGTTCTGTGACTACTAATAATGTTAGTACAAAAAGAGACTTTTAAGTTTCCTATTTGTTTTGTGGTTGGTTTTGTTGGCATTTTTTATCATTTAAATATCAGGGAAGTTGAGATTTACTTCTCAACTAAGAGTAAATATTTACTGAGAGTAAAATAAAATAGAAAACTTAGGGAAATTCTTACTTATATATTATTTCCCTCAAAATATAACATATATACAATAATATGTAATTTAAAACCTGTGTGAGAGTATGAACAAAGGTGTCTGTGCTCCACAAAAATTTCCTACAAACTACCATTTCATCTTTGGCTAATAAAATGTGTATTGTAAAATAGAAGGACTATAAGCAATATGTGAAGTACAAAAAGCCATTTTGCTGTAATCTACCTTTCTCTGATAATATAACAAATTATTTTTAAATTAGTTATCATATTGATGAAAGATATATATATGATTTGTGTGTGCATGTGTCCACATTTATGCATTTATATTTTCCTATGCTTTTGAATAGGTCTCACAGAAAATTCATGAGAACTGAAAGGGGAAAGGAAAATCCGATAGAATGTATGTACAAATTTAGAAGGAGAAAAAGAAAAGGCCAAACAAACAAACAAAAAAATAGAAAAAAAATAGTGAGTGACCAGTTTAGACAGGGCATTCAAGCAAATTACTGGTGAACTGTGCCTGAGGATTTGAAGTTTTCATGTTCATTTATAAATTCAGTTGTTTAGGACTCTGATGTGCTGTTGTTTAGGAGTGGCCCTCCCCAGTTTATGCCCTCTCCTCTCTGAGACTTTCCCAAACCATGTGCCACTAGCTAGCTCCCCATCCCTTTCCTCCCCATTCTTGCTCTGGGGATGGAGTTGACAGGTGGAGGCACAAAAAAGTCAAAAGGTTAAAATAAGAACAATTTACTGGAACCAGGAATTAGACAAAGAAAAAAAAACCCAGCACCGAAAATAATACCAAAAGTATACAAACAGAGATTGACTTACATGCAAAAAATTCTCATCAAGTGACCCAGAAACTATTAGCAGTGGACTGCAATAGCAACTCATAATTTCATTTTGAAACTAATTTTTTAAGTAACTGGGCTGAATCAGAATCAGTCTTTTAAGAATACAATTTTTTTTTTTTCTAGCAAAAAAAGGGATTTTGGCTCTTGTTAGCAATTGGAAAACTGTTAGGTGTTTTTGCCACTCCATGTAACCAACATTAAGTTGCTCACCAGATCTGGTATGAAGGAGTCAGTCAGGTTAGCAGAGTCTAAACACTTCTCTGTGTACTCCCTTAAAGCTTGTAGACTAGTAGCTTTCCTTTCACTTGGTAAATACTCCATTACTGATGACGAGTGTTTCTCCTTTTTTATTCTGCTTGTACTCTGAATTTTGAGTGCTTGTCTATCTTCTACTAAAACTTTGAAGTTTGATGTAAAGTGGATGTGCTTACCTTTCATGAATGGGCAGTATGAGTCTGTTGCCAAAATAGGGGAAGAAATAATGTTACCAGATACAATTTGTGAGTATTTGTGAAGATTGAGAGATATATTTTAGTGCACAAGGTTATACTGCTGTCTCACACCTGTGTGGTTGAGAGTTCATGGTATGTTCCAGTGTAATATCTCCATAGTCAGTCGTCAGCATTTCCATCATGTAATTCACAAGAATAGCCATAGCTTTAAAAATAAGACTTAAATTGCAAAATACTTTAAAAAATAAAATATTTGTGTTGAAACACTGCAAATTTAACTAAAGATTTTCCAATGAATGCATACATTATAAGGATATACCTTTCAAATATTTTTTAAGCAAGATCTAAGCTTTATCTCTCTGAAGGTGTAAAAATTTGGTCAGCAAATACTTGTACTAAGTTATTACAGAATTAAAAGTCTGCTTCAGTCATGTAAGGTGCTTTACCTAACAAAGTTTTAACTCCACACAAGGAAAGTTTATAGGCTCACTCAAAATGCAAAGTTTTGGGCATTACAGCACAGAATATCAGACAAGGCTTCAATTTTATTTCTAAATAATTACATCTAAGAGGTATTTTGAACACGATTATGAACTTGCATTTCTTCCCCTCCATTTCTATCTCTCAACCTTTCCCTTCTCTGCCTTACCACTCACAGATCTAAAGAAGCCTTGCGACCTCCATCAACAAAAAGAGGTCTGTTTTACCCTTCAGCATGTTTTCAGAGAGGACTAAATTGAGCTAAGGAAGGCATTTGATCTAGCTGCGCCTAACTTAAACACAAAGAGGTAATTATGTATAAAAGTAGTGTTGGGCTCATTCTTAAAAAATCTGTTATCTTTAGATGTTTTTGAGTACTGCAGCTACCCCTCTTCTCAACAGGCATAATGCTCAGGAAAATCTTAAATAGATGAAATGTAATCAGAGGTCTCAGAGGGACAGGATGAAATTGAACTCTGATGGTGTATTTTTTTTTAACTGACAGAAGATATCTCTTTATCTTAGAAGCTGACTCTTAAATGAAACTGACAACCACAGATTTCGTAGAAAGAAGGGTATAGTGAGCACAGGCAAGGTAGGTGCATTCCTTTGTCCAGGAGGCAAATATGTGACGCAGAAACTGGATGGACCAAAAAGAGGAGGTGCATCACAAAGGAAAAAGAACTGGCCAAGGAGGTGTTGGCTGCTGTTACTCTGAGTAGAATTTAAGATCCTCAGGACAGCAGAAGGTAAATCAAAGACACTGGCCTTAAAAAAGGATGGATACTGGTTTCATCAGAATCTGAAAAGCTTCCTTTCTAGGAAGGGCAAAGAAGCCCATGAGACCTCATAGAATTATTAAGGTTGGAATAAAGCTTTAAAATCATGAAGTCCGACTGTTAACCTGGCACCATCATGTTCACCACTAAACCATTCCCCCATGAGCCACATCCACATGCCTTTTGGTCACTTCCAGGGGTGTTGATTCCACCACTTCACTGAGTAGCCTTTTCCTTCAAGGAGGCTTCAGGGACAATGTCCTTAATGCAAAAGAGGAGCCCATCCTCAACATTGAGAAAACAATCAGAAATAGGAAAGTTCATCTTAACCCGGCCCAGAATGTCTGACTCAACCTAAAGGCAAAAAAGGGTTAGATGGGAAGGAGAAAAGACACAGATTAATGAAGGGTATAGATTGCTGACGTGGACAGATTACTGAGCAGTTTAAATGCAAGGCTTAAGTATTCCAAGAGGGAATTAGGAAAACCAACATTCAGCTGGAGTTGAAAGTGATAAAAGACACAAAGAGAAACTGGAAGAACATGAGCAGGCCCAGAAACAGTGAAAACAGCAACCCTCCCAAACCTTTCCCAAAATACCAACCCTTTCCCAATAAATGGGAAAGGAAAGCTGTGTCATGTAAAAATTTAAGAAAAGGCAACTCCCTTCTTTCAGGGTTATCGGCAGATGCAGTGGGTGCAGGGGTGGTTTCCCCTTCTTAGTCACTACAGTATCTGTCTGATCAACTCCCCAGGAGACCTTCACAAATAAAATTGTAGAGTAAATAATCTGGCATTGTAAGTCTTGTAAGGTGTCAGATGCACTAAAAGCACGGTTACACTGTAAGTTTGTTCACAACCACAATCCCATTTGCAGAAATAGTGTGGGCTGCATGTTAAGTCCAGACACATACAGTAAGATTCCAGACTCACACATAGCGTGATTGTTGTGATGGGATAAGGTTCAGAAATTTCTGTTGATAAATACATTGATATCAGAAAGCATAATCAATAATATTACTGTAGAATAAAGCTTACTTGAAGGTAAACTGAGGGAGATGGGTACAGCTCACTGACCACCCCAGGATACAGAGGAGGAGTCTTCTTCCCTCTTCACATCTATCCCCAGGTTATATTTGTTTTTCTTGAGAGTTGGGAAAAGATGAAGTTTCATTTGATGTTATTTCATAATAAGGTGGCGTTTGAGACACTTTTGTCATACATATAAAGCTTTTTTTCATACACATGAAGTTTTACTTCATTAGCATACGTGGTGGCAGGAAAAGTAATATATATTTTCAAGCCAATCAAGCAAAGTTCAGCTTTTGGTCACCATTTGGATCATTCCTTTGTCGTGGTTCCCATTAGCTGTAATTTTGTAAATAGAGCATGACTGTGATACCTCTGTGCCTCTCTTGGGGCTGTACAAAAGCTTCCTCAGTATTCCTGCTTAAAAACAAACAAACAAATTCAGTTTTGCTGTATAATACAATTTCATATAATCAGTCTTGTCCCCTGCAAGAAATTTTCCTCTTGATACTTGTTTTTTTATATCAGTGACTATGATTAATTATCTGATAGTTGGTAACAATGGGGAGGGTATTGTTAAAACTAAAGAGCACAAAGCAGTGAATTTTCAGCTAGAATATGTTTTGAGTGTTTTATGTTTGAAATACAGTTGCAATATCCCACAGGGACAATCTGGAATTATTATGAAGTAGTCAAGCAAAACACACCAGAACATCTATTGGTTACAATAATAGAGTAAAAATAAATAAATAAACCAAAAACACATAAACTAAAATACGGTAAAATTTATGAGAATGTCTGCTTCGTTCTTTTTCAGTCATGAATTATTTAGACTGCAATAAACATGAAACACATTTATATGTCAATTGAAGGGATGCTGAATGGAAAAAAAATAGGATAAGGAAGTGATAAATATATAATCTTGAACTTCTTATAAATAAACAAGATTCACTTTGCTGCTTCAGAGGTCTTTCTTGATTAAAAGCTTCTACATGAGAAGAAAATGTGGGCAGAATAACAAAGAAATACATTAGCACACTTGAAGACGTGGCAATATAGATTACTGCTAAACAGATTTTTTACTGATTTTTTCTCCATTTCAGTATTAAAATATTACACATCTATCTTTTGCTTAAGAAAGCATAAATTATGTTTATATCTCTCTTCCTTCCTTTGCTTGACAAGGTTCTGTATGATTAAGATTGGAAGCAAAGAACATGCAATAAAGCCTTGTAGATGTTTTCCTCTCATACACGCATCCTGTGTAAGAAAAAGAGTGCATAACAAACTCCTTGTGCACTCTCCTCTTTCTTCCTTTATGTTTTGAAAGATTTATTGACAATTTTGTCATGGTTTCCCTTTCTTCTTTTGTAGTAAGTGCAGTTCTGTTTTTTCTCTAGAATTTTGGAATCTAAATTATATGCATGGTTGTTCACACTACATTTCCATCTGGCCCCCAAGATGTATGTGTAATGAGTGCAGTTCTTTTTCAAAGGTATTAAGCTGTTGTGAATGTTATAATTAGAATTAAAAAAAAAAAGTCTGACTTCATAAAGTGATGTCCTTATGAAAGGTAAGAAATAAAAATGAAAAAATACATTGAATAAAGGACTTCATAGCTCATAATCATGGGAAAAAAACACAAATCCACTGAAATTTTTGAGAGAAAGGCTACATGGGAGTATTTTTATTGAGGGAATAATGGCTGATGTAAAAATAAAATCTCAAAACCCCTAATATTTTTAAGCAACTTTTTATTTATTTGGAATTTTAAAATACAAATGTAAACAGGTACATATTTGTTTTATACTCTGAAATGTTAATCCAGTCATAATGCAATTATGCTTTAGAGAATTACCAAAACAATAAAAAATAGAATGATTTGAAGGAAAAATATGAAGCAAAGCCTACTGAATTTCATTAATAGGAAATGAGATACCATTTTGTTTGAATTTAAAAAAAGAAAGAAAAAAACAAACAAAAAAACACCAGCAAAAAGCCCCCACAACCATCCCCAAACTCCCCTCACCAAAGCCCTAAGAGAAAATAAAGTGAAAAAAAATCAAACTAAAGAAATACTGAGACTTTTGCTTATCCATCTTTGTTTTCCATTCCCTCTTCACTAAACATGATTGCTGCATATTGCCAGAAAAGCAGTGTTGTCAAAGTTAATACCTACATTTTTTTTTTGTTTAAGAATTCAAGAAAATTTTTTTCTGAAGTGCCATAGTTCTTAGAATGTCTCTAGAAATATGAAGAATATTTATCTTTCAAAAGTACGTGTTCAGTTTCCAAATTAAAAAAATAATAGACAACATAATTAGAAGGTTTACGAGATCTGTTTTCAAACCTATGGACTAACTATTACTTTATAGCATGGGTATTATAACTATTATTATATAACATGAATTGTGTTATTTCTTTTAATTAAAAATAAGAACACTTGTCACAGGAGGTTTTCTTACATTTATACTACTTTATTTTAAATATAAAATTTTATGAGAAAAGAAAATCAAATGTGTCTTATCTCCTCAAGTTTTTTTTAAGTATATATATATATATATTCATTTTTCATACTAAAATGCACATTCTCATTCTTCTTCCTTTTTAAAATTGTTTTCTCTTTTCTCTGATTTTTACATTTTTTTAATCCATTTTAATTGCTACATTCATTTAAACTAATGCAATGATTAAATTGGCAATTTCCAGATCTATCTAAATTCCAGGGCAGTGTCCTAACATGGATTGCCCATAGAACCTCTGTAGGAATATCCTCTATCTGTATCCCTTAGACTACCCAGGCTATTTCTTTCTCTGCTCTCTTGATTTCTCACAGCTGTACTGCAATGTGAAAACTTACACAAGAACAACTGATATGGTAAATTCTAGATACCACTAGGTGATGTATGGTGTAGTCAGACTTATTGCATTTGAAAGATAGCATGTGTACACAGACTTCAGAAAAGAAATATAGTTTTACTCCTCTCTTGCTTTAAAAAAGGTGGAAAGTGTTGAAAAAAATGTCGGAACTTTAGCTAAGGAATGATAGGTGTGGGTGTTTATTTGTGACCTTTTGAGTAGGCACTTTTTTAAAAGAAAAAAAAAATCGTTCCTGCTCAGGGGATTTGATCAATAGAAAACAATAATAAGAAAGCTCAACATATTTAAGGCAAATATTGAGGGAAATTAAGTTTCTACCTGAAATTAATAAAGTAAATTTATCGGATATTTTTCACAAGATTTTAATCTTTAAGCTTTTCCACTTACAAACAGATCTCAATAACTCTGGCTTTACCAAATGCCACTGCTTGCTCTCCATTCAATTCCTGTCTGTCTCTCACCCATTTATATCTGTGTATGTGCCAATTGGTATTGTCACTGCTAAGCATCACATCAGGGAAAGTGCTGGCAGCAGCAAAACCATGACTGAAATAGGAAGTGAAAAGAGGATTTAATAAATTCATTTTATCAGCTGCAAGTCATCCTGTTCCTTATATTCGGACTTGTTCCACAGCTAGTAACAGCACAATCAGGGATGAAATTGTTTTCTGGATACATATTTAATAGAAGGCAGATAAGATTTTTGTAATGGAAAGAACTATTGGTGTATAAAGCTAGTACTTTCTGTTTTGTTCAGAAAAAACTTTAGATAAATCTATATTTCATCTTTCCATTATTTGTGAGCTGACTGTGTTGTTGCAATTTGCACATCTGGCTTAATGGATTCTTTTATGAAGTTTGATATGAAGTCATGAGTAAAATTTAGCCTTTTAGTCACATTAACTTTGGGGATTTTTTGCATATAATATTGCGTTTCTGCAATAAGTTGATCAACATAGCTGCCTAATAGCTTGCCTTACCTGAAATATCCAGAAATATGTCTTGTGGGCGTATTTTCTTTCACAGTACATTGTTTATTCCTTAGCAGTAATGTGTAATGCAAAAAAAAGTGTAATTCATGAATTCATGTATGATATTTTTATGTCTCCAGAAAGTGAGTGACTAAATTATTTATATCTTGTCATGTATGACGGTTAAAACCACTGATAAAGCTCTATTCAGTGCTATGGATTTATAGAATCACAGATTTATGGAATATGCTGTGTTGGAAGGGACCCTTCAGGATCATTAAGCCCACATCCTGGCCCTGCACAGGATCCCCCCAAAATTCTCAGGTGCCTGAGAGCATTGTTCAATTACTTCTTGAACTGGTGTTTAGATTACTGGAAGAAATACAGAAGAAGCAAGTCTAAGGATTAGTATTTGATGTATCTCTAACTTTTCAGCTTCTCTTTAGTCTCTACTTTCACAGGAACTTCTGGCAACTGTTGATTTTTAGCTTTAATGGTCTTTCATAGAACTTGATTTGACTTGTCATTTGACAAGGATATTCACAAGTACATCTTTCTACTAATCAGTACATATTTGTTATTATTGATGGAATAATGAAGGATGATTAGTTTAATGCAACAATATCTATCTACAATAAGGAATATTTTTCACTTGCAGGCATATGAAGAACCTAGTACAATGGTTCATTATTTTGTTCTTCAAAGTCTTCTGAGCTAATGGATGGAAGGTTCTACTTAGATTGTCATATGCTACAGTTCCATGCTATCAGCAGCCTTCACTTATCTAGGGCATAATTTGTTCCAAACGAATCAGTAGGAAAACTACGGGGACATTTCAGAGGCAAAAGAATGGAAAGTTTAATTAGATGAACAGAACACTCCATTCATCCTCACTGCTTCTCTCTGATTACATATCTATTCAGAATTTCTGAACACTTTTTGTGTTTTAATTCAAAAATGAGCAGCAAATGATAAATGAAAGACATTCTCTGTGATAAGCAGCTGTTGGAGTATTGCAGCGTCCATCTCAGCAGCCATTGCATTCTCCAATGGCTGCAGGAGAATCCATACTCCAAGGTCACAAATGTAGAATCTCTATTTAATGTGGGAAGCCCAGTACCCTCAGAAAGACCTCAGAAATGTCAACAGACTAAGAAAACAGCAGAAAAGATATGATGCAACAATTATGAGTCATAAATTAATTTCTTATGGAGACTGAAGCTCTGTGAAAACTCTTAGTGTAGTCATATTTCATCTAAATTCTGATCTCAAAGCTTAAAAATTCAGATGCCTGAAAGTCGTGCTGTTCAAAAAATGATAAAGGACATGACAGTAATACAGTCTTGCATTTAAATGACCTAAGGAAATTAAGTTTGAAGCCAATTTTCTGTATAGCAATATTTTCATGTAAGCAGTAGATGCACAATAGAAGTAGAAAAATGGAATCTTAGTCAGTTTCTGTCACATTAATAGTATGACACCAACAGCCAGGATAACCTACAGATGATCATTCCTTGGTCTTCAAGAAAATTTCTGTTGCCTGGGAAATAGAAAAAGAGCATTTTTCCATGGAACTCAGGGACTGCAACGTCTATGTATAGTCATTAGGAATGTAGAGAAGTGAAGTATTCAAATCATTCTTTGTCTCTTACAGAAGCTGTACTATCAAGAACTGAGCTTGCAGAAGTGTCTATACCCACACAGAACCTGGAATCTTCCTCTCTCCTCTGTAGACCCCACCTGCAACACTACATCCAGCTCTGGCATCTCCAGCACAGATAAATACATGGATCTCTTGGAGCAGATCTGGGGGAGGGCACAGAAATGGTCAGAGGTCTGGAATACCTCACCTGTGAAAAAAGGCTGAGAGAGTTGGGGTTGCTTAGCTTGGAGAGGAAAAAGTTCTGGGGAGGGCTTGGTGACGAGTTTCAATTCTTAAAGGGCCTTATAATAGAGAGGCTTCATTCTGTAATGACAGAACAAAAGTTAATGGCTTAACACTGAAAGAAGAGAGATTTAGATTAGCTGTAAGGAAGAATTTTTTTTACAGAAATGGTTCTGAGGAACAGGAACAGGTTGCCCAGAGAAGCTGTGGATGCCCCATCCCTGGAAGTGTTGAAGGCCAGGTTGGATGGAGCTTTAACAACCTGATCTCTTAGAAGATGTCTCTACCCGTGGCTGGGATGTTGTAAGCAGGTGATCTTTAAGATCCCTTCCAACCTAAACCATTCTACAACTCTAAGATTTCCCCTTTAGATGTCTCAATTAAGCATCAAAAATTAGGCAGAGCAAAACTATATTAAAAGATACTGCCCTGATATTTCACAGGTTTCAAAGTTTAGCTTGGGATAAATTTTTTTCTTAGCTCGTGTCACAGATTTCAATGTGAACCAAACAAAGTTTGCAACTAGTGAAATATTGGGGTTTAGATTTTTTTTTTTTTTTAAATTTCTAATGGACATATTTATTTGTAATAACATTTTCATGACTTAATGTTTGATTTTTTCTTTTTCTTTTTTTTTTTTTGGTGTTACTAATCAGATTTCACTACAAAGAACTTGGCACCCAGTTCTTTTATTACTGCTAATTTCATTGAAATTAGAAGATAACAACAGTAAAGTGCTTAAATACCTTCAAGTATCTCTGTTTATATAATTACAGTGCATCATAATTACTTCCTTCAAGTGTGCCTTGGGTAACATTGAGCTAATGGTTCACAGAATAAATTCAGTCCATAAATACCCAAACTATTTAATTGTCAAAAAACATAGGGAACATCTGTTGCATGGACTTCTTAGGTGATAACACCGTCATTAACTGCAGACAACAGTGCATCATCCACAGCCTTCTGAAGCAGGAGCTGGGCTGAAGTAATTCTGTCAGTTGTGCTGAGGCCAATGAAAACTGTAGATGTTTCTATAACAACTAGTCCCACAACTTTTCGGAATATTTTCTCTTAAAATCAGTTGGATTAGATAGGACACAGAAGACTGAGTTCAGTTCAGGTGCAGTGTCATTGTTTTCCAGCAGAGAAAGCTGAACAGGCAAAATTCAATAATATAGTTCAATTTCTATGTAAACAGAAAATGAATTTATGTACACATGGTAGTCTGTGGTAGAGGAGGAAAAAGAGGGGCATACATGCATCATTTAGGGCCTAGTTTTCATTGGACTTTGCAGGCAATTATAATGAAATCCTATTTTATATGTGACATTTTCCAATGTAAGAAAAAATATCAACACTTTTCAGCTGTTCATGTGCAAGAAAAAAAAAAGATCAAAGCCTTCTATTAAGTATCTTAAATACAAAATTCTAGTCATGGACAGAATTCCAATTCAGAGAGGAGAAATTAAATTGGTCATGGAGTAAACTTGTTTGCAGCTGGTAAAATGTGCCGAAAATTCTAGAACAGAAACCTAGCCAAATGATTTTTTTTTCAAATATTATTTATAACTAGTCAATAAAATATTTTTTTTCTTTCTAGTGGAAATCAGAATGAATATCTTAAGTATTCATCTTTTGCTCTGAACATTGATATTTTTTACCTTTTTCCAAATAATTTTAATTAAATTTAAATACTTATTTATACTTCACTTTAATAAGAATCTACTTGGTCTTTCCATTTTGTATACATTAATTTAATTAAGCTAACCTACCATTTGACCACAGAAGGAGCATAATTATTATTATTTCATTACAATATCTTGGGTTTTTATATTGTTTAATCTTTCCCCTTCATCTTCCTTTTATATTTAGATTATGGAGTGCTTAGATAAAATTCTTTTTAATCCTGGCAGAACAATACATACAACTTATGCATTTTCAAAAAAAAAAACCAAAATCCCTGGAGATGCAGATATTTACAATATTAAATTTTTCAATTACTGGCTTAAGTGTTTAGTGACATCATATATTTTTCTGTCTGTGCATTCTATTGCTGTACCTCAGATAAGCATGATAACAATAAATGCTAAGATCAACATTAAATAAAACTTGTATTGGATCTATTATTCTCTAGATGATTAGTACGCACAGGTACAGAGAATACCTTGATTCATGGCAATGGTAGGCTGAACTGGGCCAGCTGCCAGACACCAACACAGATGCCCTCTACACTCTCTCATTCTACTCCTCAAAAGGACAGGAAAATAAGATGAAAAATCTCATGCGAGATCACTTGCCAATTATCATCACAAGCAAAATAGACTCAGTTTGGGAATTTTTTTTCCCCTCAACCAATTAAAGTAGTTTTGGGTATTGAGAAAAATATTAAAACACCTTCCCCTGCATCCCCTCTTCTTCTCCATTCCTGACTCCTTTTATCTGGTCCCCAACCTGCTGAGTGGTACAAGGCAGGGGAAGATGGGGTGTTGGTCAATCTGTAACAGTTCCTTTCTGACACTTCTTCCCTCTAATACTTTGCCTTCTCCAAACGGATCCTCCATGTGCTGTAGTTTCTTCAGGAAATATCTATATCTTCCAGCCTGTTTTCCTCTGTGGGCTGCAGAGGATTCTCTGTTCCATTACCTGGAGTACCTCCACCTGCTCCTTTTTATCTCGCCTTAGTGCTTAGAAGATTGTTTCCACACTTCCTTTGCTTCCTTCTCCCTCTCAGCCAGAACTTTGCTCTTTCTTAAATGTATTTTTCCCTCAAGTGCCACCATCTTGTTTGACACCCTAGAGTGGGTCCATTCCACATTGGCTGGAACAAGCTGGGATCAGCACAGAAAAGCCCCAGTGTTTGCTTACAGAAGTCCCTAAACCCCCCACACAGCCCCTTCCCCAACCACCTCGACCACCACACCAAACAAAAGGACCAAAATACAAATTCTGTCTATTCTCTGAACCACTAACTCTCTTATTTTTACATTATTGATTTTATAAAATGAAACATTATACATTATGTAATAGGAAGAATACAGAAACAGTGAAACTACTGGCATCATTTATAAACTATTAGGTTTGTAGTTTTTCTCAAGTATATTCGGAAAGTTAAGCAGGAAAGCTCTTCTCCTTTTTTTTTTTATTTTTTATTTTTTAGCTTTTCAAGGTTTATCAAGCTGTCAGGAAGAAATTGCAAATACATGTGCCTGCACTCAAGAGTACAAATGTGCAATCACAGCAGGAAAAGGAATATGTTTTCCACTCAGTTGCAATACATTTATCACAAGAGTTCTCAAGGAAAATGGTCTGTAACTTATATGTAGTTTTAAGTCATTTTAAAAAATATCTTTTCACACTATGTTTTTAATCCCATTTCAAGATACTGCTTTGTAAGGGCATAAACTAGGAATACACTTGTAAATAAAAAGAAATTTATAGCTAAGTCATATTTTTTTTCTGTTCTATCTCTGTCTTATATTGATTCTTAGCACTACCTTCTCAAAAGGATGAGATTTTCATGGTAGACACTGACAATTGCTTATCTATTTAGGCATGCAATTAAGTTGCTTGCAATTTAACTTTTCAACAGATAACAAGAAAAGACATGCACTTGGCCTAGAGAAAATGCTTAGTGAGTTAAAAGAGAAAGGCATTTATTTTGAGTTCATTCCCCCTTCTTGAAAGCAAGTTAAGATCAACATCATTAAAACAACTGTCTGCTTTTACATGGATGGCTATTCAAGCTGGTATTGGTAAAAATAAAATCTTCTCTTCCTTTACTTCTTTAATCACTATTTTCTTAAAATTATTTGCTTTCTCTGAATCAATCAGCTGAATTGTCACTCAATAGGAAAGGCATGCCAGCTCTATTGTTGCAGGAGTCACTGTTGAAATGAGAAACTACTTTTTTAAAAACAGTATAATTTTGACTGAGGCAGCAATGAATGAAGAGTCCCTTAGCATAGGAACAGATATACTAGTCAAATCAGAGACAAACCTAGCAACCCAGGTAACTTTGTTATCAGTGACTTGTAGTGAACAGTTAATGAAAAAGCAGATATGACTCAACCTTCCACCCTTCCAAATATCACTTATGGCTTGAAATTAAGCTATCAAGCAATATATAGTTAATATATGGCTTTTTCTGGGACCTCTTTACCACTCATGTATTAGAGTGACTATTTGAATACAGCACCAAAATTCAAGCATTTGAGTCTGTAGAATAAACACATATTGTCCTGGAGAAAAAGAGGAAAAAATAAAAGAAAATTAAAAAAAAGAAATAAAAAAAAAAAAGAGGAAAAAAGAAACAATAGAAGGGAAAAAATCTTATTATGGCGACTTACAAATGAAATTTCTTACTTATGCTTTTTTTTTTTCTCGGAGGGTGACATTATTATTTTTAGAGAAAAGTAATATAATAAAGATGCTCCTATTTCAGTGGTTTCCTACAGGTTATTTCACAGTGCCTGTCATCTCTGAGTCCTGGCTTTATTTGCCCCCTGCTTTTCTCAGCATTCTTTCAGTTTTGCTCATGTTTGCTCTGTCTTGTGCCACTCTCCTTTTCCACTGTCTCCCTACCTGTCCTAACCTGTCCTCTGTTTAGTGTTCACTGAGGAGATGTATTTCTTCTGGAAGGCTCTAATTGCCACAACACAGAGTCCACAAACCACCAAGACAGTCAGGCTTCTTCCTTCCCTGATGCTCAGAAATGTATCTTTTTTGCCAGAGATTTTTTTTTCTCTTGCAGGTACTTTGGGATCCAAGTGAGGTCAATCTTCTTCCCAAACTGCAAAGTACTGACTTCTGATGAACTTCACACCGATTTACCCTGAAATTTGATTGACTACATGAATAAGATGCAGCCAGACGTGAGGTGGCAGATGTTGCTTAACCTACAGCTGATGTATGGCCTGCTATAGACAAACCCACCTTCCCCAAGTGTCAGTACTTCAGCCCACTGGTCAGACAGGACCAGCATCTGGCTGGTGTGAACTGTCAGGGGCTGCTACATGGGAATGCCAAACTGATTGATAACTGTGGAAGCTACAAAAAAGGGAGATTCTGTAAGTTTTCCGTTGCTGAATTTGGTCCTGATATGAAAAGATAAGGAGGAAATCTTTTTTTCATACATAACAGAAACTATGTGAATCAGTAAGGATTAAAAATCACAAATGAATGTTCTGAAGAATTTGTCATTGGGGTCACAGGTTAAGAAAATAATAGGATGCTTCCATAAAACATCCCTGAACTTTCACATTAAATTTTTGTTCATGTATGTTGAACACATTTTTCTTCTCTTCCCCAAATCAAAACTGCAGAATCAATTTTGTAAGAATTTTAAAATCCTCATATTCTATTTTTTATTGCTCATCAAACTTTTCCTCTCCATTTCATATTCTTATACTGCTTTTCAGTATCTGTCTCTTTTTCCTATAACCCTGTAAGACAATTTTTTGTCTTCCCCCATTTGATAGCAATATCCACAGACAGAGAACTCTTCTCTTCCAATATCTCTGATGAGGCCTTTTCTCTCTGCATCCTTGCCCTGAGTATTTTTCATTGTCACTTTTTTTCTTAATTCCATCTTCAGTCTTTTTCAGTGGAATGAGTAATTTCTGATTCCTTCCTAGTATCTGATTTTTCACCACAGTTCTCTTTCTGTCTTGAATACTCTGCACATCCTTTTATTCTATTTGTCTGCTGCTGCTACTGTCAAGCTCTGTGTGTTTTGTCCCCTCTCTCCTTCAAATGGAATTATTTGACTGCACTGTAGCGTCCTTCTTCAAAACTAGTTCTTCTGTTATTGCTTCCTCATTTTCTGACACATCATTCCCCAGAGAAGGGCATCAGTACATTCTTCTCATGAAGTAGTGCAACATTTCATCATCTTTATTTCTCTAGGCCTCTATCTGTTTCCCTTTCCTCCTCGTCATTCTAATGGACAGAGCAAGCTCTCTGAAGCGTGGGTGAAGAATTCCTATGAAACACTGCATGACACAGGTGTAAATCTATAAAGTTTTCAGAACAAAAAAGATTTTAAATTAGAAATGCTTCCTTTAAATTAAGTTTCAGTTTCATTTTTATGATGAAAATGTCACAGCTACTAAATCAAGTCTCCTAATAGCAAGAAAAGACTCAAATGAAAGATATATAATGCATAAATCACCCGGTTAGCACCTTCTCCATTTCAGTTTTAGATAATCCTTATCCTACAATATTTTTCATTTTATAGGTAGCATAAGAATGATCATAAACACTAACCATTTTGAAATTTACCTTAAAAAGTACTGAGTATGTTGTCTTGCAAATTGATGCAATTTTTTCAAAACAGTTCTCTGTATTGTGGATGGATCACATACTAAAATTGATGTCATCTCACAGAGTACACAACATATAGATGAGGTTAATATTCACCAACCATAACTTCCAACTATTATACGAGGAGCAGTTTCTTTGAAAAAGAAAAGATAATTAAAATCAGATACTTCTAATGATTAAGATACATGAAAAAAGGCCAAATCTCTTACTGAAATACAATAGCAGAAGTTTAACTGCTTAAAATGATCATGCATAACTTTTTTCACTGTCTAAATGAGTCAGAAATTTTTCAAGAAAGTTGTACATATACCTTAACTAAATACTGACGTTCTTATTGATAAGTAATTTTTCGTTCACTAAACCAGTCTCACTGATATATATACCCACAATAGACACAGGCTGCCACTAAGGTCTCAGGGAGCAGTTTATTTTTCCCTTACATGCAGGCTGCCATGAATTTCTTCAAGTCTTGGATCTGAACAATTAGAGTACCAGTTTTTTGAATTCCAAATAATGGTACTATATCCATGCAAGGAAGACTAGGCATACTGCTACATTTTAGTTCCCAACATGCATATGTCACTATTTTAGGGACCAAATCAGCCTCACCTCAGTCTTTTCACTTGTAAAATATAAATTGACCCTGATATGAAGGATTTTGACACATTCAAAGTATCACAGAGCTCAAGGCAGAAAAGCATATATCTAATAATAATTAAACACATTCTTATAGTTGTGTAGAAAGGATAATCAAATCAGGACTATGTAAAACCTTGTCAAAATTATGATGAGGATTAATGCTCTGAAAACAGAAGAAAGAAAATATTCATGCTTTCAAACTGTTCATCTTATTGAAATGTTGTTCTCTTTCCCACAGCTACATTCTCTACAGGCTCATGAGCCACATATACTGCAGCAGTCAATTTAGCTCTCCCTTTGGAGCTCTAAGAGATGGGAGATTAGTGGAGGCTTGGAGAGTTGTATTGTCCTCTTTAATCTTTCTATCAAAAATGAAGTGAAGATTAATAGAGGGATAAACCTAGCCATATAAACAAATGAGGGCTAGGTGAGCAAATTACTTTTTTGCATAACAGAAAGCTTCTTCTACTAAACTCCAGTAATTTATTTAAGTCCAATATGTATCTATTTCTTGTCCTATCTGCTAAAAAACCTCTAGGTACAGTGCTTTATAGTGAGTGGAAGGTTATAGTTTCTGTTGAGCATTATTAACAATGCTGAGGAAAATGAAGGACTAAGACTGCATACCCTCTCAAAATAAGGATTTTTTTAATGGGAAATAATATCAATTAAGGCCTCTGACACTGAATGAACCCTTTTTCTGAACAATTTGATCAAACTGTCTGAAAGCTTCCTAGAAGCAGGTGGAAATGTAGAAAGTTTTAATGTCTACTTTTTTGGTTCCTGAACTTTGCATAGAATTTCTAAACAATAAAGTGTTGAATATTGGTGAAGATCACAAAGGTGGCAGCAAAAGCCAAGTTGAAAATCATGCTTGGAAACCTTTCCACCCCTTTAATTCACAGCAAATATGGTTTAATTGGGCTTGACTGGAAAATTGTTGACACAATCTCCACCAATACCCTTTTTCTGTGAGTCCCAAAGGGGGCTCATGTATTACAGGGCATGCAGCCAGAAATATTTCTTTGACCTCATTCTTATCAAGAAAAACAGCTCCAGCTCCTGCTTGGTAATGACTTGCCACTGGTCTTTTTGCCATGTTTTATTTCTCCACTAGTTGTTGTGCAGTGTAGATTGTAGTGGTCATTGTGACCTGGGAAGGGCCTTTGTTTCTGGCCGGGAATTGTGTTTTAGAAGTTTGAACAGTGGAAAGAAGTAGAATAACAAAAACTGTTCAAAGATGCTGCTCCACCTGCATTGCATTCATGTAACAAAGAAAGGGTAGGAAAGCTGTTGCCAGAACCAGATTCATGAGGCCTGGAATCATCCTTCTTACCTTATCTGTATCTTCTCAATGGTCTCACTCCCTGAGACTGACCCTCTATGTTCTTGCTGTGGCTGTGTTAAAGCCAGAGGTCTGAGACTAGTTTCTAAACCCCAAAACAGCTGACTTTTATCAGAACTTTGAGCTTCAAAGGACAGTTGCTCGAACTGCTCTAAGACACTGTAAAACATCTTCAGCTTCCTGCTTAACAGCTCTCAGCAAAATGTTTGCAGTTGCATATGTCTCTGTGAGAAGCCCAGTACTTTTCTGCCACTCCTGAAATTCTGCTTGCAGTGATTTTTGCACTTTTTCATGTTCTACCTTTCTATTTTTTTCTCCTACATTATCCCAAGCAAATGCATCCTTGCATGACTTGTTTTACAGAATCTCACCAATTTTATTTTACCACACTGTCCCAGCTTTCTCAGATCATAAATTGACATTGCAGTTCCCTTGCTTTTGCGCTTACCAAGGCTACTGTGAGATTTCTAGGTACCCAGTAGTACTTCAAAGATGCCAGCTAAGATTTTCAAAGATGTTTCTGGTTCCCAACCCCAGTTCCCAGGCCTCAAACTCCCAGGTTGGCAGAGAATTCCCATCAGTACTGTTCAGCAGACATTTTATTCTGTTCAGTAAATTGACTTTTCAAACCAGGCCATCTTCATGGGTATTTATATCAACAGTGAAGTCCACCAACTCCACTGAAAATAACTGGAACTTCAGCAGCTACAGCAAGAGCATTAAATGTAGCTGTCTGTGAACCTAGATAAGGACCTATTTGAAAATGAAACTATTCCTATGCAGCAATAGTATTTGAAATCACTGTTATTCAAACATGAAAATAAAACCCCAAACATCAAAAATCCCAAAGGTATGTACCAGTAAAGTAAAAGTTTTTTCATCTAGTTTGTGGGACGTGTTACCTTTCTCTCTATGCTCTATTATGGTTTAAGTGTTTGTTCTGTCAGGGAGCATTATTCTATTCCTTCAGACCAGAGCCTCAGAATACATTTGCAAGTCAATTCTAAGAGCTCCGAGTCCATTACATAATGTCAAGAAATAGAATCATAATTTATGGAATATTTTATGTTGGAAAGGACCTATAAGGATCACTGAGGCCAGCTCTCTGCTTCTCACAGGGCTACCTGAAACTGAAGCATATGATTAAGTTCATCATTCAGATGCTCTTTGAACAGTAAAGAAGAAGCTTATTTTATTCTTTTTCTATACAAATTCTAGTATTTGAGTTTCTTCAGAAGTTTTAAGCTTAAGTGAAATGAAATTTTTATGTGACTATATGTTTTGCTCATATATTCAAAATTAGACATGAAGATGGAAGTTTTATCTGAGTCTGTCAATGCCTCTGTATTGTCCTTGTTTTGTTTCTGCAGTAATGCCTGTACAGCATGCAGTGTGACTGACCACAGAAAGCCAGATTGGAATTGCAAGTTGCGTCTTAACTCAAGGCAGGTACAGCCATTATGCCCTGGCTGTCCAGTTCTTTGATTATTTGCTGAGATTTCTTCAAATACATCACAATTCCTTCATTGGCTGTACATTAATCTGTCCTTACAGAGGAAAAGAGGAATGGATATTTCAATCTCTGATACTTCATCCCGATAGGCAGGTGGGATGCAGCCTTAGTGGGCTATGGAAATTTGAAGCTGATCCAAGATCTGTTAAATGATTTTTACCATCTCCTGGCTCATCTCTGTGGCTGAATAATAAAAGGCTGGGGAGCAACCTCTGGCCTGCAGAACCGGTATCATGCATAGTTTCTTGCAAGAAGTGATTAGACCTAATCTATTATATATCAAAAGCATATTAGAATGAACTTGTCAGAGCAGCTAGTGGTTTGACTTTAGAATATTTTCATAACTTCTAACTCACCATTTTTATGCAAATTATAAATGCATATAAAAATATTTATGAATATTTACTATCACCTTTGTCATATTTTTAATGGAAAAAAGACATTTGTAAAGAATGCCATCCTGCATTTTTTAAGAAACACTAAAAATCCCTCTCCTAATAAAAATAATTTTCAAAATAAAGTGTGCATAAACAAATGGTTAAATTCTTAGATGTTATAGTATAGTAATATATATGCAAATAGCAGATCAAATCTTCAGCAGTCAATATATTTTGTTGATATTTTACAAAGGGGTTTTATGACCTAGGAGAAATATTTAGTTGTATGTGAGATAGATGCACACTCTCTTCATTGCCAGATTTCTGAAAGTAATTTGTCTTGTTTGTTCTTTCATGTAAAATTATCCAGGTGTGTTTTAAACGTGTAGTCTTTATTTTATTTAAACATATAATCACATCTTTTATGATTGATGCAATTAATTATAGTTATTGATATTATGGTTGTTTACAAGTGTAATTTATATGCAAATTTAATACTGAATTATTCATCTCACTAAATTTGATATTCCTGATAAGCCATGGGACACTGTCTTATATAAAAGCATTTTTTTTCTGCATTGCATCTAGACATGCCATTATTTTATTGATTTTTCCTAATTATGTGGATAAATACCCCTAATGAAAATAGCAATAATAACCAAAACAGGACTAAAATGCCTTTAGGAAATACCAATTCTATTCTAGAATATGTATATATACACACATATATTTTGGATCCCAGATCTGAAGGAATCTAATCTGATGGAAACATGAATTCTCTTACTTTTGCTTTACATTAGAAATACTAATAGGATAAACAAAGAATACCAAACCAAAGAACCTTCACGTCCAAATATATCTAGAAATGGAACAAGGAGTTTGTTCACATTACAGGTAGCCATGTTTACTGTCAGGCCACAAAGATAGATTTTTCTCTCATCTGACATTTGTGAGAAGACACCAGAAGCTGCTCTCATGTAGGACAGAGCCAGCTTCAGCTATCTCCAAACTGAATTTGGGCTGACCAAAGTTAAGCCCACCCCTGATACTGGTGGCACCTCTTAAATAATATATTTAAGAAAAGGCAGAAAAGTCTGTGCAGTAGCTGGGAGAGACAGGAGAAAGAAAATGTGAGAAGCAATTCTGAAGACACGAGAGTCAGTGAAGAAGGGAGAGAACATGTTCAGATGCTGAAGCAGATTCCTTTCCAGCCCATGGAGAAGACCATGGTGGTGCAGTTTGTCTCCCTATAGTCCATGGAGGATCCCAGCAGAGCAAATATCTGCCTGCAGCACATGGAGGACCCATGGCTTTCTGGCAGGACCTGTGACCCCATGGGGGACCCAAGCTGGAGCAGTCTATTAAACATTATTTTTAATACCTCCTAGACTGCGACTGGCATTGTGTTTGGGGTATGTTTCTTACAGAAAATACATGATTTGCAAAGGCCACTAAGTGCAACCACAAGTGAGGCACCTAAACCAAAGTGTGATATGCTTTCAGACATATTTCCTACCAATGTTTCCTATTGGCTCACAAAGCTTATTTTTTTCTGTGCTATTAATTCTCACTTGTAATCTGTGCAAAAATTTAAAAAGCTTAATTCAGCACTGATAACTCAATCCTTGTAATAAATTTTCTAACTTTTAGTAAATGAATACATTACATCACAATGCCTTGATTCATTTTAGCTTTAGCTTTCAATTTTATTTGTGGCTCCATCTCTGTGTCCAAAGTTCTAATTGAGTAAGTTCAACAAAAAATTATCTGTAAACCATGAGTCTTCATTCTATATTAATAGTAGATCACCAGAAAAAGTTAGCAGCTGATAGATTATTGAGGGACTTAGCTTAATTGTCATATATATCGCTGGAAATGTATTTGTTTTAAGCACTGAGTCACTGGAAATTAATCAGGAAAAAATCCTGGAATTTAGTGGTTGGAAATGACCTTGCCTAATGTCAATGTCAAAATTTGGTGGATCTTGACTGTACTGAGTAATTTTTCCACACTATTACAGCCACATGTGTAGAATATTCTTCATTTCCTTGACTACCTTTGGAAATTCTATCACTAGTATTAAGTGATCAAATGACTTTTTATATTGATAAAGTGTACATTTGCAATGTTTTACAAGAACAACAGCAAGTTACCTTCCCAAAGCATAGATAAGTCTTAAATAAATCCATTCATTCCAATGCTGCCTATTTTTAGGGCATATTGTCATACTCATTGTTTCCAATAAAGTGTACTTCTCTGAAAGATTGGAAGTGGATTATGATCACTTTTAGCCACTGGAAGCTATGAAACTTTCAGCTGTTTAGATGAAAACAGTCATTCTCCACCACTACATTGTTTCCTCTATAGATATTAGAATAAATTAGTTTGTAAAAACTGTGACTACATTGAAATTCTTCTTGGAGCAACAAAACACATTGCATTTTTCAGAGGTTCTTTTTTACCTTGGGACTGGCTTATGAAGTAAACTGCTAATTAAAACCATCAGAAGTACATTAATGCAATCTTGGTCCTTTTTCTTAAGCACTGAGAAACCCCAAACATTATTATTTTTTATTAATATAAAGATCAATATAAGAAAATTAGGACTGATTCAGTTCTCAGCACACAGACATCTACTGCATTATGGATTTCTTGGTTCAGAAGAGCATAAGTTGCCTGCAGATCTTCTGTAATATAGATGAGTATTTTATGGACGCCTTAGATACCCTAGGAACTCTCACAGGTATTAGGTAACTGAACAAAGCCCTTCATAGCTGTGATGACTTCCATTGAAAAGAAAACCAAAACTGGAGATGAAATGTCTACTCATGTAAAAGAAGGGAAAATGAAAGACTCAGTGAGAGATTATAGGTATGTTGCCCATACATATTTTTATGAATCTGTCCATGATGCATACCCTCTATTCTCCATATAATTTACATTTTTAATCAAACAGTACTATAGGAAATGGTACTGTACTCTTCCTGGGAACATATATTTTTCTATGGGAAATGCATTCATGATGGCATTAATGTTATTTATTTCAAACACTTAACACACTTCTTTGGGTGAACTGAATCACTCTCCATGGGTACTCTACGTGTTATAGTTGCCTCCTGAGGACAAAGGAAAAACTGAGCTTCCTTAAACATAGGTTTGTAAAAAACACACAGGGGAATTTCACTTGGTCTCCACATGCTATTCTAGAGAGGTTTGAGACAATGTAGAGCTATTTTATAATGAGCTGGTCCCATGCTGGATACCACGGAATATTTCAAATGACAGCAGAAAACACTGTCTGAAGACCATCTGAACAGTTCCTCCAGTAAGGAAGCTCATCTGTGGTTCCAAATACTTCCTTGGAATCTTGCCTAGGAGATGTTAACAGCTTACTGAACATGAGATGTTTTTAATTAAATAACAAGCACAAAGTGAAACAACGTTTTTATTGATTTTTTTTCATTCAGAAAATGTGGACTGAAATAATTTTTCCCCACAGAGGTGTCTAATGCCATTTATAACTCTTTTTGCACCTGTAGTTGGTGCTCAGACCTTTTGAAAGCCTTACCATAGAGCTCACAGTGTAAGACTGATGTGTGAGACTATGACTTCATGTTGTCTGCTTCTTTGCTTGTGTATGTATCAAGGTTGATTGTTTTGAAATCTGTTTTCACACAGAATTTCATATTGTGTTAAAATGCTGATAGGTTTCAGAGATAAGTGTGTGTGCACCTGTAAACACAGGCACTAATACTTATAAAGGATCAAAACTCTCTAAACCCTAAATTTTTAATGAGCCTGCAAGTGAAGTCTGTTCCACAATATTGCAGTTACTCAACAGTATGAACAAAAGGTTTCTGAATCAAAACTTCTAATTACAACACGCAAAACGAAGAAGGATAATGGCCTCAAACACCAGGTTTGCATGACAAAAGAATATAACCACTGTCTAAAATGAACCTAAATCTTTTTCTGTAGGACAATGAAGGAAATAAAGTACAAGCAGTGTTACAAACCATCTTTCTAAATTTAATTTTAAATTTAATTTTCTTCTAAAGTAAAAAAACACAAAATAATCACCTCAGGGTTTTATTTTAGAGAATAAATTGAAGAGGGAAAAAACCAAACTAACCAGTGATTCCTAAAACAAGACATGTGTGGCTATTCTAAAAATGTTTCATTAGGAAGTCTTCATATGAGAATATATGGAGTTATAGCTGACATTTTCATAGCAGTCAGTATGAATAGAGAGATTATAGCTTTCATTGGAAAAGAACCAGAGACAGAAATCTGTGAAAACTTTAGACTTATCATGATATGAAAAGTTTAAAAAAACAAAAACAAAATTAAAAATCAATGGACATGCAGAGCAGTGCATAGGAGACAATTAAACACACACATATCTGATATATCCGAGGGACATAAACAGGATATAGAGACCTATGTTTACAGAATCCCAGAGGGATAAAGTTTCTGAGGTTGGAAGTGATCATCTACTCCAATTTCCTTGCTTAAGCAGGACCATATAAAGCTGTAACCAGATGAATTTTGAATATATCCAAATACAGAGACTGCAAAGTCTTTCTAGGAAATCTGTTCCAGTGTTTGACCACCCTTTACAGAGAGAGAGAAAATAAAAGTGTTTTCTTGTATGTGCAACTACCAACAGGCTCAGTGGAAAATGCTGAGAATGCACTTATTTTGTGTGTTGTTCAAGGAATGAGAAATACACTAACTGTGGCTTTCATAAAGAAAAGAGTAACTGCATAACGTTTGTTTATTGTGGTGCTTCAAACATTAGAGGCTTATGAATCATGAAAAGAGAACACGTGGAAGGAAAACTACAGACTAAAAATGTCTCTATTTCATGCACTAGATATTTGGGGGCTAAAATTAGCCCATATTTTATTCTAGATAGGCAGTTACAACTATAGAAAGTTTGACTGAGTGAGAACAGTCTCAGTTTTTCACAGATATATGTCAGTACGAAAAGAACTTGCTAGTTAATATGCCCAATATTACAAAGGTACAATATTAAATATTTACATATGCTCCCCCTGCCTCCCATGTTTCCTTACTTTAAATCAGGGGAAGTTTGTTTTCTTGTCTGTGTAGTCCCAAGAACCTGTGCTTCATATAACTGTATCTATAACCTCTTGAAGAAGGACATTCAGAGTTGAGGAGTTTTGTCTTCCTAAGTCACTGTTAATAGGTATAGGAGCCCAGCTCTCCAGGGGAGGGCTGAACATCTGCCTGACTGCTGGCAGTAGTAAATGAATTCCTTGTTTTCTTTTGCTTGCTTGCATGGCTTTTGCTTTACCTATTGAACTGTCTTTGTCTCAAATCATGAATTTTTTCACTTTTATCCTTCAGATTTTGCCCCCATCCCACTGGGAAGGACTGAGCATGTGGCAGGGCAAGGGTTTTTGCCAGATGGAGTTATAGCATGGTATGGTGTCATTTGGCTTCAAAATCAGGGAGGAGTGTACGTGCCTCACATTACAGACTGTGCTACAATTAAAAACCCTGGTGATACCCATTAAGAATCTTTTTTAGTTGACCTTTCTGTAGAAACAGTTTTCTTCTTTTTTAAAGTATTCTTACTGAAAAGGTTTCCTGTTGAAATCTGTCATCTACTAAAAGTGAAAAATTCCAATGTGATGCCCATATAACAAGAAAAATATGCTCTACAGAACATAATTTGCTTTAAAAGTACACCAAGAATAGCAGACTAAATTATTTTAAATTAAAGCATCTTAGTATTTTACTAAAATTGGCAATTTTCCAAATGTCATATTTTTCTTTCCACATTGTGCTCATATTGCAAGAAACCTGTGTGATCTTTTGAGGCTAGCAGGAGCATTACAGACTCTATTTATTTATAATACTCACCACAGTTTGTCCCGTGTTACTAAAAGAATAGGGAAAATAAAGCAAAATGGATTTTAACCACAGGCAACAGAGAAAATAGATGAAATTTTCATAGATTAAATAGCCATCAACTATAATTGTGGTGATTTTTTCTTAAAAAAAAAAAAAGCCTGAAAGTTAGAAAGATGCACAAATGCTCTGTTATAACAATTACCCTGCTGTATTCAGTACTGGTGCAGCCCCACAATTTAAGAAGGATATTAAGGTCCTTGAATGAATCAAGGGGAGGGCAACAAAGCTGGTGAAAGAGCTAGAAGTAATGTCCCAGGAGGAACAGCTGAGAACTCTGGTTTTGTTTAGTTTGGATAAAAGAAGCTAAAGTGGCTCTCTATAGTTTCCAGAGGAGGGGAAGTGGAGAGGGAGGTGCTGATTTCCTCACCCTGGTATCTGGTGAAAAGACACTTGGGAATGGTTCACAGATGCATCAAGAGATATTCAGCATTGA
The DNA here is from genome assembly GCF_963513975.1 of Fringilla coelebs. Lineage (NCBI taxonomy): Eukaryota > Metazoa > Chordata > Aves > Passeriformes > Fringillidae > Fringilla > Fringilla coelebs. The sequence continues at coordinate 46,832,955 of NC_140029.1, forward strand.
TTAAAGAAGCTTCATAGAGAGGTGGTTGATGTCCCAAACTTGTCAGTGTTTAAGACAACGCCTTCAACAATGTGTTTTAACCTTTCTTCAGCCCTGATGTGGTCAGAGAATTGGCTTTTCTTAGGTCCCTTCCAACTGAAATTCTATTCATTCTATCCTATTTCTATTCTATTTCTAATTCTATTCTATTCTATTCTATTCTATTCTATTCTATTCTATTCTATTCTATTCTATTCTATTCTATTCTATTCTATTCTATTCTATTCCATTCCATTCCATTCCATTCCATTCCATTCCATTCTATAATATCAGTGTTCTTGAGTAGCTAAAGATAAGGCTATAAAATGCATTAACAATATTAAAAATATTGATTAATAATTATTTAAAGCAGATACCTTCTCAAGGCCATCATACTCATGCCAGCTCACTTCCATGGAGAAAAAAAGTCACATTTTACAAAGAGGTTTTTTCAAAGTAGCGTTTGAAAAAACACATAGCAAAGATGTTTGTCATTATTCATCCATCATGAACTGACAATACTGAGTCCTGTTAGAATTTTGCAAAAAATGTAACTAATATATAGAGGCATAATTAAATTTCAGCTGGAAGAACTCAGAAGTCACTGCACAAGTTCTTGAAAAGATTGACTTCCCTATTTACATGCTACTTTGAAAATAACACAGTCAAGGAGTGCTGTGCCACATTTTTCAGAAAATAGAAAACCATTTAGATGTCACTATTTAATAAAATCTTTGTACTTCTTTAGACTTATATTAAGGGAAAAGCTACATTTTGTTCTGGTTTTCACATGATAAGTGGATTATCTGATGTAACAACTTGGTTTGATTGGCCTAGAGCTATTCAGAATTTATAACATTATCTGCATTTTCCTACTTTGTTCATAAAGTCCAAGAGAGGAAAAAAAAAAAAGCAGTTTTCATTTTTATTTTGCTTTTTGAACAAAGTTAAAAACCAAAACTGTTTGACATAAGCTTTTGCATTGCTACCAAGCTGAGAAAACTACAGAGAATTTTGCCTTTCAGAGTATATAAGAAAAAAGTTTACCTAATCTCAGTTCTAAACCAAAAGAAGAGAGATTTAAATAAGGTGTTTGGAAGAATTTCCTTATTCAGAGGGTAGGGAAGGCAGTGGAACAGGTTTCCCAGTGAGGTTGTGGATGCTCCCTCTCTAGAAGTATTCAAGGAGAGGACTCTGGTCAACCTGATCTAGTGGGTGGAACCGCTGCCTATGGAAGTGGGGTTGGAACTAGAAGATTTTTATGCAGGCTTACACCCCAAGTCATTCTATGATTGTATGAAGTGCTGACCCATTTATATTTACTCTGATGCAATATTTCTTAGCCCAGTTAGTGACGTAAAACTAAATCTCCAAACATCGCATACCACTATGCATCTATTTTGGTCCCACAAATATTCTTATTGAATAAAAGAATGCAGTTTTGAAAGACAAGCTAAGTGGAATCCCACTGAGATCAACCCATGCCAGCTGTGTTGTAATAACCACCCATGTGACAGTGTACTTGGAACAGAAATTGAGTTTACCCAGTTTGCAGCATATGCAAAACTAAGTTGATTAGTGTTAAAATAATCTTTACAAAATACACTAAGATCCAAAATCAGCAGAACAACTTTCTGTCACAATAATTGCAGTGTTTTACTTAGCAGGAAGCTCACAGATGCCAAATGTTGAATAGCTGAAGCAGTAGCTTCAGTCCCACTTTTAAAACTTTATTTGTTGCCAAAGTGAATATTTTTTTCAACCCTGGGGAAAAAAATACAGAAGATACCACTAGAAAAAACATTTGCATAATGCTGAGACTGTCATTTAAAACTTTATCTTTTAAATATATCCAATTGCCTATCAGTTACCTCAAGCTGAAAGAGGTTTAAAATTCTAACCTGGACAAATCCATACAGGGAAAAAAGCTTGACAGGTGAGCTCCAAGAGCATTGGTCATGCTGTTTCTTGCTATGATAGGTATTTTTGTGAATTTTTGTGATGTTTTTAGTTTCCACTGACTGTTGCATTTCACAAGACTAAGGAAATAGGTATAGTGTCTAGAGAGAAGAAAAAGTTATTTTGTGATTATTAACAAACTTGCATGTAATACATATAGTTGTTTAAAAAAAAACAAACAAGCCAACAAGGATTACATCCTAGGCAGACCCCATCTGTAAAACTGAACAGATACTGAATTTGGAATTTGTTTTATTTCACTGGAATTTGGTTACTAGATTTAAAAAAAAAAAGAAAAAAAAAGAAAAAAAAAGGAAAAAATACAATCTTGCTGGTTTTCTTTGCTAAAAAAGGGGTTATACAGCTTCTCCCTCCTAAGCAGACATCATGATGGGTAAGAGCCACAATATGAATTCCTACTGGCAACCAAAAGACCAGTATTTTTCTGTGAGTATTAAAAAAACTAAGAAAAATATCAAACAAAATCTGCTATAGAATTTCTTTTAAAATCTAAACAGATTATTTTGAAAATAATTAATGGTTAAAATACTGTTACAAACTAATAGCTGTAATAGAAGGATTAGAAAATATAACAAGTATCAGCATTTTTTGCTTCTGAACACTTTAGAGTAAGCAGAATACAATAATTTGCATTATAAAATGGAAGAACTTTTAAAGAAAGCATATATATATTTAAAAAGCTACATTGATATATACATGTGTAACATTTTTTCAGGTTTACATGGCGTAATAATAATGGAAATTCCTGATCACAATGGGGGAAGCGCAGCTCAATAAATGCTTTACAAAAAACCCACTATAAATACATTATAAACACGACTGTCTGTCAATGTTTCTTATTTCTCTTAACATAAGAACTTTAAAAAAGAAAAAGAACACTAAAAAGCTGGGGATAATTAAAAAAAGTTTTACCTAATAAAGTTCAGCAACAAAAATGTCTCAGAACTCTTGCTTTCTTTGTAAGAAATAAATATAGAATTTTTCATTATTTCATTTTGGTATATCAAAACTGATTACAGATATTGATGAGCATATTTTTGAAGGAAAAACAGCCATTAAGTCTATGGTTTCCTTTCAACAGCACAAGTTCCTCCAGGTTGTACATACTTCCTAAAGTTGGTACAAATGAAGTCATATTTACTGGGAAAATGAAGAGCTCACATTTTGAATTACAGAGTTATGATTTAATTTACCTTCTCTTGTTCCATGCACAGAAGATTCATACACCTGTGAAATATTCTGCCATTTACCCTACTGTCTCCATGTCACTGTAACTCACACTTTATTTAAGAATAAATGAATTTGGTGTTCACAGACAGCGACATCCCTGAAACAACTTTCTTCTCTGTATCAGAGGATGTTGTGGTATCTCTCCTTGCTGCCTCAGAATTTAAGGTAACTTTCCTGATCCTCTGCTTATAGCAGCAGTTTAAACAGCCTGTTACAGCTGAAAGGTGCTTTGAGAAGATGTCATCTCTGATGCTGGACCTTTGCAGTAAAAGCTAAATGGCAAAACAGTAATTGCATATCCTCTCTTTCAGGTTAAAGTCAAAGGAGTTTAAATCATCACCTTCACAGCCACCTCCATAAAGGTACTGAAGAACATACATCAGTCATGGCCCTCAGAGGTTCATTAACTACCATTTTTCAAATTCATGAGTATCAAAGTCTTATTGTTCAATCTTCAAACATATCAAAAATTAGAAAAAATTTGCTTGTTATTTAGTATACAACCTTGGGGAACACTAAGTACGAATTCGTTAAATTTGGGCTGTTATATAAAAACATTTTGGCTGAAATTAATTAATCTTTATGAATGGATTCCAGTTGCCAAAAAACAGCCAAGTTGTGCAATTTGAGCATAATCTCCCTTGTTCTGCGTGGTCTCTATCTGCTGCTCAAGAAGCATGTGAGTGTCCCCTTGGTCCAGTATTGCAACTATAAAGTGCCTTAGAGCGCATGAAGTCAGAATAGATGCCCGTGTTTAAGCAACTGTAGCCTGTCCTAAATGCTTGCAACAATAATTTCTGGAGTAAAAGTCACTTGACTCAATTAAGACATGTGCCTTCAGATTCAATTAAATAGCTTTAAAATGCCAATATCTCATCACAAAGGAAATTCAGACAGTTATTGCAAATGTATCTACAGGACAATAAATAGAGTCTGGAGATCTTTTCAGCTGGCCAGATGCAGTGTCTGCTTTGAGATGTGACAATTAAAGACTCGCTTCAGTAGCCTTTATATATACTTCTAGTGCTCTCTAATATGTTGTAGAATATGTGAAATAGCCCCACACTTTTCTACAGGGTCAGATTGACAGGTTAGATGAACACCTCCAGAGCAAACTGATAGAATAAGCCGGTTTCTGTCAATTATGAAGAAGTCATGAGTAAGATCCTTATCTTGTAATTTCTCATCTAGATAATTTCCTATCTATTTCTTATCTAGAAATATAAAGAATGCCAAAAGAATGATGAGCTGCAATGATAATCAATGTAATCCAAATGGTAGGATAAAAAAGGATAAACCTCCTTTGAGGTTTAATTTTTTTAACATCCTAAGTTAGTGCTAGGGGACAGAAAATAAAGCAGTTTGCAATTTTGCCTCGTAAAAGTGCTAGGGGCTTCTTGAAGAAGTGATAAATGTGTGACTTGAGTGATCGCATGTTTGGTGGCGAATGTGGACTTTGGTGAGTATTCTTGAAGATTGCAGAGTTATTGGTAGAATTGTTACCTGGCAAGCATTTCTGAAGAGAAAGACTTGGTAAGGCTCTCTTCATCCAGTGGTTGGCACAGAACTAGTCCTTCTTTAAAACTTGCATACCTCTGACTAATTTTCTTTTTTTGTTCCTAACAATTTTCAACAAATCAAACAGACTTTCAAACTATATAGATTTGGCTAGTTTATACCTTACATACATCATGCTCTCTTGCTTTCATATGCTATTACTAGTTCTTAGGAGGAGGCTTCTTTGTTTTTTGTGGGTTTTTTTTCTTTGCTTTGTTGTGGGGTTTTGTTTTTTTTGGTTGTTTTTTGTTTGTTTGTTTTTCCTTAGGGGGAAGAAATCTTTAACCTTTTGATAATGGAATTAACACATATCTCACATTCAAAACCAAACAAGCTAGTTCAGTCTTCTGAACATGAGAAGTGGATGCCGTGTTTCATTTAATGGGAGATTTTTTGATGACTTTGCTTACAACAAACTGCAGTTGTGCAAGACCAAAAGTCTGATGCTGTAAAGGAAGAGAATGTCAAGATGGCTTAGGAATGATAGCTTAACTATAGCTCTTTATATACTAATGGAATAGGTGTTATTCATTTAATGAAAAGATAGCAATCCAAATATGCTACAGAAATCATGCCAACAACAAAAGCCTTCAAGTATGTAATTTGCAATTTTCTCTTTATCTACTAGGTATCCTATCACAGAAATAAATGACATTTACTTAACAGACAATTATTTACTTTTTTTGGACTGTGTTATATTGGTCATTTCTAATTCCTAATGTTTCTCAAAAAAGACTAAAACCCTGTTGTTATTCACTCCTTTGCTCTTCCTTTGTCCTTGATAAGCACTAAAGATTCAGGGACTGCTTCTGTTTATTCCTTAAATATTCTAGACCAAACAGAGCCAGGCTCCCTCAACTTTTGCATAATGCTCTTCCATCCATTTCCCATAACTAGTCTGTAATCCTAATCTATTCACTCTAATAAATATTAGAACTAACATTGTTCAAATATGGGCTTTATATTGTGTCCATATATATATGTGTTATCTAGTATGCTGGAGAGCTGGATTGAGTATAGAGGGAGGAAGGCAGTAACTGTCTATTCCATCTGAAGAAGATCTCATGGGCCAATTACTGTGTGTATGTTCTTTTTTTATGTATGGAGAATGTTGAAATCTTGATTGAGTTGTCACATAGAAGCAACTGATAACTTTTGCAGTACTCTTGGATCTGACACAAGATCTTAGTGTAGTATTGTGCTGTGTTTTGGCTGGGATATAGTTAATTTTCTTTATGGTAGCTGGTATGAGGTTATATGCTGGAAACAGTGTTCATGATGTAAGGATAGTTTGGTTATTGCAGAGCAGTGCTTACACAGAGTCAAGGTCTTTTCTACTTCTCACGCCACCAGAGAGTAAGCTGGGGGTACACAAGAAGGTGGGAGGGAGGGGACACAGCTGGAACAGCTAGCCCAACTGACCCAAGGGACATTTCACACTATATGACATCATACTTAGCAGATAAATCTGTGAGGAAAAAAGGAAGAAGGGGGACATTTGAAGTTGAGGCATTTTATCTTCCCAAGTCACCATTACCCATGATGAAGCCCTGCTTTCCTGGATATCCCTGAACACCTGCCTGCCCATGAGCAGGGGTGAATGCATTCCTTGTTTTGCTTTGCTTGCATACATGACTTTTACTTTGCCTGTTAAACTAACTGTCTTTATCTCAAGCCATGAGTTTTCTCACTTTTATCCTTTCAGCTGTCTCCCCAGTTCCACTGGAGGGAGGAGTGAGTGAGTGGCTGTGTTGTGCTTAATTGCTGCCCAGTGTTAAACCTTAACAGAGCATAGCTTGCGTTCAACAGAATGGAATAATCACATCCCTTGTTCTGTTGACCACATGGTTGCTCATGCATTCCAGGATATGGTTTGCCTTCACTGCTGGAAGAGGTCATGCTCAGATCAACTGCACTCATAGCTAGTCATATCCCAGTCTGTACTGCTGGTTGGGGTCCATCCAACTCAGAATTTCCCATTTGTCTTTCTGAAGTTTAATCCAAGCCTTCTTGGTACATCTTGAAGCTTGTTGAGCTATGTCTACATTCTGACTTTTTAGTGTATCTACCACTCTCTAAAGGTTGGAATCATCTATGGTGAGGTGCATTTGATCCCACCTTTCAGATAGTTTTAAAAGAGAGTGAATTTCTTGGAACATAATATAAACCTTGAAGTACCTCTATCCAAATTATCTGACAGTAAGAATCTGAGTTATTTATGACTGCCAGGACAGTTTTCATTCATCATGTAGTCCATTTTTCCAGTCCATATTTTACCAGCTTCAACCAGAATGTTAAGAGAGATCATATCAATCACCCTGTAAAATTTGAGGTAGATGATGTCCACTGCTCTCCTCCCTTCACTGAAAAAACTATTATATGAGAGAAAGCAACAGGTTGGTTAAGTACAACTTAACTTGGCAACTCTAGCCCTTTCAAGATCTCCTTCCTGTCTTTCACATCTGTGGAAATATCTTCCATCTGGACTAGTTCCACAATTGTCCCTGACATGGTACTGACATGAGGCTGTCTGGTCTCTAGTTTCCTGAGTTATTCTTTTTCCTGTAGATGGATGCAATGTTTTTGCATTTCGATCACCTGGGACCTTTCCCTAATCTCTATAATCTTTAAAAAAATGAAAGAGAACAGCTTCACAATGTTGAATTCCAGAGGTCCTCAGATGCATCCTGTCAAATCTGTTGATGTGTACTTATCCAATGTATTCAGGTGGTTCTGAGCTCGACCCTCTTCTGCTGTTGGTGCTTCACTCTTTGGATCTGTTAATTTTCTTGACATTAAAAACTCAGGAGCTTTCCTTTAAAGACCTAGATAAAGACAACACTGAGTACCCCAGCCTTCTCAGTGTTGCTTGTAACTAATTTGCCAGCACCATTCAGCAGCAGTCTTCTGTTTCCTTTGTGCTTCTGTCTGCTAATATAAGGACAGAAATATCTCTTGCTTGAGTTTGAACTCCAGCTTAGCTTTTGGTTTCCTAACTGCCTCTCTGCCTCCTAAGGTAATATTTTTGTATCCCTCTTTGGACATCTTTCCATTTTTCCTTGTCTCATATACTTATTCTTTCCAGATGTAATCTGCTAATAGTTTGCTGTTTAAAAAGGCTGGTGTGGTACTTTGAGTTTGGCTGAATGCCAGGTGTCCATCAAACTGCTTTATCACTTCATCTCCTCAGCTGGACACGTGAGGTAAAGTATAATGAAGGCTTGTGGATTAAAAGAAGGACAGGGAGCAATAACTCACAAATTACTCAAACCAGACTTGCCTTGGGAAAATTAATTTGGTTTATTACCAATCAAATCAGAGTAGGGTAATAAGAAAAAAAAATTCTTTCATCTAGCTCAACCCTCCTTCCCAGGCTCAATTTCATTCCTGATTTCTATACCTACATCTCTCCCCAAGAAACATGGAGGGAAGATGAATTGTAGCCTTTTCATCACGTTTCTGCAATTCCTTCCTCCTCACATTCTGTCCCTGCTTCAGTGCAGGATCCCTCCCAAAGGAGATGGTCTTCCATGACTTTCTTCACAGTGATTACATCCCACAGGTTGCATTTCTTCACAAACTTCAGCGTGGGAATGTTCCATAGGGTGCAGTCCTTCAGAAGCAGACTGCTCCAGCATGTGTCCCTTCCACACAGGTCACAGGTCCTGTCAGCAGCCTGCTATAGAGTGGGCTTCCCACTGAGTCACAGCCTACTTCAGCAGCAGAGCATCCACACTGGACACGGGGGAAGCTTCTATCAGCTTCTCACAGGAGACACACCTGTAGTCCCCCCACTACCAAACCCTTGCCACACAAACCCAATACGTCTGGTTTCTTGTCATGCCATGGGAATAGATCACACCTGTGCTTTCAGAATGATGCCCTGAAAATTTTAAAGCACTTCTGAGGTTCTTTTCTTGCCTGTAGACAAGCTCTGTTTAGACTATTCCTAATGCTTCCCTGAAGAACCTGAAGTGTACTCTACTGAAGTTAGTGATCTTTATTACTTTACTTGTCTTTCTCATTTCCCTCAAGCTCTTACCTCTAAAACTGTAGGGTTACTGCAGACAAAGTTTCTGCTTACAGACCCATCTCCAAAGAGCTCTTGGCTAGTTGCAAGCAGTGACTCCAAAAAGGCACCAATCCTTATTGCCATACTTGACAACTGTCAAGAATATGTCTTTGACACAGTCCAGAAATCTCCCAGATAACCCCCATTTGCTCAAAGTGCTCTCTTGCACAGTACACAATCTGTCCTTCTCTTTCCTACCTCCTCTCTATATACTGAAATCTTCTTTTCACTGTCCTTTATTTATTCTGAAAAGCACTTGCGAAACTTTTTATTTCTTTTTTTTTTTAATGTCTCTGCATAGCTGAAGCTGATTTCATGGTTCTATCTTTCCGATAAAATCCTTACACGCTTAACCTATTCCTTTACAGCAATATTCAGTCATGTCTTTATTTTCAGTATTGTATGATTCCTTTTTAAAACATTTTAAAGTCATTACAGAGTGCATTATAAAGCCATTATGTTATTTCAGTATGCCTCATAGCTTTCCTCAGCAATAGGATATTTTGCTAGTAGTTCTTTTGTCTTATTTTGTGTTCCCACCTTTCCTTTCCTGCATAGTAATTCTTATTCACCTTTTTTATTATTACTCTTACCCTTATTTACTTCCAGCTTGAGATATTCAATAATTTGTCTCTCATGATCAAAAAATTTAAAAAAATATATAAGGTAGTTTCTCCCATAAAACTTTTTCCATTTTATGAATCCAGGCATTTTTCAAAAAATATTTAGACTGTGTGTTCAGATTAGATTAGATTTTATTTCTAGCAGAAAACTAGATATTTGAATTTCTTTCCACCTGCATGTCATATATTTTAGCTTCATGTATTAAAAAAAAAAATAGCATGAAAAAAAGGCTTTTATCAATATGATTTACTTCATCAGGGTTTACTCCATCTAAAAAATTAAATTAATGTTTATATATTGCAATGAGCCAAATAAAGCCCAATCTAGTCATGCTATAGCTCTTTTCATCATCAAAGGGATTGATTAATTTCAAGAGATATCCAATAGAGGTGAAAGAAGCAATGCATTGCACTTTATTTTTCTTTGACTATCTTAAATAATGAAACATTATATCTTTGTTTCAAAGCATATGTCAAACAGAGTCCAAATTTACCTCTTAAAACCTTAAAATAGATTAGCATATTTTTTTGTTCTTTTGGACACCGAAATAACCTTGTAAGTTCCAAAGACATAGGAAACACTCAAATCTGAAGGAAAAAAGGAGGACATTTTCCTTATAGTTTGAATTAGTGGCCAACTTCTCTAGTATTTTAACACTGTGTTTGCCTGGAAATTACATGTTTAAAAGGGAACTCTGAAGAAACTGAAGAAAACTTCCTTGCATAGCCAAAACCAGAACAACTAAGTCAAAGAGCATGACATAAGTTTACCCTTGAGCAGTTCCACTTTGATTTTTTTCTGTAGGGAACAGTGAGTCTTACATAGAAGTCCTCTCAGTGGAATTAGGGAAAATGATATATCAAGTTGACTAATTTGGTCACAGCTGTTTCTGGTATTAAGGGTTTGATTTAGATTTGATTCAAACAGTCAAACATAGGTATTTATAAGTGATCCAGGTGCCTGAGCTCCTATAACAGTCACAATGGACACACACAGTCCATGTCTCCACCTCTGTCAAAACTGAGGAGCTAGTCACCCCGCTGTAAGCAAATCATGTTCCTGTTCAGAAAGCTGAACATGAACACCTTTTTCAGTCCTCTATCTGTTTAAGGCATTGTGAAGAAGGTTGCAGATATAAGGGACCTGTAGTGTTTTGGAAAGGCAGCTAGATGCCAAACAGAATATGTCACAGCATTTTGAATATCCCTTGACATTGATGTTTAGTTGAATGAATTAAGTCTGCAGCTTTGATCTATTAAAGTTACCAGGAAAAAGAAAAACAAAAAAAAACAGAACCCCACAACAAAACCCCCACACCTCCACTACTTCAGAGAAAACAAACTGTTTCTACTTTTTAAGGCATATAATTCTTCATGTCGAAGACAGAAAATACTTTTTTCCCATCGAAGTTTATGTAAATAAGAGAGATGACTGCATTCTCATTGTTCACACACATATGTCCAACTACACAGATTCACTTTTTTCTTCTGCCTAACAAGAGAGATCTTGCATTTCACCATCCTGTGTATCAGGGATAAGTTACTGAAAATATGGTTATTTTTCTTACTTGCAATGAGGTAAGGTGCTGGATGCTGCAAACCTGCAATGAGGTAAGATGTCTATCCTGACATTTTAATTGAAAACCAGACGTGCAAAAAGGAGATTGCTTTTATGTGCGTTGTTCCATGTATAGTTTCCAGAGTAGAAGGCAATACAATATATTTCAGTCCATTATTTTTCCCCCTAACTCAGTGTTATTTTTGAAGACAAGTGTAGTTCATTGTTAATCTTTTAATCCGACAATTAAAAAAAAATTAATTCTCGAGTATAGCTATTAAGAAAAGTGGTTTATGAGGCTTACTAATATCTATAAAAGCACACACATTTATATTCACGTACATAGTGTCTTCAACTAAATATAAAACTTCTGATTTCTAATATTTATAAGCTAATTCACTTTCCAAGAGGATAATGATCAGTCTACAAAACTCTGGAAAAATCATGATAATGAAGTGAAAAAAAAGTAATCACATTTTATTCTGTATTGCATTAGATCAGAATTAAAATTTTACTTTTATACTCACAAATTATTTAAAAATGTATTTTTAAACCACTATGTGTAGTTTTTCCCATCTTCCAGACTTGTAGATCTAGATACTTATAGTATTTTCAGATAAATTAAATATTCATTCTCCCAGAACAGTGAATGACACATATTCAAAATAAATATATTCTTGATTCTAAGACAGCTCAGCCAACTGGGTCTTCCAGAGACAGCTCAACAAACAACCAGATGTAAGATTCTTTTTCCTCTGAGAAAATCAAGTAAACTCCTTAGTGAATAAAAACTACACAGTCTTACATAGCAATTTAAACTGATGATGGATACTGCTATTTGTTAGTAACAAAAAAAAATCAGAGATAAAACAATAACTACTACACCATGATGTTTTTATAGCTACTTTGGTTGTTGACATTATTGATATTTGGGCTTAGTTAAGATTGGAAGCTCTTGATCTTCCTGTATAGAAATATATAAAAATCTAACTATCACAATTTTCTTACCTTAAATAGAGGCAAAAATGCCTTCTGGCAGAATCTATATTCTCCTATCAGATGCAGCAGAAACAGCAGTCCAGCAGCGCCCAGTTGTGGAGGCCAGCAATAAATAAATCCTTTTCCAGGTGCCCTGAAAATTTTCTTGTCATACAAACTTAGATGTTCAGTCTAAATTACCAAGTTCAAGTGTTTAGGAGTAAATTTACAGCAAAATGTCAATGATAATTGGAGTCAGGAAGAAAATACCAAAGTCACAGAAAGATGTGTTTCAATAAAAATGGCTTTAGCATGCTTAACCCCGACAAGGTACAAATTAATATTTTCTAGAAGTCTCAAGCTGATCACAACTGCAACATACACCTACATTGACAAATTACAGTAATGGCTTTTCTACCAACCCCATTTAACACACACAGAGTAGAAGACATGAGATCTCATCTGCTTGTAAACTGAAAGGAATACAAGCTGCAGCTCCTGTATCCCAGGTGAGTTCATGAGTCGCTAAAATAACAGCAGGAATAACTGGAAGAAGAGGTACTCAGTCCTCATTTTGCTGGCTGAAGTGGGTCCCTTATGAAAAGAGAAGAGAAAGGTGCTGGATGCTGCAAACCTAATGGCCAGACTTTTCTAAACCAGTCCAAATACCACACACTTTATTCTACTGATGAGCAGACAAAGGTCGCAAAAAAAAAAAAGAAAAAAGGTAGTTTACTGGGCACTACAGATTGCATCAAAATGAGAACATAGGATTATAGTCACATATTTGAAAACATTTTTTGAATTACGGTCAGTAAGAAAAAAGATATTTTAAATACAGTTTATTTGTAGTTCAAATGTCTGCTAAATATCTGGCATGATAAATAGGTATTAAATTTGCTCATACTTGAGGTTTTTGTTTTGTTTTATTTGAATACAATATTAAATTCATTAAGAGGTACATGATATTTTTAATACTTTAAATGCATTTGAATGCTAACATTTAAATCCCAAAATTATAAACTGTAAGTCTCAAGCTCAATTGATAAGTGACATGTTTCATCCTCCTGATTCTGGTTTATGCTTTAAAAATCTACTATTTTTTCAAAGTGACATTTTTAGAATTTTTTTTTAAGCTGTCTTTTTCTAACATGTTTTATGAATGACAGTAATTTAATGTTGTAGGAGCCTTCCTTCTGGTAATTTAGAATCATTAGCTAAAACAGCTTCTAGATTAGCAAAGACAGATGTAGATAAGAATTTTGCAAAATATATCCATTACTACTTCCAGTCCACTCTACTCCCTGAAACACAGGGCCTTTCACAAGTTAATGTAATACACTGTTGTGCTGATTATTTTGGAAAAATTAAAAAAAAAAGGTGATAGTCAAGCAATACAAGCTAGTTTTATGTTATGTCAGTCAGGTCTTATTCTACTACTCTAAATATAGTTAAGATTCCCTATATATTTGTCAAGATGTTTTCTTAGGGACACTGTTTTATATTTATTAGTAACTGGCAACTATACTTGCATTAATTTCCTGTAATGTAGAGTTAAAACTATTGTTTCTGATCTGAACTAATTCATAGCAATTTCCAAACTATATTTTTCTGCAAAGTTACTATAACTATATTATAAATACTATAAATAACTAAATAACTTATTACTAAAAATAACAAAAATTAAAATTTCTTCCACTGCAAAGTTGGCAAGTGTCATTGATGAAAGAGATTGGGGAGCTTGAACCTTTCTTTAAAGAAAAAGCAAATGGGTAATTGAGATTACAGGTTTTTATAAAAAGACAGTAGATTTTCCTTTTTTCAGATGCTCCAAAATAACTTTCTTGAAATCCTTCACTCTAAGGACAATAGCAGTCTCCCGTGACATGTTCTATGGTAAGAATGGATGCTCATACTAAGTGGAATCTGTAGACAAGTTTGGATTGCTTCACATTTTATTTTGTACTCAGTTTAGCAAAGAATCTCTGTGGAATTCTATCAGAGGTGCAAAGAATGGAGGGTATGTTGTTTTAACATAGTATCCCTTCAGGCTTCAAGTGAACTTCAGGAAAGCATTTCTTTTCCATTATTTACTTACTCTGAAAAAAAAGACTGTCAATTTTATTTCTTATGGAGAAAGCAAACACAGAGTTACTGTGCTCTGCATTTTCTGATTCGGACTAAGCTTTCTCCATATGGTCTGTTTCTTAAATACATGATTAACATTAAGTCTGTGCTTTACATAGCCATATCTTTTTCACTGAACTTGTTTTTACCTTTTGTATAAGGCCTCATCTGCAATTATGGAAATCTTAAGTAGAAAATGATAGCTCATGGAGGAGGTTGAAATATAGTTGTTTTCAAAAACATTTTTATTGATGACCACAGTTGTTGCACTGTTTTAATAGATAAGATTGTTAACCAGGGCTACCCCATGCTGGAAGGAGTTTAGGATTGATAGAGCTGTACAAACCCCTGAAGGGAGATGCAGAGGAAGGGGAAGCAGGAAGGAACAGAGAGAGGAGGCAAACAGACAGAAGAATGTTTAAGGGGACTGGCTGCATGCAAGCAAAGAAGTGCACTTCTCTGGCCGAGCCCTGTTCCTCATCACTGTCCTGTCTTCTTCTATCTTCTTTTTAAAACTTCTAGCTCTGTGTGTTCTCACTCTCACCCTAGGTATGGGTACTGCAAGTACCAGCTGCCAGGTGCAGGTGTGACCTGTGGGTGTGGGGGTTGGTTGCCTGTGGTGTCAGACACCAGAGTGAGTGGGGGTCCTAGGTCAGGAGTTTGGACAGGCCATAGCTCTGTGAATCTAGAGAGGGCCATACCAAATTTGTGCCCACTGAGCCAGGTACTGAGCCATGGGTGTGAATGGGTCTGATGGCAGCTATCCTCATATCCTGTGACTGTGGCTATTGCCTTTGCTGATCTCTTGTTTATCCTCACAATATTACAGAAAAAATACCTGTTTTATCCAGCACCTGATGACTCAGTGTCTTGAACAGTGTGACTCCTATGAGTGACACCATTCTGATCTGCAGTCTCAGGCCAATACCCTCCCTGAATCCCATGGTTGGTGTAATGGTGTGTCAGGACCACTGAATGCTTGATGTTGAAGGACATCTGCTACTCATTTGATTTAATTCACCAAGGAGTGGAGTGGGGTGGGCCCATATTTAATCAGTAGCAAATCTATCAGTTTACAATCATTAACTTGCCAATCAAAAAGGAACTAACAGAAGCTGCAAGGTTCCCTGAAAACTTTCAGAAATGTTTCACCTAACGGGGTGGTTATCTCTGAATCTCTGGAAAAATTGGAAAAATCAAACTCTTATATGCTATCTTGTGCAACTAATAGAGAAAAGAGAGAAAGAAGAAGGCAGTGGAACGACAATAAGTATATATGTGGCTGTATGTTAATGTGTGTTCATGTGTAATTACTGAGAGTCATGGTTAATAAAACAAATTGTACCAAAAAGAATAAATACTATTTATAATTTGTTAACAGACCTAAATATCTTGCAACTAAAATACTTAAGGGGGGGGGGGGGGAATAGGTAAGTAGCAGAGAGGAAGAGGGAACCATATCATTTTCTGTTCTGTGCAGTGACAGGACCAGAAATGTGCACAAACTGTAGTAAAGGATGTTCCCTCTGGGCATCAGGAAAAGCTTCTTTTATACCATGAGGGTGACTGAAAAACAGAACAAGTTGCCCAGGGATGTTGTGGATTCTCTGGAAATTCCTTCTAACCTCAGCCATTCTGCAATTCTGTGATTAAATTCTGTGTTACTTCTGGCAGAGATGAATAGCTTTCATTAAAGTCTTATCAGTTTGTCTTTAAAATCCCACAATGTCTATTTATAAACTACCAACTACCACAGTAATTGAACATAATATTTCTTCAAGACGTTTTCAAAATTGATATGAAGTTTCCAATAAAGATACGGACACAGTATTTTAACTTGGCAGTAAAATCATGCTCTGAGTTTAGGAAAGGAAAAATTGTCTTCTAAAAACCTCTTTTGTAAGAGCTGTCTTCTGACATAAACACTGGCAGACCTTTTCATATATTTTGAGAGACAAATCTGAAAGGTTTTTTTCTGCATCCTTAAAGAAAGACCCTAGTTGGAAAATGCATTCAGTGAATTAATTTGCTAATAACCGATCATATCCACGTGAAAATAAGGGAGGTTTATCCAAGTCAAAAACTAAAATTTCTTAATCAGTATGGTTTCCCATTAACTCCTTATGCATATTCATAAGGACACCAATGATATGGTTTAGAAGAGGGATTTTATGACAAGAACAAATATATAGAAACTGTATTGGCTCTTCTAGGCATTGAAATTGCATAATTATCAAAAGAATCTCCAGTAGAAGCAAAATTCCTCCTTGGACCAATACTAGTTATTTGGTCTTAGTGATTCTTCAAGATGTTTTATTTCAGTAATGAGACCTCTAATTCATCTCGTAAGACTTCAGAGAATAAGATGTTCACTTCCTTCAGCAATAAATTGCTCCGTGAAGTCAGAAGATCTACAGAGAGTGTGAATGTCAGAGATAGAAGATTTGTTAAATGTTTTGGTGTTTTTATCGTAAAACTCCCGCACACATTTGAAGTTCGGGTTCTATTTTATGTATGCTGAAATTTACTGCAAATGCACTAATTTTTTTAAGATAATGTGTATTGGGAAATAGCTTTCCCATCTCCTTTTTTTTTTTTTTCTTAATTTTTGGAGGTGAAGTGCTTAGCAAAGGTATTAGGACTTCCAGACAATTGAAAATGGAAGTTTAAGAAAATGTCAAAAGACAAAGCATGACCAGCAGAATTTTAAATATGTTGCTTTCAGAGAATTCTTAAAAGAACCACATACCCCCATCCAGTCCAGGATGGGGCAGGACAGGTCAGGCCTCCTTTGGGAGGGTTGGCAAGGCAGCCTTGACTGGCTAGGGTTGGTTGGAGCAGATTTTCTCCCCCTCCCTGTGGGCTGACATGACTGACACTGGCTGCAACAGCCATCTAGACTGTGGCCAGAGGATGGAGACACAAATGTATTTTGGTTTTGTTTTGGGGTTTTTTGGGGGTGGTGGGGGATGCAACTACCACCCTCCTGTGCTGGAATCACAGAACGTAGCTGATGATGACTATGGAAGAAGGAACACGGTCCAAAATATTCTCACTCATATCCATTTTATGTCCTCCACTGGTATTTGCTAGGCTGCTTTAATCTGTTACAGTGGGGTTATTTTCCAATTAGTGTTTCATCAGAATGGTTTTATTCTCGGTATACAAAAGTATGATTCACAAAAAATTGACATTTTCTGATGAAAATCTTTTGGGTTTAAAATATCCTTGTCTACTCTGACAAACCCATGTACACTAGCACTGTGCAGCTTAGAAAAATACATAAGCATGTAATTGAGTACACTCTTGTTACGAAGGAATTGCTTAATTAAAGTCAAGCCTTAATTAGGTTTCTTCCAGATGACTCAAAAGGCCCTCATCATGCCTACTCTTATTGATCCTAGCTTAAGTTGTATGATGCTTGAAGCCTGTTAGTCTTGCTCTTCTGCTCCTTGTTTGATATGCTTTAAATTCCGTATTTGCTGTTACATATACAAGAATAAAATAGCTTCACACTTTATTTTTTATGCACATTTAGGCTTATCTTTATACATTAAACCTGAGAAGAGGATAGTTATGGAAGTGTTGATAAGGGCAGATGGAGCAGATGTATGGTGATAAGCTGTCATAACAGAAATCACAAGTTTAAAAGAAGTTTTTCTAGATGACAGTGTTTAACAGAGTGGAAATTGAATAATACACATCAGGACTGGAGAGTTATGAATTGCAAGTATGGACATGCCTTTGAACATGGCACAGGAATAAGAGCAATAGCAAAGTGTATATTAGAAAATCTCATTAGATTCTATAATTCAAGCCTGTGACAGAAGACAAAGAAAAGAGAATCTGCAATTAGAATCACAGAAACATAAAATCATAGAATGTTATACTTGGCATTCCTTCCAGAAATAAACAAGGATGACTAGGGAAGTAATGTTTAATTGCAAACTTTGAGAACTGCAAATTTGGCTGCTATCAGATTTGCAACCTTGACAAACCTGTATTTCCTGTACATGCACTCTGTTAGAAGACACAAAAACACAAAGGATGGAAGAATGTATGAGAAGTTGCAATGACCTGTAATGTCACCCTTGGATAAGTCAAGTTTTAATTAACAGTATAAGGATGATATTTTTGATTTATTTTATATCATAGAAACATATCTACATGTTTAAATGGTCAACAAAGGCTTATAAAACTACTAAATTGCAGAAGTATTAGGAAAGAATTGGGAAACTCTATGAAAGAAGTGCATGCTTATAAGACTGTAACTCATTAAGACAGCCTAGTTCTACTGAGATGAAAATTGGAAGCACTCAGCACATAGACAAAATCCAGACCTTGTAAATTAAATGTCCATTAATCATCAGGTAATTGAAATCAAATGCAAACTTGCTAAAATGGTGTTGAGAAAAAGAGTATTTAAATATTTTTTTATACTGTAATGGTATAGCCATAAGCAATGCAGAAGCATCTTGCATAAATATGTGAGCAATTTTACTTACAAAAGGGCAAAAAACCATGTAGTTTCACTTATGAAGCACAGGAATATATATAAACAAGAAAGCACGAGGAATTGCAAGAAGAGCAAAGAACAGGGAAAGCATAAATCTTGCTTTGAGATTAGGATTTGGAATATGTAGAATTCCCACTGAGCACAGAAGAAGTGCACCTCAAAAAGCAGTACCAAGAAAAGCATCCCTGGAAGCAAATTAGCTATCCTCTCTGGGAAATAGCCTAGAGAAAAATGGCTGAGCAAAGGTGGAGAAGAGCCAAGATAAGCTCACATTTTTGAGACTGACTTGTCTTAACAAAGGAGTCTCAAACCTGATCATCACAAACTCTGCAGCTGAGGACTGTCATAGTCAGTAGCTCTCAATGCTGATCTTATGATGTGGTTCTATATACTCACTGCTAAATTATGTATTATAGCTAGACTTGTCAGTTTTTTGCATGTAACATTGGTGAAGAATAATTGGTAAGAGCTGACCACTGGCATGAAGTCTGCTGCCTGTACATTTATTGAACAATTGTTTGGTTTTTTTTGAACATTTTAGATATACCACATTTTTCAATATTATAAACACTCCTTTCAGAGAAAATTGAAATTTTCTAATCCTTTGTACACACATATACATAGTTGCTTATTTCACAGAATCACACAATCACAGAATGCTGATTTGAAAGGGACAAGGATGACCAAGTCAAACTCCTGGTCCTGGACAGGACCAGCCCCAAGAGTCATGCCATGTACTCTAGAGTATTGTCCAAATGATTCTTAACTTCTGTCAGCTTGGTGCTGCAGACACTTCCCTGGGGAGCCTGTTCCAATGTCCAGCCACTCTCGGACTAAAGAAACTTTTTTTAACATTTAACCTAAACCTTCATTAACATAACTCCAGGCCATTTCCTCCAGTCCTGTCACTGGTCACTGCAGAGTGTCTGCCTCCTCTTCTCCTCATGAGGAAGCTGTAACTTTTGATGAAGTCTCCTCTTAAGTCTCTTCTTCTCCAGGCCTCTTCTACCAAGCGACCTCAGCTGCTCATTATACAGCTTCCCTTCAAGGCCCTTCACGACCTTTGTTGCCCTCCTTTGGACACACTCTAATAATTTAACATCTTTCTTACATTGTGGTGCCCAAAACTGTCCCCAGCACTGGAGGTGAGGCTGCCCCAGTGCAGAGCAGAGTGGGAAAAGCTTCTCCGATGCTGTGCCTGATGCACCGCTGGACACAGCTGGCCCCCCTGGCTGCCAGGGCACTGCTGGCTCCTATTCAACTTCCCACTGACCAGAATCCCCCAGTCCTTTTCCATGGCACTGCTTCCCAGCTTCTCATGCCCCAGCCCAGGTGCAGAATGCAGCACTTTTCCTTGTTAAGCTTTATGATTGTGATGGCCCAGTCCTCTAATCTGTCAAGGTCTCTCTGCAGGTCCTCTCTGCCTTTGAGGGAGTGAACAACTCCTCCCAGCTTTGTATCATCCATGACCTTGCTCAGCATTCCTTGTAGTCCTGCATCCAAGTCATTTATGAAGGTGCTGAAGAGCAGAGGGCTGAGGATGGAGCCCTGTGGATCCCCACTGGTGACAGCTCACCAGTCTAATGTCACTCCATCCACTATAGCCCTTTAAGCCTGACCCATGAGCCAGTTGCTCACCCTTTGCATGATGTGTTTATCAGGCCTGATTGATTACTGAGGTGTTTTACTCTGTCATAAAATTATCAGATAATGCAGTAACTCAGTAATAGCTGTGAGAGCTATTAATTCTTTATCTTATTTTCACTTGTAGTAGCAGTCATGTAACTACTCCTGTCCTTTCTGGCTATCTCTGTGTACTGAATGTAAGAGAAACTAAAGTAACTTTTCCTTAGATCCTTATAGATAATAAAATCAAGTGAAATGAAATTTAGGCAGAATACCTGCTTTTTACTTAAGATACTATTTCAATTCCTGCATTTCTTAGGTTCATTTACAATGCAAAAATATTAAGTACTTTGAAGATAAAACAATGATGCTTCCTATGTTATTTGAAAAATGTCCCTTTTCAAAAGTAAATCTGTAGAATTCACCTTGCTGATTACAAATGTTTTCAGCTAAGTAATTCCTGCTGTTCCTAAATGGCTTAAGGAATCTATAATAATACTTGAAATATACTGTCTTATCAGAATCTTCATCGCTCAATTTCTCATGATTTTTTCAGAATAGTTGCAATGTCCTTAAGTGTTTTAGAAATAAAGAATTGTATAAAACCAAAGTACAGGAAAACAATGGTTTGGAATATTGTCCCTTTATTTCAGAAGTTGAAAACTGTGCTATATTTAAATAATATTATAAAGCAAATTTCCAGGTTTTGACCTATGTGCAAAGCTATGAAAACATGAATCTTCCTTAACACTAATGGTAGCAACATGTATTTTAGGCATGCTGAATAAGATTGTTAGAATGTGTCCTTGGATTTTTTCATGAATGCACCTGATTGAATATAATCTGTTGCTGGGAAATCCTCCATAGTTCAACACTAATTTATGATGTCTACTTAAGCTTTTTTTGTCCTTTTGCAATTCTATATGCATTTGAAAAGCCTCTACAAATGACTTTAAATGCAAAAATTTTTGCCAAATTCTGTTCTATTATATAGCAAAACCCCCAAAGAAGACATCCATCTGCCTGGTACAGAAACAAAAATCAGTAAAATCCACTGCTGTTGATTTAAGGAGACATGTCTTTTTAATTTGAATGTAACAGTTTTTAGATTTTTTCTGCTACACTCACCTGCATAGCCTTTTTGATTTTACCAAATTTCCAGCCATTGCCACATGTACATTGTATTTTGACTTTTACTAAGTCTATTGTGGTGAAGTCCATAAATAAATGCTCTCAAAATTATGCTCTCTCTTTACAGATTACATATTTACACTCTTGTCAAAATTTTATCCAGCTGTTTTCCATTTTTCATGATAATCACTGGTGTGTTTCTTCTTCTAAGGACATTTGGATAAACATATTACTGTGTTTTCCATTGCAGAATTCTGTATAGTTTCTCTTCACCCTGTGTGTTCACTGTCTGGATAAACATTTCCTTGTAATGTGGGTCATGATCTTCACTGAGCTGTTTCTGCACTCTGGACTATCCCAGAAAATCTATTTCTTCTGGCTGCAAACTGTCTATTATCAATGTGGAAGCATCTCAGAAAGGAACAAGGTAGTGTCATATTTTCTCCTTTCATTTTCTCCTCAGGGCCTCCACTCCATTTTAATTATCATTTTTGTTGTTATTATACCTCAATTTGTGCTCTATACAAAGCAGCTGTTCATGCTTAACAAAGATTGGCTACTCAACTTTGTTAATTTAAAGCATTGTTATTAACCACCATAGCATTACCTATTGTGTTTAATGAGGCTTGAGACAAAGCATAGTGAAGTCAATAGCAAATTTTCTATTAGCTACAATGATGTAGAGTACAAACTTGAAGGGAATTTTTATTTTAATTTTAAATAAACATTTATTATTTACCTAACTTTTAATAACAGCAATAATTCATACAATTAACAATATCACTATATGGGAAAATTGAATATTTTTATGAAAACTCTGTGATTAATGGTTTTGAGTTGCATTCTTTCCAGAATAGGAACATTAAATCTTACTTTGACACAAAAGCGTAATTTTTTAAGACAGCCTATAAATACTAATACCATTAAAAGACAAACAAAAATTCTTCTGCAAAATGTCAGCCTGCTTGAATTGATTTTCTTCCAAACATCTTGCTAAAAAGTGGGAAAATATGAAACAAGATTAATACAAGTAAGAAGAGAAAAGAGTAAGATAAACCTTACTTCTGAAATAATTTTCTGTAACTCTACAACAGATGAAAGAAGTATCTAGGCTTGGGTCCAATAACCTAAGGGAGTTTTTTGTTTAGTTTTGTTCCTTTGCTTCTTTGTTTATTTTACTTTTTATGTTGTTTTTTTTTTTTTTCTTTTGGTTGCTTTCAGCTTTTTTTCTGCAGTATAGCTACATTGGAAAACTGAAACTCACAAACCTGATCCCCTTGACCTCTATGCCTAAGAAACACCAAAAACCATAACCATAAGTGCTAACTACCAGCATCAAACTACATGAAAGGATTTCAAGTTCCTCTTTCTAACAAATAATCCTGTGTTTTACAGTGGAGGAGAAAAGCCCAATTTGCACATTAAAGTATCTCTGCTGTCCTTGTATTTTGCATGTGTTCCCTGTTGCAAAATATAGTATCCTACACAATTTTATTTTGTAAGTTTGGTATGGCTTTTTAATGAATCTTACATATATTTTGGACTTCTCATTCCGATGGCTTTAGGCAGATGAAATTCCTGGTATATCTAGAAAGCTCAGTTGTGATCATTCAATACCAGTTAAAAGTAGATATTGGCTGGACGACCTTTAGAGACCAACCTGTAGCTGTAGATGGCTAGTTTTCATTTCCATTGTTAAATGTGAGAAAATCAGGTGCAGTGCTGCAAGTGAATAGGCAGCAACAAAAGAAAAGGGTGGGTGAAAAAAAAAAAAGGAAAGGGACAGAAGAGGAGATAGCAATGACTGCGGTGCCTCAGGTTTTCTTTTCTTCTATTTTAACTGATAATGTTTCTTCTCATGTCTACCAGGTCCCAGTATCTAGTGACAGAATATGAGAAACTCAAAACTCAAACACTAACAAGTTAGCATGAAAATACTAAGTTAGCCGAACAGTTGATACATGGGACGACATGGCTGGCATAGAAAATCTGGAGTAATGGCCTGGCAGAAACCTCATGAGTTTCAATAAAAGCAAATGGAAAACCAACTACCAGCAACAGAGTAACCCCATACACATCACAGGGAGGATGGCAGCAGTGTAGAAAGCAGTGTGCAGAAAATTGTCTTGAAGTCCTGGCAGAAAGAATCTGAGGATGAATCAGCAGTGTCTGTGAGATGATAATGACTAAATGCCTGCTATTGCAGTTGTTTTAGCCATATCAGAAACAATTATCCAAGAAGAGGAAAGGGATTTTTCCCTCTACACACAGTGCATCTGAGATTGTTTGAAGTACTGTGTGCTATTTGGTGCTTTACAATAAAAACATTGACAAAATTTAATAAATTCAGTGGAGGGCTACAGTCACCCTTTAAAGGGTGGAGCACTTGGTATTCAAAAAGTGGTTCAGATAAATGGATTTATTCAGCCTTAAGAAAATACTAAGGGGGCCCTAATCATAGTCTTCAGCAAACTGATGGATACCTACAGAGAAGATGGAGCTAAATTGAGCTAAATTCCTCTCTGAGATGCACTTGAAAATATGAGAGGCACCAGGTAAAAGGTGTGCTGAAAGTTTAGAATGGATGTAAGTGAAAAACCATTGAAAACTGTGGTAGTGAAACAGCAAGCCAAAGGCCTAGAAACTGAATCCTGACTCAAGCCGACAGAAGCCATGAGAAAGCTGACAGCTCTTCATGAGAACAGAGTTCTGCAGCAGGGAAAAATAACTTTTTTTTTTCCCTGAGAAGGAGCTCTAAGACTATAGAAAACAACCTGTTTTCCCTGAGAAAGAACTCCAGGACTGTAATAAACACTAGCCACTTACATAAACTGTTTTTACATCATTAGATAGAAAAATGAAAACTATCTCTCACAAACAACTTTACCTGCCTGTACACACTGGGGGTTTGAGTGACCAATCAATACAGGGTATCAGCTTGTTACTGACCAATTTGGGATAGTGCTTAAAAAATGGGGATGTGCTTAAAAAATCCTATAAAAAAGGACGCTGAAATAAATCGGGATTGACCCTTTCTTTTTGCACCATAAAACATGTCCTGCATCCTTCTTTATAGAGTGCCACAGTGACAAAAACTATTGAAAAGTAGGGTGAACCATATACTGGAATTGGTAGCCGGAGAAGTTGCAGAACATGTAGCCTTGAAGGCACGTGGAAAGTTGAGTGGAAAGTTCCACAAGTTGAGTGGAAAAAGTGCTGAGCAACCTGATGTTATTGTTATGCCCCGGTTTGTGTGAATCTCAACTAGATGATCTGCATCTATCTATGACTCCAAATGAAAAAAATTAAATAAATCTAAATTAACATTTCTTTGTTTTTGTGAAGAATTTTAAATAATTGTCTTTTAGATAACTGGTATATTGAGTTTTAATTGGCACAATATTTTGTTTCTGTAACATCAAGCGGCGCAGAGAAT
The DNA here is from genome assembly GCF_963513975.1 of Fringilla coelebs. Taxonomy (NCBI): domain Eukaryota; kingdom Metazoa; phylum Chordata; class Aves; order Passeriformes; family Fringillidae; genus Fringilla; species Fringilla coelebs. The sequence continues at coordinate 46,857,807 of NC_140029.1, forward strand.
GCTTTTGAGTTATACTATCTGAATCATGATTATACTTCTTAATACAAGAGATATTTTTTCAGATTAGAAAAAAAATAATTTTCAGAGTGGTGTTCAGTGATGGTCAGTCTTTTGGTCTTTCTGTTTAGTATTTTGGAGCAACCTCTTAGAAAACCTACTTCATCAGCACAAATACATAATATATTATTTAGTGAAATTCATGCCATAAATGACAGTGTGAGAAATATTATCCTACATAAATCCAGTGAGATTTTTTCCTTTCCTTTCCTTTCCTTTCCTTTCCTTTCCTTTCCTTTCCTTTCCTTTCCTTTCCTTTCCTTTCCTTTCCTTTCCTTTCCTTTCCTTTCCTTTCCTTTCCTTTCCTTTCCTTTCCTTTCCTTTCCCTTTCCCTTTCCCTTTCCCTTTCCCTTTCCCTTTCCCTTTCCCTTTCCCTTTCCCTTTCCCTTTCCCTTTCCCTTTCCCTTTCCCTTTCCCTTTCCCTTTCCCTTTCCCTTTCCCTTCTTTCCCTTTCCCATTTCCTCATAGAATGAGGTACATGAGAAAATTTGCATGTTACGAAAGGAGAGGTAAGAGTAAGCACATTGTTTAGATCTTTCTCTTATGAACCTACATCAATGAATTTTCAGTATATACATGCCTACATGACAGTGGGGTGGAGCAAACCCTCCTAAAGTCTATAAATATAATTTCTACAGTACCAATCAATCCAAAAAAATATTATTCATCAACTAATTACAAATAGTAGTTGATAATATTTGATTTCTATGGTTGTATGCTTGAAAGAAAATCTGGTGTGCATATGTGAAATTGGATGTCTGATTTACCATCTGCATTGAAAGGACAGGAAAAGCTGTTCAGACTGCACAATTAAAAAACTTACTGTCTAAACAAGATGGGAAACACTGAATATTTTTCATTTACTTATGAATGTGAAAGCAGCATGGACTTTGATTTTCATAGAATAATTTTGGATCTATTTTCATAGAAATAAACTGCTATATTTGTCATTTTCTACTCAGTATATTATACTGTATAATATTTTGATTCCATTTTGTAAGTGTGAAAGTTTTGTGTAATAAATCTGGTTCTAAAATACTGAGTGTTTAGAGGTTATTTTGAAATAGGTTTATGTAAAATAATGTTTAGTGATGACAACTTGTGATCCTAAACATTAACATATGTGTTTTAAAATGGTAATTTAATAACTATTCTCTATTTGAAAATTGTTTTGTAACACTGTTTAGAGACATATGTGCAGGAAGAGTGCTGATCTTCATCTGGGTTTTTTCCTGCATTGGTTTTTGTTTACTTCTCTATGTCTTTTCATTTCTCAAAGGAATATCACAAATGAGGGACATAGGACAGCTCCACACTAGCACCCTCTCTGAAATTCTTCACTGGACCAGATTCTTCAAAGATTATTAGCCCTTCATAAAATACATAGTAATTTTTGCTTTTTTAAATGTTTGAGTTCTATTAATAAGTAATGCATTTCATTATAGATTAAGAAAGAAATGCCTGAAAATTCTATTGACAGAATTCCTGATGACCTCTTTCTTGTTTATAGATATAAGCATTGATTGCTATCCTCATTGACCTGCCTGCTGCCTTCATTACAGGAGACTGCTGTGTGTATGAAACTTTTTTCTGACTGGGTTTTTGTTTTTTTTCATTCCCATGTGTCTTCCTGCATTTCTGCTTATTTTAACAAACATCTGAGGATTATAGAAGCATGGAATGGTTTGGATTGGAAAGAACATTTAAAGATCAGTCTATAATTCCACAGGCAGGGACCTCTTCAACCAGATGATGTTGCTCAAAGCACCTTGGCACACTTCCAGCTGTGAGGTATCCACAGCTTCTTTGGGAAACCCATTCCAGTTTCTCCCCACCCTCAGAGAAAAAAATTTCCCCCTATCCAATCTAAATCTACTCTCTGTTTAAATCACTACCTCATTACTACAAGCTCTGGCACAAAGCCTTACTCAGTCTGTTTTACAAGCTCACTTTAAGTACTGAAGGGTCACAGTAAGGTCTCATAAGACTCTTCTCTTCTCCAGGCTGAACAACACCCAGTCTTTCCATCAGCTTTTCTTTACAGGAGATGCATTACCGCCCTCTGATCACTTTTGTGCCCCTCCTCTGGGCGTGCTCCAACAGTTTTGTATTTCTGGTGCTGGAGTGCCTGGGCTGGAGGCACTCCTGAAGGTGGGTTCTTGCAAGAGTACAGAGTGAGAGTCACCTCCTTCAGTCTGCTGCCTACAATTTTTTTGTGAAGCCCAGGATATGGTTGGATTTCTGGGCTGCAAGTGCATATTGCTGGTTCCAGGTTTTCATTTTCCAGTATTATAGTGTCATTCTTGGTATTGCTGCTCTCAGTATGTTCATCACCCAGGCTGGACTACTACTGCATTACCTTGATCTAGGTGCAGCACCTCTCAAGTCTGTCAAGGCACCTCTGGATGACATTCCTTCCCTCAAGTTTATCAAATGCACCACTCAGCCTATTGTCATCTACAAACTTGCTGAGGGTGTACTTAATGTCACTGTCTAACACTGCTTAGGCTACTAAAGGGTATTGGTCCTGCCACAGAGCCTTGAGGGACACCACTTGCTACTGGTTTCAACTTGGACATTCACCTTTTGACTGTGACTCGCTGGCCACAGCCAGACTGTCCATCAGTCAAACTCATATTTCTCTAATTTAAGGCTAAGAATGTTGTGGGGACTGTATCTAAGGCCTTAGCAAAGTCCAGGTAGATGACATCTATAGCTCTTCCCTGTCCATTGATGTAGACCCTGCACTGCAGAAAGATGCTAGAATGGTCAGGTATGACTTGCCCTTGGTGAAGCCATGCTGGCTGTCTCATATCACCTCCTTGCCTTCCATGAATTTCTACGTCTTCCCACAGAATCTGTTCCATGAATTTTCTGAGCACTGAGGTGAGGCTGACTTGTCAGTAGTTTCCAGGATCATCCTTTATGCCTTTTTTAGAAATGGGAACAATATTCCCTTTCTCCAGTCACTGGAGACTTGGCTTTCAAATATCATGAAGAGTGGCTTGGCAGATACATTGGCCAATTCCCTCGGGGTCCCGGGAGGCATATCATGTGGTCTTATTGACTTATGCCCATTCAGATTCCTCAGGTGGTTTCAAATCCAGTCCTTTTCCACAATGGCACTCTCCAGCCTCTTGTTCTCTGATCTGTTGGGGTTTGCCCCATCCCAGACACAGAATCCAGCACTTGCCCATGTCAAACTTCATGCAGTTGGTGACTGCTCATCTCACTAATTTGTTCTCTCTGCATGGCCTCTCTGCCCTTAAGAGAGTCAATAGTTCCTTCCAGTTTATTTGCTGGCAAACTTATTTAGTAGTCCTTTGAATTCTGTGTTCGAGTTGTTAATGAAGATACAGAAGAGCACAGGGCCAGGGCCACGGATGGAGCCCTGTGGAGCCCCATGAGCCACAGGACACCAGCCAGATGTTCCCTTTGAGACAGTTCAGTTGCTCACCCATCACGTAACACAGTTATTCAGCAGTGCTGCACATTTTGTCCACAAGGATTCTGTGGGAGACAGTATCAAAAGTTTTGCTGAAATCCAAAAAGATTATATCTACCAGCTTCCCTAGATCAGCTCAGTGAGTTACACTGTCATAGAAGGAGATCATGTTTGACAAGCAGATCATATTCAGCTGCAACTTATGACTGCATTGTCCTCCAGGAGTTTTTCAATAGCTCCCTGAATATTCCTTTCCATGATGTAGCCATTTTAGAGGATGACTCATGATAGCTCCCTTAGACATTTGCCTTCATATGGAATGAGTTGGTTGGCTGAAGCACACATATCTTCCAGTTACTGTAGAGGTAATTCAGAAATTTTCTTGTTGATTTCCAGCTGGGGTTTGCCAAGAGTCCTGTTTTCCATCTGCCAAACTTATACAGGTGATGTAACTGTGCTGTAAAAAAAATGAGATCTTTGGGCTTTTTAGTGACACTAAATTACTACAATTAGACAAATGTATCCTGTTCTGTCTGCTGTATGTGTCTATTTTGGTGTGAGCTGAATATCTGCCTGAATTCCGGTATACTGACTAAATCCATTTGCTCTGTAATGAGACTCACATGGTGGTACTTAACACTGTCACCTGTTTGCAGACTTGAATTTAAATGTGTGGAGTCTCAAGCTGACTTTTAGAGATTAAATTAATTACAACTAACTTTTGAATGGGTGAATGCCAAGTTTATAATATGATTGTGCAGAATACCAAAGCAACACAAAATTAAACAAGTACATTAATGTCAAGGAAAAAAAAAACAACAAAGCACTAAAATGAATTCTTTGTCTATTGAAATAGCGGGGGGTGGGGGAACAAGGGATATGCAGTTTAAACCGTGGTTTCCTTTCTCCCTTCTGTGTTTGGGATTCTTTAAAACTATTCTCTACTTGCATGGAGTTGATCTGAAAACTATCCTCAAATCCATATTTATCCCTTATAACTTCCCCTCATGTGCTAAAAATATTACAAACAAAAAGTCCACTGTCTTGCAGTCCCATACTTTCCTGACTTCAAAATTTTTGCACTCTACATAAATTCTTTATCATTCTAAAGCAGAGATACATGCAAGTAGTTTGCTTCTTAGTGAAGTAAAAATTCATAAATAAAACCCACAGTACTATAAAGCATGACATAGAAAAAGAGAGAGCTCATTTTTCTCTACTTTTGTGTTAACCCTTCTCTCCTCTGAAGATGATAAACTAAAACTGAAATGGAAGATATTGTGGGGTGTTTGTTTCTTTGTGTTTCAAATGGAAGTGTTTTCCTAAAATATATTAACCAAAATTATAAATTGCTTTTAAATATGCTACATGTGATTTCCTTTAACCTAAAAGCTTTTTATCTCATAAATAAAAGATTAGCAAAAGGCAAAATTTTACACTTTGTAACAATTTTTAATTTTAAATATGAAGTGATTTTTTTTTTACAAACACTTGAAGAAAGAATAAAGATTAACTACTAAATGTAGAATAAATTAAATATACATTATTGGGAATTAATTGAAAAAGTTGTTGGGGGCAGAAGAGGCAAAGGAAATGGTACAGAGAAGCTATATGTCTGAGCCATACATCTGATGGCATTTTCACTATGAGACTACAGCAGCTAGTGACCCAAGCTGTGCCCAGTTTATGGAGTCCCTGACAGATGAAAATCCATCTTTGGCCCACTGGCAGAATCACTGTATTAAGTAGATACTGAAATAGAAAAAAAAAAAAAAACAGTAAAATCCACCTGTTCATCTCAGATTCCCTAACTGCTGGAGACAGAAAACATCCCCCTCTCTTGTGCTCCCCCCCTCAGTCACAGTCATTATGTATAGGAGAGCTGAGATAGCACTGTAAATTGAAAAACTGGAATGACTAGTCTATAAATGAACCCTAGTTCTTTAACTGTCAGATACTCTAGATCTCCATCCTTTGCATTCAGAAATTGTTTGAGAAGTTGTAAATTTGGGGGCTTTTCGTGGCTGAGATGGTATCAGACTGGTTGTTTGCCCTTTTTCTTTCTTTCAATGATCTATTTTCTTTTAGATAGCTCTCTTGTAGCTGTTTTATGTGGCTCTATTTCCAACTGATGAAGCACATACATTCTGAGAAATACACAGCTCTGCTTTGAATGTAGATGGATTACCTGAGGATCAGACCTGGTAGAGAAATATTTTAACAGCAGTTATGAACGGATTGGCATCTTTTGTCAGAGGTTTACTTAAACCCAGGGCTTAAATATATCCAAATTTGAAGTACTACTAGGATTAGGAGTATCTCCTATGATAGGATTTTCCTTATTTATTAGGTAAGATACATTTTTTTTTTGTTAATCTCAACATGTTGCAGAGGAAAGCAGAAATGATATTTTTTTAACTCCTGAGTAGTGCTACACTGTTCTATATTGTGATTTTTCCTGTCTATGTGTTTTACATGTAATGTTTTTTTATTGTCAGTGCTTCAGTGTATTTTTCACTTGTTTTGACCATCATTTGCATGTGAGAGAACATTCAGAGAGTATGCTTGTTATAAGTACCACATCCATTCATAAGATCTAAAAAAGGACTCCTTTTACGTTGGTGAAGCAAATTAATTATTGAATTATATTAAAATATTACTTTCATGGCATTTTTTTTCTCTTCATTATTTGACAAATGACTTAGTCTCTATAGTTTTCCATGTTGTAAATTTTGCCTCTATTCTTTCATATGGGCTTTCATCATGATTCTGCAGGTTCTCTAGGGTAATTTCCAGGGGTAATTCTTAGCTGATTCTTTTTGAAACTCTAATTTCTTTTATGTTTTCTTAACAGTGAGAACTCATAATGCTGAAATACTGTTTTGAAGCATATGGATATTTAGCCTTCAGGATTAAGGTAAATATTCCCTTTTGGTAAAATGAAGTTCCAAAGGGAAAATTAAGCTAAACAAAACATATTTGACTTGTGAAACAAAACAGACTGTATGGCATAAGGATCTTTTGCTTCACTTAATATTTTCATTTCAAATGAAGCATTGTTGCATTTTATGTTGGTCACAAGAAAACCATCCAACATTTGAATTCGAAAAGTGAGGCTGAAGAATAGTAATTTTATTATTATTATGTTGTAATCAGCAAAAAAAACCCCAAACCATAGAAAATATTAACAGACAAAGTTTATATTAGGATTCATTCTTAGGGTTACACCATTTTTTCTTAACCTCTTATATCAGCTGGATTCATTCAAGTGTATTAAGGATTTATACTTACTTCATCACTGTCTCTTATTCCGTAGGAGTATAATTTTATGGATGTTGATACAAACAGTGCTTTGAGTATTACTTGATTTATATGCCCTGATTCCTTAGCCCATAAAGTGAAATTACTGTAAATGAAAGAAGTCATCACACACAAGAAATACCCCGAGGCTGAAATAATACATTATGCAATGCTTCATTTCTGTTTCAGACTAGAAGTAGAGTGGTATCTTGTGCTTCACATTTGTCTCCTCAGAGTCTATTTCAGAGACAAATAGTAATATCAAATTATCATCAAATGAATGATGAACTTAGAATGGGACTATCAGTTTTTCATGTAATTCTTAGTTGTTGATGCATGCAATTAAAAAAAAATATCATGTGTGATTCATGAAGTACAGTCAGTAAGCAAAATTAATCTCAGCACCTTGTGTCAATATATTGGTATCACTGGCGGAATAGAAGTTTAACACTGTTTTCATTAGAGAAGTCCTTACCTTGAATCACAAGGCACAGAAAGGACTCCCTTGCTTCCTGCCCAACTTCTCAGTGAGGAGCTTGGGTGTGCCTGGATCCAGTCTTAGCCCCAGACTTAATCAATGGCTTATGTCTAAAGGATTATGTGGGTATAGTTAAATCGTTATACAACTTTGTCTTTCAGGATCAAAAATGGCAAAACAAACATACTCATGTAAATAAATAATTTATTTAAATTGATTTTGATAATGAGCAGACTAAAAGATCTTAATCAGAATTTTTTATTGCACCATACAGATAGTGCACTATAGCTACAGCTATTTTAAAGTAATAATGAAGCAATCATACCAAAGCTAACAAACCCTCACAATTATTATATAAGTATTTATGTTACTCACCCATACCATCATACTCACACACCAAGAAAGGGTATGTTAGGAAAACCTATCATTAAAATGTGGGTCTGAGCTTTTACAGTTTAAAGTTATTTACTGTCAGTCATGTGTCAGCTAAGCATCTTTAGGTCAGTTATCAGTACAATTACTCATTGGTGTCTTTATCAGGTCTGCCACAGGTACCAGTTTCTATGAGGAGACACTGCTCTTCCTCAGGGTCTTTAAGTTTGAGATTGATGAGTAAGGCTCTTACCAGCACAATTCAACAAAAGCCACATGACACTCCCTTTTCCATTCCCCACTGATAGCTTTGCAAAAGGGTTTTTGTCGAGCTGTATGATCCCCACTCCAGACAGAGCATCCTGCTACAACTGGGTGCAGGTGCCCAGGTGTTGGCAGTGATGACAGCAAGGCCTCTGTGGAGAGCAGCCAGGGCTCTCCCAATCTGGACACAGCCAATTCCAGACAGCTTAACTGGACCTGCCATGGGGTGTGACTGAGCCCCTCGGCCATGTCTGTGTCATTTAAGGGAGATCAGGCTTAAGAAACAGTAAAATTATGCACAAGCAGTGAAGATGCAGCCCTGTGAGCTCTAGGGTCAGGGAAGAGGAGTGGGAAGAGGTGGTCCAGGTGCTGGAGAAGGGTTTTCCTGCAGCCCATGGATGACTGCCATGGAGCAGTTGGACCTGCCCTGGAGGAAGCTGCAGCCCATGATGAGCCGATACCGCAGCTGGCTCTCTTTTTCTCCTGATTTGCTAAGGCGGGGGAGTGGGACAGCAGCTGTGTGGGTGTCTAGCAGCCAGCCAAGGTCAGCCCACCACAGTCAATTTTCCTTTTATGTCAAGCCCCAGAAATGTTGGTGTAGTGCAGGGAGTATTTTATTCCCTCCTGACATCCCTAATTAAAATGAAACAGCATGCATACAGCACTGAAGCCTGACACCATAGAAATTGCCAAAATTCACATGATTATTTGGTGTGGATTTCATCAACAATTCTGGTCCTACTTCCTCTAAACTCAATTTATCGCACTCAGGGCTGTTACTATGTCTTTGAATGAAAATATTTCAAGACTTGAACCTCACTTTTCTCCATGTTTAAACTGGATACTGACCTCTGATTTTCTTTAGTTTTTACAAATATCCTCAGCTGTACATCTTCATACCCCTGCTATTCTTTGTATTTTTAACACCTCCCTACAGCTCCATATTCTGTGCTACCCACCATTGTCTTCTTCTGAGATAAAAGAAATATGTCACAATGTAACATTCATTAAAATTCTGTAATGCAGAAATAAAATATTAGAATGTATATAGAGAATATATTTTCTTCCTTTTTTGTCAGGACCACAATTTTTTTTTTAATCATCTACCGTCTCCATACAAGACCTAGTCTCACCCCTGTGAATCTAAGCCTTGCTGGCAAGACATGTTTGGCAACTGTAGTGTTCTAGTTGCCATGACAAAATTAATATTTGTTTTTCATACAATCATTTCAATGCCACACTATTCATGCTCTTAGTCTTTCTGCTACTCATAAATGGCATAGCAATTGTGATTTAACATCAGTTACTTTACCTGTTATGTCTTTTAAATATATAAGACCAAAAAAAACCCCAAAAAACCAAACAAATGGAAATTTTGCATTTCTAATATTTATAATACATAAGTAGTACAGACTTGTCATGTCTGCAATATTTAGGGATTTCTTAAGAAGGAATCATTCAAAACACTAATCAACTTGGTCCTGAACACAATGAAAGATAGTTATCTTTGTCTTCTCTTTGCTCTAAAAATTCTTAATATATAAAGTCATCCCCCCCGACCTTGTTTCTTGTTTCAGACAGTTCCACATGAAAATATCAGGGGTTTAATACTCCTCTCATCCAATAGGCATGTGTCCAACATCTAGATGGTTTATTTTTTCACCCTAGGAATGACAGAAAGGGCTTTTCTTCCAGGGATAATATAACCAATTTATTTCTCTGAAGTTACAGAACAGGTTTCTTGAAGACCTACTTGTCTATTTTTAGTCTTATCAAAATCTTTACAAATCTAACCAGTTACTATTACAGTAAAATGCCATTAAAACAGTTGAAATTATATGTAGCTAAAATAGATATGTGTGTTTTAAATGTGTATGAGTTTTATATCTAATTCATAAACACATGAATAAATATAAATATAAATATAAATATAAATATAAATATAAATATAAATATAAATATAAATATAAATATAAATATAAATATAAATATAAATATATATAAATATAAATAAATAAATAAATAAATATATATATATATATATAAATAAAATATATAGTTCCTATTATCAGTGTCTTTCTTTGTTTTCATCTCTACTCTCTACCTTTGTTGTGGTGGGTCTTACAGTTGATATTTCTTTCTGAGAAGGGTCTGTATGGGAAGTCACAACAGTTAAAGTTCCTTTACTGGGAGTAGTAGCTGATTCCAAAGCTTTCTTCTTCCACACTCTAGGATCTACGTCAGGTCATTTTAATGTCTCTGCTAATAACTTGAACACATTGTCAGCTTAGCAAAGCCTATTGCAAGTAAAACTTTAATAATAGACCTTTCTAAATAGATATATTTACATTTAAACAGATATTTTTAAATAAATATAACCCAACTTCTCATAATTTGCATCTACTTTATTTATAAGTACAGTCATGGTTTTCTTCAATCTAATATTCTTCAGTAAACTCTAATAGCAACAGTAACAAGGATATGCTGGTCCAATAGAAGTAAGGAATTTCCAGAAGGGAAATTACCTGTTCTATGAAAATTTCAAGTCTTAAAATTAATATCCTTACACTTTAGAATTACCAAGCATTTAATCCCCACAACACCTATGTTTTGTTGTATGCCATTAATGCATACAATTTTACATACTGCAAACACAAACACAATTTCTTTTTCTTGTATATTGATAAAAAAGGTTTTGGTTAACTATTTAAATACACATTTGACTGACAACAGTCTGATACTCTTCTATCTATATTGTCACCTACTGTGTCCTTAGAACATAATTTACTTCACAGTTAAGCAAGTGGTTAAGCCTCAGAAAATAAATGGATGTTCAGAATTCAATCTTATAATAAAATCTTGCTTAAGCTTAAGTTACAGCATTTTTGTCTCTGTTTTCCATTAAAATATTTCAGGAAATGGCAAATATTAACAGTATTTGGAAAGACATAGATTTGCTTTAAACAGAACTCTGCTTACCAAGTCTTGAAACAAGCAATTTTAAGACTTCTGAAACTAATGAATTTTCCCCTTCTGAGGGACTGAATTTCCATCTGTAACTACCCAATGCTATATAGAACTATTTATGACCACAGGAGCATCCTCGAACACCCCTTGGAAGATGAATCTCATGTTTCTTTTATATGGATATAAATTGAAACCAGCTCATGCAAATTTTCTTCCTCTCTTGCAGGCCAGGAATCTTGTTAGTCATGAATAAACATTATGTCAAATTGTTCAGTTGTCAAATTATTCTCTCCTCTAAACTAACCCTTTGTTCCTCTCATTCCTGGTGTAAGAAATCAATTTTTAAGGACGCATTAGGAAATAAAGTAATAAGAAGAAACTGTCATCAAAGTAGAATTCAGAAATTATTCTTAAAATAAACCCATGTTTATGAGCACACACATGTTTCTGCGTACATATAAATTAGGGGGCTTTTAATGCTGTTGAAATTTTATACCTGAACTACTGGAGACAGGGTCTTCTAGTGGAAGGAAAGGTGAAAGAGCAATAATAGATTTTGAATGAATGAAATTAATGAGATGTGAGAGAACTAATGGAAGATCCCACAGAAGCATAAACACAAAATGTCAAGATTACACATGAGGAAATGAGAACTGCTACAGAGGACTGTTGAATACAATAGTAATCCCTTTTTCTTGTTCCTCAAGACAGGGATAAAGTGTAAATTTTGATTTAAAAGTCTGTGGAATTTGTTAGTTCTTTAAGTGAATAAATATTCTTATTTTTTCTTTTACACTTACTTATAACAATTTAACTGGATAATAGAATATGCTGGATGCATTGCTTGGATTTTTTTTCCCAGTTATGCCTGCATAGCAGTACAATCTCTAAATTTCCACCCTTGACCTAATGGAAGAAATAACAGCACCCTGATTTCTATATTTGAGCATATTCCATTATACCTTGTATATAGATGACTAGAATTGTTTGCTACTGAAGGAAACAATATGCAGTAATCAATCCAAAATTTAATTTCAACATGATTTACATCATATCTCAAACAGACTCAACAAATAAATTGTGTTTTGTGGTAGAAAGAGTACGTCAAAGTGTACAAGCAACAATATATTTGATTTTATCAGGCAATATTTAACTGCTTTTTTCCCAAGAAAATAAAATTCTACTAAACCCAAGATTCAGCCTCAGGGAAATTCATTTTATCCCTGTGCATAAGGACTATTTCTATGTGAAATAATACTCTCACTTTAAGGATCCTATGGCCACTCTAGCTTTATGGTTTTGAAACTCTGTTATTCAGATCAAACTTTTTTAAAAAAGAAAAAAAAAATTTATTCTCCTTGACAAAAATTTAGTTCAGAGGAGATTTTGCAAACTGAGTGCTGGACTGTCAGATATGAGCACTGCAGTTCCAATTATTAGAAAAATTGTGTTATTACTTTTGCAAGTAACAAAATACATTTTTTTTTACAGACTCTTTCTACCACTCTGCTTCTGGATTTTTTGCCAGTATGATCTCTAGAGAAAAATAAGTTGTTCAGAATTTTTTTTGGTGAAGTTAGTAGAATGAAACCTCACAAAATAATTCTCTTTTGAAGGGATAATTTGTGATCAGAACAGACAACATTTGCAGCTAATTCTGTGTCTTCAAGTAATTTCTCTGATTTCAAGAATATTGATTTGGAAACCAGATGTCTTTTCAATAACTAAATGTCACATTATACATATTTTACATTACATATCCAATTGCATTTGTAATATGATAAAATTTGATATGCATATGCTAAATGCGAAGACAAATTTTTGTATGTGTGTAAACACTTTATTGTCTATATAATAGATGTTCATGCTAGAAGATATATGCTTTTTGTGGTTTGTTTACTTCTTGCTTCAGTGACCAACAGTGTAGGTGTAGGTGTGTGTTTTAACAGTCAGTGGAAATAAACAATTATAATAAGAAAAAGTAGAATTCTGGCAAGAATTTTAAAGAAGGTGGCACATGCTATAGGAGGGCTAATTTCTCTCAATTAATTTTAAAGCAACATCTACATATGGTGGCATAAGTCCCAGTCTAACTGTCTACCGTATCAAATTGAATACCCTTCCATCACTTAAAGTATGTATCCATATAGAGGCACTTCTTTTCAATTTAAACAGTTCAGAGTATGTAAAACTTCTTATAATTTCACATGCTGTCTGAACGTGCATTAGTTTAAATTTTGTGCAAACTCATTCATTCTAAAAGTTTTGTTCCAACAGCAATTTCAAATGTATCTTGGGAAATATGTATGATTTAAGTCAATTATTATCTTCAATTAGATCTTAAAATGTAAGTCATGATAAATTGTGAGATGCCCTGAAAAACCTGGTCATCACCAAAGTTGCAGTGTACTGTCTGTAGATTTGAAAGCACAAACCACTTTAATCTCATTGTTGCTCACTGGACCAAGATATCACAATTATCTTAAGTATTTTCTTCCAGGAAGCCCAAGCAGGTGGACTTGATGGGTGATGTTACATTTCTGGCATCAATTTTTTACTGCACTGCTAATAAAATGTCTTTTATACCTTTAACCACATTGAGGTTGCAAGTAAAGTGAGAGAACAACTCCATGAAAAGCTGAAGTGCTTTTATTGGTTTTCATGTGTTTTCTGGGCTTCCTGTTTCAGGTACACGTTTTCACTGTCCTAGCCACAGTACTTTTATGCTAGAGGTCAGTGAAGCATGAGCCAGACAGCAGCTATTAATTACAACATTTCGTCCCTGTTTTATGACTATATTAAAACAACCCCCCCCCCAAAAAAAAAAAAAAAAAAAAAAAACTAACCAAGAAAGAAGCCTGCATTATGGAGAAAGGAAAAAAAATCATCTTCTGCTTCAATATCTTTTTTTGCAGTCTTTATTTTATTTGAAAAGAAATTGAAACTAAAGTTACATAGATTTATGTATTACCTCAAGAATGCTGATAGTTAAAAAAAAAATATCATAGGGTTTTCTAACTGCACAGAACCTTCTTTGCTAAGACTAATAGCAGGAGTAGCTCAAAAATTATTTGTTTATTCTCCTAAACTAAATGAAGACATTAAATGTTCAGAATTCACTAAACATAAAGGCATATAAATGCAATACAAAAATATGAAAACATTAAAATTATTTGAGCAAAAAAATTTCTTTGCTATAACTGTCTTTATTGTAAGACAAAATCATAGTAATGAACATAATGACAGCAACTCAATTAAACATAAAATGCAAATTTATTTCAAGAAAGTATGGCATAATCAGGCCTCAAAATTAATATTACATTACTTATAAAAAAATTCAGCTCATCCTGGCTGTCTGTTATATTGTGCCTTAATAGCTAGATGTTCCTGGTTTGCATGGCTACAGAAATGTTACTGTATGCATAATATTTTTCCGCTCATGTCTTGTTTGATTTATCATCTGTTGTTCCAGAACGCGCAAAAATTGCTCAAACGGAGAGCAGCAGCTGAAAAACAACAAAATGTTGCCACAGAACTTGTTATATATAAATAAAAGTTTTATGGGCATAATTAACTGCAAAAACATGAGTAATACCAGCCTACTCTGTTCAGCCTCTAAACAAAGAGTTGATTCTTTCTGGAGTCCAAAATGTTGCAAACTTAAGTGACCCCAAAGAATCAAAATCAGTGAACAAGATATTAGCAAAAGGGATGATAATCAGTATCCTCATGCACTTAGAAGGACACACAGAAGGCAAGTTTAAAGGGTCTTGACATTCACTAATTTCAAATAATCTTCAAGAACTCAAAAAATAAATCTAAGTATTATTTTGGCAATGTAGATATTTTTTCAGGAGTTTGGACATTAAACCAGCTGAAAACACCTACCAAAACAATTTCTAAACTAGGTTTTAACTACTTGGAGGCACTTAGATTATAAGAACTTAAAAACAAAAATAAAAACCCCAAAAAACCTGAAAATATATACCATTTAATTTGAAGAGACATCCTAAAATATTATGTGTAATTGTTTCAGGATAGACTAGGAAGACAAAAGGTACATCAACATTTATTCCATACGTAGAAGTCTAAAACAATTAAATTTTTGATTTGAAACGAAAATTTGTGTACATTCTTTGACATTCATATAAAAATCTATATTACTGAACTCCTGCTTACCTGCAGTTACTTATTTAGCACAGTAAATTAAAAGGAAAAACGATCCGAGCAAGAGGAAACTGTTAGGGAGGAATTTTATGTAATTAATATAATATTTAGCCTCACAGAAAAAATTAACTCCCTATTTTTCATAAACTTTAAATATTGTGTGTGAAAAGCATTAGCAAGAGTAGGAACAAAAGCCTATTTTATACAAAATAACATGTAAAAGCATTCCGTATATAGACCCATTAGGAGAAAAAGAAAAATCTTTAATATAGGACTCATCCCCTTTTTTTGACAGATAAGGAGATTCTTATAGACAAACCTGTAAAAGTATTGTAGCATCCTTGTATTATCAGTGGAAATGATTTTAAAATTTTCTTCTGTTTAAATCAGTAGAAAATGTCCAGCACATACTGACAGATGGAAGAGTAAGCACATTAAGATTTCCCGGATATTTTGATGGTAGGGTTTATTAATACTGATTGTCAAAGACAAGTTTAAAGATTGCATGTACAAATCTGAAAATAACTTGCTATATTTGTCTCTAGAGTCCCTTATTCAGTCAGAGTATCAATGCCATGTTACATGAAATTAGGAGTACTTTTAAAAATAATTAATTTACAGTCAAACCATAGGACAGGTATTTACTCTGATATGACAGAGAAATGAATGCCTGACCAACCTTATTCGGTTTTGTCAACATATATTTCAAAAAATTTGCAATAGAAATTAGTCCATACTGTAAAACAGGCTTACAACTTTGATAGATTTTATCCAGATAAATATTTTGGACATATTTTTCCATATGATATGCTATTAATATGTATATAGTTATTATAAAAGCAGCACAAAAACCAACACTTCTAAAATACTGAGTTTTATGATCCTCTCACACTGCTTCAAAACACAAGAGTCTCACTGCCTCCCACATGCCAAGACCTTTTGAAGTTTGATGAATCTGTTACTTATGGAAGAAGCAGTAATACGTAATTCTCCTCCACTGGATAACCTATAGGCTATAATAAACTTTGCCACTAAAACTGTTTTTATCAGTTAGCAAATTTATAGTATGCTTCACCTCTCAATCATTATTTTGTAGATATAGTTGAAAAATCAATGATGAAACAGTATGATCCATTTTTCATCACTTGCCCATACCCATGATGACATTGGTCAGATCAATAAATTTCCACCTAAAAAAATTAAATAATTTACTAGAATACATTTCATTATAAGCATTCTAATTTCAGAGAGGATCCTTAGGTTATCATTATTCTATGTATCAATTCCTTTGAAAATGTAACAAGTTTTAAGTAGAGAATTAGTGGTTGTGGCAATTTTAATTAATTTTGCTACAGTTTGAACAGAGGTCACAGAAGAAGAAGGAAGATTTTTTTAATGATACTTATTTGACCTAAGTTTTTATTTATCTAAGAAAATAGTCAAATATTAAAGTAAAAAAAAAAAAACTTAGAATATTATTTTAAAAGGTAGAAACTGCATTCTTAAAATCTCCTACTATTAATCAAGTTCTACTACATAATAGTAACAGTCATGTCTTATATTACCATGAAGTATTCTGCCTCTTGGAGAACAGCAATGCATTTTCAGACTGAATTGTAAATCTGTACATATGAAAGCATACTTTTCTATAGAGTGATGAAATACAACACATCTGATACCTAGAAAATGCTTCAAACTCACAAAAGTCAATCCACTTTGTGTCTTGATTCATACCCTTATTTTAATGGTGAGCTTTTGTTTGTTGGGAATTGTGGGGGGATGGAATCTAAGAGAATAGAGACAGTGCAGGAGGCAACCCTGAGGAATTGCAGCTGTACTAATTACCAAAGATTAAGAACAGACCTGCCCTTAATGGGCCACATCTGGGTCCCATAAGGATGAGTGCTATAAAAGAGTGGGTTAGCGGGTTGAGGGGAGAGTTGGTGTTTATTGGTTGTGTTGTGAAGGAGGTCACTGCTGTGACCAGCTGTGCATGAGAACTCAGAGAGAAGTTATGGAAGATTTGCAATAAGGTGACAACAGAGAATAAAGCATTTATCACTTCATTTTTAATCAGTTGATGTCTGTTATGCAGTCTCAGGGAAAAGAAAATCAGAAAACCTAGTTAAATGGAACAAAGGATATGTTCAGATAAATGTGGGGTTTTTTGCTATTTTAAATCACAGTAAGTAGTGGTAGGATCATTAAGGCATCTATTAAGCACGTCTGAACACAAGAATGGGTAAATCTCTTCTCTTGCAGAAGTCATGATTTCTGTTACATCAAAAGACATAACATAGTATCCCATACAAGTCAGGAAGCAGCAGACAACAAATATATTGGTAGGCAATAATTTATACATAACTCCACAGAGTAAGTGGGTGATAGAAAAGGAATGTTAGGGGGTAATATCTACTTTGGAGAAAGGAGAAACTTCTGATAGTTTGCAGTTATTTATATCCTCTGCTTATTAATTCTCTGTGCTTATTCTATTTGAGTAATGGAACCTGAGGTCCTCTGTTTCTGACATGGGTGATGATTGGAAACAGACATAAACAAACCAATAGCCATATCCTTGTCTAAAGATGACAAGGAATTACCATCACATGTATTTGTGATGTATATATGTTGATATGTTAGGAGCATTATGATTATAAGTGTGTACTGTTTCAAACATTATCTAAACTTTTAGGCAATGATGTCTGCAATACTAGCCTGTTGTTTTTCTGTCCAAGACCTTTTTGTTGTTATTTAATGATCATCTCGCTGTGCATTAGATTCATAATCCTGTCTCAACTCCATTGCTCCTCCCTTCTCTTGCCGTTCATAGCCAACCTGGTCCTTGGATTTGAACATTCTAGTTTAGAACTGGAACCAAAGCTGTGCTTCCTCCCTCATCCCTTTTCTACGCACTCCCTCTCACTTCCTTCCTCCTCTCTGAGGAAAATGCTGCCTGCAAGCAGTGATGCTCTATGAACCAGGAGAGGAGGAAAGGACACTATTGCATCTGTGAGGAAATCAAGTGAGGGAGAGGTACAGTAGTGGATCAGAGCATCAAAAATGCAGTGTGGCAGGGGGTGAAGGAGCCTTCTAAAAAACTTCTGCAACACCTCTTGTGAAGTCTCAAGGAGAAAGTCCCAGTTTTCCAGAAATATCTGGACTGATGATGCAATATATTAATAAAGGAGTAAGAAAGATTCCTGTGTTCTTTTACAACTCCCCAAATTTACTCCATCATATCCTCTAAAAACTTTTTTTGTGCATAAAGATTTTTGCTACCTATATTTTCACAGGTTAAAATGTAAACCCTCATATTTCCTTATTACTTACTACACATATTCATTATAGTAAGTCTCATCATGATAAAACTGTGAAAAAGCCCAAATGATCATGCAATAAAAATTTAAAAAAAAAGCATACAGTATAACCCTTTTGAAGCACAGTGATATTAGCTCTAATTTTCCTCAAATAGTGTCTTTTTGTAACATATAAAAGGAAGGGGTCATATGTGGAAAGTATGCTGTGTGAACTTCAGTGCTGCTCATTGTGACATCTGATAAAGTAACAGGCAGAAACAAGCCATAGTGTGTTTTGGTAGAAAAAATGTGGTTGGACTGTAAACAAAAGAATCAAAAATTACTTAAATATTGTAGAGTAACTGCTAACCTTAAAAAACACATGGACCTGAATGATTAAAAAAAATCCAAAAATCTTCTAATGAGGCCAGTCAAATCTTGCGTCTCTCAGCTTCTCAGTCAATTAAAGTTAACTGTTTCTTATTTTAATACAGATGACATAATATCAGAAACTTTTCTTTTTTTACTGCTTACTTCAAGGAGTCAGCAATGGACTACTGAGATCTCCTGCAACAAAGTCTGCATTTCCCATTTGTATCCTTCTTTTTATTTTTCCTTGCAATTACTACATGGGGAAAATATTGTATTAAAAATCTAGATATTGTTGGGTTCAGTTTTTTGGTTTTTTAATCCAGCCATAAAAAGTAAGTATGCTCGTTAGTTTCCAAGAGTATAGTACTGGTTTGAGTTGTGATAGTGACTGATGTTGTTTTGTTTTTCTTTTACTCCTGTAGAGTTTTGCTGACTCTTTGAAGCCTGCACTGTCTCTCTGCCACCCTTTGGAACTGTCCTGATCTTTGTTAGTCCTTTTAAATGGTGGAAGCAGTCTTTTCATTCACATGGAAGGTTGTTCTCTGTAGATAAATTTTTTGGGCTAGGCCTGTTTATCTCATTGTAATATTAAACCACAAATAGGTTGGAAAAAAAAAAGTGCCTTGCATTTCATTTTTTTTTCCTTAAGTATAACTTCAGAGATCAAAATGTAAGATGAAACACAAATCTGCTTTTGTTGCCTTGTATCCTTGCTGCATTATGACAAGTGAACTATTGCAGGCCTGGTGGGAATACATTATGGGGTATATTATGGCCCTGAGAGCCTTTGGAGATCTGCAGGAAGAAAGAGATTTTAGCTAATAAGTCTGAGTCTTGTCATGAGTCTATGGGTCCATGTGCTGCTTGTGGGGTAGAGTGTCTTCTACAGGGAAGTGCAGGGACCTTAACATTAGAACTTGGTTGTGATACGTATGGATTTTGAGGATCTTCTCATGGGAGCTGAATTTTATTTGAAGTTGCTAAGAGACAAGCAGTTCATTAAAATACTCAGTTTCAAAAGCAGTGAGCTAATTACCATTTCATCAAAATCATCAACTGTGAACAATTTTATTTCTGGTTTGGAAAAAAGCCTATCCAGACACTTTATTTAGGGACACCAAATATGAGAAGCAATTATCCCAGTCTGGGAGATCCACTGTAACACTACATCAGATTCTTTATGGAAGAAAGACCTTGAACTGAAGCTTCACTCCAGTGACATAACCCATAGGACAACAGCAATTGAAAAAACTTCATAATATTGTTGTATCCATTTCATTTCTTCCATCCTACACAGGATGAGTAGGAAAAGAATTCCCATAAAAAGCTGTGAAGCCACCACTTCACTTTCATCCAAACCCCTTATTAAAACATTATGATGATGAGGCTCATAGGAAGCTAATCACTAGGCAGGTGGCAAACTTGAATAACTGTGATTACTGATGCTACCTTGCTTAATATACCCATAATTTATTCAATCAATCCTGCAGATTGTCTCACTAATCTACTCAGGTTCTTAGAAGCTTTTGGGGATCGTAATTAACATTTTTTTTTTTATTTCAATTAAAAGACCACAAAGATCTTTTTCAAAAGATTTCATAATTTTCAAACTTTTCTTCATTCTGATTTTTGATTAGGCCTAGAATAAATTTACAAACTTACTTTTCTCTCTTTGTATTCAGGAAATCAGAAACATGATATGCAGTGACCATACAAGTAACAATATGGGAAGATTCTTTTACATATTAATATGTAATTATTTTCTTTTTTTTTCTGCAATGACTAAAAATAATACTAAAAATGTACAACATTGCATGATTTTCTAAAGATCAAGGACATCTATTAAGATACAGCAAAGTAAGGTTTGTCCTTTTTCTTTTCACTTTTATGCCAAAATTAAATAATGCATCTCTTTCCAATTACTAGAAAGTATGTAAAGAATTTTACTCTCATTGTTCTGAAAAAATGTAAGTTGCATACATGTTTTCCACTGAAGTTTTGACTGTTTAGTATCTATTTGGTTTTTATAGAATATTGCCGTTCGTTTGCACTTCAGCTTCAATAACAGCTTTGATTGCATAACATAAACTAATCAGAGAACACTTTGCACCAATGTGTTTAGCATATTGTGGAGTGTTTTATAAAAAAAATAGTGCTGCAATGAAGAAAGAAATGTAGGAAAAGGATTAGTTAATGGCAGTGAGATATGAAAAAGACAAAAGCACAAATGAAAAAGCAATAAAGAAAAAATTAGCTTAGCTGATAATAAAGAAAAAAGAAAAAGGCAAGTTCCAAGCACTAGACCAGGTGTAAACCAGGGGTTTACTTAAACCCTGGTTTGGGTTTAATATAAAAGTATTAAAGACCAAAAACTGTAGAAAAAAATTACCTTGATTTTGACTTTATTCTGTTAATCAGAGTGACATAATTAGAGATAGTATTGTGTGAAGACTTCTAAATCAAAGAAATAGAAGAACCAAGCCAGAAGAGAATACAAGCACTTAAAGCATTTGAATCAGACAAGCTAGCTGTAATAAAATGAAGAGGTAGGAACACATTTAGAAATAAGGAATTAAGAAGTAATATATAACTGCTCCTACCTGTATACATAAATTACATAATAGACCACTAAAGAAAATAATCTACAGAGGCATGTTTTAAATTGGTAAATGGAGATGTAAGAATTTAATACCTCAGGAACACTTGCTGAATATAGTAAAAATAACTTTATGAGAAAAAAAAATGACACAAATACACTGGTTCAGCTCTACCAGTTGCATTTGTGTATATTGGTAATGGGAAAATCACTTAGTTTCAAAACCAGAAAGTTATCTCTAAAGACATCTAATTTGTGAACCATTTGAAGTCAGCTATATATAAATTCTTGCATGAACCATTTTTTCTGTAAAAAGTATAGCCAGACTTCCAAGACTTTTGAAAATTTAAAATCTAAATTCTGAAATTGTATTATTGACAGGTTCATGGTACTAAAGTCCTAAATACAAGAATGTGGATGGCAATATTCTAGCGACATAATATTCAGTAATCCAAAGTATGACCCAGGTAACATAAGTAGTTTTGTAGTCATTATATTCTCAAAAAAAAAAGGAGACATCCTCTTCTGAAATTAAAAATATTAGCTCAAAAGTAGGAAGTCTAGTCTATGAATATTACCCTTTCCTTTTACACATTTTTTCTTTCTTAGCTAAAGAATGTGCAGAATAACAATTAACTTTTAATTACAAAAGGGGAAAGAAAAATCATAATTCAAAGTTATTTGAGAGGAATGTGGGTATTTTCACATGAGAAAAATGTTCTTACCTCTTTTCTGCTTAGAAGAAGTACCTTAGTAGTTAGGGCTCAAACAACATGATTGTGGTACACACTGCAGAGGGAAAAGTTGTATGCATGCTTTGTGACATGCACTGAAGAAAAAAATGCATAGTTATACTAGCTCACTATTAAATTGGGATCATTAGTTCACTGAATATATAAACACTGCATCAGAGAATAGACAGAGGATTGGTGAATGTTATTTGGCTTTTTTGTCTGAATGTATCAGGGTCAAAGGAGAGGATTGCTGTTTTGGTTTTTTTAGTAGAAGTAAATCTAATGATTCAGGAAGCACAGTGAAGTATGATAAAACCAGATTTTTAAACTGCCTCAAAAAGAAGGGTAAAACCATGATAAAAATAAGTGCTTGATTTTTGTTAAACATCCTCCTTTTGATTCCTAAGAGTTCCCTTTCCAACAACAGAGAAAGTATTAAGCACCCTGAAATAAAACTGTATTACAGCACTGACCAGCACCACTTTGTTACATTAGGCCTGAAGTATTTGAATCAAAATGGCATTTGCCAGAAGTTAGAAACTCTGTTGTCTGACTGGCTTTCATTCAAGGAATTTTCAGATGTTAGTCTAAAGAGTATTTTGAAATCCTCAATATTAACATTTTGTGTACTATTTTACTATACCAACCACAATTTTGGCCTCAACAATGGCAACACTTAAAGCATTTCTCTAAGAAATTACAGCAAGAAGGGGATAAAGCCATGTTAGAGCTAAGACAGAAGGGAATGTGGTTGGGATTTCAGGCTGCAGACCAGAGAAATATAAGCAGCAACAACGAGAGGCAGCTCAGACTTTAGGCCATACTTGATAAATCCATTCAAATAAGTCAAGATGAAATGTATATGTTTGTGGAGTTTTTGATATGGAGATTGGAGATTGTATCAAATTCTCTCTTTGATTTGTAAAAACCTATTTTATCAATACATTTCTGCAAAATTGTTGAAGAGGAGTCAAATGCTACATGGGTAGATTCTTAATGAAAAGCTGTGCAACATCTAAATAACTATTCCAGGGTGTTTGAACAGATATTGAACATTTATGACACTTCTGTCAGCTTTCAATGTTTTGATTTCGGATCAGCATTTTTTTTTTCTGACTTTAAGCCAGTAACTTCCATGTTTATGTGGCAAAATTCTGAGAATAGCAATGATACTTCAGTAAATCACTTAAATGGCTTAACTACTTCAGAGGTCACAGGTGAAAATTAATTTGGTCTTTACTATGCTATTTCCTATTCTTACAAAACCTATTTCCTATTCTTCCTAATTGTTTCCTATTTTCACAGAAAACTGCATTGTCAGAAATCTGTTGAAGGACAGGCATAATTTGCTACTCAGGAAATACATAGAAGTGGACTGTCAGAGACACAGGAAGCCACTCTGTGACTTACTGTGAAGCTGCTCTGACAAGACATTTATGGTCTTTATACTTTATCCTTTGACAACTTTATTGGCATGCACTTGAAGAAGCAGTTCATTCAAGTATGAATATATATATAGCATATTCTTAAAGAAAAATAGAGCTAAGAGACAGTAAAGAGATTTTAGTATTTCTATGTAATAGAAGAGCACAGAATTAAAAAGGGAACCAAATAAATGGAAGAAACCCACAGCAAAGCCAACAGAAATCTGAAATTTTTTGTCATAGAGCAACTAATATGGAAAAATCATCACTGGCATTATATTCTCATGACTGAACTTGGCACACTGAGATATAATAATTATAAAAAAGGCAATGAAAAAATTGTTGAAATAATTTTATATTGGCCAAAAAGCAATTTTGCACTTAAGAGTAGAATACTGAAAAAGTATGCATTGGTGGGATCATGAAGGGTTAAGAAATGGTAGAAATCATATTTTTCCCCCAAAACAGACTTAATCTGGTAGAAGAAAGGAATATCTGTTTCAAAAGTTACTGAAAAAAAACCCCAAATAGCGCTTGTTCAATCAGGTAGCAAACAGCTCCCACAGAAAGCTAATTTCACTCATTGATTCATTTGCCATGCCAACCTCTTCTTATTCTTCTGGTTTGGAATTTTTTTTCAGTAGTTTAGTCATTAACCATGTTTTAGCACTTTTTTCTGTTAGCTAGAAAAAGTATAACTTGGCTAATTTTCTGGGGCTTGTGAGTTTTCCTCAGGCTTGAAACCCTTCAGCAGACTTCCTAATGCACAGAAACCTTTTGAGAAACAAAATGGGTCTATTATGGAATTGTATCAAACAGCTGCTTGCAGTTTCTCTCGGTGTGGATATGAATGCTTCAGCAACACCGCTGGACTGATTGAATCTTGCTTTGAAGTAACAAAACTCATTTGAACCTAAAGCTCAAAAAAAAAGAAAGCCATGGAGTACAAGACCAAGATGAACAAAACTAGTAAGTAGGAATTGCATAAAAGTTCTTCATATCAAGCTGTAATTTATCAGTCTCTGTTCATAACTTATTTTTGATCATCTTATCAGTAAATTATTTGGTTTTTTCAATTATTGTAAAGGAATATTAAATTCAAAATTAATTTCTGTCATTCCTCTGACATATTGAAAGCCTTTAAAAGGAAGTTTTGAAATTATGCACTGCAAATAAGGTATTACCTGGATGTTAGAAGATGTTCAATTATCAGATGGATGATGTTAGAGGAAAATATAGTTATTGCTAGAGGAAAACGCACTGTGGACAAGATGAGCTGCCATAGCTCCAGGTTTGGCCAGGATTAGCCAGCAGGAAGACTGACACAAGCACAAACACACAGAGCACATATACCACAGAAGCACAGAGTATGCTGAGTTGGGAGTACCCACCAGGATTATTGAGTGCCTCTCCTCACCCTGCAGAGGCACATCATTAACATTTATACACCATGTACACAGTGTACACAGCGCACACCCCCATGCCAGGTACAGGGGTGAAAGGCACCTCTGGGCACCCTCATGAACCTCTCCTGGTTCCCCACAGGCAAGCTCCACTTTGCTCTCACCTTCAGAGACACACAGTGTGCTCTGTCTGGGACTCCCACGAGATGGATCTGAGAGTACCCTGGCAGAACTTTATTTGGTGCTCCACTCCTGGGATTGTCTCTCTGACAATGTGGGTGCCTCTCTCTCTCTTTCCTGTGGGTCTCCATGTGAGCTTGTATCATATAACCTAACATGTTGATTCAAAGGTGGCTCGTTTAAACCCTCTTTGCAGCAGAACAAGAATCTCAAGGATCTCACAAATCAGTGTAAAAGAGTTAGGCTAGTGTATTAGGACTTGGTGTCCTCAGGATAATTTCACATTTATTTTAAAGAGTCTTTGGTCTAAGATGTTCATCTAATGTGATGGGAAATTACTCATATGATGACATAAAATTCTTCAGGTCTATCCTGTGTTAAGTATCACTTGACGAGACCAGAATTTTAAAAAGGATAGAAATTTTTCTCGCAATGCTTCTTTTTCATGAGGCTTTATTATGACAAAATGCTAATTAGTTTTCTATACATATCTACATACATATTTAGTTGCATTTTGATGAAATAAAATCTGATGGAATCATCAAATGGCGCCCAACCTTTAATTAAAAATTCTAGGCTATGAAATGTTAAAATTTTTCACTAAAAAGTTGTTATATTCTGTTATTAATGGTATTGAAAAAAAATTTCGGTTTAAACTAAGAGAAAGTTATGTTTCATTAAAATGATCTTTCCTGTAAATTAGTTAAGGTTTCTGTTTTTACAGCTCATTAAAATTTGCTGAAGTCACCCCTTGGAATTTTGCCTAAACAGTTTCTTAGGAATTACACTTAGGAATTACCTAGAAATTTATTTTTTCTTATAACATATACAAACCAATGACAAACCATTAGCATTGAAAGTGGTTATTATAATGTGTTATCTTCTACTGCATGTCACCTGCAGTTAAATAGATGCCTATCATTTAATTGTTACATTTGAAGTAGATTTGCACCTGTTTATATTCTCCACATGAGTATTTCACACTTTTTATATCTTTATGTGAATGTGTAAGATATTACAGCTTTATGCCTTTAAATTAGATGGAGTTTGGAGGCTTCCAGTATTTTAATTAAAACATTTTCCTTGGAGAACGTACAAACTCAGAAATAAAACATTTTACTCAGTTTGTAAGAATCCCTAAAGTTTCAGATTACTCATATCACTTCATTTGTAACTAACACATCAAACATTTTAATCTATAAAACCAGTAACATCTATCAGGTGAGTTATTTATGCGATGGCTATGCCACAAATTTGTTTATTAATGATAAATTATTTTCATTCTCTTTTTGCAATAAAACACTGTTTGGCTTTAACTTCCAGGACGTGCACCCAAGTTTTTTTCTATATGTGTGATTTATCTTTATGATGTGTAGCCCCTTCCCTGTTCCCTATCTTTTTTTGTCATCTGTGATTTCTATGCTAGCTTTGACTGGGATAATTAGTTTTATTCTTGGTTGCTGGTGCAGTCCCGTGTTTTGGATTCACTGTAGGAATAGTGCTCATAGCACAGCAATGTTTTTGCTACTGCTAAGTAGTGCTACTCTAAGTCAAGGGCTTTGCAGGTTCCCATGCTCTTCCAGTGAGCAGGGGCACAAGAAGCCAGGAGGAGGAAGCATAGCTAGGACATCTGATTCAAACTGACCAAAAGGATATTGCATGTTCTAAGGCTTCATATCCAGTCCTTAAACTGGAGTGATTTAGCTGGGAGCCACTAATTGCTGCTCAGGGACTGGCTGAGCATTACTCAGTACTTGGTAAGCAATTTTTTGTGCATCACTTAATGTTCCTCAGTTTTATTCCTCTCTCTGTCTCTCTTTCTTTCATGATTATGATTATTATTATTGTTTTAATGATTATTACATTTTACTTTATTTCAGTTGTTAAGCTGTTCGTATCTCAAACCACAAGTTTTTACCTTTTTTTCCTAGTTCTTTCCATCCCACAGGGGAAAGGTGGGGAGTGAGTGAGCAGCAGTGTGGCACTTAGTTACTGGTGGGGGTTAAACCACAACACTTACAAGTCAAATAACTAAGCTAAACATAAAGTATTAGTGGCAGGACATGTATTTAGTTTTTAAAGGAGGTTTTTCTGTTTCATAAATAGATAAAAATCATCCATGGAAAACTCAACTGTTTGTAAAATCAAGCTGGTTTAGTAATGCTATTACCTCCCTATGAGAAGTTAATCTGGTTTATATCTTTAAAAAAATTGTACAGCAATGCTATTTTATTGAGAAAGGCAACTTAAAGTCTTGTAGTATGCAAGTCACGCATATGTAAACTATTGATGTCACATGTAAGAAGCCTTAATGTTCATAGATACAAGATGATTTATCTACATCTCTGCACCATGACTTTTTTAAGGTTTGCAAGTACAATACTTTGCATCATCTACCAGATTATTGTAAACCCCAGACATTATATCAATTTCTCTATCTTGAACAAAATTTCTCTTGGTATGGTCTTGAGTTTTGGGCATTTTTAAGATCCTAAAACATTCTGTAAACAGGATTGGGATAGAAGAGTATATAGAGAAGATAGATGGTTATAAGGGTTTGTATTGACTTTTCTAAATAAGGTGACAAAAAATTCAATATTATTAGAAGAATTTGTTTCATAAAAAAGTTGTGTATTACTCAGTCTGCATTTTCTTTAAAGCCTCTTTTACACAAGTACATCTTTAAAGCCAGTCAAGATATTTTTTTGTGAAAATCAGACACATTTGGGGACCCAGGTGCTCAATTAAAAGTCTCTCTCTTCATTAAAATAACATTACAGCATAGTTAGCTCAGGTTGGCAGAAGTCACGTGGGAGAAGACAGATTTCCATCTGGAAGAAACTCTAAAATAACTCTGAAATTAGCATGTTCTGACAATCCAATTTAAAAACTTGTAGGTTGTAATCATGACATTAGACATAAGGAATCTTAGGCTAAAAAAGAACAGATTTTAAAAGTAAAATCTGAAGTATTAAAGAATTTAATTATGCTAAGTATTCAAAATCCAAAAGGAGAGAAAGGAAAAGATAATTTTTTTAATCCGTAGTGTGACAGAATGCAAAGCCTGTCTGCCAAAAGAGATGTTGAGCTAGAAATACTGCATAGGAGCACAGAAAAGGCCAGCAGGATTAGGGAAGTTTCAGTCCCTTTGTTCTTGGCTCTGGTGAGGTTGCATCTTGAATATTGTATTTGGGCCCCTCACAACTACAAAGACATAGAGGTGCTGGTCCAGAGAAGGGCAACAGAACTGGTGGAGGATTTGGAGCACAAGTCTGATGAGGAGCAGCTGAGGGAGCTGTGCGTGCTTAGCCTGGAGAAAAGAGTCTCAGGGGACAACTAATTGCTCTCTACAACTGCCTGAAAAGAAGTAGCAGCGACATAGGAGTTGGCCTCTTCTCCAAGGTATCAACTGACAGGATTAGAGGGAATGGCCTCACATTGCACCAGGGGAGATTTAGATTGGATATCAGGAAAAACATTCTTCACTAAAAACATAGCTGAGCATTGACCAGCCTGCTCAGGGAAGTGGCAGACTCACTATCCCTGAAGATGTTAAAAACACGTGTAGCTGCTGTGCTTAGGGACATGGCTTATTGGTGGAGTTGGAAGTGTCGGGTAGCAATTATGCTTGATGATCTTATAAGTATTTTCCAATCTAAATGCTTCTGTGATTCTATGAAGAGAAAACAATGCTCCATGTATTGATAAACATGAAAATAAATCAAGAACTGCAAGAAGTTTTTTAATAAGAGTTTGATATAGTGCAGTGATGGTAATTTTCTTTCAGCACTACAAGCAGGCAATGCTTTCTTTGATGAAATTGACCATTGTCCTTCCTAACTATAATAGTGTTAAATTCCTTCTGAATAATACATGGGGTTATAGTGTCTAGAGATAAAACTAAAAATTAATCTATGATTGTGGTTTAATCCATCAGGCAACTAAACATCACAGAGATGTTTGCTCACCCCCCTCCCCTTGTCGGATGGGAGAGAGAATTATACAAAAAAAGTAAAATTCACGGGTTGAAATAAAGACAGTGTAATGGGATAGAAAGGGAAAAAAACATAGAAATAATTATAGAATTAGAATATAAAAAGCTACTGAATGTTGAGAAACACGTTTGGTGCCATAACTCGGTGTGCAGCTGCTCTGAGAGCTGCAGGTTGAGCTCTGGCTACCTGGAGCCTGAGATGACGCCATGAGCCAGCGCCAACACTTAGATATGAGGACTTTTGGAGATGAACACTGAGAGGCAGACACAGCATGAGCCGAGGATTCTGCTGAAAAACCCCAGGCTTTACCACATACAGACTGGAGGTATGAAACCTCAGGGTGTCCTTTGTTTATGGTCTCTCCTCAAAGGCACCAGCTCGAGATGTTATTCTCTTTTGAATGACAGTTAAAATATTTTAATAATCCAGATGTCTGTGATTCTGCTCTGTGAAACCTGGGGTTGAGCTGGTAAAAGACAGCTTCACAGCTCATTATGAAGGGTCCTAGCTGAGGTGGCACCGGTGTGATTGCCACAGTGACTCTTGTATGGTCAGACAGGAATGTTTCCCTAACAGTGATGAACAATGCAATTGCTCACTGCCAGCTGACTGATGCCCAGACAGTTCCTAAGCAACATCCCCTGGCCAGCCTTGCCCACAGTTAGTAATCTGAGCATTATGCCATATGGTAGGGAATATCCCTTTGGCCGGATCAGGCCTTCTGTCTGTGTCCCCTCCCAATTTCTTGTCCATCCCTTTTTCCTCCAGAATCCTCACTGCCTAGGACAGTAAAAGAGACATGAGAGACATCAGCCCCACTGTGGGACAGTGAGCGGTGTGGGTCTGAGCTACCTGCCGGGGTAAATCACAGCCACTGTGTTCCCCACTCTGGTTCACAGTACTCTGTGAGACATCCTGAAAACTTAGAGGTTCCATCCTCCCAGGTATTCCCACCCCTCTGCACTGACCAGTGAAGGAATTTTGAGGAGATGGCACTGCTAATCCCAGCCAGGTACCAACTTGACAACATCTGCTCCCTTCCTGTGCTGAATGGAGAAGAGGAGGCAGAACCTTTCAAAAATTATAAGAGGTTTCAGATTTTCACACCAGAAGATCTTGTCAAGATCTCGCAAACTGTGAACGATGTGACTACATCTCCAAAAGTAAAATGAAATTGTGGTCAAGGGCTGTCGGCAATTTGCAATTAATGGTGGCGATTTGAATGGCTCTATTTATTATTTTTGTCACCTAGAAAATTAATTTTAGTATCTTACTCTATGACCTTGACCCACAGATGACTCCAGTGGAAGTGAAATAATCAGGTTAATTTATTTTTGTCTTAGTTCGTGTCCTAAGTACATATTTTAAATTAAAATCTGCTAGATGAGTCAGTAAGGTAAAAGTTAATTAATTTCTTACAATATCTAATCAAAATCCCCCTAGAGCAAAGATGCAAACTAACACCTAAGATCATTCCTCAAATTACAGCGAATCCAGTGTCTATCAGATCAACACGTAAAGTTTGCCTAGAAACCTTCTGCTTCTAATCTGCACGTTTTCCTCTTTTTGGTTTTCCTTCTTTTCTGTGTCAAAACAAGCATAAATTATTCTAACGGGAATTGCTGTGTGAAGAACATGTAATGCAAAATACTTGAAGGTTTTCTAGACCTGCCAGTGTAATTGCTACTATTATAAACTTATTTATCTTTTGTGTTTCATATCTTAAAGTGATATGTTACCTGAGGAAACCTGTACATTATTTCATCTCCCAAATGTCTGAGGAAATAAAAATATATGAAAAGACATCTGCTGAAAAAAATATAGTCACATATGCTTGATACTGACATCCTTTGAGGGAACTTGTACAAAAAGATTTTTCAGAAACTGATGTAGTCATGGTTATTTGCTATGTTAGTCTGTTAATTAGCAAATCTGTAGAGGCTTTCCTGCAAAGGCAGTTTCATTGGTAAAATCTGTTAGTATACAATATTTCCTAAAATACATTAAGATCATTAATAGAAACAAATCTATAGAAGAGTGCACTAGGAAAATCAGGAGTTCTAGTCTACTTCCTCTGAGGCTGGGTAACTCTTTTTGACTCTAACACCATAATTTCCATCCTGTGAATCCTGTTACCACGTTTGTGATTAACATATTGGAGAATGAGATTGATTCTCTAAACTAAAAAACTGATACAAAACTGATGAAAATTGATGGAAGTTTGAGTTCATCCATAAATAAACATGTTCTATGTTACTCCACTTGAAATACCTGCATCTATACAAAGACATGAGTTAGTATCCTGTAAGAACATTAAATAAACTTCATTAAAAAACCTTCAGCTGACTAAATAATCACAGTGATTACAACTTAAAGCTCAGTCTATATCGCAAAAGACTTCCTGTGTCTTTTATTTTTTCAACAACGCACAACAAATACTAGCATATAAGTCTAGGAAGCAGAAGCACAGAGTAGTTTTTTTCCTCCATTCTTCACATTTCTGCAATATCCTAACAATTGAGAACTGGTGTGTCTAAAAATATTTTGTCTATAAAGGAAAATAAACTAAAAAGTTCTCAAGTGGGAGACATTCCAGCTTCTTTTTCTTCTTATTTGGAACAAATTTGTCAATAAAAAAAATTCCTCAGGAATTGATTTTATCATAAATTTTATTTAGGCACAGGAAGATAAAGTACATTACTTGTAGAAACACAGAAAGATGAGATGATGTAAAGATGAGCAAGGAAACTTCATTCCCAGTGTATGCTGAATGGAGAGCCTGCTATGGAATGAATAGAGTAAAAGAATACTTTGTTTCTTCCATATTTGGTTGGTTGGGTTTTTTCACTCACTGAGTATAACAAAAGTCTATTTTCCTTTCTGCATCCATGACTTTACATAAAATTTCTTTGTCCCTTTTTTTTTTTTTTTGTTTTTGGCTGCTCCATCTGTATTCTTTTAAATTCTCAAGCTCCTTATCCACAGCAACAGCTGATAAGAGTACAGATATTCTTATATTATAAAGTATATATATTATGTAGGTATGTATTCACCTAAAATTGCAGAATTTTAAAACTCTTATTAGTCTGGCAGATTTAAAGACTTAACAGGAATCAAAAAAAAACCCTAAAATTGTTTTATAGAATCATAACCCTTAACATTTTTTGTATTTTACTTGCCTAAAAGTTCTTTTACAGTCTTTGCTGAAGAACCAGAATTATAAAGCAGAAGAATAATATTCTTCCTAATTTCTGTCTGTACCCTGCACACTTACTCCAAACTTGAATATATCAAGTACTTTCAAGATTACAATGTAATTATTCATCTGAATAAGAAAGAAGTACCTGGAGTCCATTCCTAGTGCTTAAGGTTTCACACCAGATGAAAGAGATTAAGTTTATCTCTAAGTACTAACTGAAAAACACAATAAAATTTGATATGGTTACATTGGCTTATACGGCAGAACCATTATGATATTTATAAATCGGGATCTATAATAGAATTCATAAGTATTTATGAATTTACAGAACAGAAGAAACATTTATAGCATATATTACAGAGAGGTGTAATGACCTGAGGTAGTTCCTGTGGCTGGCAAAATCTTGCAGTTACTGATATTGGAAAGTTTAAAAAGGAGTTTAAGATTTTATGTTGTTTTACTGAATTTGGTGTCTAATTGCAAAAGGAAAAAAATGTGGCATACCATCAAGATAACCTGATAAAATTGTGGGTTTAATTCTAGCCACTGGAAGATTAGTATGTGTTTTGAGTATCTTTGCTGGATTTTGCTAAGCCATATCTAGACTGGTACATTGATCTTGTGGAAAGTCATGGTCAAATCTTAATGTATCTTGAACAAAAACCCAAGGCAACACATCCCATGAAATATAACCTGTGGAGTAAACCATAATCATGTGAATCCTTGTAATTAGTCCACCTATGCCGCTTAAACATTTTTGGGTTTTTTTGATGTACCTGACTTGCCTGATTTGTGTAGAATTTTTCACCCAGGTGGAAACATATTGTCAAAACTCCTGCAATATCAATACAACTTTGACACAGATGGAAACATATTGTCAAAACTCCTGCAATATCAATACAACACTGACCGCAAGACTTGCACCTGGACTTCCCAATGAGCGGTAGTTGGGAAAAGAAATCATAACCATTGTGAAGGGAGCAGGAAAAATAGAGTAAGAAGCAACATCAATGCAGAATTTGTATGAAAAAAAAAATCAGCTTTATGTTTCAAGATGCTGAATTCACTGCTCAGTATAACTTACACCTGAACACTACAAAGCATACCACATAAATTAGATTATCACCTTGGATATGCGTCACCGTGTATCTGGTACATTTATTTGCAAGATCATTCAGATATTTTATGTTTATTAGCACCCATCAAGCCAGATCAGTCCCCCACACTAAAAGCCATGTCTTCTCTCAGCAATGACTATTGGTCATGCAGAGAAATTTAAAATTAGAGGGTTCACTTTCTGCAGCCAATTAAAAATACTCTAAAACCTCAAAAGCATTTCTGTTCAGACAATACCAAGGTGGAACTAAAGCAGAGTGCTCAAAGAAAAATTCAATTAAGAAGAAAACAACTGTCTCTGCTTTTGTCACAAAAGCTGCAAAGGAAAAGAGAACAGGATCCTACATAGATCTGTACCCACAAGATGGAGAGCTTAATTACCAGGCAGCTTTTAAAATTACCTTTAGATAATAGTAAGTAAAGAAAGAACAACAAAACCTCACATACAGGAAGGGATAATTCTAAATTAGTAATATAAATATAATACTGAAATAGATATTATGTTTTAAAAGTCTGATCTGGTCTTTTCTACCTTGATACCCTTGGCAGGTGCTTCTTTTCTTACACAGCTGCTCAGGAGCTACATCTTTAGTGGGCTTGGTGCTGTGGAAGCTGTTCAATGCCTGCCTTATGCAGGAATGCAGTGGCCTACCCTGGTTCTTTTCATGGTGCCAGTGATAACATTGACCAGTGAAACAAACTGTGGGATAATTTTCCTGATGTTCAGAGAAGCAGGCTTATGAAAATGCCCTGAGTTTGGGGCAGACGTCTTGATTTCTCTATTGAAGCAGCCATTGTTTAAAAAAAACCTTGGTATTAAGATTTTTCTTCATTACCTTAGTTGAATGTGGAAAAAAACACCCATTCAAGTACACTGCCATATAATTCATGCCTCAGAGAGTTTGTGACCAGTGACCCTTGGTGATTTACCTCCAGTTGCCTCCCAGATATTCTTTGTAACCATCGCTCTTCCTTTTTAACATTCTTGGCATTCTGCAACATATTGAAGATGCTGTACCTCAGTTGGTGCATATGTAATTACTTAGTAGAATGGAGGGAGAGAGAAGGGTAATAGGGCAATGGACAAAGAGACAAATCAGAGCTAGTCACTCTCATTTGGAGGAAGGTCTGTGACCAAAGACCTTCAAGTGTCAAAGTTGCTTGCTATCTCAATCTCTTCTCACGGAGAAACAAAAGAGGACACCCACCTACACTTGCAATGACTGAGTTTTCTAAAGAAGTTATGGTGAACCAGCAGCTACTTAGATAGAAGTTTGTATTCTCATAGGCTGGGGAAATGTGAGACCCAAAAAACCAAAAAAAATTTAGACTTGAAGAAACTGTGGATTCCTCATTCATTCCAACTATATGAGTTGAAATTTTGTACTGTGGGAGTTGCTGCCTTAGTAAAGCAAGAAGAGCAAAATTTCTCACATCAGCCTGACTTCTCCTTTCATGAGAAGTATCCTAAAGACATTCCATTTGCCCTTTTAAGACTTCTAGATTTTGCCTTCTCTTCCTTCTCTCACCAGAGATAAAACTGTAATCACACTTATTTTGCATCCTGCTTCATTTCAGGAAGACACAGAATTATGTAAATGCTCTTGTTACCATAAATTATTTCACCTCTGTTGTCTTCTAGATACTCTATGCATAAACATCTGTTCTGTTGTCACACATTTCATTTGCAGTAGTGTACTGTGTATTCCTTCCTCCTTTAGTGACTTCTTCTATTTACTTCCATTTTATGTGTGTTCTTTTGAGAGCTGTAGGTTGTTCTTTTCTTTTTCACAGGAACAAAAGCTGTAGAGTACCCCATGAGTCAGCACAAAAGAGGCTTTACTAGGCTGCTGTTCTCTGAAATTTTTCATGGTATTCCATAGTGAATCATCTGCATATTTATTAAAAGAATTTTCTTCTGTTTTACAGAGGAATCAATTTCAAAGAACAGTATTTTTTTTTAGCTTTCCAGAGTCTTCTTATGTGTTATCTTTGTTTTGAAGGTCTTGTCTAGACATATAGTTTAACATAGAGTTCAAAATATACCAAGCTTCCTTAATACAACTTTTGCAAAAACCAATGTCTCATAACTTCTATGAGTTCTAAGTAATTTTTTTACCTAACTATTAACCTGTAATTCCCTAAAAGTAAGATTAAGTTTTTATACCATCATTGCACTTACAGACTCTCTGTTTTAATGCTGCATAAATTAATGTCTCATTTAAAATATGGCATGACATTATTAATTTAAGTATCAGTTAAGTTTAAACTTAACTTATATTTTAGACTCTTTTTCCTAGCAAAAATGATTTGCTTCTATTTTAACTGCATCAAAACACTGACATGTCATTTATAACTAGCATTGTTAGTATAAAAGCCAAGAAAGGTTTGTGGCTAAAAAAAAGTAATTCAAGAAAAATGTTTGGTTATGTAATGAAAAGATCATCTCCCTATACCCAGAAGAGTGCAGTGGTACTGGGCAGGCAAGGGATGCCAAATAACTTAGTTGGAATGCCCTGGTGAAGAGGTCAACTGAGATGAACTTGTGTGTCTGTATGTCTGTCTATCTGTACCAGAGGCAACTGCGGAAGAGCAAAGATCCAGAACCAGCGCATGGATGGACTGTGTGAGATCCCAGCTCTGGAGGGATCCAAATTGCACATGTCTGTGTGTTAGTGCATGGGTACAGGGGGGCCTGGACCAGAAACTGTAGTGGGACTGCAGCACAGGGGCACAGTGCTCGTTCCCACAGCTGGGAGGAGCAACTACTGGGCAGACCAAGTGTCTGAGCTAAAGGGATCCATGTTGCACAATCTATATATAAATATTTTCCACTAACTGGCCATTATCCTGATGAGTCACACAGAGGAGGAGAAAGAGGTTGTTTGTGAGGTGTTCCTGTGAACTATCTGTGTGTCTGTCTGAGATTGGTGTGATCAGCTGTGTATTTTTGTAGGTCTGTGTTGTATATGCCTATTTCTACACATGTCCATTGGGAATTCAGGCTCGACCTTCTTCTTTGTTTAATATGGGCTTGTGGAATTGAAGCAGTCTTTTCTTCACTGGGCTCCTGATTTAAGAGATATGTAATAAAAAAATGCAGAAATTGAGATCTCAAATAATATTTCACTACTGGTCAGGTCTAAAGGGTTCATTTGTATATCTGTTTTATTTTGGTGTTCCCAAAATGTTTAATTTATATTTCTAAACTTTTACAATTGCTTTTCTTACAATTTTATTGAGGTTTGAAATTGTAATTATCATAATAATTTTATTAGCTTGTTTTATAAATTCAGAAATGTTTACTTTGAAGTAATCAAAGTAGAGCTGTCAGAACAGTGTATGCAGAATACAGAGCAGAAAACTATTCCAGGATAAGATGTACAACCTTCTGTGCTGTAATATGTCACCAAATGCAAAAAGAAATTACTCAGTGGCTCTCAAAAAAAAGATGTTACATTTTCATTTTTCCATCGGACGCCCTTTGTTTTGTTTCGTTTCCTCTACCAAAGTGAGAAAAAAATCAGAGTTTAAGTATATCCTATGCAATTTTTTGAACACTTTTATGCACAAGAACATTTAAAAATTTAGAGCAGTTGTTTACTCTGCTAAACAAGAAAAGGACAAGCAAGCATATTTGAGTGATGAACTCTTTCCTTAGACTTGCTTCCTGCTCACTGCCTGCCTCTGCTTTGTGCTGCTTCAAAAATCATCTGTCCAAGATAATGGCCAAATGTGCCTCAGGGGCTTTTCACTGTAGGGATCACTTCTGAGAGATATTATAAATGAGACAGTACCAAATGTGATTCTTTGCCTGTCCTAGGCACCTTAGCATTTTCAAACAATTTTTTATAAATGCACTTCAGTCCTGCAGGTGGTAACCTCAGTTTTGTAGAATGAAAGTTATCACTCTCATATGCTTCAAAATAATCCCCCACTATCCTAGATAATTTGAAATGACAGAATAGGAATCCCTACTCAAGAAACCTTATTTATGACTTTGGTTTAGAGATGCACTATATGGTTGAAAGGCAGGATTAAAGGCCAAGTGTGGGTATAGCAAGTCTGATGTCCTATGATTTAAGTAGATTTCAGCATAAATGAACTCCTCTGTTTTTGTTTGGGAGTCATGGACAATTTCCTGGAACCACTATGTTTAACAATCACAATCTAACTCTCCATACTTATAAGATTTCCACAAGATTTATCTTCATGATGTCATGATGCTTCAGAGGGATATGGGACAGACAGAAAATGTGACACCTTTTGCATGGGAAATCTTCATTTTTGCATGGGAAATCTTGCTCTACGGCAGTTCAGTGTGCAAGATTAAATTTACTGAGCTGCAAAAGTACTGAGCAGAATCTATCTTCCCTGAACAAATACCCCCAAGTAAAGTAACAAAAAAGGATGCTACAGGTATATTTTCAGCATTTATTTTAAAGAATCTTGTCCAAAGCTTGTTAAATAAGGTGTTAAATGTATGACTTTCCCCATAAAGATAATGAATATACCTCACATATTTAGGTGGGCAGACAAATATATTTTCCATGTTGGTTAGATACTGTGGCACCCCCTGAAGCTATATGAACTACCTAGCATCTCTTTTAACACTAATGAACCTTACAGAGTTGTCCTGTACTGGTTTTGCTTATGACTGCTTTTTCTTAATGAAATTTCATATTTTACTCCAACCAAAAACCTACTGAGTAGCATAAATTAATTTTGGCTGATTTAAGAGGCAGGTATGCAGTCAGGCATTGATGAAGTCATCTTTACTTAGAGTGTTCACTTCAGTCTGAACTCTTCCTTCATCTTCTACTCCCTTGCCTGGACCAAAAGTTCTAATTGCACTATTAAAAAAAGCTCCTCTTTACCATTATTTAGGTATTTTCCATTATTTTTTTCTTTTTCATTTATGCTTACTATTTGGAAACTAGCCAAATATTTTAGTCAGAGTAGGCTGATTAGAAATGCGCTTTTGCAGTCATTATCCCAGATGGATTCAAGACTAAAAAAGATAAAGTTTTATGGTCTTACTCCATATCTCAGTACTGCTTACATGCAAATAATGCAATTCAAAATAAGTTTACAGAAATTTAAGGAGACCTTTTATCACATAGTACCCAAACAATCCAGTTTTCACTGGAAAAAGAAAGATACTATCTTTAGTTTCCCTTTTTCCTTTTCAAATTTTTTTCTGGTTGTTGCAATTATAGAAGACATTAAAAATAGTTCTGGATGTCAAATATGCCTTAAATGTATTTTAACACTTTAAATTCTCTCTTCTGACTCCCTACCATAATAAGGTATTGGACTTTAAAACGCATTGCCAAGGTCAAACCAGAACACAGATACTGTGAAGAAAATTACCTCAGACAGAGGCAATGCAAGTAGATTTTGATTAATGAGAACTCTTAATATGAAAGGCTTAAATAATTTAGGAATAAGAGACTTAAAGCAGTTTTTTCTCCTTGGTATTTCTCCACAGGCCAGGGCCAATATCCTTTGCTACAATTTGTGGTTTTACTGTCTGAAGCATGTAGCTGCTACCATGCTTTGGTTAGAGAAGTTAGGCACAAACATCAGTCATGGAAAGTCCTTCTGAGTCTCTATGGTTTGTTATTGGTATGCCTTGATATGATATATAGCTATCTACCAACCTAAGAATATTTAATGAAAATTGCACAGATAATGTATTTCTTGTATTTTATGGTTGAAGGAAAAGTCATTAGTAAAAGCTATGGAACTGTTTAAAATGTATTTTTCTGAGAGAAGATTAAAATTATCTGAGAATATTTTGGTTTCTACAAAGTATTTCACTCAATCTGAAATGCAATAATTTATTTACAGATCATAAGCAGATATTTTTCAAAATTCTTAGAAACTGGGAAGCTCAGGATACAAAGCTCTTGGCAGATTATTTGATGAGACAATTTCTGTCTTTCTTCTTTATATATTTGTCCATTTTCAGTACCAAATTTGATCCAAATGTGTATAGTTTCCATTACCCTGATATGCATTTAGAGGAAAGTATGTTGGTAATTTTTTGAAATCAGTATAGACTATCCTATCAATAGAGAGCAAATCAAGACAAGATAAAGAATAGAGCATCTTCATATAATCTCCAGAAAAAAGAAACATTGAGGTTTTTCATACCAAGGACTGAACAAAAAGAAAATCTAAAAAAAAAATTAACAAGCATGATTTCTATTCAACTTTCAGAGTTCAATGGATAAACTACATAACGTTTTCTCTCTAATGTATTTTTTATCTGATTCCATGAATATCTGTCAAAATGCAATTGAGATATTTTAGACTGCAGTTACACAAATGCAATTGTGATTGACTCATTAAACATAAAATTATAATTAGTCTCATTTTAACATCTGATTGCACTTTAATATGGAACTTGAATAAATACCTCAATAGATCTGATTATTTAAAAGAAGTGTAGAATAACTTGATGTGTAAATGCATGAATGCAGTTTTTTAGAAAGTTATGAAGACTTTCATGTTCCAAACTGTCCATTTTTGGTGAAAACCTCTTGTGGAATAAAGCTGACCACTGATAATCTCTGTAAGATCTCTTCAATATAAATCACATAGGAAGTAACACACATAAGTTCTGGTGCGTGTAGTCCTTTTAAAAAGACAAAGTAATTAGAGATGCAAAATCATTATCCCTTCCAGACCTTGACTAGTTCAAAATGGAATTTCTCTCTGTAATTTTTAGAGGGATACAGAAAATTTAATGAGCAATGACCCTGGTAGGAATGTCCTCTACCATTATTTTTCTGCGTAAATAAAACACATTTGTGCTTGCCTTCTCTCCTGGCTAGTAGTTAGTAGTAGTAGTCTGATGTAGTCAAGTAGGCAAAATGGCTTGACAGATTTTTCCAAGGGTTCTTTGCAAAGGTATTCAAATCTCTACCCTCCTAGATTCATCTTTTCCTTGCCCAAATCCCTTTTCTGTCTTTTGCTCTCCATGACATCAATACTGATGAGTTTCTTCCTGAAATATGGCATTAGACAATCACTGAATGGGCAAGACTGGGAGGGACCACAGTGGGTCATCTGGTCCAAACTTCCTGTTCAAACTGGGTCATCATGGAGCACATTGAACAGGCTTTTGTTTAATTCAGTTCTTGAATACCTCCAGTGCACCCCAGGACATCATTGTCTTTCTTGGACACAAGGGCAATGCTGGGTCACAGGCAGATTGTTACCCACCAGGACCTTCATGTCCTTCCACAGAGCTGCTATGCAGCAGGTCTGCCCCCAGCCTCTGCTGGTGCATGGGGTTATTCTTCTCCAGCTGCAGGACCCTATGTTTGCCTTTGTTGAATTTCAGACAGCTCTCTGCTCATCTCTCCAACTTTCAGAGGTCCTTCTGATGGGCTGCACAGCACTCTGGGATATCAGCCACTCCTCCCAGCTTTGTGTCATACATGAACCTGCTGAGAGAAATCTGTGTCATCATCTAAGTCATTGATGAAAAATGGAAAAATAATGGGCTGAGTATTGGACCTTGGGTGACAACAGTAGTGACATTTGTCCTACCACATATATGGGTTTTTGCTGCCTACTCAAAAATGGATATTTTCTGCATTTTTTCAGTTTCATATGTTAGAATTTCTATCATTCATTCCTCTCTCTGTTGCTAGATATACATGGACAGACACATATATATGTATTTATGCATGTATATATACACAAATATGGGACACTCCTTTGACAGCCTTCAAAATAAAACTTTCATAATTTATCATTTTCTGGGAAAAACCCCAAACACCAAACTGTTATTTTCTTGATAAAGATTGCAAACTTTGAATATTACTATGGGGATGATTTTCTATAGAGACAAATGTATGGAAATTAGATTTGTTTGTGTGGGTTTTTTAATGCTGTTTGTATGACATCCATTATTTTCCTTCTAAAGAACTGGAAGCTATTTAATCATAGTGCAAGAGAAATTAAAAGCATTGTTGGCTGGTGACACATGGTGATGTAGGACATTTCCAAATGAAACATGAGTCAGAAATCTGAAGTTCATAAATAAAAATAGTACATACAGAAAGCATATTCATAGAGTAGATATTGATGATTGATGGAAAATTAAGCACCAGAATACCTCTGGAAGGATAAGCTGAAAAAATTATCTAATTTTAATAATTATTTAAAAATAATTATTCAACATAACGGAACAATAATAGAAATAGAATAACCAATAAAACCTTCTGAGTTGACAAACTGGCAAAAAGCTTTGGGGAAGTCATAGAGGAAATCAGATGAAAAAGACACATTAAAAGAAAAACAAAATTAGATCAATTTGTAAAGAGCCTAATCATTTGTAAATTATCTAACTCTGGTGCTCCGCTCCTACTGACCCTTATTTTGAGCTCTCATCAGCCAGTTTGATGCACCCTACTGTTTTCTCTACTCTTATATTAGAAAACACAGTCCAATAATTCAATAACATAAAATTAACTGCTGTGTCTTTTTCATATTGTGATAAGGGTGGACAAAACATTTCTTGCTTGAGTTGTTCTAAGCATTTTCCAATCATAAAAGGCTTAAAACTAACAGAGATTAACTTCATGATCAATCTAAATGAAAAGTTAATTACAAATCAGAAATCATGACCAAGTTTTATGCAGTGGAAAATGCTGGGGAAAAAAAAAAAGGCACCAACTATTTGTTTAAATGTTAATGCATGTTTTTTTAAATAAAGTAATATCCCAAAACCCATGGCAGACACTACTCAATGACTTTTTGGTAGGATCTTTCCCAAGGAAGATCCCTCCAGAGCAGTTTTGATATGGTACATTCGTCTTAGGTTAATATTGATAAACCCTTCGTTGCACAAAGTGAGTAAAATTTCAGAAAGAAAAAATAAGCTGTAAGGAGATTTTGGGATCTTTTGTTCCCCTAGAGAAATTAATGAACTGCAGAGAGCTAACTTTTAAAACACTAGGTCACTCTGGAAAGATGACCATTAAGAGCTTCTTGTGAGAGCAGGAGGTGTA
Source organism: Fringilla coelebs (assembly GCF_963513975.1). Lineage (NCBI taxonomy): Eukaryota > Metazoa > Chordata > Aves > Passeriformes > Fringillidae > Fringilla > Fringilla coelebs. The sequence goes on from NC_140029.1 coordinate 46,900,201, forward strand.
GGAGGATAGCTAGTAAGAAGTGACCAGTCAGTGAAGAACCAACATGAAGAATGTTCTAGAAAATGGAAATCTGGCCAAGCCCACACAGGTTTATCCCAGATTTAGCCATAAAGTTTCATTGGTTTTGTACAGCCTGACCAAGAGCTTCAAACTTGATCAAGGATTTCATATTCCAGTAAGACTGAAGAATTCTGTAGCTGAGGTCCAGCCATTCCAGAAAAAAATTCTACATCATGACCATGTAATCCCTGCCATGGTGTTGGATGGCACTGTTCAGGTCCCCGGAAGATTGAGTACTTGCAAAATATTCATCACAGTCTAAAAAACTGATATCAGTCGAGAGGTTCTTGAACTTGAAACCTTCCTAACCAGTAGAAGGCTCTGTGATGTTTCTGCAACCAGGGAGCTCCTCCTTACACCTGGAGCGTCCTTTCCCACTCCCTTACTCCTCCAGCCTTGCACACTTTTTGGTGTGTAACCTGCTGCAGTTTCTTCAGTTGTGGTCTATCCATCATAGGTAGTCACGGACTGCTTGCCAGGGTTCATCATGGAGAAGCAGGCAAGGACATTTTCACTCAGACCATGGTACTTCCCAGCACTGCTTGCCTTTCCCTTGACACCCAAAACCTGCCTTAAAAGTCCAGCCTTAACATTACTGCTGTAAAAGCAAACTAACAGCGATGCTGAGTGGCTGAAATTCTCAAAAGAAAGTCAGAGTCTTTCTGAGGCAGGTGACAATTGAATAAGAGAAATTTATTTGGAAAGATAAATGAGTAAATATCTGTCTTGGTGACCAGGACTGTGCATGCTTCCAGGGTCTCTGGTTAGATAATCTCTGTATAATGGAAGGATTACTAACAAGACTAACAATTGCAGTTGGATTATTGATTTATGTCATAAAAGGCAGAGATTTATCTTCTGTGTGACAAGGACGGGAGATTGAAGGGTTTTGTGCTTTACTGCTTTCCTGGGCCAGGCACTATCATGGGGAGAGCAGGGGACTGTTTTTGTGATGACAACACTCATACAGACATCAAGAAAGAAGCCCTTTACTCCTCCAGACAGGACTAGGCCCCACATCTTCACTGAAGTGATGAATTGATGAATTTGAGCACTGGCAATTTATAAACTATATATATACATATATATGAGATTTTTTTTTCTCAATCTGTGTTTGAAGAACTATAATCTTAAACTAAGAATTTACTCTATTTAGCCTGACACTGGTGCTTTAGAGTGCATTGAATAATGGACTTCATAAGGTTGACAAAATAAAAAACATGAAATGAAATAAAATGAATAAAACAATAAAATAAAATAAATCTTCCTGTTAAATATTTTGTTCCCTTTCTTTCCCTCCAGTTAATATTAATCACTGCTTCTTTAGGTATATACTAGAAATATATTGAATGAATTTAAAAAAAACCATTCATTTGGATTTTTTTCTGTGATGAATTAGCGTATGCCACCAAGATGTTTTACTATTTGGAACCATTGTTAAATCATTTCCTTTAGAAAAAATACAGAAAATTTATGTTTAAAAGACAGATATATATATATATATAGCTGAATTTGCTTGTACCAAATCCTGTATGCTGTAATGAACTAATTTGGTAAGAGAAAGGCAGAACAGACAGTGGAGTTGATGAAAGGAAAGATCATTTAGTCTAGAAACACTCCTATTAATAGAAAATTTGCTGTGCTTAAATAAGGAACAGAACCTATTTCAATTTCAAATTTTTCAATTAGAACATGGACTGAAATTTGCAAGCCAAATTTATTTCTTTAGTTTCTTCTCATAGAGGAAACGTCTCACAATACTCAAGTGTAGTACAGACAGACTGTCACTAGTTTAAATTGAATTTGTGATGCTGTTCTGAGAAGGCTGTGGATTTGTTCTGGGGTAGACTTATTCTACTAAAATCCATAGTTAGAATACAAATTTAGAAGAGTAATTTACAAATGACACTTCAAGAATGAATATACATGTACAGAGTGGAAATAATCTTCTGGTATTGAATGTAATTTTGTCTGATAGTTGACTGTATTGTCTGTTTGAATAGAAAAGTTCGAATTCTCTTGTACTGACAGACTAATCAGTCATAGAAGATTCTTTTTTAATGATAATGCATAATTCGAAATCTGTGCCTATTAGTTTATCAGATTTTTTTTATCCCCTGTTGTTCTATTACATATTATAGATTCCCACCAACTTCTGTGGGATGCTTTCCATCCTGACAGGTTTGTTGTAAACATTAAATGGTGTTATTAATTAAGAAAAAAAGAGAAATAAGTTTTTATTTCTTCTCTTTTTCTCTTCACATTAAAGTGTTTTTTTAGCTACTGTGTATATTTCCACTTTTAGAGAGGGCCAATGGATATATAAAAACATACATATGCTTTTCTAAAATCTTGGTCATGATTGGAAAATCAATATCTTACATTTGAAAATGTGTTTTGTTTTTTTTTTAATATGAGGGGTGCACTTTTAAAAGCCATATATTTGTGTGTGTGTGTATATATATATAAAGCCAATTATATAACATTTTAAATTAAAAATTGATTATTCTGTTTTCTGTCTTCCAGGACCATTGTCTTTAGCCTATCATTTACACAGATAATGAAAGGAAAGGAAAAGAATACTGGGAGAAAAAAACATAAAGAAAGGAAATTGTAATGAAAAAAGTGCATGAGCTAAGGAAAATTAAGAGAATGATAAATCTGCCGCAGGCTATAATCAAGCAAAAATAAAGGTATGAAGCAAAGGGGACGTATTCTTAGGTTTACATTCTGAGTCCTAGTAGAAGAAAGCAAATCCATTTGTTTAACTGAACAGTTCTAGAATTGTTTTTCTAATCTGATGGTTAACAGAAATCAGAATAATTTTTCTAACTATAATACTGTAAATGAAATGTGGAAAGTGTAATGACAGTGCTCATGAGTTACAAAGATTGCTAGAATTTTTTTTCTTTATTTGTCACATGCCACTATAGGAGGTGATATTTTTTGCAATTGGAAGAGTACAAAATTTATTGCAGCATTTTCTGCAATGACATGGTCTCCAGTATGCTATACTTAATTAAAAAGACTGAATAAAAAATTCAAGATTTTCAGACATTGTCAGATTTTCAGTAACACGACTTTAATAGCAGAAGCATCAAAACAGCTAAGACAATTTCAATGAAAAGAGAAAATTATCTGTCATATTCTGAAATATTCCAAGCCACCTTTTCCTTATCTCACTTTGTTTCTGAGAGAAGCAGACAGACAGGTTATCTCACAATGCTAATCAAGGACAGGGATCTTACTCACTTTGGATTTGATCAGGATTTGATCTGTGATACCAACATTGAGACAGATTTCCCAAAAGCACAGATGTAGACTCTTGCTGAGCCTTATTAAAGGGATCTAAGAAGAGCAAGCACTTGCCATTTTCTTAAACAGCTGCTTGAACACTTCTATTAGACAGTTACTGGTTTGTCACTGTGGTGAGCTGACCACAACTGGCAGATAATCCCTGACCCAATTGCTCACTCACTCTGCTCCAGTGTTGCCATCATATTTCAAAAGCCTCATACCTTCTCAGTGATTTCTCCTAGGCAGCTCCTCACAGCAATAACTCCTTCCTCTTCACAGCCAACAGCACTCTTCTCAAGCAGCTAACCCACTCTTTTGTAGCACTCTTCTTATTGGACACAGCCATGTCCTATTAAGGGCAGGCCTGCTCCTAATCTTTAGTGATTAGTACAACTGCAACTCCTCAGGGGTGAGACTACCTTCTGCACTATTTTCTTACATTATATCCTTCCACACTCCAGTGTGATGGAAGACAGAACTGGAAGAGCAAAACTGAGAAGTTTAATAGATAAAGGGGGAAAAATAGCCCAGCACACTAACTCCAACCTAAAATCCCAAGTGATGCTAATGCAATCACTCACCACTTCCCACAAGCACATTGATATCCATTCAAGCCCAGAACAAAGGCTATGTTGAAAAAAATCCCTCATTGCCGCTTTTATTGCTGAGTATGATGCCATATGGTATGGAATATCCTTTTGGTCGGTTGAGATCTGCTGCCCCATCTGTGTCCCCTCCCAAACTTTTCTCACCCCAAGTCTACTCACTGCTGGAACAGACTGGGAAACAGTAAAGGCCTTGATGAGCATTGCTCAGCAATAGCTAAAACTGCTTTGGTGACAAGTATAAACCACAGCCCATGTGAACCACTATGAGGAAAAATCCTGACTGACCCAGTGCAGTCATAAAATCCATAACCACAAAATAGAATATCTGAGACTGAGGGTCAATGGTTGCACCTCTAACAAGAAGTTTAAAATCAGCTAATTTGAATCTGATCTAGTCAATAAATGTCTTCTAAAAAAGAATTTTCTGTTTGTCAAGTACACTCTTCAGGGGACTGAGCCAGCTACGTTCTGATGACTTGCTCAATGCAGAAAGTCTAATGAAAAAGTATAGCCTAAGAAATTATGCATACTGAAAACATCAAACCATTGTCATGAAAGTAATTCAGTAAAAATATATGCAAATATATTTTGTAAAAAGAAATTATACTCAGCCTATATTAGGAATATTTTTTTTATTCTAATGAATTTACTTTTTTTGCTATTAGTGAAAGGGTTTTTTTCCATGTAAGTATATATTTTTTAATAAATAAAAGGAAATATTTACCAAAAAATAAGGTGCATAACCATATTTTTACATCTTATACCTTATAAACCAATCACTCAAAAAAGAATAATATCAGAAAGGGCAGTATTTTCAGCCCATGCTGATAACAAAGGGAAAAAATAAAGCAAATACTCTGACTGCTAATTGAAAGACAACATCCCCAAATTAGAAATATCTCCTTACCCACTGATTCTTTTGCTATAAATTTATGATGTTTATTTGGGTAGCATCTTTAATACATGAAGTCATTGCTACATTAGCTTTCCAATGTGCAGGTGACTTTCTCACAGACCGCTTGACATAAAATGGTGAAATAGAACTTATCTATAAAAAACCCCAACAAAAACTTCACTCGGTGTAATCTGAAATTGGGTCCTTTAACACTGTGTCCAGTGTAATGGCCATAGAATCATAGCCTCACAAAAGCTGGAAAAGGCCTCTGAGGTCATCAAATCCAACCATTAATCTACGACTGCCACGTTCACCACCAAACCGTGTCCCTAAATGCTGCCTCCACAAGGGTTTTCTAAAATTCCCACCCCTTCCCTGGGCAAATTGTTCCAATGCATGACCACCCTTTCAGTTAAGAAATTTTCATAATATGCAATCTAAGCACCTTTGGGGGCAAGCTGAGAACACCTGCTCTCGTCCTGTCACTTTTTACCTGAGAGAAGAGACGGACTCCCACCTCACTACGCCCTCCTTTCTGGTAGTTAAGGGAGAGGGATAAGGTCTCTCCTGAGCCTCCTTTTCTCCAGGCTAAACACCCCCAGCTCCCTCAGCCACTCATCACAAAACCTGTGCCCCAGACCGTCTGACAGTCCATGGAACAAACTCAAATCTCTCCAATTCATCAGAAAGATTGCTGGGGAATTCATTCCAACTCTTTTGTTTTATACTATGTTATTTTTCTCTGGTTAGTACTTAGTCTCTGTTTGTACTCACAACTGTGATGATGTCATCTCTCAATCTTTATGTTCCTAAGCTTTGCAAAAGAATAACTATTACTTTCAAGACAGAAAATATCTTCCTTATTCTTCTTTCTAATAACTTAATTCAATCTTATGGTGATTGTCCAGCTCATGAACCAGGACAAAGTATATCTATATTTCTTTCTCTCTTTTGTAAGTTAAAAAATAGGGACATCTGTAATTTCTAAATAAATGCAGTTGTTCATCAGAAACTTAGTTTGTTTTGAGCATACTTAAATCAACATAATATTTCTATTCTTTTAAGGCCATGTGTTAAAATCCAAAAATATATACTTACCTGCTTTTAGACTGTATTTCCATCTGTTTTTTGCAGAGTGGTTTAAAACTGAAGGTACTGATAGATGTCCTATCAAAACCTCCCCATCATTTGATGGATCTCTTTGCACTTTGATATAATTTGGAAAAGAATAATTGATTCAATACCAAATTTCTCTACCACCATCCCCCCAAAATCCATTTCTCATTCCCATGTTCTTTTTATCAGTTAGCTTTTTTCCTATCTCTAGCTTCCACAAATATACAGAGCTCAAGAGTTTGACATTTATACTAAAATGTTAGCCTAAGAGTGGTAAGCTGCACTGCCTGGGTGAAAACCTCTATATTTAATTTTCAAAATGTTAATTTTTATTTTTTTTTGAACAGTAACTCTTATAATCATCACAATCAATATTTCTTACTTGGGATGTTCAGAACATCAGAATAGCTGCTGCCAATAGGCAAACTGCACATACATGGAACAAGGACTACTGTGCTTTAAGGCAAAAACCTTTGTTAAGAGCTCAGGCAGGGCAAAATACCCCAGAAGGCACGTGAGGGAGAATTTGACTGCTGACCTGCAGTTTCAGAGAGTTTCTGATCACACACATTTTTGATATTCTTTCAGAAGAGACAGCACAGTCTCAGGGAGACAGTTCTTTCTTTCTGTCTAACGTAGGGGTAGAAGATCTGTCATCACCTCTACATTTCCATCTCTTTTCAAGAGAGTACATGAAAATATGCAGTAAACAATAGTTCACATTCACCTACAAACATACTGACTTATGTTCTATCAATCCTTATGCAATGCCCAGAAAATCTTAAATACACTCATAAGTGTATTACCATTAAAAATATGATAAAAATGCTGTGTAAAAAATTATTATTATTACTACAATTACTATTATTACTACTACTACTTCTACTACTAATAGTAATAGTAATAATATACTTCAGTGTGAAAACTGAGCTCACTAACATCCCCAGACTTTCAGGAGTGATTAGTGATTAAACTGAATACCCTGATCAACTCACAACTTTTTATTGATGTAGGGTATGAACAAAGCAGCTGTTTTTTGCTAGCCTACAGTAGCAAAACCATATAGAGGGATAGAGTTAATGTGCATTTCCAAGTATTATGATAGGCAGTAAAATATTTATTGTCACTAAATGTACTATTCAGATGAAGATGTTCTTTTAGGAAGTATAAAATTGACACTAGAAACATAAGAATTTGAGGAGAATTCCTGTTGTTTCAAAGCAAATACAGAAAAAGTTTTCTTTGAAGTATAAACAGAGGTTTTACAAACTGTTTGGACAACCTCCCTACCTCCTTTTTTCCTTATAACATACTCTGTTTTCATATGTAGTCACGCTTTCTTTATGTAGACAATAATCTCTGTGGACTATCAGGGTGCTATGTACATTATGTCAGAGGAAATTAAAAAACTTTTTTCTTTATAATCCAAAATTTAAAAAAAATCTGTGTTTACACAGATTTTTTTTCTTATAAATATTATTTATTTTAATTAATACACCCTTTTATGAGGATCTTCACAAGTTCCTGAACATTTCCTCCTTACATGAAACAAGTAATACTCTACCCTCAAAAAAAAAAAAAGATCTCTTGTCCCCAGTTCAGAAAGTTGTCAGAATAAATATACTTTTAAATTTCATCTTCACTTTGATGTTTCTTGTACCAGTGCTACAGGAATTGTGAGGAAAGTGTTTTGTTCGGGTTGTATGTGGATTCTTGAGCAATAGTTAGAGTGGAAAAAAGTAAGGTTCATGTGATACTATTTCCTATTACCTTTCCAGAGGAAAGTTTGGAGAAAAGAAGCAAACAAATAAACAAAACATAAGCCATTAAAAAATCCCAGGAAAAAAATCCAACTTACAAAAACAAAAAAGTAGATAAACATAACACCAAAACCCAAAACTAGTTATAACAAAAGCTGAATTATTGTTTAGGATGTCAATTTTGCTTGGAAATTAAGGGGATTTTCAAGTGCAATATTTGTAACATAAGCTCCTGTAGGATCAATACACTTAAATATAAACCAATCTTACCAGGGAAAGCAGCTGCGGCATTGACTTTCCTTTAGATCTTCACAATAATAATATATAAAAAAAAAAAGAGACATAGTGATGGTCATCAATTTCAACACTTTCAGTCAAATATAGATTTCTTCACAAAACCAAGAAAAATCCAGCACACCATACTATTAGTTATACGGATATACTTTTCTGATTTTTATTTTTAAAAAGGCTCCACAGCTATTTCTTCATGCTAAGAAGCTACCCCTCACTATTTTTCTTCTCATAGGGAATGAATGTCATGGCTTACACATGGGGCAATTTAATATCAGTTAGTATTGCTATATATTATGCATATTTCATAGCATGAATCCAGAGATAATAATTTAACAAGATAATATAATAAAAAAGCAGTACTTGATCTTACTGTATTTGAAATAGGATTTGTAATACCATTTCCTTTGGGATATTAAAATATTAAAGCTATGCTAGTTGCACAGACTGTTCTTGTGACAATGCTATGTATAAACATCTCAATGTTTTTTTTATTTACTAGCACATTTCATGTAAGATATCCAGAAGGGGTGGGAATCTGGGATGCTGATAGCATTTGCCCCAAATCAGACACAGAGGCACTACTATCAGGATATTCAATTTGTCTGGTCCTGCTAGCTAGAAAAAGCACAGTGGATCACCCTTGCCCTGGAAAATGGTTTGAAACATATGGTATGGTCAGAGCCCCAAGCCGGGGTTATTTTTCTGATTTAGATTGCAGTGATCAGGTGTAAGACAGGAATGGTTGTCAGGGATCCCCAAGTAGCCCCAGTCCCCTGATTTTCATTATGTCAATTTTGGCTGGGATAAAGTTAATTTTCTTCACAGTATGAGGCTGTGTTTTGGATTTCTGCTGAACACAGGGTTGATAATATGGAGATGGGGGTTTTTTATTGCCGAGTAGGGCTTACACAGAGCCAAGGCCTTTTCTGTTTTTCATGTTGCCATGCTGGTGATGAAGTTGGGGATGCATGGGAGGTTGGGAGGAGACACAACTGGGACAGGTGACTCACTATGGTGTGTTCCATACTATATGACATCATGTTCAGTATATAAACTGGGAAGAAGAAGAAAGATAAGGTGGATGTTTGAAGTGATGGCATTTTTCTTCCCGAGTAACCATTGCACATGATGGGGCCCTGCTACTTTCCTTATGTGTGCAGCTTTTGCACTTCCTTTTAAATTGTCTGTATCTCAACAGATGAGGTTTTTACCCTCCATTATGCTATTTTCTCCTCCACCCCCCTGGTGGGAGGGTAAGCAAGCAGCTGTTTGGTACTTGCTTACAGGCTGGGGTTAAATCACAACAGTATCTTACCATTCCTTTTCCTGTTTCTTGACCTTACATTCTATTGCTTAATACCTCTCTTTCTTTGACCTTTTCTATTCCCAAATAAGCAGTCCATTAATTCCAACTTTGCTATGTCTGTGTCCAGATTTGGTTTATCTAGTGCTGGTACCTAGACCCTCCCTTCCTTATGCAGCATCACAGGTGGAGTTACTGAGGCACTGCCTGCACTGCTGCTCCGCTGCCATTCAGCTGCCTGGGATGTCTGGATGCTTCTCTCAAACCTCTCCCTTAGCCACCCACTCAGTACCTCAGAGTGCTATCTGTAATGCTTGTAAACTTCTCACTCTTTTATTTATGACTTCCAGCAATCTCTCCTTTTACGTCTAGCAGCTTCTCCTGTGCTGTTTAGTTAGCTTAATCTCAGGTGTGTGCTGAGTCAGTGCCTCAGACAACCTAGCATAAATACCTACATTCAGGGACCAGGGGATAAAAACAAACAAACAAACACAGTGCAGAACTGTATTTTAAAATATGTTATTTTTAATTTAAAAAAACGTCTTTAAGATAAATCTAAAAGCAAGTATTTACAAGACAAACGAACCTAATTAGTAAGCAATGTAGGAGAGTTAATGATATTATGTATGGTATTACAATTTATTAGTGATAGGAAAAATAACTTGTTCTTATTTAATAAATTTATAAGCTGTAACATTTGGAATTTTTTAGTAAACACGGAGATTAATTTTTGTCTTTTGTATCTACTCTGTCTTTTGACTTTCCTTTTGCAAGATGAAAAATGGAGAGTCTTTTTCTTCTTGTAGGACAGGGTGAGGATGAATCAAATCAAGAGTGTTCCAAAAGCATACAGCCCTCATGCATTTGTCAAGTAAACTAACGAGTGGGATTCAGTTAATAGAATATAAATTCACAACTGTTTCTTCAATTTTAAATTAGAATATTATAGAGAAAATAGAGAAATGCTTAAGAAAAAAACCCTTGACATATTATTTTCATGTTCACAGTTGAAGAAGCCATCATTGTTTTGATGCAGTTTGATTCTTTTGTAGAACTTTATACATACTGACATGAGATACATGGGTTTTTTTCCAGTAAAAAAAGAAAGATTTGAAAATGAAGCACTGTTTATGCTCTGTGGGACTGACAATGTAAAGGTCTTAGACACTGTTTTACTGGAATGCTACCAATCTACGTTCATTAGTGTTAATAACTTAGTCCTGGACTGTAAATTCTACAATAATAAGTGAAAAAAAAAAAAAGGCAACCAAAATATAATATATCCTTTAAATCAATGTGATTTTGGATTATATTTATATTTTTCTATAATTTTTTTCATTTTTTTCATTTTTTGATTTATATTTCTGATTTTATTTTTATTTCCAAACCTTGTTACACAGTATTCTTTTAAATAGTTATTTTTCTTGTACAAGATTTTAGTCTGTTAAATTCTTTCATAAACTATAATTCAATAGAAGTCAAAAGCTGAATTATTTTAATTACTAGTAGTTCCATATCTGTACGATATGACCTGTGTCTAGTTTCTTAAGAGATATCCAGCCTATCCGTCCTACTTCCTCCTTGTTCAATCCCAACAGTGCAAAGTTCCATGAGATTTTTTTTTCTTTTTCTGGGGTTTATAATTTTCCCCTACTTTTAACAAAAGAGAAAATCATAGTACCTAAACAGTTCACAAGTTAGGAAATTAAATTTTATTGCAAATGGGCAGTCTATTTAAGCAGCTAAAAGCCTACCAAACACTGAATGATCTAGGAATTAACATTCAATTAGCTGTTGAACTATTATTTTTTTCACTATTGAAAGGCCAACTCAGTAGAAGAAACAGTGCCCTAAATGGGTAATTAAAGTGCAAACTGAGATATTCCTGTAACTATATTTAATTACTTTACTAATGTTACAGAAAATGAATTAACTGGAAAGGATTAAAGTTTGAAAAAGCCAAATGTCATCCAAGATGTCTGAATACAATAATTTTAGTTCAGACATTGTCTCCTTGGCAATCATTGCAAGCTTACTATATGTATCTGAAATGCACTTTCTCAGTTATTTCAGAAATAGGAATTTCACAAAGAATTATGTAATTTCATGACTAATTTCTGGAATTTTTAGTTTAAAATATTGTAAGTGCAAGCATACTTTTACACTTCAATATGAATAAATAATAAAAGAGAAATAGTCATAAGCAGCAGACAAGACTTTGCATGGAAAATCAGCTGATGTACTAAAAATCTAAAATACTGCTTTACAATGTAAGCTTGATATCACTGCTGATAATGTTAGCAATTAAATTGTAAGAAAACAATCACATGACCTTTTATTCTAGGCACTTGTAGTCTCTGTGTTGGAAATGAACCATAACTGTGACTGTAATCAAATTTATTTTTCCACATGGAGATTTTGACTTTCCTCGGTTTCAGTGGAAAAAGATCATTCCACATTTAAGAAATACAATTTCTTAAGATCGAAGCCTTAAGAAAAAAAAATCTGAAGTCTGTTTCAGTCATCTGTTCTGTGAGGTTTTATTTGTTTTATTTGTTTGTTTTTACTTATTACAGATAGTAGAATCCTTCTCTGCTATTATATTTCTTCCTGTACCAGTGGCTAAATTACAATTATCTGTTAAAAATGCTAATGGTTCCTTATCTCATTCATATCAAGCAATAAGTACATATTATGAAATGGTTTTTAACTTTTGTCTTTCCTTGTTAAAAAAGGCAGAAACATTTGTATAATCTAAACTTTAACTTCAAGACTTTGATTTTCGTGTCATCTGGGACAGTGATATTAAAAGCATCCTGTTCTAACTAGTCAAGACACTCCATTCCCCCCTGATCCTTCTAATCCAAGTAAAATATAGAATATTCCCAGAATCTTTCACAATAAAACATATTTATTATCATTCAACATTGCTTCCTGTTTTTTTTTGAATCTGCTACACACATTTTAATATATATTTGAGAAAATTTGGATTTGGGGCTGCAGCTTACTGCATGATATTTTTGACTAATTGTATGAACTATTGGAATTTGCGATGACATGCTCTAAAAGATGAGGATCAAACATTGTATGGAAAGACACTATTCATCTCTATATATAGCATAAAGTGGTTTTCTGTTCACAAAAAGCATAGCACAGCTGCCTAGATAAATTAGGAATGTTGTTGGCTGAAGTCTTTTTGTGAATCATCATTCAGCAACATTGCCAAAGACAGGATATTGATGCTAATGAACCAATAATACGTGCAAGTGAGGTAAATTGCCTGAACTACTAATTTACATCCTGGGTAAAACCAAAGATATAATAAATTTTTTGTATTGTCTTTTTCAATTGCATTGTTTTCTGCAAAGCATTACTAATAGATATTCTTTTATAAATTAATTGTTAATATAATGGATATTTATCCTAACTAACAATTTCAAATTTTCTTTTTAAGCAAAAGATTTATTTAGTTTTATGATAAAACCTATTTCAATAAAATAGAAAAAAAAATCAAAACTAAAACTCCATAATACATATATTACTTCGCATGCAAAGCAAAATATTGCAAGTGAATTCCCCCAGTCTTACAAATAGATCATAGTTGCAGCAAAGGTGGCTGACAGTATGCTGGGCTGCACCAGTAAAAACACTATCAGTAGGTCAAGGAAGATCATCTTTCTCTTCTACCCTGCTCTGTTGGTGCCACGTGTGAACTGCTGGGTTCAGGCCTTGGTTCCTCAGTACAAGAGAGACCAGGGTACATCAGAGCAAGTCCAGCAAAGGGTCAGGAACACTATTTACATCTTGGAGCATGTGTGATGTGAGGAGAAACTGAGAGAGTTTATTATCACTTATCACTGTGCTTATGTACCAGGGGGTGGGAGTAAAGAAAACAGTCAGAACTTCTCAGTAGTGTTCAGTTAAGAAACAAGAGGACACAAAACCAAACTGAAATGCATGAAATACCATTTAAATGTGGGAAAATAATATTTTTACTATGAGGGTTACTAAGCGCTGGAGCATGTTGATCAGGGAGGTTTAAGTAGAGTCTCCATTCCACTAGATACTCAGTCCCTAACTTGACACAGCCTGGGGCAACTTACCTTTGCTCAATAGGCTTTCAGCAGAGGAGTTGGACTAGACAACTTCCACAGTTTCTTCTCAACTTCAACAATTTTTTGATTCAGCAAAACTCTCCTGCACTAAAAATAAGACATGTTCGGAGCAGAAGACTATTTTATTTTTTTAATGTAAAGTTGGAAATATGTGCATGTGAGCAGGTATCCAAAACTCAGACCTTTAGGAAGATTTACAAGATTTACCTTTAGGAAGATTTAGCAAGTTAAAAAATGAAATATGATTCTGGTCCTTCTTATCCCTTCCCATGTTTATTACTATTATTTCTGAAAGATTTTGTTTCATGCATCAGTGGTTCAATTAATATCATTGAGCTTTATTTACCTAAAATGTAGTTGTGAGCTAGCTTTTGAATGTTCAGAGCATTTGTCATTTTTTAGGAGCTGTAGGTACCTTCATAATGCAATTTATTCAGTCTAAATAATTGTGTCTACATTACTAAACATGTGCCTATCTTTTTGCATTAACAATAGAGAGACTACAAAGCCTAAGAAGTAAAAGAGTAACAGGCCTGTAGCTTTTATATGGATGATATGAAGTGAGATGAATACAGAACAAGACATGGGTAAGTCAGTAAAGTGCCCTACTTAAATTTGTATGCAGATGTGGATGTACTGTCAGAGGTAAAATGTCTACAAAATCCTACTGGGAACAGATACTCTGGGCTCAATTTCATTGTGCCAACCAAATATTCAGTATTATTTGACATACTGAAGGCATCTGAGACATCCTCAAAGAGTTTGCCGGCACTTTATGGCGCACAGTTCGATAATCCATGCCGTTCTGGGGGTCAAGCACTTCACATGGAGACTGGGAGCTTGGATTGCACCAGATAGCTCTGTCTGCATGAGACTGAAATGAGTCTGTCAAATGAATCAAGCATTCATAAACTCTGCCACAGTATTACTGAACTTGGTCCAGAACATGCTAAAGAAGTTACTCTATGTGTAATTGCATTTTAAAATACACGCACATGTATATTATAGAAATTCTGAACAAGCTATTCATCAGAAACATCACACTCTAGGGAAGTATGCAAAACTGAAAAAAGGCCATAGTGACATAATTTAGCATATTAAATTTTGGGCATGAATATAACCTCTTGACTCAGGATAGCATCTTGAAGAACATTTAGAGAATAAGTGTTATCAATTATTTAAATCTTGCACTTTGCACCTCTCACAGAAGAAATTTCCATCGGTAAAATAAATGAAAAAAATATCCATCTAGCCTTGCCATGTGAGCTTGCCAATGTAGCTTGTGGTTTATCAGAATAGGGGAGGAAATTTCCTTCTATCTTATTTTTTTATTGGGTTGTTTTGGTTTTGTTGGTTTTTAAAATTTTTTTCGCATAAGTAGCAGAAAGATTAAATATATGCCTCCAAAGCCAGTAGGGAATCTTGCTTAAAAATGGAAAGCACAGTGTCTCCTAGCTGCGTAAAGATCATATCATTCTTATCCACTCTTATATTTTTTCATTCAGTTAGTGGTTGATACTTTGTTATTGTGTCATTACCAAAGGAAAATTAGATGCACTATATTTTCTATTATATAATGTAAGATATATAACATATTATATTAAATGAATTTAATAAATAGTAAATATTTAGAATCAATTTAATTTTGAATTTTTTTTGAACTCCAGAAAAGTTGGGGTCTCACATGAGGAAACATTGTACAGAGATTTTGAATACATAGCTTATAGTAAGTACTTCTTTATATACATGTGCATATACCCATATATATCTTCCCTATTGTCTTTTTATATTATTCAGTATGTCTCAATCTGAGACATACTGGAAATACTCCCCTTCTTTCACAATTTCCACTACGGCACAGGCCCCAGAAACACTACGATGAAAAAAACAGGGCTAAAATATGACCATACTTAATCCTAAGTACAATGTCCACTTGCTATTTGGGGTTTGGTTTGGTTTAAAGGGATGAGAAAAAGGCTGAGTACTTGCAGCAGCTGTAGTAAAAAAAGAGATGGAATAGGTAAAAATGGAGCGAGTACAGCAGGTGGTGTGCTCTTTAGATACTTACACATTCCCTCACAGTATTTGGGGGACTGGTACAAATACTTCCCACTCTTGTTCACTAGAGACTTATTTTCTTCACTTAAAGAAATTAATTTAGTTAGTCATGTGCTAAATAAAAGTATCAGAAACTCCTGGAAGAAAAGGAAGAGGTAAAGTCCCTCAAGCATGTTGGAATCATGTTGGTATTATGTTGCTTAGGCTTCCTACTCCTGACTGGTGACATTTTGTGGTTGCAGACCACAAAGTTCTGCATGTAACCTTTTGAGGTGGTTTATGACTCAAATCAGTTATGCTAGGTAATATATACAGTTCCAGTACTGTATATTGACCACTTTCAAATTCTGAATGCATTTCTTCTACTACCTCTTTGTGAAATATCTGTGGTTTATTTTACATTCTCACAGGCAACTGAACTGAGACCACAACAGTGTTCAGATCTTTAGATAGCTTGCTATCTAAAACAGCAAGTAAACTGGTGATACAAATCTATCAGACATTTATAAAAATCCTACTAATGTATATGTCTTTACATGCTCAATTGACTGAAAAATTATCCTTAGGTGCCTGTGTAATATAAGCAGTTTACAGCAGAGTTGGGAGTCAAATCCAATTTTGCTAAATATTAGATTAAGTTCCTTAATCACTAGAAAATCCTTCACTTTTGACCTAAAAATCTATTTAATTCACCACCTTGCCTTAAGAAAAACATTGTTTGAGGCATTCCATGCAGACATATGAATGTTTATCTTCAGCAGCAGGGAATTAGAAAGGAGAATAATTTACCTTTTTTTTTAAATATAAATTTGTAAGTATTTAAAATAGACTATGAACAAGATTTCTGTCCATGCTTTCCAAAGATATACTCGGTTTATCCATTTAACAGAGTATTTTTCATAGACACCACTAGGAATATGTGACCAGTTTATATCTTCTCATCCCCCCTCCCGTAATGAGCATTCCTGTGCTCTGCCTCTTAACATTCCTAGCGCTCTCTTTGCCAGCAGGCATTCAATGCTGCAAATTGAAACACATTGGCAATCCATTTCACTGGCACGTTCAGGCCATTTCCTCTGCATGGAGCAGAGAACGAGCTGCAGCTCTGACTGCGAGTATCAATGTCTGGGTAAGCGAAAGAAATTAATGCATCGAACATGGCTGTAGTCTGTGTTTCTGAGCATAGATTTCTCTGAGCAGTTAACTACTCTTATTTAATTCTGGATGTGCTAATCTATAAGAAAATACACACAAGGTCACTCAATGCTGCACTCTTCAGCTTCTCTGAACAAGGTTGTCTGGGATAATAAATGCATATTTTAGTTTTGTTTCAGTCTTATGTGTTTTCTTCACATGGAGCTGGGGAAAAGAGAAAGCATAAAAATATGATATTCAAATGAGAAGAGATAAAAAGAAAGAACAATGTTTCACAGTGTAGTTTCTTTATTGAACGAGACTAGTTAGAAAAGGATAAGATTTGTTCTAAATATCTCTATATAGTTTCCCATGATTTTATTTTTGACCAAATATCAAATAAAAATTGACAGAAAAGTAAAGGAGTACTCCAATTCATGGCCTACATAAGCAAGGCTTCAGGAAGTCCTTCCAGTACCTAGATGCATGTATGGAACTCCCCCCATCATTATTCCAACTGATTATTCCAAATTTCAGCACGGAGAGATGAAATCATAGCTTTTTTTACAGAGTAGTGTTTTATGAGAGATTTCACAAAATCCTTCTTGTATACTCAAATGTAGCAAATACAAATGCTAGGTTCACCAAAGCTGATAATTGTCTATAGAGTTCTTTCTGAGGTATTGACCTCAAATCTCCATGACTTAACAACAATGTTCTGTCTCTTGTTTACACATCATTTTATCTGAACAAAGTTTTTCCTGCATTCTTCAGTCCTTAGTTTGGTTGTTATGTCAAAAGACTTCATTCAAGACAGGTTTTTGAATTTTCTTTTTTTTCCCCAGTGAATTACTTTAATAGACACTGCATATATCTGAAATTTGTGAAAGATAATTACAAGGGATGTAATGAACATTTTCCTTTGAGTATGATATATATTCAGATTGTCTTTTCATTTTCAATGTTACCTTAAAAGCAATCTCAAAATTGCAAGACTGTGAAAAAGTTGACAGTCTATAACACAAACATATTAAATTACAGGTGCTTGTCTTGCCACAAATATTGGTTCTAGATTCTGACACTGACATTGATGAGTTCTGTATATTGACAGCTTAAGACAATAGACTGAAACACAGACAGAAATAATCCTCTAGACTTGTGTCTCTTGGCAGTAGAATATTTGACAGCCCTAATTATCTTGACTGGAAAATGGATGTCTATGAGCATAGATAGGTTGTGATATTTTACTAGTTTGTCAAAACAGGCTGAAAAGAATGTGAATCTGGTTTCTTGGGGAAAGATTGTCATTGCCTACATAGCATAACTAGAAAAATATTGAAAACATCTTACTTAACATAAACTTTGCAATTTTTTTTTTCTAAATAACTTCGAAGTGAAGTTAGACTACTGCTTAACTTTGGATGACCTTGTCAGAGGGAGATATTTATAAAAAAGGTAGATATTAAGATTGTAATGTAACGCAGGGGCCATAAGTGTAGTTGCTACAAATGCTATGTTTTTTACCAGATTGCCCAGGAACTGGTTCTAGAACAGGAAAGGAGCTCCCTGAATGGGTAGTTGTATTTATGTCCTTAGGAATATTTTCTAAACTTTACAAATAAATTCTTCAAAAGCCCTAATTTGAGTCATATGACAGTCATACTTATTCTTGTACTTCACATAAGAGTATGTAAAAAGCACTTTATACATAGTCTACATGAGCCTAGGTCAAGCAATTTAAGCTTTTATTGTCCCTATGAGCCTAGTTAGAACAAACTCAATTACAACATCGATGTTTTGTAAATATGTTTAATTTCTCCTATGATTGAGACAGAAAACGATATTTTCATTTCTTTTTAGATACAAATAACAATGACAAACAGAATAATCTTTTAAGAAATCATCACTACTCTCTACATCTTCACTACTGTGATCAGCATGTTTCCATGTTCTTTGTGTGATAAAAATTTGTGTTAATGTATAGTAAAATTTACAACCTACATACTAATGTATACAGAAAGCCTCTTCAGTGCTGATCTCCTTTTGATTTGCATTTGCTTGATCATGCAGGAATGGAATTCTCCTTTTCTTTCACAACATTTGAACCTTATTTTCAAATACTTGTATAATTTTCTTCTAAATTGCATTGACATCAAATTATATTATTATCTAACATTATCCAAAATGTTTTTTATCTACTTCTACAACTTCTAAAATCCAGTTAAAGATAAATTTTAGTAGATTTCTTTCTTTCTTTCTTTTTCTTTCTTTCTTTCTTTCTTTCTTTCTTTCTTTCTTTCTTTCTTTCTTTCTTTCTTTCTTTCTTTTCTTTCTTTTCTTTCTTTTCTTTCTCCCTCTCTCTCCCTCTCTCTCTCTCTCTCTCTCTCTTTTTTTTTCTCCCAGTGCCAGGGAGGTTAACATTTCTAACTTAAATATAACACTTTTTGGACATAAAGAAAGGGGAGACATCTAAAACTAGTGATAGTCCTGACATGTTAAGGGAAGATTAAAGTGATGAAATCCAAGACAAAATTAGTCAGAAAATTAAGTGGGCTCAAATCACAATGTGCTGCATGACCTTAACAACAGACATGATGAACCAAATAGAAAAAAAAAAAATAAATAAGGAAAAAATGTCTGCCGAGTGAAGATCTATGATCACTAATATATATTTAAACAAAAAAATCCACTTAAAAATGAAGACAATTTAGTAAGACAGATGAGCACAGATCAAACTAATATTAAAAACCGAAAGATGAAGAACACAAAGAATGCATTAAGAACAGATGCATTTCACATTTACTGTAAGATTCCCTGAGAAAACTGCCACCCTTTTCAGTTTCTATGATTTTAATATGCTCCTTGATCATGGACAAGTAGCTAAGATAACTGTGATTGACTTTTTTACACATCTTCTCACTTTGGTATTTAAGGGCCATAGGTGTTAGTGCTTTTTCCATCTGGATTTTAAATACTCAAATAACTGTGTCAATGACACAACACAGTTTTCATACAGTTTGTATATGATAAGCAAAATAGACCTTTTGTAAATTAAAAAACTCAGGATGCTAGGAATTCAATAATGTTTGTCTTGCTGATAATGTTTTTGTGATTTTTTTAATAAATACAACTTTTTTTTTTTCATTTCTTTTTCCCCCACATGGATCAGTTGCTTTGTTTAGAACTCACAGCCAGCCACAAATGTCAAGACATGACATTCTCAAGTCTCCTTTTTCAAATTAAGCTCTTACAAAATGCAATTCATATGATCCTAAAATAAACATCTAACATTAGTCAGATTAAAAATCCTAAAACTATCTTCCTTTTTTTCTTCTTTTTTATCAAAGGTATCTTAAAGTGACCATGTCAGAGCTTCAATCTAACCTGTAACTATAGAGCAGTCATAAGGAGGAAAAGACCTTTAAGATCAAGTCAAACCATCAACCTCAACCTCAAGTACCACCATCATGCTCACGACTAAATCATGTCCTCAAGTGCCATACCCATATGCTTTTTGAACACTCCAGGGATGTTAGCTACAAGCTGGGCAATCTGTTCCAATTCTTTAGAATTCCTGCAATTTTTTTTCTCCAAATATTAATCTAAACTTTCCCTGGCAGAACTTGAACCCCCATTTTGCTAAAAGTTCCTTTCAGGGGTGTTGTAGAGAGTGTGAAGGTTTTCCCTGAGCCTCCTTTTCTCCAGAATAAACACCCCAGCTCCCTCAGCTGTCCCTTGTAAGACTTGGGCCCCAGAGCCTTCACCAGCTTTGTCACCCTTCTCTGGACAGGCTCCAGCACCTCAGAGTTCTTCCTGACTTGGGCACCCCTGAACTGAACACTGGATGTGAAGGGAAGCCTCACCAGGGCCAAGTGCAGAGGGACAATCACTGCCCTGGTCCTGCTGGTCACATTATTCCTGGTATGGTCCAGGATGCCACCTGGGCACACACACTGGCTCAGGTTCAGCTGGCTGTCAACAAACACTGCCAGGTCCTTTTTCCACTCGGCAGCTGTCAGTCACCCAACCTCAAGCCTGTAGCTCTGCATGGGGTTGTGATCCAAGTGCAGGACCCAACACTTTGCTGGTGTTGGGCTGCTTAATGCAAGACAGAGATTATCTGTGAAGGTCTTCAGTTATGTCTACATCACTGTATTCGCTACACAGAGAATTCTTGAAACTTTTTAAATGCCTAAATAATCACTTTTCAAGTATCACGCACTTATGTCTGGGTACCTACAGCACAAAGTATTTTGTTGCTGCTATTTAGTTGCCTGTGTTGGATATACTGTGTTAATCATTTTAATTTTAAAAATAATTTATCTGATCTGCAGTCTAATCTAATCACAATATCTTTCTTTATAAATTAATATTATGGGGTTTTAGATATTCTTAAGGCCTCTCTGTATTCTAAATTGAACAAAAAAACTAGCTACCTGACTGCAAAGTTTGAAGATAACAAAATTTGGAACTGGCTGACAAAATGAATGCAAATATTAAACCAGAACTTTTAAAAATTATTTTGGATATTCAGCTAAGGCATCTAATTAAATTACTCCTTTTTCTCTTCAATATAATGGTTGAACTTGAAGTAGATCTAAACACTCAAAATGAAACAGCCAAGATTTCACATTGCATAGATTATATAGGCTTGTAAGTCAAGATCTTTGAGTACTGCCAATTTCCACAGAAAAACATGATGCTTTACTGTCCCAATCAGTTGAGGTTTTACAGTCCATAATTTGTGTTTGCCATAGTGTTGTTTAGCAGTACCTAATAACACTGAGTTTTCAGAAATTAGCCTTCATACAGGACAAGAACTAGTGAATATTATTTGCTTGCTTTACCATTAATTTTCATTGCAAAAACAGATGTGTCTAAGGACATCTGTTTTACATTATATTTTCAGGCACATGGTGTGATTCTTGGGGATGTCCTGTGCAGGCCCAGGAGCTGGACTTCCGTAATTTTTGTGGGTCCCTCCCAACTCAGCAATTTCTGTGGTCCTGCCATGAGCTGTTTCAATTTTGTGAGTGACTTGTTGAAAACAAAACATATGTAAACATAATGAAGTGTAAAATACTGTAATCAGTTAGAGGCTGACCTTGACTGGCTGGCAGATAAACATTCTGATTGTCTCTCAGTTCCCCTCCTCAACAGGAAAGAGAGAAAATAAGATGAAAGGTCTTGTGGGTCAAGATAAAGATAGGAACTGGGGAAGGCAATATCATGGAACATCCTGGAATATCCATGTGGTGAAGGACTACAGACTGGGGGGGGGGACATACTAGAACAGGGAAAAAGTGAGAGGAGAAAGGAGTGGCAGAGAGGAAGCTTTGCTGACCCTGAACCTTCATTCCCAGAGGATGGGCAGATGAGTTGGGTATAAAGGAATCAACCTGAGTCTGAGGATAAACGGAATTGAGGGATGTGGGAAAGTTATCCAGAGTTGTGTCTTTTTTTTTTTTTTTTTTTTTCTCTCTCTCTCTACTCAAATGTTTATTTGTTGGCAATAAATTAAAATTCATTTTTCCTAAGTCAAGTCTGTTTTGCCTGTGCCAGCAGTTGGTAAGCAGCTACCATGTCTTGATCTGAAATTAGCAGCTTTTTTATCTTATTTTCTTCCCCTCTGTTATTGAGAAGGCGAATGAGAGACAATCTGGGTAGATATCTACCAGCTGGCAAAGGTCAACCCAGTACACTTACTTGTGAGTACAAACATACTTTTTATGGTGCTTGATGGGCTTAAACAACACATACAAAGCACAGGTGAAAGCACTTGGTAAGAATTTTTCAACCTGAAAAGTACCAATCTGTGCCTGCTGGCATGAGATGATTTCTAGAATTTTCTTATAACAAATATCCTCAGACAAACTGAGAACGTTTATCAGTGAAGTTTTAGCTGGCTGTTAATTTTCGATATACAAGCACTGTTTCTCAGCCTCAACAATCTCTCTAAAGCAACAAGTGCTTTCCCTTAAAACATTGAAGCTTACATATTTCCTCTGAAATGAGTTAATTATTACAGACATGAGGATAAAAGAAGTTTCTAAATAACAAAAATAATGAGGAAGAAAAAATAATGTGCTTCTGAACATTTCTTTTTTGTTTTTTTCACTGAAAGAAAAAAATAGTTAAATCAAATCCATCAACTCAGTTAAAAAGTAACATGCCTAGTACTTAAATACTTACAGAACTGTTTCCTAAGTGGAAAGAAATCAGAAAGCAAACCAGAAAGTCATAGTCTAAAAACAGATCCAAATGAATGTTTTCTTATTAATGTTACTGAAAAAAAGAACACAAGCTTTTGCAAAGTTTGAAAGCCTTTTAAAGTAATTTTTTGGCATCTGTAGCAGTGTTTCAATTACTGTGTGAAAATCTGGCAAGTTCCTTTTTAAAAGCTTAAGAAAATCTCATATAATAGATCCAACCCGCTCTAATTTGCACAAATCCTAATCATTTCTGAGGTCCTAGCTAACTTAAAATTATACAATATTTTTTTCTCTTATGACACCTTGAAAAGATATGTTTGTAGTATTATTTTTATTGGCACTAAGCTCTGCATGTAGAGGTGCATTACTTTTACACTATGTGACAACTACTAAAGTAGAGGTGATTACTTACAACAGGGAATTTAAAGTGCATGATCAGTTTGAACCAAGTTTCTTAAATGAAAATTTCATTGAAATGCCTCATTCTGAACAAATGAAATAGTCGTAGTTCTTGCAATTCAATTAAGAGAAATAGAGTTTATTAGAGTTATACAGAGATAGTCAAGGAATTAGAATCTATATTAAAAATGTTTTCTAAATAGTAAAAAAAAATGCTAGAAGATAGCAGACCATGAAGGTTTTCACAAAGTGAAATGAGAATTGTGTCACAAATGTCCAGCCTCTAGTTATTGACTGATATACTAAGGGTAAGTAACAGTGCTGGAGAAATAATTCTAGATAGTCAAAACTTCCTTGTATAGACTATTCAAATAACATTAATTAGAATCCATTTCCTATAGCAGTACTGAGCCCTTATACGCCATCTCTTGTGAGATGTTTCAGCCCTGCTGTACTTCATTCAAACCCAGTTTATATATATATATATATATATATATGCATGCTGTTTATAGATGTTGATTTTATGCATATATATCTATATATATTATAGATGCATATATTAGATATGTATGTGCATGTTTATTAATGTCTGCTTGGATGTGTCTCTGTGAGACATGCTCCAATTTGCTCCTCCTTTTTTAGGGGTGGGGGGAGCAGGTAGAGGGCTGGTTTGAAACAAAGAACTAAAAGAAATTTACCCACTGCAGAGCCCATACCTCCCTGATCTCCACTATGTGTATTAGCCACTTGACTACTTCCAATTTCCAAGCAAGAATAAGTATTTTATTTTCAAAATGAATTTAAACCAGGATCCATATTTTTCTCCTCTGAGTGGAAACTGGAGTGTTCTAGCACAGTGACAGATGGCAAAAACAGTGTCTGTGTACTCCTACCATAATTTGCAAATGCAAAAGCAAAGAAAAAAATCCAAAACTATTATAAATTCGTCATTATTTTTTCAATTTTGTTTCTAGATGCTGGTTCAAGTGTCAAAAGAATAAATTTAAAACCATCTATAAAAGGGCAGTTTTGCAAAAAAGACTAGAGCGTGATGAATTAGACTCTTCCTATACAGCATTGAGCTGATTGCAAAACAGGGATGCAATTTCATGCCTTTACAACTAACATTTCAAAAAAGGTGTAATTTGAATTTCACACTTGTCAGTAGTGATTATGATCTAGCTTAGCCTTTTGTTGGGTGAAAATATTTTGACACTGGATTTATAAGTTTCTTAAAAATTCTGTCCTTCTGACATTAACTTCAGTTTTGACAGTCACTTCTGATTAACTCTGGCCTGCAAAAGTGTATTAGACATAACCCCATTAGTTTACCAGACTTCTCTCTTTCAAAGCAGAAATAATACAAAGGTTTTCTTTTATAAGGAGGTAATCTTCAATCCTTACTTATGACCCTCTTTGAGTAACACCAGTTCAGTTGGACTCCTTGTCATTCCATGTTTTCTCAGCCTGACTCAAGGTATTAGAACATTTGTGATAACTGCTATTTTCTCTCATTTTTACTTTATATTTTTACTTTACATTATATTGAATTGTCCAGATGTTTAATCAACCATTATGTTTGATTTAAAACCAGCCAATGCAATTAATATTGCCTTCAGAAACAGAGAAGGAACAAGTAACCTCAACAGATATATGCAATGCTGTTTGAAACCACGATGAATAAGCATCTGTGATGGATTGGTAGATAAGACAAAATACATGGGCATCTCTTCTGAAGTTACAGATGAAATAGAGATGGGCTACCAAGGGGTTTAAAGTGCCACTGTGAAGCTGCGTGAATCCAAATAAACAGCTGAATCCTGCTGTCCAGTATAACCATTTTAAGGCGACGATGTTGTACAGAGAAGTCATTGATCCTGAAGATAAAGCCCTCCATAAGGAATATATGAATAATATTCAGCTTTCATGAAAGCATTATTTCCTTTGATTGCTTTAAAATAATACTCATCAAATATTATTGATGCAATAAATATTTTCATGTGTTTTATTGTTTTGTTTTATTATTATTATTATTATGGATCACCTACCATGACCCCGTCAATTATATTCTTTCCAGAGTCTGCAAATTTAAAAAATAAAAACAAATCATGACCCCCAAGAGGCCAAAACCTAATTAGAATAAAATTGGAATTAATTCAGTTACAATGTTTTGTTTGCAACTGTATTTTCAGTTTTAAGTCTACCAAGCATTTACCATTTGATTTTGCATTATGTAAGTCTCTTAACTCAAATATATTACAGTATGTAGTAGAATGTGTAACAGCAATGTAAATATATTAACCTTACTAAATTTATCAACCAGTTATGTCACTTTAAAAGAAAGTAAACAATTACTTCAGTAGATCCACTTTCCTTAGTCTAATTTTGATTTTTATCAATTGTACTGCCCCACTGTAAAATTCATTTTCTCTATCTCGCTTTTTGTGTTTTAATCAACTTGTATATGAGGTCAATATTTTTGCAGGTCATCTTGAAATTGGCCAGTATTGGTTTTCTTTTTTTCCTAACACACATGAAGCCTTTTTTTGCTATTACTTGTTGTGAGAGGCTGGAGGACTGCTGGCTTGAAACATTCTGGGTGTGTGTATGTGTGGGAGAAAGGTCAGGTGGGGCCGTGCCCTGGAGAGGCGATGCTCTGTTCTGCACACCCCACCTACCCAGGCCCGTTCCCCAGCCCTGCAGTGCCCACCAATCCCTGGCACACCAGAGCCAACGCTCCTCACCTGTCCCTGGAGCCCCTGTCCCAGCTCCTGAGTGGCCAAATGACCAAAGTCCCACCTGGGGACAGGGCCCAGGAAAGCCAAAGGGTACTTAAGCCATGAGGTGAGCATGTCTTGATCCCATCTCCTCATGGAATTTCTGTCAGTAAAACACCACTGCCACCAGGAGTGGTAGCTATACTTGTTCTTTGCTATATCTTTTCTGTCTTTCTCCTCTTTATGCTTTTAATTTTCTCTGCTTGGAATTTTGAATAACTTAAAACTGAATGAGCTTGGAGTTTTGAGAGGGCTAAGTTAATGCTTTGTGAACTGCTTAATGTCAGTTGAATGCTACTCTAAACTTTTGCAGGTCTTTGGTTTTCTGAAGTTACCAGTAAAGTTTTTTTTGTTGTTTTGACCTCTTGAGAATATCTTGAAGGTATTTTTCCAGTGTGTCTAGCTCAGAGTCCATGAACAACTGCAAGCCATGCTAAGTGTCCCATTGAGTGAGTTTTCTGGGGCCTTACATTTGTACTGATTATGTTACTATATATTTCTACCAATGGAGTAATGTTAGATGTAGGATATTATTTTTAAAATATCCTACAGCTGTTATTTTCAAAAAATCATTCCCAAAAAAATGCTATCTACAGCAACTTTCCTTCTGTGCTCCTTTTCTGTCTCTTCATTTTTCCCAAATGTTAAATCCCAATTCTTACTGCTGTAAATTCTTCTTTTTACTCATTTCTTTTTGGTACTTTTATTGATTTTTTTTACAATTTCTTTGATTTTTTTACGATTTGTACATTGAAGTGTTCTTGGGAGTCAAGGTGAGAGAAACCAAAAAATTGAAGTCTTGTCAGTATATAAGGACAGAAATGACAACTCACTAATTATAAATAATTTTGGTAATTTAAAAAGCATTTGTTGTACTTTGCCACCGAAATATTTTATATAAAATAAAATGTATATTCTTCTAAAGATTAGAATTAACCTAATTTCAAAAGTTAGTTTCAATGTAATTAGTCAGCTATGTCCAAAGGACGGTAGAACATGGACTCTATACTTTGATACAGAACTAAAATAATAACCACAGTTGGTCTTAGAAAGTCTTGCCTTTTCTTCTGTAAAAGAAAGTTGTTTAGGAATCTCCAGGTAAAAGATGTGAATGGAATTGGCCATGTCATTCAGGTGCCAAATACTGTGAGAACAGGCCTGCTTTCTGCTCACTCATCTGTGGCATCTCTTTAATTGCATTGTGGAATCTTTATAACCCCAAGAAACAACTAAGTTTAGTTCTTTATTAATATAGCACTCGGTGCTGTAAGCTCCTGAAGGACATTTTTCTACAAGTACAAAAAGACACTACATTGACACTTGGCTTCTGTTTCCATTTAAACCACAGACCTGTGAAGAGTTAATCAGTTAGAAATAATTACTCTAGGTCATGCACAGAGACAAGGAGAAAAACCATATTTGTTACAGGTTTCAAAATCAAAGTAGCATATTTGGTCCTGGGATAAAATATGATTTGCATATGATAATTCCCTCAAAATTGTTTAGTAGGGTTGGAACTTCTAAGACTTAATAAGATCACTTGTATTATTAAAGATTCTTTTTCTCCAAAAGCCACTGCTCCCTTTGCCTTTTTTAGAGCAAGCATTCAAGGTCATTTTTTTTTGTTTTAATGGCAACTAGAGCGTCAATGTCAGCTTTAAAGTTCATGTAAGTTAAAAATTAGACACAGTATGGTTCTGAGCTCTAAAGTTTATGCAGTTTTTAATGTAAAAACAATGTTTTTCTTTGTTTATTAATGACTCTTCCACAAAATGAGCTCTTCAGGCCACCTTTTGGATCTAGTGTTTGCAAATGTAATATAAATAGATACATGTGACTATAAAAAAACATTTCAAAACAACATTTTAGAGTAGTAGATATAAATACCTGATAGGCATTTGAGCTCAAGTACATACAGTAACATCATGAAATGCCATATTTTTTTCTTTAAATTTGCAATTGTGTAATCTTATAGTAAATTTTTTTTTTAACTTTTTAAAAAAAAATATATAACTTACTAGGAAATCCCAGCTCACTTTTCCATTTTTTTTAGCTTCATTCTGGTTAAAAAGTAATTAGCTTATACTGAAAATTGACTGTGTTTTCAGTGTCCCCATTTAGTTCTAAGTGATTTGCAGTCTTTATACAATTTCTTTTTTGATGGTTTGGACAGTGTAATGTCCAAGGCTACACAGTGTCTGTAAAGATTGTTTACTTATTTGCTAAACATTTATCAGTGGGATTTACTGATTTTTTTTTTTTAATTGAAGTGAGAAGCTTACATAAGAGGAGAGAGCAAGACAAAATGGGACTTTGTTCAGTTTAAAGAGGATTAGGAGGGAAAGATGCGACAGGGCATAAAATTGTGAGAAAAATTCTCCTGTTGGACTCAACAATTATTACTGTAAATTTTTTACAAAGCACTTTTCTTATCAGTGGAGTGGAAAATTATGCATAAACAAGTTTACAAATTCAGAAAAAATAAGCAATTTAAATTGGAAAAAATGAGTAATTGGGTGATTGAATGTGAAAATAATGGAAAATCACAAAATCACAGAATGGGTTAGGTTGGAAGGGACCACTGTGGGTCATTTGGTTCAAATTCCCTGCTCAAGCAAGGCCACCCTAGAGCACATTGTTTTGCAGCCAGGTGGTTCTTTAATATCTCCAGTGAAAATGTATACTTAATTCCTATAGTATTCATAATATATTGGCTGTAGCCAGCAGTTAGTGATTTGATAACAGCAGATTTTCAAGAGACTAGATTTCTCTTTTGTCTTTTTTTTTTCCACCACACAAATCTGGAATCCCACCATCACAAAAACATGTGACTAGGGTGAACAACAGCTCTGAAATAGTCTGGTAACACTGTGAGTTTCGTCTGACATAAACAACTAACCTTTCACTTTCAAAGTTTGGAGTACCTCTGCAGTAAAGGCATTGACTTTTACAAAATTATTTAGGCAGTCTGGCCTTTCACAATACACCCAGGAAAGGGAAGATGTTGGCAGTTATCTTCAAGAGTTCACCTCTTACTTGCTTTCAAAGTACTGTTTTTCTGTTCCGCACGTCAAGCAGGGCTTCTAGCCAGCAAATACTTCTGATTCAATAATTCCCTAACAGGCAGTCAGTGGTCCAGATCAATCTAGAGATGTCAGAATACAGCAGAGTAAACACAAAAGAAATGTCAAGGAGAAAGACTCGTCATCCATCATCTTTGTTAAAATTAATTTAATTTAGGAGGTGTTTGGTTTGGGGTTTTTTAGGTATTATATAGTCAAAGCATTAGTTCTTAAATTGGCAAAATGAAGAATCTTCCTTTTTCCTTCACAAAGTTCAGCAAAAATGTAGTATCTTTGCTGTTATGATTTTCATTTTCATTACATAATTGCCAAAAGAATAAATCAAATGTTCTGAACGCTACTTCTAACTACGAAATAGCATTTCAGCTTCAAGTGAAAGAACATAATGATCTGACAGATATGCATTTATGATCTAATAATAATCCTACATAAAGAAACAAGCTCTTAATGCAATTAAATTCCTATCTGTTTGTAATACCATCATATCAAATTATTTCATATTTCTTTGTCTTTTCCAAGAAAGCATAAAAGGATGGGAGGGATTAGTTATCTTGTTTAAATCACAAAGGTCATAGAATCACAGAATGGTTTGGGTTGGAAGGCACCTTAAAGATCATCTAACTCCTTCCCTCTGCCATGAGCAGGGACACTTTCTACCAGATCAGGTTTTTCAAAGCCCCACCCCACCTGGTCTTGAGCCCTATGGTTCATGGTCAGCAGCTATTAAAAAGTCTCAAGCAAAATAATCTTAGCAGATCTTCATATTTGTAAAAATATTTCTTTTATACCTAATGACATTATTAAAATATTAATTCTGTTTAACCCTTGACAAAGCAGTAAAGTGGTACACTGAAATGCATCCCAAATGAAAGATAATAATTGCTTCTTGGGTATGCTTTAAAGCAAAGAATATACTATAGTTAACTTCTCAGCATAGAAACAGCCTAATAAAAAGCTGATTTGGATTGCAACATGTAAGGATCACTAGCAGAAAATCAAGATAGTACCCAGACATCTCTATTACGTTATTCTCCTGGCAGATGAAGAACTAGGAAAACAAACTCTCAGTGTATATCTATATCTCCCTGTGTTTCCAATTATCATGGTTTAATCAAAGACAGCACCTAACTTCCACACAGTTGCTGTTTCACTTCTCACTCCCTGGTGGGATAGGTACAAGAAAGAGGAAAAGGTAAAGCCCACATGTTAAGGTAAGGATAGTTTAATAATTGAAATAAAATAAAATACTATAACAATAACAATTATAATAGCAACAGTAATGGTAATACTATAACAAAACCAATTATAATAGCAACAGTAATGGTAGCCATATTAGGAGGAGGAAGAGTAATGAAGAGTGAGAAATAAATCCCAAGAGAAAAAAGTTGTGCACAATACAGTGGCTCACCACCAGCTGATCAATACCCAGTCAGTCTCTGAGCAGTGATCAGTGCCTCCCAGAAAACTCCTTCCCAATTTATATACTGGCCAAAGTGTTGTACACTATGGAATTTCCCTCAGGACAGTTCACATCAGTTGTTCTTCATGGCTTCCTGTGCACCTGCTCACTGGAAGAGCATGGGAACCTGGAAAATCCTTGACTTACAGTAAGCACTACTCAGGGACAACAAAGCACCACTGCATTACCAATATTATTCTCATACAAAATCCAAGCCACAACACTGTACCAGGAACCAGGAAAGAAATTGAATCTATCTTTGCCAAAGTGAGGACATTCCTGCTAAAGTGCACTCTTTACAAGGTTCATGCAGTCAGTCAGTCTGAAAATACAGATCCTCATGAGATAATGGATTGCTCTTTAAAATGCATAATGTTCTAACAAGTGAGAAGTTTAGTATGGCATTAGATAGTTTACTAGTTATAATCATGCAAGCTGTTTGTAGGCTATTTGTGAGACAAGCATGTGTGCTGATGATGAATGGATCAGAAACCTCGTTGCTATGTGCTGCTTTAGCAGAGGTTGCATAGTAACCATAAATTTTCTCCCACTGACCATTAGAGCACATAGTTAAAGTAAAAACAAAGGCCAATAGAGTTTGTTGCAGCTCAGATTTTATAGATTTATACATCAGTTAGGGAATTGAAGATTGTTCTGAGGGCAGAGATTAAAGAGTTGATAAATCAAGCTGTTTCAAACTTGAAAGCAATTTTTTGCTGGACTGAGAGTCATTAACAATACACATTACAATTTGCTACTTAATCACTAACAAGTGTTATCAGCACGTAGATGGAACAGTTATTACTTAGCAAATTTGTCCTAAACTAGCTGTAAATATATAGAACCATGGAAGTAATTTTTTTGTTAACACTGATGGCTGTGATTCATGATCATTCTTAGTCATCAAGATCAAGGTGATCATGCTCTTTGACAGAGAAACTGGAACAGAAGCTAGGATGTATTCTTTATTACCTCTCTTTCCTATCTCCTGCCAATGCTTCTGTCCCTACCCCCAAAGAGAAGCAAATGATCTCATCTTGGTATATTATTTCGGGGATCATTACCTGCTCCTCAAGATTTCTTTTCTTTATGAGATTTTACTTCTTGCATGTAATTTTTTGAAGTTATTTTGTCCACTCCTAGCTTAATGTCTGTGGTCAGAGCTATGATACTATAAATATTACAAAATATTCATACATTATCACCTGTTATGTCATGATTATATGTTGATGTCTGGATTCACAGCAATAAATTATGGAGCCTTGGCCTTGTAGCAAGATAAATAGCTAAAAGATATACAGTATTTGAGGTTGAAATAGGCATTGCATTTTTGAGATTATAGAAGTGCAGGTCCCTTACATACTTAATATTTCAGATTTCATATAAAAGCATATTGGCTGTGTTTGTTCTACTACACTACTGAATCCAAGACCCAAACTTATCAATTCCTGACCCCCAAACCAAGTAACATTTTATTTGGTTGACTTACATAAATGATACTTACAACTAGACTCAGTCCTGCCAAGTTTTTCATGGAAATAGTTAGTTCAAAACAGAATTAGAGATTAAGCTACCATTTAATCTGCACTGCAGATAATCAGGATTATCGGTCTCATTTTCATAGTGATAAACACATAGTTGCCAGATCCTATGCTGGACTTTATGAAAAGTTCAGAGAACCCTAGTGCAGGAAAGATAAATGCTTATTCACCAATTCCATCTGTTCTTTGAAGGCAGCAAGTTTACACAGCCAAGACTACTCAGTTTTACATTGTACTGGGGGTACTATTTTCACTGTTGCTTTATTTGTAGAAGAAAATCCATACTCAGTTATTGCAACTACCACTGTAGCAAATCCCTTTTTCTGCTTCTGTGGTTTTTGGTTTTTGTTTGTTTGTTTGTTTTTTGGTTTTGTTTGTTTTTTGGCTTTTTTTTCTGCATACCATTTGCTTTCCTTGGAATCAACTCCTCTTTGTAAATGAAACTCCTGTTATTATTCAATGTTTTCTGAGACCAATGCATCAGCAGGTGTACGCCTTTCAGTTTCATTTCCCTTTGGCTGCTTAGTTAAACGCTAAGGACTCCACTGAGGCTTCTCTGTGTACTCCTTCTTCCTAGCACAGGTTGGTAACTTTTTGCCACATTTATCTATAAGAGTTTGACTTATTGAGAATTGTCTGCCATTCACAGAATGTTCCTTTGCAGTTCTGCTGCTCTAATATGTTTTAGGCCCAGATTAGATAAATTGTCAGCAAGAACAAAATGAGAAAAAGCATCCAGTTTATTAGCAGCTCACGTCATAGTTACTAATTATCTATTACTCTATGGAATGCAAAGGGGGAACACCTCAGAAAATATTTCTGCTAAGTATGAATTGTATTTTTGTGAGGTTTATGGGTCAAAATAGCTGGCTTTTCTCTTATTGCTTAGCACAACTGTGATAGCTATATTAACTCACCTAATTCAATTGAAATAATCTAGTTTAAAATATCATTTGTAAGCTAAACTAAAAAAGTTCCAGAGGGGTCCTGAAAGATTTGAGACTCGGCTTGTGTGAACCTGATGAATTTCAACAAGGCCAAATGCAAGGCAGTGCGCCTGGGTTGGGGCAATCCCGAGCACAAATACAGAGTGGGCAGAGAATTGATTGAGAATAGCCTTAGGGAGGATGACTTGAAGACATTAACGGATGAGAACCTGAACGTGACTCAACATGTGTACATGCAGCCCAGAGAACCAACCACATCCTGGGCTGCATCAAAAGGCATGACCAGCAGGCCAAGGGAGATGATTCTCCCTATCTAATCTGGTTTTGTAACAGCCTGCTTGGAGCATCATGTCCAGATCTCGGGACTCCAGCACAAGAAAGATGTGGCTCTCTTAGAATGAGCTCACAGGAGAATCACTAAGTTGATCATAGGGCTGGAGCACCTTTCCTGTTAGAAAAGGCTGAGAGAGTGGGAGGTTATTTAGGCTGGAGG
Organism: Fringilla coelebs; assembly: GCF_963513975.1. NCBI lineage: Eukaryota > Metazoa > Chordata > Aves > Passeriformes > Fringillidae > Fringilla > Fringilla coelebs. Next base: position 46,933,752 of record NC_140029.1, read on the forward strand.
GGAAAAGGCTTTCAAGTGACCTTATAGCAGCCTTTCAGTACCTAATGTAGCCTACAAGGAGTCTGGAGAGGGAGTTTTTAAAATGCATGTGATGACAAGACAAGGGGGAATGTTTTCAAACTGAATAGGTTTAGATTAGATATCAGGAAGAAATTCTTTACTGTGTGGGTGGTGAGACACTGGAACAGATTGCCCAAAGAGGTTGTGGGTGCCCCAAGCCTGGAAGTGCTCGGAGGCAGAGTGGGATTATCTCCTGAGCAACCTGGTCTAGTAGGAGATCTCCCTTCCTATGGCAAAATGGTTTGATCTTCATGGTCCATTACAACCCCTTACCATTCTATGATTTTATGATTCTATGGAATTTGCACTCAAAGTGTGTCTAGGACATGGAGGGTTGTGAAAGGAGGGGTGCACTGAAGCCACGTCTTTTATGGTCTACTTCAAACCATTTCCCAATGCCTGGAATCAGTTCTATCATTGCCTTTTGCCGAACCTGGAAATCTAACTCAAGATAATTTTAGTGAGGAGGTAATATAAAAGAGGGTATTTAATGAAGGCCTTCAGGAGCAGTTATGGAAAGATGTCCACAAAAGCCCACACCTACAGGGACAACTACACATTTATAGGTTTTAGAAAATTAGCATAATTGATAAAAAGCACCAGTTAGGAGGACAAGTGGTGATGCAATTCCCCCCTGCCATTCCCTGGAGCCCCCCCCTCTTCAGGAGTAGCTGTACTTTGTTCATGAGAATGTATCTCCAAGAGTTGTTCTTGGCCTTGGTTCCCCAGAAGAACCAAGAGAGGAGAGGGGCTTGTACCCACTGAGGCTTGGAGCTCTGGAATTTTGTCTTTCTACCTAGAGAAAGGCCATGGAAAAAAGTTCTGGGAAAACTAGCTACTAATAAAATAGGTGACAGAGTTAAAAAATACGTGTGTGAAAAACACAGAGAACATGTAAAGGAAAATGGCAAAACCCAAATGGCATCACTGAGAAAAAGCTGGATTCAGAAAAATATTTTAGGCAAGATTTGTCCTCTGGTGGGTTTTGTTTTCCATAAAGGAAATCCAGGCAGGCTGAGAGGTGATCTAGTCAGAGCTATGAACTATGTCATGTGACAAAATGTCACTTGCCCTGCCCCACCCACTTCTTTTGGGGGTACAAAAGGGAAGGGCAGCAGGTGTGCTCCCATCACCCTGTGACACAAAGGGCTGTGGTTCCCCCATCCCTTCCCCCGCTAGGGTCTATCACGCTGTTCCCACTGCCTGTTTACTGTTTTGACTTCTTAGTGCACATTCTACACGTTGTCATTTGTTTCCCTCACTTTAAAAGCATACAAAACTTCTGAGTGTGACCTTTCTTCTCTGGAGTAGCTGTGAAGTCTCATTTCATGTTGCCATAATCCAGTTGTTTATTGCTTTTTGCAGAGAAGATTTAACGGAAGAAAGCTGCAGTGAGAGCTCACACTACTTTGAAGTTTTGCTTTAGTAAGATACACATCCCTGATTTATTAGCACAATTTACAATTATATTGTAAGTAATTAAAGTAAAAACTCACTTGTCAAAATAAATGAGCACAGTATATTTTGTGTGGAGGCAACCTTGATGGCTAATTGGATTTGCGTCCTTAGTCATTTGCAAAAAAAAAACTCAGCAATGAGTCTTGTATTACTATGAATTAATTTTTTTTCTTCTGCACTGCTTCGCTAAGTGTAGTCAGAGTTTCATTTTATTATATATGCCTTTCAAGATGCAATTAGCAAGTTCCAATTCCACGCATTTTTTAATGAAACATTATGAAAATCTGAAATGTGTTTTGAAAACATCTCTTGATTACTTTGCTTTGCATTTACGCAGCACCAGCTTGTAGGAGAATACAAAAATCCAGCCTGATTACCCTCTAGGCACAAAAATATTCAGTGTATAAAGGGAGAGTAGAGAATGTAATTTTATCTTGACCCTAGTGAGCCTTTCCCCCTGTTTCTTGTATTTAAGTTTATGCATTACAGTCTGAATAGGCAGACAGCTAGACAGGTAAAAACCTGTTGTGGGTAATGGGTCATGCTCTGCCTGGAGGCTGGCATCAAGAAGAGAACTGCAGGGGTCTGTACTGGGAAATGTCCTGTTTAACATCTTCACCAGTGATCTGGAGGAGGTGACACTGAACTGTCATCGAGTTCATTGGTGGCACTAAAGTGTGAGGCATGCAGCAGTGATGCTGGAGCAAAGGGAAGCCATTCAAAGTGACTTTAACAGGCTAGAGGAATGGGCCAGTGGGAATTTCATGAAATTCAAAAGGGACAAGTACAAAGCTCTGCCCCTGAGAAAGAAGCAACAAACTGAGAGGTAACCTCATTGCTTTCCACAGATTCCAGAGGAGGTGAAGTGATAAGGGAGGTGCTGATATCTACCACTAGGATCCAGTGATAGGATGTGTGGGAATGGCTCAAAGCTGCAACACAGAAGGCCGAGACAATATAAGGTAACATTTCTTTACTGAACCAATAGCCAAACACTGGAACATGCTTCCTAGAAGAGGTGGTTGATGTTCCATGTCTAATTTTGTTTAAGAAGCATTTGGATAATGCCCTTAATAATACAATTTAACTTTTGGTCATCCCTGTAGCGGTCAGCTGGAATACATCAGTGTAGGTAATTTCCAACCGGAACCATTCTGTTCTAATGAAGGGTAAGGACAGACAAGTTGGGAATAACCTCAAGGCCCAGAAAGGCCCTTGCATGATGGGAAGTACAAGCAGTAAGTCCTGGCAAGAGATTATGCCCCTTATTTTCACTTGAAGCTTCATGAGCCTTTCATGGGTCCATTTCTCAAGTGTGTCCCAAAGTCCCTCTCAGTGGCATCCCTTTTCTCATGCACATAAAGGGCACCACTCAGCTTGGTGACATCTACACTTTCTATTCCTCTGTTACTGAAGTTCTGGTATCAGTCTCTGTGCTATTCATGTAATGTAGTTGTATTTCCTGAGTTTTGCAAAGTTATCTTTAAATAACAGAAATTGCTTATATTGTTTCAGATTTCACAGAACCACAGACTTTTCACAGATTCCGGGATTCTGCTAAAATGTTCAGAATTATTATTCTTCATCTGAATCAATAATACACTCCATAAATAATAGCAGCCAATCTACAGAATGCCATATGCATGATTGCTCTATTTTTGCCATCCTGCTTTTTGCTCCTTTTTTTTTTTGTCTATTTTACAATCAGTGACAATATCTTTCCATATCTTTCTACATAGTTTCCTTGTTTCTTATAGAAATGCAAAAAAGAAAAAACCCCAAACAAACAAACAAACAAAACACCCAAAACCCAACACAACCTTGCGAGGACCTAATAAAAGATTTTTAAATTGTTGGATGCATTTTTTCATCTGTTTTTCTCCATCCAAAATACTTACCATACATACAAATAACTTTAGAGATTGAAAAGAAATATATGTCAGTTTTGCATAGTTCTACTCATTTATTTAATTCCATTTCAATTACTTTTCTAGCTCCTGAAGGTAAGATTAAGATAATTTGCATTAAAAACATAGAGATTTGTTACTCAACAGGATGGGGACAGATAGGTTCTTTTGGGCATCCCTGGCAGAATTTTGACAGCACTAAGCTGCAGTTACAGTTTTCGTTTGTTTTAAACAGATTTTTCTGATTAGCATAGTATGGAATCTTATGATCAGAATAGCAAAGATTTTTATAAACAGAATCAGTGTAGTATAATTTTATAAGTAGTGTATCAGAGAATTTTACAGCACAGTTTAGCTTACAGTTCCTAATCACCTGGAACCTCCGCAGATCAGGCCAAATCTTAACACTTGGCCTGCTTTATCAGTAAAACTAACTTTTAATGAAAACTTCAACCACAAAACAGAGCATGAGTCACTCAGTCCTCACAAGAAGCAAACAATGGCTGAGGACTACTTGACCATTGCTGGATCTGTGTGCTTTGCCATCCAGCAGCAGTTCTGGTCCAGCTCCCATTAGGACAAGTAACTGCTTGATTTTGTGGATCATGGTCTGTGTGCCATTACATTGCCCCCTTCTGTGATGGGATCCTCACCCCCTGATTGGGCAGGTGCCTGAGACCTTCGAGGCCAGTTGGAAGGGAAACAGCAGTTCAGTCAGCCCAATATTTTATCTACAGGATAGATAAAATACAGATAGCAATGGGACAGGCCATGAAAAGAAGGCAGAAGAGCTTGACTTTTTCCTTCAGACCCTTACCATCTCCCCAAATCTACTGTAGTTTTACTAGGGTTCTAAGATGATGCATCCATTGCTGTTCTCTCTGTTATTTGCTGATATCCTGCTGTTAATTAATCTGTTTAAATACCATTTCATTTGTCTTAGTAGACAATACTGGTATTGTCTACTAAGACAGCAGTCTCTCAGAAATTCATTACCTCTTTTGCAAAGAGACAAATATTTTCTTTTATATCTTTAAAATGTAGTGTTAATTTACTTGCCACATTCATGAATTTTTAAAGCTTAAGAAACTTCCTTGTCTGTCTCTTCTCTAAAGTGTATCCTAATTGTTTTCATATTTCATTCTCAACACCAATGCTCCGTCTCCTACATCATCTGGTTTTTTTTCTCTGCACCTTTTCTTACTCTACTGTATCTTCCCTCAGGCTCAAAGTGCAGAACTGTGCAATTTTTAAGATGTCAACACAACAAGGTTTTATACAGCAGCAAAATGATGACCTCTATTGTATTCACACTGCCTTTCCTGATGATCCAAAACATTTTGTCAGTTTCTTTTATGCCAGTTGTTTCACATTGAGCCAATGATTTCAGGGGGCTGACAACGACTCTAAGCCCCACTTATAAGTGCTAGCATATAAATAAAATATTTATTTTCTAATTCCTTTATCTTGAGGTCTTTTATAACTTCCCAGTCATATTCAGTTATGATGATCTGAAAAAGTTTTTGAGTGAAAAAAACCCACAAATGTTTTGGTTTTTTTTAAACTAAGAATTTAAAAACTACACTTTTGAAGTGTTGTGTTTCTGCACAACAGATTTAACATATTAAGGGAAGGAATATATTCAAAAGTTTTGATTTTGGGTTTTTTCTGGTGATAAAGAGAATTACTCACTTTTATTAAGCCATTTCACAGTTACTGTCCAGGAAGCCTTTTTACATTCCCAAATTGTTGCTCCAAAAGTAGGTTTTTTTCCTAGGAAACATACCAAATGAGTCACTTTGCCTTTACTTCTCTATGCCTAAGAAACCTGTGGTCTGTGATTATTTACTATCTTTTTTGTACTTCATGGTTCATGTCCTGGAAAATAATTCTCAGTTATGAAATCTGACTTTGAGTTCAAGCAGTTGCTATGCAAGAGATACTGCTGAGAAAGAATATTGAATCTTGCTGCTTCTGTAGATTGTAATTTAACCTGGAACTCTGCCAAGATAAAAGGACAAAAAAAATCAAAAGTTGCTCACTTGAATCTAATGAGACTGGTAGCCTTACTTGTCTGTGCAATTATTTTTTCCTTTTTTTATCCAATAAACAGGTTATGTAGTGCAATATCATTTTATGCATTATGCCTTTTGTTCTACTACCAAAGCCTCAAATATCTTTTCATCCTTCCTCATTTCTGTATATACCTATGTAAACACTTGTACACTTCTATTTCTTGACTTTTAATATGCGAACATGGTTTTAACAGCACTTTTTCTATACATTGTCTTATTTGCTTATTAGTTCATCTTTTGTGACTTTTTTATTTTTCAGATTTAAACTTCATCATATATCTCATATACCTATTACTGTATCCTCAACTTGCAAGAAAAAAGTTGTCTTTGTTAACCAGAAATTTTGGTACTACGCACTATAGAGGTTTATATTCTGTGTTTCTCTGCAAAGTTATCATGCCTATGCAGTTTTTGTAGCCTTCTTCCAGACTAACTTCAGGAAATCTAGGCATAGTAAGAGTACTGTTCCCCCTGCTATCGAATCAAGAAGGTGCTGCACAGGGCACCCAAGTACAATAAACAGAAGTAGCCTGAATGGAACCAGTGACCACTTCTGTAGGTGGCTGTGTATTTCAGCAGATAAGATGAGCAATGAAAGACTTGGTGCCCCTGATACCAAATGGCAACAATTTCCTCTCGTTAACACTCAGCTCCCTCTGCAGACAGATTTTGAAAGGAGGCAGCTGAAGCAGCCCAAAGGAGAAATGGGAGAAGAGCTAAATATCAAGCCTGTCCAAGACTAGCTCATGGGACAGTCTTGTTTATGCTGTCATTTTTCAAGTTTAAATACTAGCATATTCCTGTGAAAAGGCATTCTCTGAGGCAGCTCAGGACTGTTCCAGAAGGCAGCATGAAGGAAAAGGAGTGTGTCCATGTGGGTGGGAGATATACTGTGCTGCCTCTTCTCTAGACTAAAGGTTAGGCCATGAAGCATTTTATGTAATGGTGCCCATATGAAGGTCATTATCACCAACAGTTGTGACAGGAAAAATCCACATATCATACAAAATTCCCTGAAATCTAATATGAATAAGAAAAAATCTAGAAACATCATACAGCTACTTTTCCCTAGCTTGGCTATCTTCTAGCAACAAGTTCAGGAGAATAAAAATAATGATTTAGGAAAAATACACCATTTATATCAGAGAATCTTTGTCTACTTTTTCTAATTACTGCCTGTAAGTAGAATGAGGAATATTTTTTCTTCACCTTTGATTTGGTATATGTTAATACATTCTTAATCTCGTTATATACTGAGGTAAATTTAAACCACCTATGTTCATGTCTTTAACTAATTCGAAATTGAAATAATTTCTTATGGACTTTAAAATCTATTGTAAGAGAAAAAAAAGATTTTATGATACAGTTTTGTGTAGTATTTATACAGGTATTTTATTAGAAGTAGCTCTGGTGTTGTAAGTGCCTATTTATATTGCCAGAAGCTGAGAGCATTGTCTGCAAACCACTCTTTGTAAGTAATTTTAATTCTTTTTTTTTTTTTTCTTGCTGGGCTCTAGAACTGAAAGTCTGTTTTTATCTTTTGAAATGACATTGATACTGAAGTGCTTACAATTTTTGGTTTTATTGTTGAGTTGACATATGTAAAATCACATGGTAGCTTTTCCATCCTATTTACTATTTTTAAATCTTTGCGTGTGACAGATAGAATGAAAGGAAAAAACTGTTTATTAAACTTCTGTTTTAAGAACACTGTTCCTTATAGTATCCCATATACCACAGTCAAATTTGAACATTAATTTTTACTACATTTTTCAAGTTCCAGGGTAAGGCATACATTCTCTAATATTGTAAAAGATTTTTCTTGGCAGAAGAAGGAACATATGAATTCCAACTTCATTTTTAGTATGACCTGCCTTTTTTTTTTTTTTTTGCATTAATTTGTTCTAATATTCTCTTGATGACTAGTATTTTAGTCATCAATGCTATTTCTCTTTTATCTTAGATTTTAGACAGATTTTAGTTTATTGCTTTACTTCTTTAGCCTAAATCTAAAGCTCTTCTTCTTTTGAAAGCAATTTGAACTTGTGAACATCTCCCCTTCTCCTACCTTTCTTATACCATAATGAAAAGTTTACTTTATCCGGTTTTTATCCTTTATCCTTTTGCTATGTAAGGAGAGATTGCTTGTTTTTTAATTTCCTTCTCCTATCTGCTAAAAGTGTCAGTAAATCTATCCTCTGTTGAATCTCTTGCCTGATCAAAGGCTTCAGAAATAATAAAGCTAGTCTGCTCCTCAAGTAATTTCTCCCTTAGAAAAAGAGGAGTTATACTTGTAGAATTAACTGCTGGATAAATGAACTTTTGGAGTGCTAAGTCTTGTTTAAGAGTTTTCTTTCAGCCTCAGAGACATTAGAAAACTCTGTTGTTTTTTTTTTTTCCCTAGCTATTACAATTAGTTAATCTCTTTTCACATGTATTCAGTTAATGAGTTCTGTTGATGACATGAAATTCTTGACAAATTTTAATGCCTATTATGGCTAAGGTTTTTTGCCTTTATTCTTGTGGTATTTTTGTAAACACTATGCTTTTAAATTTCTCATTTCATTATGAAATTTCTTCACAAACTCCCTGACTTTTTCATTACTTTTAGTCCCAAGTTTCATCTATTTTGGCTCTATTATTTATGGAGAATTTCATCCAGTCTTTGCATATGCACTTCTATCCCAGTGTCTCACTTATCTATGTCCAGCTTTAAAAGGGAGTACATCCCTTTTGCTTTTTACACCTATTGCTGCATTTTATAGTGATGCTTATCTTCTAAGATTTAAGCATATAGTTTTACTCCTATTTTTTTCACATTAAATATATCTCTAAAAATAAATTAAACACATAACTTGATGGATGACAAAGAACAGCCCAAAGCTGTAGTAATACAAACACATTTTCTCTCTAAATCAGGCGGACAAATTAAAACTGTCTGCTGGGAATGATGCCTGGCTGTGATCATAATTCATGGACCATATCTAGGAATTTTTTGAGAGACTGATTGTCATCGAAGGCCAAAAGCATTCTTGGAGCCATTTTAGCAACTAGCCGTGGAGCTGATTGCCTTCCAGTGCCTGGGAACATTTTTTTATGGTGTGGGTTTTTGGCATTTTGTAGCTGTGGGTTAGTTCAGGTTTTTTGTTTCATTTTGCTTTGAGCTGTGGGTTTATTGTGGGTTTGGTGGGGTTTTTAAATTATTATTATTAAGATGGGTTAAGAAATATCTGCTTTCTTGGTAACCCCAGTAAATGTAGCTCCACCATTTGGTTGACTAGTCTGTGAAGTTTCAATTTTAGTTATGCACTGCCTGTTTAACCTGCACACTGCTTGACCTAAATATTGGAAACTTTAGTTCTCTATTGTGTCCAGAACTTCAATATGCTGTTCATCTTTCATCAGGTGTATGAGTTAGAGTAGTTTACCTCCATATGCTTTCCAAGTTCTGCTTTCATCTTCCTTAGCTATAGGTGGCTAAATGAAATCTAATCTTAATTAAGAGCCTGAAATCCCATAATATCCTATTGATATTAAACTCTGGAGGATGATACTGTAGCAGTGGTTTAGGCTAAGAAATGGAGAGGATTATAGATAAAATTCATATCATGTAAAATAGAAATTTGAATTTGAAGTAAATGTTAGGAATAAACTTGTCTTCAAGATTTTACTTGTAGAACTATTGAACTACTGTACAGATCCATACACAATGAGGGGGAAAAAGAAGCTGATGTGTTCAAAGTGTAAGCTCTATAACAGGCCTGTGACATAAGATTTTTTCTTCCAAAGCTGCTCCATTTGACAACACCACCTATTCTGCTTTAAGCCAGCCTCTGTGGGGTACATTGCCATCAAAGCAAAAACTTGGATCCATGACTATCCTCAATCCATTAGATTGTTCTCATTGCTATCAATTTTCTCACATCTTTAAGAAATTATGTAAATTGCTGTCTTTAGCTTGAAAAATAGCAAGCCTGATGTCTTTACATGACTCTGCTAGGAAAAAGGAATGGCCCATTTCCTAACATTTGCTCATGTACTGTAAAACTTAGAATAAGGCAGTCCAAATAGGACAGAGGCCAGTGAAGGAGCTTCATGGTGATGTCTGGCAAACTCCTCTGCCCAGAATTTTTCTGGATTCTATACTAAGCACTTGGTTTTCTTAGAAGAACAGAAAAAAACATATGACTAGGGAGTTGGGTTGTTTTCATCTACTTGATATTCACATAATTTAAAAGAAGCAAGGTGCAACTAATCAAATCAAATCATCTGTTACAGATAATATCCTTGGGAATTCATCAATCAAGACCACTTCTAAATTACTGCTGAAATTATCAGTGCTAGTAATTTCATTATACATACCTAATCAATGCTTCATAAAAAGTGTTTAAGAATGCTGAAAGAATTCTTAGGTACATAAAATAATATCTTGCTGGTAGGAGCATATGCTTTGAAAAGTAGCATTTGTTTAACATTTCAGTATTTCTATATAGTCTACTGACACATAAGACACAGAAAAGAAGGAACTGGAAGATACATGCAGAAGAACTTGAGGTTTCTGTGAAGTTAAGTAAGTTTTTCTACTGTTACATATATATATGTGCATATACA